>NC_079472.1:46728677-47978677 GCF_026250575.1 Diorhabda carinulata | reverse complement strand
CGTTTGATATATCCCAGAATTTTAAGATTTGGCGAAGTTTGGCCTGTTTGAAATTTTAATCATAACAGGCGATTTGTTAACATTGTTTCTTTTGAACCAACTTTTGGAAAGGTCTATTTATTTATTTGTTTTGTTCCTTTATTTTCTAGAATTTTTGAGAACGTCGTTTTCGATATATAAATGAGTTTCTTTAGCGAGGTTAGTTTATAATAAATAGTCATAATGAATAAAAAGAAATAGATAAATAACCGAAGAATTTAAATAAATTATATAAGTTAGTTAGGTGTAGTGTAAAGTGTTGAATTATATTGAGAATGCGAGAAACAGTGTTGTATTGTGATTTTAAGGTTATGCATTGCCGAAAATAAGCCAGATTATGCAATCCTAGTAATTTCTCACAAAAAATATGTGTTTTCAACGTCGTTTGATCATGATTCTTATATATATATATATATATATATATATATATATATATATATATATATATATATATATATATATATATATATAAGTAGTTTTTTATTGGGAACGAGGCAAGGAAACATCAAAGTGGACTAACTTTAATATATTTTCCGATCTTTCGAATACTTATGTATTCATCGTGTGGAATTGAAATTATGGTCAAATACAATATAAGTAATATGTATAAATGTATAACAATAATAAAATTTTACTTCCAATAATTGATTTTTGATATTATTACAGTATTATTGAAACTCATAGAATTCAAAATTCAATATTCATATTAACATTGATAGAAATCTTGATTAATTGAAATATTGATTCTGGTTACTATAGGAATTTTCATTAATTTTTTATTGGTTAGATTTTGAATGACGTTGAATTTTTATAGGTTAGATAAGGATAAGTTTTAGTGAATGATGTTTAATATTCATTGGTGAATTTATGGATAACATTAAATCTCAATAGGTTAGGTCGTTATGAATGTAGTTGAATATTCATTGGCTAGAATATAAATGAGAATAAATTTTATAGGTTAGTGAAGTTGAAATTTATAGGTTAGGTGAGGCTAGTTGTCAAAACTTTGGCAGATTCATAATTCATATTGTGACCTTCGTGATAGATATGAGTCGCTAATGAACATCTAACAGGATATAATCTACTATCACTCTTGTGAGAAGTTATCCAACTCATCAGTGACCTTTTCGACTGACCAATGTACTTTTTGTAACAATTTAAACAAGGTATTTCATATACTATGCTAGGCAATTTATTGATTGGTGTTTTATCTTTTACTTTAGTAAAAATATATTGAATATTGAGTGTTTGACTGTATGCTATTTTAATATTGTCTTTTTTAAAGATTCCAGAAAGTTTAGGAGTAACTGATTTTATTTATGGTAAAGGTATATAAATATTTGGAAAAGAAATGTTAGGAACGGAGTTTGAAGATGATGATTCAATGTTCGTGTCAATGTCAAATGAATTATATAAAATTCGTTTTCAAAAGATATGGAGGATATGAGTTTTCATAAAAAAGTTTGTAAAGTATTTTAATGTTTTTTTTTTCATGAAAAATTGAATCAGAAATTTTAAGGACTTTATTTTTCATCTGTTTGATTAAATTAATTTTAGTGTTACGTGGGTGATATGAATGATAATTGATATATCTTCCAGAACTTATTGGTTTCCTATACCAGTCAATTAAAATTTTATTATCTTCGTTTCTTATAAATTTAGTATCAAGGAAAGATAACGATTTTTCAGTATTCTCCTTTTCTATAGTAAATTGAATATAGGGATCGAAACTATTGAAGTAAAATATTAAATTATCAATTTTATTATATGGAAGGGATAAAATTATATCATCTATATACTTTTTAATATAGAATAATTTGAAGGGTAAAACAAATATTACAAAGTCCAAGATATAATCCATTACATTAAGTGCTAATACAGGGGATATTGAAGACCCCATTGTTGTTCCAAAAATTTGTTAGTAATTTTTATTATTATAAGAGAAATATGTATTGGTAAAAATGAATTTTATTAATTCTAATAGAGTTTCTCTATTAATTTTGCAATTTTTACATATATTGCTCCATTTTGTAGAGCTGTAAGGCATATAGTGTACATTACTAAATAGAGATATTACATCCAATCCTAAAAATACATAATTCGGTGGTAATATCATATTAAAAGTTTCTTTGATTTTAAACGAGTTTTTTTGTATAATAATCATTGTGATAATCATAAGATTTAGTAAAAATTTCAGTTAACCAATTTGTAAGGGGATCGATGGGAGTGTTAATAGATGCTACAATAAGTTTAGCTGATAGAATAGGTTTATGAATTTTTGGTAAACAGTAGAATTCAACATATTTCTTATTTTGTATTTGACCATAATTTCAGTCCCAGACGATGAATACATAAGTATTCGGAAGCTCGGCAAATATATTAAAGTTAGTCCACTTTGGTGTTTCCCTACTCATAATATAGCTAGCAAAGACTTCTTTACAATTCATATACAGTATGGTGCAAATGAAAGGAAAAATCCCGAAACCCGTCGATTTTTATTTTTAAACAAGCTATTCGTGAAGATTTTATTTTTGACGTCATCTATATGATCGTGATGACGTCATCGCTAAAATTTATAAATGGAAATGTGAGTGCTGTAATACATTATTTGAAAGATCTTTTAAATACTTCTCCAGCCATATCAATATGTACAGTGATTGATTTGGGTATTGTCACAAATATTATTTATGAAATTTCAACAGATTTCTAAATAAAATGTATTAAGTATTGGTAAGATGTATTTATTGACATACAAAAATAAATTTTGTATATACGTACAGAAAATGCAAAAACAATTGCGGGTAAATGCATAATAATTTCAGACCTTATGTTCAGATTGGAGATATAAGATGCAATGATAAAATATGGAGTTGGAATGTAATAATACGAAAAAATAATATTTCAAGATAAAAGTGTCCCTGCATACTTTCAAAGTTGATGACTAATATTTAAACGTATCATCCTAATTGAAAAGATTCGATCCAACCTAATCTGGTATTGTATATCCAAATATCCTAAGATTGGCTGGAATATCAGAATACAGGCGCCGTTTTGTACATCAGTGCTTTCTATGAAATAATTTTAGGTTCAGTAAGGAAGTTCACGAAGGAAAAGGTCGAAAATGGAAAAAGAAATTTAACGTAGTAATCGAAAATTGATAGGACGCATTTCGTAGAATTAGGGTCCATACAACACAATATTGGAGAGGAAGTTAATCAGAATTGAAACCTACATTCACACAGAAAAAACGTTTTCCTACTTTTTAGAAAGCTACACCACAATGAAATTCAAAATAATATGTAATATGCTTCTAACGAGTTATTAACAATGAATAGTTATGATATATATTTCTTAAACGCATAAAAAACATTGTATTTTCATTATGCATATTATGCATATCGGCATATACGAGTATAAGAGGTATATTATAGACTAATAGAACACTTCGTGAAATATTTATCGAAATATTTCAAACACATCATGAAGAATAGTCATACTTTCCATGTCCATTATAAGATTGTCATTGCATCTATTATAGAAGTACTGAGAGGGAATATTAACAAAAATATTTTCATTGTGTCTCAAAACATGCACTATTCAGTTCTATACAATTTTGCAATTCCTCAGTAGATGTTTTTGGAGGAATAATATTTCAAATCGCTCTTTTGTGAGTTCAAACTAGCATATATTTGGATCTTTTATGATCTGTCCCATTTCCTAGCTTTATATTTCTGACTTTTTAATTGATTTATTTAGTATAGTTGAAGGGATTGCTGAAGAAACCAGGAAAATTATTCCAGATATGACGAGAAATCCATTTATCATGATAATTTCAATAGCTCACCCACCTTCCATGAGGGATTTTATCTTGCAAATTCTCCCAAACTGAAGAAAAAAATTGCTTTACACTCCCTTCAACTACTAGCAACGGCCTTTTCAATAATCACCTCGCCTTTCTAGTTAATTTTTCTATCGGTCGTCGTTGAACTTCCTTCACTCTAGTAATAAATCTGAGGTAACAAATTTCATAGTAGAGCCATGCAATTTCAGAACCAAAATAAACAAAATACCTCTCAAAAAATATCAAAATTCGTCAAAATTCACCTCTTCTCCCATACACATATAAAAATCAGCAAACAAATATTTCTTTTCTACTGAATATACTGTTTACACCACCTCTACACCAACACTCACAATAACACTGCCTGACTTCAGAGACTGAAGGTAAGCAAAAATCTAATGACTTGACTTACCTGTTTTATTCTAAATTTTCTCACCAATAAACCTCCTCCCGTAAAAATTAAATCCATCGTGAAAAAAATTTCTTCTCGGAAATCTTCACATTCATACCTTGACTACTAAACTATAGAGTGAGCTGTAAGGAATTGGGCCTTTGTCCTTATTTAGCTACTGTTACATTTAGCAATCTCAATGCTTTCAAATGCATCCGACAATTTATTATTATATACATTTTTTAACAATTTCACATTATTAATATTTGCCATGATTATGTATAGCAGCGTGATCGGCAATACTTGATTTTCCGATCCGACCATATTTTAGATGAGCTATGTGCTCTTTAAACCAGACTAATTCACTTTCCGTCACAATCACCACAGCTGATTCCATATATAACACTGTTTTCCTTGTTTTTCATTTTGGGTTTGGAATATAGTGGTCTCACATAGAGATTTCTTAAACCTATGACGATTAAAATATTTACAATTTTTTTATCATGACCGTTAAGTACAGTCATTAGGTTTTAGTTTACCTTCAGTCTCTGAAGACGATAACTTGGTTATCGTAACACGCATCGGACAGTGTAATTGTGAGTATTGGTATAGTGGTGGTGTGTTCAGTGTATTCAGTATGAATATCGCCAATGATTCCAGAAATTCCAACTTAGACCATAACATTACCTTTGCCTATTTTTTAAATATAAACTAAATATGAAATTTATCGAGGAAGAATAGTACTAAAACATGTACAGAAAGTATGTCGAGGCAATTTATAGAAGACAAAGGAAATGTGAAGTTACAGTTACAGTTACAGTTACAGTTTCTCATTACCATGTTAATATACTTGTTAATATTTGTTAATGTCTTAATATTAGTTTTAACATTCCTTTCTTTATTTTACTCATTTGTTTGTGAGTGAATCCACAATTTCGCAACAGAATTTTGAATTGCATTACTTACTTATGTACTCATATACTCAAAACACTGAATTGAAATGAATTTATTTTTTATTCCTTTATAAGGGATCTGTTAGTCTGCCCAATATACTTTCTGCCACAATCACCACAGCTAATTTCATATATACCACTCTTTTCCAAATTTGGTATTTTACCCTTAAGATTGCCCAAGAATTGTTTCAATGTATTATTGAATTTATAAACCAATTTAAAACAGAGGAAGGTATCAGAGAAAATTCTTCTTGTTTCTTATTTTGGCTTTGGAAAACAGTAGTTTCACCTAGAGTTTTCTTAAACTTATGACGATTGATTAACCTATTAACAATTCTGTTATCATAACCGTTGAATACAGCTACATCCTCATGAAAGTCTTTTCTTTATTGTATCTCTCGATGGTAAGTGGAAAGTGGATTAACCGATGTACCAGTAAATGGATACTGGCCATCTTATGTTGAATACTATGAGAAGAATCATCCGGGATATAAATGGCAATCTGAATGTTGATCTCCAATCAAAACATTATCGAGCGAGTACATTTTTAGTATTACACTGTACTTTATTACTAAACTTTTTTTCTTGTAATTTCTCACAAAACGTAACAAAGCGTACTCTCTGCTAATATAATTGCTTTTTTGTTCTCCATTTCAAGCTTTAGACCTAGGAATGAATCTGATGATGACTATATCTTGATAACAAATCAACAAACAGGATGTTGGTCTAGTGTTGGTAAAAAAGGAGGCGTTCAAGAAGTGAATCTTCAAAGTCCTCAATGTACTACGAAAATTGGAACGCCCATTCACGAACTAATGCACGCCATTGGATTTTTGCATGAACAAAATAGGCATGAACGAGATGACTTCGTTACGATTCATTGGAATAATATTAAGAAAGGTTTGTTTTTAATTTGTGCAAATACTATTGGTATAGACAGTGAGTATCAGTATTGGCTTTAATATTTGGTTAGTGGTTTCTCCTCTCGTTTCGAACTATTGGGATCTAAAGAAAAATGTGTAGGTGTGAGTTTTTAAATAAGTTTACTCAACCTAAATACCACTATGGCATCTACCAGTTGTCATAGGTTATGTACATAGCTCTGGTGGGTAAAATTAACAAGAGCTGAACAAAAGAATGATAGTGGATGCTGTTTTTTCCATGTAGAAGAATAGTTCCTCTATAATTATCATTACTAGAGCACAAGACTTAATTTAAATAAGACCTCAGTTGAAGTATATATAACTGGTATTCAAGATGGAGTGAACAATATTAAAATGGATGTCACCAGTTTTATAACGAAGCGTAATTTAAGTAAAATAAAAAAGTGTGCAAGCTGGAAACACCTAATAAATTAAGTTATTTTTAAAAAGTAAGACTATTCCAGAAAGCTATGCTCTAAATAATATAAACTACTGAAGACAATAGAAAAAGGTACAGCAATGATATTATATTAATTGAAAAGGCAATAACATTTCCATTAACTGCTTATTCAATACGCCACAATGAATACAGAGCAGTTAGAAAACAACTTAGACTAATATATCCCAAAAAAGTGAAATGAAACCTATTTGAGAAAAATTCACCTGTGGTCTAAGTTGGTGAAGATGTTGCCGTTGATGGTAGTGCAGCTGTTGGTGTTTCCGATTTCTTACATTCTGACAGCGGCAGAAAAAATGAGGTGAGTAAACAAACTGATGGAACGACTAAAGACTAAAATATAACTATACAAAAATATGAATTTGCACGAAAAGTCATTTTCAAAATTTGCTTTCAGCAATTTTTACGAGAAATAATAAGAGGTTAATGAAGAATATGGTCACGAGAAAGATTAAGGGAAAGCCTACTAGCGAGTGTAGACGATAATATTACAAATTTATTAAACTTTACTTTTAAGGTGACAGGCTTTATAGACAAAGAGACGATTTATACTATCAACCTTTTTCATAATGTAAGGGGCGATTCCAGTATCGATATACTCAATCGAGATTAAGTGAATTCCATAAAAGTCACGTATTTGCAATTTAGTCTTGGTTTATGAACAAAACCATTAATATGATTTGCAATTGACCGACGAGATCATAAAACACTGTAGGAACTAATTCTAATCCTTGAATATATTTTCAGTATTTCATTAAAATTTCTAATAAAATTTTGAAATTATAAAATGGTACTACTAGTAGTAGTAGTACTGGCAATAGTGGTACGGAACCGCAGTTCATTAGATACCACTGAAACAGAAAATGATACAACAAGTAATTTGCTAATCCTAAAATCAACATTGTTTCAAACAGTTTATGGAATGGCACCTGGTAAAAAGATTAATGTTGTTCAAGAAATGTTTGACTACTATATTTTTAATTATAGACAAAATAGTGAATGCAACTTTTACATAAAAGTTGTAATGCGCTCGTTTTGATTCTGGGGCTTTCTGAAACTATGATCTGAGGTCAAGTAGATCATCTATCTAGCATCTAATTGTGGATCCTAACCCAGAACAGTCTTCAAGCATCGCATTCAATTTTCGGTGGAAATAAATTCAAAAGATGATCTACAAGAAATTTGAATTCTTACTTCTTTTTTTGGTCGTTAATTCTTTCATGATATTAATTTATTGTTTGATATATTTTAGATTTCAAATAATTACTATTGAGCTGTTATCGGCAATTTACCACTCACTCGGAATTGATATTAAAATTTAATATTAATGAGCTATATTTATGCTGAAAGTCCGAAAAGTATTAAAACCCCAACCCTCAATAGTCTATCAATTACGATGCTCTTGAGAATCAATAGTAGACAGCCATTTAAGAGAACTTAGTTCAAAAAGCCATAGACAAATGAAACAACCCGTTAGCTGATCGCATTTACCCAGGGTAGAAAGGATCATATCATATGACCATGATCCTATTAACTCGATCAATTAGTTTCTGAACAGTCTGATCATAGTTTCCAAAAAGTCTTCTTATTATTATCTACTCGTTCCATGAAACAATGTGAAATTTGAATTAAACCAATCGTATTGATGTATTTGAGCATTTATATTTAGTTAATAGTGTAGAACCATTTAATTTGATTTGATTTTGAACTATATACAATTGTTTACAGGCAAAGAAAGTAATTTCAACAAAGCAAAAGAGGGCTACGCGGTAGATTATGGTATACCTTACGATTTCATTTCTGTTATGCATTATTCAAGCACAGCATTTTCTTATAATGGACAACGAACAATTTCCCCAAAGGTAACGATTCCATGACTATTTTTTTGTGCACTTTAAATTGGATTGCATTCATTCCATATTTGATGGATGTGTTTATTTACCATTGAATTTAGGTATTATATTAATCGATTTATTGCAGTAGCAAATTCAAAACACTGGGAGAATGATTATAGTTTATTTTAGAAAGGTATAGAGTAATAAAATCTCATTAGGTATGCAAAGGGACCACAAAGTGACCCAACGAAAATTTAGGCCACTTTCATAGTTTAGCATTGATTTCATTGTAAAATTTTTTTTTATCAAGTGCAGGTAGTACCACCCGGGTTGGGGTCAATATATGGGTTCAGCCTATAGTTATCCATTCACAAAAACTGAAAATAGTGTGTCAAAGGCGTGCCGGTAGGATACTCGTAAAAAAGAAAGAATTTTATATTAACAGAAAAAAAATTAGGCATTATATACATAGTATTAGGTACACTTATTTTTTAATGAACATTATACAAAAAATACATTATACAGCAAAGTTACACTATGTTTTTCTGCTATATCTTCCACGGCGTATTTCATAAAACGATGTTTGTGTAAATTTACTATAGCTAATAGTTCTTTTTTTTATCAAATTATCTTCAAATTCAATACTTTTGGTTGTTAACCAGTCAATAATTTCTTGTTTTCTCCAAGATGAAGCTGGAGTCTTCTCTATGCGTCGAGAATGATAACTTGCGTTATCCATCTACTACTGAATCAGCCGGAAGATATTTTCTCATTTCACCAAAATAGTCTTCAAAAACATCCGAATCCTTGTCCTCGTGGTAATCTCCTGTATGGCACGACTGAAAGGTTAGCAAACCTTTTAAAAAATCCCTCTTTGTTTCCTATATGGATATACGATTATTAGTATTTTCCCTTTACCTGAAGGCACCTTAATACCCGTTGACAGGCCTTCGATAAAAGCTTAGCGAGTACTGGTTATATTTTTATCTTGCCACATTTTTGGTACTGTATAACCTTCATTTATTCACGTCTCATCAAGTTAAAAGATTTTCTTCTGCTCTGTTCTGTACTGTTTTATACTTCTTAAGTATTTTTGTTGCCAGCAAACAATTTCATCGCTTTCCAGTTACGGTTATGCTTTTCCCAGGCAAAATCCATATTTCTCAAAGTGGTCCATAAAAGTACATACACTTATGGTGTCTTTATCAAGGACTTTTACTGGTCTGCTTGGACTTTTCTTGGAAGTCATTCGGGAACATCGGACGACAGTTTCTTGTACAATAAATTTCGGGTAATTGTATTTTATGCAATCTTGTACATTTAAAATAAGTTTTTCATTCACTGATAGTGGAGAATTATTGGAACAGCAAATACTGATGTGTTAAACTAAACAAATATACTTATAAAGTTCTGAAAATTTTGGGTAAGGCACCATTGCACTTACGGTGCATGGTTAAGCCGAATCTGAAATAGGGTTGGAATTAGGCAGAGGTACTAATAGAAAGTTAAACGGTACCTGTTAAACGCAAAACGTAATTGTATAATCTACTACCCAAGTAATCCCTACACAATATTTCAAGACCTATAACTATAGCCGACACCGAAATTGACCCGAACTAGACGGAATTTCCCATTTTAATGCTCTACACCTTTCTAAAATAGACTATAGTTTAATATAAAAAAGAATTGCTATCATTACGGCAAGTAAGGACCATCGGTATATTTGCATATTTGTAACTATTTGAGGGATCGTTAATCATTTGATTATATTATAAAAAGCTTCCAGGATTTTTAACTTAGATAATGCAAATGATGATTCAATTTTTTACTTTAACAATATAAGAGCGAGCTGTTAGCTCAGTTTGTGATTATGATGATAAGCCATACTTTAATCACTGATATGTTTACTCCTATTGTGTGAAGATAAAACTGTTGATTTTATAATTTGAGGTATCATATTGTTTTGGCATTTCCTTCTGCACTTCTTCACTCCTTTCGGATAGTATAGGATGTGGGATAGCTCTAGCTGCTAAAAATCTTCAAATTCTAATTCATGCTCTTTAGGATAGTGGCAGGATATAAATAAAGCATACTTTACAGAACCTAGCATCTTCAGGTGCTCATAGAGGTGGTAGTCCTGTTAGTATTCGTAAATGGCTCAAATTTAGGTTGATACATTCAATATGTTTTCATTGGTTATAGGTTAACGGTTTCTAGGAGTCGATTGTTCTAGTAACTGATTTTTTTCTATTAACCTTTTTTCTATTGTTTCTTTAGCCGATTCGGCAACCCAGGTCTATCCGATTCTACTTTATTAAGTCTGTCTGCTATTCAATTTTCTCCCACTTCAATGTATATCTGAATCCATTTCAGGGTACCTATTCGGAAGTAGATTACTTGGAAATAATGCTGTCAAAAAAATTCTTTGTTCCTAAGTTATAGGTCTTTTTAAGTTGCGAAATCAGAGCAAATATTTATTTATATTTTCTAAATTATACATTATGAATTTTTAATGGATGATTACGTATGTCCATGTAGTGTGTTTGACGGAATAAATTCTACAATATTAACTGAAGGCTAGATGGTTAACAATTTTTAAGGGAACAACCTGTACAATCGAAAAATAGCAAAAATGATTTTTGTAATAAAAAGTAAAACTTCTAGATCGTTTTACATACCAAGGAAACCGTTCGTCATAAAGAGACATTCTGAAGAAAATTGTCTTAAATTGTAATTATTTATTGAAAATACTCGCAGGAAGTATTGAAACACAATCAAATATTTCTAATTGAAGTATATAATATCAAGCATTGTGTTACTTACATAAGAACACAATGAAATGTAGAAAAATTTAGTTGACTAACCTAACATTTTTCAAATAAAAACAAAAAAAAATATATAATTAATGTTCGAGGTGAGTACCTTGCACTTCTAGTCTAGTTCCTCAAGAAATGTTTGATTGTGTTTTAATACCTCCTCCTTTTGGGGTTATTTCAAAGCAGATACTTATGGAAGATCATGAGAAATACAGGATATGGGAAGACTATGTAGAAAAACTTTTTGACGACAATAGACCAGACCAGACCAGAGAACTCGATGCAGAAGAATGTCTAACTGGACCTTCTATTACCAAAGAAGAGATAGAAAAGGCTGTACTAGTCGCTAAAAATAATAAAGCAACTGGTCCAGATGAAATACCATCAGAAATACTGAAACTACTGGACGAAAGGGGCATTAGAGTGCTTCACAAGCTGTTCAACAAGATATATGATACTGGTCATTACCCTGAACAGTGGCTATCTTCAGTTTTTATTCCTATCCCAAAAAAATCGAACGCAAGAAAGTGTGAAGATCATAGGTTAATTAGCCTTATGAGCCACTCCCTAAAAATATTCCTAAGAATAATACATCAGAGATTATATAGAAAATGTGATAATAATATAAGCGACTCGCAATTTGGATTTAGACAGGGGTTAGGTACAAGAGAGGCAATAGTCGCAATACAGGTCCTTGTACAGAACTGCTATGACCAAAGAAAAAATGTTTGTCTATGCTTCATAGACTACGAAACAGCTTTCGATAAAGTTCAACATCACAAACTTATGCAGCTCCTTAAAAAATTGGATTTGGACGAAAAAGACATTCGTTGTATCGAAAATCTGTACTGGCACCAAAAAGCGCAAGTCAAAGTAAATCATGGTCTAACTGAGCAAGTTCGGATTCGCAGAGGAGTACGTCAAGGTTGTATATTGTCGCCGCTCCTGTTTAATATATATTCTGAAGCCATCTTTCGAGAGTCACTAGAAGATAGAGACATTGGGATCAAAGTCAATGGAGTCTCGGTCAACAACATACGTTACGCCGATGACACAGTGCTGATTACAAATAATACAGATAACCTACAACAACTAATTAATATAGTAGGCGGACATAGCCAAAACATGGGATTAAACATCAACATCAAAAAAACTAAATTCATGATTATCACTAGGGAAGCGAATACGTTTAGAAAATCTAGAGTAACATATAATGGAAAACCTATAGAACGGGTAGAAAAATTTAAATATTAGGAACATAGCTCTGTGAAGAATGGTCGTCGGACGGTGAAATAAAATGCCGAATTGAACAAGCTCGAAGTACATTCATAAAATTTAAAAATGTATTTACATGTACCGACTTTTATCTTGATCTTAGACTGAGACTTTTGCGGTGCTACGTTTGGTCAGTGCTTCTTTACGGGATGGAGGGTTGGACCCTTAAGGTGAAAAACATCAACAAATTAGAGGCATTCGAAATGTGGGTATATCGTAGAATCCTGAAGATACCATGGACCATCAAAGTGAGGAATGAGGATATTCTCAGGCGTATCAATAAAGATCGTGAACTCTTTAACATCGTGAAGAAACGAAAGATTGCATATCTTGGCCATATAATGCAAGGCCATAAATATCAATTCTTTCAGCTGATAGTTGAGGGCAAGATTGAAGGTAAGAGAGGATTGGGACGGAAGAGGATGTCATGGTTAAGGAACGTGAGGCAGTGGACGGGTATACAAGATATTCAGACATTGATCCTTATCGCTAGAGATAGAGAAGCCATGAAAAATGTGGTCGCGAACATCCATTAATGGATAAGCATTAAAAGAAGAAGACAAAGCTTGGTATATGCAACATCGGTAAACAGAAGGAACGAAATGATCGATGGAATATACTTCCATTGTGACGCTATAAGGCAAAATCTTGGAATACTCCTCAAAGTCTCCGGATGTATGTAGAAGTAGATGTTCAACAGTATACAGTTCAATTAGAAATGTTTGATTGTCTCACAATATATTCTTCAAGTATTTTCAATAAATAATCATAATTTATGACAATTTTCTCAGAATGTCCTTTAACTTTAAATGCCTATAACATAGAAACGAGGGTTCGTATGAAAATTTTTTTATATCACTGCATTATTTTCAAGTCATCTATTCCCGAATTTTTTGCATCAATTCCCGGAACACCCCGTATAATCGAACTTTTAACTAATTGTAACGTTAAGAGATACTGGAGGTAGTAATACTACATGCATACTTTGATAATCTTATCATGATAATTATAGTTTTCGTGTAAATTTTCCAAGTTAGAACGAACAGTGTCTTTAGATATTTTTTAATTTCATCAGACAACTTTAATAACAATATTTTTATATCATTTCTATATAATTGTACATTATTTATAGATATTTCTATTGACATTCTAGGAAATGTATAATATCGAGAAGATGGGACAACGAAATGGATTCAGTAAAGGAGATATAACTAAAATTAATGCCATGTATAACTGTCCTGAAAAGACCCAACAATTAAATATCACAGGTGAAACAACCAATGAAACTATTGAGGGTAATACCAGCTCAGTGTTAGAGGAAAGGAATCCATTTTGGCAGGCTGCTAATAGCTTATTCTCTATATTTGTGAAATAGATTCATTCGGAATAAATCCATGTAAAACAGTCATGTCATTATTGATTAATTATTAGATGAAGCTGGAGTTTGGATTTTGGAGATATATCACTAATTAATTAATCGATCAAAATATGAGTAGCATTAGACTTGATGAAATATTTTTCTAAAAATAAATTCACATTCTCGTCATAGTCAAATCATTTTATACATATACCAGCAGTAATAACGAGGTATTTATTAAAAATAGAAATAAAGTACAAATAAAAACTGTTTATTATTTTTGACATAATTACAAAGTTTTTTAATTAAAACGCAATTCGTTAAGCCCCCGTTTCGGTAGAAATCGGGTCACTGTTTATTGAGTAGCATTTTGGTAGATGTTTTCTCATTACTGTTCGTCCATCTCTGAAACAGGAATTGTTTCTGCGTGTTAAATCTGGGCCTAATGAAACTGTTAATTGATTTTCCAACTGAACCATCGCAACAGTTTGTTGCATTAGCAGTTTGAGGCATAGCATTTTAATGCAAATGGTTGATACCTTCAGTCAATATGCACGCCCGTTTTGTAACCATAATTGAGCATAGCCATCAAAGTGGCATAATAAGAACCTGCATCACCTGATCACATTCCACGTAATCAATCAGGATATTATAACGAAAGTTACAGACCATGACCATGGCTGTCGTAGCTTTACCAGTAGAGCGTTTAAGCTAAAATTTCTTTTTCAGGAGTGATACAGGGTAATTCTTATGGATTCGAATAATACACGTGGCATTCAATGAAAACACAAGCTGTATGATACGAAGTATTGTCTACACATTGAAGAGAAAAACTTCTCCGCAATACGAAGTTTTGAAATTAAAATGCTGCAACATGTTTTCTGATTTTTTTATTTGGTTGCACTAAAACCACTGAAAGTTAATATTTAGTGGTAATTTGCTTTCAAGTTTATACAAACTGTAAGATACAAATTACACTTACGAGGTGTGAAAAAACGAATGAGAATGAATTTTTATACAAATAATTACTTAAGTCTCATATTCTCATGTATTGAGATAAGCAGTGACTGAACCTGATTGATAGGCTACAAATACGAACATTTTCGTAACATCGTGTTTGAATTTGTTTCAAGTTCACAAATAAACACACTAAATAATATAGTAACTCTAAATACTGAATATCGATATGAAAGTGGAACTGAGCCAGTTGAATATGAGAAATTCTTGGGGTGTTGACTCGTAAACAGATAAAATGGAGCGTTTGCGAAAGGATGTGCCAAGAAAAAGACTTAAAAATAGACCAACAGCTTTCTTTTTCATCATGACAATGCGCCCTTCCACAAGTTCCTTTTCATTCGTAAGTGAAAAGCGTTTTTGCTTATCTAAATCGTCTCATCTGATTCAGCACCATGCGATTATACGTGATTACCAAACGAGTCAAAATTTAATTTTCGTAAAATTTGACAAACATCGATAACGTCTTTATTTTGATTTGATTTAAAGGATACCGATATAAGTTACTTAAGTGCAATGTGCATTAAATCGAATGCGAATAACTTGAACTTCTCCTTTCACCTCATCAACCGTGGCAAACGTTTGTGACTGAAAAACTCTTTTCGGTAGCGGAATCATTCTTCTTAAGTCTAAACCGTATTGTGTATTGGTAATATTAATCTATTTTAATTCAAAAGATATTATCAGATGTCTGGCATTGTCGTACAACTAAACTTCAGACGTCAGAGACTAAGTCGCTCATTTTGTATTGCATGCCTAATTTTATTTACAATACTGCTATATGAAGTTGTACTTATTGTTGTGTATTGCTGTATAAACTCGATTAAAAAGACTGTTTATCCGAAAACACGGTTGCTATACTCTTGAGATCATCTGATTTCCCTGGACTTTCACTGGTGATGTTGACTCTATTCTATTGATTTATGACAAAAATCTAAGAAATGGTCATCATTCTTTATAAAGATCGAAAAAATCATTAGCAAAAGCAATTTTTTTTCCAGTGAGTCCGGGTGCACAATTTCCACTTTTTGGAAACAACTTTTTTGCAAATTTGTTCTATCCAGATTCGGAAATTCAATAATATAAGTGGTTGAAATTGTGAATCGACAGTTTTTACCAATCTTCATCCAAATAATCTATTACCACTGTTGGTTTTATAAATCTTGGTTCAGCATGAATATTTTCCTGCTCAAAAAAATTCACCTACTTACGCACTTGGTAACTCATCGCCATATCGCCCACACACATCGCTTATTTGTCTATGAATTTCCGCTGCCGCAACATTTTTTATGGCCATCATCGACTGTATTCCACAGCTACCGGGTTCATATATTATTTTAAAGAATTGGAAGTAACAATGTACTAAGCACATTGCAACAACACCAGTTCAAATGGCGTCAGGATTTGGCAGGCATCCACGTTTCAATATTTGCGCGACATAAGGTTAAGATAAAATAACCAAGATATTCTGAAGTCTGTGAAGTGCGTTTTTACTTGTACATAAATCAAAACGAAATACTAGCGATCGTCTAGTTTATTCGTTGAACAATAATTCTACATACATTTTTCTTGGTATACCCACTATCATAGTTTCAATCTATTACAAGTATCGAAACATAATTACCGAATATAAATCACGTTTGTGTTTCTTAAAGAACTGTGTCTGTGTGTTATGCTATGGTGTATTCTTTGATGTGAAAAGAAAAAATGTCGATCGATTAATGGAGCTAATAAAAATTATTGATTAAAAGTAATTTAGGCATTTTTCAACCTGCATACTTTTAACCTACCGAAATATATTTTAATTGATTGGATTGTGATGAACTAATTTGTTCCGCTAGATTATATGTTTTATTTTGATGTACACTACTTATTAGAAAGGGAAAAAATCATTATCAAAACAAGTATTTGATAAATATTATAAAATCATTTTCGATAAAAATGAAGTTAAATATATAATCTTTATATAGAATTCAATTTATCCAATTTAGAAAAAAAAATCACGTTTCTCTTATTCAGCTGTTTATTTGCAATTCCACCAATAAGTTGTATTTGTAGCTTTGCCAGTGTCTATAAACTTTTCTTTTAAACTTGTCCCAAAAAAATTATCACTAATCCTCCAAATTATTTTAAGCCGCACGCTTGTTGTGAGGAGAACAACCTCTTGTTGGAACCAAACCTCCTGAAAGTTAACAAGTTGTAGATAGAGAGATAGGAATAATTTGCTTTCGTTGAGATTGCAAATATTTATTTTCCGTTAAATTTGTCTTAGACCCCAAAAATTTCTGTTCAAACTTTGATTATTTGGGGATATGGAGCCCATGTTCAGGTGTTTACTTTCCCAAGACCAATATCTTACGGTAGACGGATTACGTTTACGATATAAAAAAACGTAAATTCATCCATATGTTTTGATGTTCCATCCCTTCAACATTACACTCAGGAAATATTTTCTATGTTGACTTGTATGCTGAATAGAAAGTATACTCTCAATAGATACAATAAGGTAAATTGACTTACCCCGGTATTTCTTGCTGCCTTCATTCCAGGGTTGAATGGATCCGGATGTAAATGAGCAATTGAATATGAAACTAACTATAGACATAGCCGCGGAAATGTAAAAAATCATTTTCCATTGATTAGGATCATTCTGAAATCAACAAGAAATACGTTTTTGTTTGTACTATGAAAATTTATAAGAAATAGCGTTCTCAATAATATACACTGTACCGCAAAATTAACGCGTATTTTGCAAAGTAGAAGAATGTATTTGAGAATAATATTTGGATACAAGCCAAAGACTTGAAAATGACCCCCACTCTTTAACTGTATTCACGAAAAGGTTGAAGTAGTGTTCATTTTTGTTATTCCGATTTTATTGTTGATTTCTAACGTCTAAATTGGTTCAAGTAGGACCCATGTGAGGCAATCTACCATCCCCAGTGCATCGAGAGTCTGGTACAAACCAAAGAAAACTTGGACCTGCACAAAAAGATTTTTAAAAGGTAGTAAATCTGATTGAGACAGATTTGGCAAAATAGACAGTATAATAGGAATACTGTCTTCTACATCTTGCTTCAACGTTAATCTCTTGATGAGTCATCGATCCATCTCTTGTTTGGGCTTTCTGCGATGCGTTGGTAATTTATTTCATGCGATTTCCACAAACTTAATTGATTGGATATCTGTCTTTTTTGACCTCAAATGATACACTTTCTTTGTTATGACTCCCTACACCAAATCCTTTTCCTATTTTTCCTCAATGTGTTTATTTCAAACGTTTCTGGAAGACTCCAAGTCTCCTGAAATTCTTCTGAAAGAAATGGATATTTTTCATTCTGTATCTGGTGCTGGAGATCAACATTCTATATATAATGAGGTTGATAATTTTCTACTTGACTTCAATAAGTTTCATTTCTACATAGAATTGTCTCTAGAAAGACAAAAATGGTGAATAATCTAACAAACGAAGATAATAAAATTTTAATTGATTGGTATAGGAAACCTATGAGTTCTGGTAGATATATCAATTATCATAAACATTACCTATATAATACATATGAGAGCCACTTTGACATCATACCGATATCACCTTGAAACGTCAATTTAAATATTTTTATCTCACCTATTCATACACCTTTACCATATCTAAAATTAGCTACTTTCCAACTTTCCGGAATCTTTAAGTAACGTAATAAAGATAGCGTACAGTCAAATCCTTGATATTCAATAAATTTTTACTAAAATAACCAACTAATAAATTAACAGTTTATGAAATATTGTTTAAATTGTACATTAGTTAGTCTAAGAAGTCTCTTATCAATCGGATAACCTGTCATAACAGAATTGCAAATTATATCACGATACTTGTTTCTAGCCACACACGTTTTTCATCAAGTACATTTTAAGAACTGACAACCTTCCTAAACTTTGACAATTGAGAACAACTACAAGAAACGCCTTTTTCTAGAAACAACATATTCAAAGTGATAATTGTATTAATAAATAAACTGATTTAAATAACTTACATATAACTAAGATTTTGAGAAAACAAATTCTATAAAAAAAATTCATTTACTCATAACGGCCTAACTTAATCACTTGTATAAAAATTTATCATTCATAATTTTACTAATAAAAATTCACACAACATAAACAAAATCCTAAACTAATTGATGTAAGTAATTTTTATATTGTTATAATTTCATATATATTTTCATATTGTACTTGACAATAATTTCAGTCCCAGAAAATGAAGTATGCGATATCTCGGAAATATATTAGAGATAGTAGACTTTGTGTTTGGTTTTCTAAGGGGGAAGACGGCAAAATTAAATACCAAGTCTACTATAGCTTAATTTGTCTCCTTATGTGAAGTAAGTCTCTTTTTTCTTTATTAATATTGAGTTTTCACCAGCTCCTATTTCACTAATTGTTTGTTTATTTTCAGAGAGTAAAGTTATATTAAATAAAGTGTCTCTTCCATGAATCGAATATAATATCACGCCATTAAGTAATTTGAATGAAATATTTCCTATCTTAGTCTTACAGAAACTATCGATTTGGTCTTCTTGATTTGTTTGTTAAGTAACTCACCTCATCTTTGACTAAAAGATGTATTACTAGCGGTCCAAGTGAAGCTACAGCAGCACCGGTTCCATTGCAAATTCCCATTAAAATACCAGCGAAATTAGGTGCCAAGTCGATTAGATTGACATTATAACCACTTCTTGTGGCACTTGCAAAAAGACCAATTGCGACCAATAGAGTAACAGCTTTATAAGCATCATCTGAATCACAAAAAGCAAGAGCGACCAAAGCTATCCCCGGGATGACCATACCTAAAAAAAATAGTTTCTTTATTTGTTAAACTTAAATTAGATATGAAGAAATATAATAATAGAATTCAACTAACATTAGTCATAAAATTGATGAAATTTGATCATATATTGAATTTAAAAAGTCAAAATATTGTTATTGAATAATGATAAATTGTTTTAAGTCTAGATAATATGATATAAAACTTAGCAAATTTATTAGAAGAATTAAAAAGAAGCATTTGATTATTTGGTTATCAAAATTGACTACAGTAACTTTGAATGTTAATATGGATGTCAATGGAATAAATTTATCATGTTATTGCGATATTATCTCTAATAAAAATATCTTCCAACTTCATCCATCATATCAGGCGTGACCGTTGTATTTGTTCTTTTGGGCCACTGGGTTTGGTTTTGTACACAATACTCTCCATTCTTATAAAAATAAGTCTAATGAGATAATATTAGGTAATCATGTTGACTATTCTATCGATTCTTGGCTCTCCATTTGGAAATAATATAATGTGGTGTGGTTGATCTTGCTGGAATAAATTCGAAGAATTTATACAATAGCGAGTAACTCATATTTGTGTTCCGAATCTACTTAACCAAAAATTTTAAAAATGTTTTTCATCTGATGATATATCTCAATAAAACTACTAATATCATGCAATTGTAAGGTGGCTTAAATTAATCTAATATTGCTACGTGACATTTCAACGAAGTCATTTTGTTGAGTTTGAGACAGAAAGTAATTGGAGAAAACCAGATAAGTGAATGTACGAATGTACTGGGGCATTTTACTATTAGAATATTTCCTCAACAACTACAGAAGTTTTTCCTAAAATTCAGCATTAAAACGTGTTAGCAAAGCAGGTATAGTTTTTCAATTTGCAAATAATCACTGCAAATTATACCTTTGGAAAAATAGTTTTTGCTTCCTTGGAAGCAAAAGATTTACTTGAGTTACATTTGAGACATCTGGCATTTATCTGAGTTTCTAAAGCGAGCGAGCTTTTAATCAGCATCAAACAATCGTGGCACTCACCTACAAAAATTTGAAAACCTCTTTGGTTGAGATATTTACTTCACTAGCTATAATACGAACTTGTTTTGACGATAGCTGAGTACAGGAATGTGGATTTTATCAACCCTTGATGTAGTTTTTACAGTATATGACGGTTCCGGACGTTTAGCGTCATCCGTTTTCATATGGCCTATTTTAAAAGCAGATAACCGCTTATAAATCATTATATAAGGAAAAACAATTTCAAGATATTTACGTCAATTATAATGTTTTGAATAACACCCGAAATTATTTTTTCTTCATAATTACCTAAGAACGTAAATAGTTTTATATTATGAGTATTGAAACTATCTTTCAGTTCATGTAAAGTGACATCTGAAATTTGACGGAAACGAACGAATATTAAACTCTGAAAATACAATTCACCGTGAAACTGGTCCTCAATTCTTGTTTCTACTGATTCTTCAATGTTTAATTTGAATTGGGTGAAAACACCTAGATTATCATGGTTTTGTATTTTTCTAAAATTATCTGTTTATCTAAAATTGAATTCTTATTACCAATGAAATTCATGATTTTTCTGGTTTTTCCAATGCTGCATATATTCTTCACAATGAGATAATCCGCTATAACGCTGTAACCTATGGCAGAAACAGCTTCAGCAATATAAGGAAGGGATGACAGGACACTATTCTGAAATCAAATAAAAATTACTGTGACAAGTTAGACTTGAAGAATCAATTTTATATATGTCTTTTAATAGAAAATAGATAAGTTTACTGATTTCATTCTTTTATGATATTATGTAAGCACAACTGAGAAATATGACAGCATTACGCCGTAATATACATTCAAAATAAAAGTCTTAGGAACAATAACTAGGACTTCTATTTTCCTTTCAGGATAGAACTCAAAAATACTGAGTGTCATATATAATATATTTGTGTTTCCCATGTGTGTACTATATACTAGAATATAACTCATAAAACATAAACAATGGGTCCCGCTATCATTGTTGATCCATTTTTAAACTTCATACCAAGACTATACATTTAATTTTACAAACACCCGTTCGTTTTTACTATATAAAGTTATTTGTTTGTTGTCCTATAATCTGTGATTAACATAACCTCATTATTTTATAGTGTTTCAATTACCATAATGTTTTCAGAAGCAACATTGCTGAATTTTACACTGAATTGCTGAATGGCTGAAGTTATCGTCTTCAGAGACTGCTTATCTTCAGTCTCTGAAGACGATAACTCGATTATCGAAACGCGCGTCAGACAGTGTAGTTGTAGGTGTTGGTGTAGTCGTAGTGTATGAGTATGAAAATCACAAACGGTTTTAAAAATTCAAACTTAATTTCTATTCATTTATGTTTTGTATAATATTTCTGTGATAATCAATATTTCGTGATGTATGAGGACGTTTCATTCAGTAACTGTATTTCTTATGCTGAGGTCAATCAAATATTAACTTCCAAAGGCTTTTATTAGAGGTCCAAACATGTGAAAATGAATTGCAATGAGTCTGACCTTTGAGGTAGATGATCATTTCCTCTGCTGCGTTTTAGCTGTTGTGTCTTTGTGGAGGAGCAACACCGCGCGAATGGTATAATTTCGTCTATTGCGTGGATACGGAAGCTTAACTTGATCCAAGAGGCAGCACTAGTAGAATAAGTTGATGGTTTGACGTCTGTGTAAAAAATCTATCAGTAGGACACTCCGCTAATTCTAAAGAACCGTGGCCAACATTCTCATAGAGAATCGCGTTTGTAGCTTTCACGTTTTTTTTTGTTTTCCATTCTACACTTACACGTTTTGTTTCGTGGATGTAATGATCATATCTCGTTACAGGTGACTATTTTATGCCAAAAAGCTTCCCTTGAGAATTGGAAGCGGTATTTTGATTGATTATCATTCAGCAACCTTGGAAACCAATATATTAAAACTTTTTTGATGATTGATTGGACACTTGTTCTTTCGAAATTTGAAACACTGTAAAGTGTCGATTCCATTAGATAAGCTCAATAATACGTGCAATGCTTTTATTAGTCACATTAGTGCGAAGACTAAAATTATGCGTTTTACTCGCAACACCTTGATGGTCTTGCAATTAAATTTTTTGCACAAAACATTCACTCTTGATAATGAAGGTAGCTTTCCCTAAATAGGAAAGCAGTCTGCGGATCTTCATACTTATGCGTCGTTTAACAGAGTTGGATTCACTTCTCTGACTCACTGCATTTAAGCACTAGACAAGCCGGCTGATCTGATTTCCCTACCTAGTATCTCCATCTAACAACTAATAATGATTAATTAGACACAAATTCCTTTTAAAGGAAGGAAGTAAAGGATCCTTTATATTTGATAGACCCTCTAGGAACTATAAACAATATGATTTTTGTTTTCCACCTACCGATTTTAAGTTAAACTTCATAACATGATTCATATAAATAGGTGTTTCTAGCAGTAATGTCCAATTGCTCCAACACCATCCTATTTGAGCCACCAATAATGCCCAAAAAGGCAAAGAAGTGAAGATGTCCAACCAAGGTACTGGAATATTCTGAAAATAGATATGAAAAGTGTGATATTGGTTATTATACTTATATAGTCTGATTAACTAAAACTATAACGTGAGTTCGGTCTAATAATGGAGGATTTATGGGAAAGCTAGACAACACTTGAGATAGAGAGAATAACGTATTTGCTAGAGAAAAAAGTTTTGTTCCAGGACGATAATGCGACTGGTGATCCATCCGATATGTTTTCAGAAAAATTACCCGAATTGCGATATGATTTATTATCCCATCCCGCTAATCACCTTATATGACTATCTTCAATTACTTTCTGCTTCCAAACTGGAAAAAATGGCTTATTCAACTGCAGTTTTAGACAGATGGAGAGATAAAGGCAAACTTGTATATCTAAGAACATACATAAAATTATTTTATTACGGTTCTTTCAAATCGTTCTCGTCAATCTTTGTCAATATGATCTGATAATTTTTTGAAAATTTAGATTTTAGCGTAAACTTATGCTTTAGAGTTGAATTAAAAAGATATAGGTACTTTTTGTGGGATGAGGCACAAAATTCGTGTTGTATACGCTACCATAGATGAACTAGTAGCAATAACAATTTTGGGAAAAATTATCATTTAAATCTGTTGTTACCAGGTACTTTCGCAAAATACCCGACACACCTAAGTGAATACGAAAATACGATTTAAAACAAAAAATAATATATCAATAAGAGAAACTTTTTGGCTTAGGAAGTTCAATTACATTTCAACTTATTTGTAGAAGAAACCGTTATGAATGTGAAATAATACTTATTTGAATTTCCTTATCAAGATATACAAAGTTGTAAGAGTACTTCAAGTATTGTACAATTACAATTACTGGTATTTAACTGAGTCGTTAAGAAATAGACCATTTCACGTATTTTTAACAATAAAACGAATAAAGTGAGAAATAACTAATTCACATGTTACTTCTTGTATGACTTTGGATCGACACCGATTTTTAGTAAATTTTGTTTGAAAGAGATATCCTAACGACCAGTAAGTGAGGCGTGAGATTTTAAACGAGACACAGTATATTGTAATTCTTACAATATAATAGTTGATCTATAGATAAAAACAAACTGTTAAGTTCGAGAAAAAAATGTGTA
The DNA here is from genome assembly GCF_026250575.1 of Diorhabda carinulata. Lineage (NCBI taxonomy): Eukaryota > Metazoa > Arthropoda > Insecta > Coleoptera > Chrysomelidae > Diorhabda > Diorhabda carinulata. The sequence goes on along the minus strand of NC_079472.1, from coordinate 47,954,251 downwards.
GTAACAAATAATTACACAAATTACCTTTGTTTCTTCATTGGAATTGGACGTTGTTAAATTTGAATTTATATAAACTCTCTCTTCCTCGGTAATAGTGCGGTGTTTGTTTGGTTCATCAGATCCAAAATATGTAAATGCGAGTCCAACAGTTAAACCAATTCCACTAAAAACATATACGGCCATTGGCCAACCGTAGGCGCCTGAAGCAATCCAACCTGTTAATAACATTGAACTTACTGTACCTATTGGAGCACCTGAAACAATATTATAAAGAGATTATTACTACACCAGCTTGATTCAGTTCAATAGGGATCATCATGATCAAAATGGATCTTGCTCATAAACTTGACGTTCCTTTCACCCTGACAGTTGGCAACAATGTTAACCTTCGACTTTGAAATAATCTTGAAGAAAGAAGACATAAATAAATAAAAGAATTATTATGGATACAAATAATAAAAGGTTATGATTACTTTGATTATTCACAGCAGAGTAAATGATAACAAGTTTATAAAACATGCTAACAACGATTCCCTAAGAAATCTTTGCCTCACTAGGAAGTTGTATAAATTATTTAATCAACAGCATTCCAACTATTACTGAGATATGTTATTAAAAAACGTATCTGAATGGAATCTTATAGAAAAAAAGATAGATATCAATAAAATAGCCGACATGTTTCTTGAAAGATTTGTTGCTTAAATCAATTCGGGATATGCAACACAATCTTTTTAAAATATCTTAAAATGCTTTTCAACAATTCCCTAGATACAAAGAAAATTCATATATCTAGTCTAGTGAATGAGATGACCACCTAAATTAATGATAGTATCCAGAAGAAAGACAAACACAAACTGATGCATCTCCTGATATATCCAGTTTCTGATAGCAAATTGTTTGACGGCGATATGTGGCCAGCTGTAGTTTTATTAAAATGGTCTGTTAAGCCCTACCTTCATCAAAAGTGGATCCTCTTGAGCCTATTAAGCTGAATCAAGTGATACATCCTGTAAGTACTGGTTCTGACCTTTCGCGTCCAAAAATAATAATCATCCCATCTGACAAACAAGTTTCAGCTGTATGCAAATCAAACGGCTTTTCGTATGATAAATCATTTCAGATCATAAAATATTCGCACAATGACACTAACTTTTTGCTCGACCCGATGACTCTTCCCACTGTCAGATTAACACAGGGGCCCTCTTGTGGAGGCAATCATAACATTATGTCCAGACTAAGAGAACCGGCTGTTTTATCGTCTCTCGAGCTATTCCTCGTATGTTTTAAAGGTTATACATATGTTAAGGTGTTTTTAGTATTCGAGGATCTACCCGTTGATCCCATAGCTTCAAGGGCTTTAAGAGGATGATGATCGATCCACCTTCAGAACTTACTTCACCTCGAAACAAAGTATTCACCAACAACAAATTAGAGAGAGAGAGAGAGAGAGAGAGAGAGAGAGAGAGAGAGAGAGAGAGAGAGAGAGAGAGAGAGTAATAGCCGTTACTTTACCGAAGATTTTTCTAGGAGAACTTTTCAGATAATAGGACATATCTAGGGGAACTAGAATTTACTTTAAAGGACTGTAAATTGAGAATTGTTCTAATTAATATTCAGTCTATACGCAACAAAACGGACGAGATGGAGTTTGAATAAATTCGGGTTTCCACAGATAGTTGCTATTACTGAACACTGGCTACATGAAAATGAGCCAGTTTTCATTGAATCATATACAGTTATTAGTAGATATGAAAGAGGTAATTCAGATCACACCCTACCGGCGAGGACTTTTCGGCAGTATTAAATTATTATTTTTTACTAGTAGAAAATACTTTTGAGTTTTTCATAATTCACAACAAAACTATCGATTTATATATAATTTGTATTTATAGGTCTTATTCATTCTTTTTCGAGAACTTTCTAAATTTACTCGCCGCTCTGCCAACTAAGAGCAAAAAGTCTATGCGGTTATTTTAACATGAACTTTATTAATTATTGTTATTCGAAAGTCTCTGGCAAATATTTCTGAGTCATTTCAATTAAACATGCACGTGGATTTACCAAATCGAATTACTAAAACAACTTCCTCAATTCTAGATTACATAGTTTCCAACTTTGGACCCCATGATGTGAATCACTTATTGATTAATTCAGGTCTGACCATAAAGCAGTTTTTGCTGAATTTCCAAAACAGTCAGTTCATGAAGATTTTCTCCAAACAAAACTTAACCAAATTATTACAACAATCGAATCTCTAGAGCTGAAACTTGACAGAAACTGGGTCTGTTATCAATGATTTGAGAAACAAAACGTGTTCATCAAACATTATTGACCTGTGACACTGTGACTTATATACGAATATGCACTTGGGTGGAGACAAAGAAACATATTTTTCATATATTTCATTCAGCTACATTGGTGAGCTACACCAAGTTGTCCTAATAGTTCCATAAATTTTAAGTTTCTGAAAAAATTAAAATTGAATCCAGTTTGACAAAATTACATTAAATCAAATTAGATTTGTTGTCTAATACGAAATGACTAAACTACATTGAAAAAATTCTATCGAATTTAAAAATCCTCACCCACGTATGGCAGTGTTCCCAATCTACTTCTTTCGCCAACAGGTACCCATTTACTTAAGAAAGCATGTATTGAGGGGTAAAAACAACCTTGAGATATTCCTTGAAGCAATCTTAATCCCATTACTCCTTTAGATCCTAATATGGCAGCGGTTACTGGAATAAGAAGTCCTAAAGAGGAACTTATTATAACAGATCCCGCCAGAAACCATTTAGCACCAAAATTAGTGGCCAAATAACCTGCAACTATTTGAGGAATCATATAACCCCATACAAAAGATGTGACAACTAAGCTTTTATCTGTCCAGTTATAAACCTGAAAATGAAATGAAAAATATTTTGAACATTTTTAGTAAGTAATATTGATAATAGACGTTTCTTAATCAACTTCCAGAAAGTGTAGGAAGAGCTTTACTGGAAGATATTTTAATGGTAGAAGTTATTATATAAATCTTTACAATACAATAGGTGGAGTTCGATTTATTTGTGCAGGCATGTATGACCTAATTTCATTTTGAAATGGAGTTTCAATGAATGAAAATTGAGTGTTATGTTGTTGAATAGAGTTTTAGCAAAACATTTCAAATTGATACTCTTACTCACATTCATTGAACTAGTGATTGTATGATAATTTTGATTTCACTTACCGGAATCTCCTTATTTCGATTTGATGTAGGATCAGTCATAGCAACTATTATTACTGACATACTTATTCTGATTACATAAGTCATGACAGATAAGAGAAATATGAGTATAATTTGAACATGCCTTGTTCCAAATGTTGTGCCTGAAATAGGAATTATTATTAATTAGGAGAGTACTAGAAAGCGACCTGGTTATTCAAATTATCCCTATACCAGTTGGGTCTTGAACTGTACTTTACCATAATAATTTATCTCAATTGTGTTCCATAATTTTTGAGAGTCAATAATAGCTGAAAACGGAAGATTTATTTCATCCGATACTCAACTTTTCAGCTGATTTAAATGTCATGTATAGTAATCGAGAGTAGTTTCTATGACACGAGGAATCAATCCTGTTAGACCTCCTTAAGTATAAGTCACATTGAAAAAAGTTAATACGATGCTTTTTTATAAATGCAGAATGTTGACATTTTGGTATATGGTAGAAAATAGAGAAATCCGTTAATAATGGTAATCATTCGCGTGCTGATAATAACTCATTTTTCGTGAATGGAATACTATAATTTATTCACGACAACTAATAATTTTTGTTGAATGTTTTTTGTTGTAAAATTTTGATATATTACGAGGATTTTGATATAGACAAATGAAAACAAATATACATAATTGGAAATGGCTTTATTGTTTTTCAAAGTACTCTCTATTAAGATCAATACACTATTGCATGCATATGAACCAATTCCGAATCAAGTACCTCCAAAACATGTCATTTTAATCCATCAACTGCTTCTTCAAGTGTATAAAAACGTTGACTTCGCTGTACTGTTGATCTGGAATAAGATTAAATCATTGGGCGCCAAACAAGGAATGTATAGCGGATGACATATCAATTGGATGTTTTGACGGTTCAAAAACGTTTTTGTTTAAACTGATGTGTTAGAGCTCGCCAAGACGTGGTGGAGAATGATTTGTTTTCTGCGATCGGTCTCCCTGATTTTTTTAACACTTCTGTCCAACAAATGTACCGTTCTATGCTCTAATGTAGCGGTGGCGATATGTTCAGTTATTCCACAAAAACAGGCGGCCATTTTCTTCGAAGTGCTTCGTGCCAGAACAACTTTTTTTGATTTGGTTAGGTCTTGAAAGACCCACATAGCTGACTGTTATTTAGTTTCAGATTTATATGTATAGATCCATGATTCGTCGCCTGTTATGATTTATAAACGTCTGTTGGAACACCAAGATTTAATTTTTCCAGTATTTTATGCAACAATCGATACGTGCTCATTTTATGCGATTATCAGTTCAACAGCCAAATGTTCATGCGACACTGAATGTATGCGAGTGGAACTAATGCCTAAGTATGCCTCAATTTCGCTATGCGTCACATGATGATCCTGCAATATCAGTTTACGCACAGCATCGATGTTAACTGGTTCAGAGCCGATTTTGGAAGACCTTCACAAAACTGATTCTGTAGCGAAGTGTGACCATGATTGTTTCGGAAAATCAGCGAAAGACGGTAGCTTGAGATTTTATTCCCTTTGTTGACCACGATGCATGTTTCAAGTATCTGTAAACAACTCAAACAGCACACGTATGACAACTCAAAACTTAAGTATTAAGTAGCAATCGTCGGTCATATTAGAAACACCATTACTTTATTCTAACAAATATTTTATATAATGTAGTAAAATTCATTTATATACAGAAAATTATTATCAACGTATATGAAGTCTCATATTAATTAACACAAAAATCTATGTAGGTTAACATTACAAATATGACGTATCTAATCTTACAAGATGATGGTATTTATTTATAGTTATTTTGCCAGCTCAAAAAATATTCATAGGCAATATTATATACTTTCCTTGCCTTTTCCGGCAATCAATTCATTGAGGCAACTTCAGCAGCTTCTCTAATTTCTAATAGTGTTGAACAAAAGTCATTTTGCTTTTCTATGCCCATTTTTAGTTGATTGTTTTATACAGCTCCACAAAATATCAAGAAATCTACGCACACGAGCAATAATGTTGACATGTATGAATGAAATTTATTTTGTTTCAAAAGTTACTTACATTTATAAATTGTTTAGAAAACAATTGTGTATTAACTGCAGTTCTCTGGTTCGAATCAAGTTTAGGAATATTCACTCTTCTAATTTTTTTTTATATGTACAAATCTTAATTGCAAACATTTTCTGGTTCACATGAAAAAACTTCAAAAACTGATTTTTTATAGCAAAACAGTAAAATATTATAGCTAAATCAAGGAAACATCCGACAACAATTATTAATGGATTCATTAATCATTACCGTGATAATGGGAATTATTCAGTTCCAGCAAACAGATGTATTATGAAACAGTCGTAGATAAGCTTATTTTATGGAAATCTATTAAATATGTGATAAAAAACATAAAAAATGTTGTGAAAATATATTTTGTATTTCTGATTAGTTTCTTTCTTCTAAAATGTACTCTTCAAGTCAACTATTTGGACGGAATACGAAATATATAGACAATTTTTAGGTGTTCCTTAACAATGCTTTGATGTAGAAATTATTTTTTGATGACTACTTTGAAGAACTTTTCGATATATGGTAGCCGATATATGGTACTCATATGAATTGTTTAAATACGGTTATTGAGCAAAAATCTCTATATATATTGATTGAGTACTCACTATTTATAACCGGTGTTTTGATTAATTTTAAAAGTTCCTCTTTGTTAATAACGGATGATTTTCTTCGCGCTTCGATCATCTTGTTAGCAAAATTATACTAATTAAATTTTGCGCAATTTTGCGCGGATTTGATTTGACAATAAAATAAAATTCGTTTATCATTTAACAGTCGAAAAATTTCCTATATTTAATTTAGATTATAATCAATTTTATAGAAAATTTGTATTTACAAAGGAATTTGATAAATCGTGCATGTTTGTAAGTCGTCATTAATTTCATTACATGAACCTGTTTACAATAAAATATGAGAAGTGAATAACAGCTTAAAAGTAAATCTTCTTAGTCTGGGAAGTGAGTTCGAAAAATGTACATCACTATGATTTCAGATCATGGCAATGAGATCAATAACTATTAGTTTGAACTGAATGCTTTCAGATAGCCTTAATGGTTTTCTGTATTAAAAATAATAAGAGAGAGAAAGTGATTTAAAAGTAATGTTTTTAAGTTTTTATGATAGTTATAGGAACTCAGAGATATAATATTAGTACACAATGATTCTTTTAAAACTAAATAGATTTGATTTAGTAACGTTAGTAACCTAACCTAACCTGACCTAAAATTTCCCTCTCAGTCATTAACACCTCTTGCAGTTATTGAAGGTTAGGTGGTATCAAATCAGTAGATATTGTCACCCAAGCTAAATACGGTTTAAGTTCTGGCTGTTTGCAACTAAAATGTTTAAATCTTGAAGGTTCTGGTGTACTATTCTAACGTCATGGGAACGCGTGTTATCATGCATTAACACACTCATAATAGTACCGATTCTGTGTGAGCTATAGATATTCCACCTCACAACATGACAGACCCTTTTCCAAAATTTTGTCTTATATTGCAAGGAAAATACCCTCACTATCTCTTCTATAAACAGGTATTCTCGGGACTCTTTCTTTTGAACTCTCAGGACTTTTGAAGAACAGGCCACTTTAGAACCACACATTTTAAAAAACAATTATGATGCGATCTGTAGAAGCCGAGATAATAAAAGTCTTGGAACTTGGAACGTAAAGCGGAATTAAGCAATTGACAAATGCAAATGACATTCGAACTCAGAACTAATTCATTCAACCAATACGAATTACGATCAAGTCAAACGAACGCAACTCGAAACTAATAAAATTCATCTATGTGAATTACGCTTAAGTCAAACAAGCGTAATTCGGAGCTAATGCAATTGACATATGCGTATGTGAATTACGTTTATTCCAAATGAACGTAACTCGGAACTTAGACTGAAATCAATACTATTAGTATTTCATTCCATTGTCATTTTTAAATATTACAAAGAAAGTAAATGTGTTAACGAATAATTTTGTTAGCTAAAAAATGAGAAGAAAATATTTTTTTAAACAGTTTATTGAATTTTGACTACACAAGTGAATGATCGGTTAGGTTTTTGATACTGTAAATTAATTCATCTTTATTGCACCACTGGCTATGCATGTAGGACTAAGCAACTACATTACTGCAGAGGCAATTGCGACTGGAAAGTTTGTCTATTCTTATCAAACCGTTTATTCTCAACATTTTATTTTAATGGTTTGAGCTATTGTTACGAAGTCGTTAGTGTAGTGAACAACGTGAGGAATAGAGAGAATTCTCCGACATCCTGGAAGCACAACCATGATGGTAAAAAATAGATATTCCAACAAGATAACGCACAGATTCATGTGAAAGGATTCACTGGATCCATTGGAAAATAGAGGTAATGACCTATTGGAGCGCTTTTCTCCGAGAAAAATCTATTAGGAATTGTGCTTTATCGAATTCACGCTGGAAATGCTCAATGTCAGAACCAGACTTGTTATTTAATTTGGTTGGTTGCATGTTTTCAAAAGTTAATTAGACAATTTGCAATATTTACTTTTAAACGTTTATGTTTGTATATTTCTCTATTTCAATTTTAATTACATTAAATAATGAAATATCTCCCATCTTCTAACAAAATATTTTTGGAAACATCCGTTCCCCAACCCATGTGATGTTTGTCATGTATATTTATATTGATTCCCGTTATATTTTTATTGAAGGTAACGGTCGTTGAGGTGTGAAACAAAAATAAAAAATCCACTCACTCTTTCATCATGTAAACTGAAAGATTATAAAACAACGAATTTGCATTTTCATTGAGTACGATTTATGAACCTAATAGCATGGTAAAAGATCATAACTCTACAGTAATTAATCAAAATAAAACCATGAAACAGGCTATTTACATACTGCACATATTTCATTCTAGTGTGAAATGACATTGGACTCGGTACGGATCGTTAATGGAGGTTCTATATTGAAGTTAAGCTTTTAAAAACAGAAACTCAGCAAATAAGAACGGAATTGGAAATTCTGTTTCATAATACAATGAAATAATTTACTCCATCAATGACATGATATCATAAATGGTAATTAGATTGAAAAGAATAATTTTCTTCTGTGTTACGTAACTTGATCAGCTTTCTCATTTGATTTTCTAAAGCAAAGAGTCACGACTTTAAACATGTTGCATTCTTCTTTTTTCAATTTGACATTTTTTCATTGACTTTTACAGAGAATCACTTACTATTTTCCTAGTGTAAAATTAAACCGGGATCACATAAAAATAGTTACTATCAATGTGGTGTAATGTTATGACCTTAAAAAGAAATACTCTGTATTTTCAAGCAAAGTGCTGCTCTATAAGGGCTCATTTTCGGTGCCTTAGATTGGGAAGTGGAAATCTCGTTTTATGGCGAGAGTGTGAGAATGATATTTCTCTGCAGCACAGTAGAAATGAACGCTGGAACTTGCAGTTTCCGAGGGAAGTCGTACAGGACTTGGCGCGGTATGTTGAAAAATGATGAAATCAATATCTTGGTGGCATTCGACGACACTAGACAATACTCTACATCACACCAAAATTGATCAGAGTGCACGTTAATGCGTAGGTCTTCGACCCTCTTCCTTCTGCACCTGAAACTACAATCTTCACAAAAAATAGTACAGATACACTCATTCTACTATTCTCGTCCGTATGATACGGAACGGTGCGAGACAGAAATTAATTAATTATTAATTTATCTTTAATAGAAAACAGGCATCTGTGACAATAATTAACTTACAGTTGTTTAAGTAATTAAAAATTTGCAAAAAACATCACTTGACCCAAAAAATTATGTTTGAATGTCTGCTTGTATGTGTGTGAAGAAGTATGTATACTCAATAACTTTCAAATGGTTTTAGATATGGCTCTCAAATTTAGTACTTATAAACCTGTAAAACGAGCGGCTCGTCTCTTGACAAACAAATGGGGGAAGGGTGAAAATATTTGAAAAAGCGTTTTATTAATTAAAAACTAAAATTTGTTATTTGTATATAGGGAAAATATAATTTTCTGTTTTTCAATTCTTATATTAAATTCGTCTTCTCCACTCTTAGGATGTTGAAGGGAGAGGGGAGTTTTAAAAAAATCGTATTGTACATAACTTTGAAGGTTTTTGGAGTTAGCGTACTTATGTTTGTTAATAATGACCTATATGCTTGTCTTAAGCAACCCCTCCCCCCTACGAACAGATATTGGGAAAGTCAACAAATTCATTTTTATTATCAATTTATTGTGAACTGCTCATAGAATTTGTTACAAAAAAGTATCTGCCATTTAACTTCTATGAATATCATGTTACCGAATACCTATTTGCATATTTCAATCCTTAAGTGGCTCTACCTTATATAATTATACATAAAAATTAGTTAAAATTATATAATTAATACCGATCTAGATTTCCTGTAAGTGAAATTAGATACCTAGTAAAAAAAACTCAGCAAACGCAACTTAACAGTGTTTTTGACGTTGTAAACAGGCCGTCAGATGACTATACCAAAATTAGATGTGCCTAAAGATGACATTCAACTTTCGAGTCGCTAACATGAATTTTAAATGTAAAAAATCTTCAACTATGTTTTGCGATGACATCGAAAATCTAAATAATTGTCAAATATCAGATAAAGAATGGGTTCTGATCAGTTAATCTTGTCAGTATCTGATAGCTTCAAAACACTTTCTTCAATACTCAAAGGAGAATAATAATTGCAATGAACTTACTTTTAGACACACTAGAAATATGGGCTATAAAGTTGTCGGAGACGCTACCGATAAGTAAATAATTAACTGCACTCAAGCTGCGAGAGATAAAATACTGAAACAGTAGAACAGAACTAATAGTTTATTGTATAATTCTTATTATGCATCTTCGACATAAAGTCATTTTATTATTTAAAGAAATATTCGAAGTACTTAAGTAAATCTCAGAATTATCCATAGAATCCAATACCAGAGCTAGCCCCAGCACTAAGTCTTGAAGAAGAAGATAATGAAGTTTATTTAGATATTATTTACCTATGAAGTGGAGACAAATCCAAGAATATAGAAATGTGAAAGGTCCCCGACACTGCCACACGACCAGCGGATTATAAATTACCTCAATTAGGCCCATTATTAGGACAAAAACCTTTCGACATAATTCACATTGACTTGTTCCATTGTAACAAAAATTATTATCTAACGATTGTAGATTCATTTAGCAAATATGCTCAATGCTATAAAATCTCTGATAAAACTTCCGTATCAATCCTTAGCAAGCTAAGACATTATTTTTCTCACCACAATTACTCATCTCACTCAATAACTCATCTTCTAATTCCCCTATTGAACAATTCCATTCCACCCTTATAGAAAAACTTAGAACAATACGAGACCAAAATCCAGATGATCCCTTAGATGATACTTTCACACATGCAATTCTAATTTATAATCAATCAATCCACAGTTCCACTAACTTCTCACCTTTTCACCTTTTTCAATTCTTTATGGCCCCTATGCCGAAGAAATACATTTCGATTTTGATCTTTCGCTATACGAAACATACAACCAAAGACATAAAGACGAACTCCAACCATTCATAATAGACTTATATAATAAACAAAAAGAAAAACGACAGAAAATTCTAGACAAACAAAATGAAAATACTGAACCAATTCCTGTAATCGATCCAACTAGTTCTAACTACGTAACTAAAATTGTTGGTAAGACCGACAAACAAAACACCACAAGTACTCACTTAAAATTCGCAAAACGACTTCGTAACGTAAAGAAAAAGAATATCTCAGATAGACCTTCTTTACAGGACGACCCTATCCCTGGGACATCCGCTCAAGATACAAGAAATCCCCAATAACGGCTATTATGCAGAGGACATAGGCAAATCAAACGAGATAAATCATTATCATAGACATATTTTACAAATTAATTTAGAAAAATTAACTGATACTTTAGAAACGAACCTTAATGACCTTTTCGATTCACCTTTAGAAAATGGACCTTTAGCCCCTTTGAAATTTCAATATAATCACCTTTTAAACGAAGCAAAAGATAATCTTCATAAAATTACCCGTAAACATAAAAGAGGTTTGTTCAACTTCCTCGGAACAATTATTAAATATATATCTGGAAATCCTGATGATTATGACTTGGAATTATTGAAATCACGAATTACTGCTGTAGAGGTTAAAGAAAATGAAATCATTAACAATCTTAATAAAGAGATATCTTTTGGACACTCTATTGATACGAGATTTAATAATCTTCTAAATTGGATAAATAATAATAGTAAAATAATTGTGGCTGCAGTAAACAAGTTCTCATCCGATTTCAATGGATGCGTTGCACTTCATAATGAAATTCTAAACCTTCAAACTATAAACGAATTCCTTTTGAAACTGATTCGAACTATAACTTTATCCCAACAAGACCTTTTGAATATTGAGCTCTTTACTTTAGATGAACTGAAAACTTTAAAACGAGAATTATTAGAAACATATTCTCGAATGCCCTTTTAATCAGTGACGAACATCCATATCAATTAATTGAAGCTTCTAAATCATTAGTTTGCGTTACCACCAAGACCATGCTCATAATACTGAAAATACCCATCCTTTATCCTCATTCTTCCCCTACATTTAGAATCTACCCAATTCCCAATAATGATCACATTATGATCCTGCCACCCGCGCATTACTACGCAAATAATAAATGGTACGAAATCTGCACCAGCTTAGCTGAACACATCATCTGTACGAAACCTATAAGATCGCAATGCAAAATCCCGAATATAGAGAATTGCACCAAGTCAATCACAACAGAGAACTTTTCACAAGAAACCAGCAAAGTGATTCTATTAGGAATAGTTCATCCAACCATAATTCAAAACTAAGAAATTAGGAGAAGTAGCATCTTAATGACAAACGAGCCAATTACTATAGAAGGAATATGATACAATAAGAAAATTGTGCAAGAAATTATAGTGCCGCAAGTAGTTCCAATCAAGCTGCATCCGAAGCACGAAATTATGCTTGAAAAACTCCAAATTCCAGAGACGCACGGACAAGTTCAACCCATTGAACCAATCCCACTCCTGCCGCAATTTTCCGCAGGACTCAGTATTGTTTCTTTAATTACAATTTTGATTATTTTAGCCATTTTAATAACAGTCTCTGTAAAGAAACGAAAAAGAATTTCCAGATTCTTATATGGTCCCGAACTACAACCCACTCAAATCCAGATTCTCCAAGATTTGTCCTCAGAGACTTCGAGGACGAAGTCAACACCAAAGGAGGGAGGAGAAATGTGAAAGGTCCCCGACACTGCCACACGACCAGCGGATTCCAAAGTGCAATAAACAATATTCACATAGTCAGCGGATTCCAAAATACATATCAAATAAATATAAGTTCATTGCATTAAATTAAGGTTCATTCATTGTTAAAATATTGATTTGTCTGTAAAGTTATTTTCTGTAGAAATTATAAGTCGTTTATTGTAAATAAAAGTACTTTTTAAAAAAAGTTAAAAGTGTCTCAAAGAACATTTCTATATACTTGATTAGTGGAAAGGACATGAACATATCTATTAATTATCGAGAGTTGTCAAGGATTATGTCGGAATACCAGCAACATCTGTACCTGCGGAAAGGCTCTTTTCAAGAGCAAGTTTAACAATAACAAAGCCATGAAATCGGCTAGATGATGACTCCATAAGAAGTCTTGAAATCAAGAAAAAATCTTGAAATCTTCAAGAGCTTGGCTTCCCCTAAGTAACACTCTCTGGAGCTGCATAAATTATTGATACGTTGAAAGCACTCTTTAAAAAATTATAAATTTTATACGAAAAAAAGAACAATGCATTGAAGAACGAAATGCTGAAAATATCATTCTTGTCCATTTTCTAGTACTACTGGTAATAATTATCTGTCATTATCGCTATAGTCGATAGACTCTTCTCTAGAAGCCACATTAGCAATCAAGTATAACGTTGATATATCCGAATTTCCGGGAATTATGTTTGAAGGAAGAAATCATAGGACAAAGTGAAAAATCATTTGATATTAGAGATCGCTTGACACGGTGCAAGACAACATGTTAGGATTGCATTCAATTTCCTGCAAAGTCGAAATATTGCATAGATTAATATTGCACTAACGAATATTCTATAATTAGAAGTGAACAAATTCCTTACATCAAATTTTATTTAATATTCTGTGACTGGTTAAAGAAGAAAAATAACAAAGCGGAATAAAAAAGATAAAAGTGGTCAATAGATCTGGCAAAAATTATATCTGCTGAAGCTTTGCTTTTAGAATTTGATGGACAGGTTGTTTGTCAAGCAAAAAGTAACTAGATAGAGTTGCAACTGGCACTTAATATAAAAATGGACCAAACCGATAATGACGCATATGCGAAATCTTGTATAAAAGAATCAGCTGAATTTTATCTGGACATACTACTGATAGAGATATATTGTGTCTTGCATTGCATTGCACGTTGTATTGCATCATGTCTAGTGGTCTTAAAAAAGTATATGATGAGAATAGGGTGACGGATATTGAACTGAAAGGTCGTTAAAAAATAGTAAGGTTAATTGTAGGCCACGATAAATCGAGAACGACTCGACTCGATTAACAAATACGTACCACTAGAAACAATATGATAAAACTTTTATATATAATATTTACCTTGAAACTCATAACATCATATTTTGTATAAATTTAAAAATCAGCAATATGTATAGTTTGTAGGATTTGTCAATGTAAAATAAATGAAATTTAGAGAAACTCAAAGAGAAAACTTGTAATGCCAAAGAACTCAAGATCAAGAATTGTATCTTCTTGTCGAGTTGAAATTGATGTGAACAATTGCAAAAACTCTACTCTACACTCTGCCACGTTTTATTTAAGTCCCACTTATATTTCATTTTTCTATATCGAAGGAGTATTGTGAAAAACTATTCATAATGAGTTAATTTACGTCGTTATTTCAGTAGTTTCTTATATATAACCGCCAACCTTGATTATTAGTTCACCCTATACCATAGGTTTTTTTGAACAAATTCCATAACATAAAAAATAACAAACCGAGCTGGAGATAATTAGATAGACTTTTCAAATTTGCTAAAACCAACCAATTAATTATCTAAGCAATTAAATTTCTCACAGAAAGCTATTCATCGACTCCCGATATCAATCACAAAGTTTCGAGAGCAAAGGAACTCATCATTAATTATGAATGCGTGAGAGTAAACAAATTCGCAAATCTAATTAAAAATCAAATCAATGCTGGTTCATGAGATTTTTTAATTAAGAAGTTTTCTTTGAATTATGGCACTTCTATAGAATACGCTAGGTTATTTGAACTGGAATTTTTTGAGTACCTAGTTTTTTTATGATTTCCTAATTCGTAATTATTTGAAAGATATTTGATACACACACTCTGTCCTATACTATCGTAAAAGAATTATATGTTTCCCTCTTGTTCATATATAATAGTTTAAAACAACTAGAAGAGAAAAGTTTTATAATCTGGAAGAAGTTGTATAGTAAAAAACTTTATAAATGTATGATTACTCTCGGCACCACATAATTCATGGAGGAATTTCTTTTTAAGACATACAATCCTTTTTTTAACCTTCCTCTTCTTTTTTGCGGTTTCTTCGTTTTGGTCGAATCAATTTATAAAATTTCCAAACTAATTTGCTTTTGAACATATAAAGGCAATATTGTTTGAAAAAAGTACTTCACGTCCTTCTGTTCCTTTTGGTGCGAAGCAAACCGTCGGCTTAGTACAAAAAGGTTCTCATCCACTGAAGCTAAATCTGCATTTTTGCAATTTTGTTTCAAGTGAAATACGATTTTTATTCTGACATAAAAATATTTATTCAAATTGGTTTTAACTTATCTACAATATTCTCAAATGCATTGCAAAAATATTTTATAGAAATAAAAATGTTTTTACAATAAAAATTATTATGTTACTTAGGACTTTTCACTTATGAAATTCATTAACCTAAATTTGCGTTTTCATATTTTAGTCAAATAGTCGTCATCTCAAGAACTTCTTCCGTAGATCTCAAATTTTAATGAAATGGATGGCATTCTACAGGAATAGTCACGGAATTGCATAATTCGAGCGGGTCTTAAATTTTCTTTTTTTCTATGCACATAGGCTTTTTATAAAGCAATTCAACATTATTCCTTAACCTGTTGGCATTCCTTGAGGAGATCTTTTTAATGAGAGTATATTTGAATTCTGGATAGGGAAGTTTTTCTTTATAAAATATTCGGGTAGGATCTGCCTTTTGTCATTGTAACTATTTTATTTTGAGCATTTTATTGGCAGCTATTTTTTCATTTTTGGTTTGACTATAGGGGAAAAATGTTTAAAATCTAAAAAGTTCTTAAAGTTAGTTTCAACCACTTTATAAAAAGGTTTTTTCTGTTTTTGCTATCCATGCAGTTTCATACCAACCCTCAGATGTAAAAATATCAACATTATTATCCTTTGTCTCAATGATAGATTCAACGCTATCGAATTCTATTCATGAATTCCCAGATTCCATGAATTTTTGTCCCACATCTTCTAATGGTAATTCCGAAAGTGCTTTAAGAAACAAAATAAGAAGTTATGTCTTTAACAAAAGAATTAAGATTCTGCACAGCATGCAATTAGCAAATTTCAGTTTCTGATTATCTTTTCGATTCTACACCTTCATGTCACATATAATGAGTGGCTTCTGAAGTTGAAAAGTTGATGGTTCATTGTCTTCTTTATGATCCTCAGCTTCTTGTTTTCTAATAATATGTAGATCGTACTCTTGTAGTGATAACTTTTCTTTGTTAAATTCTATCTTGGCAGAAAAGTGTTTAGTCTTCATACAGCCGATTTTCAGGAAGACTGGAAGGTAAATAATTTCTTTTGGTAGTGGTTCGACAATAATGGACGAATCGATTAGATGTGTTCTCGGATTACATGCTTTACATATTCAGGTCTTTTATGAGGAGGACTTTTTTACTCATATCTGGTTTAATCGTGTCAATATCAGAAAGATTTGATGTTAAACTGTGAACAAAAGTCCCAGATCGTCTGTCATTGCTTCCACTATAACACTATACATGGGATAAACGAGATGTATTTTATAATAAAATTTCATTTAAGCTCTTGACATTTTGTTTAAGAAAATTCTCACTGTTATTTTGAAATATTGTTGATACTTATAATGACTACGACATATAATATCTCCCTTAAATTTAGGGAATTTCAGTTTACCTGCTTGTGTATAGTATTGTTTTTCTCTTAAATCACTCTTCCTCCTCAAATCAGCATTTTCTTGCTCATGTTTGCTATCAACATTAAAATCACGCTTCCTTCTTGATTCTCTTGTCAGTTTTTCCTCGTAATCTGAAGACTCTTTATCGAAATTACTTCTACTGTCAGACATGACACATCTTTTCATCTCAAAAAATATGTGAATTCACCCAAAACAAATTTGTTATTATGTATCCTATTCAGGTAAACGGGTTAATGTAACAAAACTGAAGTCAGCATTATAACCATCAATGAAATTGCATTTATTGCTTTTCTGGTTCAGTACTAGAAGTATTAATTTGCTTCTTGCCCTAATTTTTAATTGACAGAGCCGCATATTACACATCTACAGTCAGTCAAAGAGTATTTTATTAAATAAATTTCTGCAATATAATTCTGTCATGGCTTGAAAAGTGTGGATTAGAACCATTTACTACTAGGTATTGGAATACTTTAGCGAAAAGTTTTGAATTATTGTAATGGAAAGCTGCTTAGGAGTTTTTACCAATCCAGATGATTTGTTCGATCGCAAATAAAGAAGACAATAGCAAAATATTTATGGATAACGTTTTTATGGTTCATAAACGATATTGTTTTATATTTGTTGCCTTTATTTCATAAAAGTGGTGTGCAGTATCTTAAGCTTAATGGCTTCTGTTATTTTCAGATCACCGATTTCTATTACTTCTAAAACATTGTTTATCTCTTTCCACCTTTCCACCTTTCCACCAACAGGTATAATTCGACAAAATTTGTTGTTATCATCATCTGGGGTAACTATGAAAAAGATACAAGTGAATGGAAAACCATAATAATTATTTTTTCTACGACCATGCGTTTTAACCCACTTTTCCGCACGCATTTTAGTTTTGAAAGTGTCACTTTCGCGCACTAGTGCGGGAAAGTAAAATTATGCACATTTTGACCATATCAGATAGTTTTTTACTTCTGAGATTATAACTATTGTTACTACAGGTAAATAAATATTTACGAAATAGTCCATCAAACAAAATTTAAACCTTTTCTAGCTTTTTGTAGCATTTTTAATTTTTTGAAAATATAAAATAATACAGATATTTTTTATATAACCATGTAATTGTTTCGTCAAAGTTGTTCAAAACGTCTTGGATGTGACCTAATAAGTGCAATCTTCTTCTAAATTAAACCACATTAAACCGAATCCGATACAATAATATTAATGGATTCAACCGAGGAAGAACTTCCCGTAGCCATTTTGAAGGCTGCAAATGAAACTAATTCCGAGCTGTTACCTGACTTAAAACCGTTGCGGTCACCGTCATCGTCATCTTTATGCGACCTGCAACCGATGCCATCCATCCTCATCGACATCATCTACCCTCCAGTTGAAACCAAATAACTCCACTGGACCGGCAATTCTTACTAGTCTACAGAATGCAAAAAATTGTGTTTTCAATATTAATATTTATAATAATTAGTAGTTTTTAGTTACAGTTTTTTATATTGTTATGTTTCTTGGAATAAAATAATTTTAGAAAAATGGGTTGGTATACTTTTTTGTATATACGGTCGTAGAAAAAATAATGTTCCTAACACATGCGTAAAGTGTCTTTCCCGCACTTGATCGCTTGCCCGAACTCCGCTTCGCGTCGTTCGGGACAACTGCAGTCGCGTGCGGGAAAGTATCACTTTCCGCACTTGTTAGGAAAATAACTATTCTGGTACTGCAGCTGATATCTATGGACAAGTCGTCATGTGAAGTTGATCCACAGATTAAGTGACATGTACGACTGTCACCGTGACAGATCTAGTTCCAATCCCTATCCTGTACTTATTGAAGGGTTGAATAGCCCTTCACAAGTTATGAGAAATTATCCTGTTCCTTTGAGGTTTGTCATCATCTCAAGAAAAAGAAATCACTAATATGCCGTTTTTGATTTTGCAAAATCTATTTAAAGAGGTTTCAAATTAGTATTTACTGTTTCACCAATATATAGATTTGTCGACAATATGGCAATTCATGGAAAATATATTTTTTATGGAGTTATCGGCCGAGTAAGATAACGTCTCCTGAATTAAAGTAAACCAAACTCAAGCGAAACTGAAGTGAATTATGAACAAAAATGGCTTATCCATGTCTCAGTTTACTTGAAAACAAAGAAAATGCGAATGTAACGAAATATTTAATAAATGAAAATTCGAATTAAATTTCACTTCTTCTTACTGTACGTCTTCCTCGTTTTGTAAATCTTGTTTAATTTTCAGGTCAAGTACAAAAAGCGGGGCAGGAGTAATAGACAGATACGTTGTCGTGGATCGATCTTATTGAAGTTGAGACCCACACAGAACGGTCAAATGATTGTTTGGCCAGTAGGGAACTTTCACGATGGATTATGTTGAGTATGTGAGAGAAAAACGATCAACATGCTCTCAGTCGCCACTTGTCATTTTTTTCACCAATTTATACCCATTGCGGTTATAAGTCTCGGTATCACACTCCCCATATCTAGACGTTATTTTAAAGTGACTCATCCAGCTTCTGCAGCTGCTCTGCATATGGCTCAACAAATTCTTGTAGACCGCTTTTCACGTTTGAGTTTTTTGTAGGTGAGAAATATAATACCATCTTTGTTTCTTCATTAAATTTCTCAGATAACATACTATGTGGACTTATTAACTGTGGACATTCGCTGATTGTAATAAAGGTTCCTTACTTCTACGCACAAAGAAGTCTCTTCATCAAAATCAAACACAAATCAAACGTGCTATACACTTAAGTATTCGAATAAATCTGAAAGAGATAACTTAATTTCCACATCTCGTATATTAACGAAACTGTATTTCATTTAAAGAGAATAACATCGAGCTGAAAATTTATACGATTCATCCAACAACGAACTGAAAACAAACTCATTATATCTTCTAGGTATTTTCATTACTGGTTACCAATTCCATTTTCCAATTTACGACGGAAAAAGGAAAAGTTGAATATCGAGCAGGTTCGGTCATAAACTTTGATATATAGTAGTCATTTGCTACCAGAGAACAATTCAACCTTTGACCATTATCTCTTTTTAATTACAATTCAAAAACATAGATCACTGCCGACATCCAATCCGGAATCGGCATTGAGATGTCCGTTTGTATGAGCGAAATAAAAAATCACGATAAGAGAATAGTCTGATCCCTGTGATTCTACAAGGTAATAATTCATTTGAATTGGAATTATGTAACGTCAATCATAAATTG
This sequence comes from Diorhabda carinulata, assembly GCF_026250575.1. Taxonomy (NCBI): domain Eukaryota; kingdom Metazoa; phylum Arthropoda; class Insecta; order Coleoptera; family Chrysomelidae; genus Diorhabda; species Diorhabda carinulata. The sequence continues at coordinate 47,934,389 of NC_079472.1, read as the reverse complement.
CGGATGAAACGAAAAATCTGAAAGATTTGAAGATTGATGACTTTATATTTGACTCTGATAAATACAGGGTAGAATAAAGTAACTTGCTGATTTTAAGATACAATAGAAGAAACGATAATGCAAGTTCACATTCTGTAGACAATATCAAGTACAATTTTTAAGGTTTATCTAAGAAATTTTATATCGTCTGTTATTGATTATTGAAAAAATGACAAATGGTGATTTCAAAGTTAAATGTTGTTTTGATCCACTATACAAATGTTGAAAATTTTCTTGAATAAAAATTTTATAATCGCATTAATGAATTTATTTGGATTTAATTTAGCTGAAAATTCTCAAAAGTCAGTGAAAACGAGAATAAGTGGATTATTAGTGATTGTAACATGCATAGAGACAAAAAGCTAGGAATAATTTCAAATACTTAAGGGTTGAAAATTTGTGATATGGTAACTGATGATAAAAAATGTTGTATTTAAACAGATTTGATTTTTATATTCATATGGTAGTTGATCCATTGATTGATATAATGACACGGGTTCTCAATATCAAGTTATAAACGGTAAACGAAAGAAAACATATCAAAAGGTCTAATATTTGGGAAATTTTTCTAACTACATTATTACAAGATATTTCTCACTAATTTTCGCTCCACTTTTAGTTGTATTCATTTTTATACCACTACACTCGATCAATAATTGTCTTTATTATTGAAAAATTCGATCTTCAACTTGGAATTTCATCAGTAGCAGCTTTGATCTATTAGAATATTCTTTAGATAATCTGGTATTTCCAGCAATTTCTTTCTGCACGAAGTTGAGTAATTAACGTATTTGACACTAATAATAAGTTTTGCAGTTTGGGACTGCCATTTCTGGAACTAGTGTCTTCATATAATACAAATTACCTATGAGATACAGCTAGTGATGCATCATCTCTGCAATTTTCATAGCATTCTTCTCAGATTGAGAAATAATTGATAATTACACCGTCCTGCTTTTTAAGATAACATTGTTTTCCCATTCATTGTGATCTGAACATTATCACGATATATCCTAAATTACTATAAATGTCTGTAGGACCTCCAATCAATATAATAATTATTATTTTTCACACTAACATTAATATATAGAACGCACTTTGCTCTGTTTTTACACAAAGCGCTTAGATAACTGAAAAAGCTTCTCCGTCTTCTTCAGTCTTCTTTCTTGGTGTCGTCGAAGGAGCTGGATTGCCTCAATGTTCACATGTTTCAAGAGCAGCTATTCGTAACCCTTTGCAAATTTAGTAGCACATTTCCATAGTTTAATACAATAGGTCCATACCGGTTTCAGGATTTGCTCATATACAAGTAGTTTATTAATAATTGACAGATTGGATTGTCTTCCCTGCAATCAATACATTCTCTTGTATCTAATACTTAGTTCTTCACGTTTCTTTTCTATTTGAGGTTTCCAGCGTAACTTCGTCTGCTCATCGTCTATTATTACTAGAATATATTGTTCTTTTTATTTGTGAAATTGATATTGTTTAAGCTTATCCTCCATTTTTTGGTGCTACTCCAAAGTTTTGATTAAGTTCAGTACAAGCCTTTCTAACGAATATTCCTTTTTAATTGCAATTTCAGCGAAATAATAAGTCTAAGTATCCTCTGTAATTAATTATATTTCTCCCTTTCAAAAATTTGCAAACGAATAATTTGTTAGTGTTACTTACTAACCTAATTTCCTCATTTTATTCTAGGTCTCTTAACAGACTTTATTTTTTCCCTTTATTTTGTCTTTCTCATATATTTTTTTCCATTTCAATTCATGGATCTTTCATTCCTTAATAAATGAGTCTGCCGCAATGTTATCTGTCTGAGTTATTCATTTCGATCTGTTTTCGTTATTTTTAATATCGTAACTTTATTCTGCAGTAGATTGTGATATGATATTTGTTTGAACGTTACCTCAACTTCATATCATTCACTTATCTATTTTTATTTGTTGTCTTCAATTTTGATTTTTTTTGCTATGTCTAAACATCTATCATTTTTATTTATTGTGTTGGCATTTGATAGTACAGCTATTTGAATATCTTCACATCTATTTATCTTTAATAGGTTTTCTATATCTTGTATTCATTCAGTTCACTTCGGAATCTATTTTTTAAATGGAATCTGAAATTATATTTGTGGTAATTCTTTGCATTAATATTATCCCAATCTCTTATTTATAATAGAAGTAAAATATTGTGATCTATAGCTTGTGATGCTTCACTGCAATTTTCGCATACCTTTTCTCATATATTCATAATTGTTTTACATTCTAACAGGCGCAATTTTATAAGATTGAAATGTCTAAGAATTCTTCATAATACTATGTAAATAAATAATTTGTTAGTATTAGGTCCAAATTTGTTTTCATCACTTCATTCTTAGCTACATTTCGCAGAATTTCTATTATAATTTTTTGACTTCATTATTGCCTTTATTCTGTTATATTTACATCAATTTTAATTTATGTAGTCGTTTTCCTTCATAAGTCAGTTTATTGCAGTGTCTTTTTCTTCTTAAATCATTCCATTTATTGTGAACCGATCCTTTACTGATATCTTTTATTCTGTAACTTTATTCTGAAGTAAATTATGTTTTGGTTATTTAATTTCATTTATCAGTTATTATCTAAATAACGTTTGTATCCAACTTCAATTCTTTCTGCTATATCAAGACATTTATCATTCTTATTCCTTATAATTAATTGCATTTGACAGTGCTGTACTTTCGATCCCTTCACCCCTATTTATCTTTCGAAGGTTTTCTGAATTTCTGAATTTTGTATTCATCCAAATTATTTTTGAACCTTATGCGTTTTAACCTTTAATTTTAAATGTTCATCCTCCATCTTCTACCTACAATACACGAACAAACTTGTGAAATTTGTTTCGACATCAAATTTCATTTCCTCTTTACATAATTTTCATACTTCCAATTTTGATAGTTTATACAGAGTAAAATAAGGGAAATATTGAAATCCGAACTCCTTTGTCCGATTATTCTTAAATTATATCCTTTCATCCTTCTTATTTTTCTAGTATCGTAATGAATCTCTTCGAAACGAAGTTTTTATTTATGAGTTCAATATCGAAAGAAAACGAACTCCAGGAGCAAAAATTAAATTACAAAATAAAGAGATTTTTATGACGTTCATTATACGAAATTGCTTCATAAAAATCAGTATCACGCTAGGGTAAATTTAATATCATTAGTGTCTCTGCGGTAACCATTTCAGTTCTTTGATGATGGTATCAAGGTGAAACTAAACTTGGAAAATTCATTAGTTTGATTGGTAATATCTTCACCGCATTGATTTTGAAATGAAGTCGAGTATAGACTTTTCAAGCAGTTAATAATGTACATTATACTCATTCTACTACCTTCCAGTACAGTAGTACAAATAAATTAGCCATAAAATTTGGAAACTGTAGATGATTTCTATTACATACAAAATATGACTTTTTTGCACCCTGCTTTAAAAAATCAACAAACTTATAAACTTGAGAAACAAAACTCAGTTGTTCCTTAAGATATTTAAACTTGTTCACTCTTCAAATATCAAATCTTTCAAATAATATCATAGATTATTGGTTTGGCTGATATCACTTTCAATTCATTATTTTAGATATGTATCGAAAAAGTAATAACTGCATTAACAGAAAATGAAAGTGAAGTATAATTCATTAAAAATAAGATTCCAAAATATTATAACCAATTAACAAATAAAAAGTTCATAAGCCACAAAATGTCGAACACCTATCCTATCCTTACCATAGTCCAAAGACTTCCTCAACTTCTGACAAACAAAAAAATCCTACGAGTTCTAATAATTTCATAACGAGATGACGTTAAAGTAATTTCATTCTACACTAATTCACAGACTCCAACGATTTTTCAAGCATTGTAGCACGCTCGCAATATGTTATCAATTATTCAAAATGAGTTTCTTCAACAAAGTTTTTGATTTTGGAAGATAGAATGAAGTGGCAGGGCAATATTCGGCAAATAAAGTGACTGGGGTAACACTGGAATTATTTTGGTTGCTTAAAACTGCGTCATATTCAAGGCACCTCTGGACAGACCTCTTTCACAGTTTATGAAGAACTTAGTGATAGAATACTTGATAAGCTGTCTGTCCACATGAAATGAAAGACATGCGGACCACCCGACGGTAGTCAAAACAGCATTATTTTAACTTTTTTACTATTGGATAATTGGGTGATAGCAACTTTTAACTTTGGCATTTCATTTTGTGGTCGTAAGCATAGTCCTTAAGTTGCAGTATGAGTGTAAAGGAGTAATTGGTACTTGTTTCTTTGAAAATATATGAACGCAAAACCTTACTGTTAATAATGCATGCTATATTGCGATTTTGGAAGGGTTTCCAGGATTTCGAAAAAAAAAAAAAAATGATATTCCGTAGTCCCCTTGTAGTCCAGATTTGACAACTCTTTACTTTCTGTGAAGATACCTTAGGCATAATGTCTACAGTAATAATCGGAGAAACATTGATAAGCTCAAGGAGAATATATGTTATCGAATAATAGCAGTTAGTTCAGTATTACCGAAGAAAGTTTTAAATAATTTCCGTCCGTTATTGGAGGAGGACTGCCGTCGTAGAGAGGGTTATCATTTAGAATGTTTTATTTCTAAAAAATAAATTCCATTTTTCACTTTACAATTCCTTAGTTGAATTTCAACTATAACTTTTGTATTTATCTCTTTTTTCAATATGCACGTTAAATTGTTCCACCTTCAACAGTAATTTAAAGATACTGATATTTTGCATATGCCCCGAATTGAAAATTGAAACTATAATAACACAAAAAGTCGATTATTCGTTGATTCTTCGAAATACAGTTTAAAAGCTGTTTTATTGTACAACGGAAAATCGAAATCGTTTATACCAATAGGACACACAGTGAATTGTGAAGAAAATATCAATAGTAAGTGTGAAGCAAATGCAGAGTTATTAGTTCGTTAATAGGTTTGGATTGGATTTACCAAATACTCTTGTTTCCTCTTTCTGTGGGATAGCAGGCCCAAAGAGCATCATTCATCATCAGAGAATAATGGTATATTCGAAATGAGTACCTTTATACCACATCAAACTTGGACTTAGAAAAACTTTGTGAATGGGCTAGAACAAAAAATGTAATCTTATTTCTTCTAATTTATTTGAACTGTTTTTAATAGTGCAATTCATATACACGTTTCTTACTTACTTAATTTATTTAAAAACTAAGTATGTTAAACTGGTTAATATTTGAAAAACTATACACTTATTATTAAACACTTATCTAATTCTCAACATCTTAATTCATATAAACACACCGTCTACTTAACTATACCGATGTGTGTTATCAGATTATTTATTTTTCTAACTGATAGCAAGCATTTCTATCTTTCAGTATATTAGTACTAGAAAGTGAACAAACAAATAAAAACCCTTTCCTAGAAATTAGTTCTATAAAAACAATATACACAAATAGCCGATAAAAATAAGAACCTGTAAAAAAATATCCGAGAGCCTCCGTATCCGCCAAACTTTAGACTCTTCCACCATAACAGAACAAGACCGGCTTCAAGGCCAATGTCGTGAACGAATTCGTAAGAATAGTGTTCTTTCCCGTGTTTGTAAACAATAAAATTCAATATAAATAGAAGGAAATTTAAAAGAAGGAATATTTGTTGTACCACAGATCTGTATGGTTATGAAAAATCAATCAAAAAGTTTTTGGGAAATATTATGAAGATATCTTGGCTCATATATGGAAAAATATTTAGCACATACTATATGTTATTGAAGATTCATTTCCTGCCCTCAAATCGAATGTTTCCCCTGAAAACATGGGACAACCTGGAGAAGTATGAGTAATGATAATTCATCAAGATTTTACGATTTTTGAAGAACGTCATCAGGGATTTTGGGATGAAAATGTGTTAGTTGAATAGTGATGAATTGTCCCTAAAACCAAATGTTACAAAACATTTTTATTCCTCTTTCTAGCTAATTATTACATAAGTAAACAATATTTGATAACTTTTAGTTGAGGCTCCAAACCGTATGAACTGGTGTATCTTCTAACAATGTTTGTCTATTCTAGAATGATACTATCCAGTAACAATTTTTTTTTTGTACGCCAGTATATGTATCCCAGTCATAACATCTGCACTAGTACTTCATAATTAAATTCTGTCAAATTGAGTTTTTCAGCAGTTAGTTGTTGTTAATGAAATTTCCTGAAATTATAAACTGTTTCTCTATTTTGCTATTAGAACAACGTTACACTCGTACGTATTTTGGACTCCATTCTTAAAATATTTTTGGTCATTTTCTGTGGTGGGTTGGTGCCCCTGAATAACAGTTAGGTACATTTGGATAGCTGATTGGACGATGCATTATTCGGTCATGCGTGAAAGTGATGTCAGATTATTTCTATTTATTTATTATTTACAATAAATTATAATGAGTTTTTAGATAAAAATATTTGAATATAGTCATAAAATATGGATAAAACATACAAATATACAGGAAAGGAACTTCTTTGTTGGTTTGATATATTGAAATTATTATGTGTCACTCTCTAAAGAGGTAGAGTCCACGTCCCGTAATTCTGGTGGTTTAAATTGAGGTTCTTCACCCGACAGGATGAGTCTTCTTCTGTGCTAAGCAAACTTTTAAATTCAAATTATATTTCCAAAGTCAACTGTCAAACATGAATCAATGCTATCAATCGACCACCTAGGTTACGATGTAATATTTTTAACAATTTTTGTATAAATACTCGTGAATAATGTGAATACAACATTAAATATTGAAATACCATAAGACATTCGTAACAGAAATCCATTCCAGTACTCGTTTCTCGTAGAGCTCGTGACCGAATATGGAACTCTAATTGGAATAAAAAGCCTTCTGTCACTTCTACTTCAACGTACTTTCTGTAGTGAACTAGTTTTCAATGGATTTCATTTTTGTAAATAGGTGATCAATGACTGAGCCCCTAGATATCTGTGAAAATACCTTTGGATCCAGTTTTTCCAAAGCTGCATACTACTATTGTGAGCTAGACAAATGTACACACAGTACAATACCCAAGAATTGAAAAAATAGATAAGCTTCTACATCAGAAATGATAAAGCCATGTGATTTGCGTTTGTTCACTTTGGAAATTCCAGGGTGAACGGGCCAAAGGGTAAGGTACCTAGTTTTTGTGACAAATGGTTAGGAGAGTCTTTAATGTACATTACACTATATACTGATTTAATTACGTTCATTAAAACAGGAATATGATGTGAATTATCGGTACTTTTTCATTCGCTTAGTTTTGGAAACAAAACTAAACTACGAAAATTTTTGTTACAAAAATTATTGATAAAGAGATTTGTGTAATATTCAATTAGTTTGAAATGTTCATAATGAACACTACATTGTTTAATTAAACTAAAGGCGTTTCATCTCCAGGGTCTTTATTTTTTATTTAAGAAAAAGTTCAAACTTTTCTCAATACCTTTTCGCAACGATCATTACCTTAGAATTTTCTTGGAAAGCTTTGTTACTACTAAATACCTTTTTCTCGTTAACTAAGGCGGAAAAGAGAGTTCCTCAGAAATGAGCAAATAGTTAACTGAGAAATGATTAAAAATTTTTCAATGACCAGTTAGCGTTGTATACGACTGACGTTCAACCATTTTGTTTTCCTCGTAAATATCGCTAATGTAATTGGGCTATAATTAATTGCATTGTTATGTTGAAGGTTATGCATTTGTAATGAGGACGGTTGGTTCCCCGGCCAATATTCCACACGCCGTCAAATTTCCGCAATGGTGGCGATGCTGACGAGAGTTTAATTAAAATTCTCTTTAAATATTTAACTTGAATTGATGAGCTTTCCAAAATATGCGTTGAGAATGTTTTTCTGGTAGTTTTTTCGGTTCAATTCTGATAATAATGTACGGACAATTTCACCAAAATATAAATTTTTTATTAATGTTTGTCTTTGTTGCTGAGTTTGTATTCAATCAAATAATGGTTGTTGTATAGCAAGATAGCTAGAAATATAGATACATTCAAACGATAGAGAAATATATGAAATATCTTAAATTCTTCATATACGTGGGGTTCGCTATTTAGAAGGTAGACATTTATCATGTTACAAGAGATAAATACTGAGGAGAAACTGCGCTTCAAAAGAATGGAAAGTTTTGTTTTTCTCTCGTTAAATAATTCAAAAATAGTTTCGGAATAATTTTTTAAACCAGTATTAGATATTGTAATATTGTGAGCATAATTGACTTTGACTTGCGTTTCGATAAACAAGTTATCGACTGAGGGTAAACTCAGTGCAATTGTGAGTGTTGGTGTAGTTGTAGTGAAAATGAATATCAAAAACGGTTCCAAAAATAACAACTTAGTGAAGATTTATGATTAGTTTGAAGCACAATCGTAGCAAACGATAGATTCTGCCACGGTATGAAGTCATTGGAGCGGAAGGGAAAAATTAAATGCACTCTCTTGGTTCATTCGCACACTTTATACATTTATAGATTTGATACAAGGGGCTATGTTCTCCGGCCAATCACAAAACACATAATGTGGTGGATGCCTACCAACAACAACTTGTTAACTTCATTGTTGCACGTGTTGAGTTGTACAGATGCGTTTTCATTCTATTCCCGTAGAGGGAGTTATTTTGATGCCTGAAATGGGTGTGCAAAACTGTTTAGTGTCAAATTGTGGTCAGACAATCGAAACGTAATGTAAACACTTACTAGTCTTTATTTTTATTTTATATATATGAGAGGAAAGTATTGGTTAATTGCTTTAAAGCTGTACTTATTTTGGGTTTACTCTTCCTACTGTCCAATTAATGACTGAGTGGCTAGCCCGAGCCGGTTTTATGGGCAGCGTAACAAGAAAATTTAAAAATATGTCCAAAACATTTCAGATGACGAAGGTTTGGGGTTAGTAAAAGGTATTATTGTTAATGGTCAAAAATACATAAGCATTAATTATAGATAATACAGTTACTGCAGACCGATAACTCTTTGTTTTTGTGACAAGTACCACTGCAACAAGAGATTCAAACACCAAAAAAATTTGAAATAGGGATTAATAGATATTATTACAAAGTGTTGTAGAAATTGTCGATATAACTATCTTCAATATTTGTAGGCGTTCTTGCGAGTGCTCCATTAGGCCAGACGTCATTGACCCCATCTACCCCGACTACGTTCAAATCCCTACCAATGTAGATAGTCGAAAAAGACAGCTCTTCAAAGACTTAGTTGAGTTTAATGTAAGTCTTCAAATATCCACGCATGTTATTGCTGTGTAAGGAGCATACTACATTTTTTGTGTTATAGTGCACTTGTGCCTTAGCCCTCAACTTCTCAAACTGTCGATGAAATACTAGACATTCCAGTAGGACCATCAAATGGTAAAAATTGACCAATGCACAAAAATATTATTCCTTTCTTTATTCACTTTTTTTTCACTGTTTTTCTTGATAAATCATCTTTATTTTAGATCTCCTTTTCTATAAAATCAGTTTCAAATAACAGGTTTTGACTTAATTTTGTCTTTATCGGAATATGACTCGACAAGGACAATTTACATGAATATGTTAATCAATAGATCACTTACAACTTGAATATCAAAATAAAAATTAAATCAAAATAAAAATTTGTCTTAATGATAAAAATTTTACCTCAGTTGTCAATTCAAGAATATGTAATAACAACAATCAAATTATGCGTAGCTGCATAGAAATTTATGAAATTTTACTCAAATTTTTTCATCATTTACAGCTTTTTCGTTGCTATGTATGTGAACCATCACACATTCTGAACTTTCTAAGAGAAATGGGATTGATAGATCAATTGTGAACCCTGGGTTTCGCAGTATCGCAGTAGTAATAAAGGAATAGATCTTTGGGTCGTTTGTTTTATTTTTTCGTTTCATTTTTTAGCCCCACTCTCTCCATAATTAAAATGGAAGGATGCATCATATTAAAGACCAACTCTCATCCACTTATTTTTCAAAACAATTCAATGGAGTTGCATCAACCAAAACGATCGATGAAACTGTTATTTCCATGTACGTTTAATACTGCTAATAAACCAAGAGATGGCGCTAAAACGGGAGCTCAAGTTGGCTATATAGAGGAGGTGATTGATCTGGGGATTCTCCAACTAGGATTTGTTTTAGTCAGTTAGTGAATGTTTTCTATTAAATGTAAATGTTTATTTCGCTCCAAATATACATATTCACCGACAATGTATTTTGAATTAGCAGTTTGAAGAATCCTACGAGATGGAAGGACCAGGAGTAACTATAGAAATAGGACGAAAAAAGAGGATATAAAATGTGGAATATTTCATACAAACTTAAGAGTAGTAAACGTTCCTATCAAATAAAATGATATTAAAATTTTGGAGCTTATAACTGAGACTCAAAAGTCTTTTTTGAATTTTTTCTATTAGCTCGTTTTTGATCAATCTGCATTCATTTCATAATATCTAGCTCATTCCTTTTCGGTTTGATATTATTTTGTATTATCTTATTTCAGTTCAATCAATTTCATTATAAGAGGTGAGACTATTTAATAAAAATACTGACGGTGTTAAGAAAAGGCGTGCGCAAAACGCCATCCTTTTACAGCAGCGGTTACCGTTAAACATTCTGTGACCAAGGCAGTGCTTCTCGCCACTCTAAACATCAGTTAAGCCGTAGCCTTTATTCGAATCATAAAATTTTGCTAGAAAAATTTTGTGTGATAGTAGAGAAACCAATTGTTGAGAAAACTCACTTCAAATTTGGAAAAACCGCAAATAAAAGTTATAAGTTATGGAAATAAGTAGATAGTAATGAATATTTAAAGCTTATGAGTAGTTTAAGCGTTTTCAAAACTGTGGAGAAGTTGTAGATGATTCCTTATAATTTTAATCGTGTAATTGCTGAAACTGCTAACAAAGGACCACTTACAACACTTTTATCAAATAATGGTACGCAAGGAGCATTATAGGACTAGGGTATGGGTATATTATGATAATGAATAATAATAATAGAATTCAAAATAAAATATTCAACGACGTATTCTCGTTGCTGGTACATTTTATTTTATTTTATCTGTTATGATTCGTTTCATTCATTTAAGACAAAAGCCTCAATAAGAATTATCTCCACCATTCCCACAGAAACCGATGAGTTGCTTTTTCAACGGAATCACAGTGCGAGGACCTCATCAGCATTTTACATTAATATAAATGTATTTTCTCACACATTTTTTAGTCAGTCAGTTGTGGTCATTTACAGTAAATTGTAATCATTCTATAATTATTAGTTTGTGTAAAATAAAGTTTTTAAAAAGTGTTTTCGAAGTTAATAATGTGTGAAAGTGATGTGATAATGCTCAAAATATGATTTGAAGAAGTAGATTTTCATCATTCTTTAAGTTTTAGGGATAATGAAAAGCATTTAAATTAGTTGGGATCATCAATGAAAACTCAATACGTTGAGCTGGCATTTAAAACTTCTCATAAGAGGATGATATATTCATTATAAGTAAAATGAGAAACTATGCATTTCTATAAATGATTATTGATTTTACAGAGAATAACAATAGTGGCGGTACGAAAGATAGATATACACACATACCGCTCGAAACCACATCAGACTCATGAGCAAGTGCAGCTCTATTGTTAGAATGGGATTATATTATGTCCTGTTTGCAACGTTCTGCAAACGCTGTATGATTATTGACAATAATGTGACTGATTTCATTTGCATAGTCATTGATTTGGCTCAAAATATTCCTGTATTTCGTTGTAAATTGAATACACACATGTCGGATAGATTTACATATTTTATACGGGAATGCTGTGAAATTCCACTGTACGGATTGTACATTATGACTGTATATATCGTTTGTGGAATTGTACCTATATATTTTCATTTGGAGTATTAGATAGAACATGATATTTTTGAATTATTGCAGCCAAATGTTTGTAAAATTGAAGTGACATGGGAAGTATATCTATATAGATATATAGAAAAGCCGAATGTGAAACGCTGAGAAACAATTCACATAATTTATTTGAAATAAAAACATTGAAAATACAGAACTATAGCGCAAACGATTCAAAATTCAAGTCTAATTTAGTCTGCAACCAAAAATGCAAGCCACAATAGGTGCTGGTTGGAATTGCAAACAGAAACTAGAACAAGAGTTTGTCCACAAAAAAAGAGAACAAAAACACGAAGAATAGCACAAACAGGACAGACTCAATACCTCACCTTGACTAGACGACGTTTCACGACTTAATTAGTTTTCGGCAAATATTTCCAGTATTGTGGTTTTAAATTCATAACAATAGGATTATTACGGGAATAAATATAAAAACCCATAACAAATATTTTTCTGGTACTATTGTGTTATTATTATAGAGGAAACTTGAACATAATATCTCTTATATGTTTTTCTTGGTTGTACGATTTAAATATAGCGAGTTGTCTCTCTTTATCACTTTCGGTACCTATAAATAATGGGAAATGTTTTGAAAAGAGAAGAGTGTGATGCACTCAAAAAGCAGTAACGTCAGATTATAAATAGCTCGTGGAAATTCTCATTCAGAATTAGAAGAAATAGAATTTGCAGATTTTCAAATGAAAGGATTGAACCAGCTAAGAAGAATTGTTACCACAATATCTTAGTAACTAGTGAAAATATAACTGCAGAATATGGTGTAGTAGAAGCTTTGTCTGTAATAATTTGTTTCTAAAAATACTGTTGAAATCGGATGCTTTGATCGCGTTAACTGCTACTGCTGCGATTTGAGAAAATATCCCCTGTATTTTTGGAGGTGGCACTGTAATGATTTGGATCTAATTTACAAAGCATATATTATTGTTTATGAGGAATAGAAAAAAAAAAACAGAGCACTGACCCATTATCAATTTATTTGTCGTTTAATGTATATGTGGGGCTTAATTCACAGTTAATGCTTTTCTAAAATAAATTCTGTAAATCGTTTCTGAGCCTTCTATAATGTTTCACTCTATTTGAGCTTTAACTACCTTAAATGATAATCTTTTAAAAACATATGATATAATTATATTTGGCTAAACTTATGCTCCTAACATTGTTAGTGTTGAAGTTGAATGGATCCATTATTTCTATGAACTGTTATTTTGTGAATTAAATTCTTGAAATATATCTAATCAAATGATTTTGGAGTCATTGTAAAATTTATATATTTTTCAAAGAGAAAAACACATATTTGTGTGACTCAGTTCTTAACTCAAACTTTCACGTATAGTGTGATCGGCTAAAGACACTTCTCCCTTTAGATTTCATCAGTTCTAAAATTTCGTTCTCTTCAGTCTTTTTCATAGGACATGTTCATGGAGTATCTTGATTTTAGCATGTAACCTGTCTTTGTAGTTTTGGGCACGTTTATTTATTTATTTCTTCACTGTTTTCATTTTGAATATATTACAAAGTCTATTGAAATCTTATAATGATTTCTACTATAGATCGAGAGATATTTAAATGCGTTTTACAATCTAAAATCCTAAAATATGTTGAGATTTGAGATTTCCTGTCAATAAGCTAATGAGTTCTCACATCTTATTTTTACCGTTTTTCTTTCATCCAAGCTTAGAATCTAGAGTGATTTATGAATATCTTTATATGTGGTACCTCCATTCCCACTGCAATTGGTACATTTTTATTGTGACATCTGAACAAACAATTTTGGTAATGAAATACTATACAGAGCTTTACTTTACAGAAAATGTCGAAGCACCACCAATGACGTCGTTGAATCTGTAAAATTCTTAGGGCTTGTTGTGGACAAGTCCTTGAAATGGGAGTTACCTATTGCTGTCCTCCTATTTTGCACTGAGATCAGTTTCCAAAGAACTGAACTTATTCATCTCCTTAACAGTCAATTATGCCCTTGTTGAGTCGCATCCCCGATATGCCCTTTCCTTCTGGGATACATGTGATTCGACTCAATTGGAGCGAATCTTCAAACTACGAAATAGAGCCTTATTCATCTTTGAATCAGTTTGCCTAATTCGTAAGCACGCTTCTCCAATTTCAGAAAGATCGTTGCACGGCTATCGACTTAGGAACGCGGAGCACGACCTTCACCCACCCACGTTCAAAATTACCTGAAGGCTCAATATTTTACAATGCAAAAAAATTGCACAATCACTTGCCAACTGGAATCAAATCGATATCATCGTTTCCCGCATGCCGCAATAATTTGAGGGCATATTCACGGGAAAGTGCCTTCTAATCTAAAAATCTAAAAAACTTCTATTCTAATAATAATATTTAATTTTGGACAATCTGTATACTGGTTTAATTTTTACTATGGACTTATATACTAATTATCATCTATTACTATTACCTATAATTTTGATACTCATTTTGGTTTTATTCTGTGTATTAAAATTTTATTTTATTTGTATCTGGGTGATTCCGTTCTAACTGTGATTTTTTGTATTCAAAATTCAAGATTTTAAAATTTAACTTTTCTAACTTTTTTATGCATATTATTCATCTATTTTACTGTAAAAATAAAACTCTAAGAGGAATTTACTACAACTTCAAAGTATCACGAGCAAGACACAAATGTCGGATTTTGAGTTCCACGGTACTGACTCATTTATCCACGGTACTGACATGGTAACTTAAGATATTAAACAACAAGTGCATCAATTTTCCTCAGTTTGATCATAAACATTAGAATTTATAAGGTAATTAGTTTAAATCATTTGTTACGACAAAAAAAATTAATAATTTATCGGTAAATTCTAGGAATGGACATGACACGGTACTGACATTCAAGTGATGTAGTATAAGTTTTCTTTAAGTGGCAAGTTATATTGTATAAAAATAATGTTTAAATATCTTAAGAATTATTCAATTAACACAAAATTTTTATTAATTGATTATTAATTAATGACTAGTACAAAAAAACAATACAGGACATTGAATATCACAGTTGTAATGGAATCACCCATCTTTATTTAATTATTTTCATGTTTGTTTTGTAGTTTTTACTCTGAGAGTAAAAAATTAATGTGTGATTTAAATTATACCAATTCATTCATTTCCTTTAAATTTCCAAAAAATTTTTGGAAAAATGCAAATTTTACCGTAGATCCAATATTGCATCTAAAATAAATGATCAAATTAGTAATTTTGCGGGGCCCCTACGTACTCATTACAATTTAAAATAGTGAAGGGTTGATTTTTAACTATTACCTACAGTGATAAAATAGGATATGTGCGTTTGGTGATCAATTAACACTATTGCGATCCCAAAACAGAAGCCAAACCGACATTTCTGACGGTATAATATAATAAATATAAATTATGTTACTTGTAAAGTGCATGTTCTGATAACTACAAGGTGTATGGTAAAGGCTGCTTCTATTGTAGTGAATAATTCCAAGACAATACGAGAGTTGCCTGAAATGTTTCCGACCTAGCAACGAAACAAGACAATTTTTTTCATATTATTTTTTAACAAATAGTTTCCCTTGAAATTCATATATTTAGCTCAGCAAATGATAAATTTAGCTCAGCAAATGATAAATTTAAGGTTAGCAAACAGGCAAAGTCGTTGGAGTCAGATCTGGTAGAAACGATAGTCAACCAACTCGTGATCACCAAAGTGTGAGAAGGTGTGTTGTCTTGATAAACAAGCATACTTCTTTCCAAATGCTGCCGCTTTTTCGCAATTTCCGACTCATTTTGCTTAAATCACGTCAAAAACGCTGGAGAAATTTTCATATGAATGAGTTTGCGGTCCAAAATGAGCAAACGCGGCACTAAATGCACTTATAGCTAACGCATGCATAATTCTTCAATCAGTATGTAGTAATGCTGTCATTATAATAAGCTGTCGGTTCTTTTGCCTCTCTAACTTCAATCAAGGAGTCGTTCAGTACCATTTGGTGAACTTTTAGGATGATTACGTTGAAATAGAAGCAAAAAGTTTCAAATATCATTGCAAGTGTAATGAGTGGAAGTGACAACAGAAATAATTTTAAAAAAATTGTTATTGACATCCATTTAATAAAATTGGATATTTGAATATGTTCATAAAGCTTTTGAACCTTTTGTTAAATCAGTTATTGAAAAGTTGACCTACAGAATAAAGTTAGCAATGAAATTGAACTACTTGTTTTTCTAATGAATTAGTAGATTTGCATCAAACATACACATCACTTGCATATTGAATGAAGTGACCGAATGTTATGCGACCATTTTGCACTCATTGGATAATCAAAAATCGACCTGAGGTAACAACGGTGAATATAGCCGTAACAATTAACAGCTTAAACATTAATTAGTGAATGTCGAGAGATTCTATGGACGTTGGTCAACTATATCAGTATTAATCCGTTTAAGGTGAACGCACACATATGCCGGAATATTGCTGGGAGCACACAATTTTCACCTAAATGTTGGATCAGCAACCTATAAGTGGATTAAGCAACGTTAATTCCATGGGTCGGCCGTCGAGAGACCCATTAGATGGTTTTGGGGAAATTTGAATAATCGAAATATTTTGATTAATTTCATATTTTTGTTAATTTGCTTATGAACTTGATCATTCGATGGAATAAAAGCCAATTCATCAAAAAATTATTTGATCACGTTGTGACCTCAAAAAAAATTATGTGAATATACTTGTATGAATCCTGAGTGTTTACAACTGATCTATTAATCTCGTTCCCCTTAGAAAAATCAAAATTGTAGGTGGTTCTATTTGCCAGAGATGTATGTCTTCTATTTCATACCGGCGGTAGAACCCTGAAAATCCGTAGGGTCTCATATCTCGAAAGAATGTGGATAGAGGTTTCGTCTTCTTCGAATAAAAATTTACACGTTGCATTCTTTGCTAAACCTAGTGTCTTTAGGTTTCCATTGAGGTGACATGGCACGACAAGACTTCTGCTAGTATTCGTGGGCGTCTCTGTTTTAGGTTGATAAATTAAAATAATACCTAGGTGAATATTTTAAGATGAAAAAATAATCTTTTGAGGAAAAATATTTTATCCATGTTCAAAGTTATCACAGAAAAAATGGAGCCAGTTATATTTTGGAATGATTTAAAAACATTTAAGTGTTGCCTTAATCGTCTGATATAATTACTTACTCTGGAACAATAGTGCCATGACTGCAGGCAGAGCTCACTACTCAAGTGTTTAGAAATATAATACTGCCAGCTTCAACTATAGCTTCGTGTCATCTTAGAACATTCACAGTGGTCCTCTTATAGCACGGATACCTGCTATACAGGTGACCAGGAAATTGACTTAAATGAATTATCTAATATAGTCAAAAGTATCAATCAAACATTTCTGAAAGTGGTGCGACAGAAAATTTACCTATATGGTAATATAAATTGTACCTCTTGTACCTCGGTCAATTCCAAAATAGCAGTTTCTTTAACGAAAAAAAAAAAAAAATTACTTTCATGACTATCTTCCGCTACGTATATTTTTTTTGATTTGATGGACATTATTATTGTGCTAATAGAATACCATTTTATGCATTGTAGTTGGAAGTGAAGAAATTGCGGTTGATAGTTTTCTTACTGCACTCACAGCCACAACAATGTGGCTAAAACGCAAACCACTTTAAGATCTCTGCAAATGTAGGCCAATATATATTCTAATAGTCAGGTAATTATTAAGGCTCTATGTGTCCATGTTATTGGTTTGCAGGTGTTGAAAGTAAGAAAGAATTATGATAATCCGTTAAGGTCCGGCACCCAGTCTTAAGTATAATAAAAAAAAATTAATAGAAAACGGGGAATACCAAAAGAGAAGAGCTCTGGCAGTGCCTTCTTGAGCTAGATCATTCCATTTCTTCGGAACTTGAATTTCGCGAGATTTAAAAAGCATTTATAAATATTACTACAGTTTTTTTCATTACAAAATAGTACCCTACCAAAACAGTTTGTATGGTTTAATTGCCGCGTTCATTATCAAATTAATCATTAATCCCGCTAGTGATGGAAACTCAATTATTCCGTTTCTAAATATAAAAAAATTTTCTCCACAAAATTCACTGACAGCTTGTTAAAGGTTGTGGTGAAGTTGTAATATGAAAAGTGGGACCATGTGAAGTGGACTTTTCGATGAAAATGGAGAGTGATTTACAGACAACCTAGTGTTTTACCTTTTTGAATCACTAACACAAGGACGGTGATTAGTTTTTGACTCATATTGTGACCAGTGATAAAAATTGGATACGTACCTCACTTCATATATTGAACTTCAATCCAGTGAGTGGTTGCAGTCAAATTATTCGGCAACACTGAAAAAATTCAGAGTCGTGTTGCCTCAAACATTTACTTGTTACAGCAAAGTGAAAACGTAACGAAAACTTTCATTAAGATGAACTAATCATCATGCATAAAATCATTTAAAACCATAAGACTCCTATCTGTCACCAAAACTAGTGAATTTATTAGTAGAAAGCTAGTAACTGGTTCAATGGTCAGGCAGCACTTGAGATTTACAAGTTGGCACATGTTTAAATGTTAAAAATAAAAAGTAGAGAATGTCAATATCTAGATTTTCAATGCCATTTACGTTACAAATAAGTTTGCTTCTTTTCATTGATAAAAAACCCTTGTCCATAAGTCAATATGGAAAACGATCATATGCACTGGAGGATTCAAAGATTTTTTATTTGATTGTTCTTAGAAACAATGCTAAAAATAACTTATGTACAATATATTCAACATATTTATGGTGCCCTCAAAAAATAAAAATATATAACAATGTAAAAATAACATGGTATTCGAATCATAGATAAACATTATCACAATAATATATATATATATATATATATATATATATATATATATATATATATATACGTCAAAATTTGTCTTTCTTTTAAAAATAGATGCATATATATCTATCTATCTATATATATATATATATATATATATATATATATATATATATATATATATATATATATATTTATATATATATTTATATAAAGAAGTCTTTGCCAGCTATATTATAAGCGGTTTCTTATTGGGAACGTGGCAAATGAAACACTAAAGTGAACAAACCTTAATATATTTTCCGAGCTTTCGTTTTCATCGTCTGGAATTGAAATTATGGTCAGTGGAAGTTAATCCACATATATATATATATATATATATATATATATATATATATATATATATATATATATATATTAAGATTAGTTCAAAGACATTATATTGAGTACTTTTTGAGCATTATCGAATAAAGATATGAATTTCTCTCAGTTAATTTAAGGAAGGAATATCGCGGAAATAACATTAAAATAAAATTTTTATTTTGATTTCTCAATCATAAACATTCCCACAGCATTTACGAAGTACTTTGTTCAATGTATTCTAATGTTATAATATCTTCAAAGATACTGTGTTTGATTACATTTTTCCGATAACGGAGTCTAAGAATGAATAACTTCGTAATTGAGTATTTCGTTTCTCAAAGGTTGGTCTTATTTCTCCTTTGAAAATAAGTTTGCTCCAAGAACTCTTTTAATGATCCTAATAATAATTATACAAAGATTTTGATGAGAGTTGACTAGTTTTTTGAAGGAATTATTCTCTCTGAACACCTTCTCTTAATAATATTTCATATTGATTGAAATTATACATTTCATCATCACATAAGCGAGGATCTATTAAATCTTAACATAAAATAAAACCTTTTTTTTTTTGAGAAACCCACATTATATCGATTGGACATTGCTAGCCAGTGCATCCTTGTGAGCATTGAGCGGTTATTATTGATACGTATAAATATTTGTGCTTCAAGAATTATTGCGCTCAATAGTCTATTATATTTCCTCTTATATATATATATATATATATATATATATATATATATATATATATATAACTGGAAAACTGGTGGACAAAATATTATGTGGGCCTCCAAATAATTTGGTCAAGGTATGATAGGTAGCAGCACTATACTATACCAACCCTTTAGTTTTCTAGAGTTTTTCTAAAGTTTTTAATCAAAATAATCTTTTAAATGCAGTTTGATATTTCTATATCTTTAGGTCGGTTAATTGAGTAATGACCAAACTATTGAAAAATTGTTTTTAAATAAATATAGAATTTTCTTAATGCACTTCGGGTTTTTGAATGAGTAATATAATACTGCGTCAGATAAATTTGATGGAACTTTCTCCTGCTAGATGATTAGCGTAGTTATATATAACTGCAAATTAACTAGTCTATGTATATAACTTTAACGTGCGAAACATAGCAATCATACTTTTAGTGATAGGTTCGCCGTAAATAAACAATGACAGTCCTTAAAATAGTAATAATTAAAATAATACTAAAAAAAATTATGAATATCGTAAATATAATTATTAAAATAACTTGTTAAAAATGTATCCAATAAATATTAATTTTAAATTAATTAATTAATTTCTAAAAGTGTTTGAAAGTTTGAGCTCTATCTTCGTAGGATTCATCACCGGATATTGACCATTCTTTTATAATTCTTAAACTAATTAATTATTAATCTCATTTAGACGGCAGCCATCACCACATCAACCACAATATAAAAACTTTTTATTAATTCTCCATTTTTTATCCCTTTATACATTAAGTTACATTCTAATTTCTTTTCTGATATTTGTATCTAAGCCTTTTTAGGCTGTTCTGGGATCAAAAAATGAGAACTTTTTCTTTTACCACATTGTATTTTTTCCCTTCGCTTTATGTTGGTATTATGCAATGCAAATGCAAATGCAGTTCCCACTTTTTATGTACCAATAAGAATTATCAAGGAATAATCCAAGAAAAAACATTTTTCGTTAGCTTTCTGCTTTTGACAATGTAGATGTTGAATAAAGAAGAGGATCAAGCGAAACATTTAATTATTTTTTATTTTTGTTCTGATATTGAAAATTAATGAATTTGCTGTATTTTATAATGTGTAACTTATACGATGAGATGTAGATCAAATGCTGCAAGCGATTTGTGGAACAGCTATAATTCAACAAGGCTTCAAGTAAGTTTACAGTGAAAATTCTCATTTTCTTTTCGTTCCCCACTCTTAGTTAAGGAAAAAATCGAAATGAAATTCTTTCGAAAGCTCCGCTAAGTACGCGTTTGTCTCTACCCTAGCCTGTTCAGGTGTAAGAAATCGCTTGCCGCCAAGCCATTCTTTGAGTATTGCCAACAGAAAGTGATCGGTGAAGCCAGAGTTGATGAATATGGCAGGTGAGGCAATAAATCAGAATGCAGTTCAGCAGATTTTTCTACGGACAAATGGCCAGCGTTTTTTCAATCCGGCATCAAAAAGTGTCAGCCAGCTAGCAGAATATTGGTCATTTTTATTGTTTTTTTTCTAAATAATGGATAAAAATTACACTCTTTGAACATATATTACAAAAGGTTCCAGAAGTTACAGCTAATTCATTTAAAAGTTTGAGCATTGAGCAATCGTGGCACCCATACTCCATTAGCTATATCACGTACTTTTTCTAAATTCCTCATAAGTACCGTTTTATTAATAAATTTAGTGTAAAATGTATTTTCATGCTCTCTGATAATAGTCATCAGTAAGCAATATTTGTATAAGTTAAAAATGAAAAATAGGCCAAAATAATCATTTCAATATATTTAAAAAAAGCTTGCTAGTTCTAGTTACCCCCTGGAACGACATGTTGAATAAATCAAACGTGGACTATAAGCAATTTATATTCCACTATCAATGTATTGTTTTGATACTATACAATTCTGTTGTCGTAGTTCTACTATTTTTTTTATCACGTATCGTAACAATTTTTTGGACATCTAACTTAAATGATCAACTTATCATGTATATTGTGAATTAGTTTTATCTTAATCGGTGAGATGAGCCCATATATAGTCAATACATAAGAAATTAATTCCTTGAGGCATTCACTTCATTTTGCATATTAGAAAAGGTAATAAAACTTGGGAATGTTTACAAGTTTCAAAATATTCCAAGTGGTAATCCAATAGGATGAAGAGGAAGTTGTGAGAAGAGTTAGGAAAAAATTTTCTTTAATACCATAGTTAACAGTTCACTGACTGCGTAATTATTTCACTTAACTCCAGTTTCCGGAGAGGTTGTTGAATAAAATTTTAAGTTAGTTTAACGAGAATTTACATTTCAGACTTCAAATTAATCCGAATTCAATTTGATGGTAACTAAATTTAATAGCGCTAATATCAGAAAGGCGAGTGCAAGAACATCATAAAGTTTTGTCTTTTATTGTTTCTACACATAATAAAGCTTGTATCATTACTATTTTTAGTAGAATTTTTTATTAACTACGGCAAATCCACGAAATATGCCTCATTGTTCAAAGCTGCTCTCTAAATAAGTAGTTAAATATTTGTTTAAGAAGAAAAATGTATCTGTAAAAAATGGATTTTGGTTACTATATTTTCTTAGTGATTTTCAAGAAATTTTCTCTAATTATTATGATTTATTCTGATTTTTCCCGTCCAGTTTTTTTAAATAATTCATCATGTCTCGCGTGTATGATTTGTAGACATACAAATATGGATTGGTATAGAACCGTCTCGATCCTTTATTTTGCAAAAATTTTCATCAAACCAAAGTTTATATAGAGGCGATCAGATTCACTGAAGGAACATATTCCTCATTTTTCAATCGTGGAGTGAGGGATTATCGTTTGGGTCGATTTTTTTAAGATAATAACTTCCTCCATTTCTACTGTCTCATTCACAAATAAAACAAATGTAAAATAAACAAGCTAGTATTCTAAAAGAACAGCAAGAACTTTTGAATCTTCACAAGGCTTACATCCATATTTTCGTGGGAGTTTGTTATAAACATATATAATATTTTCCACCATTCGTCTCTATATCGAGAAAGAATTGTTTTTGTGTATGGTTGTTATAAATTATATCCTCAATCTAGACTCCAGTAGTTCCTCCTGTTGTTTTGAAAAACATAAATCACGAACTGATCTAATGAGAGCTCCGTGAGAGAGTGGATGTAGCCTATCTTTATTGAGACAAATAGATGAGGAAGCTACTTAAAAATCAGGATCGATACTGGCAGTTTCTGCTTCCTCTAATTCAGATGATAGATCGAATGGCTAAGGTAGCTCTGGTTTTGTTAGATTTTCACTTAAATCGGTCTTTTGGAATATAACACGTTCTATACTTAATTTGTTTTATCATATAAAAATACATTGCTGCCTTTTTTATTAAATAACACCTCCAATGACGTCGTTGAATTTGTAAAATTCTTAAGGCTTGTTGTGAACAATTCCTTGAAATGGGAGTTACATATTACCGCCTTATCTTAAAATTTAAGTTCCTCCTATTTTGCACTGAGATCAGTTTCCAAAGCACTTAACTTATTCATCCCCTTAACAGTCAATTATGCTCTTATTGAGTTCCATTTCCTATATGCCCTTTTCTTATTTTTCGAAACAATTCATTGGAGTTCATTCAAGAGATCACCATCTACACCTTTCGAAACTATATTAATTTTTTCATCATAATTGATTCAAATAGTATATTACATTATAAGGATTAGAACTGCATTAATGATTAGTAGTGCATATTTTTTTAAGAGCAGTTGCGAGGCGGAGCTCAGCGCAGCCGAGTGAATGCTAAATTGCGAGTAAAAATAGGTACTTTTAGTCCGTATGATATATACTATTTTTTCTCCAACCAAGTGAAAATTAAAATAAAGTTAGTTTTATTCAAAAATCGTTAATAATTTGGTAATAAATTTGAACACCTATTAATTAAAACAGCGATAGTAAGTCGGTAGTCATGGATATCTGGTATTGTTGGTAAATATCGATTGTCAAGTAGACGTCACTAGACGTACTAATCATATAATTTTTGTAGTAGTTTTCACGCTGCTTTCAAAATGAATCCCGAACACGATGTAAATATATAGTTGCCCAATTAGTTTGTCTTACTAAGTTTGTGAGAGACAATGTTTTTTTCTTCAAATTTCAATTAGAGAGTTCAAATGCAATAACTTTTAGTCCCAGGATTAAAAGTAGCGTTTTTAATTCTAGGATTAAAAGTGTTGCTAAGCAACGAGCAAATCTTTGTACGGTAATGGAATTGATGGCTTTTGCACCTGAAAATAGAATAAAAATGTCAACATTTTTTGACGGTTGGAGAAAAATATATTTATTATAATATTTAATAACTCAGTTTGCTTTTCAAACGTATAAAGTTGAGGGCTAAGACAAACGTGCAGTTTCTGTAAAATAAAATAAAATACTGAGTCTTTGAAGAGCTGTCCATATACTCTAGTAGGACCTAATGGAGTACTCGCAAGTAGGTCTACAAATATTCAAGATAGTTCGGTGGAGTCTCCTGCAATTGCGTAGTCTATAAATTGTGTTTATGTATTTTTTGAACTCGAACAAAAATGCCTTACTAGGAAACTGTAGGTATGGTACTTTTGCAGTATATATATATACATACCTATATATATATATATATATATATATATATATATATATATATATATATATATATATATATATATAATTATTGTTACATTTATACATATTTCTTATATTGTACTCAACTATAATATCAGTCGCAGACGATGAATACATAAATATTCGAAAGCTCGGGAAATATATTAAAGTTGGTCTGCTTTGGTGTTTCATTGCCACGTTCCTAATAAGAAAACGCTCATAATATAGCTGGCAAAGACTTCGTTACAATCCATATAATATGGGAATATAGTTTAGTAAATATTATTATCTTCAAACTTTAGTTGTCTCACTACAATTTGAGATCAAACACTTTCATACACTTACGTCAGGGTGACTCCGTATGTGAATAAAATGAAAACGCTTTGCGAGTGAACATGTGCTACAATGAGATTAACAAGTTGTTGTTGGTAGGCATCCGTCCCAGATTAACTACTTAACCACTATATTATAATAAATGTCAGTGCTGTTCTATGATTGGCTCGACATCGTAGCAACTAGTGTTACCTACCGTCAAATCTATAAAAGTATTAATTGTGCTCATGATACTAAGAGAAGATGCAACGGCTAATTTTCCACTCCCGTACCAGCGA
Source organism: Diorhabda carinulata (assembly GCF_026250575.1). NCBI lineage: Eukaryota > Metazoa > Arthropoda > Insecta > Coleoptera > Chrysomelidae > Diorhabda > Diorhabda carinulata. The sequence continues at coordinate 47,909,214 of NC_079472.1, read as the reverse complement.
TATTCCATACCCTGATATTCCACGTTTAGGGCCTCAGCCTTCTGTTGAAACTTGATTTGGAAAGGAAGCAATATACCTGAGAAAGCAGAGGTATTCAGGGTTAAAACAGCATAAGAAGTAGAAAGGACTCGCACGGTAGAAGAGTGGCAAAATTATTAGAAGCAAGATTAAAGAGAAAGGGAGACGAAGCGATTGATTCCACGCGTGTATTCTTGGATAGAAAGGCGAAATTACGAAATTAGATGTTAACTTACACAATTTCTGTCTGGACATGGATACTTTGCACTTTACTTGTACACGACGGCAAAAGGGATTAGCTCGAATGCCTGGAGTGCAGGATAAATATAGTTTCTCAATACATTCAGAGAGTTCCAAGCTCCAAAAAGGCTGTCCTGACAACTATCCAAGCGAGAGAAAAGTAGGAGCAAGCTCGAAGGCGAAAGAGGACACTAAACCCAATGTAAAGTATCAAAAACGGCTCCAGGTTGGTTTAGAAAGGAGAAACGGAGGTTTTAGTTGATAGAGAAAGTGATGAACTTCCGAGTCCAACACTTTGTGTGTACATGCTCTATACCTTATCGGTATCGGTATCGGTATCGGCCTTATCGGTATCGTGCAATATCGCTCTATCTATTTTCCACAGTTGGTCAACGAGAGCCATTTAACTTTTTGCGCTAAATTTTTTTCTCTTTGGAAGTAAAAAGCGAATGTGATGAAAGCGTCTTTCTAAAGGTAATTTTTCAATCATTAAACCAATTCGATAATTTTGTTTTTTACGTAATTAAAGAATGTATGGGAAATAGACGAAATCGCTTTTCCACAACCGATAACATTTACGATTTTCCAAATCACTTTGCCAAATTTTTAAATCTAGCAAATTTGAAATTGAAATAGAACACCACTGTAATAGTAATCTGTTTTGATTAATTCTCATTTTCTCTATTGCATTTACATCAATTCATTAATCGGAAAATATAAATTTCACAAAATTACAGGTACAACCTCCATGTTAGTTTACATCCGATGTAATAGATATTAAATTTCCATATGAATGCTTCAAAAATGACAAATTAGTTTTAATGTATATTTACATTCCCACTTCTTCGAATAATTATTTCCTCCTACATGTTATTTCAACAATAATATATTATGACTCATTTGAATGATGTAATTCATTTTTTTTTTGTTTTAATAGTCATTACATAGTGTTCATTACGGTTCAGAACGTTGATACAAACTTCAAATCCATATTATGAATAATATATTTAAAATCCATCAGTAAATGCTTTATACCAGTTCTAGAAGTGACGTACGCGGGATGTGTTAAAAAAGACGAAAAATTGACGAGTTTTGTAAGGCGATAACGGCAAAATTGAAATACGGGGTGGGGTGTTTTGTAAGGCGATAACGGCAAAATTGAAATAGGGGGTGTGTTGAAAAAAGTATTCAGTAAGGCGATAATGGCCGACGTTACGTATTTGTTTCTTAAGGTGATAACGGCAACGTGTAAGGTGACGGTGATGTGTTAAAGAAAGTGACGTACGTGTTAATAATGGTGGGAGATATGTCAATGGCCATTCATCGACCAACGATACAACGCAGGTTAACTGTAAGGTAAATTGGGCACCTGAGGAATTGGAGCAGCAGCATTCCAAGTTACCATGTTTGCAAAGACTTGTGTCATATTAATATCTATATTTATTTTATTGATAAAAGTTGTATTGAAAATTTTGAAACTTGAGGACGTTGTACGTTTCTTTGGGTGCAGGAGAATGAGCCAGTGATATGACAAAGATTTGAATCCCGTACAGTTGAGTATGATGCGCCGTCCAACTTGCAAACATCGATAATAGAAGGAAAAACGCCAATTACATGGCATTTCGTTGTCAAAAAATCAGCTTTCTGTTGTTCACGAATATCACCTTCTGCTACAATGTATTATGTTATTAACTTTATATCAATGGCCTTATGTCACTTGGTCACTGATCATTGACATATCTCCCACCATTATTGACACGTACGTCACACCGTTCTGCCTCGCTTTTTATAACACATCTCCGTCAACTTACACGTTTTCACCGTTATCACCTCAAGAAACACATAGGGTAAGTATGTTCAAGATGACATATAGTTTTGGTTTTGGGTCATAACTCTTTAATGGTAAATCACAGCGCATTCATATTGCACACCCGTAATCTTAATCATAATATAAAGTAATATCTTTGAATTATAATAGATACTTAAGCACACTAGAGAAAATAATAATTTTAAATTTAAGAGATCAACGAAAAGCATACCACCTAAGACCTATATGACATACACGGCAAAATTTATAAAATTAAAAGCAAAGCTCGCAAATCGACCGCTTGGTTCGTTTAGCAACGTCCGCGCTAGAAGCGTGGACCCAAAGCTAATATTTTAAACACCGCAACCAGTCTTCTGCAGGTTTTGATCGTGAATAAAGATCGTTGCAATATATGCATGCGCAATCCTCCTGTCATCTTGAATGTAACTTGGCCAATTTTATTTTTCGCTGTCTTCATGGAATATGGTTTTGGTAACCTTTCGTCTTTTCTGTGAAGGAGCTTTAGGTTCATTTTCTGCCTTAATTTCGTTCACATTTGGAGTGGAAGTCAAAACTGAAGAGATTTGGTGTTTCTTTGGCTTACGTTTGCCTAGGCAACTTACGTAAAGCCCTTTTGGGACAGGAAATAAAACTTCAATAGACACTGCTGAAGTATGGGATGAGGGATGTAATTAATTACCAACAGATGGGCTATTTTGATTTGCAGCAGGTAAAATAAGGTCTGACTAGTGTTTGCTGTTGAATTGTCAGCTGGTTCAGTAGAGTCGTTTGTTTGAACGTTTGTGTCATTATTGTCAGGTGTTACGGAGCGGATTATTTGTTGCTGAATTTTAGAAGCTTGGAGATCGGTCCTGCTATGGGAACTGGAATAGGACCTATTTGCTGATGAAATTGCACATTGATGGTGTCTTCCTGTGGTGGTATGTTTGTAGTTTCTGCAGGTTCGTACATATAATCGGGTAATATTTCAGGGTTTAGAGGTCAAATCCCAGAGCTCTTAAATCCGTTACAACCATTTTGCACTGTAGCTGCCTCACCATAAGTTTCTTTGAACAGGCCAGCAATTTGAAATTGCGTAACAACATGCCTTGGGTGTTGTTTAAGCCATTTGGATGTCTCTTGGTTGAAATATGTCTTCAAGGGTGCGAAAAATGAGACATCCAAAGACTGGAGACGATGAGTGTAATGTGGAGGTAGACACAGAATAATAATTCCGTTTTATTTCGCATATTCTAAAGTTTACAGTCTCTTTTGGCTTATATGCTTGTCGACAATCAATATAACTTTATCGTCAATAGATGATTTAACAAAAATGTTTAAGACATTTCAGAAATAAATCCGTTTTATCCATCCTAATCGTTGAGCTACACCAATTCCTTTTTCATATTTTTCCTAAAAAATATCATCATCGGCGGAACAAAGTGCCAATAGTATTAACACAACAAACAACAGTGGCGTTAGTTCCACGTTCTGCGCTAGTTATTACGCCAACTTGCTTCCTACCAGTAGTAGCCAATATTTTTTGGAGTTTTTGTACAATAAACAGGCTTGATTCGTCAGTATTATAAATTCTGTGTGGCCCAATTTTTTGAGATTCTAGCAGATGTCCGTAAATCTGAAAAAACCTTTTGACTTGAGGTCGATTAAAAGCCTGAGCATGAACAGCTGAAGTAGCTTCTGGTTTACGTAAAGAAATATCTTTATTTCGCCTCAAAAACCCTTCTAGCCATTCTTGTCCAGTTTTTATCAGCCAACTCAAAAGTTAATTATTGAACAGACTTTCCTGTTAGTCCAAACAAAGAGTTTCAAGTAATTTCAATTTCAAATGCTCAACTATTTTTTTTTTCCACATCAGGTGTAAAAGTAGCTTTCCAACATCCTAGACCCTTTGCAGACGACTCCAAAGTTTTGTTACAATTCGAAGCATGTCTTCTTAGTGTCGCTTGTGGAACTTCTTAATGTCTTCGACGCTAAAAGCCAACCGATTTTATTACTGCGAACTGCTTCTATAGCTTTACGCATTAATTCCTCACACCAGGATTGTCGATCAGTCTTACGCTTATAATTACGTGGCATTTTGATATGAGCTGTTAATATCTGTAAGGAAATTAACATCTAATTAACGAGAAACAGGTATTGCGTACATATGTATGTCATTTTGTCCATAAAGCGTTCTAACAAATAAAAATTCAACAATAAATGCAAAAGGATTATTATTTATAGAAAAAACTATTTGAAGGCAACAATAAGAAGTTAAGGGATGTAACAAATGTAAACACAAGTACTAATATTATGGAAAACATAATATTAGTACACAAAACTCAGTTAAAAAGAAATAGTAACTTACCAAAGACTGGCGCGAGTTCACGTTTTGATAGGTTAGTATTACTGGCTAGAGTCATGTGATGTAGTTATCTATGGCGGGCTAAAAGCGGCAGAATTTGAAATATGATGCTTGTGTCATTTTGTCCGTATATGTCATTTTGTACATACTTCCCCTACGTCACGTCAACCGTTATCGCCTTACAAAATACTTTTTTCAACTCACCCCATTTCAATTTTGCGGTTATCGCCTTACAAAACACGTATGTGACTTTTTCGCCTTTTTTAACACACCCCGTGTACACTTCTTCTCAATCATATGATGCCGTTATCTCCTGCGGTTAGACGTGGCGATAATCATACTACGAAATGGTGATAAGCCCGTGTACGTCACTTCCGTTCTAGAACCACAACAGTGCTCCGCTGGTTTGGCGATTTACATTTTACCATTTTATGATATTTCTACTCGTGAGGAGAACCGTGTGTGGATTCACGGAGATTTACTAGTTCCAACAAGGGCGAAGAAGCAAAGTTCAGTTAAAAAGGTTATATAAACATATATATATATATATATATATATATATATATATATATATATATATATATATATATATATATATATATATATATATATATATCCCCTTTTATAGCGTTATACGCCTTTGGGTTCCTAATCTCCAGGCCTGTCTATCTTGCCAGTCGTCGACTGCTAGGTTCCTTTCGGACATTGCTCTAGTGATTCCTTGTAGCCATGTTCTAGGTGGTCTTCCCCTCTTTCTTTTTTCTGTGGGGGTCCATTCTAATATTATTCTTGGTAGTCGTTCTCTTCCCATTCTCTTAACGTGTCCGTACCAAATCAACTGTTTCTTTTCTATATCTTCTACTAAAGTTCTTTCTACTTTCAATTGTCTTCTTATTTCCTCGTTTCTTATATGTTCCGTTCTAGATATTCTTGCTGCTCTCCTCCAGAAATCCATTTCCACTGCATTTAAGTTATTTTTTTGCTTTTCTGTAAGTTGCCAAACCTCGGAGCTATATGTAATTATTGGTTGTAAAATGGCGTTGTATATTCTCTTTTTTGTTTCTGGTCTAATATTCTTTTGCCACAGCACTGAGTTCAGGGCTCTTATTACTTTTCTTCCTTTGGTTATTCTGTCCCTAATTGTTTCCTCGTTTCGTCCTGTTGTTGTTAGTTTTACACCTAGGTATATGCATTCCTTACAGTTTTTAATTATTTTTCCCTCTAGATCTAAATCCCCAGGTGAATCTTCTGATCCTATACATATGTATTGTGTCTTCTCCGTGCTAACCTGTAGACCCCATTTTTGGTATTCTTCTATAAGTTTTCTAGACATGTACTCCAGATCTTCTTTTTCCTGTGCTACCACTACCTGGTCATCGGCATAGTGCAGTGTATACAAGGTGCTCTCCCCAATAGTTAGTCCCATTCCTTTACATTTTTTCTTCCAAACTCTTAGGGCTTCATCTATGTATATGTTGAACAGAGTTGGGGATAAACAACACCCTTGTCGCAAGCCTTTGGTTGTTTTGAAGCCGTCTGTCACCTTGTTACCTATTTTTATTTTTGCTGTTGTGTCTCTGTATAGTTCTTTTATAGCCTTTATTAGAGTGGTATTTATGCTCGTTCTTTCCAGAACCTCCCATAATTTTGAGACAGGTACTGTGTCATACGCTTTCTTCAAGTCTACCAATAGTAGGTGCACTTCTTGTGATCTTACGGTTCTCTTTTCGATTATTTGTGATAGACAGAAAATACTATCTATCGTCGATCGACCTGCTCTGAAGCCGTTTTGTTCCTCGGATTCGTATGGATGATATTCTTCACAAATGATCTCCTTTATTATTTTTCCGTATAACCTACTGAGCGTACTAGTCACTGTAATGCCCCTATAATTATTGCAGTCTTCCTTATTTCCTTTCTTGTATATGGACGTGATCCATCCTTCTTTCCACGTTTGCGGTATTGGTTCTCCATTTAGATGTCTATTGATAATTTCTGTTAGGATATTAAACAGCCTATTTGTTCCTGCTTTTATTAATTCTGCAGGTATTCCCTCTGGACCAGGAGCGCGCCCATTTTTAAGTAGTGTTATAGCTTTCTTTGTTTTTTCTACGTTGATTTTTATTGGTTCACCTGTAATCCGTATGTCTTCAGCCGGCATGTTACTATATTCAGATCTCTGTTCTCTGAGTAATGAGCGGTAATAGTCTTATATAAAGTTATATAAACATAAAAATGTCAAATGGCAGCAATTTGTGAATAAAGGGACCTCTCTATATGTTTTGAGATTCCAGGAAACTATAGAGAGGAAGTAGAGCTGTCAAAAATGCATATTAAACTCTTAATTTCTGACTGAAATTGTGCCGGTGCAAATAGTAGTAAGAGCGAAGTATTAACGGCTACAATGCACATTTGGTGAAGTCTTTCACGAGTTAGTGTTTTCCTTTGAAATAGCAAATTTAAAAGAAGGGGGATGAGGCAAATGCTGGTAGGCCCTATTCTTCTATTCATGTGAAAATATGATATATTTAACATAAGTTTAAAGTTTTTTAGAAGGCCAAGTAAGTGAGAATTGTACGGAAAACTCTTTTTCTTGTAGTACAGGAGAGTAATTAAGCTTGAATATCAACGTAACATTAAGCAATTTAGTACATTAAATAATTTTTACCGGTTGTTTTTGAGTCAGTCAATATTCGCGTTACATCAAGATAATGCATCGTCCCACACTGCACAGCAGACGGTGGAATTAGTACGTGAGAATCATGTAACAGGCATTGAATATCCATCCTATTGGCTTAATGTGGCCATCTGTAATCTCTGTTGATTCTTTTACCTGAAGGAAGATTCGTGTGTTCGATATTCCACGCCAGAGGATAAGATAGATCAAACAATTCATCTATTTATTATTAGAACATTCCAAAAGACGGCTGGCACAAGCTAATAATTGTGGCGTCGATTTCCTTGAACTCAAATAAAACCATTTTCTCGAAACTTGTAGTCCCCTATATATAGCGTAACCTATGTATTATCATAGAGAGACGGCGAAGTTGAAGTAAATTATTCATGATACACATATTTTCACATCACTTATGAGGTAGGAAGGGGTTTTCAGTATAAACATATTTCCCAATGTATGATCAGTTCGTATTCTATTTAAGATGTAATACGTTGTTAATGTTTTCATGTTGGATCATCATTAGCACGATAAATTCCTCCGCCATAACCTAGAGTGGTTCTTCACCCACTTTTAGTGGCTATTAAATTATTGATTTAGCAATGCTGCACAATCATTCCTTTACAACGAAAAGCATCGACGTAGCTTGTTTGACCATTTCATCTGCCCTTACGATAACCGTACCTCCGTACGATATATTTTTTTGCTTCCTTTCGTAGTGGATCGTCATCATTTTGGTCTACGATATTTTGACGTCTGTTATTAAGAAATCTGTTGTTAAACCTTTATCTTTTAATTGTTATCAATTTATGTAAGCCTGTGAATAAAATATATCTCAAAGTATTTCATTTTTTGTCTTCTTTTCTCTAACACCGGTTGTGTTGAGCCTAGTAGTTATTTGTTTATTGAAGATAGTAGTATTAGCAGTACTCCCTTTGTCACCCAAATCGATATTTATGAGCTGATGTTCTATATTTTATGACAAATAGTATTAGATTGTGAATATGTATGGAACTTCTATAGATTCTCTACATTGGAATTGCAATTTCAAATTGAATTGACAAACTAGTTTGGCAACAATAATTGTCTCCAAAGTTTGGAGTCATTTCTCGCCTCGTCCTATTCCCATACTGTTGCTTTAGCCATTACATTTATTTGAACTTATCACAATCTAAGTTTGGCGCTATCTCGTGTTTACTAAAACTTGCCAGACGCTGAAACTTTGAACACGTGTAACATAATTTTCGTGAAGAGTTGTGGTGATATAATGAATACCAACAATAAAAACAAATAAACTCTTTTCGTTCAAGACGTCAAATAATTAGATCAATATCGCCTTAATATTTTCGTTTATCACATAGAAATCAGCTGACGATTATGCTTCAACGTAACTATGTCGAGTCTATTGTTCTGATTATATTTTTAGATGTCACTAATATAGAAATATTCCTCGCTGCAGTGTGGTCGAGAGTAAATATGTAGGATAAAATTGAATTCTAATGAAAGGAAATGTCTTACCTAAAAATAGCTCTATTGAGTGACTAAGAGTCAGAAGTGAGGGTGGAGCTGTAGCTGTAATATTCCCAGCACAGAGCAACTGAATTTCTATAAAATTCATTTCTCTCATCTCAAAATAAGTTTCGATAATATTTTTCTTATCTCATTGATATTTGCTTGGAGCATTTGTGCAAGTTTAAAACACCAAGTAGTAGTTGAGGGTGAGGCCATTTAGTGGCAGAAACAAGTTCGTGGAATGTTGGTTCAGCTAATTTTAAATGTTTTAGGATGTTCGGTATCATTTTATTAAAGCTCAAAAGATTTAACCTAGAATGTTAATTCAGTTATTTCCTATTTATATTCTTGACATTTTGACTTACTTCGTTAACTACCTGATTTGCTGTAGTCTTTAACATTTCACATATTTTTTTGATATAAAACTCTACTCTATATAAATAGGCGCCAAAAACTTGAAAAATCTCTGTAGAAGTATGGTTTTTTCCGATGTTGGTGTTGGCTCTACATTTAGATTCCCTATACCCCCACGCTTAGTAACTGTATACAATTCCAATACAATTTTGAATTTCTCACACCTATTCACGCTCAATTTATTGATTAAATCGCACGGATCGACTGCGTATTGTCCCTTATTACAGCAAGCACATCTCTCATTCATCCCTAGATTCGCAAAACTTGTAGTAACTGATTATTTGAAACTTTTTATGTTTTGAATATTCATTTTATTTGTATCTAGTTTCGCGGCTTAAATTGTTTCCAATGTTTTACTTACACGTTTTTCACAAAATCTATTTGTATGGGACAGTTTCGGAGAATTCCCTTAGAATTTAAACTACTTTCATTCCCTATAAAATATTGTGTTAAATTTATATGTCATAATATATACGAGGGCTGCTACTTAAATTTTGAAATAAATAAATACAAGAATTTCTAAATGGATATGGCTTTATTTTTTTTTTCAAATTATCCTTTATTGAAATCAATACACTTTTGTATGCTTTTGAACCAATTGTCGAAGAATTTTTTCCATTCCGATTGAGGTGCCTCCAAAATATGTGATTTGAACGTATCAAATGCTTCTTCAGATGTAGAAAAACGATGGCCTCGCATTTTATTTTGATCTGTGAGGATAAGAAGATATCATTGGGTGCCAAAAAAGGACTGTACGGCGAACGATCCACCAATGTTTTTACTGTGCTAAAACGTTTTTGTTTGAATTGATGTGTGAGAGCTCGTATTGTCTTGGTGGAGAATGATTCGTCTTCTGCGATTGGTTTTCCTGATTTTCTCGAACAATTCTGGCAATCAAATGGTGATATACAATTTAGAATTGATCGTTCTAAATTGCTCTAATGGAGGTGGTGACACTTATTTCGAAAATCAAGCGACCAATTGCTTCGAAGTGCTTCGGGCCCGAACAATTTTTATTGGATTTGGTTCGTCTTAAAAGATTATTGATTATTGTTTAGATTCGTCGCCTGACAAAATCTTGTAGAAGCATTTTCTACCAAAGGATATGACAGTTTTTTGCGCGATTTCATAGATCCTCGCGTGAAAATTTTCTCGATTTGGTTCCATTTTTTGACCAAGGTGAATGTGTCAAGTATCTTTAAAATACTCCAATAGCATTCGTACGATAACACGTTCTAAGTACATTCACCATTAAAAATGTCAAATTTATGGGGAATGTTTTCATATGAAAATATTTATATTATCAAGATTTGAAGGAAACTGTTTTGTATGTTTAGGTAATCAAAGTTAATTTTTATACGATTATGAAAAATCAGCTTTTAATCTACTTATCTTTCGATTAGGATTTTGCACGCCATGTTAAGTTTGCGAATTGATTTCTAATGTCAAACTTGCACTATTCTAGGAGCTAGAGACTATATAGGATAATTAAACTTTTGTTAAGTTTGTCAAGTCATCATTTTTCTCCACTAATGCAAAGGAAACTCTGCTGCTGATAATCACTATCAAAATTGGGGAAAATTAGCAATGAATGAATGAATTATCCTTGCCCCAGAACTAATCCTTACCACTTGAGAATGATTATCCTTGTCATTACACCTGTTATCTTGATTATGCTATAAGTACCTGATTCCCTACTAAATTGGTATAATAATTTTCAAATTTGGTTCTTCTTAAATGATTTCGTAGGTTAGCTGCATCGACTTGTAACAACAAATTTTCAATATGACCTCGATTGTAATTAAATTCATTCCATATTGGAGTAAATTTCTTTAAGCTCGAAGTGGATAACATTTCATCATCTATTTTATCGGATCACAGTTTTTTGAAACACTTATGCAAATTTCTCATTATTAGCTCAAAATGAGGCAAAAAACTACAATAAGATAATTTATAAATCCTTCAATCTACCACAAAGTTCTGGAACGCTCTAAGACGTCACAACAAATTTTAACTTTGTGTTCATTTTCTGAGGCTTCTAATTCTTGCAATTCTTTACATAATAATATGAAAGTCCTAAATCTAGCAAACGATTTTTCTCCATGATCATTGTCTAATTCTCAAACTATTTTTCGATGTGATTAATGCATCTCGATTTTTACACTTTTCCAATCATTGGTATTTCAATTTTAAATTATAAAACATAATCAGCAAATTTCAGTACCAAAATTATTTTAGTTACGTTGGTATCCACAAGTGTTTTAGTAACTGTTGCCAAAATTTACCTTTCATAAGTAACATACAGTTAAGTTATTAAATTGGTGCATATGCCGTAACAGTATGGAATCAGAAATTTTCTGTTCGTTTCGAATCACCATTTATTTTCAACTAAATATACTCGTATCTCAACTTTTCATATAACACAAGTGTTCGATGTATTATAAAAAATAAGAGCATGCCAATTCCAAAAAAAAAACGAAGGTTTAAAAGGCTATTATTGATGGTATAGAGCTAATAATATTTTCTCGTGTAAATTTCAGGGGAACTACGTCATAAATCAAGCGTTTCCGTTATACTGTGTCAAGCAAACGATTTATTATGAACACAGAAAGGTTTATTAGTTTGGTAGCAGTGAAACAATAATTCATATCTACCTAGCATTTCATTTTTATCTTCTACTCATAGAGAATGATTTTAATTCATGAAACATTTAGATATTGGGATCTAGTTATAATATCTTTCTTTCAATAAGTTTGAAGAAAAAGTGTTAATGAAATTGAAAGATTGTTTGTAAGTAAATACATCAATTAACAGTATAAATTATAGTCACAAAGATGAATCGTGGGCTTGAAAAGCGTTCATTGAAGAGATATTGGATTTCGAAATGTTCCAAAGAATAAAAAACGTTTCTAATTGTAATGGATTCAGTACAATCGATATATAATTCTTTCATTTATATTAATTTTTCAAACCCCTCGTTAAATATTTTTATACGTTCATGATAAATTCTTTGTGAAATATTCTCTGATTTTATGCAAATCCTTTCACTGACAAAAACATTTAACGTTTTATTGTGAGAGAAAGAACAGATTTTCGAGAAGCAATTATTCATTAATTTTCCATTCAGGCCGTAATTTCCCCTGGTAACTAGACTTATCTCTTGACCTATCTGAAAGCGTTTCCACAGATAAATTATGTATTTCGTGAAAGTTGTATTAAAAGCCAATCTTCTACTTGTGTTTCAAAAACTGCGAATTGCTTTTTATCACCATGCTTTATAAGTCAAATCATCGATGAAAATACTTTTTTAGAAACTGCTATCGGTAAAATATTTTTCCAAACTTTCATCCATTTCTACCTTTGATTTCATTGAATAAGTTTGGAATTAATCCAAGAACTTCAATTGGGCTCAAATCCCTTTATTTATGGTTCTTTTTTGGAGAAAGTTACTCTATTCTTATTATTCGAAGTTCTAGAGCAAATCATGAGCTTCATTTGTGTTCACTTCATTTATATATCTCATATTATAAAACAATAATCAAACTCAACTTATATCCATCATACAATCTCTTGAATTGATCTATAAATAGACGTTATTGTTTGATAATATTAGTGTCTATAGCCTATATTCATAGTTTTTAAATAACGACTCGATTCATCTTACAATGAGGCAATAGTTGAGCGAACATCATCCAAAATGATGCGTAGACCGGGGTGGTTTATTACGATAGAATAACAGAAATCAAGATATTATAATTTCATACTCATATTCACATTAAAATTCTACCCAATGGACAGATCTCAACTTTCTATCAGATTTTAATTGACAACTGCATAATAGAACTAAGGAAGGTAATTAATAATATCCCTCAACAAATATTTCGAATTGGAGGTTGTATTCTATCTATCTATCAAATTAGTCATTATCGTTCTATCTTTGGATATAGGCCTCGCCCAGCCTTACCAAAGTTCTTTGTTTTTCACCGTAATCATCCACCTAGATCCTGCTTGTTGTTGTTGGTTCAAGTAGTCTGCTCATTCTCTGCTTCTTCTCTATACCCTAGATCTCCAATTGGTAATTACTCTGTTCCATCTATCATCCTTTCATCTAATGTTGTGACAGGGAAATTGCTTTTTAAGCTTTGCTACTTTTTTTAACGTGTTTTTGTTTCTTCCATATGGGAGAGCTGGGAGAACATAATGGTGGCATACACCGGTTTTGAGGTATCTTTCATCTTTTCTAATGTATCCCATCTTATCATATGCTTATCAGTCGTAGCTGACTCGTCTTTTGAGCTCTGCTATTCCGTTTTTTTGTTGAGTTCATGACGTGTACCAGATATGTATTCATTACCTTCTTTTCTAATACTGATAGCAAATTCTTTTTCTGGATTTGTTATTATCCCAGCTCTCGCATAGTTCATATGTTGAACTATTTTTACATGTGGTGCTCTATTTTTCCAGGAGTTTTCCTTTTGTCTTTTCAGTTATTAAGGCGACGCATATGTTATGTTGATTTAGTATTGTCCATATATTTTCATCTCGTCATATTCCCACTCAAATTTCAGACCACATCTAGGTCTAGTGCTTGATTAAGCGTAAGTGTGTATATTGGCTTCATTACCTTATAAAACTCAAATTTCTATAGTGTCTCCTCTATTGGGAAGTAGATCATTGTATCTGTCAAATTTTGTTATTAGTCTGTTAGTGAAAATTTTGCTGAAGAATTTATAGATTTTGTTACGCAATAAGACATGTTATTAGTCGATAGTTTTTGGGGACGGTCCTATATCCTTTAGGCTGATGGCTCTGGATTTATCCCATTTTCTACTATTTCAGTATTTTATTTACCAGAGTATGGAGACTGATTCACACCATGATTAACATTTGTCTCATAATTTTCTCTTCTCCCGGAGATTTGTTGTTTTTCGTCCACTGAATTCACGATCTTCATTTTGAACTTGAGATGGCTTAAGATCCTTCTTTGTAATATTTATCGACTTTAATGTTGATTCTATGACATTTTTATCTTTTATTCTGTTCATTCCAAATCTACCTACAAACTCTCTGAAACATTCCATGTCTGTGTTGATTTCTATGAACTCTTCTATTATCATGTTTTGATTCTTATTTTTTTCTAGTTTTCTTTTGCTTAATTCACTTATTTCTACGTTTTCCATCAATTCTCGTTCACCTTCCTTGTTCATATTTCGTATTTCCTCTACTTCTTCGCTTATGAAAATTATCCTTCTTTTTATCTATTTGAGCGATTTCCACAACTGCTGTTAATGAATCGTTTATTTCATCCATGTTATTATTGTAATTCACTTTTACGGGTGAGTTTTTCAATTTTACTTTGTAAATAGCTTCATTTTAGTTGAGCTTTGTAAAGTTTTTTCTTTTAATTTTTGTTTTCGTTTCAAAATTGCTGCTGATAGATATTTTCGTTCTAGGAACATTGCTTTTGAGTATATATTAAGATTGTTAAGAGCTGCTACTTCCTTAATAAATCGTTTTTAGTAGATAATCTGCTTCAATTTCATTATTTGTTGTTTCAATGAGGGTCAGTCATATCATACTCTTTGTGCTTTCTTTTCATAGAATGAGTTCATTATATATAGATGTCTCTCTTCCAAACAAACCATTAAAGCCCTATCTTCAGAGAATGACGCATTTGCAGATAGTCAATTATAATTTGTAGGCATCATTTGTTTCCTATTCAATATTGTTGAGAGTTAATTCCTTCCATTTGAAGTTAAATGTATTTCACTTCTTTGATCAAATATTGGTTTTACTTCTAATATTTTTCTCTCCACTAGTAGTTTATAAATATAAAGATAAACTATTGATACAAAGTGTTTCATCAGCTGACGAAGTTGTCTCAACTGTGTAGTATGTTGTTTCTGCGAAAAAATCGCGAATAACAATTCTTTATTATCGACTACGAAAACATATGAGAAATACATTGTGAATTTTGTCTTGTGTTATTCGCTAAACAAAATAAGTATGCTAACGCCATTGTCGTGCATTGTGATATATCCTCACTACACATTCACTTACGTTCACTACACATTAATACTTAGAACGAGTGCAACTAGTTTGCTCTTTGTTTAGTCATAATTGAGTCCTCAACTTTCATTCTTCATTACACGAAAAGGCCTCCAGTAATAGTATACATCGATCGAAACGTTTATTTCCTTTTACATAATCGCTCTCATCCCGCTTCCGGTTAATGGAATAGTTTGTTTGAGGTTGAGCAGTAATGAAAATCATCGGAGCCTTCTGATGGAGCCGATAGTGCCGATAGAGCCCTGGAGATATATCGACAAGAGCGTTTGTTTGCATATTGTCCGAAATCATTTGTATTTCTACACAATGTGAATGCGGCGCAATTTAATATTTGATATCTTGGGCGAATGCAGTTTGACTGCAGGGTTTTAACAAAGAGAATACAGGTTTGTGTTTGCTAATACTTAATTGAAGATTGAAAGTAATTAAGATCAACAATATATACAGGGACAATCATACTGCAACATTGGAACACAAAATTAGAGAGGGGATAACAATGAAACTTATTTGCAGATGCCTGAGTGAAAGCTCCTCGACATTTCTGAAATTTGTTTATAAAGCAATCTTTTTATGGGCAAATTATCTGTACAATAGTTAAATATTCAAACTTTTTGGGAAATAATAAATAAGCAGTCAATATATCTTTCTTTAATTTTTTATTTCTTAGACCTTTTGGTGTATTAATGCATTGATATATCATTCTTTCAATTGAGACAATGTCTTAGTCTATGGACATACTTGTGTCTTGGTCTCGGCGTCTCGAATGCCGCAACTAGGTCGTAGTGACTGTTATGTAGGTGGTTATACTTGTGTCCAACGACCGCAACTGATTCTGAAAACACTTCATATTTTATAAAAATGGATGATTTCGATAATTTTTTTTTGTATGTCTTTCAGGTACAGAACTAGCTGGTAATTGCATCTTAAATTTTTGCGAAAGAATTGAACTTCGATATCTCTGCATTTTCGTCTCCAAATTATATTGATATATTCAGCCCTCGTTTATTGTTATTGAGTGCAAATAACGTTACTTGTACGCATTTGTTACATTCATGATACACATGGTATACAAAATTTCTCATCTTCAGTTCAGAATGTTATTTATCACATGGTATTAATATTTGTCTAATACTGCAACAGATTCATTAGGAAGCACTCATTATTTTTACAAAAAATTATTAAACTTAGATGCATATTTTTGTTACATTATTTTCAGAGAGTTTTACCTAGTTAGTTTTTATTATTTATGTGTATCTGTGAAGATAATATTCAATTTCTCGTTTCTTAACACCGATTCCAGTTCATGGAGATTCATCTTGTCTAACGTTTTCTTCTGCAAGTCTTTTTACATTCAATCAATTAAATATTTTCCAATTATTTGGTTAACGAAGAGACAAACAACCTCAAAGGTTATTATCACTAAAATCAAATTTCTGCATTTCAACAGTTCACTCAACAGTGAACGGTCAAGCTGTAAACTCACAAATTCATAACTGGTAAATATATGGAATAATCGGAAATCAGACGATTTGAAAATAACAAGCAATATGACGCGCTGAAATTTAATATCCGTATATACTGACATTCGCAGCTTTTTACAAAGGATGCTATGCTGATAGTGTATTCATCAACGAAATCATCATCGTGGAACAGCTCTGATAATGACAGCAGTATTACTTTCGTGTTGCCACTCCCAAAGGCGTACTTTAAACATGAGCCAAAGAACGTAAATCGTCTAATAAATTATTTTTGCCATTAATCGTCTCAGAAAACCATTTGTGCTACTCCATATTGTTATCAACTAACTTATAATATTTATCAATTTCATTATAAATTTTGAACATAAAATCTAAATTGTTTCTTCAAAACGTTAGTAAGAATTTGTGGGAAAGTGCACCTGTAAAATTTGCGGATCCGATTGGAATAATAGAGGCAGATAAAGTTCAGCGAAACAGAAAATTCTAATATTTATTTAACTAATTGTTATCCCTAGTAAGTTTTATTCTGTAGTTTTTGTTCTTCATTATAATGATTACTGCCATATCATAAAATTGATAATAAATGATAATTGTTAGGTGTCCGTATAGTGATCCGATACAGAAAATTGAAATTATAAAAAATAATAAAACGACCCTATTCTAGTAAAGGACTTTCCTCACAAAGTTTCGTATATCTTGTACATCGTGATTGTTTCTTCACACCTCGCGAATAATAACTACAAATATATGTTATACTGCTACAAGTTTCGTATAAATTATACAGGTCAGTTGGATATACAGTCGATGGACCTCGTAGTAAGTGTCGTGCTATAAAGTTTTGCCCAGTTTCCATTATGCACTGGAACAGAATTGCTACAAAATTAAGAACCGGAATCCGTCCGAAAGTTAGGTTACTGATAATATTGATTTAATGCTGCGATAATTACTGTGCGCAAACATGCATCTGCCCTTGGACTTCCCAATCGTTTTATAATGAGAATTCTTCATGAAGACCTAAAATTCAATCTATACAAAATGGTTATTATATATGAAGCTGAAGTACTTTGCAATTTCCTCAGCTGCAATTATTTATTGGTTACTGGTTCTTTGAAGGAAATGAAGCCGTCAGCATCACTGAATTGGAACCGGTATGTAAATATTTGAGGGAGTTTTTTTCTTACTGTTAGTTAAATTGGGCTTGGGGGACATTTCGTATCAACAAGACAGTGCAACAGCACAAACCGCAACAGCATCGATGCCTGTTTTGAGTTTCAGGAACTCGCTCAATTCAATCAGGGATGATTTGCAATAGCCAGATCGATCTCTTGCTTTGTTCCCTTCCCATCCAAGGATATTTCAGATATCAAGAACAACAACCAGAGAGAAATTACCAACATAATGACTGCTTTGATCTAAAGAGTCATGATAAATGACAGAAATCGGTATGCTCATTTTAACGAGAATGGGGTACGTGAAGTACATGATTTATTCTTCAAAACTTTGTAAACCAAAACCTCAGGTGTGTACCTACATTGCAAAAAACAAATAATAAGTTTGTGAATCATACAACGTGTTATTCTGTTTTAAAAAAAGAAGTTATGCTGCCGCACCCTGTATTTTTAATGAACACACTATTTACATACATACGATAAAATGAGTTTGGAATAAAATACCATTTTTTAATGTTGAATTGTATCATTGTTGAGCGAGTTTTTCAGTACAAATATAGTAAAATTTCCTAACAATAGACAGACAAGAACAAAAAATATCATTAACAAAAATATGTTTCAAATACTGCTTTTTAATAAGTAATTAGTTAACGTGAGCTACTGTTCGAAGTTTCTGAGTGCTTTTATATGGCAACAAACATTGTAACTTTGAGTTAATACAATCTAGTTTATACCATATTTGCTCATAAGATTCAAATCCGCGTAAACTCTTTATCTCTCGGTTAGCTAACTCGTGAGATGTGTCAGATATATTCTAACTTTACTTAACTTCTGTACATGTCGAGAATTATAGGGAACATGCGAATAAAATATCAGCTATACACGCCAGCTATAACCTAGGCGTAGCGTTGACTAAATAAAAAGGATAAATATTATTTAAAATAGGTTGTTCTTCATTATAATGATTACTGCCATATCATAAAATTGATAATAAATGATAATTGTTAGGTGTCCGTATAGTGATCCGATACAGAAAATTGAAATTATAAAAAATAATAAAACGACCCTATTCTAGTAAAGGACTTTCCTCACAAAGTTTCGTATATTTTTTCATTGCCCTCATAGTCCTCCTGTGCACCCAAGTCACTTTGACGTTACACCGGCAACCCTGCTTATTAATGCACATAATGCCTTACTAACTAGAGACCTTTACAGCATCAAATGGCTTTGGGGCTGCTAGCTAAGAATCAGTATATTCTTTGCTGTCTTTCAGACTACTATTATATATTATTCTCACAAGCATAAACGGCCTCATTTTCCACATAATCCTACCAAAAATATTCTTAATATTCATCGCAAGATCCACATTTCGAATGCTCAAGTTTTGTTGGTCACACCGTATAGGAGAACAAACCGTACGTAGTATTTACTAACTTATATCTGAAACTTAAGCTCAAATGCTTGTCTATGAGAAAGTACTGCAACTTCAAATGATGCTATATTAAATAATAAAATTGAAAACTCCCTCTACAGGAATATTCGCTACGATGTACTCGAAAATATTTTTGGTTTGTTTACTCTTGTCGTATCTGAATTTTTATTCCATACCTTTTTTGCTATACATTATGACGACCGTAAAGCCTGTCGACCAAAACAAACTTTATTCTATGCTCGTGCATGCTGGAACGTGATAAATTGGTGGCTTTGTTTCCGGTAAAGAAACTGTTCACCGTTATTTAATTTAGTGTGTGTGTATGTTTGTATTTTCCAAATAAACATTTAATTGTATTTGGTCAAATTTGTGTCCATAACTTTTATGAAAAATATTTTGTCATCAAAAATTATATAAATTCGTTTGTCGGTATTGTTTCATACAAACCTTTCAATGAATTTATCATTCATGGCTAATAAAGATAATTTATCTACCATTGAACTCTTCTCTAACTTTTAAAGCTTCGTACAAATGAATAATAATGTCGACAACGAACAGTTTGGTAATTGGAACGAGAATTTGCACCGATGTACGAACGTCTGTAGAAATAGATATGTTACTCATGGACGTTTGACGAGCAGTTCACGGCGTTTCCATTACTCTGAAAGTAGAAGAAATAGTAACGACTGCAGTTGCAAGCTTGATCCGATTAAAACGGAACAGACCTTTTGCAACTTTAAATAATTATTGCTGGTAAACGGATAAGTAAGAAAGGTTAATAATATCTCCATTACTTGATATCATTTTCTAATCTATTCTAGTTTTCTATTTTGTTCGATGAATATACATAGTCTAAACTGATATGTCATGAAATTTTATTATTATCAACTCACAGCTAAAAACTTTTACTCATTAATTGCAATTTTCTGTACTTCTTTGTTTATAAAAATTCATTGAAAACCATCTTGTACATCGTGATTGTTTCTTCACACCTCGCGAATAATAACTACAAATATATGTTATACTGCTACAAGTTTCGTATAAATTATACAGGTCAGTTGGATATACAGTCGATGGACCTCGTAGTAAGTGTCGTGCTATAAAGTTTTGCCCAGTTTCCATTATGCACTGGAACAGAATTGCTACAAAATTAAGAACCGGAATCCGTCCGAAAGTTAGGTTACTGATAATATTGATTTAATGCTGCGATAATTACTGTGCGCAAACATGCATCTGCCCTTGGACTTCCCAATCGTTTTATAATGAGAATTCTTCATGAAGACCTAAAATTCAATCTATACAAAATGGTTATTATATATGAAGCTGAAGTACTTTGCAATTTCCTCAGCTGCAATTATTTATTGGTTACTGGTTCTTTGAAGGAAATGAAGCCGTCAGCATCACTGAATTGGAACCGGTATGTAAATATTTGAGGGAGTTTTTTTCTTACTGTTAGTTAAATTGGGCTTGGGGGACATTTCGTATCAACAAGACAGTGCAACAGCACAAACCGCAACAGCATCGATGCCTGTTTTGAGTTTCAGGAACTCGCTCAATTCAATCAGGGATGATTTGCAATAGCCAGATCGATCTCTTGCTTTGTTCCCTTCCCATCCAAGGATATTTCAGATATCAAGAACAACAACCAGAGAGAAATTACCAACATAATGACTGCTTTGATCTAAAGAGTCATGATAAATGACAGAAATCGGTATGCTCATTTTAACGAGAATGGGGTACGTGAAGTACATGATTTATTCTTCAAAACTTTGTAAACCAAAACCTCAGGTGTGTACCTACATTGCAAAAAACAAATAATAAGTTTGTGAATCATACAACGTGTTATTCTGTTTTAAAAAAAGAAGTTATGCTGCCGCACCCTGTATTTTTAATGAACACACTATTTACATACATACGATAAAATGAGTTTGGAATAAAATACCATTTTTTAATGTTGAATTGTATCATTGTTGAGCGAGTTTTTCAGTACAAATATAGTAAAATTTCCTAACAATAGACAGACAAGAACAAAAAATATCATTAACAAAAATATGTTTCAAATACTGCTTTTTAATAAGTAATTAGTTAACGTGAGCTACTGTTCGAAGTTTCTGAGTGCTTTTATATGGCAACAAACATTGTAACTTTGAGTTAATACAATCTAGTTTATACCATATTTGCTCATAAGATTCAAATCCGCGTAAACTCTTTATCTCTCGGTTAGCTAACTCGTGAGATGTGTCAGATATATTCTAACTTTACTTAACTTCTGTACATGTCGAGAATTATAGGGAACATGCGAATAAAATATCAGCTATACACGCCAGCTATAACCTAGGCGTAGCGTTGACTAAATAAAAAGGATAAATATTATTTAAAATAGGTGAATATCAACAACTCTTTTTTATATTTTTAGAACTCGACTCTTATATGAGTTAATACTTCCTGCCTGAGTTATATTTCTCGTGAAATTTCTGGAATTTTATCTTGAAGATTGCACCATTATACTCCCTGTTCATAATAATTTTTTACTTTGGTGCAAGGCAATTGAGATAATAGTATTTCGTATAGTGTTACTACATCCATTGAGTCAGTGTCAATTTCACTTCAACAAGCAAGATCATTGGATTTATTTTTAAGTGTATAAGGTATTTTTTTCTCCTGGATTGAGATAATATTTTGAGGGTTGGGTAGTTGGCTTTTGTGTGCGTTTGCTATCTATCGCTGGTAGGATTAAGTTTAGAAATTGGAAAAGAATTAAATAAAATGGTTCCCTTAAACAAAGCCCTGTTTGGTGATAGAGAGTTGACAGAAAGGGAGCTGCGGCTGTATACTATCCTTTTGTCGATCATTTGGCTAAAAAGAAGTTGCTAGGTTAACTTGCACCTTTCTCATATCCTGTCTCTTTTTCTGGCTACTTAAGTATATTTGTTGCTTTGTTTCTTGGAATTTTTATGTACTTTTATAGGGCTCCTATTGTAGGCCTCGGTCAATTTTTCTGCTTTAACTTTTCCATTAGTGTCTTCTCTCACAATTCGACATAACTCAGGCCACAATGCCTAAAGTTGTGAAACAGCTCTCTTCAACTATTGGAATAAAAGATCAATGATATATACATTGAAATGCACTTTTAAACAACTAGAGCTTTAATCCAAAAAGATAGTCTGTAACGTTTATGGATATTTAAGATCAACATTTCCACATGTGGAAGTACGAAGCCGTTGTAAAGTTATGGCAGTAGTCTACTTTTTACCGATTTGTGCAACAAACTTGTGCAAATAAAATTGGAACATTTATTTATGCTAATAAACTATTGCGAATATATGGGTTACCGCAACTATCACATACAGACAAAAAGCTTTTATTGAAGGTCATATCAGTCGGTATCTTTTTAGACATCAATATTCCAAAGTATCCACTGTCGTTTTTTGCACTAATTTGAGTCTCTATTCAGACGGCAATGTACCGTTAAAGCCACTGTTAAATGTGTACTTAGTGCAGATTTACTCTGCATAATGAAGATTTCGGATCTCTTCTTGTCATAATAGTATTTTCGCTTGTTTTCATTCTACTGTGTTATTTCAGTAGTCCAATCTTCTCTTTTTTATAAATTTTTCCCAATATTGTATTCCACAAATGGATTCTGATCAGTAGGAAAATATTTAGTCTTTTCCAGCGTGCCCTAATGCCTATAACAATATGACTGTTATTTTTAACCTAGTTGTAATATTGTTATTTTTACTTAGATAATATATAATTAACTTTGAAATTTTATTTTCTGACTTCTGTATTTCTTAATGATATTGAACGCTCAATTGTTAATTTATGCTTGGGATGTGATTGGGGTTGTTCTCATGTTTTACAAGTGTTTTGTTCTAGACCCATATAGCCCTAAGTCAGTTCGTTTTCTGTTTTTGATTCCTACCCTGTCCAGTATGGTGTTTTGTAACAACTCCTATTTGGCTCACAGTAGGAGAATAAGATTTTTTAAGAGAAGCACTATGCTAGCTAGTCAGGATAAAAGAATTTTCTATTGATCCTCCCAACCATCTTGTTTCAATATAAATTCTTGAAAGCCTCTAGAGAAATTCATGTTTTAAAAACGTTGCTATTTGTATGATGTAAAAATTTTCTAACCGTGTCAAAATATTTTGTATCCACCCTTTGGATAAACTTTGAAACTCCGTAGGGCGAGAATATATAATACTTAATGAACCATCAAAACTTGTTTTACTGTTTTAGAGTCTCTGTTATTCGCCTTAAGGATTTTATTTATCTACAAATAAAGGGAATGGTGGCAAGTTGAATAAATTGTTAAATTTACATATTCAGATTTTATGATCAGGATTATTCCTGTTGTTGTAACTTGAACAGTATCTTAATACATTTGTCAGTTGAAACTGTATTTCTTTTTGAATTAATTGAGAATATATCATTTGTTGACCAATCTGGTCACTATTGAAATATTTAGTTTCTTGGGAGAATATTCCAGATATGATTTAGAGATAAAAATAATGAATCGTAGAATTTTGGAATTGAATATTTATAGCGAAAATAGGAAGGATGAATATGAAGAGTTCAAAATGTAGCTTCTCATTCGTACTACTCAATGACGTGGAATTTTGTGTGAATTCTATAGGACAAAGTTGTAAACTATGCGAAATTGAAATTTAAGGTGCATAGAAATGAAAATAGTTCTTATTCTAATTAAAATAATATATCGAATACTTCTAAATATTAAATATATTTCTATATTTCTCCAATACACTGATAAACACAGACATCGGCTGATAAAGTCCCTTGTTTGAAATTTAGCGTATCAACATTTCCGCATATCAATTGTACTAAAAACAGTTTTGTAACCGATATTTGTTGATTATGATTGCTACATAGATTCCACTAGTAAGTTTTAACAAACACTTACAGCAAACAAGAAAAGATATTGTCTCCATGGAATTCCGAATTATACACACTGCATTCGTATCAGAGCTAATCTTAGGCGGCCTTTGAGAGATTTATGAGGAGACGTGCAAAACCTCAAAAACGTCAGAAAATGGACAGCGAACAATAAGTTATGCTAGGTTCAAGATTCTCTAAAGGCTTATTCAGAAAAAACCGGCCGTCAGCTCTTAAATTCGGAGGTCACTTCGCGGCGGGTGCGAAACACATCATATATTTTTGATGACTTTTACACTATAATGTTTCAAATTTGGAGAATCCTCAATGCCAACCCACTTTGTTCACTCTTTTTAGACCTATCGGCTATATCTTCCACACATTTCTTAACCGGAAGAAGATTAATTGCATTACTTGAGCTAGATATGAATGATTTGTCTGACAACCGATTATCAAAATGACAAAACGTACACGCTGCTACCCAACACTATTGGACGAGATGACATAAGAAGCATCTAAGTGAACTTACCACGTACCAAATTGAGAGAGGTCAGACGAATTAGCATAGGTCAGCTATTTCTAGTAAAGACAGACAACGCCTTCACACACGATTGGCAACTGGGCAGAATCATTGAACTGCATCGTCGTGAGGAAGTAAAATAAGAAGTGGTAAAATTCGTAGGTTTATAAAAAATTTATGTGTTCTACCAGGTGAATGACATCATAATTTGAGTAAATATAAAAGTTAACTTGAATTGTTAATTTGATCATTCAATATATTCTCTATTTTTATTTTTTATTATTAAGATGAACATTTTACTGAAATGATTGGGGTCTTTCAAAAGAGGATATGTTACGACATATTTACAAATTAAATATCACGATTGTGATTTCAAAAAGGGAGATTTGCAACAAGGCAGTCACAAAACTGAGACCCAGGAGAAGATAATATCAGTTGTCCAAAATGTGGCGTATTAATGACACTCGCCTAGCAACTAAACTCAAAACTACTTAACCAATATTTGTTCTGTAATTGCTATATACAGTCTACTAGCTAGTTTTAATACACACTTTCATTAGTATCTCAGCATTTCCATTTTTATTTTCACCTGTGATAAGTGGAATATTTCTGTAGAAAACTTTTCCTACAAGACTTGTAGAGTAGTGACTACCTCGAAACTTTGTAATTTGCATCAAAGTTCCATAATTAAACATGAAGTAGGATCCATAAAAAAATGCTAACCAACTTTTTTCGTGTTGTATGGTTTTGTCGTCTTATTGAAGTGAGCAGAAGAGTTGTTGAAAATTTGTTTTTAACTTCATTGCTAGGTAAATTGTACTTCCTTTATAATTAAAGTAGTTCAAAATGCTAATTTAAATTTCTAATTCTCAGAAAACTTTTAATATTCACTTGCCATAGTAGCACACACCACAAGAAATAATTTACATACCGCCGGGAAAAGTTGAGGGAATTATTTTGGGCTTATTCTGGACCTGCGACTCCAAAATCGGGAAAATTCACATATTTTACAACCAGTGGCATACAAATTTTGTCCTCCACAAGCCTTTATCATTCGTGTAGTCAGTTAAAATCAATTAAAATTTTTAATCAATAGAATCAAGTTTGAAATGCGTATTATAATAATTATATAAAACCGTTTTTATCGGGAGAACTGTGACGTTAGGTAGAAGAAAAAACATATATATACAGATGTCTACATAAGTCAGACAACGGAAAAGATAAGTTTACATGCGGGTGGTCTCGTGGACCCGTACTTTTTGAGCAACAACAACAAACAACAAATGGGCAACAATCCAACATTCGCGAACATTCCCTCATTTCCTGCAAGATGTAACTTCACCACACTACGCGTTATGTGTGCGAGGGAACTTTACTGTTCATTTTTGAGAATGGATAGGTTGACAAGGATTCGTTGAGTGAGCTGCAAGGTCATGTTGCCTGATACTCTGTGATTTATTTATGTGGGGCCTTCTCATGGAACGCGTTTTTGCAAAAGCACCACGCACCTTTTTAGACTTCAAAACTGCAACTGAAGAAGAATTTGAAACTCAATCGTTTTACGCTTCGCCGAACCCGCGTCTCCACTGGTAAACGTTTCCGAAAATATATTAATCAAGATGGGCATCAATTTAAACACTCACAGGCAACCTTTTTTTAATTCCTTATATAATTTTTTTTAATAATTTCATTTTGACGCTGCAATTTTTTTCTCTTAATGAAAATTTGTTGTATGACTTCTACCGACTCCTGTATTTTTATTTTTGATCAACATCTAATTTACATTTCTAGACGACAGTCTTCTTATTGCACTCCAATGAAGTTCGAAACACAACGTTGATTTCTTAGGACCTTGATCAAACCAAAGGAGAAAACTTGCTTGCTTTTTAAAACGCATATAACTAATTTATTATTGTTAACCTCACTAAAACTTCAACCCTTTACTGTTTACCTTGAACACATCTTCTTTATGGGACATGTCATTCTTGCTATCGAAGCTCATGAATGAATGCGCTACCACAAATGAATCTATGTTTTGGTACCTTCAACGTACTTTACAATTCTGAATGGCTAGTCTAATTAGTAGCAATTACCACTTGTTATATAAGCTTTAACTTTACGAAGGTTTTTGTGCTGATCCATACCATGTGAGTTGAAATGAGCGTCCTCTACACTACGAAATGAAAAGTACTTCACATGAATTTTTTTAAACAAATTAATGAAGTGCATAACTTCCTACAAGGTGGACAATTAGAAAAATTCAATTCTCATATAACGGAAAAGAAACCCAACATCAGTAACCGATTATTTGGACCTCACAAAATTATGGTATTCTCTCTATTCGTGGAAGCTTTAATTTATTTTTCAGGTTCTTTTAATTTTTATTACTCATCAACATACCCCAAAAATTCTCTCTAGAAATGCCACTGTTTCCATTCAAATTGTATTACTGCTTTTTTTTTCGTCTCCCTTTATCTCATCGGGGATTTGTGTGGGCGAGTTAGCACCTTCGAAATTCAAAGCGTAAAAACTTTTTTCCATCAACGCAACGGTGAGATCTTTTGAAAACTTGGTAATATACTGCCAAGAAGAATATTTGAATGAGTTAATCTCTAAAACTTATACAGCTGTGTTCAGTGATTCAATTTAAGATTCAAAATTGATAATTTGTGGATTTGTTGCATATACGAGGTCTGTAAAAAGATTTTACATTATTTAGAAATTTGTTTTTGTCATTTATGAGATTTAGCGATTATTATTAAAATTAGTACTAAAAGAGCATGAGTCAAGCCTGTATGAGACATATAAGTTGGAATTTTTGTTTACCTCCAGTCTCTGAAGACGATAAGTTGGTTATCGAAACGCGCCTCAGACAGTATAATTGTTAGTGTTGGTGTAGTGGTGGCGTAAACATTCAGTCTGAATGAGACATATCAAGCCATATGCTGGAGGAGCAAGAACCGAAGAAAAACTTACAGAACGCAACTACGAACAGCTGCGATCGAAATAATGCAATACAACAATAACAGGCCATAATTTCCAGGACAACCAAAGGGAGAATTATATAAGCCAATGTTGCACAGAAGATCTTATCAAATGGGTCAGAAGTAAAAGACATTAGAAAGAACTCCAGACACACTAATGAAAAGATGATACGTAAATTTGGTTTAAGCATCCCAGAAATACGCATTCGTTGATGCAAAACTAACTAGAAATCTCAAAATGGAATACATGACAGAATATAATTTTAACAGGAAACCATACAAAAGGTATGTCACTTCCACGAGGCAAATACCTATTCCAAAGTTATAGGATGAATAGTTTCCCTTACTAATGAACTTTTGTTACTATGGTACACAGGGTCTACAAAATAGAGGTGGTAAATGAAACCATATATTTTTGGATTGAAAACCATTAAATTGTTATGTATACAAAAATTTTTGGTACTGGAGGATCTCATCTCCTCAATAGTTATGTGCTTCCCCACTTCCGTTAATTCTGTTAGGAAGAAGCTCTAATAGAGAGAGTCATTTGATAACTCCTACTATAATACTAGTCCCTAGTATTCAGTAACTTTTTTGTGTGCAAATTTGGTTTTAATTAAAATTTCATTATATATCTTGTACATATACAGATATGATCAATTAACACCAAACTAAATCTCGGTACTTTATTTTTGTTGATAAGATTTCAATTAATTTTGTTCATATTGTGGCTTTTGATTAACATCGTCTAAAATTCTGGAGCCTAATCTGTTCTATAAACATCTATAATCTCTAACAGCTTGATTTTCCTTGGAATCAACTTGACGACAGACACAAAAGAAAGTTGTTGTTAAATTATCCGTCTTTATATAAATCTGCTTCTATGTAATACGGCTCCCGCGGAACGCAGTTTGAGCTTGGAATATGATAACTCTCTTTCTCATCCTAACCTATTTTCTTGTTAAATAGAAGCTCGGATTTTCTCCGAAGTCTTTTAAGAATCTGTCTCGGATATCTTTTAATAGACTTTCATAATATGAATAGACTTTGTAGAGGGTTAGTTATTGTTTATTGATAGTATAACTTTTCTCTGATGTAATTGAATTCCTTTCAGAGACTGGATTTAATAAAATGGACTGCTTTTCTCAGTTACAAAGATTATTGTAATATGTATAATTTATATGTGAATATATTGTATATTCTGAAGGAACTCTTCCTCTCCTATATAGGTGCTAGTATGCAATATACTACCGCAAATCTGGTTTCGTTGCAAAATCAGAAAGTTTCGGAATATATGTTGATAAGGCTTATGCTCCTCATAATATCACACAAAGCATCAGACTAATCAAACTAAATTGTGATGAAAATTGTCAAAAGTTTGAATCAACGTCTAAATATGCTTCGTATATTTCGAAAAAGCATTTAAAATTCTTGGAAATGTTGGAAAAAAAGGTATTGTTTGAGTAACTGTACTGTCAAGTAAAGAAGATGTGGACCTAGATGAAAGTGGATGAATCAAATGAAGGAGATGAAAAAAGAAGGGAAAGAATGTTAACATTTGGCACAAGAGGAACTGTAATCCTCCAACGACAACTAAAAGAAGGAAAAAGACAAAGTCCGTAGTTATAGTAAAAATCAAATGTACAAATATAAAAAAGCTTACGTGCAAGCAATGAGCCCATCCCTAAAGTTTTAATTAGTGTAATGGGGACTCCTTTTCGTCATTCCACTTTTCAAGGTTTTATTCAGTAAAATTTTTTAGTATTCCAAACTGATCAATTTGTTTTTCTTTCAAATAAGCAACTGTATTTCCAAAACATTCCAATTTTGCCATTTTTTCATGATTACACTCTCTGGCGGGATAACCAAGTTATCGTCTTCAAAAACTTAACACAGTCTCAGTGTGAATATAATCAACGTTTCCATAAATTACTATTTAGAAGCTGCAGATGACTACCGATGAACTAGATATTTCTAAAATAAAAAAATATGAACGATTGGTGAAATATAATAATGATATTAACGTTCAAACAAGAAACGGGGAGTTGAATCGAAGCTTTAAATATAAATGAGAAACTGGTGTATTTAAAATGTAAATTGGAAAGTTTGTGGACTTCCTCGAGTGTCCTATTGGCAAAGATATATCATAGGATGGGATTAGACGATGACGCAAAATTCTATATTTCAAAACAAAAAAAAAACAATAATTAATACTAAAATGATAATTATTCTCAAGAAAAGTCGGTATATGTGAGACAACAGTATATATTTGGAAGTTTCAAATAACTCATTAATTTGGAGTAGTGCATTTCCACACCTCTTCGAGACTAAAAGTTAGCTTTTGTTCAAGTTGACTTCCTAGGAAACTGACTCGAACGCCAATCGACCACCAAGGGAATCATAGTTCTAAAATATTGAGACGACATGAACTAGTAATCCAGACGTAATAATAATTGTTTATTAGATGTGTTATCGAAGGAATACATTTTTAACAAGTTTTCATTCTCGATCAATAAAATTATTTTCGTTGTCAACAATACAAACTGGTGTATTTAAAATATAAATTGGAAAGTAGTGTGTGCTGTTTCATCACGTGTTAAGTGAAATGCTTCGGCTGACGCCGCAGTTAACGTCTCGACTATGGTTAGCGCCTTGAACTCGATATAATCTACTATTTCTTGGTACCAATGTCTGCTTTTTCTTGTGCCATGTCCAAGATCGAACATAGGTATCCTCTCACTACTAGTTGTATTATGTTTTCCAATTACCACAAGAGATCTACAGTTAAATGACGGAACCATTCTAAGAGTTCGGTTTCGAGTATGAAATCGGATCGACTTATTTACGAGGAGAAGTACCACCCCAAGTGTGAATCAAATAATAATATATCGTTTATTTGAATTTATCTCAACAATTGGAATAAACTATGACTGCAAAATGAGAAAATACTACAGTATAGGGTAGAATCCACTTCTCAAAGATTCGTCTATAAACCAAACAAGCAGGTTTCCAACAATATGTAATGAACCAATGGTACAAAATATACTCGTTATATCTGACTCAGTTTTGTTGTAATACCTTTTTCTCAGAACCTTTTAAGTATATGTGCATATTATAATAAATTTTTGAAATAGAAGCAGTATATGAACTTATTAGAAGTTACTTTAATTAATTTTGGTCAACTCTTACATAAGCAAAGTTATTAGTAATTGAAAATTAACTAAAACTTACATAAACTTTTGGGTCACTTTGTAACTACAGACTATGATATGATATCTTCCGTTGACGCACGTGCAATTTCGAGCACAATATTTTATAGGAAGATGGAGTTGGGATAAACGCGACGGGATCCAAGGATGAAGTATGGAGTGAGCTGAAAGTGACGGATTCTTATCTCAGTGCCTATTCCTTTATATACTGAAATTTGTCGACTTCTCAACTCTCAAGTAGATATTACAGAAAATATGGACTGTCTTTAGGGATTTCTGAGAATATTTTTCAAACTGGATGTTCTTTAGTTAATATTTATGATCATAAAATCTATGAAGGGTTGAGTTTAATATCCAATATAGAAAATATTCAAATATATTAAACATCAAATCAAAAAAAGACAGCATTTGTAATAAGCATGGACCATTTTTAATTCATGAAAATGCAATTAATTAGTCAATCTTTACCTATTGTTTCGAAATATTCACACGGTGGTCCGGGACTTGATGCAAAAAATTCGGGAATGAGTGATAACGTGAAAATATTGCTGCAATATAAAAAAATTTCTCAAACGACTCATGTTTTCTGAGTTATTGCAAAATCATATATTATATTTAGGTATATTTTCTAAATAATACATTCGAACATTATGCATTTTTAATATATCATTACGTATGTCCATGTAGTGTGTTTGACGAAATTGAATAATTCTACACTACTATCTGGGTCGACAGCTCATGCCCAATGTTTGAGAATCCGTAACTTTCTGATATTTTTTTAATGTTCTTTTAGACCAGGGGTCTCCAAACTTTCCAGCTTTAGGGCCATACTGATTACGCCAGTAAGTTCCGAGGGCCGAAACCATATTATCATTGTTGCTGGAGGTAAAAAGTGACATAGTCCACTGATGAAAAAAGAAGTCCGAAAAAGTACACAACATTTAAAAAAGACTGCAAATCGGACTAAAGTCTGCAAAACAGCAACACTGCATATTATTAATTTTCCTGTAATTTCTAGTTTAGTCGAAGAGTACGACCCATGAGGAGTAACGTGACACGACATCTGGTGGACACAAGCGGAAAGAGGTAGTACCTTCTATCGCTAACAGATGGCGCTAATAGCACGTACAGAATAATCTCGTTGGTTCGAGAAAGTTCTGGTGTCTTCCACTCACTTCTAAATGGCAGTAATTGAAATATATAAGAAGGCTAGTGGCGCAACCACAAGTCAGTTCCTATGACACTGTTGTGAAATAAAATAGTGCGTACCTTCTTAAAACGTGTTTGTGCGTGTTTAATTTTAAGACATCTTTTTAACAGTATTTTGACTTGAATTGTTGCTTTTTTGTGTGATTTAGTAATATGGAAAGGAAACGAAAAATTCAAAGATCAGTGGAACATTCAGTATTTCGTAATTGAGTCTAGCATAGCATTCTATGTTGATTTGAGAAAACATGTGAACGACTGAATTTGAGATTGCAAGGAGAAAAGCAGCATCTTCCTGATTTATACACTAATATCAAATCATTCTGGAAGAAATTTATACTGTTTCAATCACAACTACGAATTAAATGTTTTTCACATTTTGAAACAAATATTCAGCCACACCACTGAGACTGAGTTTCCTCAATTTTGCAATCGAAACTTTGAGTGCTTTGAAAATAAATTTTGATACTCGTTTCTAGGACTTCGATGCCATTGCGAATCAAATTAAGATTTTTCAGAATCCTTTTAATACTGACATTGAAACCCTAGCCCTGGAACTTCAAATGGAAATGATTGATCTACAGTGAAGTGATAATAAGAAGAACAAATATAAAAACTCATCTTTGTTGGAATTTTATAAGAGACACAATTTGGAAATTTGCTTTAATTTGCCCGTGGGCTGTTTTCTGTTTCTACTACATCTCATTAGTATTTCATATGTCATTATGCTTGTTATAAGTTATGTTTTTATTTAAAATGTATAGAATGTTAGTTGGATTCATTTCAGTTATTTGTTAGTTATTATATACTGAAGTTAAATTCTCTGCATATTATACATGTCTTTAATCATTATAATTCTGTGTTTCTTTATCCAACTTATCACAAAAACAATAACAATAAGCCTACAATAATGTTATGAGTAGTTAGCCCATGACCATATCAATGTAGATGTCATATTGATAATTGGAATACTTCAGAGAACTAAATTTAATTTGCTATAAAAAATATGTTCTCTAAAAGGAGTTTTCAAGTAAGCTAGCTCTCCGCAGGCCGGACAAAACTGTCCGCGGGCCGGATGTGGCCCTCGGGCCGTAATTTGGAGTCCCCTGTTTTAGACTATTTTCTAAATACTGAGATATCTGCTCTATGTAGACAGCGTCACAATTAGTAGAAGGTACTGTTTACTTACTTCACAAATCCTCTGTAGATGTGTTTTACTATTTTTAATAATGATGACACGTTAATTTACACTTCTTTTCATTTCATTAATTGACACATAGACGATGAAGGATTCATTCAAGTTTATTAGTGACTGAACCTAATTTTGTTGATAAAAAAGAGACTTGATCACTTACCTTATGAAAAATTTTTGGTAGTTGAAAATTATAGGCTTAGAGACAAAAATTGTGAGAGCAAAAAAATAAATCTAAGAGAAAGTTTGGTATATGTTTGACCAAATAATTCCCGCTAAAGAATGGAGCAATATAGTAATTGGGTGAAATAGAAAGTAATGAAAAAATGGAACTAAAAGTTATCAAGATCTCAAATTTATGACACAGTTTCTAACTTCTAACATTAGATGAAATAATTGTTTTGCTTTATTTTCTTGAAGAATTCGCTTTATTCTGACATAGTGAGATTATTGGTGGTCTCCAGAGTTATCCTTCTCGGATATTATTGATCATCCATTTATTTGAATATTCATATTGGTTGGTTCATAACATGATTAAACAATATGAAACAAACCTCCAGCTTGACTCATCCTTGTAGAACTTTATATGCCATTTGTATGTATTATAATAAGTAGTGGAATAACAGATTTAAACTTATTGTGAAATTCATATCCTTGATCAATGCCTACCACAATCCTGCTATTGCAGATGAATGAGATTTACTCAATCAAATCCAGAATTTGGAAAATAGTTTGCAAACTACTCCGAATGCTAATCTTATTTGACTAAACTTCAGTCATAAACAGATTAATGCAAATGAAGTTGGCGTATGTAATCCCAGCTACAGATCGGGATGATATAAAACCAAAGTTTAGCCGAAGTAGGAATAACATAATAGGAAACTGATTAAATTGGCTGGTTCCTGACAAAACCAAAACAAACACAACACACACTCATGAATCACACAACATATTTTGGTTTTATTGAACTTACCTTGCTACAAATGTGAATCGATACTAATAAAGTTTGACTAATTGAAAGCGAATTGACCACTGTAAATGTAGAAATAGAAAAAGTTTTCTAATGTTGCAGTTGTCATACATTTCAAACTATTTATATCTAATACTAGGTATATTTGACTAAAAACTGTTCTAAAGACCCTCTATTTTCATTCTTTCTAATTCCAGAAAAAAACTCTCGAAAGTGTGAAATTCACCATCTGCTACGAGTGGTCTGTCAAAAAATTGTTTCCACTAAAATTTCCACTAACGAAAAAGAGTGAACAACAGAGAAGTCGATAATTTCATTTGGTGTAGTGACCTAAAATCAATTTTCCCCTTTGGCATTATAGATTTTGGATTGTTTTGATAAGAATTTTAAATAATTGGGAAATGGATGAGTTTAAATAGAACATATTAGACAAATTGAGAAAAAAACCGAAATGGATACAATAAGAAACGAAGACGTAATGACTGGCCATATATCAAAAACATACAGAAGAAGCAGTTGGATTGGTATGTATATATGAATGTAGAAAAAGAAAACGAAATGAATGAAAATGAAATGAAAGTTTTGTGTTTTTCAAATAAATTAATATACAGGGTGTTTATGTAAGTATTGCGAAGTTATACGTTCGAACATTATGAATTTTCAATGGATGATTACGTATGTCCATGTGTTTGACGGAATAAATAATTCTATACTACTATCTAAAGGCCAGGGGTGGCTCAAGCCCAGTGATTAACAATCCGTAAGTTTTACAGGGACAACCTGTACAGTCTCAAGATAGCGAAAATTGATTTTTATTACATGTATGCAGTTCAATTAGAAATGTTTGATATTATTTTGATATCTCTTGTAAGTATTTACGATAAATAATTAAAATTTTCTTTAGAATGTCTCTTTATGGCGAACGGTTTCCTTGGCATGTACAACGATCTAAAAATCTTCATATCTCCTAAACCATAAATTTTATCGAGTTAAACAAAGAGTACATTTATGTTGATAAATGTATTGAAAAATTAATCTTTAGATTGTACAGGTTATCCCTGTAAAAGTTATGGATTATTAACGATTAGGCATAAGCCTTATGTCACGGCATTATTTTTATTAATTTTTTTGGTAAGCACAAAACTATCCAATATACAAAATATACTAGTTTGAGTTTGTCTACAAATTATTTCTCGCATACAATGTTGTAAAAAATATTATTCAATAATAAGGATATAGCAAAAAAACTTTAACCAAAATACGAAATTTTGAGGAACGTAGTTTCTTACTCTGATGTATTCCTAAAAAATTTAGATAAAGAAACAGGTACAAGTGATTGCAGGTAATTACCTCAAAAAAATTTATTTTAAAATAGAATTTCTAAATTTGAATCAGATAATTATGATTTCTGAAAAAAAATTTGGAGAACAAGTTAATTTATATGTCAGGATATATAATCGAAGTTTCCTGGAGTGCATAAAGATAATGAATATTGCTTGAATAAGCTTGTTCCCTCAATAAACAGCGTGTTAATCTTTCGGAAAATAATTAAGTGAATTGAATATTCAATTCAGTTGATTTTTTTTCATCAAAAACTTCATACGCTACGACTCTGAAAATAAAGAGAAAGCTGAAAAGCTACAAGCGCTCATGTGAGAGGGATATAATAACCATTTACTGGAAACGTTCCACTCTCCGAATACTAACCGTTTTTTTGTTCCATTACGGCCAAAAATGAAACAAATCACAATTGAATCTAATACACGGAAGTGATATTTGGGGAAAACATTTTAAAAATGGATTTGGAAGTGTATTGTTCCTACTTGGTAAACGTTAAACTGATATGGAGAAAATAGAGTTGCCAAAGCTATACTATGAAAAAAAAAATAAATACAAAATTCCTGTATAAATTAGATTAGATCCTTTACCTCAAGTAGTCCAGTATTATAGAAAAGGTTTGTAGTGATTTGGCTACAATTTCACCGAATACAGTGTAACCTTAATATAACATACCTCAATATAACGACTTCCTCGATTTAACAAATTCTTCGTAATCCCCTTGAATTGTGTATAAGAGCCAATGTAAAATATACCTTTACATGACGAACATTTTTTGCGAACAACCTCTTTATAACGCATTTTCAAATATCAAGAAAAAGTATAAGTATGTACCTCTAATTAACATATGTCAACCCAAAACCTCTATATAAAGTTACCTACCTAATTGTTTTTTAATAGAAAATACATAGTAATTTTATAATGTGTTATCACTTATTAGTAGTTGTTTTTTATAACAAGATAAGTACGTAATGTTGAGGTGAATAAAACCATTTTTACCTCTTTATAACGAATTTTAGACCAATCTAACCTCAACATAACATACCTCAGTTCAACGAATTACTTGATATAACGAATATTTACTTGTTCCCGATTTTTTATATCGAGGTTGAACTGTATTAACAAAAAAGTAGAGTCACTCTAAGCTCCACCTCTTATTATGCCTATCTCGTCAAGTCACCACGCATAAACCGGTTGTCCTCTATGTTGAGTCGTAGAGAAAAGTGCATAAATATACCGATTGTCCTTACTTACTGTAATGATAGCATTTTTGAATTAAATTAATCATTCACTTGGTGTTTGAAGTTGGTGCAATAAGATGCCACGAATGTGCTGTATCCATGGATATTCTACAATCTTGTTCCCAAATAACTTGTTCTAAAATAACTAAAATATGCATTGCAAGTTTTCAGTCGCCCTATTGCAGCTGTCTTATATACTTACATAGACTTCAATGTTTTGCCTCCAGAAGCAACGTTTACTGCAAAACTTATACAAACAATTATTATTTATTTGATTTGTCAAATTCTCGTAATTAACAACTGCAACGAATTCATGAGCCCAAAGGGACAATCGCAATTATTTTAATTAATAAGATGTTTGTTAAATGACTTAAAGGCTATCAAATTAATGGAGGTAAAACAGAACGATGTAACATACGTGGAAAAATGTATAATTCTTTTTAATTTAGAACTTAACTTTTAACAATAGAATTTACAATTTGTTTAACATATGTGAACAATGAGTAAATAATATGACTTTACAAATTTTGATATGTAGGAAATATTTTCATTAAAATATCTCCTCTCCTACGTTATATTCTTCTATTTTGACCATTTGGAAAAATACCCAATTAAACTTATGACTTGGGCACGTACCGGGCGTTCAGTAAAATCCTCAGAACTTTGTTTTGGTATCTTTATATAATTTGTAGATTTAATTGGGAAGCAGAGCCTCAAAGCTGTATTCCGTACATCGAAATAGACTTTATAATGCTTTGATATACTAGATTTTTATTTTGTAATGACAGCTACCGATTTTAAATGTAAATAATACTATGCATTCTATGAATGGCTGGAAAATAACGATAAAATATTAATTTCTTTTAAGAAGGAACCCAAATCAGGATAGCCCAGAAAATTTATTTGGATTGGCATGAAATTGTTGGGGAAATTCAAGAACTCCAACCCCAATTCAATTCTGTAGGGCGTTCAAAATATTATTCACTTTGAAATATTTTAATGAGGTTGAAGCTGTAAATTTCATAAAAGATATGATTACAGTTCTGATGAATATAACTCCTGACGCTATAAAAAATATAAGACATCGATGTACCGATTGTAACTAGTAATGATTCTTGCGTGCGACTATAGATATCTTTCAAATATGGATGACAATGCTTTGTTTATGTTACTGGCAATCTATTAAAAAATTTTAATCAATTAATTTTTATCTACAGCGACTATTTTTTCAGAGAATAAAGCATACTCTAATTCCAAAACATCTGGAGGTCTGAATTCACCAAGTAATATCGTAGAAAATGTCAAACAATACTCGTTGTTGAGAATTTTGCTAAATTTAGTTGTGACGGAAATGTCGGAGCAAAACTTGAAGAGTTGTATGAAAATGTGCCTTTTATGCATCCTTGTGAAGAGTTTCCACATAAATATTCTTTAAGACTTCATATCAGGCTGCTCTTTTATTTTAAACTTAGAGCAAACCGAAATATACAACATAGTCATTCTACAAAAACTTCAAAAACCAACATCAAATTGAATATTTAACAACATATATCATAAATGTGTTAATTTCAATTAGGGAAATATTTAAAACATTATTGAATTCATTAGTTTACGTAACCCGTATTTAACTGTAACAATTCTTTGCTAATTTGGATCAACCTGTATAAATTTTATAAAGGTATGTATTATGTGTTTAATAATTAGAATTTGACTAATCTGTATGGTAGAAGAAAAAAATTTGAATATCGCACTAAATTGATGCATTTAGATCAAATTAAATCACTATGATAATAGATTATAGAGTTGACTACTGTTAAAGCAGACAGTTGATTTAAAAAGAATATAAGCAATTGAAGAGTTGACTACTATGGGCAGAAGGAGCAATTTTCAATGCAGTGAAGAATGTAGGTACAGTTATCGACTCTATATTGAAATATGAACCATCATTGAAAAGGTAAAGAGTTATCCATCATTGGGAATAGATTTTACACCAATACACCGAGTTGGAATTAATACTTTACAAGAAGGTATTGATTCATATTTGAGTTCACATTTGAGTACCTGCAAAAAATGTAAAAGATGTAAAAAAAAATAATTTTTCGACTATTCGATGTGGAAGCCATTTATTCATCGACATCGAAGGTCTTTATTGGCGGGGGTGTGTACCGAATACAATTGAAGATTTTAACGAAAATTATGATAAAATTTCACTTCACAATATACTCACAGACTAACAATTTTTGAAAAGACTTTCGATTTAGTAGCGGTAATTGAACACATAAAATTACTTGATATGAACTATTACCGAACTATTGGAAGAAGACAATCAGGTCAATGGAAACTACATTATGGTCTCAGCAACAAGTCTGTTATGAAGAAAATAACAAAAGAATTGAAGAAAGATAAAAAAATACATATCCTGTTTTATGTAAAAAAAATTTAAGGTGCAATAAAAAAATTTTTTTTAAATTAATGAAACATTCTCATTGTGTCATTTTTTTTAAAATTGTGTCTACTTGAATTTAACATAAAGAGAAAAGCTTTTCGTGAAAACGATGAACTCAAACGATTCTTAACGCATTTGTAATCAAGATTTTTCTAAAATTATCATATTTCAATGAAAAACCATATTTTTCTGTCACTTTTACTTTTCCAGGCCTACAAACGAATGAAGGTTATTGTAATCACATCAATCGTTTGTAGTTAATTCGGGTGATGGATTTTTTTCAAAAATATCTTTAAAGATTCGCGTCCGGTAATAAAAATGTTTTAGTATTATAATGAACTACAAACGATTCTTAACGCATTGGTGATCAAGATTTTTCGAAAATTATCATATTTAAAGAAATTACAACTTTTAGTAATTATCAGAGGATTTTTTAGGACTACAAACGATTAAACGGTGTTATAATCAACTATGTCGTTTGTAGTTCATTCGGGTGATAGATTTTTTTAATAATAATATCTTTAACGATTCAGGTCCGGAATAAAAAATTTTTTAGTAGACAATCAACTACAAACGATTTTGAACGCATCTGTCACTGAGATAGATCGGAAAGTAGTAAAGTTCATAGCTTACAAGCAAATATGTCTTCTCACAATCATCTACATCGTTTATTAATTCTGGATTACCATAACTTTTCTGTTCTATAATTGAAGCAGTTGCGCATGCGTTTTGCAGCTGAGCTAACGTCATCTGCCTGACCCGATGTTAAGTAACTTTAGTCTCCAGATGCATAGGAGATTATAATAAAGCCCATTGTAGTCAACTCTTCAATTGCTTATACTCTTTTTCAGTATAGTCAATTTTTCAATGCAGTCCAATTGGAGATAATAAGTCTTTACGGCGAATGTTGACTGCATTAAGAGTCTAGATATCTGACGTTGACTACACCGGGGCCCGATTTACAGTTAATAACTAAACACTTTCCCATTGGTAAAAAATACTTTTTCACAATTTAAGATTTATAATAGAATAATTGTGGTATAACAATCATCTACAAACGATGCTTAATGAATTGATATCAAGATTTTTCGAAAATTATCATATTTCATGAAAATTTACAATCCTTAGTGATTTTCAGGAAATTTTTCAGGACTACAAACGAAAAACGGTATTACAATCATATGCGTCGTTTGTAGTTCCTTCGGGTTAAAGATTTTTTTTAATAATAATATCTAACGATTCAGAACCAGTATAAAAAATTTTACAGTATGCGGAATGCACTGATATTTCATGAAAACTTTAGTGATTTTCTGGAATTTTTCAGGTCTACAAACGAATAAATGGTATTACAATAATCTCCTTCGTGTTTAGAATATGTAACAATTTTTATTTTTTTATTTTTTTTAGTTCGGGTTCCAAGTTCACAGAGCTAAGAACTTACATTAAATATGAGACAAAATATAAATGAATAAGTATCAAAATGAGTTACTGTAAGCAAGATCTAATTAATCTTCTTTGGTTAAAAAAATTCTCTGCCTTAAGCGAGTGCTTTTATTAAGATAAAAAGTAAAATAGTGAGAATCTGAACTAGTGCCATCTTTTTTGTGTGAAAATGAAGGTATTATTTTCAAATTGCATATTATTTATCCTCCATACACAGTTTCCCACACTTAATAACACAATTCTTAAATCTACAATTCTGAATCATGTCAAAAACACATCGACGGCTCCAAGCATGAATACAAAACAATACTTTTTTAAGGCTAAGGCACTCTTTTGGTGCAGTCTTGACTTGCCACTCCAGGTTTGTTCTAGAAATATGAATAGCTCACCATCAAAACAATAAAAAAATGAAATGATTTCTAATATAAAAAATTGTTTTCAATCCTTCTGTCAAACTTGTGTTGGTATCGGTTTCTAACGAATTCATGAAACTCCTACGGAATTAATATGTTCTCTATGAAAGCGTATTTAGATTCTAATTATAACGACTTCAGTATCTACCCAATAATAATTCACATTATTATGTTCGAATGTCAGAGAAGCGCTTACTCGCATATCTAGACTAAAATTAAACCATGCCCAATTTCTGGCTCATCTTCATAAAATTGGTGTGGCAAGAACACCCAATTACATCTGTTGTAATAATGATAAGATGGTGAATCTGAACTATTTGTTTTTTGGTTGCAAGAAAAATAAACAAGTCACAAATCTTTCTACATGAGAGCAACATTAATATAACAATAAGTTTGTTAAGATAATTGGTATTAATATATAATTTATTCAACTTTATTTTTTTTCCAAATTCATCTACATCTACTATTCTTGTGTTGGAGAATTGGCCTTATCACAATTCTTTATTGAAATATCCTTATCCATAATCAAAAAGTGGGAATTGCAGAAGAACTTAGGTATTTCATAAAATAATATTTGCTAAAACTGTTGAAGGTTTCGTTCTTTGTTGTTATTGGTCTGTTCATTTGTATTTTCGAGCCATTAAGTCCTAAGTTAATGTAGCTCTTGATATTTAGCGTCTTCAATTAATTAATTTTCTAGTATATCTTGTCATCTCTTTAGTTATAATCACTACTCTGCTTTCTGAATCGTTATTCACGAATTGAATAGGGCACATGGTTTTCTAAAATTTCTGTGCAAAATTGAACACGGTTTCTCTTCTCAACAAATTCAATATTTTTCCACACAAGGAGATTTGATATTTTTACTGAATTCTGTTTGTATGGTATACGTACGCGATCAAATGTTTTCTGATCGCTTCTATTTGTTAAAAATATCTAACGTAATGAGAAATATCCACCATTATAGTGAGAAGTAATCTCTCACTGTTATTTCTCACAATTTTTATATTGACGATTAACACGCAATATCTACTTAGATAATAACGACACGACTGCACAATTATTGATGCTAGCAGCTTTTCCAGCGTAAACAGTTATATTGCTACAGCAAATTATATTTGTTAAATATTGATTATAATGGTTTGAAGTTTGAAGATACACCTCTAGATACTGCATAAAAATCATCCGATGTTTGTAATTATATCTTCTGAAAATACGATAAGCTACGTGCATTTTTCAAACGATATTTGTTAAATATATACCTAATGGACAGTATTTTCTGAGATATATGTTAAAAAAAATCTTCAAGAAAATTGCATTTTTGGTTCAATTTTATACTGCTCTAGTTATTGGCCTTACAGAGGCGTGCCGTTATGATACTAGATCCAGAGGGACTATTTTAGTTAATATAAAAGAAAATATCTTAACTCTAAAACGCAATGAGGGTTGGAATTCCAGCAATGCTGCTGAATACTATATGGCTAACCAAATGAATATATCAAAAATTGTATTAAAATCAATTCACCTTCTAGAGTCACTCAGTATGTTCTCCCACCACTTCAACCTCGACATCGAATAAACGAAAAGTGGTGAAGCATGACTTATCAAAAATGGTTCAGATAAAAATGTTGATCACAATTTTTAGTAAGATATAAAAGTTGAAAATTTGATATGTATTTAAATTATAAATCTTATTATGGGTAAATAAAAACAACGCATCCATAGAAAATTGATCTCCCTCACTCACTCCTATTCTCTGTTCACAATTATTCTCTCAACAAAATGACTTGGAAAAAATATACTTTTCACCACGTTTATTGGATAGAAATTACCTAAACAACTATCCAACAGTTTAAATTATCAAAGAAGGAGGGTATAATCATCTTATCGAACATTCAACCCCATGTTTATTTTTTCACCCTTTCCTCATATAGGATGCTAAATTAATTATTCATTTCATTAATTATTTCACTGATATCGACACGTATGTTCACCTAACTAACTGGTTATCCGTAAATGTACCGTATTGAATTCATTATCAATTTATGAGACTTGTTACTTTTTATTTCCGTATGATACAAATTTGGTTTAACGTGTATGTGAAATTGGGCATAACTCAAATTAAATTATTGCTCTGCAATGCAGCGGTAGTCCATAGAGTATATTTATGTGAACGCAGAATGATTCTAATTTTTTTAAAATTTCAATCAATGCATCTTGCATGCATCTGAATAAAAAATATTCAGAAAGAGAAGTTATTAACCGAAATATTTTTGTTGTTACCTCAAGGTCCCTAGCTGGAAATTCTTCCTGTTGAAGTCGTATTCGGCCTTGAAAATTACTTGAAGTGATCAATTGATATCAAATTTGATGCCATTAGATTTTAAAAAAATTCAAAATTAAAATGAAAGGCGAAAGCAACTTAAAAAAAATTAGTGCTACCCATGATACTACTAAATCGACCATTATTAGAAAACAGCTTGGTCATGGGTTTGATGACTAAAATAGTAGCGAAAATGACGTAGAAAATGATTTGGAGGAGATTAATGACAACTCTATGGGAATTTGCTAAATAAGGTCTGTTTTATCAGAAATCAGAGGCTCAGAGCAGTTTTTCACTAGATTTAGAGGTGTCTATGAAGCAACTGGAGATGCAAGTAATTTTATTCTTGTGTTGATGTGATGATTCTACTGCAACTTTATATTGTTTTTAATATATGACGGATGGACACAA
This sequence comes from Diorhabda carinulata, assembly GCF_026250575.1. Classification (NCBI taxonomy): domain Eukaryota; kingdom Metazoa; phylum Arthropoda; class Insecta; order Coleoptera; family Chrysomelidae; genus Diorhabda; species Diorhabda carinulata. The sequence continues at coordinate 47,865,444 of NC_079472.1, read as the reverse complement.
TACGACCCAATATGCCTCATCTTAATTCTCCGAATTAAAGGTGTAGAGAATGTTTGATCAACTTCAACAATGCGAAATGCGAGGCAGGTCAACAATAATATGTAATTTGTTTTATGTGACTTAATAGGCAAAACGGCAACCTTCTTTCTAGTAAATTGTGAATAATACCTGTAAAACTGTTTGCTGATGTAAAGTTTGCTTATTCAAAGTATTATACGACTCGCTATTCGAAAGACTCACATCGTTCCTTTTTTTCTTGTGCTGATCTCAATCACATTTTTTTCGGATACAGCAATCACATTCATAAAATAAACAATTTATTACGCTTACTTGGTACACAAAACTACTCCCTACCTTTAAACCTCACACACCTTGTAAGCATGGATAACCGACATACATTAGATCTATCAGTAAACTATACTAAAATTAATATTTAAGTAGAATCATTGAAACAATTCTGCTGCTCATGGACTGAAGTGCGAATCAAGGGAACCATCCTTAGGAAAGAGAAGGATTTATTCCTTCCAACTCTCTCCAATCCTACCCAACAAAATTGTTTCTCTAAGAAATTACCAAATCTTTTTTCAAACAAACCCAGAACCCCTAAACATTTCTATCCTAGATATCATATCTAAGCGAACTAAATTTCTTCCTTCATGAATGCCTTCCTATCGAATGATCTCAGACTTCCCCATGGACAATAGAAAGCATCAAATTCATTACCCAGCTCACCTCATTCGACAAAAAACACACCAACCATACGTTAATTGAAGAAGACTTTAATAACATACTCAATGGGTACAATTTCTTCCTACCAAAACATTTACAAAGACGCATTTAAATCTCAAGACGGTAGGGGTATTACTATCATTACACCAACCTCCCAATATATGCTAAAAGCTCCTATAACCTCATACACTTTCACTGATGAATTACATTCAATATATCGAACCACACACATTGCCGCTTCATCTCATACTCACAGATTCCCTTAGTTCGATCAAAACTCTTCAAAAAATTCATACCACAAATTCCTTAACAATCAAAATCAAGCAGCAGCTGCAATATATACGAGACAACAACAAAAAAAAATAGCATTTTGTATCCACTCACACACTGGAATAAAAGGAAACGAAGAGGCTGACCTGACCGCTAAGGAAGCTGGAAATAGTGATAGTGCGGAGTGCGTGACCTTTCCAGCTACTGCCGATATTAAATCAAATCCAGGCCATACGCGACTGACCCATAGCTAAAATGTAGCAACTGCAATTGCATATCGTCTATAAAACACATAATCGCAGTCCATCTCTTAACTTAAACTTAAAGATCATTATCAAATCCATCACTCGGAACAATCCGTGTTTTTTAGGACCTAAATACAATATTACTTACCCTAAAAATTACCTTGATCGTAAGCTTAACAAGTAAATGTAGATAAATCAATTAATTTTTACTGGATCCTTCTAATCATAGATAACTGAAATACATCAGATCTATCTGTAAATTTTATCGAGGATATTAAAATTCCATTTTGTTCACACACCCACTTCGTTCTTTGGTATGTCGTTACGATTCCATTGTTAGTCTTTTTTAATGATCATTCGTAATGGTGGCATGGGTATAGCTTGTGGTGCAATTGTTCTAAGAAAATTGAATATAAATGACCGATTTATTACAAAAATAAATTATTACATTTTCAAATTGTAATGAGCCCCCTTTAATCTATACTAGTCATAGGACCTTTTTAATTGAATTTGAATAAAGAATATAAAAATTGTGTCCTGTTGAAAATTGGTAACAATTCCTTGCAATTGCTTGAACAATTTTGGGTCAACCAATATAGAACGGGGCTTCCCCTTGGCAATATGTATTTATATCTTGAGTAAGACAATTTGAACAGGATCGCATATAAAAATTGAGATGGAATAGTTTTCTATACTCATGCGCTGATATCTCCTGGACTATTGTTACTGTACTAATGCTGTATATGTTGTTTATATAAGAAATTAATTGAACAAAGTATATGCCACCATGATATCAGACCTATTAGTACAAAAATAATTAAGCAATACAATATACCTACAATGAACTATCATAATAAACATTACAATATATATAATCAAATCTTGGAGATTTAGTTTTATAAATTACCGCATATCATTAGGAAATCCGTGTTATTTGGCTCTCTTCTTCATATTTAGTTGATGGTTAATGTGAAATTTAGATTAAAAATAATTAATTGCATGGTATAGAATCAATAAACTGGGCTAATAATAACCCATTACTTTTAGTTTTATGTTTCCAATAAGAGCCATCGTTCAAAACCTAAAATTTGACAATGTATTAATTTCATTGTGAAAATCCACTTATAACATCTACTGAGGAATTTTTATCGATTTATTAAAATTTCTAAACTTCCTAGCGAAGTGATCGTCTTTGTACAAAGAGAATTAGATTAGTTAGTTGAAATTTGCTCCACGAAGGCGTTACCTCACATCTTTACGTATAAAATTCCGTCAAGAAGTATCTTCAATGAAAGACAAATTTTATCGTAAAGGACACTAACAACATTAGCCCTTGTAACATGATAAGATCATCTTGGAGAAGGTTGATTCGGTTAACGAAGATGGGCCGCTCGTAATAATCCCTCGTCTCTTTACTGTAAGTAATAAGCTAATGAACGTTAAGCAAACTCTTGTATTCAATTTATCTGTTATCTTAGGTATGATTTTTAGTTAGACTACTACCGTATTTGAGAAAATGGAATTATATTGCTTTGATTCTGCTACTAAAAGCTATAGACATATAGATATTTGTATGGAAAGGGTATTTTGGAATATTGTATGTAATCTTCCAATTTATTCATCAGAAGATTGAGAAGGAAGTTAGAAATTAGGAAATTTATAATTTAAAATAAAGATCTTTGGTATGAGCAGCAGAAAATTGATATTAAAACTGCACGCAAAACACAAACAAAACACAAAGAGCTTGACTTTCCAACTTTTTTATTTTATTCGATTTTCGGACATATTCAATTTTAAACGCGTAGTTTCTACTTCATTAACGATTTCTTTTTTTAATTGCTTATGGGTGATTCCATTATAACTGTGATATTCAATGTCCTGTATTGTTTTTTTGTACTAGTCATTAATTAATAATCAATTAATAAAAATTTTGTGTTAATTGAATAATTCTTAAGATATTTAAACATTATTTTTATACAATATAACTTGCCACTTAAAGAAAACTTATACTACATCACTTGAATGTCAGTACCGTGTCATGTCCATTCCTAGAATTTACCGATAAATTATTAATTTTTTCTGTCGTAACAAATGATTTAAACTAATTACCTTATAAATTCTAATGTTTATGATCAAACTGAGGAAAATTGATGCACTTGTTGTTTAATATCTTAAGTTACCATGTCAGTACCGTGGATAAATGAGTCAGTACCGTGGAACTCAAAATCCGACATTTGTGTCTTGCTCGTGATACTTTGAAGTTGTAGTAAATTCCTCTTAGAGTTTTATTTTTACAGTAAAATAGATGAATAATATGCATAAAAAAGTTAGAAAAGTTAAATTTTAAAATCTTGAAATTTTGAATACAAAAAATCACAGTTAGAACGGAATCACCCTTATACCAAATTTGAATCTATCCATCCTTTTCGTAACAGAATTAAAATGATTTTGTTGTTTACAAGTATGAAAATAGTACTCTAATTAATTTAAATATTACTTTTTGCTGCTTGTGCATTATGACTACTTGCTTTTCATAGTGAATATAGTCGAAGATGACTTTCCTATTTCAAAAATAGCACATATCCAACATTATTTTTCCAGAATTAGGTTGAAAGCTCTAGAATAGATCCAAATACTACTTTAGGCTAGATACCACTTTTTTACAATGAACTCAGACACCCATAGCCAAATTATTTGGAAAATCCTTTTTATATCATTGTTTTTAACTGACATAAAACGATATCCAACTGAAAGACTTGATTAAAGTCAGAGTTGATTGAATGAGTAATCTATTTTTTTTCATTGAAATATAATGAAATGAATAAACATAGCATTGTATACTCATAAATATCGAGTGACAGTTTCTCTGAAAAACTTCAGAATAGCAAAGTGAAGATAAGAAAATAGCTTGTGACTCCTCCCAGTATAATTTGCAGCCTTAAGCGTAGTCTAGTTTTAAAAAATGGCATTTCAACTACATCAAACATATATATACCCTAAGAACAAAGCTTTATTCCTTTGTAATGTTTCCTTTTGGAAAGAATCTGTTAATATGTAAAAATTTTTTTGAGTGTTATTACACATCTCACCTAGGGTGACCACATTATTATAATGTAACCCCCATCCGGTCCCATATATCCAGGAAAAATAACAAGAATCGCCTCGTAATTATGAATATTTTTAATAAGAATATAAACACAAAATGTTGGGTTTTCTTAACATTCACTGCTAATAGATGGAGTGGCTCTAACTCTAACTTGAAGGAAAGGGTATTTCGTACTGCTTCCGGCCTTCCTAATCATTTCCTTTTCTTTCAAAACATAATTATAAAGCTCTACACAGTCCATTTTATAGTTGTAGAGAATTTGTAAGATTGACTCAAGGGACTCCACTTCCGTCCTGTTTCTTTCATCAGTCCTTTGTATAGTCATGAAAGAAAAAATTCTTTCTACGTTTTCGTTGTGGGCTGGTATTGCAAACAGATATTGTGCAATTTTTACAATCTCGGAGTATTGGTAAGGACTGTCACAATATTTAAAAAAACACCCATTTCTCATGACATTGCAATAGGGATTCCTTTTAGTCATTCCACTTTTCAAGGTTTTCTTCAGTAAAATCTTGTAGTATTCCAAACTGATCAAATAGAATGGAATGGTCAATTTCAATTTGCACATGATTGCCAACAGGTGTAGTGATTGTAGCACCACAGCAAAGAAGTTTTCTTTCAGTCTCAGTGTGAATATAACCAACGTTTCCATAAATTCCTATTTAGAAGCTGCAGATGGCTACCGATGAACTAGTTATTTCTAAAATAAAAAAATATGAACGATTGGTGAAATATAATAATGATATTAACGTTCAAACAAGAAACGAGGAGTTGAATCGAAGCATTGAATATAAATGACAAACTGGTGTATTTAAAATGTAAATTGGAAAGTGTGTGGGCTTCCTCGAGTATCCTATTGGCAAAGATATATCATAGGATAGGATTAGACGAAGACAAAACAAAAAAAAAACAATAATTAATACTAAAATGATAATTATTCTTATAAAAAGTCGGTATATGTGAAACAACAGTATATATTTGGAAGTTTCAAATAACTTATTAATTTGGAGTAGTGCATTTCCACACCTCTTCGAGACTAAAAGTTAGCTTTTGTTTAAGTCGACTTCCTAGGAAACTGACTCCAACGCCAATCGACCACCAAGGAAATCATCGTTCTAAAATATTCAGACAATATGAATTAGTAATCCAGACGTAATAATAATTGTTTATTAGATGTGTTATTGAAGGAATGCATTTTTAACAAGTTTTCATTCTCGATCAATAAAATTATTTTCGTTGTCAACAATATTTTTCCATCTAGTGGCAAATTTTCAGTGCCGAAACGATAAAAATCTATTGGTTTTTGAAAAAAGAAATTATCTTGTGATATCATTAAAATTTTCAAATTATTTGGCCACTAACTAAGGGTGAGACAGTAATCCCTATCTAAATTCTATTAAACACACAGCACAAGCTTCTTTTTGGTATCTAGACCAGGCATCGCAGTACTTCGTACTGATTAATTTGGAGAGAACTACTGAATTTTGTGTATTGAATTATTATATAGTACCCATTTTTGGTCTCTAGTTATCAAGCTATCAAAAAACTGTTCTGTATGGTTAGGTGAAGCAGTATATTGCATATGTATCAGTTGGGATACATTATAAGTGATCTACTGCTTCGCTTATTTTTCCAACTCGCAGCAAATGATCTTGGATGGTCGACCAAGATTAATTAAGGTCACAAACGTTTTGCGTTTTACCGTTGTCAAACGAAATAAATAATATGGAGTGCTATAAACCTGAAATTCTTGTGTTGGGAACAGAAGTTTAAAGCAGCCGTACCAGTAAGGAGAATGTGTGAATTTAAAGACACAATTAAAGAACAAACGGCACAGCGGTGAATAAATCTTTTTAATAGAGGTAGAAGATTATTCGTGGTCAGGTCATCCACCTCCGATTATCAGTCTCCCTGAGACCCTCTAAAGATATCATACATCATCCTTTGAAATTATTAGGTATTATCCATGAAAGTTGTTGAATAGTGCCACACGAATTAACCGAAATTGAATCGAAACGTCGAGTAGAGGTTTGTTGACATTTCGTTGTTCTGCCGCAAGACGTACTGTTACTTGCAATTAGAAAAGGATACATTTGAAACACCCTATCATGGCAAATCAGTGGTTATATAAAGGACAATTATCAGAATACGTTGCAAAGAGTGGTCGATTTGAGCCGAAAATCTTATTGTGTGTTCAATAGAATTATAAATTAAGAGTAATCCAAAATCATCCTAGATGGTCGAGCTATGAATTCCAAGATATATAGTGAGCAGCTGATGTATGAGAATCTCTTACAATAAAATTTAGTCTGCATCTCGCACCGTCAGATTACTATTTATCCAGATCCATGGAGAGACTCTTGAAAGGGAAAAATTTTAATCTAAAGAAAATGTTAAAAATGCGTTATAAGAGTATTTTTTATATCTTAAGCAAAAGTATGTTTTATCAACGTCTAAAACAGCTCGCTGAATGTTGGATTGAAACCAAAGAATACAATGGACTGTAGTTCGAATAGTGAGGCTTTCTTTCTATATGATTGTTTAATATTTTAATATAGTGTCTTGAGGGCAACAGAGAAACTATTATCGATAAAAATTTGGGAGAACAATAAACTAGTGCAGATGAAACAACAAAAATTATGGTTTCTTAATGGATTGAACCTCAATATTTGGAATTATGAAGTGTTACAGATTAACTATCTCCGAAAGAAAGTTGGGTTTACGGCTACTGATACGATTTAAGGATCCAAATTATTTAGTGAAATGGGAAACTTACTCTTCATGGAGATTTTATGAGCATCCGAAACTATGTGTTCAAATAATAATGATATATTTTCCAGCAAGATGCTTCCCCTTATAAAGCACCTTAAAAAAATTATACACCAAATGAATGCAAATCGTTACTTGAAATTATGTCAAGACAAATAGAAACAGTAATCAATTTAAAAGATATTTCTTATTGCTAAATAAATTCAGTGCTTTAGACATTAAACACATTAAATAAATGTATCATATATTATGCGAAATAATAGTTTCTCACATTTGTTCATAGGTAACATTCAAAAATTTAGCTCATTTGACTAAAACAGAGCTGGTATATATATGCATAAATGAGAAAGAGTTCTCGTTAACTTTTTGTCTCAATCGCAAAGTCATTTTCAGCCGAAAACCCGAAAACAATGAAACAACGCTTCCACAAAAATGGCACTAGACAAAAAACAAATTCGTATAAAGTGGAATTTAAATGTGGCGAATGATATATAATAGCCCTAAAACTAAGACGAATAATAAAAAGGAGAAGAAGCAAAAAAAACACAGATCCCGCTTGAGCCAATCTATAAATCATAATGTAGAACGACCTCAAACTGTCACTCCGTCTGTGAGTCTTCATCAGTATTGATTAATATGCACTTCATAAAGTCACAGTGACGTCCTATATTTCAAATTCATTGAAAACATCCAATGTGATATTGATAGAAATTACTGTACTGTTGTGAATAATGGATGAATAAAAATTATGAATACTTAATTATAAAAGTGTATATATTTTGATTTATAGACGATAGGGAGTGGCCATAGACCTCGTCAAACTAATAATTTTAGTAAAAAATGGAGTTTTCAATTATTTCCTAGTGTTTCTGTCCATTCATAGAATATCACTGTGTTTTTTACATTTTATACGTTGATGAATGGTAAAAACCTATGTGCTACAATTTTTTTATAATTTTCATTCAAATCACCTCAATGTATTAGCTATTTTCTAACAGAGGGATGAGTTTTTCCGTCGCCTTCAAAATATTGTTACTTTCATGTGCCCGCAAAACTTTCAGAAGCTTAGATGTAATAAAACAGGTATTGAAAGTGCCCTTTCCATGAGAAATTTCTATTGTAAGTTTTGATGTTTTTGTAAATTATTTCAACAAACTAAGTCTTTTTTCAGATTTTCCCACATGGCCACTACCTGATTAGATATATAAGTTTAGTTTGTGATAGTATCCAGTTGAATATTTAAATGTCTTATGTCACTTCAAAACATATAGATCGCATCTACCATTAGCAAAAAGTGTAGATATTTTCTGAAAACAATATCCATTGTCATATCACGTCTCTTGCTTTCATCCCTTATTTTCACATTTTAGAATTAATTAATAGCATAACTTGAATGAATTCAATATACAATCAAAATTCGAAACTCTGAAATTTTGTTTTATATGCGATATTGAGCAAAATATCCTACCAATTAACATGGACTTTTCAACTACTTTTTTATAGAGTGTCACGGGAATAATAAATTTTACTTATGAATCTTTATTTTTCAAAAAACTTCATTCACAAATTGAAAACTTACAATTTTACACATGTTGAATGAAATTAATTAATCTCAACAATTTAATTAAGAAAATTCAATAGATGAATGAATCAACAAAATTCATTACAACAGTTCCTATTTATATTAAAATAAATGCCAAGTAAGTATTTATGAAATATATTTTTTTACGTTTTAATTTTTAAAGTCGTTTAGATTTTTCTGGAATCCTGATGATTAATGGGTTCCTTATTTCCAAATACCGGTCTGAAGCACATTTAGTAACACTTTAGTTTCTGAATTTGGAATCACTAAAATTTCATTATTAGTGACTTGTTCGATTATAGTGTCTTGGAGGTTCACATCACTGACATAACAGTTTGTAGAAGAGCGGCCTTGCAACACTTGTATAGTACAATTATCTTTTAAATTAATTTTTTCTTTGCAATAATATTTTTCTTCTAAAATTGGACATTCTTCTTTTATTAAAATGACTTCTTCTGGAGTCTCTGCCAAGTAGGGTTGTGAAGGGAAAAAATATTTTTTGACTTTGGATAACAGAATACAGTGATTTGATACTTTGATATACTTAAGTACATGGTTAGTAAAAATTACTTTAGATTTGGAAAAAGTCACTTGAGAACACAGAAAGAGATGTTTTTCGTAAATAGTTTTTAGTATGTCTAAAATTTCCTACTACTCGTTACTGTATTATGAATTGAATTTAATTCATAAAATGTAGCTGCGTTTTCGATATTATCAATTAATGCAATTCAATTTTGATAATCTAGATTGATTTGCGAAATTGTTCTATAAAATGTGATAAATTATTTAATGTTATCATTTTGTTTTCCAATGATATATGAAATTTCTCTAAATTATTCTGAAGTTTCTGTTAGTCATAAAATTGTTATTGATTTATTATAATTTTTAAATTATATTATTAAAATATTAGGAAAATAAAGTTTGCTACGAAAATGTTTTTGTTTTTTAAACAAGCCCTTACGACAAAGAATATAATTTATGAAGGAGAGTTTTTCTACAACAAAGTCTAAGTCAAAAACAATTGTTAATTCATAGAGTTTTTAATTTTTCTATGCATTTTTGATAGATGGCGATAGCTACGACATTTGCATTAATGCTTGAGTCAACACCACTTAAGTCTCTTATTTTCAAATAAACATCAGTAAATTATCGATATTGCGGGAAGAGAGATTTTTTTTTCAAAAATTGAAACTGAAATATTAATTATAACACATCATTCTTAATATCCTCAAACTTTGTTAGCTTGTTGGGGAAGGATAGTTTTTTATGTTTTAGGTACTTGCAAATTTACTTCCTGAATTATTTGTGATTTTGTCGTGAAATATTTATTGCGTTATTGTATCTTTTCTCATCATCTGGAATCAAGATTTTCAAAAAGCCATTTATCTATTTTTCCTACAGCATTTAATAATCCTCTTTTTGACCTAATGATAAATATTTTCTGATTTTCTATCTAAAGTAACAATTGAAATTCTTGTTCTCTCCATATTTTATTCAGCCAGATTATGGTATGAAATAGGATTTGTTGCATTGGCCTAAATTATTTCTCAAACTATAGAAATATTGATTCAAATTTTCTATTTGCTTATTGATTTCTGTTAAATATATTAATATAAAAGTATGTTTAGAATATATGAGTTTACATAAGCCTAAGTTAATCGGTCATAATAGGTTATTTATATATGTAATTAATACCTCTTGTGTCTTGCTCTTTTGGTAAAATGTGAGAGGTATTATCAGTTTGTCGATTTCATTTTTCTGTAACAATTTTTCTGAATTAATTTTAGAATTTATGATTCTATTTTCATGATAAATTCCTTGATCTGTTTCTAAAGGTATGCCAGAGTCTTTTATTTTTTTTTTTAAATTTTTATTTAAATTAAGTTGAATTCTTATCTCTGAATTTTGTTCGAATATATGCCAAATCATGATTCTCATATGATCAGCTCTATTTTCATTTCTTCTATTAATTACTCTTTCTTCAACTTTAGCATATTTAACTCTAATTTTATCATATAATAATTTTGAGGTTTTTTTGTGAGTCTGAATATAATGAGATATTACCAGATAATCATTTAAATCAAAAGGCGTGAACAGGGTAACGGAATGAATTGCGTTATTACATGAAAACATTGAATATTTCATGAGTTGATTGGGTGTTAAATTTTTGTTGATTTCTCTAAGGAATCGACAATGTTCATTAAAACTGGAATGAAATCTTTCCACGGGTGATTTAGAATTACTATTTTTTGTATTTATATAGTGCAATTCAATTTTATATAATTTACAAGAACCTTGCAGTTGATATTTTTAAATACTGAACCACATTCAGCTCTTATTCTGTATGGTAAACCATGATGACTAATGCAATTGAATAAGTTATCAAAACAGAAACACTAGTTATACTTGAAAATAGGATAAGCTTGACCGTAATGCATCTATTATTGTTAAATATGAATGATTCGCTATCTTAAAAACATCGATATGTGCATGATCAAATGATTTATTCTCTGTTGGGGTTAAATTAAATTTAATTACTATAGGATTTCCGTCAATAAAGGTGTTCAGCGCAGATTTCTCGCAGTAATTTATTTGACATTAACCACAGTGATTTATTTCGCTTACATTAAAATTATTGCTTATTCGTTGTATAGTTTGAAATTTCAATAATTTTAATCAGTTTCCAAGCACTATTAAATTCTCATATTTGAACACTTTTGTTCTAGTTATTACTTGTAGAATACAGTATACAGTCTTTTGGGTCATGTATTCAATTTCATCCTATTCCCCACCATGACCTCAGGTTTTCCAATTTATTTTTCTTGGATACATTCCAAAACATTTGTGTTTATATCGTGATCATTGTAGATCGCATATATTTCGATTAGTTTTTCACATCTATTGATAAACTTGTTTAACGAATTACTGTCTCCGTCGTAACAATTTCCAATTAAGGGTTTTTGGGTTTGCCGTGGTCATTTTAAATTAATTTAAATTGTTTTTATTTTCTTTAATACATATTTAATTTATTGAGTGTTTTCAATACATTTTCTAATTCATTCATAAAATTTTGAAATATATTTGAAATTAATAAATTATAATAATAAATTATAATAATAGATAAGGATAGACTTAAAAAAGAAACAATACTAGAAATTAAGGAACATGAAACTTACGTATATTTGAAGGTTGAGTCCTATTTCTTGGCCCTCGTAGATCATAGGTCTTCGCACTATGTTACATTTTACAAATGTTGAATGAACTTAATCAATCTCATTTATTGAATTAATAAAATTGATTACTTGACTGAATGAACAAAATTCATCGAAATGGTATTTACAACAATTCCTATTTACGTTGAAATAAATGCCGAGTTGGTCTTTATGAAATATAATCTTTCCCCGTTTTAAAAAATTTCATGAATACAATGGATAGAGATTATTTAATTCACAAAAGAAAAATTTGCCATATTCAGATATGTATAATATGAAGAACTTGTAGTCTAGGTTTAAAATCCAGACAAGTGATATGTACTGAATCATAAAACCAGCTTAAAATTATTTAGAGAAATCATCTAAAATTTTCGATAAAATCACTACAAAATATAGTGAAGTAACTTTTAATTACTTAATTAATTAATTAATGTCTTGAGGCTATGATATGTTCCTAAATATTCATTTTTACATTCACATTCACATTTTTCTCACTAATTTGGTTATTATTTGTTAAGAACAAAGTAAAAATTGCATTATGATATTATACTATATAAAATATTATTTATAGTATAATTTCATTCTGATGTGATATGTAATATTTTTTATATGCACGCCACTGAGAATAGTAACAGGAATATCCTGCAGTAGACGGGCCGTGAAATAAGAGAAAATTCTGGAATATAATTCAGTAAGACCACCGCAGCAAGAATGGACGGAAACCGAGTCCCTCAGGAACAAATGGAGGTCATGACAGTGAAGATTTGCATGAAAATTGACCTTTGTCGACTTCCCTCTCACTAACGGTCTTTTTGACACATTCATATTTTATATTCTTCAAGCAAATGACAAGTCTTTTCCACAATTTCAACGGACTGTTAAATTAATCATTTCTAAAAGAAGTACGAGGAGTGCAGAGATTAGATGTGGGAATAGTCATAAATAAAAAGGTTTTTGGAAACAAGATATTTTTTGCACTATAGGTGACTATCATTTAAGTTAAGTCACAATTTTTCGTGGTTATTTTTTCTATTGATAGATACGAGTAAAATATCTGCAGGCACCTTGTATTATATCAGGTTGGTTCCACTGAGTAACATGACTTTGGTGTGGAGTTTATTATATTATTTTTGATAGTCTAGATAAAGTTGTATATTTGGATGTGATTTTTGTTATTAAATGATCTGGATTTAACTCTGGATCAATTTTCTTCTATTTTCCACATCCTAATTATCAATCTAACGAAAACAAAACGGCGCGAAAGTATCTGTCACGTTTTCCTAACGTCCCCCTCGATTGAAAGTATTAAACATTAAAACTAAAACCGAATCATACAACCCAATTAATATACACACAGTATAATTCACTTTAAATGATATTTATATAAATTTTAATTTAACAAAGTTTTTTACTTGACTAAGCTTTTATGTACAAGTCTGCAATATTTTCGTTCATTGAAATATGTTCAATATCAATTAATTTTCTGTTATATTATTAACATATTTCATTAAATGATACCTTATCACTATGTACTTAGCATGTTCGCTATTTTTAAAAGATTTTGGGATGTGATTAGCATCAACTTTATCAATATATAAAGTGTACAATGCTTTACTATTACCGTTTAAATCACTCTCCAGTCCTGTACAACAGATCATAAATACTTGCAGCTGCTGGAACATATTCTGCCCCGACCGTTGAGAGTACTGCATATGCTTGTATATGTAACGGAACCTGAAACACTCTTTCTGTCTGTATTGCACCTGGCCAACTTTTTTCTGGTCAGACTTCATTTAATATAATCTAGTGTACTGTGTAGGCTTTTATGCTTAAAAATGATGTTGCATATGAAAAATCAGGTTGTGGAACTGTTGCTACAAACAGAAGAGTTCCAATCAATTGGCAATAAGGTATATCATTTGCAGTATGAAAGCATTCTGCAAGTGGTGTGGCTGAAGTGTTGCAATCAATCATCTTTGTGTACTTTTCAAAATTTTCTCTTTTCTGTTCTATTTCCATTCCAAGCGATGATTTTGGAAATCCAAAGTCTTTAACTTAAAACTATGTCTTGAAATCACTCACTACTTTCGGTATGATCTCTCTTCCAGACAGAATTATATCATCTACATAAATGACCATCCACATATCTTGTCCAATTTATAAACAAAAATCGTGTTGTGATCTTTCGAATCCCTTCTTTTCTATATAGTGATTGAATTTTTAATTCTAGCATTAAGAGCTTTCTCTCAGTACATACAAGTTTATCAATACTATATGAATGCCATGGGCGGATCATGCCCAATGGTTAACAATTCGTAAGAGCAAAAATGAAATTTTAAATCGATTTTTTAACAAAAAGGTACTCTTTATAAAACTCGATAATTTTTATGGTTTAGGAGATTTGTAGATTTTTAGATCGAAGAATAAGTAAATATTTGTACTACATATGCAAAATAACATTTTTCCTAATATATTGGTTGGAAGGTTTATTTGCATGGACACCACGTTCTCCTGAATTAAATACAATGGATTCAGTACTTCGCAGCTATAAGTTTCAAAAAATTAAGTACTGGTGAGGCATAGAACAACTAAGACATCTATGCTAAGATTTGCAGCTAGAAATCAAGTGTTGTGAACCAAGACACAATTTATTAGACTTTACAATTAATGTTGATCGACAAAAATCTACTACTACTACTAGACAAATCAGAGCAATAAATGCAGCTTAAATCTTTTGTGGTTGGGACGTTCGCAGTCCGTTATATCACTCAAGTTTTGTATAACCTAAGCTAATTTCGACCTACTATTTAACAAAGTCAAAAAAAGAATAATATCTGGTAAACTATTAGAGTCTTTTCCACTTTCCAAAGAACACCTGGTATTAGAACTTAGTTTTTGTTCTAAAACAAAGTCGATGAGAGATTGAAAATTATCCTCAGGAGTAGGATTAAGGCTTTTTATCAAATCAATATTTTTTACCGAGATGAAAATATTGTTTAAAACGGCAGCGTTGCGCTTAACTAAAGGTTTCTGTTCTACAAGATTTGAGGAAATATTATACAGTTTATAATTTACATTTGCTTTCATAAGCATTTTGTAAGATTTGAATAGCGATCTGTAAATTTTGATTAGTTACTCTATGGCTAGGCTTCTCAAATAATATTGTTTTCGTTACCTGATTGTAACTTGGGATTATTTAAAACTAAAGCTGAAAATAAATGGAAGAACGAAGACCATTCAGAAGCGTCTCCAGTAAAAGGTTTAATATTAACTTTAGGGAAAACTACATTTGAGTTATCAGCGGAAAGTGTTGATTCATTAGCTATATCTACCTCAAGTAAACCTGCTATTTCACATGGTAATCTTTTATAATTTTGTCAATAATTGGCTAAACTATCTAATTTGGGTTTAATCAAATTTGTTTCTTAATCTCCTTTGAATGAAACTATAAATTGCTCTATACAGAGTCCAATGACTTTTTACACCAGCTCGTTTATTTTTCAAATGCGCCATAGCGGTAGCCATTTTAATACTGTAATTACAGTAACCAGAATGAATATACAAATAAATGGAGATAAAAATTACAATGTAAAATACTACTAGATATCAGTTTTCTACTAAAAATAATACATACATACATCAAATAGAATAATTTACAAGTTTATTTTATTTTATTTGGGACAACGGAAATATATCTAAATCCCAATCTAAATGTACGGCCGAAAATGTTTTATTCTTAACCTTTGCAATGAATGTTCATCAAAAATATGAGGTACAAAAAATTGTCAACTAGTCGGCTATAAAACTAAGTAAAGAGTACGTTTTAACAAACATCGAAGTATAAACGGAAATAAAAATGTCTTTCATCTATATTTACATTCAGTAGAACATCTAACAAATTAATAATAATTATGAGTGGTTCCATTCTTTAAATAAAAAGAACCAGAACTATCTAAACATTTTCAAACGAACAGTGATTTTAATTGTGAAAGCCGCCCAATTAAAAACTATGAGAAGTAATACGCACAAAAAAAAAGTCGAATTTGAACTTGATACTAGCAAAAAAAAGATGCGGTAGTTCTATACATATAAAAGTAAAAGGATTATTTTTCATAAATACTTAATCGCATTTATTTCAATATATAAATTCGAATTATTATAATTACAATTATAATGAATTTTGTTAATTCAATTGTTGAGATTAATTTACTTCATTTAACATTTGTAAAATTGTTAACACATTTCTATGTGAGTAAAGTTTTTTAGAAATAAAAGTGCCTAGTTCCTCATTTCCTTATATTTTTCCTTTTTAACTAAATCCTTTTTTATTATTGGGAATTGTTTGAATTAAAATTAGAAAATATGAGCCTTACGATGGAGACAGGTAGTACTTTGGATAAATATTCAATCAATCGATGTAAAAAAATTATTTGAAACATAAGCGATCTATAATGATCACAATATAAACACACATGATTTTGAAATACATTTAGGAAAAATTGAACGGAAAAGCCAAGATCACGGTGGGAAAAGGGATGAAGTTATATATATACCCTAAAATAGAAGAAGCTTCGAAACAATTTGTTGCTATAGATTTGGCCTCCCTTCGCCACCTTTCCAATTTTCATATCTTCCTTATCCCCTGGCAGTAGGGTTAAAATGCAATACCACCATAACCTCTTGTCCCATTCAGGATTTACGTAGTGGGTTCTGTTCGAAAAATGAGCTACAGACTCCCTCGGCTAGCGGCAATCGCAGCGTAACGCTGAGTAGGGCTACTGCGATAATCAACACAATAGAGGAACACATCACTAGTTTTCTTCCAACGGATGTTGCTGTTTCTACGGCGATGAAATTCAATGTGCCTACAACCACGAAAGCCTGATTGCGTAGGAATCGCATGAAAGGAGTTGATAATATCCAAAACTTCTGATATAAGAAATTCCCGAGCGTACATAGGGAATTAGCCGAGCAATTTTCTCACCTCATACAGAACATGGAAGATATTCCAACGTTTTTAGCTCTAGGTTCCACTCATTTGATTCCAAAGGGCTCCCAGACGGATGACTCCACTCAGTACAGACCTATCACGTGCCTACTCACTTTATATAAAATACTTACAGCTTGTATCACTAACAGAATTTATAGGCACGTCGAGGAAAATAACATCTTAGCAGAGGAACAGAAAGGTTTCAGAAGAGATCATCAAGGATGCAAAGAACAGCTTATCATGGACTCTGTGAAACTTCGGAAAGCACAGAAAAATCACCGGAATATACACACCTTTCAACAACGATGAGGAAATGGCGAACGAATCTACATCTTCAAATCGGTCCAAATTCCCTCAGTACTGACGAAATACCCATTCGTAGGGGAATATACTAGGGTCGACTCCCAGAGTCCGTTGTGGTTCTACCTTACAATGAATCCCCTATCTACCATGCTCAATGATACAAAGTACGGATTTAACATTAAAGCGAACAGAGACACCAACTGTACCATCTCCCATCTTCTTTATATGGACGATATCAAGCTATACGCAGCAAATAAGCGTCAAATAAATCACCTTCTCGATATAACACATCGATTCTCCACCGATATACATATGGAGTTTGGACTGTCTAAGTACAAGACTCTACATATCGAGAAAGGCATTATCATGAACGGAGATGTGCAAATTTTCAACGGAGATATCGTGCAAGCGATGGAAAATAGAGAAACCTACAAACACCTCTAGGATTTCAACAGGCTAAGTTGCTGGACTACAAGCAGGCACAAGCTAGAATCCGGGATCAAAACATTAAAAGAGTAAAGTCCTAGAGGGTATTTAGAGGTTGACACGAACAATGATGACGAAGAACAACTCGAAATCATCCACTATTAGAACAACATCATCCCGAAAAGAGGGTAGAAGATTGATTGATTGATCCTATTTACTTGCACTTTCGACAAATAATGAAACTACGTGAATTCTTTCATACTAAATCGGAAGTCTCAACTTAGCATCGAATTATATCCAAAGCGGATAAGGATGATGTACCCCTCAACCTCGCATCGCCAGAATCTGACTTAAATATAGTATTGGGCACCGAGAAGCTGGAACAGTGGTCACGAAAGGCACTACACGGTAGACATCATCATGACTTCAACTAACCGCATGATGATAAAGAAGCTCCAAACAGATGTCTTACTAGCGGCAATCTCTTTCCAGAGACCGAAGGCTTCATGATGGCTATCCAGGATCAAGTTATTAACACGAATAACTACAAGAAAAATACAAATGCAGAAAGTGCCAACATACATCAGAGACCATCCAACATATAACATCTGCTTGTAGTGTGTTAGCTAATACCAACTATATACACCAGAATAACCAAGTGTGCAATATCATCTAGTAGAAACTGGCCAACAAGTTCGGTCTTCTTAATACATATACACCGTATTACAAGTACCAGCCGCAGAAGGTGCTCGAAAATGACAATTTTAGACTCTACTACGATAGGTCCATTATCACCGATAGACAGGTGACGAATAACAGAACCGACATAGTGGTGGTTGATAGAAGAGTCAATTCAGTCCTTCTTGTCGATGTAGCTATACCAAACACTCATACCAAATATTCGGATCTCGCAATTGAGATTAAGCAGATGTGGCACAGCGCAAATGTGGAAATAATCCCAGTTATTATGGCAGCAGCTGGCGTCGTGCCTAAGACCCTGCACGATAGCATCGTCAAACTGGGATTACCAAAAAAAAAAACACCTTCGCCGACATCTAGAAAGCTGTAATATTAAATACTTGCCACACAGTGCTCAAGTTCATCATATATATACTTTGTATCCGGGATAGGTAAATAATACCGGCTCTAAGCTGAGTAGGTTATAAGTCTTTCGCATAATATTAATAGAAATCAATTCAATAATCCAAGAAGTAATAATTATGATCAATTTAATGATAATAATTATAATAATGGTAGTTTTTCTAGTTAACTAATTAATATAAAGCCTTCACCACAACAGCGTTGAAATTATCCAAGTGCTTAGTCCGAGAAAAAATGTTTTCCGACCAAACCAAATATATATGCACAAACTACCTAAACCAGAACTGATGTCTACGACATAAATAAATTTCAATAATATAGCTAATAGAAGTGAGAATATTAATAATAATAGATATTTTCAAAAACAAAATCAAAAACCTAATTTTACATCAGAAGAATTGTATAATAATGATTATGATGATAAAAATTATGGAATGAAAGAAATACTAGATGTATTTGAAAATTTCGGTAAATCTGTAAATTTTAGAAAAGAACCTCGGAAAAAGGATCAAAAAATAATTGAAATAAATTTCACTTCTAATAATTTATTACCTTACATTGAAAAATTCATAGAAACCAATGAATCGCAATTAAATCATTATAACGAGAGAAACGAAAAATTAGAACAAGATCTCGGTAGATTACTTGAAGAAGAAGATAAATTGCGTGTCACGGAAAAGAACTCGAAAGAAAAGATTCTAATGGAAAAAGAAATGAATAATGAAACAAAAACAGAATTAGATATAGATTTATGTGATAAAGGGAAGTTGGACATGGAATAACAGTATACAGGATTAGATTATTTAAAAAGAAATGAAAATCATACTGAAATTGAAGTGAAAGAAAATTCATTTGAATTAAATCAAAAAATAATTGAAATATATAGTGATAACACAATGGAAGAAGAGGATATAAATAAAGTAATAGAAATTGATGTTGAAATAATAGGGAACGAATGATATATTATAAAACCTGAATTAAATACAAATATATTGAATATACAGAAACAAAATTATATGATTGGTGGAAGAAAAATGAAAAAATTAATTATGAAGCAATTAACAAAGAATTTGATAAGAATATTAATGAAATAAGTCAAAAGTATTTTGATAAAAAATTTAATGCGATACTAGATGAGAAGAAAGAAGTAAAAATATTTTGGAAACATAAATATTATCATTGTTTGTAGTGGTATGCAATAAAATAAATTATAAAATAAATTTTGATAAAAGACTTTTTTATTATGTTACGAAAATACTATTTATAATCAATAGGAATAAGACTATGTAAAATACATAGATTAGTTGGGATACTAGAAACTATAATAATAGAAGAATGATATTCATTCATTGACGGAAATAAGGAAGAAAAAACAAGAAAATAACATAAAAAAGTATAGTCACTGTAATACAAATGAAACCTATAATTGGCGTAATATCAATGAAACATTACAAAAAATAGATATATGTAAATCATCAGAAAAGATCATATGAATTCAGAATGAAAAAGTAATTTGATTAAATTATGTAAAAAATTTTTGATATTTTCTAAAACCGGGTAGTCCATTAACGCTCACTCCAAAAATAAAGCAATCAATTAGAATGACTGATGAAATTCTAGAACATGTAAAAATCCCAAGATATCCATGTAAATTCATAAAAAAGAAATGTCAGAAGGTACAGAAAATTTTGTTAATAATTGTGTTTTAATAATTTAATAAAGTTTGTCAAAGGAACAAATACGATAGAAATTAAATTTAATTCAACCCTAACAGCGAATAAATCATTTGTTCATGCACATATCGATGTTGTTAAGATAGAGACAAAATTTTGGTAAATCACGTAAAATTGAATTGCACTATATAAATGCAAAAAATAGTAAATCTAATTCACCTGTCACCTGTCGAAAAAATCCATTCTAGTTTAATTGAACATTTTTGATGTCTTACAGAAACTAATGAAGATTTAACAGCCGAACACCTCATGACAAATTCAATTATTTCATATAATAACTCAATTCATTCTGTTACCCAATTCACACCTTTTGATTTAGATGATTATCTGGTAATATCTTATTATATTAAGAATCTCAAAGAAGCTTCAAAATTATTATATAATGAAATTAAGGATGGAAACGCTGAAGTCAAAGAAAGAATAATTAATGGAAGAAATGAAAATAGAACTGATCTAACCTTTTATTCAAATCAAGGTATAGTATATATTAGAACAAATTTAGAGATGAAAAATTTCCTAAATTCAAAGAAATTATAAAAGATTCTGACATACTCATAGAGTTCTTGAGAACAGATGAAGGAAATTATTATAAAAATATATTCAGAAAACCTGAAGTTGATTCAGAAAAATAGTTACAGAAAAATTAAATTGGCAACGCTGATATTTCTAATATTTTACCAAAAGAGCAAGACAGAAGATGTACAAATTACACATATAAATAATCTATTATTACCAATTACCAATTACTATTTTATATATTATATAGATTTAAGAGAAATCAATAAGCGAATAGAAAATTTGAAACAATATTTTTATAGTTCAACAAATAATTCAACACATGCAATTGCAACAAATCCTATTTCATACCGTAACTTGGCTGAACAAATGATGGAGAGAACAAAAAATTCAATTAATACTTCTGATAGAAAATCAGAAAATATTTATCCACACATTAGGTCAAAAAGAGGATTAATAAATGCTGTAGGAAAAATAGGTAAATGGCTTTTTGAAAATCTTTATTCAGATGATGAGAAAAGAGACGATAATGCAGTAGATATCTTATAACGAATAAAAACCAAATAATTCAAGAAGTAAATATGCAAATATCTTTACATAAAAATTTATTGATCATTATAGTAAAATAGATAACGACTTTATGGCTCAACCAACAAAAACTTTGAATTAAATTAGAAAAATTTCAAATACCTATCATTGGAAAACAAAATAATACCTTTAAATAATTTCATTACAATTTTATAGTACAATTTCACAAATCAATCTGGATTGTCAAAATCTAATTACATTAATTGATAATACTGAAAACGTAATTACATTTTCTAAATTGAAATCAATTTATAGTTCAGTGATTTCAAGTCAGGAAATTGTAGAAATGATACAATTTATAAAGAACGCCAAACACAAAGACAATATTTTAACATTTTATCTCTTTCTGGGCTCTCAAGTAACTTTCTTCAAATCCAAAATAATTTTTACTGCTCGTGTACCTATAATAAAATCACAAACCAATTAATTTTTTCATTTGTATCCTTTTATCCAATATCAAAAAATATTTATTCCTTCACAAGTCTTCAGAATAAGCTATTTTGTTAAAAGAAGAATCCAATTTTGGAAGAAATATTATTATAGAGATAAATTCAAATTAAATGACAATTGTACTATAGAACTGTCCAGAAAATTGTGAAATTCGAGTAAAAAACTAAATCTTTTCAACTAATACACAAATTAAAAAAGGAAATTTAATAATTTTGCCAAAATTGGATATTAAATTTTCAAATAATCAATTATATAAGTAACTAAATTTAAGTAAAACAGATATTGAAAAACTTTACGAAATTGACAAAATTGCTAAAAATATGAAACTCCACAAAAGAAGGAAGAAGAATTCGAAATTGGAGAAAGAAGTTGATGCGTAGAAAACATTTTTTTACGCATCAACCACGCGGGGTTATTAGCGAGTAATTGAGATTTGATACATTCGATCGTTAAATCTATATTTTACTAGTTAGTTTGTTCTCTTCTACTTATGTTGTTGGAGTAATAGTCGTGATAATGTTAACGGTTTCTTAAGGTTCGTGTTAGTTCTAGTTTGCTTTTCCTTGCCATTTTTCTTGAATTTTCTTCTTAAAAAAGCTTTAAAATCGGTATGTGTTATATAACTTTACCCTTTGCTCGTTTCCGTACGCATTATATTTCATAAATACTTTATAAGCATTTATTTCCAAATAAATAGGAATTGTAGTAATTAATTTTATTAATTCCGTTGTTGAGATTTATGAAGTTCATTTACATTGCGATATAATGCAACTTAGTCTAGTTCCGCGCACAGAACCAGAAATAAATATTTTTTTATTTTACAAAAGTTTCAGGTATTAGGTATGATTTTCCACAGTTTTCCAAATTGTTTATAATCGACTCGAAGGATCACTGAAAAGATGTACGATTCCAGATGTTGTATGGTGGTAACAACTCGTACAATCCTTTCAATCGCGGTTTAAACCATTAGAAAGGACCACAGGATATTACCGAAACATAAAATAATCGGAGCAAATAGCTATAAAAAATGTATAATGAATAAATATGAAAATTTTCAGTAATTTAAGTTAAAGGATCACTTAACGTAAAGAGGTTGGCAACGCTGCATTTTTCAAGAAGTGCCAGCTATCATACATAATAATTTTAACAAAAACAACACTGCTTGACTCATCGAAAAGGAACTATCACTTCCATTAAGTATACACTACAACTACTGAAGATAAGTAATATAAGTAACATATCGAGACTTGGCGACAATCAAAGCTTACCGGTTTCACTTGCCCTCCATCTGAAAACTATTATCTATGTTACATCTAAGCTACAACTCTTGGCTATCTGGACTACTAGAGTAGTAGTCTACTACTAATTTTAAATGAGTATCTGGCGTGTTAAAGCTGATCACAAGATAATCGGCCATACTCGGTCCGAAGACGCGAAAGCACAACAGTACTCAGCTTTTTGTGATTAAATGTTCAACCTGTTTCTTTGAAATGTGGTTTTCAAATAGCCTTTGTTGCTTCTAGTTTTTCCATTTTCATTGGTGCTGGCAATAGAATCAGAAGTTATTTGATGCAACAGAATCTACCACAAAAACAATTTATGCAAGCATATTTGAACATATAGTGTCATATAAGTTGAGAACTACAACATTTTTTCATGGTACTGCGTAACCTAAAATGTCCAAGTCCTTGCCTTCTTCTTCTGGAGCGTTCTCTTTTTGATACAGTTTCTGCTTTTTTACACTGGTAGGAAAAATGTCCCTCTTCGCCATATATGAAGCAAGTAACGAGTGCTTTCACATTCCACCTTTTGTTCTTTTATTTTTAGCTCTGCGTCCAGAATCCATTGTTTCTTGTGTCGTTATAATAGTATCAAATTTTTCTATGTCAAAAATAAGTGGGTCAATACATCACTCTCTT
The DNA here is from genome assembly GCF_026250575.1 of Diorhabda carinulata. Lineage (NCBI taxonomy): Eukaryota > Metazoa > Arthropoda > Insecta > Coleoptera > Chrysomelidae > Diorhabda > Diorhabda carinulata. The sequence goes on along the minus strand of NC_079472.1, from coordinate 47,841,505 downwards.
CTAACTTAGAACGTGTAGCCTCCAATATTGCAATAAAGTCATCAAATACCAGAAAGTTTCATAGCTGAAAGTTTCTTAGGTACAGTTTATTGAAAACACTTTTTATTTCAAACACAGACTCAAGATACACACACACTAGATGATTATTTCTATTACTTTAGCGTTATTTCCAATGAAATTCTTGTTATTTTGATTAAATCGCACAAACTATTAGCCAAACCATAGCAGAATTTTAACACAGAATTTCCAATTTCAGAAGGTCACAGCATCCTGTAGTTTTGGAGAATTAGTTGTTGTCATTCTTGATAGTGATAAACTGTCTCAAAGTATCAATTTTTAACATGTTAACAATCAATCTAACAAAAACAAATAAAAGGAGGGAGGGAAAGTAATCTGCACCTATTTTTGACAGTACAAATTTCAGATAGAGGTTACGTTCCTAACAATTTATTCAGTTATTTTTAATATCGCGTTGTTAAACTTCACTTTGGTATATGTTTGTTTGTTTTAAATTTGACATTTCAAGTATTTGTTATTAGCTATGTTAATTGCGCATGTCTACCATACTTATGACGTATTCATATGCCAGCAGGACAGGTCTCACCTAGCGCCAGTACCGTACCAGTGCTCAGAAACTGAAGCTCTCATGCCTTCTCTCGACACCAGCAAGATTAATCAGGTATTGCAAGAAACAGTGCGAAAAGTACAATGTGCCTTTCGAAATATGAGGCATGATGTGCTCTTCCATGACAATGCGCGCAAAGAAGCTGTCTTGGCGGAATTTGGCTGGGTGTTGTTTGATTATACACCCTTAATCCCTGCGATTGCTTCCAAGATTCTAATTTCATCTTACAGCTTAAAAAATCGTTGTCGCTCGGTGAACGTTGCGGCAAATGCGAAAATATGAAGACTTTCGTCAAACCCTAGTTCTATTCATTCGCGGCAAGATTCTATGGTAGATGGAGTGGTTTTATCATTATATTACAAAGTATAGAAGGTGTCTGTGAATAAAAAAAATATTCATTTATTTTGACACATCATAAAAACGTGCTCTCACATTTTATATATATGTTTCATATCGCCAATTCTCTTAAGAAAAAATAAACAGAATATGCGTCTTCAAAGTAACTCTGTAACGCATCACTTCGCCTGTCAGTTTTTCTTTCTTCAATTATGTATTAGAATATTGTTAAAATCTACAGAAGATTAGATTAACAGTTGAGAAAATGATTGATCTACAATTGAATTATTTTCTCACAATATGAATGATAATGCGTCTGTAAAATATAGACGGGAAAAATAAATTATGGAAATAAAGTCTCAGTTCTAGACATTCTACTACTATAACTATAAAATGCTATTCTTTTATTCATTAATTTTCTCATTATTAATTAATTTGTCAAACTTCATCGTTATCATTCAGACAGCGTTTTGTTTGTTTATGTTATCCTCATTTACAGATTTAACTTCCTGATATTATGTCTAGCAGTAATAAATATTATAATTTGATTGAACATCGACAGTGTATAAGACTGATTATAAAAATCAATGGAGAAAAAACTTGTTCCATATAATAGTTTATGAACTAATTAGAAATATTTTGAATTCTGTCATATACTCATAATTAACATTTGATTCATAGCTCATTCTTGAAACTTGTCCCAATACAGCCCCCTTAATAAGAATTAATCAAAATTCACCCTAAATTAACTATAGCATAATATACATAGGCCATACACTACTTTCATAATACTCACAACCAGAATACTCCATATATTATTCACTGAAGCAACACCATGAAGAAAATTAGTTTTGCGGGAAGAACAAGGGAATACAGGGAGAATTCATTTAACTAGAATAACACGTTTCTAGGTGTTATATCATGTCTCACTGGCAATTCATATATATTTCATTTTCAGTGGAAGGAAAAGAGTTTTATTTTCATTTTTTTTCCGAAATTATTATGTGGACGTTTTTTTTTCATATGAGTTTATTTCCAATCCTGAATCAAGCCCCACTTGTGTTGATCCGAAACCTTTATAATAAGAGCCCCTATACGTTAACAATCACAAGTAATGAATCCACATATCTCTAAATATCGACTCTCAATGATTTTACTACACATCTTGGAGAGCTCCTCTTCGTTTTCCAGCTAAATCGTTCAAGAAATTGGATTTCTATTGAATTGCTATCTCTCGTTTATTCACTTCCAATAAACGAATTGGAAGTGAATAATCATCCAAGTTTCTATTGTTGTTTAAAGTTATTATTAGATACCGTACTAATTTTTGATTTGAATATTTGGGAAATACTCCCGCTCTTATAAAAAAAGATCAACTTAGGTATCATCTTTTCAAATAACCTCTCCAAAAATGCCCATTATTTTTTATTTTCTTTGTTATTTCTACCATTCGTATGCTCTACGTATGACTTCTTCAGTCTATTTTCCAACTTTTCTCATATCCTTTTCCAAATTTTTGATAAGAATAATTTGTCCCTTGTCATGAATCTGAAGCTGATTTTTGAGCTTTAGCTTAAATTAATTCGTAGCAAGCAAGGTTGGTCCATGTTTTTCCGATGGAAATTGAGACGCTGGCAAGGTATAGTGCGTATACGTATTTCAAAATCTGCACTAGTTTCCGTTGATTCGAGATTCGTATGTGTTCTTCTATGGATCATCTAACAATTTTTCCGGGGTTGAGTTCATTAGATTTAATATTAGAAAAGATATAAACATGGATAACAAAAATTCCTGCACTCGTATGGCAAAAATCCGAGTTTGAATAATAGTCAATAGATTTAATACGAGGTTTGATCATTAAAGTGTTGGCCTTAATTGTGATAACTCTGGTAAAACGAAATTTCTACCGTATAAGGTGATAACTCTGCTCTATCCATATATATATATTTTTACCAGCTGCAGGCTATCCTACGCTTTCTCAGTTATGTGATTATATGAGCTATCTTACGTTGGTATAAAATATGTGTGGAAGCATGGAAGACGAAGCCCTGAAAGATAGACTCAAAATTCCGCGATAAGAAAGCTTTGCGCAAAAATTCTCCAGAAAAACCTTTCAGAAGAGAAAAAGCAAAATTTTATGTCAATCCAAGAGTTAACAGCGGCTATCTTCAAATACTCAAGAAAACCGTGAATTAAATATTCTATCGCGAAATACGTCAACACAGTACGTGCATTGAGAATTTCTCAGTTTCAACTTTCCAATATGATTCTGGTGTAACCATAGCGACTTAGCGCTTGGGATCTTCTTTTTTTTTTTCCAAATTGAAAATATTGAAAAATTAATTGTAACTCGGGTTTTGTCAGAAGTTCCAGCCAGAAATTATAAGAATTACAATGTCTAAGAAAATCATTGGAGTCAATATATCAGTACGAAAGGGAATTACTTTCGATGGGATCATGTTGTCACCAAATAATTTCATAATAAACAATTCTTATAGGATCAGTCCCATTACTTAACTGTCTCAACTGTTAAACCTCGTATTTCTGTCAGTGATATCTCAGACCCTACTGTTTTCATTCTAAGACATATATGTTATCGAGCTCTTCATCTCTCGTTTTCTCTTGCATATCTTTTGTGAAAATTTTGTATTTGTCGTGTCAGTCGGTACGTTAAATTGTCTTTAAAAGTTGAGATTAGGGCGAGCCACATATGAGCAATGAGAATGTAAGATAGATTGCATATCATCTTATATTATTATTATTGATAAATTTTCGAAACGTTTACTGAAGCTTAATAGTAAGAGGGAAAGAGAGAAGTACGAATGCTTGTAGAATTCCGAATACCTAATTCTAGTAGACGTAATAAGTATAATTACAATAAATTATCCAGTAAGATGTAGCAATAATATACAATAATAATCAATCTGCCAGTGTTAAGTTAGGAAAAGAAAAGTGTTATTATTGCTTATTATGTTATTATGCTAAAAATTTTATGTAACATTTTGAACCTATGAAAAAATATTGCTGGATAGTTTTTTATCGCTTTCAACTAAAACTTCGAAAAGGTATCTTTCCTGTTTATGTCACCAAAGCCGGTGTTACTAGTTTTCATAAATTACTTGTTTATTTTCTAGCTTAACGATATAATTCCAGAGATAAAAGCAGTTTACGATATAATCAACTTTTAATAAATTCTGAGTAGACACAAGTGTATAAAGCAAAACCTAATTTGGCGAAATAACGACAGGAAATATTTTCATTTATATTATTACGAGACAACTTTTATGCACAGAAATGTTTCCACGGTTTGAAATTTAATAAATAAGGATTTTATCAAATTGTTGTCTGCATTTATTACATTTCTAAAATACAAAGGTTTTAATTCTTTTTACTTTTTTTATAAGAAGTCCTCCAGTTTAATATGCTGTTATTAAAATTGCAAAAATTAATAGGGTTCATTAGACTCTGAAGCTAAACTTTCATTTCTCCATTCCAATTCACAGATCTCTCCATTTTTAAGTGCAACTTTTAATCCAATTCCTTATTACTGACATTTTTCATAATTACAGCTCGCCAGCATAAAATGAATTCTTTACTTCAGAAATGGGTTTAATTATCGGAGGAAATGCAGAAAAAATCATTATTTAATTAAATATACATGCAAATCGCTCATGATTGTAAAAGTTTGATTAGACCCAAGTTTAGACGAAGACCTTAGTTTTGAATGTCAGACCATTTTTTAAACAATGACTAGAGCCTAGTTATTCTTAGTCAATGCAAAATGCTTATTTTCACCATGGTTCTGATTTAAAGGAATACAAAGAAGTCGCAGGGGGATAGGGACAATCTTTATTTAAATAGATATTGACTTGACCATCGATAATATCGTACGTCGATAATATAGTATTTAGGGTTTGAATTATTTATTATTATATTATTTATAATTATTTAGAGTTTGAAATATATATATATATATATATATATATATATATATATATATATATATATATATATATATATATTTGAATATTGAATTTTGAAACTTATGAATACGATTCAAAATCACCGACAATCTTAATTAATTATTGTGAGTAAAAATTTTATTATTTTTATACATATTGCTTAGAAAATTAAAGTAATTCATCATGTATGTAATACTCCTACATATATGGACAGTTGGTATGGGAAAAGACATCTCTACGTTACAATATTCATTTTCTCCCTCGTTTGAGACACTTTAACTATACTGCACTCCTTCCACTTATAGGAACTCTCCATATAGAAGTATTACATATATGATTGTTGTCAAAACATGATATTCTCCTCCTTTACCGTTTAAACCACTCGAAAATTTGACATCATTGAGCTCTAATCAAATTAGACTAGAGAGAGACATTCTGATGCTCTTTCCCTCATCGAGCTTTATCTATTTGACAGTATATATTGTAAAATTACATTCTAGTGATTTCCAACAACAAAACTGTGGAGTGATGGATTATCCTTCTAAAACAGAATGTTATTGGAATTGTTACCAACTGTATTCCTTACTCGAATAAGTATTAGAATTTTCATAAAATTTGAATACATTCATTCTTCTATGAATGTGTTGTTAACGCACATCGTATATATGTATACTTCTTTCTTGTTATTAATCTGTTCGCCGCATATACTGAATTTTGTCACCGTGGCAACAAGCTGTATTGTGGTTTCTATTTTTAGACCTTTTTTTGCTGTCGCCCGTCGGCTAGCGCTGGGCCAAAAGATAAATAGAAAAAGAAATGTAACACTTGCTTTTTGGCCTTGGTAGCGTGCGTGTGATTATTAGCATGCTACTATCATATAATATATTTATATATTATGTATTTTGGTTTATGTCAATTAGCAAGAGTGGATAAATGTTTTAGTTTCAAAGTACAATTTAGTTAAATAGTAAATACAGTCTACTACTTATTTGTTTATAGTTTAATGATGTAGTAAAAGTGAATAAGAAGAAAGTTTAGTGTTTTATTTGCCATTACAAATGAATTAAAATATAACGTAATCAGGATTCTCCTGTACAGAATGATAGTGGTACCGATAAAACGTGCTCAATTATTTACTTATTAAGGACCTATATGCTGTACAAACTAGAATTTCTGAAACCTATGATTTTTATAGTGAGCACACACTATTCACTATTACTAATACCACAGCTCTCACAATTATACTTTCTGACTCACGTGGATTCAAAGATCGACAAAAAAAATTTACAGTTGCTCCCTGAAGACAATAAATTGGTTATAAGTTTATTTTCTACGTTATCCGTGGTAATTGTGGACATTCCACAAGGTATCTTCATCGGAAAAAGTCTATTTATTTCTGAGATCGGGGACTGCATCTACCTTTTCCATTAATGTTTCACAAACTTCCATACTACGGTCATAATCGTTAGATAATTCTTATACTAATCTTATATTATAGTATTACAGAGGAATCCTATACTAACATCATGTTACACGGTAGTTTTTCGAATCGATGTACAAGGATTATCTTTCAACTGCATATCATCATCATTAGTTTCGATCTCTTATCGTATTTGGATGATTTCTAGTTGAAACCCCTGTTTGTAAAATATACTAAACCTTCCAAACTGGAGTTCCAGTAAATGGTTGCTATTGGGGTACGAACATTAATAAAAGTGAGGTACCCCATCAATTGTTTTTCGACCATGTCACCTTTTATCGGAAGAATTGTTATTCTTTTCTTTCAACATGTTTAAATACTGAAAAGACCTAATTACAGAAGAAACTTTTTACTGAACATAATGAGAAATGATTAATGTCATTTAAACACCATTAACGATAGAATAAACTATTAATTTTGTGACATAATAAATTTGCATATTGCAAACGACTAGTTTTGAAGCTATTAGATGTAGAATTATGCAGTATATATGAAGAGTATATATCAAAATATATATATAGTTATAGTTACTAATTAACCTTATGAAGATAGCTGTAATTATTTCATTATTTGAAAAAACTTTTATTCTATATGTTTCTATTTATCGAAATTACAGTTACTTTAGGAACACACTATATAAATTCCAATCAAAATAGCTAAATCAATTATTTTTTTTTTTGGTTATCCATAGAAGTTTACTTTCAATGTAGTACATAAAGACGTGGTGTGAAGGATTACTGACTAAAACACATGTTAAATTCCGCACACAGACCTCGCCGACTGAAATTAACGAAAAGTTGTAAGCCCCAGAGCAAACACAGGGGCCTAGTCTGGGGCCGTTTGCAGCACGAAACAAAACAAATCATTAACTACCATGAAACAATTAAACTTTTCCAGAGGAAAAGCAGAATGCGCCAGCAACTGAATCGTCCGAGAAAAAGTTTCCAACGATTTTCAGCCACCCGGTGATTTCCAACGGCCGACGATCACCAGGTTCGGATTACGCTACGTTATTTTATCATTAATTAGGGAAGGATGTAAATTGTGTGATGGGATGTGAAAAAAATTCAAACATTTTATTGTGTATTTTGACTAAAAGTCAATTTCTTATGAGGATTTTTCACAAAGACTGCTGGTTGTTCTTTGGTCACATCAATAATTTAATGTGAATTGTTCGTAGCTCTTCCTCCCACAATTCCCAAATTTTGCAAATATTCATGTTTCAATTTCAAAATTCTCATTCTCCCATTTTCTTTCGTTTTTATTAATATTCATTTTCTCGATTTAGTTCAGAAAATTATCACTTTAGAATCACAGTTGTTTAAAAATCCTTATTCGTTTATGTAAAATACAAAGTAGTCTATCAACGACATTCATTTTTGCTTCTCCTTTCATTAATTCAAATATCGTAAATTAATTGAGTCATATATTGTCTCTTATATCATTTTTGTATATTTTTTCGATATTTTAATTCGAGTTTTATATGGATTTTTCCATTTTGGTTGCCCACTCAACCACTCAAATTTTCCTTATTTATTATAGCTTTCCATCATTAATTGTTCCAGTTCACGATAATATAATTATGAAATTACAACATTTTCATCTTTAATGAATTCTCTATTGTTCTTGGTCTATGTTATGATTGAATCCGGTTCTGTAAGACATCGTTGAAAATAAAGCGTACGTCATTCCAATAGAGTCATCAAATTTACAGGATATGTCAGCAAAGGGATTGAATACAAAAGTTAATTGGGCCATTGTTTTCCTTTTGGGCAAAATTTCAGAGTTTGTCTTTTTTACTGTTCACGGCGTTTCGCACCTGATTTCGCAAAGGATCTTTAACGAGATTAGATGTTTCCTTTTTGTTGTTTCATGTTAAACAACGGGTTTATTTTGTCTTGTTGTTGAAATCCAAATGCTTTTTGTCAATAGGCTTCCATTCTAATAATAATAATTTTTTGCAGCAATAAGTTAGTCTTTATGATGCTGAAATTATCAAATGATGAAATTATCTATTGAAAAGATATTTTCTCCGAATTTCTTTGTAAAACTTATTTCAAATTATTCTGCTACCATTAATCAGCATTATGAGAGAGAGAAATATTCTATTTTCTTGTAAAAACTAAAAAATGAGCATAAAAATTATTAAATAAAGATAAAGCAAATAGAATTTATAGGTAATAGTAATAGTTAAGGAAAACATTTTTAATGTAAGTCCATCAGTTCCAGATGAGTATTTATTTATTTATGCCCGATGAAAAAGGCTTATTTAGATCATTCACAATGGACCATGTTTCTTTAGAAACATTAAGAATTTTGGCGAGTCTCCTATTATAATAAATATCTTTAGCAGCTTTTATAGTCTTATGATAAATTTTTCTCTATAGTTTCACATAATTTTTGAAGAAGACACTATCCGATAATAATGAGATAAAGATGTTCTTTGCAGATATATGTAAACCTTTAGTGGACCAGGGTTTATTTTGCTTAGTTTTGAAACGCCTAAGGGAAAAAGAATCGGATGCTTGACTATTTAGTGTTTTTATAAATCTAGAAAATTCGAAGTCCACATCACCAGAGAGCATATTCCAGTCAGTTGTTTGATAACTGTGCTTGAAGGTTTAAAAACTTATTTCCGAAAAGATACAGTAAGATTTGCAAGAAGCATTTTTTTGGTATTAGATTTTATCGAAAATTTTGTTATCATTGCTTCATGATCGGAGATACCTGAATTAAAGTCGGTGGATTCTAGATCATACGATGACACGACATAGTCTATAGTACTAGAACTGGTCCTTGTTATTCTAGTTGATGCATTACATTACCAAAAGAATCAAAAATTGACTCAAGACATTCTTGACCAGTACACACACTGGAATAATCAATATTGAGATCACTACATAGAATTAGTTTACTTGTTGCTTCTAATGAGGATTATTCTAATGAGTGTATTTTTCACAATTCTATAAAGTTTTAAATAGCTAATCAATTATACTATTGTTGCCAGAAGCTTATCAATTTTTTGTAGCTCCCCAAGCAACTGTATGGATAGAAGCTTTTTTTTAGCTTCAGCTAGCCCTTCTGCTATGAAAAACTTATTGATTTGGAAGAGTATTTCTAGACATTTTTTGCCGTCATCTTTCTCTTTACGTTTCAATTTATACATGGTGTTCCGGGACTTGATGCAGAAAATTCGGAAGTAAAGTGAAAATAATGCTGCAATTAAGAAAAACTTCTCATACGACTCATCATACGAGTTATAGGTAATTACAGTTGCGAATTCAGAACTTATATCTAGGTATATTTTCTAAATTATATATTCGAACATAACCTGTATAATCTAATGATTATACAGGTTTTTTACTGAATGAATTTCTCAATCGATTTTTCAATAAAAAGATACTCTTTGTTTAACTCGATAAAACTTATGGAGTGGGTCTCCATCGTGCATGGACCACTTGTCTCTGCGAAAAATTAGAGGAATATGTATCACATAACATGGGTGGGAAATTATTTTGGAGAAATTCTATGTATCGCTAACCATTCACGATATTATCTAAAAAATAAGAAACTACTAAATTATTACCCACTATTCTTGATCACTCATTAACACAAAATCGTTGTTTATGTAGAAAACTTCAATTCAATAACTTATCAAATAAAAAAAATAAATATAATAAATGGGGGAGTCTACGGAGGATAATTCTTTGAACTTGGAAGTGTATTACAAGATTCTGCCTTATAGGGTCACAATAGAAGTTTATTCTATCGATCATTTCGTTCCTTGTGTTTACCGGTGTTGCATATACCAAGCTTTCAAGATATCCTTGTTCAAGAAGAAAGAAGTATTCGAAGCATTAACAATAATAAATATACTCCCGCTCATTAACTAAGATATACTCTCTGTACAGTTGATAAATTATATTTAAGAGCCCATTTTCATTCTACAAGTGATTATCTGAAAAAAACATCTATTTATTGTGTATTCAAATATTTGGAATACTATTCTAATATTCTGCAGGCGCTTGTGTGCAATACACTGTTTTCTTTTGACCCAATAATCACACAAACACTAAACTAATTTATTGAACAGACACATTGTGTTCACTGCAATATAATCGGAAGCCCAAAGTCAAACAAGTGCCAATGTGTGAGGGACTAATCTCCAGCAACTTGTCGTTCCTTTAAGCATTTGTTAACAAAACCCAGATAACGACACCCGATACATAAACTATGCCGTAGCTAAACATGGGGTGTTATGTTTAAAGTTATATAATGCAGTGCGCTTTTCCATGCCAAAGTTTGCAACGATGATTTAGTTAGTTACATGATAACAGATTTAATGTTATGTATTCACTTAAGTCCCAGTGCAGCGAGAACTTCTTATGTTACATGGGTGTAGTTTTGATATAAATTTGAGATAATTTGTTGATTTAGAATCGGTTAGATATCTACTACTATTCGGATAGGAATAAAAATTTTCTCAGCTTGAGATGTATAGTACACAGTAAGTTGCTGTTTTTAGTTTATAACAAAAAATTGATAGAATAATTGTTATGGAAGTAGCAAAAAGAATTTGATGAAAACTCTTTCAAATTTCTATCTAATTGAATCTCTAGAAATATTGTGATGTGAAGCTATTCAAGGGATATTCCAATTGTGATTTGTGGCGTTGATGTAAATATTTTACTCATTGTACTGGATCAGTGATATGAACTAGATATAGATCTAGACCAAAATAGGTTTTTATGGAATTTCATATAAGATAGTTCCATAAGAAATATTTATTAGCTTGGTAGAACTCACAAGTAGATAGGAAAATATAGGACAATTTTTAGAGGAGAGTCTTGTAAATACCTGGAAAATCTCTTTCGCCGAAGTTCTTTCACTTGCTATACACTTTGATTGTAAACCTCTTCTCGTACGGAGCTATTATGTCCTCTACAGAGAAAGTGAAAACTGGAATGCAACTGGACAGAGTTAAGCACCTCTCGTGTCTTAGTATCTCAGGGTTCATGAGTAGCAAGGATGCAGCATTTATCATATTTATTGTTTTCTTTGAACTTTAAAGTTTCATCTTACTTTGAGGCAAATCCAGTTGAAGTCATTTATTTTTCTAATATTGAAAAAAATTATGTGAACTGGATATGAAAGTTTCAGTATCTGTCTAAGCGTATTACAAGCTTATTCTTTCACGTTTCATAATTCACTCCGTATAGTCACAAGTACAATATATTGATTATAAAACAGAAAAGTGATATCCCTCATTGCGGTGTCCAGTTTATATTTTTTGATTTTCACGAAGATTGAACGAACTGAGTTTTTATATGCGCAAATTATTTGCTACCCACAAAAACCAGTGGAGATATATATATCACCTGACGTTGATGGATTTGCATATAAAATATACATCTTTCCTGGTTATAAAAAAACAACAAATGAGAACACGCATTCTCTGAATGAAGAAATTACTTTTTTCATCAAAAGTATAATAATAACTTTATTACTACCACCAAGAAGAAGAGAAAAGTAGAAATATTCTATTATTTCACTAATACAATAATGAGTTTACGGACGTTTTACTCGATCTCTCATTTTAATATTTAAGAATTTGTCGTTTGGTACTTTTAAATCTTTCATTAGAAATAAAGGTTTCTCCAGTATTCGTGCAAATTATATAATTATTTTCAAATACAGGATGGTTTAGTGTGTGCTGTGTTGTATCAAAGTAACATTTTTTAAGAGAAATACCCACCCAAATAAGACATTTTCTCAATTTCGATTGAGGTACCTCCAAAACATATTAATTGCACGCATTTACAGCTTCTTCAGATGAAGAGAGACGTTGACCTTGCATTTTATTTTTGATCTGCGGGAATAAGTAGAAATCAATGGTTGCCCAATAAAGACTGTACGATGCATGACCCAACAATTCGATGTTTTGACTATTCTGTTTGAACTGATGTGTGAGAGCTCGCATTGTCTTGGTGGAGATTCGTCTTCTGCGATTGGTTTCTCTGATTTCCGCAAACATTTGTGGCAAACACCATTCAGAATTGACGGTTCTACGTTGCGGCAAGTCAAGTTATTCCGAAAAAACGGCGACCATTTGCCTCGAAGTGATTCGTGCGCGAACAACTTTTGTTAGATTTGGCTCGTCTTGAAAGACGATTGTTGTTTAGTTTTAGGTTCATATAGATCCATAATCCTGTCACAATCGTAAGGACGTCTTTTAAAGCATCGCGATTGAATTTTTTCAGTATTTGCACCAATTGGCACGAGTTTTCTTATGAGCTATTGCCCATAAGTATGTTTCAATCCCACAGTTTGTCACATGATCTTGCCAGATCTCTTGACGCACAGCATTGATGTTTTCTGGCATAACAAACGATTTTGGACAGCCTTCACGAAAATGATCCTGTAACGAAGTGAGATCGTGATTGAATTCAGAAAACCAGCGAAACATAGTGGCTCGAGATTGTGTTTCATCACCAAAAGTCGATTTATAAACTTGACTTTCCGTTTGCCGTTGCCGTTCGTGGGTTACGTTTGCCGTTTGACGTATTCATAAACTTGACGTTGCTGCCATAAACCTAATTTTTGTGATATTTTTGTGTTTTTCTTATTGAGAAAAACGTGGCAAGCCCAAACGGATGTGATTTGCTTTTTTCTATTGCTTAGTTGCTAAGGACGATGTTGAAAGTCACCAACGATAAACAGAAAGGCAAACGGCGACGTCTAACGGCAACTATGAATGGTCTTGTGCATTTCAATGTTATTTAATAACAGCAAACCACAACATCAAAGACAATATTTATCTAATTTAATTCCAGTAATACAGTTGATACACAATTTATAGAAGATAGTGATTTATAAGTATAGAAAGATTCATTAGGATTATAGTCGAAGACGGGTATCCTCTCTGGGGCTTCAACTGATGAAACTAATCATATTTTGTAAATAAGTATCATTTTAAATTGTCACTGTCTTTTATACTTCTACGGATCATTTTTTCATGAGTTTAAGATTCTAAGAGCTCATATCGAGTATGTTTATCTATTTCTACTTTCCCAGAAGAGCCAATATGTCTTGTTTTAAGTTTTTTTTAAGGGGTAAACCTAACAAAACAGCTTAAGGACTACCAGATTATTCTGCAAAAGTTGATTATAACGAAATATATTTTATTTGCTTTGTTTTTTTTGTACCAACTTTGTTCTATATTCTTAGTTGTTTAAATTTGATGCCATTCGGGCAAATCGCTCAGATCTTGAGGCTATTGCAGTTTCCACCTGGTGCCCAAATAATCTTACTATTTGCAACTTATATATTCCTCCTAATTATCCTTTAAAAGAAATAGAACTTTTCAACCTAATCTCTCAACTCCCCCAACCATACATTCTTGTAGGTGACTTTAACGCCCATAATACAATGTGGGGATCCAATATTACCATGGGAAAGGGAAAAACCATCGAAAACGTGATCAATTGTACTGGCTCATGCTTGCTAAATACTGGATCAAATACACACTTGAATTTCTCATCTGGCACCTTCTCATGTATTGATCTTAGCTTTTGTGACCCCAAACTTGCCCCTTCACTAAATAGGCATACCGCTAATGATCTATATGATAGCAATCATTATCCTATTATCATATCCTCCAGTATCCCTAACCAAAATGATACTTTATCCAGAAGGTATTGGCGCTTAAACTCTGCCGACTGGACTAGTTATACGTCTCAAACGAAGTCCAACCTATCGGAATTATCTCTCACAGATGATATAAACAATAACATACTGAGGATTACAGATGCTATACTTTCAGCTGCTCATCAGCACATTGGTAAAAATAATATCTGTCCTAAACAAAAAACTGTCCCTTGGTGGAACTCCAGCTGTGAAAGTGCTATAAAACAACAAAAAATAGCACTTAATTTGTATCGTAGTCATAAAACACAAGAGAACCTTATCAATCTGAAGAGAACCAGAGCCAAGGCTAGATATATTATAAAGCAAAGTAAAAAATGTTCCTGGAGAAATTATGTGTCTTCCATAAATGTTAATACAAGTCCCACCCAACTTTGGAATAAAATAAGACAAATTCAAGGTAACAATTCCAATTTAAAAATTCCGACTCTCTTATATAACAATAAAATAGTGAGTGAAAATGAAGAAATCAGCAACATTCTGGCCGAAACCTTTGAATCAAAATTTAAATGTAAAGTTAACTTCACACCACCCTCCATAGACAAAACTACCTACCCATGCTCTACGACTATAACGCAAGATATCACCTCTCTTAACTGCGCATTCTCCTTCTTAGAGCTTACCTCAGCCCTCAGTAGCTGCAAAAATACTGCCTCCGGTCTCGATGACATCCCGTACATATTTCTTAAAAAACTCTCCAATACAGGTTTACGCAAGCTTCTAGAAATTTACAATTTTATATGGATCACCAATCAATTCCCTAGCCAATGGCGTACTTCTACGATAATTCCTATTAAAAAGCCTGAACAAAATGTTACCTCCCCGAACTCTTTCCGGCCCATATCACTTACCTGTACCATGTGCAAATTATTAGAAAAGATGGTTAATAAGCGGCTTCTATGGTTTCTCGATAAACATAATTTATTCTCAAAAGAACAGTCGGGATTCCGAAAACATAGATCGACCCAAGACAATCTGGTTCTTCTCCAATCCCATATTTCTGTTGCCCTTAATAAAAAACAAGAGGTCATTGCAGCTATATTTGATATCGACGGTGCTTTTGATTCTGTCAGTAGACAGTCAATTCTAAATAAACTAACTTCACTAAATATCTCCGGACATATATTTCATTTTATTCGGAATTTCTTAACTTCAAGGACATTCAAAGTCTTTGCTAATGGAATTTTCTCGTCAACCTGTGCCCAGGCTGATGGTGTTCCCCAAGGATCGGTTATAAGCCCCACTTTATTCAATCTAGCAATAAACGATATTTGCTCTGATCTCCTGCCTCCCATCAAGTATGCTTTATATGCAGACGACTTGGTTATTTACTGTCATGGCACATCTACTCCTACTACAACTAATCTAATTCAGTCAGCAGTAAACACCCTAAGTAAAAATATAATTCACTTAGGATTAACTTTTTCACAAACAAAATCCAGAATTATTAAATTTAGTAGACGACCATCTACATTATCTCCTACTATCCTCATTAACAATGACCGCCTTCCTGTTGTTGATCACTGTAAAATACTTGGTCTAACATTCGACTCTCGGCTCACCTGGAAACAACATATTCGAGAAATCAAAGGCGAATGCGGCAAAAGATTAAACCTTATTAAAATCCTTTCGCATTACCACTGGGGAGCAGACGAAAACTCCCTTATCAAAATTTATAGGGCCATCATTCGCTCGAAATTAGATTATGGCTGTCACATATATATCTCGGCTACAAAATCTGATCTCGATCTCCTGAACTCGGTGCATAATACAGCTTTACGCCTCTGTTTAGGTGCTTTTCGATCTAGTCCTGCAGAAAGCATCTACTGCGAAGCTAATGAGCCCCCTCTTTGGATCAGACGGCAGCAAATTCTGCTTTCTTACGCAGCCTCCGTATCGGCTAACCCCCTCAATCCTGTCTACTCGCTTTTCACATCAAATTCTAACACGTTACACAACTCCTCAGCCTTGCCATTATTAAAACCTATCCCTTTAATTTTATCCCAGCTGCTTGACGGCGTCAACCTCAAACAAACTAGCCCCCTTCCTATCCCCTCTACTCCCCCATGGACTATCAACATTCCTAAATTCAACACATCCCTTATGAGATACAATAAGCATGCAACACCCAAACAATTAATTATAAATGATTTTAATGACATAATAATGAATAACCACTATGATTTAGTGTTATACACAGATGCATCCAAAAATGAAACAGGAGTAGGCTGCTCTGTTACAACGTCACAAATTGCAATAAAATCTTCCCTAATCCCATCAACCTGTAACGTTCACACAGGTGAACTATTCAGCATTCTACAGGCCATCAATTCAATCTCTCCACCTTATAAGCTCGTCGCCATATGTACAGACTCACTTGCCTCTATTTTATCCATCCAAAATATATTTACCGAACATCCTATTGTCCAATCAATACATGACTCCTACCAGCTTATCTCATCCCAAGGAATAGCAGTTACTTTAATTTGGATACCCACATTGGCATCGAAGGCAACGAACTAGCAAACAAACAGGCAAACATTGCAGCTACATATACCGTCACCGACAATGTAATTATTGGAAAGGATTTAAAATCACAGTTCAAAAGAAAATCCAAAGTTACATGGCAGCAGCATTGGGACACTATTAACACATCCCTACGTCAAATACAGCGTTCAATTGGTAACCAACCTATTATCTTCGCTGGTCTCTCAAGGCAAGACTTAACTGCGATTAGAAGAGTAAGAATTGGCCATTCAAGACTTACTCATGGATATCTTATGACTACTACTGCCAGACCATTTTGCTCCAGCTGCAACTCGTACCTAACCATGAAGCATATTTTGACCGAGTGTCGCAAATATACCGTCGAAAGACAACAGTTTCGGCTTAGCCAGAACTACAATGGAGTCCTTAACAACTCGGAACAAATTACCTCTCTACTTCAGTTTCTCAAAGATGTACAGCTGTACCACCAACTATAGAACAATTGTGTTACTGTGTATTCATATTGTATACTTGTATCAATGAACCATTTCATATTTAATGTATTATAACCGCTCCCGTGCAAGTGGCCATAGTAGCCGAGCACGTTAATTTTAAATAAAAAAAAAAAAAATTTGATGCGTCACAATATTTTCGTAAAATATAAGTTGATACGTATGGAAGTCTAAAAGACGATCCATGTGAACAACTCCGAAAAGTGCATTAACGCTATAAAACATTTGAAACATATAGGATAAGATTTAACAAAAATTGAGAGAAGCACTAAATGTCACATAAAGCATCGTAAAGAATGTTTTGACTGAAATCTGGGGTAACATTTTTATACGATAATCTCAACAATATTTGGTGTATAGTACAAACGAATTTTGCGTCACTTTATGAGGGTAGGTCACAATGATCCTGAATTGAAGCATGACGTTTTGGAGACCTCGTATTTTTGGTCAAAATCGAGTTTATAAGTCGGGCAAAAAGGTGATGGTATGGGTTTTTCGGGATGCAAAAGGATTTTCAACTATACATTATCGTTGGAGAATGTATGTACTTATGTACAGTATTTTGGTTAGCTTTTGAATCAGCTGGATGTAAAAATTTCGAAAAGGCATTGGTTATAAAAAAAAATAATTTTTCACCACAAAGATAGTTGTACAAAGAAAACATCGCAAATATCAGTAAATTAAGGTATGCATGCATAGTATGCAACTTCTTCCCTATTTGAAAGACCTGGCTCTCTCTGGCTGACCATCGGAAGAAGATGGGATGTAAAACCTGAAAGAATAATCCCACAGACTTCCAGAATCGCATTACTCGAAGGGGATCTATCATTGAGGCAAGTATATTAAATTTCAGGAAAAGTATATTGAATAATAACATCTTGTAAATAATAAAGACGGTTTTTCACATCGAATGACAAAACTTTAGGAATTTTACTAACTTATTTTTCAAAGCAAGCCACTCATATATAAATCACCACCATGAATATGAAAAAATAGAAATATTTTTTCCAAAACAAATTTCACAGTTTCTATCCGAGAATGCAAATAACAATAGACATGTATATCAAGTCTAGTATTAATTGAATGTTACATACATAATTTTGTTATATCATATGTGGAGCCCTGCTATTTATTCCGAGTGAATATCTAAGAGTTCTCTTTTGTGGATTGAAGATTTGCTCAAATTGAGTCACACCACACGTACCTCAGAGGGGAAGGGCATATCTAAGATGCGACTCAATAAGGGCATAATAGACTGTTAAGGGGGTGAATAAGTTCATTTATTTGGAAACTGATATCAGCGCAAAACAGAAGAGATAAGTCGGCAATATATAAATCAAGGAATTTTCTACAACAAGCCCTAAGAATTTTACAGTTTCAATGGTGGTGTTGTTTATTAAAAAAAGGCTGCAATGTATTTTTATATGATAAAACTTTGGTTTTAGAAACGTTGAGACAGAGAAAATTGGAATCGCACCATGATTTAATAGTGATTAGATCACTAGATATGGTCCTATGAAGTGACATGAGATCAGGGTTGTTCCAAAAGAAACTAGTGTCGTCTGCAAATGGACATATTTTACCACTGATGTCTAGATAGGCGATGTCGTTAATAAACAGAAGAAACAAAATAGGGCCTCGGCCTTAGGTACTGAAAGATCTGGAATGCAGAAATAGAAAAAGGAATGTTTCAACCTAATTATAATCTGGATATTTTTATAAGACGATAATTAATTTTCCTCTTTACTATTTCTCTCATCATGTTTAGTTCTGATATTGTTTATAAAGGATCTAATTGGAAGCGATATATTTCAAATTCGGTTCACTTATTCACTGTGATGTAGGATATAACAAAGGAGTAATTGAACTTAAAGGAACAATTGAGTATTTTCTATTTCAAATTACCTTGGTAATATGAAATGTTAGTCATATTTAAATTCCAAAGAGAGGTTGGTTGGAAATGGAAAGTCCCAATAATTTTCAAAATAATAGTCTCAATTGAATTTGGCTTGTTTTGAATGCCGCTATTTTTCGCGAACTTTGTATGACGTCCATTATTTGTTTACTTCAAGTGTGGCAGTTACTTTATATAAATTTTTCGTTTAAATAACGACAAAATCCATGAAAAAAGTTGAATAACCGTTTTATATTGTACTGTACTATAGTATAAAGACACCTGATAAAGTGTTTTTCCAAGTTCCGAGACATGCGAAAACAAGAATGCAATGGTGTAAATGGTCCATAATAAACAATCACATAGAATAAATTGTTGATATAATTCGATGTCTACCTCATTATCCAAAATGTTTGTGTTAAGATTCTCTAAAATGAATTTAGACATAATCAACTCAGGAAAATGTCAATTACATACAAGACTTCATAATACTGGTAGATAATAATACAACAGTAGATTCAATATCTCAAAATTATTTATTGCGCATTCTTAAGCATGCGCAACCTGAATGAGATATCTGGATAAAAATTGTAATAGTGGGACGTTCCTTGCTGTAAGTATTTATACTTAAAAAACTATGAAATATATTATACTATGCGTTATGTCAGGGGTTCCCATACTTTTTTGTACCACGCCCCCCTCTGATTATTTGGAGACCCCCCACGCGCCCCTACACATATCAGCTTTCCATTTTGCAATACCCTATTTCCACGGTGCCGTACATACCCAGTATATGCCTACTTGATACGGTGAGTAGGTAGATTTTTTTATTCATTGTTGAATGCGGTAACGCAGAATGGAAAGATTCAATAATTGTACGTATGATGAAAATTAAAACAAGTATTATATAAAAAACGAATATAATTACTGATACAAAATTTAACATTGTAACACAGATACATTTTGAGTTTAAGCAATAGGCCTACCTACTTACAAAAACAAAACATAAAACGTAATTTAGTGAGATGGGTGCGCTTGCATGTTCTGGATAAGTTGACAGATCCTGGGTTGAGTTTCAGACAATGCACAGCGTAGGTCACTTTCAACATCCAGTTTGTTGCGGTACTTGGTTTTGATCGCCACAAGAGTTGAAAACGCTTTTTCGCACATGTATGTTGTTGAAAAAATCAAGTACATCCGAACAGCTTTCTTTGAAACACTTGGATAAACTTTTAAGTACTTCAACCAAAATGAGGGCTCCTCTGACAAGTTAGGAAAGTACCTGCTGAACTCCTCCTTGAGGTTCTTCAAATGGTGAATTATGGAGTTTTCCAAAAGCGGTCCTACAAAAACTTCCTCAAAACATGCTTCTTCTGAGACTGACACTACTTTGATGGAATTTGAATAGTTGCTGGGGTTCATTGACATTTTACGTATCCAAAGTTGTAGTTTCTTAACGTACATTTTGATGGCATCTCGATGTGTTACTATATTTGAGTCTGCACCTTGCATTCCAAAGTTTAGGTTGTTTAACGTGTCAAAAAAGTCTGATAAATAGGCCAAAATCACGTGGTTACTGAGTTTTTTGAACTCTGCACTAAGCTCATTTTGTTTCTACAGTGCCAAAAACGTAATCACTTCTTAACGGAGCGCAAATAGTCTTCTCAACATATATTTGATAGCCATCGTACTTTTGTATGAAATAGCAGTGTTTTTTGGTCACTTCCTAAATCTTCACAAAGACTTTTAAACAGTCGCGTTTTTGCTGCCAAGGCTTGACAATGAATTCCAACCACGTCAGCACTCTTCTCTTTGACCAACTGCACAAAGCCTGAGCGAGAGCCAAGCATTGAAGGAGCACTATCTGTGCATACACCAATAATTTTTTGCCAAGAAAGTTCGTGTTTCTCAAAAAAGTTTGACCTGGTTTCCAATGTCCTTGGCCAAATCATCAATTCGGCGTTTTACGGTGTTGTCTGAAAGTGGTATTTGTGATAGCTTTTTTCTACTATCAGTTCCAAGGGCAACATCGGCTGCTTTTAATAGGCACGGTTTAGCAAGCGTTTCACCAATAGTGTGACTTTTCTTTTCCTTAGCAATAAGAAGAGATAATTCATAAGAAGCTTCAAGCACTTTTAGAGATGACTGAGCAGCAGATCCAGTGCTATCTAACTTCGTGCACTTTAAACTCTGAGATTTTGCAGCGAAAAACTCTTTAGGTTTGTCCTTTAAAGAGGCATGTTTGGTTGACAAATGTCTCAGAAGACGATTAGGCCTCATCGCGTCATTGCTTAATACTTCATAGCAAATAATGCACTGAGGGTGATCAACATTATCTCTAAGCAAGGAAACAAACCCATATTGAATATAATCGTCAATATACTTGCGTTTCTTTGCCGTGTTCATCTTCTCTGATTCAGCTTCACACAGAACGCACACAACACAAAAACAATTACTTCAATTCGAACGTCACAGCAATTATAGAACACCCACAATACAGCAAACACGCTGATATTTCACGGAAAGCACTGTGCCAGAGCGGACTAGTTACAACGCAAGCACTGAACAAACTTCAAGGCTATTGAAATTGGACTGATGCTGTAGGGGTTGGGATGGAAGGGGTGCGGGGACACTCGAACTCACACCAAGGCCATACGTTACACACGGCCGTTGCGTCTGCTATGGAGGGGGACGGTTTTGAGAACTTTGAACTCTTGTGTATTTTGTAGTTTTATAAACTGTAGCCTTCTTTGATACAGTTTACAACTTTATTAAAACTTTACAAAAACAACTATGAAAACTTAGAAAGACTTTATTTCAAAGATTTGAGGAAATTATTTTTGTAAATTTTTTATTTATTTATTTGGGTGTCCCTTGAAATTTCTCCACGCGTCCTCAAGGGAGTGCGCCCTCCAGTTTGGGAACCCCTGCGTTATATTGATTACCTTGCAGCATTCACTCCTATGACCTCAGCCAATGTAAAAATCTTGATTAGATGCAAAATATGCAGTCATTATGAATAGATCTATATTCGGTAGATTGTCTGATTGTGCTTTCACAAAACCACTTTTCGTAGATGATAATCAATGCCACAATAATAATCAAATTATAAAAACACTTCGGAACACAAGAATAAACAAGATATTACTTCCAAACACAACCAACATTTTGTTTTGACTCCGATATATACGTACAGTACGTGGCTATTGACGTCACGGCCAATGATAATGCGTTTATCAAATTTGAATTTCGCTCACTTACTTTGCATTTTTTAATGACACAATTGCGACTAAAATGTTTCATAGGGATAATAATCAAGCGAATTTATACCACATGCATATTCCCTTTCAAAAGTCATTATTTCGACTCTAGCATCCAGTACTGTAGAAATTACAACATAACTAAGTAGTCTGGAACTTGAATTGGATTATAAAGTAGAGTGTTCTCATCAAGCAGCCCCAATATACTCTAAATATTCGAAAACAATACAACCGTACTTCGTATCAGTAGGGGATAATAGCTTGCGCCTTTAAAAACGCTGTGAGTGGCCTTGTAGGTGCGAAAACGGAGCTTTTCGTCACGTCTGCGACAATATTCCTGTACGTTTGGTGATTCCCTTGCGTACATAATACAAAACGTCATCCACTTGAATAGCTGCTTCACGCTCACCCCCAGGCAACAGTGCTCCGTCAATTAAGCTTGGAGTTACAAAACTTATCCATTTAATTCATGTGTTGAAGAGAAAATCGAATAGATGTGGCTTACGAGATGAATCTATTTATAAAAAACTCAGAGAAAGATAAGATTTAAAGAAAAATAAACGCAAACACATGGAATTCTAATGAATCACTATTAGATTGTTAAAGTTCGTATGATACGAGGAATGAAACGAAACAACTGAGATAGTAGTGCATCATTCATACTCGTGGTTAGTTTCCAATCAGCTATTAAACTAGTCCAATGTACCGATGAGCTGGATTCGTTAGTTGCTTGTAAAAACATTCTGAAAAGTTTGATTACCATTGATTACGGAAAACCTTATTCTAGGAGTTACAGTTGTATCTAAAGTGATTAAAAACGAGGTAAAGAGACGATAAATCGAAAAAAGATTAGTGCATAAAAATGTATAGTCGTCGACAGGAAAATCCTAGTGACCCCAGAGCTTAGCATAGGATACTGTTTTTCAAGTGTGTAGTCCTTCATTCAAGTTTTTGAAATAACTATTTCTAGAAATAACCACATCAACGTTTCCAACTCATATAGTTACGGTAATATGCTGTGTTCTTCGACTATTTTGTTCGTTCAGTGTAAATAAATTATTGCAATATATTCAGTAGCATTCTTGTAAATATAATATTTACCAAATAAATAAGTATGCTTGTCTATAAGTAAGATGCCTTATTCATTGATTGGGAAACCATTGATTAA
The DNA here is from genome assembly GCF_026250575.1 of Diorhabda carinulata. NCBI lineage: Eukaryota > Metazoa > Arthropoda > Insecta > Coleoptera > Chrysomelidae > Diorhabda > Diorhabda carinulata. The sequence goes on along the minus strand of NC_079472.1, from coordinate 47,818,077 downwards.
GGAGACGCCAGAAGAGGAACGTTTTTGAAACACTTGCTGGACAGGACTGTTGTCTAAAAGTTTCAATTTTACATCCATTCAACAATTTTGAATAATCTACTGTAACAATATAATTGTTCGCTTTAATATCTTGCTACATCAACATCATATCGCGTGACTTATCCACAACAGCATTGTTTATAATATCGGCTAATATCTTGACTCTATGAGATATCACCCAATTGTAGAATTTACCTACGTTTACTAACACAAATAAATAATGATTTTAAGCCAGGATAACTGTTAAATAAAATCTTCATTAGTTTTACGGTCACTCTTTACACTTTTCTTCAGTTTGTTGTAATTTTATTGTGTAGACATCTTCAACGGATTTGATTTTGAACTTGAGCAAGTTCTCATCAAATCAAAATTACCTGTCCAGCACTTGCATTCCTTAATGATTTATTGCTATATTTTTCATTAATTTCTCCTCTTCTAATCCCACTTCATATGTACCACTAATAGACTTTCCAACTATCCAGCTTTTTCAGCGCTAAAAAATCAAAATACAGAACACCAGTAATTTTTAACACGTTGGTAATTTAAAATACCTTATCAGAAAGGCCTACATGTATTTTTTTATCAAATTAACAATCTACTACTCTTGTAAGCTACTAGTATATGAGATATTAGCTTTGCTCGTGTGTGTAATTCCGCCTTCTATCAATTTTCATTCTTGACATCTTGAAGAAATTGGATTTTGTACTTTTTTTTCTGAATTTTAACAGTATGAAAGTAAATGTTGGCAGTAAGCCTCACGAGACAATGCAAATTGGCCAACAAACTTTTTCAAATTGAAGTTAGAAGTTTAAAGAGTAAATTCAGAAATCGATATTGCTCTGAAATATGAAATAAATTATGTGATTTCGCTCTTTACCCGATGAGTGGAAACGTCAGAACGTTTATGTATTCTTGATTAATTCTTTGCTGCCGATGAAAAAGATTTTAGAAGCTTTCACAAAAGCAATTTGTAACTTGAAACTTTTCCTCTTTCGAGAACCTCTCACTTGCTCATTGTTGTAGCTTTTACTTTGTCTATACTCATTTTAAACGAGCAACTAATCTGTGTATTGTAAACTTCTGATATCTCCGCGTGAACCGCCTAGTTTCAAAAACTAATGTGTCATGAATTTTTACAAATTATAATAGTGATCTAGTGAGTGTAGTTTCCTATATTCCTTATTTTATTGGGAGAAATCGATGAAATGTTGAAATGACGCATACCGCAAGAAAGATGATGGAGCTATTACTGCAGCTATACATCTAGTAAGAAAAATATATTGTTGAGTTAAAAAAGAGCAGAGGAAGTAGGTTATTTCGTAAGTACACGCACAAAATATTTGTGGAATTTATCCATTTCTAGCAAAATTCATTAATTTTTCAAGATTTTTATTATAATGCTTGATTTTTGCGTAATTTTCCGAAAGTTCGAAGTTTAGATTCGTTTTTTCCCATATAATTATCACCAGCCAGCTTTTTAAATTCAGATCCGCCAATAGATTCAACATTCGATATTTGATAACTAAAAACGGTTTGCCAGCTATTCAATCAAATAAAGCTAAGAATACAAGTGATCAAATAATACAGAGTGGGCTACAGAAAACAGTTAGCTATAGTATTAATTGGATTTTAAGGAAATTCTGAGACACATCGGTTTTTGTTTTGATTTTATTACGATACAAATACCTTCTATAATCACTTATATTTTCTCATTCCCTTATTTTTAAGCAGGGAATAATTATTGTGTGGGACATTAATGGAAATACATTTAGGTAAAGTATATTAGCATAGTAATTGTCAACATTTTCCCAATAGTAGCGCCGTCTTTGCAAAAAGTAGTTTCATCATTTAAAAAGTGTTATGAAGCACCAGAAACAGCAATTTTAGATCATCCTACAACAAGCCCAAGAATATTGGACAAAACATCCTGTTTTCGAGCATTCTGTTCCTAGTGTTTTCAAACACCATGAATATCATTCTCAAAAAATGCATTTAGTTGAAGATATAAATTATTATGATCCATATACATGACTAGTTTTGTGAGATTATGACTTAGAATAAATAGCAAAACAAAATTTATCTTCATCGTTTACTTTTAGGCTGAATGTTCCTTTTTTGGAAATGGTACTGTTAATCGACAAAATTTGTGTTAATGACTATACCAAGAAACACACAATAAAAATCCTCTGGAATTGAATATTTCAGTCTCACAGATATTATGTTTCTAGATTTTCCAACACGACAACGCACTTACCATGTTACAATAGAGCTATTAATAACCAATTTCCTACGTAATAGAGTGGACAGAGAGGCTTTCTTAATGGTCTGAAAGATGCCCTAATTCGAACACTAATTTCATGGTATTAATAAAAGGACAATTTATGAAACTAAACCAGCCTTGTCCAAATGACTAAGATGATGAAATGAATGCAGTGTAATAAACTCTGCAATGTTCCAAATGTTTGGACACATTTTGAACATTTCTTAATTGAGAATGTATCATAACTTTCAATTTAGTTGATATAGGTTACTATTGTTAATTGAGCAATATTTACAATTCGAATTCCTCAAGTTACGCTAAAATCAAATCATAATGCATTATTTGCATTATGATTTTCTGAATTTTGTGAATTTTTATTTCATGCTCTATTTATATCAAATTAAGAAATGAAAAATAATGTTTACATGAAGACATAAATGCATTTCTATTAGCCGAAGATATGGAAAGGCCTGTCTACACAATTTCTTCGAAATATTCCTTTCAGAGACAGTCTACGATAAGCATGGTCGTGGCTAGGTGAGATTTATTTAACTCATAAACTTCTTTAAATAAATAGAAATATGGCGCTCTTTAGACAATGGTCGGATGAAGACAATGAAATTGTACAGTGTAGTGAGAATAAAGACTGGTATGAATTTAATAATAAAGATTTAGATATACAAACACAGCAAATTATTTTGAATATATTCGAATATTTAAAAACGGAAAATATTCAGCAATTTTTATTATGATTGTATTATCAGATTAACTGTAGTAAATGAATTTTCCATTTATCGAGTAGTCACGAAAGAGGTTGCTGTGGATCATTCACAAACTCGAAAAACATGTAAAGAAATCTGAAATCAATTGATAAAGCTACTCAAGATTTTATACATAGTACATTTTATAGTTTATATAAAGAGAGCATGGTTTCGATTAGAAATAATACAGCAAAAGGTAGCAAAAAAAATCAATCGCAGTCGATGGGACCGAAATTCTGGATGTGATTAATAAGAAGAGCTGTAGCATAAAAAGTACAGTACTACTAGTACAACTACGACTAAAGGTATGACAGATGAAAAAAAATTCACCTGTTATTTTTAGTAAGGGTATTCTGATATTTGCAAAATAATCACACCCTTCGTTATGCTCGTGGTGTAAAAATCATCCTAATAGTAATAGCCATCATTACCTCGTAATATATTATTCATGCAAGCACGGTGTGAATATCGAAAATGGAAGGTGGAAGATAGGAAGTTCATAAAGGAAGTAATTCAAGGGGTATTTATTCAAAACTTTTTAATTCACAATTCTGTGGCCGGCGCTTAAAAAGTCATAAGTCATTTTTTACATAAATGGGGTTTTTAGTCAAGATATGTTTGAAAGATTTTATATTTTATGCAATTAAAAGGATCTAAGTGCATATACGTCGTAAAATTGTAACAAAAGGTACAAAAAAAATATTTATTAATACAGGGGTATTCGCGAAAGACAAAATGTCATACATAAACAGTAAAACTTTGTAAGATAAAACAATTAAAACATAATATTATGTCTACATATTTTTTTAATTCTTACAGGATCGAATCTCTTGAAACATACCGGGTGTCCCAATAAGAATGGCTCTCGACCATATCTCGGGAATCGTTTATAGTACAGCTTCAGGAAAAAAATTTATAACAAAAGTGCCTCAAGAAAAACCTGGAAATTATTTACAGAGAAGAGGGCGTAATTTAATACCAAATATTAAAAAATGAATAATTTACAAATTTTGCCTAGTTAATATGCATTTAAACTATGATTGATATTCTTCAAGAAATTCAGCGTATATTTAATTAACAAGTTTTAGTCTATCTCTTCAAATAAGAGGTGGGAGGAAGCGGGAACTTTATTAGTTGAAAAAACGCTTGTAAGTCCAGCTCTACTCAACCTATCTAATGTGCAAAGTTCAAGCATTTTCCTTAAAACATAAATTATTCCGGGTTGACTGAACGGATTTTAACATTTTTTGTCTTTCCTTGTTCTATTAATAATAGTTCCAATTATTATGCCAATATTACTTATGCTGTCACCGACTCATACACCGTTTAAGAACGACTGGAAATGTAAATCTTCCTGTATTTAGAAGACGCGGCAGAAGTCGTTCAGAGGAAAACACAATATGTAAATGTATTGGCATATATGCAATTTAACCCGCATTTAAGTATTAGAGCAATAAGTAGAGACTTGGGAATAAGCAGAACCACCGTTCAACGTATTTTGACAGAACATAGGTAAATTATGATGTAAAAAGATATGTTTCTTAAACAAATTATACCCGCATAATATTATTTGTGGGCATGGACACATGTTAACATAATAATTTATTTATCATTCCGGACAGATATTTAATAGAACATTATATTTCTTTTAAATTTCATCCATATCATATAGTACTGAATCAACAATTGGTTGATCGTGATTACGACAGAAATTTGGATTATTGCAACTGGTTACTACATATGGTATATGACGACCCTCAATTACTGTCACGTATTTTGTGGTCAGAAGGAGCTACATTTAGTAGTGATGGTACGGTTAACCTGCATAATATGCACTATTGGTCACAGAATAATCCACGCTGGATGCAAGAAGCTCGTAATAGCTAGATTTAAAAAAATAAATAAATAGCGCCTTCTAACGCATACGTTACTCATTAGGTTGCTTCGAAATTATAACTCTTACATTGGTAGAAAGGAGCTCTCTTCAAAAAGACTAAGTTTGCTTAGATAGGTTAAGGAGTACTGGAATTACAGGCGTTTTTTTATAATAAGGCTCCCGCTTCTCGAGATAGACTGATAATCAAAATACGCTGAATTTGTAAATTATTCATTTTATAATGTTAGGTATCTAATTACGCCCCCTGGCGATGGACTTATAACTCTGTAAATAATTTCCAGGTTTTTCTCGAAATCACTTTTGTCATAAATATGTACTTTAAACGGTTCCCGAGATATGGCCGAGAGCCATTCTTATTCGGACACCCGGTACATACGAGTATATATATGTATATATATTTATGTATATATATATATATATATATATATATATATATATATATTCTTATATGTCTTTTTTTTGCTTTATTCGACACATGTGGAAGCCAGATCAAAAATTCCTTAATTTGTGTAATTTAATATTATATTTTTAATCTACACCAAACATTGGAAGTCATAGAGCATAAGTTGTTAGTACCTGGGCACAATCATCTTGATTGTCAGAGAGGTCCAGGGTTACTACCGAAAACTAAAACTAAAACATAAGAATCGTTTTTTGTTATCATACCTTATATGTTAATAGTTTATAAATATATATATTGTAAACATAACAGTATTGTGTTTTGACACATGTTCGGAGTCTAAAAATCCTTATAAAAATTTTCCAGTGCCATTGTCAAAAAATATGTAATATCCATCTATTACTTTCTAAGCGCCGACCACAGAATGTGTAACGCTACCTCTACAAATATACAAGTAGAAATCTGTTTGATTTATTATTTATATTATAATTCAAATTCTATTATTTGATTTGTGTATAGCATAAAGAAGTTTTAATTGTTTATTTATACGTTGTAGATTTTTTGTTCTTGAAATATAATCATGACATTCACATTTCTAATAATAATTCTGCAGCGTTCATTTTGTATTTAGGAGCATCAATAATCTTTGTTCCCAATTCAATCACGTTATTAAATACGAATTGATGTATGATTGACTTTCATTCATCCATTTCAAGTGGAAAGAAAATATTGAGAGATAGTGGAAACAAATCAATAATTTAGTATATATAAAATGTAGTTATCTTTGTCAAATATCTGTTCAAGCTACGATAAAACATTTTATTTTACAGAAACATTTCTCGTCACTCCGTTTCCTCTTGAATTATTCAATCACAGCCTAAAATGAAGTTCAACTTTTATTATTTCATTACCATTCGCCATTTAAATCTTTGGGATCCAGTAAGAAAATCCCGGTAGGTATATATTACGCTGCTAATTTCCATTTGTAGGAGCTCTCTTCTGCTTTTATGGAAAATTTCAATTCTTAAACGGATTCCTGCGTTAGAATTTAATTGTTCTCTAAATATTCGTCATCATTTTATACCGCAAATAATTTTATATTCCACACAAAAAAAGACTTTGGACATTTTCCGACTAATTTATATTAGATTGAACCAGTATCCCTCATATATCGTAGTATTCTCATCTACGAGGCGCGCAAAATAAAACCTACCGATGTTATTCATAACTTCATATAAAATAATAAATTGATTATCAAAAGTTTTGTTCGATCTACATTACTTTTCAGCATCTTCTTCTTCAGGTGCCATCTCCACTTAATGAAGGTTGGCGACAATTTCTGCATACTTATTTCGGTCCTAAGTAGTGCGAGTTAAAGATGATGTGTTCAGTCCAATCGCGTATGTTTTTTAACCATAAGTGTTGTCTGCGACCAGGTCCACGTTTTCCTTCGATTTTTCCTTCTATTATTATTAATTGCAGTATATCATACTAGTTGTTACGGTATATGTTGCCCAGATAAGCGGCCTTTCTTCCCTTTATTGTTGTAGGTTACACTCTTTCGTTTCCCATACTTCTAAGCACTTCATCTTTAGGGAAATGTTGAGTCTATGATATTTTTAGGAGTCTACCGAAGTTCCACATTTAATGTCGATGTTTCTGCTCCATTCAAGAGAACTGAGTGCTCGTACGCCCTTTACAAAACGGTATCTAAATTTAAGTATAAGGTTGAGTTACATAATAGGTATAGGCCAGAGGTGGGAAACCTTTTTACCATTAGAGGCCACATTTAAATTAGGCAGCAATAAGAGAGCCCGCATAAACTGATTGACCTAAGAAAGTGACTTTGTTGAAATTATTATAGTTTTTTTATAGATTTAACAATTTATTGCATTATATAGAAAAAATAAAATATAATACTACAAAATTTCAAATAAAGATACATATAAAATAATATAAAAATATTATAAAAAAATACAAAAAAAAATATTTTTTCATTCACTAAGTTAGTGACTTATTTGGTGTGTTTTTTGTTTGACAGTAATTGTATATTTGGATCAAGCTTCGTAGCACACAGCTTTAATTATTGATCCTCTAAATGTGCATCTGTAATTTGCGTTCTTAAATTTGTTTTTATTTTTGACATGAGAGAAAATGTTGTCTCGCAACAGTAGGTACTTCCGAAGCAGGAAAGTAAACGGCGAGCATGTTCTCGAAGGCAATGGATATTCAACAGCATTTTTCCAGATATCTAAGGGATCCTTTTTAGCGTTAAAAAGGGATTTGATGATACTATCTTCCCCTAAATCAATTAACTCCATTTGTAGTTCTGCAGAAGCCTCGAATATATTAAATGTGGTTCAAATGCCAGTTTCATAGCAGGAGTGTTCTCGTCAAAATCAGAAAATCTATTAGCAGCTTGGGGGCACTGAAAACTGTTTAAAAAATTAAAATTGAGTGTCCAAGTCTGAAACAGATGGTCTGTGGGCCAGAGCCTCGCCCATGCGTGTTAGGGTCCGTTTCAGACTAATATTCTGACGTCATGTTACAATATGACTGTCTTTGGCGGGATTTTTCGCGCAACTGTCATGGCGTTGATGTACAATAGTTGTTTGAAACGAACTCTACCAATTTGTACTAGATGGCGAAGGGCCGCACAAGAACCTCTCGGAGGCCGCAGGTTCCCCACCTATGGTATAGGCCAATTAGTGAAAAAGTCAGTTTTAGTATATGTTAGAGTATAAGTTCCTTTTCAACCAGATCTGTTCTATTTACCCATTTCCTCTTTAGTAGTTTCCATCTGTATTCCTGTTCCTTCATTAAGTCTAAGTTATTTGCACTGCTTTTCGTTGTGCTCTCTTGGATACAGAGTTAATAGTAATTTAAATTTTTTTAAATAAATTTACTATTTGTTAAATCTTCTTTTATTGTTCACTGTAATCATTATTAATTTAAAGAATATTTTCCAGAAATCTTTATTAGTTTTTATTTAATCAATTAATAAGGTATTTCCAGCATAACGCTATTTTTATCTCATTCGTTAAAACTTTAACTCTCTAGCTGGGAAAGAAAGGTTACTGTTTATAACAAGAACAACTGCACTTGCTGCTAAGCTACCTTGTGATTTTATTATACGATTACATAGAATTTTTGACGAACGTCCGATCTAACATTACTCAGATTTTAACTACGGTCGCCTTTTGTTTTTGAAAGACAAAGACTATGTTATCAGATAACTAAAATAGAATATTCGAAATACTGAACTTTTAACTCGGTGCAGTGCAATATTTCAAATAATTCCATTAAATACATGTTCAATGTTGAAAAACATCCAAACAATATGAATTATTATAACAAAAGTGTCACTATTATTATTAATTATTACTCTCCGCTAATTTCTTTTTTTGTACTTCTAACGTCCATTCTTGATATCAAAAATTTTCTAGAGGTTTTTTAATATTTTTGTCCATACTTTTAATTACAATTCAAATATGATTAGTGTTATGTTGTTTTTTCTTAAGTTAATCGGTTACTTCATATTCTATTTATTTTATCAAAATAAAGTGTAGATATAACTTAATTTTGACTACACTTGATTTAACACAATTCGTTTGCTTGTCTGACTGTTTAGTTGAAATATAATATGATATCGTCTAATCTTATATCCACACATTGATTTTTTATTTCGTATACTTTTTCGGTTTTGATAAATAATACCTAATTCGATAAAAAATTAGTGGAATATCAAATAATTCGTTTAGAGCAAACTTGGAAATTTGTCTAAAATAATAGTACTAATGAAACAAGGAAGATTCATGATGGTGTTCTTAATGATTAAGTTATACTGCTTAAGAAAATGAAAAAATCTTCATAGTGTTATTTCGATTCAAGTTTTTATCCACTATTAAACATTATGAACCTTAATAACTGAGTACAATATTTTTTCAAGCCACTCTCCATTTGAAATATAGTACAAAAATAACAATTTGAATGTATATCTTGGTACAATTGATATTTATAAGTGATTTAAATGTTGGTTACAGTTGATGACAAAGTTGAAAAAGTATATTGTGTACTTCATCACTTTGTGCCTTGGTATCCATGACAGTGAATTTTAACTTCACAGCAACCAAAGATTAGGATGTGATCTTTCCGTTATGATCAACTTGTAATGTACTTACATACTTACGTACTTACTTATATATTCACAATATACTTTTTCAACATTGTCATCATCGGCATATATCATTTAAATAGTGGTTCTCATTAGTTGTATGTACAACTAAGTACAAAATTGTTTTCAAATTATTATTTATCCTTTTTGACATCTGTCTCTGATATTTTTTTCTTGATCATGTTGTGCTTAAAACCATTCCCGATTAATTATCGTGCTCTTAAGGACTCTAATCAATAAATCTATATAGTAATCTACTATTATCATTTCTCCTAATATTTCTTATATTTAAATATCTACTTAAAACTAATATAGACAGAAAAAAAAATGAAATTCCTCACCTTCATCTGTTTAGAAGTTATAAGCAAGTGAGTTGGGTGAAAATATAAGTGTACACTCGATACATTATAGATTCTTATATTTATATAGATGTTCTTCATAGAAAAGTATTCAAATTATAACTGGAAAAAGTTTTTCAACTGTCTACTTAAATGTGATACGCAATGGTTTTCGAATGCTCCATCATTTATTACTCTCTCATTTTTAAAAACAGACTATATTCTTCCACTTTTTCTAGTTCCTCACACTCGATTTCATCAAATGATTAATTCTCAATGATCTATTTGTCTGCGTTGATAATACATATTTGAATACTTTTTCTAATTATATTTCACTCTGATGAATATTAGAATATGTTGTGAAATTTTCTGCCGATATACGTTCAATATAATTTAGGAGAAACTGAAAATTTAATAATCTCCCTCATTCGATGGCCCTGCTTCATACTAAAATTGCATCTCTATTACATAGATGTAAATTAATTTGATAATTTGCAACCGTTAATTAAGGCAAAGGGGCTCACATAACGCACGTACACGCAATTTCTCTAAACGCAGAATTAACGTTAACGAGACTTACACGTAGATATGTTCTCGGAGATGTTGCAGTTAACGGCATCAACTATGAATTTTAATAGCTGGAAACAAGGAGAATAACTAATTAAGTGAAATGTTGAGAATAGTATGATATATTCTTGATGAGTTTGAATGTATCTGTAAGTTCAGTATAAACGTTTTCTATGGTCTCCCAAGTGTAGTTAATTGGTCCAGTATATTAGGACAGGCTGCTGATGCACTTGAGAAACTAATTAATTTATATTGAATAGTTATGTATCAATAAAGACGGTGTTCTTCAGAAATACGAGTAAAGTGAAATCTAATGAGCTATTCATGTTTGCTTAACTGAAGATCTTGTTTTTTTCCGGATTCTTATTTTTAGACAACTTTAGAGTTCAATGAGATACTATAGACAATTAGCACAAACCGATGTTTCATTTTTGTTCTCTAAAACTCACTCGTGTTAAGAATAATTTTTTCAATTGGCATGTTGACATTTATGATGAAAATTTGTCGACAGTACACTAATTGACAACTTTTCAAAAACTGATATATTCTTCCACAAAATGGCATTAAATATGCCTCCATTCCAGCATTCCAGTTTCTCATTTCTTCCACTTGAAGTGAAGAAAAAGAAAAAGAATCAAGGCGAGAATTTTCGTGGGTCTACAAAAAAATCATTTTCTGGATAATAATAGGGATTTCGGTTACAATAACCTAGTAGAAACAGAATGTTAGTTTTTATAACAATATTTGATGCAATATAAGCGTGAAAGTGCAGTTACTACATTGCCATCTTGTGGTAGAGTCTCAAGAGGGATTGCCAAAACCCTAGAGATGTGTAGGAAATCAAAAAAGTTGGAAAGCTAAAATAAAATACTTTTACGATATTTTATAAACGTTTCATACACCTTTGAACAATAACACAAAAAACAGTTTACTAACCAAAAAACAAAAGTATTTATTACTTTATCAATGTAAAAAACTATAAACGAAAAAAATATTTTACGTACGATTACATTTAGTTTAAATAAGAAAAATTCGAAAACCCTTTCAAAATAAATTTCTTCATTTGCTGTAGCAGTTGAACAAATAATGGTGTCATAATATTGTCTATCCACAGCTGGCATCCATTTTATCATGTTGCGCAAAGCATCTATTTTATTTTTAGCTAGAGATACCTTTGTATTTTTTAATTTTTGTAGTTTCATTGACTCTTCGAGTCTCTGTGTAATTTCTGTATTTTTACGAAAGGTGTGTGGAACGTGGGCAACGGTCCAATCTTGTTGGGTGAAAGAAATTTTGTATTTCACTATGGCATGATCTTTGTTAAATTGGAGCATGTAAACTTCAGAATATGGTACTAAGCTATAATTCCAGATGCGTGCACCTGCGTGGAAGTCAAAGAAGTCCATATCTGCATAACACGATAAGAACTACGTATATTTACTTTTAGTAAACAACGTACAAGTGAAATTGGAGGAAGATATTCCATTTTTTGTAAACTCCTTTCTATGCAGCTGTGCACTGCGTCTACTTCTTGTATGCAAGAATGACCGGGGACAGAAAATTTCATTGTAACTTTTTCCACATTCTTGTATATTTATATGATCTGAGCAACTAATAAAACTGTTTTTATTCTGTGGTACGCAACTATCACTCCATACCACTAATTTTGTTATTTCAGGTTGATCAGTGAAGACTGGAATTTTATAAAAAGAACTTGCAATGTCATTTCCAGTTCTTCCTTGTAAAGTCTCTGGCCATACTTTTATCCCTATTGATAAATGGGCCGTCATATTATAAACGTTTAGTTTACTTTTATAAAAAAAGTTTTTAATATCAGCTTTTGGATACGTGAGAACGTTCTGTAGATCAAAACACAAAACAGCTGTTTCTCCTTCTCTATCGTTTATTCCTCATGTTCTCTATTTCGGTTATGTGGAATTCATATTCTTTTCTTTTATCTTCAGAAACTATACCTGTAAGAAATTATAGTAGATATTTTTCACCTGAACATTTCTAATAGTGAGTGCAGTGATTTTGACATAATATTTTAAACATATCCATTAATAATATTTAGTTAATGTCATTACGTTGTCTACAAAACTATTCAAATTTGGCGATTGGTCACAAACTTTGGTCACAATTATTTGAACTTTGTAAATTGTAAAGTTATATATAACTTACCACTGTATGTTTAACATATAACTCTTTTAACCCAATCGTAATGTTTGAAAACATACAACTTTCTAATTTTGTTATTTTAGAGGTTTGTATACGTGCTATCATCTATGTGGGAGTAGCAGAACGGAGCTTATGATACGTACAACCTTGTTACATTGATAACTGAATTTTCCATAAAATGTAACATACAACCATGTAATTTTGGGGCGACGAACATTCAGTGACTGCTGTTATGATGACACATACATATATGCTCATCCTACCATTGGAGTAATATAGAAAACAACTCTTAATGCATAAAAATGCATAAGTTTGTGCTGAAACAAAACTTATAAATATTCGCTTAAGATAATTAATGCCAGTACGTATATAAGTTCTACTGTCGACAAATAAAAAGTGCAATGCAAATTCTGTTATTTGGTTTTCTCCTTAACAAAGAAGTACAAATTGAAAATTCGACTATTCTCTTTAATTTCCTTTTGGTTAACATTTTTTTAATCTTTTATTTTTAATCCCGACAAAGCAGAAAATCAGGAAAAGGATTTCCTTAACTTTGAATTAAAATTTAAAGTTACCACAATGCTTCTTTACGCTGTTACGTTGTCGGTGTTTGCTACTATCTTATCGATTAAATTTATGTTGAATCGCGATACAACTGAGGTCTTTCTTTGTGAGGAACAATACAACCAAAACTTATCCTATTTTATTTTGAAATCATTGAAAACAGCTCAAGTTTTTCTATTAATTAGTATAGTTCTAAAAGTTATAAATCCTGTTAAATATTCTTAACTTCGACAATAAATTTTTGAATATAATCTTTTGTTTCACTTTATAGTCAAATGTTATGTTAAACATCATTGTTTCAAACTTCATTCACCCATTATGTGTCTATACGACAGGCTCTTCACACATTTAATTTTTTTTGTTTCTCGAAGTTGATCCTAAAGTACTCAGTCTACAAAATAGAAACGGAAATTTTGGGCATGGGGTGATCTACTCAATAATGCTGCAACTCCTTTAACCAGTCTCAAAATATGTTTTCATGACCTCAAAGCTAATATCCGTGACGGCGATGACCTCCTCATTTGACTCAAATTTTTATCCGGCCAGTGACTTTCCAAAGTTTGGGAATAGAAGGAAGTCACACGGAGCTAAATCTGGAGATTACGGTAGATAAGGCAATATTTAATAGACTAATTTATTATTGACGAGGATAGAGGTGTGAGTCAGTCCGTTATGATGGTGATGGAGTGCGTTCTTCTTAGTTTTTTTATCTAATTCGTGAAATGAGGCCAATCACTCAGTATAGTTCAACGTTCTGGTCAGATGATCTAATAGATTTTTTAAATTACCTACTCATATAGCTATCTCGCTCATCTTTAATCAACGGTCTGCTTTCGTCACGGTTTTCTCAATGATGACAGTTTTCAGAGTACCTGGACGTGACTTTTAGTAACCGACTTGTGACCACGTTATAACTCATTGAACCAATTTTTGTCAGTTTCCATGAAGAAGTCTCTCCAACACAATATTCAAATTCTCTTTGATATCGCTGAACGATTTCTGTTTGAAAAAATAGATTTGAACTACCTACTGAGATTACCTCCATCTTTCTAAATTTTGCTAGCTTCCACAAACATTAGAACGTAAGTAAATGTTCTAGAGATATTGACGCCATAGACTTTTTATATTTTTCGTATATCTCAGATATATCTAATAATTTTTTCTGTGCTTTTCCTCAGAAGTTATTGATATTTTTATGGACACAAACATCAATTTTGGTATAAAAACTTTAAAACTACAAACATTTTACACGACTATTAATTGGAATCAGTGTTATGTGGAATTTTGTAATTTAAACAGTAGTAAATAACTGCAACGGATGCAATAGAAACGAGCAATTAAAAGTGGCTTATAGATATATCAAAATAAAAGAACAAACAAAATTCCCATTTCCATTCTATTGTGAAATAGAATTTACTGCTGCTTTTTTCACCCCAATATTAGAATTATGTTAACTAAAATCAAAATCGCATGGTAAAGAATCAGGTAAATATAATGTATACTCAGCAATGATAATCTAATTTTGACTATAAATCTTTTCAGATAATGCGGAATTAACATATATTTTTGTCATGTTGAAATTCCCCGGAGGAATTCTTCATCAATCCTTATAATTCCAGTAACCGTACGGATTGAATCAGATTGCCGATTAAGCTACGTTTAAGCCTCTTTAATACCTACACGTGCACGCTTTGAATATTGAATATCACAAAATCATAAATTTCACTTACAGATTCATATAAGAATCTCCAACTATTTGTTTCTTTAATGTTACTGTTTAACATTTTCCCAGCGAGAAACACTAATGCAAATAGAGGATTGTTGTTAGAGGCTCTCCATTAGCAACAAAAGTAAAAAAAAAACAATTTTTCCCAAGTTTGAGGTTTTATTAGAGATAGCAATATGTGATAAACAAAATCTTATCTTAAATATTTCTAAGCAGAATGAAATACAGTAATAAGGTATGAATAATACAGAAATGCAGAAACAAAAACATTCTTCATAAATAACTTCTTTTACTATTGCAGTAGGTACAAATTAATCAGTTTTACGTAGAATGAAAATAATAATGTCGCAATAATATTTTTAATGTATTTTTCAATGTACTTTACAATCAAATTGTATCTTCAAAATTACTTTCATTCACTTCTTGACAAAACCTAGGCGATTTTGAAATTCTCGTACAACATTTTGTATGACCTCAGGGGTTATTTGGTTGATTTCTTCCGTTATCCTAACTTAGTTCAGTTACTCATTAACAGCTTACAGTTAAATTAGTCATTAAAATATACTATAAATTCCAAATAACCCTAAAAGAAGTAATCGCGAGGAGTGAAATCGGGAGATCTATCCGGCCATTCGATCGTTCCACATCTTCCAATCCACCTATTGGGAAAAACCTCGTTTAAATAATTTCAAAATATACATTCAAAATGCATGGAGCTCCATATTGTTGGTAGTAAATAGACCGATCTATCTCATTTGGATAATTAATATCAGGAAAATTTGTACTGTGCGCACCAAGAAAATAATCAAAAAATCTAGATAAACCTCACCTTTAACCGCAAGTTCTCGAGTTATCTTACACGGATGATTTTTTCATATTTCTTATATGTCCAGTTTCCAATTTTGCTAGCTTTAGACTGTCGAACGTGTTGACCAGAGTATTTATTATCAAACATTTCACGAACTTCCTTTTGACTTCTTGTTTTATTACCACAACCGATCATAATAAAAATGTCTATTCTTTAAGTCTAGAACAAATGAGCCATACTTAAATTGAATACGCGCATAAATATTATACTAACGTCTTCTAGTAACTAAACGACTGCAGCCTACTAAATTAATATCAATTTTGTATTTGGCTTTTGACTAATTTTTTAGTATCTTCAAAGATTTTCTCCTGATGCTTAGCAGAACAGATACGAAAATACCTGAAATGTTGTACGAGAATTCCAAAATTGGTTATTGTCAAGATGTGAGTGGTGGCCATTTTGGATATTTGATTTAATTATCAGATAAATAGTACAGTCATTTAGTATTTTTACTTGGAAAGTTTTCCGGGAGTTTTAAAAATTGATAATTTCATAGATTTTGACATGCTCTTTCCAAATTTCAACTTTGCCACCTCGTATGTTTGCCGCTCGCGCCGCCATATTGGAAAAATTGCGCCCAAAAGCAGTTTTTTCATAATAACTCCTTTCCGACGCATTTTACAGGAAAAACATATCTACATAAAATAAAAGAAGAAGAAATTTCCTACAATTTATGTCATAATCTTTTTTTCCCTAAAATTAATAGTTTCGGCGTAGGAGCGCCGCAAAGTGTAATTCAATAGACGTTTCGGCAGAAATACTCATTTACACCACCATGAGGTAGAGAAGTCGGCGCGTTTTTTTTATCGTGGTATCCCCAGTAGGCCTAATCCACATTTGACTCACTATTTAAATATTTAGTTCAATTTCCGTCGCTTCATTCTTGTTGACGGACCAGTTGTTGAGTTTTCATCGTCTTCAATACAGATTGAAATATCGAAGACGGAAGTTTCTTCGGCATCATCGACGATAGGATCATCATTTTCATCGTAGTCCTCTTCGTTCTCGATTTCATCGTTTATTTTCTCGAGAATAGTGTCCGTTTCTTCTTCTTTAATGACGTCTTGTGACGGAAATTGCGAATTATCGCAAGAGCCACCACAGTTCGTGCACACAACGGAGCACTTTAGTTCTGCTTTTCTGCATCCGCAAGCTTTTTGACAACCTTTCGAAAAGTGGCACAAGAAAATTAATAAATTGTCATATTCAAATCATATCCCTAGCATATTCATAAACAATTCCTGTGTTGTTTTGGTTAGGTTCAATAGGCTTTCCTTCTCCACAACTTTATCTATATTATAAAGAATTCAAACCAAGTACTCATATAGGTCTTTTATTGGTTATTTATAAAAGAGCATCGTGGGATGGCTGTAGCACACCATCACTAGTTTTTTGTTGAAAAAGCTTGGCGTCAGCAGCTCTTCTGAGTTCATTTTTTCGCTTTTAAAAAATCTTAATTTTTATTACCTCGATACATATTATTATCACCCATCCCCAGTTTTTTATTGATTTGTATGTTTGTCCGTTTCTTTGTTTTCGATAAAGTATTGTTTTATAAGGAAAATACATTGATGATCTTAAGCGTTTAACATCCATTGCATTACATGCATAAAATATGGTACCAGCAGTTATGATCTAAACCGTTGCGTTCTTTGAATTTTAACAGTCCGTAAATTTAGCTTGAGGTTTTCTTAGATATGTTGATAACAAGGAATCAGAACAGCGACTACTATCAAAGAAAGAATATAAAATTGGCAAGTATGAACGATGCAGAGCAACAGATATAAGAAAGGCAATGTCTCTATTACAATATGTCGAAGTATGAACGGTACGTTTACACCACTACGTCAAATATCTAATTAAAAAAACACTTCATTATTTTTATCTATATATAAATAAGTCTGCAATTTCTCGTTCCAAATACTTGCTCTCAGTCACAAGTTGTATTTTTCCAGCGAAGCTGGTTTACTTATGTCTAATATATGGCCTACATGTTTCTAAATTATTCGCATATATACCCAAATCATTGAATTTAAATTGAATGCGTGATATCATTGTACTGAAGGTTTGTTGTATTTCTCTGTAGCAATAACTCTATTAATATATCAAATTCCAATCTAATCTTTCATGTAGTTCACACTAGTCGACGTAACTTTATTGAAATTCAAATTGCTTACAATCCAAATTTCCTACATATCCGTAATTTATGATTCACTTGTAGTTCCAAACATCGGCGTTGTAATATCAGTTCATTTAATTACATAATGTTTCAATCGCGTAAACATGAACGGCATTTACAAATATTTGTGATTTTACAATGTTCGCTTGCTCTTCCATGCCATTTATACAACTGCTAACTACCACAAGTGAAACATTTTTTGCTTTAATGGAAATAGATAAATACAAAAGCTAATTCATTCAGAGTTCAAACAGAAAAACATAATACCATTGTTAGAATAATATCAGTGCTGGGATATTGGAGCTCTAATTTAGGTTTACCATATCCATGATATTCAATAAGTATATTTAAAACTCAACGTTTATCATCAGATAATTATTTTGTTTCAATAAGTTATTTAGGCTCTATAGTTGTATAATGAATGGTGAATCATATCGTGGCTATAAATTCAAGTAATCTGAACTAACCTTCTACAAATGCCTCTCCTACTTTGATTATATATTATTTGAACATTTACTAAAACATAGATACTTATTAGGTTTGAGCTTTACTCTTATTTCTTTATCATTTAGTTATCACTTTTTTAAGTACTGCAACTCAAACAAATGTTAGCTTCCCTTTGTCATCCATTTTTATTTTCTTAGTTTTGTTGGTTTTTGTTTGTTCTATTTAAAACGCCTTCAGAGCTCTGTAGACTATTCCGATGAGAATTTTGACAAAAAACTAACGACAGTTTTTGAGGAATATGTTGATATTTTTAAATTTTTATATCTTACTAATCCATAACTGTATTATTTTCCATTATTGTCTTCAAAAAATGCTACTTCACTAGCTCTAATAGATCTGAATTCTTTATTCTAATTCAATTGCTCAAAGAGCGGAATATCGTCAGTGCTCTTCTAATATTAATTGCAGAAGACAGTTATGCGAGGAACAATCAATTATTCAAAAATACGCTCGGCACTCATACCAAATTAAGTAATGAAAAATAATGTTTACTCCCCCTATAAAATTCGGTAAATATCTAACAAACCGTCAGTCTACGTGGACTCATCATCTCCACTGTTTACCAATGAAAACATCGAATTGTAAACATAAATGCATTTCCATTGGCCGAAGCTGTCGGAATGTCCATGTGCACAATTTCTTCGAAATATTCCGGCGTGGTGAGATTAATTTAATTCATAAATTTCTTTGAATAAATGTAGCAAATTATCCAGAACACCATTATACCAATTTAGAAACATTGCGTCAAGTTTTGTCAGCATTTGATTTAAACACAAAAAACTGAATAAATGGATGGCAATAACCTAATCCTCAAGGATCGTTCGATGACGACAAGATTATTTGCGTTAGATAAAAGACTACCGAAGTTCTACACACTCGTGGCAACTCCTTAAGATACCAAATAGTGGTAGTAACAAAACTCAAATTTTAGCATTTATGTTTGAAAAAAATATTTCTATTCCTGTCAGTGATCGTCATAAAGAACTGAGTGAGGGAGACGATTTTGACTACCATTATTATTTATAAAGATATTTTTGAATTGGAATGTTTTTATTATTTTGTTTTATTTGCAAAGAATTTATTTTCCTTTATGGTTATTGAAATTTCGTTTTGTTCAGAAAAAAAAACGAATAGGGTACAAAAAGAGCTCAGTTCATATCTGGTACCCTGTTTAAACTTCTTTACATGCAGGTACATTTTACTCGTCTATTTACGTTTTATAATTTAATATTCAGTTGTAGCAAGTTAACGAGATGTAATAATGATTTTTTTCCAAGTTTCCAATTAAGTGCATCTGTGGAAATAATGGCGTATAATGCCGTTCAATTTATAATGATTCTATTGCCTTTTAACGAATACTTTCTCGCATAAAATATACATATTTTTAAAAGTATTTGTAAAAAAATTTATATAATTAGATGTCTACACCTATATTAGATCAAACAAAATTGTCGGCAAGGGTTTTTATAAAAGTTCTTATAATTTGCAATTGGTATTGGAAGAACATACACGATGTGGAACTGTAGTTTCAGTTGTTGATTCTCAAGAATTTATCCGAATCAACGGATCTGTCATTCCAATTAAAATGATTGCAGCTTTCAATAACTTTAAGATTTCTGATAACTATTAACAAATCATGTCAGGTATTCAACGTTGTCCTTGAGACTTAAACTATAACATTTCACCGTCATCTCATTGTCTGTCACTTGACTTGAGAACGTTGAAATAATAGATCATTACGAATCCCAAGGGCTCAATCAAAAAAATGTGAATTCGAATATAACACATTTTGAATGATATTCAGTGCCCCAGAAGTATGTTATTCATTTGTTTACTTGAAAAATCACAAGTAAAAGCTCAACATAAAGCTCAAATCATAAGGAATCTGTTCATAAAATATATATTCTAACAAAGTGGAGTGGAGTGTAGTGCTACCATCTCATTTTATCCAGATCTTGAATATGTACGACAAAATTCCTTTTTTTTATCTCTAGAAATAATGGCGGAATATTTTCATATCAATTGACAAAACCTCATTGTCTTATAAGTACCACATAACCATATGTTTCTAAAAATCTGGCAATGTTTTTTAAATTTGACGTAACATTTATGCCAAGACCACTATGTATATTTTGATGTGGCAGAGACTAGAGGAACTAAAGCTGGAAGTAATGCATTTTGAAATGTCAGCATCATTAAATAGTGAGGTCAGACTGCAGCTGAGTAGTTGCCATCAAAGTAAATAGTGATACATACAATTTGCCATAGAATTTTGATTGAACGCTAAGATCTATCAGCATACCCTAAATGGCACACATTCCAGGCCAATCAGAAAGAGCTTATGGAATTCTTCTAATAATACCCAACCCAGTAAAAAAAGAGAAATAGATAAACAAATTTTTTACCCGAATAAAATTTAGATTTTTATTGTTATAATATATGTTTTTAATTACTAAATAACTAAATATAACATTTTCTTAGAGTCCACATAGTATAGACGAGCCAAAACAATACTTAATTAAATTTTTTGTAAGTCCTCTGCCTGGAAAAGAGTGAAGGAAAACTAATTATTTTAATATAATATGAGGATTTATTGTGACATGTGTGTAAATTTTTAGTCTGAATTAATTCAAATTTTATTTATTTTCAGTCTTTCATTGACCTCATATAGCATAGAGAATAAATCAATTTTTATCATTATTCATATAAAAGTGCTGAAACAGTTTTGTTCTCATTTTGAACTTTTCCACTTACATATCACAGTAGACCTGGCAAGAAGTAACGACCACCCAAAATATTTGTCATTTATTTTTTTGCCGCTCACTATATAAATATATCGGAAATAAAAAAAATACATTTAACGGTTGATTTTAAGCAGCAACTACATTCTGTTTATCTGCTTAAATTTGGCGGGCTTCCCCTACAAATTGCTGCGACTTTCTGATTGACCTGGAATACATGCCATTTAGCGTTTGCTTGATCGATCATGAGTTCAGACTTCACTCAAGCACAGACGTCCCAGAAAATCTCATGTAATGGGATACGTGCTGGTAGACCCTGTTCTTCAGTTACTGTTAGAATTATTGAGAGAATGAGACGTACGTTTGAGCAGCCATAGTGGAAAAGTAAAAGTCTGTCTAAGTGAAGATCAATGTACAGTAGTTAGTTAGTTTTGCTGAAAAGATTTGTAGTTATATGTATATTATAATATGTAGTGTCACTAACGATGATTTTGTGTGATAGTTCATCTATTCCAACGTTAGGGTCATTAAATGTTATGTTTAGACGCGTATCTCTTTTGGGGTATGTAGAGCATCGATGGCTCATTAAAAAACCGTTTCTTCCATTTTTATCAATATTTTCTCACTCAATAAATTCAAATTAGCCGTGAAAAACGCAGCAAATTTTTTGTGCGTGCGTGACAAATTCTCGTGTGAAGCGAAGTCGAACACGGAAAGTCATGCAAGCACGGAAAAATCCATTTCTGGAAGTGTAATGAACGATACTTTTTATTGTACTTATCTAAAAACAACGCATAAAAGGATAAGAATTAAATTTAAAACACTCTATTTCTAAAGTAATTCATTTTAGTTTTTAAAAAACGCCTTGAAAGAATATTTAGATATTCCCGAAAACATATTAGAGCTAGCGGCACAAACCCCTGCTGATTTGTTACGAGCAAAATTAAAAATACTCAGGCTGTGGGTTATATACCAAAAAGGTGCAGTGTACTAACGGCAGAATAAGTAACCACATTTTTGTGCGTAGCTTCAGATGAACAATAACTACTGGTAAAAGTGATTTTATTGTTTGGGTTCTTTGGCGCGTCTGAGTTTAGACGAAGTGGAAAATATGAACCGTAGACGATTATTTGTTGCATACCGAAATCGAAGGAGTTACGCCCAAACACGTTGGATGCCATACCATCAAGGCTGTCCCGAAACTTGTTGCAAAATATCGGAAACTAAAAAATCCCGAAGAATATACCGGAAATGGGCTAATGCGTTCTTCGACAACCATGTTGGTGGAAAGTGATACTGATTTTCTCACTCTGAAAATAGAGAATATATAGAAGAATTCATACAAGGGAAAATAGAAGTATTACAAAAATTGTCTAACCCTTCTCACTTGCAAAATACAAGCTCTGAATTACTTCATTAGGAAAATAAGAACATCCGCGAACTGTATGCGTCAACATCTTTAGTTCTAAAGAATGGAACATCGAAGGGGCAAAACTTCTGCAATAATACAAATGTTACAAGAAATGTTACTATTAATACCAACGATTTCAAAATATAGTAATCATGTTGTTATTGTTTTTATAAAAGTTTTATAAATAGATAACTTTTTTCTCCTATAATTGATTTCAATTGAATTTTTTTATTTAGCGTATGGGAAAAAGATCGGAGATTGGGAAAAAAATTTCGAGCATTGTTCTGACAATTTCACCTTTACATCTTTGTGAAAACAAATGCATACAAAGGTGTTTACATATAAGTATAATGAAAATGATATTTGTTCAAACGTACTCAGTATTTAATCTTTACCACCTATTGTTTCAAAGCTGTGAATAAAGAAATATTACCATAAGGAAACAGAAGACGTTAGCCGACCTACATGCCTGATCGGCACACGAAATATTATAAAATTTTTTCCACTTTTTATGATATGATCTTCCATAAATTGGTTGATTCAATAAAATAAATTCATATTATCCAAATTTCAAGCTAGTTATTTGTAAAGGTATTTATTTGAGAATAAAATATTTTTAAAAAATGTTACAAACAACATATATAAGGTATGGAAATATCTATCCATAATTTCTATTTCATTATCTCTAATGCTTATACCAAACTGAAGGTACAAAGTTGCAGGAAAAATATTAGTATATTGAGTACATTATACACACAACGAAGATATTAAATAACAAAAAATTCTACCCAAAAATTGGGAGATAGAGGATATTAGATGAACAAATAATTAGCACGAGCTCATTTGTGATTCTCGTTTGTATTCCCTACGATACCCCGTATTTATTTGAAATGATCACCAGAATAAGAACGATACAAAGCGCGGTCCGTATTTCACGAACCCCTGAAATATAAATTCAAGTTAAATGCTATTTTTAGAAAAGAAATCAGAAAGTAAACGAACGAAAAAAGCACGATCTTAATTATGGTCTCTGATGTAGTAAATCAAGTTAACGGCCAGTTAGCCTGTCAACGATAGAATGCCATAAATTAGGAAGAAGTTAGATTCGTGGGCACATTACTAGCTCAATGGCCTATGGGCGAGAGATCTTGAACTAATATATCTGGAACAGAATGGTATATGAAACTTCGAAACAATAACTTTTATCTTCAATAGGATTTCAATCACATTTTATCATAACCAGATCTATATTGCTTCAAGAAAATTTTAATCAAAATAGTGATCACATTTAATCAGCTTCAAGTCTAATTTTATGAAAAATGCTTTCTATAAAAGGAAGAATTTTTCAAAATTTCGACAATATTTTGGCATTTTCCGAAACATACGATTTTTTGTACAAAAATTAAAATGGGTTTAGGGCCAGGTTGTGTTTACGTTAACACACTTGAGCATTCATATATCATATCTTTTAAAATCATACTAATATAACTAATCAATATTGAATTTATTTTTATGTTTCTAAATGTTCTTGATTATAGGTTACATCTGTTTCTAAATTAGTGTGTTAATCAGTTTTAAAAGATAGATAAAAATTGACGTTTCGAGTTTTCTTAGAGTCTTTATCAAAATACTTTGTTAAAGACCTTTTACTTCACTCATCATATTCGGAATTCTCAGTTCATCTGTAATATCCTGACTTTTCATTCTATCCCTGATCCTTACTCCTTTAATTGTTTATAGCGGTTCTAATTCAATCGTCCTTATTATTCCTTTTGTTGTTAATGTTTCACCTTTACGTATATTTATTATATTATTGTTCCAGATTATGTCTCACAAATATCTGCTGACCGTGAGACTTTTATGGATTTTTCTCTATTAAATTTGATATTGCTACTACAAGATAAATGAAATCCATTGTTTTTTATAATACAAGAGTCGATACTTAAGTTTTGAGATATGGCAACACTGATGTGAATGTGTAAAATCTGACACTGCCATCATGAAATTTGGCATTTTTAAAGGTCAACTTACTCAGAACGTGTTGTCATACGAGTGTTATTTGAGTGGTTTACAGAAACTTCAAACATTCGTCTTGGTTAGACAATGGAATTAAGTCGCACATTTTCGTGCAATGGTTTTTCATAAATTTCGACTGAATTAAACCAACAGCAGCGTGCCGATTAACTCACCTTGACTTTTTTGTGATGAACCACCAGCTCAAGCTCAAGCCACTGTGTTCCGTTGGTTTTCAATTCAATTCAATCGTGGTCGCACTTCGATACTGTGCATAAACTGGTATTGCAAGCTTGTCACGTGACATACCGTGGGATTGAGGTAAACTTAAGCATTAGTTCCACTCGCATACACCCAATACTGCAAGAACATTTGGCTGTCAGAAAATGTGTTCACGTTGCTTATCACATAATTTGACAATCGCTTATAAAAAGCTTGTCACGTTAGTACAAAGAAATTTAATCGGGTGCTTCAAAAGACCTCGTGAAAGGCGACGAATCATGAAGCTAGGTAAGTACTTTTAAGCAAATGGTCCCTGTTTTTTCTGAACTACTGTCATCAACATGTCAACACCGTTCCATTAACGAAACGTAGAATGGATAATTAGAGGTACACTAGCAGTCTTTTGCAAGAAGTTTTCGAAAAAATCAGGGAAACCAATCGTAGAAAACGAATCATTCTCCACCTCGACAATGTGAGCTCTCACACATCAGATAAAACAAAAACGTTTTTGAACAGTCAAAATGTCGAATTGATAGGTCCTCCACCGTACAGTCATTGTTAGGTACCCAATTAATTCTTCTTAGTCCTGTAAATCAAAAATGAATTACGAGATCAACGCTTTTCTACACCTCATATAAGCGGTTGATTACATATTTCGGAGTAACCTCAATCGAAATGGAAAAAATGCTCCGACAATTGATTCAAAAGCATTATATTATGAGAGAGAAGAAAGCCATATTCAATTATAAATATTTGTTTTTATATGACTAAGTCAAAACTTAAATAGCATCTCTCGTATGTTACTGTCTACAGCTAGTTTATTTCAAATATGATCTTTGGTTACAATCATTGGTTGAGTTTTCTTAGTATAAATATTCATCTACCGTTGTTTTCATTCTATATATTAGGCGCTATTAACGTTGACTTTACTATCTATTCTATCTGTTCATGATAATATTAGATAGTGTAGGGCTAAGACTGTCTCTCTCCCATCCTGGTCATAATCTGTATTTTACATAATTCCTCTTTGGTTTTTATTCTTGTTATATTTTCGGTGATCTTATTATAATTTTCTCTATTCTCTCTCTCATCTCACGGCGGTAAATATTGATTAATTTAGTAATTGAATAACTTTGTTGGTACAGTCATTTATGTAATACTTCTATATAGACAGTTTCTATCAGTGGAAGCTGTTCCGACTGAGGAAGACAGAATGACAACAATCCTCTGATATTCCAGCTCGGTTCTGCGCATTCTCATGCCGCAGTATAGATAAAGGGTCTCGAACGAGAGAAAATGTATAATACCAACATACCAACTGTCCATATACGAGTATTACATATATGGGTACAGTAGACTCCGTTTTTAAGGTGCCTCAGAAATAAATCGTTAAACCTGATGGACTTGATAAGAGCCATGAGACCAAGTTATTAAATCAGTATACTCTCATCGGTCATGAAAATTATGAAGACTTAAACATTTCTGGTGATCCATTAATAAGTTTATTATAAGAATAGATATGTAGAAAAATAGTTGATAGGAAATAAATAAATAAATAAGTCATTCCTGAATTTTTACCAAGTTGTAAGAAATATATTTAAATTCTCACGTTCCGTAATTAAAATTATATGTTTCTAGTTTTTTTCTTTTCTCTCCAAATCCTAAAAAAGTATAAAGTTATGTAACATATTTTGGCATGCAGTCTAAACCTGTTCCAAGTACAAAAAAGATTGATGTTGGAATATTATTAAGTACGAAATGAGGAAAAAGCACTGATAAAAAGAAGGTGCTATGAACCAACAACTTTTTCTGTACAACACACTTTGGTATGAATGTCGGTGGCAACGTGTTTTTGATTAATGATATCAAGTCATGATTATGAACGTATATCGTGGCTTTTACCCTTCAGGAACAAGTGTATACACGAAGAATAGCCAATGTATGTAAATTTCGTAAAAAAATTCTAATAATGTTGTGTATCTTCATATGACATTTATGATGGATAGTCGATTTTCATGCTCGATATTAATATTTTATTTCGTGAATACGGATATTATTTTTTCAGTTGTTATTTGGAATATCTAGAATGATATATAAACTGTGATAAATGGGACAGAAAAGTATATTCACTTGTTATACATAGTTCAATTGTTAAAACAGACTCTTTTTTTCGCTTTCTCCTTCGGTCAATGGAGAACTAGAAAACAAGTAATTTCTCATCCATCAGTTGATTCACTGGCTTCGAGACCAGTTGCAGTTGCATTTCACAGGCACATTGTGCTGAAATTATACATGTTAAATATTTTAATTTTTCATCACAAGTATCGATTTTGCGTACTTTATTATGTTTTATTGAAATATTTTCCATTTCTCATTATATTTCGTTTCTGTATTGTTGATACTTTCGAACACGTTAAAATGGCTCATTCTCAATTTAATAACGAAGATTGTGACAAAGTTGTTGGAAGAACTTCATTTGCTACAAAATACCCAGATAGACCACGACCAAATTCGCATACTGTTAAAAGAATCCTCAACAATTTGAAGCTATACGGGTCATTTGAAGCAAAAGTTAATCGAATTAAACCAGTTATTGACAATAATAATGCCGAAATTATGTTGTTGCTTATTTTACTGCTTATCCAGAAGCATCAATACGTGTTGCCGTAGGAGATCTTGGAGTAAGTAAATCGTCGATTCACCGTATTCCACGAAAACATAAAATGCATCCCTATTCTCACAATTTGTGTCAAAATATAAAACCAACCAATTTTATTAAACGAGTAGAGTTTGCTGAATTTTTAATAATAAAATGCCAGGAAGACGAAGATTTTTTAAAAAACATTATTTGGTGCGACGAATCGAAATTCACGAAAAATGGATCATTCAATAGACACAATTACCATTATTAGAGTCAAGATAATCTTCATTCAACGAAAAAACGTACGTTTCAAGATCGGTGGCAGTGCAATATCTGTTGTGCTATTAGAAATAATCAAACACTTCATTTTCACGATGGGAATTTGAATAGTTAGAAAACACAATCAATTAATTTATTCTCAATTAATAATGTTAACAGCACTGTTTTTGTATTTTTTTATGTTTATGTTTTATTTTTAGGTGAAAGATATCTTGATATTTTAAGAAAATATTTAGACATCTTGCCACCAGACGAATTAAACAAACTTTTTTATAGAAGATTGTGAGCTAAGAATTCGAAATTCCTTCAATTCCTGAGATGATGATATGCCGTGCGACGAATGAAGGCCTACTGAGAAGGGTTGAAAAATGCATTTAAGTTCAGAGGAATAATTGAGAAAATTTACTTTACAGATTATTTTCCTCTGGCTTTTAATTTTCCATAAAATTTTGTAGCATATCTTCTTATTATTACATATGGCTTAATTCGATTAACTTTTGCTTAAAATGAACCGAATAGCTTCAAATTGTTAAGTATTCTTTTAACAATGTGCTATTTCTATCGTGGTCTATCTGGATATCTTACTGCAAAAAAAGCCCATCTTGTAACAATTTTACCATGTATTGAAAGCAAATTTCCTAATCTTTTTTATTTATTAGTGCTTGTATCAACGGGTCAAAATAAAATGAAAAAAATAATTTATAAGGTTCTGCAACTAAACTAAACCAAACTAAAATTTTAGGTAAATTTCAAAAGTATATTTAGTCGGCCATCTTAGAAAATACTTTAGTTAAAAAGATCGTATCCGAATACCCAAACGTATAAATTTTCATGATTTTACTATAGTATTTTGCCATGTACAGATAGTTTAACTCGTCGTCGTTAATTTTATTTTAAATCCGATTTTCTGTTTTTATTTTATTGGTTGTTCTTTCTTAAAATCTTAAATTCTTAGAATCACGGGTAATTACTGCCGAAGGAGATCCATTTGTATGGGAGCAACTACTCTGGCAGGAGGATAAAGATAAGGATAGAACCAATACTGGAAGTATAATATAATGTACGAAACACCTCAACCAGTTAGTACATCAACAACATATATGCAACAAGTATGTAACTCAGTCCTACATATTCACTTGAATGTTAATTTACGGTTGATTTTATCAATAAACAAAGTAAGTAATCGCAATGCCAACGATAAGCATGCAATATCTACTCAGGCCATAAACTAAAGTGTCGACTTATCTAGAACAACACGAAGAAAACACTGCACTATTATTATTGCTGTCAAATGCCCAAACAGGAATAATTCGATTTTTGTTTTTAATACGAAAACAGTTCAGATTTGGAATACGAAGTTTGAAAATACACTTCTAAATAGTTTTCAAAGAGCATCTGATATTTGTAATAATTGGCTACCAAGCTAGGCACATCAACCCAAAAATATTAAATGGCTTACAGTTACTTGATGATCTGAAGAATTCAACCGAAAGACAATTTTTTTCTTAAGAAAACTTTGTTAGTTTATTTTGAGGAGTTATCAAGACAATTGAAACAATCAACATTAGGATCCCATTAATAGATGCTGAGAAGTATAGTTACAATGAAAGATAACGATTAAGTCTTATGCCGACTCCGGTGATTGATACAAATAAATACTTACTCCAATCGGGAATACTACATTTTTTTAATCACTGGGTTTATAATTACACTAAATAAAATTTCTATAACCATTACTTCTATATACATCTATACATAATTATATATACTCTTCTGTATACCACTTTATACAACTACATTCTATATACGTATGTACTATAGCTCTATATATTCCTTTCAGGGTTCCTATCTGAGACTAATAGTAAAAAAATAGCACTTTGGTTAATTATAAATATTGTGTTTTATAATTATGTTTACATAGTTTCCTAAGTGTATAATAACTATCTTTTAGATGTTCAACAATATTTGGAAAGTACTTTTTCTAACCTTGTCCTTTTTTTAAGTTTAACTGAGCTCATGTTGGCTTTTCATAACCTTAGGAGTTAATAGCCACCACAAATTCCATAATTATCGAAATTCGTGCATTCTTAAGACGGAAATCGGAAAAATATATTTCAAAATAGTCGATAATCTCAACTTCAGAAGAAATTCAAGTCTAAAAGATATAACCGAGAGAAAGATTTTGCTGGTAAAGGTATATTTAAAGAAAATTTCAGACTGATTTAGCTATTGCTATTCCTTACAGAGGCATGCCGTTGTGATAGATTCCGAAAAGTGAAATTGTATGTCATCAAAGATCTCACTTCTGCGTTTTTGATAAAATGTACCCTATACAAAAACCAAATTTCCATGAAATTTCAGTGTTAAAGGAGAAATTCGATTTCCGACCAAAAAAATCGAGACACACTTTTTCAAATTATCAAAATGACAAATATGCATAATAGTTTCTGTTGAATATATTAATTTGGCACCATGGCATAAGATTTGGCGAAATTTTTGCAATTATCGAATCCGGTGGATTACTATATCTCAGGTTAACTGCGACTATTTTTGATAATAAACGAGTAAATCTGTTAACTCTTGTACGCCGCAAGGGTTGGAAATCCAGCAATTCTACTAAATCCTATAATTACTCCAACAAAAAGTGTAGTAGATCGATTCAAACTTCCACAAGAATTTGAATCGTAAAAAGCTTTGGAAGCGCAGTATGTTCCCCTTAGAACTTCGATCTCGGTTAATGTCTAAATTAGCGAAAATGTTTCGAATTGAAATGGGATATTAGGAAATACTATTCAAAATTTTTCAAATGTTTATCCATTTTAATTCAGAGCCTCTTTTTGAACACAATAAAAACAAGGCATCCGTAGTAAAAGTACTTCCTTCTGCGTTTCAGAGGAATATGTTGTTCTCATCGATTGTACAATATACTATTTTCGGTACTTATTATAGTTATGAGATACGGTATTTAACTAACATCAGTGCCTCCCCATTGAATATATACTTAATCATTGAACTTAAATTATTTTATCATCAATGATACAATAATAATTGAGATTATTATTCAATATTTCATTACAGTAGAAATTACACAAAAACACAAAGTTCCATTTTTCAATGCAACCCGCAAGTAATTAAAACAAAAATCCTGCTGAATAATAAACTGTTCACTTCTCAAGAGGCATGTAGTATAGGATCAAGCAGGTTAGGGTCGCGAGCCAAAAACGTACCGAGCTTCTGGACGTGAAACAAAAAGTGATTAATCTGTGGAAATCTTCCCCGACGGGTCGAGGGAATTAGGAGGATTATCACAGACACTGGGACGCTTCGCCAGTTCCATTATAGCGATTTGTAATGTTTCCTGATGCACTTCACTATTTCCGGAGAGGATGGATTTATTTGAAATATGTTTATTTCCCTTTAAATAAAATAATGAGCAGTTTAGTGGGATTTCGAAAGGAATTTATAAAAAAAATGTATTGAAATCTACTCAATAACTTTTTCTTTAAGGACATCTCTCTCACAGGATCAAATCTTCTAAATATGTAATGAAAATTATTCTCATTCCTATTAATTTTGGTTTACAAGCGGTGATGTTGGGAAAATTTATGAAAAGTGGTGTGAAAAATGAGCATATATCCAATACGAAACTTTATCATGTTATATAGCGAAAATCAAGAAAGGATTTTCCCCAGCATTATTATATATTAATATTCTAATAAAAACTCTAGTCTGCTTACTCCTTCGAAGCCCAAAATTAATGGGTCGTAAAAAAGAATGAATCTTTTTGAGCCCTATGTACCTCCCAAATTCAAGTCATAAATATGAACCTCTACATCATGGTCTGTGCAATGAAAATTGCCCCGAGAAAATACTAAAACTTTTATGTTTCTTATTCCAATGTTCAAATCAGTAGCGCCGACTAACATAGGTTGAAATAAAATTCAGTTCTCAAAAGAACATGATTGAATCAGTCAAATCACATGCTTTACGAATTTATAACTGAAACTTGGTTATTATACTCGTATATATAAGTGCAGAGACTCTTGTGAGAGATTGCAATTTTAATTATTTGAGAGAATACTAATCTCCAGCATGATTTGAGTTTCGTAAAATAATGCCAAGGAAATTTTGCGTAAATAGAGTGAAGTGTCTTTGATGAGGCAAATATGAAAAATCTTGGCTCATATACAAAAAATCCATATCAGTTGTCAATTGAAATTCCCAATTTTCGTTATAATGGTTATTATAAAACATTTACACTTGTTATTATCGCTAATTGGTGATAATTAAATGGAAGAAGAAAATTAAAAACCACAAGTTAAATATCAGGCTCACTACTCCCCCACGCATTTTTCAATACTTTTTCGAAGTTTTCCTGAAATTTGTCTAAATTTGTTCACTGGTAATTTATCAATTTTCGCGAGTTATCTCCCAAATCATCATTTACGAAATTTAATATCAAATCAATCCTTTCTGTAGAATGAGCAGGACAGCCATCATGTTTAAATTTTCAATCTCTAATGAAGAAAGTTCCGAAGATTCCTTGCTCATATGCTTTCTTGTTTTAATTGCATAATGCGATTGCCTTCGCTCCAACATCGATATTTTGGGAAGACGAAATACCATTTGTGGTAAACTAACTTCAGAAAAAAATATTAATTTATGAAAATTTCTCATTATTTCCTCCAAAGACAAACAGAGCTGCAATCACCATTCATCGTCCACTTTATAGTGTGACTACAAATTTCATTGGCTTCATAAACTCTCTGTAAGTGAGTTTGATCTATGTTTATAATTGCTCTCAGATTTCTAAGTAATATTTTGAGATTTACATCTATTGAATTTAGGTCATGCAGCAATTTTCTTAGCAATAACCTTTTGTATGTTTCTTCTTGTAATAAGTGCTTTTGTTGTGAAATATCTTTTGATTAAATCCCAAGAAGTACTTTTGTTCATTTCATTATCTGGATATCTTACACTGAACAAAGGAATGAGCATATTTTTAGATCTTTTTCTGTACCGCCCACAAACCTTTTTGTCTCATATGTATGTAAATACAGTTCGGGTCCAATAAAACAGTGTTTGTCATTTCATATTAACATATTAATATTGTTATGTTACTTTTTTTTCCACGGCAGTTTTTTCCGAAAATATTATTCTTTGATATGTGAAGAAGACAGAAAAAAAAGGACAAATATAGTTGATCTATGATTTTTAAGTTTGGCATAGGCATCTTATGTTGATTCTAAACAATTTAGTCCCAATTTTTATATGATATTGTCGTATTTGCAACATAAACAGCACTTTACTGTGAATGAAAATAAGTTTTTCGGAAATTTTCCAAACCTAAATTTTTCAAAACCAAATCACTGTCTGAAATTACTTTTTTACCAAAAAGGGGCTGGACTCTAAGTAATGGAAACTTTTGTGTATATTTATTTGCAAGATATTTTTTTCATCACATCATAGAATATGAAGATAATGAATATAATAATTCCGGAATTTTTTTCGATTTATATACGTATCATAAAATAACGTGAAATGAAATAATGTCTCACAATATTTTGTTAATAATTTCACTGAGATTGCGAAAGTCCTTTTTATATTATTTTCGCGTGAAACAATTTAGATTTGGAGGACTTGAACACCTCAAACGTGAAATTGAATTGTATGTATTTTATATATCCAATATTTTATTTGGATGAAAAAAGATTAAACGAACATTTTTTGCACAAATACATATTTATAAGGATTGATTTTAAGCTTGTCACGTGTGATAGTTAATATGTTTCAGATTCTATATTAAGCATGTGGTAGTTAATACGTATTTTATTTTTATTTTTACAATAAAATTCAATTGGATACGTCTATTTTCTCTTGAATACGGAAAATATACTCCATAATCAACAATGATAGCATACAATGAAGGTCAGTCAAAAATTTTGTCATTATTTAATTTAAATTCAGTTTATGCCAACAAAAATCTTTACTTCACACTGGTACAATCAATTTGCATTTATTTCACGTATTGAAATAACATTTTTAACATTCATTTTCATATAGAGTTATTTTTATCGTGTCTCTCGTTTCCGGCTCTCTTATACCAGTGTACAGATACACCCGCGCTTTTAAATTGGAGTCACCATAATATGGCTTGTCCAGTTCAAGACTGGTTTATTTCAAAAAAAGCGATTTCTCAGGAGAGCTGAGTAAAGTTTATGCTTTTCTCTTTAATTGATATCCGATGATTTCATTATCCGAATTTTTTAAATTTTGCATGAATCATCACAATAAAAGTACTCCTCTATAGATTTACAGAGGTTTTCCCCTCTCTCTATACTATTTTTTTAATGAGTAATTATGAGCAAAACTCCAAGATGATCCTATCTTGCACCGAAATATTTCAGGTTTTTATAGATAACTCCAGTTATTAATCATTCAAAAGCTGTACAAAAACAAGAACAAAAGTGTAAAACATAATAAATATCTTCATGAATTCAAAAATCCTTGAGACTAGTGAGACATTTTTAGTGAAAAAAAAGTCATGAGTCTTTATTCTCAGTGGTAACTACGTCTTTCTTCAGACTAGGTAGGCACTCTTATCACAAATTGTTGACAAAAAAAAACATTTTCATTATTTTAAGATAATCACAGCTTATTACAAAATATGACTTTGTACAATAAATGCATGTAAAACTTTATATCTAGATACTACAAAAAGAGAAAAAAAAATACTGTGCCAATTCGTTTCCTACTGAAGGAACTCAACAATACAATTACTTGGAAAAAAATGCATGTAAATACTTTTACATCTAGATACTTAAAAAAAGAGAGAAAAAAATACTGGGCTAATTCGTTTCCTATTGTAGGAAATCAACAATACACTTGCTTTGGAAAAAAATGAAAATAATAATAACAGTATAAAATAACAAAAATTGTAGAAAAACCAAGGAAGCGATTAGTTTGCACCTTTTATAAATTTTTGTAAAACTCTTTGTAACACAGAGGCATGACAGCTACACCATTGGTTTTTTTCTGGAAAAGAGAAAGTAATGCTTCTTTTTTTTTTATTAGTGATGCTCGACTTTCTTGTATAGGCCTTGGAGAGTGTTACAGTTGGAGTGAAACTGAAACTGCAAGAAGCAGATGAACTGCTTCGACGTTTCTTGTTCTGGTTTGCTATGTTGATAGATTTGAAATCTTGCTGAGAGAATGATGTTTTATATCGAAAAAATCCAGGCTCATCTTTGTGGGTCTCAATCACACAGATATCAGCGATTGGTACCTTAACACCGTCTTCATTGAACAAAGCGTCCTTTATTGTCAAGTCTGCTGTCAGCTTTTTCAAATCGATGATTTCGGAGAAATCTATTTGCTTGACAGCGTATGCTGGAGGTGTCTTCTTTGCTTGTGAGATGATAGAAATATAATTTTCTGGGACGTAGATAGGTGAGGCTTTTTTATATTTCTTTATAGCCTGTTCTATAACAGAGTGAACGTTGTCGCCCTCGTTTTGAGTGTGTCCAGTTACTAGGAATTTGTGCGCTATAGATCTGATATTTTTAAGCTCCCAAGTGGCAAACATGAACAGGGCAAAAATAAACCGGTTTTTTTGCTGACCTCCGCAGTTATCACTGTAAAAAATGACATCAACTGGGGTATTGACAGTTCTGTTTAGGTTTTCGAGGTATAACCAGATGGAACAGCCAATTTCGTTGGCACCCCGTTTTGCTTGGCCTTCATGCCACATGTAACAATATGTCTTCTTGGACTTTAGCTCATACATAGTGAAGTTATACACGTTTAATTTGGACACGTAATAAAAGGCTAATGATTCTCCTTAAGGGCAAGGCAGGGAAGCTTGTAGATCAAAAACGGTCACAATTTTATCTAATCCTTTATCTGTATCTTTTTCTAATCGAGCCATCTCCTTTTCTCTTAAATGCTCTTGGTAATTATCTTTGAGCTGTGCTTTCTCAGATTCAGAGGCGTTCAGGTAGCCCAAACAAAAATTACACTGATCTTTTTTAGGGCGGTGGAAAGCAATGTTGAACTCGGTGTTGAATATGAAGGCGTACATTGAATACTTAACGAATGGCTGGCTTGCCTCTTTCTGGACCTCGACATAATCACGATGCAGATCTGCAATAGACTTTCCTCCTTCAATGTACTCCTTTTTACTATTCGATCAGCAGTAGTGGCTTTCGAGCCGAGGTATGGAGTTGATGTGATTTCGTACACCTTCCTTCATCTCAGGTGGAAGAGATGAAGAGAATAATCTAGAGGGAAATAAGTTAATTTACCATTCAAAATAGAGCCATTATCATAATAGTTCAGTTTTGTACTAAAGATTGATATGAAAAAGTTACTTACTGTCGGTTTATCTCATAATAACCCACTATTGCACAATAGAACTCCACTCTCTCTATGTGTGGCAAGGATCAAAACTGAAATGATTCACTCCCCCTCCACAAATCAAAGATGGCCCACTTACATGCACTCCATCTAGGGGTGATCCACTAAGTTTTTTAAGAAACGGTCTTGCACAGAGTTAGTAGAGGCAATTTGAAGATAATTCATGCAAAAAAGTGAAAATCACTTTATTTTGAGTTAGACCAGTCTTGAACTGGACAAGCGATATGTTGGCATCACCCAACCGACTCAGCGATTTCATCGAGTGAACACGTGTATAAGTGAAGTGCAGTGAAAGCGGACTCAGGTAGACAGATAAAACTTTCTCCTTTTACAGGTAGCTGTGCTTATATACAGCTTTTTATATATTATGAATAATAATACTTTGGCATAAAAGAATTGTGTTTGTATATACATTTGATTGTGTACTTTGGGAAACCAAAACGAAGAATTACAGGAATAGGGCCTGAAAACTCTAGAGATAGAAAGATGGAAAATATGGGAGAAAGACGTCCGTCCTATCACTATAGAAGACAAAAGTACGAAGAATAAAAGTGAGAGCCCCAAAAATCAATCACCGGAAGCCTGAGTTTCTAAAGAAAAACAAATGGAAGACTGCAACATGGAAGGAGAATATACAGAAGTGAACAACAAGAAAAAGAGGAAGAAAGCATAGAGGCAATCCTTTGAATAAGGAGACACAGCGGACACAAAGATACAATGAGAACTGGAAAAAATAAGCAGAGAGGAAGAGAAAAAACAAGCAAAACCGGAGAGAAGCAGCAATATGGGAGCAGCAAGTGCAGAGGAGATTCGATACCCAGTGTAAAATGGAATTCACACTGGAAAAATAACAACTCATTGAAGAGAAGGAATGGAAGCGAGTCATCAAAAGAATGGCTATAAGCACCCACGCGTCGGAAGTCAAAATAGAGCTGAGAGAAAATGAATCAAATAAAAAAAAAGTATGGCAATTTACGAGTCGTATACAAAAAACGCCGACAACACTCTGCAATTACTAGCGATATTCATGGTAGTAGCAGAAGAGCAATCATACAAGAAGCTTAGATGTCTAGGCCACACAAAAATAAGTGTTGTTGAACAGAAAAGGCACGACGGACCTGTACAATGTTATAGATGCCAGGATTTGACAATGGGCAAAGCACGTGCAACATAGACGTAAGATGCGCGGGAGCGAGGCACTGCATCCTCAGCAGGACAAAGAAGCCAAAATGTAAGAGCTGCGGAGGAGAACACCCGGCGAACTACAGGGGGTACCCGAAAAAACCAAATAAAACGGAAGCAAATAAACCAGCCACAAACACCACTCAACCAGGAGGTAGCTACGCACTAACTGCTAAGAAAAAGTCAGTTCCAGCAGGACAAGGAACGCCCGAACTACTGAGTGTGCAGATGCAGACAGCCTACAAGAGGACACCCCGCCAAGGTAATTCCGCATTTCATAAACAAGTAGTGCCGAATACAGCTGTGAAGAAGGCAAAAGACCACTCCGCTTAGATCTTTTCTTGCCGAAGAAGGCTGGAAAGGGCTTATCCGACGCAGCGGAAACAAATTTAGACGCCCAGAACAAGAAGACAAGAGTGTATAGCCAACAGGTTAACTCTTAACCAGAAGATTGGACTTCCCAGAATCTCCCATAGAACTCAGGGGAGAGGAAGGAGTCCACACGCGAATGAGGATGAGGTTCTGTAAGTTTTAGGTATATACACTGCTCAATTCAGGGTCGTTTGAAAACAGAGTTTTTACCTAAAAAATTTTCCGCCTTATTCTATTTTTGCTAAGCTTGTATACATATATTTATAAACTTCCTTGCTATCTTATTATCGTTTGTATGTATTGAACCATGTGATTTTTTGAATAACAGTCATTTTGTTTGTGAATTTTGAATCTAGTTTTTAAACTATCTTTTTCCATTTTTTTCGGAAATTTGATTCAATGTAATAATATAGTTCAACTAATCAATCAATCAATGTTTATTCAGGATATGGAGAAATAACTTTTCTTAACTCTGACCCTCATGTACAATATTTGGAGGTTTTTTTCCAAATCAAGCTCAAACCCTGATTCATTGAACTGAGTTTCACTTTTCTCTTTTCAGGTGAAGCAAAAATTTTCTCTCGGAAGACAGGAAACGACATGAATTGGAATTTCTTAGGATTGTGCATTTATTACATTATACGTGATTATTTCCATTCAAGTCAGAGCACAAAGAAAAATTATATGAAGTAGTTCATAAAACTCTACTACGACATTGCGAAAAGTACACATTTAATTTCGTAGAAAAACAAAATGTAATCAAATTTGATTATAAGAACATTTATTTGAAAGTCAGATTAAATTGTGATTTAGACAA
Source organism: Diorhabda carinulata (assembly GCF_026250575.1). NCBI lineage: Eukaryota > Metazoa > Arthropoda > Insecta > Coleoptera > Chrysomelidae > Diorhabda > Diorhabda carinulata. The sequence continues at coordinate 47,779,526 of NC_079472.1, read as the reverse complement.
AGAAATGAAACTGGAAATGAGTTGTTTATTTAATACCGTTATTTCTTCATCCTTATGAATGGGCATTTGTTCCTGGGAAGTTCCTGTTGCACGGCGTAATGAATAAAGTTTTAAAGAAAAATTGTATTGTCTGAAAATAATTGCGGTATACGGATTTTACGAATTAGTATAAACATTCCTTTTAGTTTATTCCCCCATCCCCTGTTGAGTTTCAAAACACTGTTTACAACAAATGTATAAATAAACTTTTTATATGAGTAAATTGCATAAGAGTTTTTGTGATAAAGTTAAATAACGCTAAGCAGCGTCAGAAACAATATACGTTCATGAATATGTGCATTCACTCAAATATGTTCAAATCAGAGTTTATGATAGTTAGACAATGTTTAATTCTCAGTTTCAACAAGAAGTGTTACTCATATATGTGAAAAGTTTAAAAATAAGCCAGTATTTTGATAGACTAGTAGGCTAGAACATTATCGCTCTGCATCAAGTAAAATATCGTAGATAATGATACACAAATTGAAGATGAATATGAAAAAAAAACATGGAAGCTCGATATATTAGGGAACGAGTGGCGAAAACTTTACCATTGAGAAGACCACTTTAACAAAATCATGTATTCAATATGTTCATTTTAAAATGTATTGCTTCTATTGTTCCTATCCACAAATCTTAAAATAAAATCACAAACTGAAAAACTGGAGTAAAATTAAATAACTCTTCTATATACTAAATAGTTGAATATATAATTATATCCACTGGTATATGAAATAAATTTTCGGAATAAAATTCTTATTTTAACAAAAAATAAACTTAAATCAATTATTTTTCCACGTGTTCCAAACAACAACATATTTTACTTCTATTTTTTTTATTGCGTTTGTGGATCATAGAGCTTCAGGCACAATATCTCTATCTCCTTTGAAAATTTCATCCATTCCTTCGTAATATTTTCTGCCCTTTCTTGTTTTGGTTTTATTATCAGTTAATTTTTCATGAGCCTCTTCCACCACTCTCCACCGATTTTCTATATGGCCTGAATTATTTTTCACATTTAATACTCTATTAGTTTCGGTAGATAATACTTCCCACAGTATTTTAGATTTTTGATTTGAGAAGGTCCCACCCTCCACCGATATTTTTTATTTATGTCCAATAAAACTTTGGTATGGTTTGTTGTCTAGTTTGCACTGGATTTTTGCCAGGGGTTTGTTGGTTCACTGGGCAACACTAGAAATTCTCCAATAAAACCCAAAATAGGAAAAATATTTTCTCAATTTACCTCAAACAACAATGAAAATGTACGTAGAACACCTGTCACAATAAATTATTTTAGTAAAGTTATGATTTTGTTAACCCAAACTCTTTATCAGTTGCTGCAGCCTAAGACATAAATTGATCAGGATATAAATATCTTACACACATGCGCTTTGCAAAGGATTTGCAAACTGTATGAAATATTTTTGTGATTGACGGTTGAAACAAACCCATTTTAGAAATGGTAAGATGTAAATGGCATTATCTAGATTTTCTAGTAACTCATGAAGATTGTATCTGAAATAAACTGCTGCTTCCTAGCGTATTATTGGTATTCTATAATAATATTCGACAGATAAGTTTATAGTTGAAAATATAGTTTTGAAAAATTAAAAAACTTTCAAAGCACTTTGAACTAAAAAGTTAAAAACAATTTTTAAAATCAGCTTATAATAATAATGAATGAAAAATACTAGTTTTATTGTAGAAAAGATTTGAGCGCTCGATGTACCAGAAATATTGAACAAAGGTCCCCACGCTTTTTATACAATAATTTTTCATTCATATTGGTTCAAGCTTATTTTGAAAATAATTCATAGTTTTAGATACTTGTTTTTATATTTTTGAATTTTATTTATATTTCACTTCCTAGTTTCTTAATTGTTACCTCCCTCGTATAATAGCTTCGCTGCTTATGAGCTCACGTAGAAACTTGTATCGAGCCAAAACGGTGTAGGTGGCAAGGTTGTTGAAGTGCTTAATTTGCAACACGGAGATCGGAGGTTCGAATTCTCTGTCGAACGAAATTTATATTAAATAAGTCACTTACTTTCCAAAGGAAAGTTAAAAACAAACAAACCAACATACAGGTGAAGCTAATATAAGTGTGTTAAAAATTGAACAATTTGATCGGTCGCCATGAATTATTCACTGTTACAAATTTTTAGTCCATATCATTACAGTTAGATTTTGTATTGATAGACTTCAAACTCCAGCTGAGTGACAGATGGCTTATTGTATTTGGAGGTTTTCACTATAAAATGCCCTTTGATAACAAAATGTATACATACTAATAAAATAAAAGTCAACACGTTCAAAAACCTGAAAAATAGAGATAAAGGTACTAAAAATATGAGCAATAGCTTATTCGATTCGATTTTAAACAATTAAAAATTGAAATTGAGGGAAATTTTTCTAATTCATAATTTTCTCTGGATAACCAAATAGCAAAAAAAAAATTTCAAAATTTATTGAATTTCCCCATTTACTTAAAACAATTTTATAGATAAATCACATCAAACATTTTTCCAATTTTTCCAAATTTTCAAAATTACTTTTATATCATAGGAAAATTATTTTTTTGATGAACTCTAGTAAGCGGTGGCGCATTAACACTAAGTTAGGGGTATTAAGAATATTTGTTGAAGCACACAACTGAAATTTGAATTTAATGCCCTTTAACAGGTACACAATCATTTATTTATTTACTGAACCCCATATTGGGAGCAGTTTTGGTTTTGATTCATATTGAACGAAGTTAAGTGGACTACTTATAAAACTAACTATTTGATCATGATAATGTTTCATTTAATTTTAGCTGTAATTTTGGCATCAACATCATTGAATTGCTCCAATTACAGGCGTTTTTTCATAATAAAGTTCCCGCTTCCCCCCACCTCTTATTTGAAGAGATGGACTAAAACTTGTAAAATCAAATATACGCTTAATTTCTTGAAGAATACGATCATCATAGTTTAAATGCATCTTAATTAGGCAAAATTTGTAAATTATTCATTTTATAATTTTTGGTATTGAATTATATTCAGATTATACCAAATAAAGGTGGACACGTATACTACAACTGAGCCTTCCTTAATACGTTAAATTAATTAAAACACCGGATTACAGAAAAGAGGATTGCAGCAACCTATATAAGTTATGCTATATACTAAATAGAGGATATAATAATTATGCCTAATCTTTATAGGGATTCTACTCTAAGATGATGAACTTTCGACTATGGTTGATTACATAGGTGAAAGTACATTCATTTCTTATTTGACTCAACTTATTATTAAAAATAACTTTACTCAAAATCAAAGATTTTAAAATTGAAATAAAGAACTTATTAAAACAACTTATTTGAATTTATAAAGTATCTTCATAATTAATTCAGTCGCATTAATTGATATTTGTTTTTATTAAACCCTATAGTTTCACCATGTTTTTTATTACAATAAATAAAGGTAGCTCTTAATTAACTTTTATATTTGTCTGGCGTACAAAAAGTGAACCATGGTCCCTACTACACAAAAAGTTGGCTACCCTGGATCTATATTAATCAAAGTAGTAATAATAATGTTTCAATTCATCAATTTTTTATTATATAACTCGATAATTTTTGCCATTCTCGTAATAGATTTATTTGAACTCCGACGATCGAATTTACCATCTAATTCGAGTTTTCAAATTATTAACGAAGTTTTACGACCATTTATAAATAAGGAAAATATCTCATTTAGTCGTTCATAGAAATAATGATCTCATTACTTCAATGAATAGAGTGAAGGGGTCGGTTACCTAAGTCAAGTGCATGAAATAATTATTTAACTTGATTTGAGAAAAACGTAGTACATGGCTTAATTGAAATGATTCAGGATAGCGTATTATATTATTATCTTGCTTATTACATGTGTAGGTACGTATAATTTTTTTGTTGAAAGTGTATTTTCATTTGAATGATAATTAAGGTCCATTCCATAAAAAATTGATCAATTGTACATCAATACAAATATACATTCAGATTTATATGTAAAATTCAAATTCAATCAACCATTGCACATGTGGTGAAAGTAGGCTACGATTAACTGAAATTCTGGAAATTTCATACAATTGAAAGATGTGGGGAAAAATTGTTAACTGTTCAGTCGATTGTTAAAGTTTTATTTGAAAAACCGGACAAGCTAGCGTTTGGGTCAAAATTCAAATCTAATCAACGAACTAACCTAACCTAGCCAACCAATATTATATCTAAATCTCTATGAAATGAACACTCTGTATATGAATACTAGTGAATAAATTATTTATTTTGTATCGAGCTGTAGTCAGTCAAAATGTGGTATAAATTATATGAATATTAGATATAAATTAAAATATGTATATAATTTCTCATATTTACCTGCCAAATTATTTCGACTCGATACAGGGAGGAATATTTAATTTTATATTTGTTTTATGTGCCAAAATTATAATAGATAAATTTGTTTCAATACTTATGTATAGAGAACTGTTTTAATTGTTAGGTGCATGTAGAGAAGAGAAATTTCTAGGTAAATAGGCTATGCACAGAAGGTTGTATATGAAAAAGCTATCTACAAGGAGGTATCACTATTGCTTAGTGCTGATTAATAGCTCGTTCGCATTGGATTTTCAACAAATGTTTGGATGTCTTCAAACCCAATTTAAGCGTATTTTTTCGTCGATATGTCATAGTTGATGAAATTTGGGTACCCCATAATACCCCAGGAAATAATAACAGTCAAGAGAACAAAAACAGTTTATTTGTTCAATAGGCAAAAGTGCATATTTTTTTACGAGCAATATTTGCAGTTGTGAGGCGGAGCGCAGCGCAGTCGAGTGAATGCAAAATTGCGAGTAAAAATAGGCACTTTTAGCCCGTGTGATATATACTATTTTTTCTCCAACCATGTCAAAATTAAAATATGCGATAGCAAGTCAGTAGTCATGGATATCTGGTATTGTTGGTAAATATCGATTGTCAAGTAGACGTACTAATCATATAATTTTTGTAGTAGTTTAGTAGCGTTTTTAATCTTAGGATTAAAAGTGTTGCTAAGCAACGAGGAAATTTTTGTACAGTAAGGGAATTAATGGCTTTTGCACCTGAAAATAGTGAAAAATATCAACATTTTTTTATGGTTGGAGAAAAAAAATCTTTTCAGACTGCGTTACGATATATTGCTTAATTCGCACATATTTATTTAATCTGACTCTCTCCGATCACCTTTTTTAAAACTTAGTGAAAATGACTCAGTTGGAAAGGCTGGATAAGATAAAGGAGGAGACAGAGACAAAACAAACGCATATTTTGTGTAAATTATATAATATAAATATAAATAAACATTATTATGAACTCATATTTAATAATGGAGCATAACAAGAGTCTGTTTAAAACTAAAAATTAAATTTGATGAGGCAAACGTAGAATAAGAACATCAAAATCTATAGGGATATTGTTTTAAAATTAAATAAATTGCCCCGGGTATTTCATTAAAAGCTATCACTTGATGTAGTTCAGTAAATATTAATCGTAATGGCGTAAAAAAAGTACCCGCCGCCTATTCCTTTCAAACTCATTTGGTAGGTGGTGGATACTACATATTTAATTTTTATAATTAGCATTTTAAAACTCTGTTGTCTAAGGTTTTGTTCGTAAAATAAGATTTCAACTTATGAATGAATCATTTTTCAGTTTTTTATTTACCGTATTTAATCTTTTTATATAATAGTATAGTGAAGTATTTGCTTGGAAAAAGGATAAAATCAATATCAAAACTGATATTGTTGTGCGACTGAAGTGAAAAAAACTTTTTAGAATAATGACAGAGTCAACAGAATATACGCCTCTATAATTTAGTCTCATTCCACAAAAAGTTCCTTTGCGTGTTATGTTCTCAGAACAAAAGAGAGGAGCATATTTTTTCTTTGAATTTATTTTCACTAGCTATCCAGCAAATTCACCACCTCTGACGCGGGAGATGTATACAATACAAAGGGACCGGCTTTTCCAAATTCTTCAGGCATTTTGATCATTTGAAAAACAAATAACAATAACAACAGTTATTGAATAATTATTTTCTCAACAAAGCTGCTTAATTATATTTTTCCTATACCCTTATAGATATATTTCGGAAATGTGTCAATGAGGATATGGATGCTTACACTATTCACTGATTCATTGTCTAGATTGATTGACTCAAGACATTTGATAGCAAAATAATATTGGGTCTTTCTCGTTTCCTTTTACCTATTAGACGTCATTCTACTCGCGCATATTTTTCTACCGATACATCCGAATCTCTATATCTGCAAAAAAATACGCAAAACCCGGTTTTTACTGCTTCTGACGCTCATTACAAATATTTATTCAAGAAATAAAAGGAGAATAGCTGCAAATGAGCTAATTTTTCATAACTTATATTTGTATTTCCAATATTCTCAGTGGATAAAAATAAATATTGCATGAACAATATTTGAAAATTCAATTTATTTCTAGCAAATGATAAACCAAAATAACATGAGCTTTTACCCGCGGCTTCGCTCGCATCGAATCCATTAAATAAGTATCAGAAATCATTATAATAGAAAAGAACAAACTCTGTAGCTATATTAGAACCTGAGAAATAGATCTTTGAATTTAAAAAAATTGCCAAAAACCTACAAAAATCCATAACTCCACATTGAATGTCCGCGCCTAGCTCCTCTCCAACGCAACCGATTCAAGTGTTCAAAAACTCAAAAGAAAGAGGATGTTTCAGCGAGTGTTCTTAAACCAAAATGAAGTCTCTATCTTGAATAGAACCTGAGATATTGAGGATAGAACGTGTGTATGTGGAAAACTCCCATAAGTAATGTACAGGGGGAAATCACATTTGAGTATAGCTTGAGAATGGTGAAAATTAGATGAAATCCGATGGTTGATAGCGGATCTGTGCATCAATACCTTTCATTGAAAAAAAATTAAGCAAATCGGTTGGGTAGAACGCCTGAACGGACTCGGAATGGAAATCATCAATTTTTTTAATATATAAGATAGTATTTATGTATCTTAGACATACATTTTTGTTTCTCTTTTTGTAATAAATATTACATTCACTTACTCTAGCTCGCAGGCAAACACATCATTTTGATTTTTTTGAAGGAATATGTCGTTTTTTCAAACTTTTTGAGTGGTTGATGATAATTGATAGATTGTGAGAGAAAACTCTTCTTGGTCAACGACATGTTTTTGTTATGTTGTATGTTTGAGATATTTGATCAACAGTATCCACGCCTCCTTTACTCAAATTGTGAAACAAAATGATGTCGAATTCCTTCACATAAGTAACAATTCTAAGTAAAAGGTCAAATTACATTCTTGTTTCTTTTAGGCATTATGAGACGAGTGTCATGACTGATATTGCGAAAAGAGAATGCCCAGGAATCCATTTTTCAACAAATTGCTGCGGTAACTTTCTCTTATATTTTCTAAAGGTAGCAAATAAAGTAAGCAAGATGGTTAGTTAATTACGTTTCTTATAATTATATACAATGGTGTCAATTATACATTGTGATATTTGTTCCCGAACCAAAGAGGAAACGAGACGAGCAATGGACAGTACCATTGGCTTATAGCTAACTTGAAAACCACCAACTGGCTACATTCCAAAATATGGCTCAATTTTTTACGTATAGGGTGCTCTATAACCACATATGGCTAGAAACGTTGGACCGTATCGCGGAGGACTATTTAGATAGGTACTGTTTGAAGGAGCAACGGTCTCTTAGATTGAAAATGTGCTTGTCTATTTTCACGTATTCTTAAACTGATGATATTATCGGATAAAGTATATATACTTTTAATTGAAAAAAACTTGAGTATTTATACTCTAAACAAATTTGTCCGATTTTTTTATCTATTATCAAATGTCAGGCATTTCATCAGAATGCAACATCGTCTATAGCTTCATACTTCCTTATTCCAATATCAAATTTCGACACCTTCTCATAAAGGAATTATTGAAGATGGATGGAAAGACATATTAGTGGAATTGTACTATTAGACGAGAGAGGAAAAGCATCGGTTTACTACTGTCTATCTCCACCTACTTGCACATAAATTCAAACTCATGATTTTTCTCCTTTGCGGATCCTACCACTTCAAACATCGACGCCGTTTAGATCCACTCAGAATATACTAAAGTGAAATAGAGAGTGGTATACCGATGTTTTTTCTCTCTCTGTCAACCGTTTGAGAACACTTGAACATAGTTCGCTTTCTCTATCTATAATATTTTCTCTATACATGATCCACATATTGTTGTTCATATATATATATATATATATATATATATATATATATATATATATATATATATATATATCTGAAGTCATAAACAAAGAGATTATAAACATTAAGAATAGCTCTCGGTCATATCTCGGGAACCGTTTATAGTACAGCTACAGGAAAAACACATTTATTACAAACGTGACCTAGAGAAAAGCCTGGAAATTATTTACAGAGTTGTAGGTCCACCGCTAGAGGGGGTAATTAAATACCAAAAATTACAAAATGACTAATTTACAAATTTTGCCTAATTAGGATCCATTTAAACTATGAGTATCGTATTCTTCAAGAAATTCAGCGTATATTTGATTTCACAAGTTTTAATCTATCTCTTCAAATAAGAGGTGGGGGGAAGAAGGAACTTTATTATGAAAAAACGCCTATAAGTCCAGTTCTACATAACCTATTTATGCAAACTTAGTCTTTTTGAAGAGATCTCCTTTCTACCAATCTGAGAGTTATAATTTCGAAACAACCTAATAAGTAACGTATACGCTAGAGGGCGCTATTTATTTATTTTTTTTAATCTAGCTATCGTTGAAAAATGTTTAATGGAAACATGCATGTACACTTTATACTGTCTTTGATTATGACTTCAGATATAAATGGTTTGAAACACTCTAAAACAAACTTGTAATAATTGATCAGCGTGAATTATACTTCTATATTACCAAAGCTTACCAAATAAATACGTCGATCCATTTATGATTTGTTTTTTATTCACTTACCAGATCTTCCTCACTTCAATCGACTGAACCTGTTCAGTTGAAAATTCTGTACTGGAATTTACATGTGTAGCTTCAGGTTATCAATCGCTTTGATTACTCATTATCGAGTAATTCATCATCGGTTTCGAGCTCGTTACCTAAGTATAAACAAGCTTATACTTCTTCACAATATCTTATCTATCATAACTAATAGTATACTTGCGATTCTTTACGAATTCTATCTGCAAAAATAGTCCAAAAGAAAAGACTTGCCTGAACATAAAAAATAAAGAAGTGGAAAGAAGTGCCAGACAAGACAAGCGACTATTCACGACAATAGCTCAAAAAGCAAAGGAAGTAGCGAATGATCACGACGCAAAACATTATATAAAATAACCAAAAAATTTAAAGCTAACCAAAATCTGACGCCAAGAATAAAACTAAGAGACAAATCAGGAACTAGTATATTGTGCAACAAGTTCCGCAAACACAAGAGTGAGAAAAGTACTTTTCTCACATATTGCACACTATACTTTTTCTACAACTGCTAAAATTGAAAGAATAAAAGTAATGGAACTTAATGTTTAATTTTATGATTAGTAAAGCAAAATAACACTAAAGTATCCTCTTAACTGTTAAATAATATAATTCAAAATTGTAGTTGATTGTGAAATTTTCACAATTTTATATAGTTAAACACGGAACGTCATTTCTTTTTATTAAATTTTCTATTATGTTAATTTTAGTATGTTGAGGGTTAATCGTTCATAGACGGTGTATTTTCTGTCTCCATTTCTGTAAAGGGTTCGCTTTAAGGTTAATATGTCCTCTCCTGCATTTATTAAAACTGTTGCCGAAGAACGTCTGAAGTATAGATGTGTATTTAAAGTTGACAATAGCCAAGTTTTTATCGATTTTTGTTGATTCTCCATATAAATGTATTGGGTGTAGGCAAAGTGTCGTGAGAAATAATATTTCTCACAGTGTGATCAATAAATGGTTTTGAAATTAAGTTAGCTATGAGAAATACATCACTTTCCATAGCAGTTGTAGAAAAAATATATTCTAGTCAAAAATACATACTAAAAAGATGATTTTTTTTATTTACATAAACAAGCAAATATCGATCCAGTTAATGTAGAAATTAACGAAAATGAACAGAGTACAATAAATATGGAAGGAGCAATTACGATAGAAAAATAACTCTTAAATGAATTCTCCGGAATATTGCAGAGCCAATACAGGCACAAAAAAGTTTCATGTATTCCTCAATATAGGAACGATGGAACAAGTGGTCTTGCATTGAGTGAGAGTGTCAGTGAGAATAATACTGGAACAAATAAAATGAAGATATGAAAATGTCTATGTCTATGTCTATGAAGATTTCATAGACTTCGGAAAAGTATTTAACTCGATAAACAGGGAAGTAAAGTAAGAAATTTCAAAAGCGTACGGACTATTAGATGATAATACAACTTTTTTATAATAACTCCACAGCCAAAATACAGAATAAAGGATAATTATCTCAGCAAATTAAAAAAGAAAAAACTTATACAAGGATGTATTCTGTCACCAACTTTGTTTGCCGTTTTAATAGTGGAAAACAGATAATAGAAGGACAAAAACGAATTGGAATATATTTTTAAAAAATGGAGGACCTTGAATTCGCGAATGATATATGTCTATTAACAACAAATAGAAATAACATGCACAGTAGTGGATGAACAAAGGACAAACAGTAAAAAACAAAGATATTATGACACAGAAAAACCGATACCAAAAGCTACATATACTTATGAAGAAGATAAATAGAGAAAGTCGAACAATATTGCTATTAAGGTAGCATAATAAGTACACAAAGAGGTACTAGGAAAAACATCCAAAGGAAAATAGGATTGGTTCAATACGGTTTTGAGTTATTGTATGAAATATGGTCTTCATTAAGTATTTTAACAACAACGAAACTAAGACTATGTCAAATCAATGTATAATATGTTCAGTTGTATGGGATTGGACATATAATAGAAAGATGATCCGGAAAAATCAAAAGTTCATCAACAGGTGCCTATGAGTTACCGGCTAAATTTTTTGGTCAAATAGAATAATTAATGAACACCTTCGGAACGGAAGAAGAGAAAATAGACGCAACGATTACGAAGTGCAAATGGAGATATACAGGTACACTATGGGAACCTGCAACAAACATTACCTAACAAGTAACAAGTAAACAACGGCAGGTTTCGTTTACTTCACTGGCACCTATATGACGATGATGATAATTGTAGTGGTTCTCATTATCGAGTAATTTCTCATTGGTTATGACCTCTTTTCATAATTTCAGCACCAAGCATTTTTATTTACAATTTGATAATATATATAATATATATATATATATATATATATATATATATATATATATATATATATATATATATATATATATATATATATATATATATATATATATATATATATATATATATATATATATATATATACAGTGCTTTTCAGATAAAAGTATCCACCTTTAATAACTTTTGTAATACTGGTATTTAGAAAAAATCCAAAAACACGTCAATTTATGTTGGAAGGGGCAAGCATTATGGCTTATTTAAACTTACTGGAAAAGCCACCCCCTCACCCCTAGCAGCATCCCCTTTATTTTTTTAAATTACTTTTCATATTTTTTATGTAAAATTTGGATACTCCTCTTTGAGCTGATTTCCAAAATGTTTAATACTTGTAGGTTAAAGTGGTTAGTTTATGAGATAAACAATTTTTCTTTTAAGAGCACAAATTTTACTTATTATTTACTTTCACCTTATTTGCCTGTACTAAAATGGGTTGTACAACAAGTAGAGCGATCGGTGTTTCATCTTCTACAGTTTTCCGAGTTCTACATAAATTCAAGTACCACCCATACAAAGTTAAGTTGGTGCACGAGTTGAATGAAGATGATTTTGATCGTTGTCTAGAGTTTTGCGAATCAATGACGCAAATTATCAATAACAATCCACAATTGTTAAACAATATTTGCTTTTCTGATGAATGCTCATGGTCATTAAATGGCTTAGTAAGTAGGCATAATTGTAGATATTGGGCTGAAAGTGATCCACATATTATGCGTGAATTCCATACACAACATCCCCAAAAGTTAAACGTTTGGTGTGGTATCCTAGGTGACCACATTGTCGGACCTTTCTTCATCAACGGAAATTTAAATGGTGAATCATATCTTGAGTTACTCAGGGAAGGGGTTGACCCACGTATTACAACAATAATAGAAAATGATGATAACCTTTCCGAAGATTTACTGGTATTTCAATAAGACGGAGCTCCCCCACACTATGCTATGCCTGTCCGACAATTTTTAAACGAAACATTCCCCGCTCGTTGGATAAGTAGAAGGGGGCAGATGATGGAGTGGCCACCTAGGTCACCGGATTTAACACCCCTAGACTTCTTTTTATGGGGGTATTTAAAAACAAAAGTTTATGCTACCCAACCAGAATCTCTGGATGATTTACGAGAGAGGATAGAAAATGAATGTCGACAATTAAATCCAGCCGTATTAAGCAATGTCAGAGAGGCATTTCAAAATAAATTATACCATTGTATGGAAGTGAATGGTACGGTACTCATTTTAAACACTTATTGTAACTTCATAATAAATAGCACAGTTAAAAAGATTAAAGAGTTTGAACTGTTGTACAACCCATTTTAGTACAGGCAAATAAAGTGAAAGTAAATAATAAGTAAAATTTGTGCTCTTAAAAGAAAAATTGTTTATCTCATAAACTAACCACTTTAACCTACAAGTATTATACATTTTTGAAATCAGCTCAAAGAGGAGTATCCAAATTTTACATAAAAAATATGAAAAGTAATTTAAAAAAATAAAGGGGATGCTGCTAGGGGTGAGGGGGTGGCTTTTCCAGTAAGTTTAAATAAGCCATAATGCTTGCCCCTTCCAACATAAATTGACGTGTTTTTGGATTTTTTCTAAATACCAGTATTACAAAAGTTAAAGGTGGATACTTTTATCTGAAAAGCACTTATATATACCTTTTGATATATTAATGCATATAAATGTTCTTGATTTAAGGTCTCCTCTGTTTCAAAATTAGTTTTATAGTTTTTAAAAGAAAGATAAATTTTGATGACTTTTGAAGCCTTTATCAAAATACAATACTGACACTGACAATTTGCTTATTTATATTGATCTATAGATCACCTTCATCATGAATATCAAAATAAGGATGAAATCAACTTAGAACTTTGTTCCAATAATAAAAATCAATAAATAATTAACAATAACATAAGAACAGAATGGTATACGAAACCAACTTAGTCCTCAAGATATTTAAACTTATAATAAGTTGGGTTGATAGATCTATCCAACTATCAGATCCTGAATTTAGATGCTTAGCTATTCAAAAAGCAAAAACTGCAATCAAAGAAAATGATTATCCGCAAAAAATCAAGGAAATATTCAAGAAAAGGATAAACAGATACTACAATCAATTTAAAAATAAAACTGAAACGAAACATCAAATCATTTTTCCTTACCATGTGTACAAGGACTTTCCCAACATTTATCGAATTATTTCAATAAATATGTCATAGAGGACATAATACATTATCCAAATATTTCACTAAATTAAAATCTAAAACACTAAAAAACAAAAGAAGTAATATCATATATCAAGTGCCTTGTACTAATTGTCGCTGTCTACATAGGGCAAACATCTCAGTATTTAGAAAATAGACTAAGAGGTCATCAATACGATAAAAAAAATAGAACTGCATTAATGAACCATGAAATATCAAAAAAACATAAATTCAATTATAAGGATATATATATATATATATATATATATATATATATATATATATATATATATATATATATATATATAAATGTAAAAATAACACTGACTATTTTTGATATAATGATGGCATAAGAAAAAACTGACGTTGAAAACATTTATAGATAATTGAATGAATTTTTCGAGGAAAAGCCTTCCCTGACATTAGGATATTTCTATATGGATGTGGGAAAAAGCCAAAACCGGAACACATAGTCATTATCGTATTCTATTTCCATATATACCAATACCAATTTCAGGATTCCATTCTTTGTGTCACAAAAGCTTTTTTATGCGCGAACAGAATATGAAGTTGCATAATTTGTTTGGAAAGTTTTCTACATTATTAACAGAGTTTTGGATAATCTATAATCAATATTAACCATGTAAGCTCGAAAAAATAGTAACAGGAATGATCACACAAAAATATTATTATTTTCAATTCCATATTTGCTTTCATAATTTGCTAAAGCTCTTATTATACGGGGTGTTTTTTCATTCATATTACGCTAATATTACGCTTGTGAAGTGGAAGGATTGGCACTTTAGACCATACAGTAACATGGATTATGAAAAAACGTGTATTATGACTAACGAGAACTAGTGGGGATTGCTTATTCGCTTTCTTTGAAACAGGAATTTTATTTTGAGAATCACATCATGCATTTTAATTATTTTCGCATTTCAATTATCAGTGAATTAAAGAAACAAAACTTTCTTCTTCACGAATCAATAATTAATGATGATTTGTTGGTAAATCTTGTGTACTAGGGAAAAATGAAAAATTCTAAATTAGAAAACGATAGAAATGAAAGATATAGTATGTTAGAAATACACTCGCAGAACCAGAAAAGTCCTATAGAGTCAATTAACAAAGACAAATAAATTTACGGCCATGACAAAGCTGACGCAGCCAGTACGAACATACAGGTACAGCATTTTGCGATTTGAAAAGAATAAAAAATATTGATAGGAAAACTTCAAAACTTACTCAAAATATATAATATGCATCATCCTAAGGACTTAAGTCTATACAGTGCCAGATCAAGAAAAGGAAAAGAAATCATAAGCAATGCACAGACATACTATGTTTCAATCATAGTAACTACGAAATATATAAGAGACAAACTTGTCGAACTTATAAAAAACCAGGAATAAGGCAAAAAATCTACAAATATACTAATAAACGAATGAAGAAACCCAATAGAAAAATATACGAACAAATGAGTGAATAAAATGAAACGGGACCACAGTAACTGAAGCAAAAAGGAAAAACAAACAACTAAATGATCGAAACAATATAACAAACATTGAAAAACAAAGAAATTCATAATCAATAGGTCAGAGAATTCCAAAAGGATGACTAACAAAAACAGGCATTTAACTGGCTGACAACAGGAATTTTGAAAGGTGAAACGGAATCGTAGATATTAGCGACACACGACCAAAGCCATTTCAACCATCTACATAAAAAAGACGATTTTCAAAGTGAAAGTAGAATCCAGATACGGAGTCTGTAAACAGGACGATAAAACAATTGATTATTTTATCACTGGATGCCTGTTTCTTGCAAGAATATAATACCTCAAAAGACATAACAAATTATTGTTACGGGCTCGCCTACTGATGAATATCGTGAAGCCGGTCCTGTTCCAATATGTTGTCGAAGTTAAATTTTGGCGGATTCTCTAGATATTTTTTGTTTTCGTAAGATTTGTGACTTATTAACATCATATTTGTGATCTGCTTATTCCATAGAGACGATTTCTTGATTTTGCTTACGGAAAAATAGAGATTTCCAAACAAAGTTTCTAAAAACCAATGATAGAATAAAAAACGGGTCTCTAGCAGTGTTATTAAATTGGATGATAAGTGCTAGTGAATAGTTTAGTGATAAGTGTTAGTGAATAGTTAGTAGTATAAATAAATTACATACAAAGTGTGTATCAATTCACCCCACCGTTTTCTGATTCAAAACTGTTTCAATAAATGGAAAGAATATTATTTTATGTTCAACAATATATAATATCTATATATACCACGAACTAGAAACTGACTGCTCATGGTATGAACATAACTCAAAATGCGTTGAAACAAAAGACCAGGTTACAACATGAAAAAGGCAAATAACAACAAAAATGACATGTCTATTAATCGACGTTATCATACCATCAGACGTTGTAGGTATGTGTATATCTCAGGGTACCATCTACACCATGAGCCAAAAGATCTATTGTGCCCCTTCTTTGTTGCGATAACCAGTGTTTATAGCTGATCTATTAACTCCACTCTTCTTAGAAAAATCAAAATGTGGAATGGGTGTAGATGCCTATTACAAACGATCCCAGGTATAGTGCTTTGCATGATGAATTTTATGCTGAGTTTAGCATCTTCAGGTGTTTATTTAGGGGTTAGTGTACCGACAGGATTCCTGTTAGTATTTTTAGGTCGTTCTTACTAAAGCTGATATATTCAGCAGATCTTCTTTAGTTATAGTTTTTCAAGGGAGTCCTGTCCTAGCTCCTGTATATTAGTAACTGGTTCTACCCTTATCTACTTTCTTTTACAATGCTTTCTCTATTGTTCTGTAGCTGATACCACATACTAAGTCCCCTGTTAGCAGCAATAGAAATAATGCCTTGTCCTATTTTCATTTCTGCTGTTCTAGTAGATAGTTGTTATGCCATTCAACTGGAGGTTGATAGCATCATGTGGAGTTTTGTTATGTCGGTGTCTAAGAAAGCACAAACTACGTTTTCTCAAATTATCAGAGCACACTGAATTCCGTTTGTCAATTGTACCAGTGCAGTCTCCATAGATTTGTCTGTTTAGTATGCATATCGACAAGGATGGAGAGGTTTCCACTTTCAGAATCTTTGTTCTAATATAGTTATCAACAGCTTTTCCCCTCATTTAAACCAAAAACGATGTAAGGCTGATAGGTCTGAAGAATTTTTGTTGTGTAGCGTCCTTCTTTTCTACTTTAATTATGCAGGTTACTATGGCCCTTCTATATTGCTCTGGTATTTACCCCAGCTCTAGGTGTAGGAGAAATTGCAAAAAATTCTTATTCTTAAAGAACAATTAAAACTAATCTTAAATATTGTGAAGTCATCGAAAACCATTTTCGAACCATCAAAGCATTTAAAATGATTTTCTTTCCTTTTGGAACAATAACAGTAGCAAATGGAATGGTGGATATTCTTACAAGATAGTTTTTATGTGAGTCCTTCTAGATACTTTCTCTACCAAAGCATTATGTTACTGTATGAAATAAAGTTTGAATTCTTTGAAATTCAAGGCAGTGACTTGGACATCAAGTACAATGGAGGGATTCACCTGTCTACAACGTACTACATGTCTGAATTATTTATTCAAACATCTTTTAATAGTAAACAACTTGAAAACTACAAACTATCGAACAACAAAAAACATACTGATAGTATCATCACGTTATTAGAGTAAAATACATCCCAAAAGCACAACTATTATTATTCCACACTTTTTAAAGTATTCGATAATATATAAACAAGTGTATGAAAGAATATTGGAAGGCGTCTAAACAATGGAACGAGATCTTTTTAGAATATTTGTATTCATACACTGAGTATGTCGGCGAGAAAGAATATTTTCTCAAGTATTTGAGGTTATTTTTTGTACTAGTTCCTATTAATTTTTTCTACGTACTACCACACACAGGTACTACCCCATTACATAAGTGTGGAAACTAGCAGAATTTTATCATAATTATTTTCAAAAAGGTTAAAGTATCGCTGTAAAGAGTGTAAAGACTAATGCTGAGGTAGATGCAGGGAATATGCGTACGTTAAGAAGATTTTTTGTTTCTGCTTGATACAAGAAATACTCTCATTGCTTTAAAGAATAATTAGCTTTGGAAAAAAGTGAGATATCTATTTTTATGTTTTTTTCTATTTTTTGTTACACTCTCACTACTGGGCACATGTGTGAGTGAGTATTCTCAATTTTTCATTTTTATTATCAAGAAAAAAAAAATTGTAGTCTTTATAACAACTCAAATGCAAATAGAACAAAAATTATATAACTCCTTTAAAGGAAAAGGGAAATTTATTAAACTCTAACCCAATCTTAATACGAAAAGCCTGGACTATCAAACTCAATTTCTGAAAGATGGAGTAAACTATGCACAGCCTCATATCTTTTTTTTCATCTTCATCACAAAGTTTGCTGTGCAAAGTGTCTTTGTTCTTTTGCTTTTCAGCTCCTTTATTTTGTTACTTTTTTATTTTATTCTTGTTGAACAACTTCTAAGCACCAATGATTTGGCATTGATGGCCTTTTTTCTATTTTTTTGCTCCTTATAATATTTTCCTCTTTACTTTCCATTTGCCCTTCTTCCTCTGATGTAAAAGTTTTCTGTCACTACAGAAAGATATGTTATCGCTTGCACTGTCACTATGGCTAATTTATAAAGTCCACATTTTCTTAGGTCTCCGTTTTCACAGTTTTGTAGGTTTTGTAAGCTTTAGAGGTATATTTTCTTTGAACCGTGTTGGTAGTTACAGTTTGTTCTAAAGTTCTTTGTAGCTTTTAATCTTTGAAAAAAAGCTCCTCAATTGGTAATTGGAGCAAAAAAGAGATCAAAAATCGCTCCGGGATTAGATGGATACATTTCCGTACCAGAAAAGCCATATGCAATATTTTTAATATTACGGCTAACTCACAAACGCCTCATGCTTAGGGTTCCCGGTGGTAGATAAGTCGTACTACTCTGGCTTTAGCAGTCGCCCGTTTGAATAAAAGGGTTTGGGGGAATTCTTACTCCACTAGTTTTGTCGCAGGAAATAACTGTCACATTTTCTTCATGCTCTAGGGCCGTTAAGTGTACTCGCTTTGCCCTTTTTTTAACCAGAACACTTGTTTGATGATACAAAGTTAACCTACATCCCTTCTAATCTGCGTTGTATATCCTTCCTGATTTATCCATTAAATCAAGCTTTTTAAATAAGACTTTAACAAGTTTGTCAAAGTAATACAATATATCTATCCAACTTTTGACCTCTAGCCTAATTAAGATTTCGCCCGTGATTTCCGGATGACGATTTTAAGGTAGTATACAGCTGGAAACTTATAAGCACTTATCATTGCTTGACAGCGCTGGTTACCCGCGCAGGAAATTATATGGACGCGCGCCGATAAGCACTGAAGGGTGCCGACAAGTTCCGACAAGCTTCAACACGTGCTGGTCAGCGCTGGGCGCTGCCATTTAAAATTGATAAATAACTGCTTCCTTTCTGTAGAACAAATCAGCGCTGTCAAGCGCCGGTAAGCGCTTATAAGTTTCCAGCTTTCTTTCTGTATACGACCTAAGAACGCCTTCAGCAATACCCACTAGCTAATCGTTTGTCGTACGAAAAGATATGAGGTATATGGGTTCACAGTAGTTGATAACACATTTTCATAGAATTCCTTTGGTTGGAGGATAACCTTATTTGAGGTAGTTGTATGATTCGGGACACCAATTTGGCTTCATTTTCGAGACTTAACACCGTTTTCCTTCCTTTATTCATATTTTTACGCATGTAGCTACTTAAAGATCTGGATAAGTTGAATCTTTTCGAGACGAAGTTTCTTGACTCTCCATTTAGAATGGCAGTAAAGCTTGTTGAAGATTTTTTTCGGTCCACTGTAATCGCGAACCCTTGCGTCATTTGCAAATATTAATTTTAAAATGTCAAGATAAATAATTGTATGTAACGGTAATACGCCCAGTGCCCATATTACTTCTATACACTAAAATAATCACTTGAAGAAGTGCTTCACTACAAAGTATTGTACCGTGATACACTTACCTTACCTACATGAAAATATCTGGTTTTTTTTAGGTCAGAAACATCTCATACAAACCTCATACTTTCTCACATACATCCTTGTTTATATTACAATCAAATTTGTCTTCAAGATAAATTGAATATTGGGCAATTTGTGTTTGTCGCACAGAAACAAAGTTCGAAGCGCAATTTCCGCTTGCATACATTTTGGGTTAGTCTACTGCAACAATTGCCCGGCCGAACGACATTCTAGTTATCGGAAGTTACAAGTACTTCCAACTAATCATAATCACCCTTGTAAATGTATCAACAATGACTGTAACTAAGACTGTAATTGTAGCGGTATGCCTAGAATCTAATTTTCTTGGAATTTAATGGCCTTCGATAGATAATTATGAATGAACATGAGGAATCGAAACCACTCTTATCGGAATACAGATTCTGAATACAAATTGAGAACATTCGAATTGGCATGTTTATCTGGAGGATGCGAAGTTTTTTGGTTATTAGTGTTTGATATATTTTGAATTAAATTTGTAGTAGATATTTGTTTCCATTGCAGTGGAAAATTTCATATCTGTGAAACTCGAATAATTCTCCCAAAAAGAAACGGGGTGGGAATAAAGGATATATACACCATATCAATGAAAAAAATAGCCAGGTAACCACTACAAATATTAGTGATATAATGTGGAGAAAAAAGCTGGCGTGGAAGAGTGAAATATAGTGAAAGAATTTGATGAGTGGCATAAAGAAAAGAGATATTATTTTCCATGTTATTATATTCTCTACTTCAGGTATTGATTTTGTATCGTTATGAATTTCTATATTTCTCTATCATACAAAGAGTTTATTACAGGATGTTGAATTTTCTGAAAATCACTGAATTCTTGACAAGTTATACAATAACTTGTAATTTCTTCCGCAAATTTTTAAACAATTCTCTTGATTATGTCAGAATTCGATTTTCCTAATCTCTCTATAGTACAGTTTTCACGTTTTCTCTTTCCTTTTTCTCGTTTCAACCACAATTCATTCATATCACTCTAGTAAGTTGTCTATTTGTACACGTATGTTTAGATGGAACTTTTTAATCAACCAATTGACTTAAAACATCCCTTTTGATGATAATACGTAATTCAATAAAAATGTTGTAACACAATTTTATTGAATTCACTTGATTCTAAAAAATCTTCTGAGAAAGACGGATTTCAAAAACTCGCGAATCGAAATCAAAAGCGACTTGTGATTTAAGTTATTCACTAAGCTGTCGAATAGTGAATAGTCTGTTCATTTTATGTCCATTTCTGATTTTTGTCCAGCTGTTTTCATCCATTCACTCATTTACTATGTATAAATAGTTTTCACAGTTTCCACAACATTACCAAAATAGGAATTTTTCAACATTTCTCGAAACGGAAAATTTAATATTAATACTTATGTTCAAAATTCATGTTTGTTGACCGATACAACAATCATGGTGACATTTTACGAGCGTGTGCTTGATAAAAAAATTAATATTTTTCATACCACTCATCGTTCTATTAGTTGAATTTCTATTTATCACAAAACTCTATTCCTCAAACGCAAAAAAGAATCTACCAATTGAGATCTCGACCTTTTTTGCTTAGTCAACTATGAATTCTCGCCTACATTTGGTCATAATTGATTGGAATATGTTAAATATTGAATACAAGAATCTCATTATTTGATCAGATGTTACCTTGGAAAATTTTCAATATAAATCCAAGAGAAATCTGTCTTGTATAAGGAAGATAGGCACAAACTGCGTAACTTTCTGTCGCAAGACGGTTTTCTTCCGGACAGATTGTTTTAGTAGGAAATCGCCAACTTTGTGTGCACACATGTAACAGTTCACGGATAGCACCTGAGAGGTTTAATAATTGTCGTACTAGTAATGGGAGTGACTGTAGAAATTATTTAGTTTAGTCATTTACAACAGGATCTTTTTCAAAGTATTTTCTTCTCCACTAATACATCGATTTTTTAAACATTTTAGCACTTCTAAAAGTTTATCAAGTACATTGCGCTAGAATACGTTATTCACGGCTTATTCAACTGAAACGAACTTCTTATGGACTCCTTTGCAGATGTTAACGAAGCATATTGCTTATGCGAGTTTTTTTTTATTTTGAACCATTGGCTATTAGGCACCGTTTCTACATTCTGCCTTTTGTATACAGTCTCACGTGATTAACCTCTAGCTGGTTTGTGCCCCTTTTTTATATTAGTGTTTTATCATCACCAACTGTGAATTAAAATCAGACTGATGGTTTGACATTTAGTTCTTCTGCCATGATTCCAACCGTTAAACGAAGATCCTGGAGGATTAGAGGGCGCACACACTTCTCGTTTATGTGTGTGCGCAAATCAACTGGTCTTTATCCTCGCGATTCGTCTTTCACGACCTTTTTTGCCAACGAAGCGCTTGTGTATGGTTCATACCAAATACTTACCAATATTTTAGCGTAAGTTTTAATCTCCGCTAAAAATTTGATCGTGTCATGTTGCTAAAGATTTCGATTCTCAATATTTGTAGCGAACCTCACAAATACTTATAGAACAAATAGCCGAGATGGATTGATGGTTGCACGTAATTAAGGAGTAATTCATTCATTCATTCAACTCGTAATTTTTACATAGCTACTAAGTAAGATTAAGTTGTGTTACTTGTAACAAAAATATTTTCATAAATATCCCAATAATCAAGATATAAATGTTATTGAATCTGATTCATCCTATTGTTATGCTGATATCGTTTTACATCTTTTGCTCACGTTCTCCAAATAATTCATGTGAAGTTGACATCCACATTCCCGCGACATTTTTTCCATATTTAAATGTAATTAAGAGGGACATCGTAGCCGAACCTTGTTGCCTGCCTCCAAACAAAACAGGAAAACCAACTAACAATGATTTCGTATAACACTAACGACCTGTTACATTATTCATATCACCACTTAACCAAATCTGCCGTACGCACTCCGAATGCAGGGCGAAAAGAGAGGTGTAACGTTATGGTACATACAGATCCTTTTCGAAGCTTTTGTTCTTTCCTTTTGTTATGACTGCTATTTACCAATTTTATTTATCTCCAGAATACTAATGAGTATGAATATTTTTCAGAATGTTCCAATTGAAAAACAACGCAAATCTCGGAGGTATACTAGAGTTAATTTGTTCATCAACGTAGACAACTCGTTCCAGTGGATTGGAAAGTTTTAATTGGTGATAATTAATTTGAATAGTTTATACAATTCGAATGGCATTTCTGTAACATAATTTTAATTTGTACTTCAACGTGGTTATTATTTCTTTCAAAACGTTAAAGTAACGATATTACCGATTTTAAATGTAAATTTATATTTCAGTTATTTTGTTATCCAAAAATGTAATTCTTTTTCGAGAATAACCAGGAAAATTACCCGGTTTAACAGCGAAATATAATTGCTCCGAAACAATTTTTTATCTATTCCCCCTGCGTTCCGAAACTAAAAGAACCGTTGCCAAGGCGACCCCACCTTTCGCACCGCTAAAGAAAGGAAATGATTACAGCAATAAAAGCGATGGTACCGATTATTTTGCTAGACAGATTGAGAGATTGAGTAGCGTAACCATTCCCGCTGTACTTGAGCGATTCTTTGTTAATTAAGTTTTGAAGGACCTACAACTTTAAATTTAAATGCACGAGATGAGCAGCTATTGAAACATGCCATTCGGCTTGTTATGTTTCTATTCAAACATTTTTAATATTTTTTTACTCATGTATTGTTGCACAGTGGTCACTTTTTTGTTTTAATATTCGAGTTTTTGAAGAAATCAATTTGTTTTCAACGTCTGACTCTCACTCCAGTTTCGTTGCTAAATCGTACTCTACCTTTCTACACTCTAAAAGTCTTATAATCAAAGTAAATTTAGTAAAATTTGTGATGATAATATTCTTTAAATTGTCTATTCTACAGCTGCCAGGTTGGAGTTCAACCATACAATGGATTGGTATACGGTCCACCACTTGATTCTTCATAATGATCCTCAATAATTCATCAAATAGAAGAAAATAAATTTTTCCGTTTTATGCTATTGTGTATGCTGGAATTGTGACTCTAACTGATCATACATTTACGAAATATAGTTATCCTAGGTCTATTTTTTGTTATGGTTGTGTCTACAAAAACTTCAGTCATGAATAGCAAGCTTATTTGAATTTTGTCAGAGCTTTTTTATCTTTGGTAATTTATTATCGTTCTGAAAACCTTGACAAACGTTTAGCTTCTCGTTCCGTTTCTCTTGTCAATCTATATGTACCTGTATTATTTGTTTTGCCTATTATACCCACTTCTGTGGTGGATTTATCTATGTCTAAGAATATAGTCAATCCTGCTACTACCGATATTGTCCTCAATTTATTAGGAAACCAAATGATGTTCGCCCTTATATGATTTTTAAAATTTGGAGTACTGATGTTGCAATGGTTGATACCGGAAGCAACTCTAGCTGGCCAGAGAACTCCCTCTTAATTAATTCTCTTCATGTACATATTGAATATGATGCTTCAATACATATCACTAATGCTGATGGTGTACCACAGCAATTTATGCATTTCATAATCGTTTCCGTTTGCGTAAATAATGTCACTAAAACTATCAAACAAACAAATCTTCAATTAATTATTCGCTTATTTTAGGCATGAATTTTTAAAGTCTATTCGAAATAGACATCAGTTTTCAATATTTTTCCTACTCTATTTATTCCATTTTTAGTCCCACTTCATTTGTAAAATATGAATTAGAGAAAATCATCAATTTGTTTGCGACACTTGCTCTTTGGTTGTCCCGAAGTCTCGAAACTATTATTGTTTAGTTATTTCCACTAAACGTTGCTTTTTTGCTATACCTCGCGCAACTTCTTTTTGGACTTGCACAATTTATTTCTGTTGACAATAATACTGTTTTCACAATACTGTTTTTCGACAATTTTATGTCGCAGTATAAAGTGCAAAACATTCTTCATAACGCTCGTTATCATCTCAAGTAAATCGTACACAGAGTATAAATAAGACAATTGCTGCAGCTCTAAGGTGATATATTCATAATAATTCGTCTCATAATAACTGGAATACTTTGTTTTACAAAGTTGCACAAGCAGTTGGAACAGCGAAACATGACCCCTGCTTTCCTAAATTTTACTCGAAACGTTCTATTATTATAGAGATAAAGAGCGAGTATACCAATAGGAACATACAGAAGACATTATGGTTTAATTCCCAATGAAAACAAACCAAATAAAGAATCTACAGAAGATATTTGGAAGTAAGATTCTGATATTGAATTATGTTGAAATAATTATTCGGTACGTTAAAACAGTATTTCAGGCATATGCATACAAATAACTAGGTATTTCAGTCTTTTACTTTGTAATAAAGCCACTTAAAAACTCTCTTTCAAATTCAATTAAACTGTACCAAAACCATTATGCATTTTTGAAAATAAAAATAGGCAAGAAACATTGTATTTTATAAAACCAAATTCTCACAGGATGTTATCCACAAGCCCCACCATACAAAACATTATCATTTGTATATTATTAATTAAAAGTGATAATTTGTTACTAGCTCTTAATGGGCTTGTTTCAAAATAAACTCTTTAGTCTTAGATTTAGGCTTGCAACTAAAAGCAAAACAAAAAATTATTATCTTGAAAGATGTTTATTATAAATTTTTAGGAAAGTTAACAAATGTCTTATTCATAGTTAAAAAAACAAGCTGGTCAATATGATCTCCAGTTAGTGATGTTCTTAGGTCAGTTACTATTTGGCCTTCTCTGCTAAATATTCGCTCAGATGGAACACTGGAAGATAAATACAGAGAAACTTTTTTATACATTGAGAAAGAAGAGTAAATACATGTGCGTTATATTTCCACCATATCAGTGAATCTTCTTCAACATCAATGACTGGTATATTCATATATTGTTCGATTTCATTTTTAATTTTTACATTTTAACTCACATCGTTACTACCTTCAACAGTTTTCATAGATTTAAAAATTGATGTCCAATTTTCTTTTTTCCTGATGACGCAGCTCTATTCTCAGAAACTGGAATTATTTCTAATTCGCTACTAAGTTGTAATATTATATCTTCAAGTATCTGGTTTTCTGCAAAACTAAAAAAGGATCCTTTAAAACGTGGGTCCATGAAGGTGGCAGTCTGCAATATTTTATGAGTTTTCTCGTTGCTTTCATATATGTTTTTAAGTGTGTTTAAAACTATTTCCCTTCTTAGTTCTACAACGTCTTCATCAATTTCGATTTCATCGTATTCATCTACCAATGTTTTACCTAATTCCAAAGAAATAGGTAGGATTTTCTCCAGACAGAGTTTCTGAAATGTTTTGAATTGGAGTAACTCCAGGATAACATTCAGGAATTTCAAATCTTCAGCGTTTAGTATCGGCTTTCTGTAATGTCCATTATTATAAGTTTGTAGGAAATTTAAGACATTTATTTCTTGTTGAACAATTATCTTGATTAAATTTAAAAGTGACCACCATCGCGTTTTAGAAAAGGAAGGAATTTCAAAACATTTATTTACTGCAATATTAATTGCATGTCCAAAACAACATATATGGGCTATTCCCATGTCCTAAATAGCTTTTAATACATTACTTCCGTAATCTGTGTTAAACGATGTATTTGCTTTTTCTTCAATACTCCACTCGTTTAAAATAAGATTTATATTATTACATAAGTTTTCAGCAGTATGATCTTCATCCATTTCATAAGAGCCCAAATAAACGCTTACTAACTGATAATAGGACCTGTTTGCAATGGAAGTCCAGCAATCGGTAGTACAAGATATAAATTTGTCTTGTTTTAAAATGGCTTCAATAACTCGGCGCGTTTCATTGTACAAATTAGGAATTAACTTTTGTGACAATTTGTCTCTGCTGGGTAATTTATAGCTTCAACTTAAAACTTGTACAAATTTTTTTAAACCGTCTTTTTCTACTATATTATAACGCATCATTTCAGTACCTACGAAAAAAGCCAAGGCCATGTCGGTTTTGGTTTGTAACTTTTTTGTCATCGTGAAGCTTTTTATGGGCGCTTGATTGGAAGTTGAAGGGACTTGTATTAATGGAGGTATCTGTGATGAAGAAGAAGTCGATTCTGTCGATACTACTGAGATTTCGTCTACATCAGTAGTTTGGATCACGATATTGCTTGGCGACAAAAGATCTTCCATTTTCTTCCTCTCTATAACCCGACATTTTTAAAAAAAAAGCATTAGTTAGAGTAGCTCGTATATCAAATAATATAGCTATGTCGTTTATCCGCAGAATTATTTGTAAGTATTCTTTGTTTTTATGCTCAACAACTATTTTTTAATTTTACCTCAGTTAGAAATGCACACTGCCAAAAGTGCTAAAGCGTCATAACACAACGATTCTAATAAAGCAAATGATCTGATATTTTCTGTCCTGTGATCCAAAAAAATACAGCAGCAAAACTATCTATGCGGCACTAGGCCGCAAAGGTTTCATCGTTCGCCTATATTAAATAAATTAAAAAAAGAAAGACATGGGCCACTGGATATTATCTAACATCAAAGACAATAATGATATTTTCTATTTTTTTTTTAATGTAAATGCCATTGGTAAAGAGCTTTTTAATAATAATTTTTATACCTAGTTAACTAAATAAGTTTAAATGTTATATACCTAATTATCAATATGTTGGTATTTGTATTTAGTTAAAGCAATTAATTAAAAGGGAGTGTGCTCTTACAGTCAATAATTGTGATCCATTTGATACAATGTGGGCCAAAGAGATCGAAAACTTAAAACAAATATTTCTTGATTACGGCAGCTATAAATTTGTAAAATAACAAAACTAAACAATAGAAATATTTCTTATTATTCATTTCTCAGGTTACAGGACCACAAAAAAGTACAAAATTGTGAAAATTATAAAAAGAATCAATCTTCTATAAATTGATTATTTTCTATTAATCGAGTATTTCCGATTAATCGATTATTTTCGATTGATCGAGTATTTTCGATTAATCGATTATTTTGCCCACCCCTAGTTATGACCTCGCAAATTTAGTAAGCTTGTTAATATTTCAAATTACTTAAACTTTTGTATGACTAATATCAATGCTTTTTCTGCTACATCTGACCTTAATCATTTTCTACAAAACTTCTTGTGCCCGTTGCTTTCATATTGTCTTCCTTGTTAAACGTACAATATTTATTGGGTCAACTTTTATTCTAGCATGGTTTGAACCATCACTCTACTGCTATTGCGGGTTTGGTGATAAGATCGTGTTTTTGGTGTATATTTTAGAAAAATCATCTTGAACAATGAAGTATTATCAAGTTTGTTAACAAAGATCAGAACATATTGAAATTTGAACATAGTGTGAAGTGTCAAATTTACTCCTATTATTTATGGAGATGAAAGTTACGTATATGACTATGGCCTCTAGATAAAAGTTACCAAAAAATCTATTTACTTTCCTCGTTTCAATAGGCCAGTTAATGATAGTCGAATATCAAGTCAATTGACCAGTGCTTTCCTTGATTGTGAGGCCATATTGTGACCAGAGTTCGTTTCAAGAGGAGAATCTGTAAACTCCAAATTCCACAAGAGGGCAGAGAAATATGTGCGAAAGAAAAATAGTTTTGAACAAGAACAGATTTCTCTTTCATCGTTAGAGCCGTGTTGTGCCATAAGTCGCTTTTTGCTATTTTCTGGTTACATAAAATTTTTATGTCTATCCACTTCCGTCGTTCCTCCATATTCAGCACTAAAAAGCTTTGGAATGTTACAGAAATTACAATTCGGCGCTATTGCTGATTTTGACCTTGACATAATAGATGAACGGTGATGAAAAAAAACCAACCAGAATACAAAGATGGATTCTACTTTGGAATTATTACAATGGCTGTAATTTTGATGAAATTGAAAACAATTTGGCCTTCTTACTTTGTTTTTCATAAAAAATTCGGTGTATCTTCATCTGACAAATATCACGATATAACTGAATGTTAAGAATGTTAATTTTTGAACTGTGTAACTCAAAAACCGTTAATCAATATAATTCAATCTTTCTAATCAAAGATTTATATAAGTACAAGTTCAGTTATTATTGTCTCCCATCATCACCATATGGAACTATATAGAATAAAATGGAGCTATAATAAGAGCTTGCCTAATATATGTAAATTTAATATAACATAAAAGCCTGTTTTCATGAAGTTGAGTAAGTATTAAACATTCTAAAACCGAACTTGAACTGCCTGCAGAGCTTAAATGAATTTTTGGAATGAATTTTTATATAACTGATTAATTATTTTACTAAGACTATTGTTATGTTGTCGACACATATTTTATCGAATAAATTGTTCATGATTAGTAAAAGTTTTATGTTATGACCATGAAAACGCAACTTTGCCATCATTTAAATTTCTCGTAGAAGAAGTAAGTAGGAATAATACGTAGTGAACCAAGATCACAACCATATTTGTGTGAGCACAATATTTCAAAACATTAAGTTATTGTTGCTCACTTGTTTTTCAATGTATAATTGATTGTAAGAATATTTTTGGAAATGTAATTTCGAATAATTAAAAAGTTTTCCGCCGTTATAAAACATATTTTCGTATCTTCTCTTTACTTTGGTGCCTTGCCTGCAAGCTTCGACTATCTCCATGACAATTTGGTTGAATTGTTCTCTATCTGTCACTAACTCGGAATAGTTGTTCTAGTCCCAGTCCGGTCCAATATTTAATATTTCATAGTCTTAGCCATGTGATATTTGGTACGTCGCTTAATATGCCCGAAATAACTGACCTATCTTGTTTTCATGTTTTCATGTCACGTTTATGGTCAGTTCATGATGTGTAGATACTTATTTAGATATCTGAGTACCTCTTCAATACTGGTATGTGCCATCCATTGGATTGGATCTTGAGGATTCTCCATTAACACCACAAATCGCACAAATTCATTATGTTAATACGTATCAGAGTGCTTTTAACGGCGTCTGAATTCTGAGGTTCCCATTAGTAAGAGTTGATAACCATTCGTTGAATGCCCTCCGTGCGATTTCAATTCCCGTTCCTATCTCTTCATCATACGTTATGAGATTGTTAAGCCAGCTAACCAACTATTTAAAATGTGATATCAGTTCAATGTTGTGTCCGTTTGCTGTAATCGGAATAGGTTCTATGTTTATTCTACCTCCAGTCATTCATTTTGTTTCACTGATGATGATATTGATATCATATCTTCGACCAGCTTCATGTACTATGTCCAGCAGTGTTTACAAATATTTCATGTTTTCTGTTAAACAACAGGAGCGATAAAACGCAGCTATCTTGCCTACCGCTATTTGACAAAGAATCAAGTTTAACAGAAAGCTCACAACTCTTTTATAGTGAGTAGTGTCCTCATGGCGAAAAAGGCTTCGCGTGTTCCTAGTCCGCTACGAAATCCCAATTCCTCTTTGCCAATATTGTGTTCACATTTGATTCTATTGAGAAATATCTCAGTATTTTGGAAGAATAAATCATTAGCCTACTACTTCAGCTTCGAATTTGAAAATGCTTGGACCGTTGTCTATATAATCTATGTGTTATATATAATATTTATTATATATATAATATATAATCTATATATTTTTTTATATATGTCCGAATTTGCTTTTAGCTTTCAATGTAGGTTAAAGGGTATGGTTTGAAGATGTTCGATTTCTTTGCAGGGCTCTCGAAGTCACATTTGCATTGCTTACTTGATTTATTTGCTATTAGATGTATTCTCTTGTATTCATTATGAATGTTGTTTTTGTGTTTTCGTCTCTCCTCCATGAGACTTACTATTTCCTGTTTCATCCATTCTTTTTTTCCCTTTTATCATTTATCTCTTGGGTTACTTATTTAATGGCTTCAGAGTCTTCTAGTACATGTTGTTGTAATCGCGAGATCTTCGATGGTTCTTTCTTCTTCTCAAGCTTTACTTTTAGTACCGAGCAGAGAAAATTATGATGTATGTATATCTGCTCCAGGATTATGTTTTCGTTGACTTACTACGGTAACGGAGTCGTCGGTTGACCAAGAAGTAGTCACAGTGATGTTCTGAGTATGTTGGGAGGATATCCAGATCTACGGTATCCTGTCTGGAAGACTGTATCAGGAATAACGATTTTTTTTCCTGGAAGAACGGATTAAGTTGTTTATCTCTATCGTTAAGTATTTCTAGTTCGTAATATCCAGTGACATATTCTGTTGTTTCTCTGCCCACTTTTGGATTCTAGTCTTTCGTAATTATAGTGTTCCGTTATCATTATGATCAGTGATCAGTAGTAGGGCCCAACAATGATTGCGTCCGGCCAATTTATTTCGCATACTCAATATTTATATGTTTATTCTCTGCATTTCCAATAGTAAGTTAATCAATCTTCCCACATCTTAAAGCTTTCGAATATTCCATGTTTCTATTCCCAGATCGGTTCCTTTCTGTCGTTTCTTCTATATCCTTATGTTTTTGACCCTGCGGGGAAACTCCAAGGCAGAGTAGCCTTCACTTGCTAGCTTCTCCACCCAAATCTCTTGGCCAGCAAATGGGGACTGCTTATTCCGTCAGTAGCTGTTATCCAAGCCTTGTCAGTTATATAATAGGGTGAATCGTATAACAAATGTTATCACTCGAGCAGGTAGATTAGCATTTTAAATATCAATAAAAATAAGGTATAGTCATAATGTCAGCTACTTAGGTAGCTAATTTCATTTATTTTATATTATAATCAGGAATTGATGAATTATTTGTCCTTTATCAATAATAGTATTTGCCATTCGCAATTTCGTACTGTAGAAGCTAAACACAATTGTATA
Organism: Diorhabda carinulata; assembly: GCF_026250575.1. Taxonomy (NCBI): domain Eukaryota; kingdom Metazoa; phylum Arthropoda; class Insecta; order Coleoptera; family Chrysomelidae; genus Diorhabda; species Diorhabda carinulata. The sequence goes on along the minus strand of NC_079472.1, from coordinate 47,747,839 downwards.
TTTTTAATGAAACTATTTTCAAGCAATTAATCATAATTCATAACAGAAATATAAACCAATTAGTTGAAATCCAGAGCGAATACGAAATTACTTTGTTAATTAGTTAGAGCTGATTGTTTAGGCAAAATTGTGGCTATACTTGGCTGAAGTAATTTCATGTCCAGGCTAGTGTCCAACTTTAAATAAAACCACTCATGTGTATGAAGTTTCTCAGGAACTTGGATGAATATAATGTTAGGAACAATATCAACGTTTATTTCAGGTTAATAGTTGGTTGTTATACGGTCTAAATGTTTCAAACATTAATTTGATTGGATAGATTAAAATGTGGTACAGGTACAGAAATATGTTATTGGATGTATATATGAACACTTCGTTTCCAATATACTTACAAAGTTCTATTATGTGGAAAAAAAAATCAATGAATTAATAAATGTAGAAACATCAAAACAAAAAGAGGTAATACAGTCAAGTCACCAAATTTGTAAACTGTTGTCTTGGGCATTTGGAAATTATATATTATTGTGTTTCATCTTCTTCCTCATAAAATCAGCAGTAATAGTAAATTTTCAATCTCACTAGTTGTACATTCATTATCCCTGCGAGAACGCGTAGATTACTTATATTGAGCTATAACAGTGCCGAATCTCAAATATCAAATAAACTAAAAGTAATTCTCCCTAGGATATAAAACGGTTCAAGACTCAATCTTGTTCCCCTGTATACCCCTGTGCGTTTGCACTCTTATTAGGGATATGTTCGCATAGCCGTATAACTACGTGAGTTACTACTTAATTTTTGATATGGCAACATTGATGTGAATATATCAAATCTGACATTGCCATTATGAAGTTTCATATTTTTAATGGTGAACATAGTTAGAACTTGTTGTCATACAAGTACTATAGATATACAGAAACTTTAACAAACATCTTGGTCTCCAATATCGGCTACTATGCCGTTAGACTGAGACTTACTTGGGCATTAGTTCCACTCGCAAACATTCAATATGGCATAAAGATTTGGCTGTCAAAAAGATTTGTTCTCGTTGCAGAAAATGTTTTTGTACAGTTGAAACATTGAATTGTTAGATCATCCGGCGTACAGTTCTTGTTTAACACCCAATGATTCTTTCTTATTTCCGCAGATAAAAAATAAATTGCGAGGTCAACGTTTTTAAATACCTGAAGAAGCAGTATTTGTATCTCAAAGCTTGGGTAGCAATCCTCGTGTATGTTCTAGGACCAACTTCAACTTTATTATTCATTACTTTTTCTGTTCTTAGATAACTCTTGTCAGGCTATTAATTCGTAGTATATAAATCTTTGATCACATTTACTCTTATCTCCGATTTTGGAAGCATGAGTGAGTGGACCATGTCATTCCCTCATCCTCTACTCAGCAAAACTCATACTATTCTAATGGCAGTTCTAGGACAAGTTATTCTGCCATATTCTCGATCGATTTGGTTTTTAAATGTCTCTTCGGATATTCCGAATATAGACAGGTAGCCATATCTTTATACGGAAATGTGAACTGTAGTGGAGTTTGAGATAACTGCCAGATAAGATTTCGTGGCTCATGTGATACAAAACACGTTTGTCTTCTTTGTCGACTAGAAGTTGAGATTCCTTTCCTCCATCCTCCATCCACCCTATGGGGTGAACAATCATGGACCACATCCAATGCAGTTTACGGGGATTCTGCTGCAGTATGAGACAATATTGGTGCATTTCAGATGGTGTCTGAAATTTCTTCATCACGGGTAAAATTTGTAAAATTGATAATTTCGAATGTACATCACTCATTAGTTCCAAGTACAGAATAGAACGTAAGAGCAAATAATGAACGAAATTTGAATGATATATTTATTTCCTGTTCATCTGATGATCATAGACTGTAGAATCAAGATAATGGTAATGTTTCAGAACAATGTTTTACTTTAAATTTTTTTCTCGACGAAAACAAAACGGTTACGGGAAAACTGAGGATATATTTTATTAAAAAGGGATATATTCTACAGAATCGAGTCGGAATGAGAGCAAATAATCTTGGAAAAAATTGTGAAGTATAAATTGCTGGAAATTCTTTTTCCAAAATAAGTAACTGCCGTTGTGCTTACCAATCTCTATTGAGAAGGCACCTAATACAAGGACTTACCAACCTTGTTCAACACAAATTTGTTGATTGGCCATTAATATAGTTTGTGATATTGATTAATTACTGTATTATCTTGAGACATTTTGATGTGATTTACTATTGACATTTTGTGAATTATGTTGTTATTCATTATAACCCATTGATCGTATAAATAAAGTTTGTTAGGTCAATAGAAATGTTCAATTAATCTTAGTCAGTTTTCTCAAAACTAAGAAATTTGTCTAGTAGAAAACAAGCTCTAATACAAAACTACTTATAACAAAACCTGGACGCACCGAGGGGATTAAGCGTGTAGAACGAATAAAGCACACATTGACGATTCTCGTGTTAGGTTAGGATCCACATATAAAACCAACAAATTCTTTCCAATCATCGACTGTAGACATTTTTTATACAAGTATCCGAAAACAAATATAAACAAACACATTATACGGTAATAAGTAAATTTGTCACTTTATAGTCTCTCAGTTTATTTCTTGTTCTTATTCCGATAACTGTAAAAATAGTGTCGATACAAAAAGAGCAATTCGAAAGGGAAGTGTTTTGTTATATTTGTAGTGATTTTACAATAGTGAAACAGACTAAATAGACTAAAAATGTAATAAGAGTCTAAGACAATCTTTTTATGGTATCACTAAAGAGAACGGGATTTACTACCTTCCTTCGAATAAAAAAATTCTATTGGTGTGTGGTGTAATATTCTTGATCTACTGAAATATTTTGGAATCACACACAAAGAGTCTGAGTGGAAACTTTTCATTGATTTCTTCAAAGAGTTCTTCTACATAATGGAAACAAATATGCTCCCATTTTAGTTACCCATTCCGTTCGATTGAAGGGAACATATGGAAATGTAGAAATCCTACTGAATAACATAAAATATTCATTGAATCATCTGTGTAAAACTACTAGTACTAGTTCCATGGAATTGTCTATGACACAAATATACAGAGAATTTTGTGGTGTTCAAGATAAAGATAACGTGAATGGTTTGAAAGCTTTGGAAGTTTTCTTGTCAATTATTTAAACCGTTTAACTCCCAATGAAAAATTTTCCAAGTGATGAAGATATATCGACATATAAGCTGTCAAAACCTCACAAAATTACTGGGCTCCGATCAACAAATAGTTTTGAACTATTTGAAATAGGCTGGATAGAAGAAGAAGCCCCGTGTTTGGGTAAGCATGAGTTTACTGCTTGAAATTAAATTAATTGAATGAAATATGTTATACTTTGTTGAAACGAATGTGAAAAGATAAGCTTGAATGTAAACTATCGGGGTTCAACCATGATAAGTGACACGAGAAAACTGATAAACCCGTAAGTGCTCTTTTAAGGTGAAGTGGTGTGTATGGTACGACTGGAAGGGATTTATTTACTATGAAATTCTGAAACCTTGTTTAACTAACAATTCACTCCTGAATTTCAAAAAGTACCTGGTGATGGTGAATAGAAACTTCTGTAGGATAGGCAAAGTTTCAATTCATCCACCATATAGCACCATATCACTATTATTTGTTTTGATCTTTGCAAAACTTTCTTGATGGAAAAAATAGATCAAGTAGAAAATGCAAAAAAAAAGAAATTCATACTCACATGATTATTTGAATGATACCTTATTGCAACATATTTTTAGTTTGATTTTTTGCTAAGCTGCAAGCCTCTTTTCTCCGTATCTCTCCTCAGTTTCCAGCCGAAATTTGCCATCACATTTCATCGTCGTTGATACCATTTTTTATCACTTTGATGCTTTGATTAGATCTCTCTCCTTGTTCTCCACTGTCAGTAGATCAATGCGAGCGTCAAGCTTGGAAATGTTCAACTATTTCAGCTTCTATTTTTGTACTATTTTTAACTTTACTTATTACACAACAAATTTGTTAATTTTTTTAAACTATTCCATGAAGCTTCTTCTTTATCATTTATGTGTCTCAAAAAACTGTTATCACAATAATAATTGCTAGAAATTTTGGTATAAACATCTTTTTTTTCATTTTCTCGATCCATGAAATATAGAATTTATTCGGAGGAAAAATGTTACAGACGCTAACATTTTGTTCAAACGGTTCATTTTGTCGAGCCACAATTCTATTAATCAGTTATATTATTTGTAAAAACCACTTCTCACCAAAAAATTATTGTTCCCAAAACTGTGAGTTTTATTACACATTACGTTACATAGAAAGGCAACAATTTTCTGAAAGTAAAACTCTACAGTCACCGTTCCACTCAAATTGGAGAGGCGTAGCAGAAAAAATATTTTCTTTGTTTTAATCTTTATGGTCTAGGGCTTTTTACTTAATGACTTTTTTAATTACATAGGGATTCGTTGACATTGTTTGTGCTCTTCTTAGTTTTGGGTTTTATGTGAAAATTTTTAGGAGGTAATTTGTATAAATAGTAGTTAAATTTTGGATAAGAATTCAATCGAGTATAAATGTTGTAAAAAATCGCTTTTATTATTATTTGAGGTCATTTTGTAATGATAATATTGATAAGCTTACTTAAAATGGAGTTAAACAGTGATGTGCAGTGTAGTATAAATTCGTATAATGAGCTCTGTTAAGTGTAGTTTTACAAAGGTTGATAGAAGGTTGACAGTACTTTCGGTAAGGATATTATATTGTAAGTACCTGGCATATTTTTAATGTCATCTGTCAAAATTTCACATAAATATGAAATATAGGATGGTTCTAATGCACATGTTTTTGCCCAGAAAAATATGAAAAAAGAAACCAAGAAAAAGTTACTTAATCATTATTGTTCCAGTGCTTTGTCCCATGGAATTATTCGTAAGTCCGCCTTTAAATATGGCAATACGACACCGATTATGTTCAACATCAGGAACCGTAAATATTTCGGAAAGGGTTAATGAAATCCGTACATCTGTACTTCGCGAGAGTCAATTTAGTTGTCAATGAACTAAATAGTTTAACCGTATGGTTATACAATAATTTTCAGAAAAAATTACAAATGAAAAACTTATATAGATAGATAATTTTCATATAACGGGTGGCGCATTAATTTGAGTTTAGTAGTGGGAATGGGAAGAGCGGAGTGGAGGGGCGGGGACTGGTTGTTTTGTAGGTTAGGGCGTCCAGTTTTAGTGGCAATGGCGCAGTGGACAGTGACGCATCGCGTAATGAATCTGGTATTATAGTTCAACGGCTTTTGCGCACAGAGTTCGATGTTCGAAATTTTGTATGTATGTCAGTCCATTTTGTATGTAATCAAAAGAAAGCAAATTATACTCATATTATATATATATTATACTTGAAATTCATGTGTTCTTTTTACTCTACCTTTTACAATATACAATACGATTATATGAAAAATACAAAATTCGCGTGATCAAGACCTAAAGCATTTATAATACTGTAGGACCAAGATCACTTATACAAGACCAGCATCAAGATCCACTCAACTTTGGACTTTTCCTACTTTTCACTAGTACGAAGGTAGCTACTTAAATTTTGACAGAACGTGTTGTCATACGAGTGCTATGGAGGTGTTTACAGATACTTAAAATAGACATCTTAGTCAAAAAACGGAATTAAATCGCACATTTTCTTTCATCGTTTTCTACGACTTTCGACTTGCAAACCAAAAAAAGAGTGCTCGCTTCTACTTTTGGTGATGAAACATCATCTCAAACCACCGTCTTCCAAAACAGACAAAAAACATCGATGCTGTGCATGAACTGATTTTGCAAGATCTGCATGTAAGATACCGTGAAATTGAGACATACTTGGTCATTAGTTCCACACGCATACATTCAATATTGCATGAACATTTGGCTGCTTAAAAGTTTTGTTACCTTCGGATACTGCATAATTAGAAAATTGCTCACAACAAGCTCGTGTCGATGGGTATAAAAAATATCGAGACAGGCGCAATGTAGAACGATCAATTCTAAATAGTACACTAACATTTGTTTGTCAGATGTGTTTGAAAAAATGAAGAATCGCAGAAGTCTAATCATTCTCAGAAACGTTTTTGAATAGTGAAACATCGAATTTTGGCAATTGTTTTTCCTTATTTCCGCAGATCAATTACGAGGTAAATGTTTTTCTACACCTCAAGAAGCGGTTGATTCGTTCTAATCACATGTTCTGGACGGATGGGAAAAAAATGTTTCGACAATTGGTTCAAACACACGCAAAAGTTTTATTTTGAAGAAGAAGTAAAGCCTTGTCAAATTATAAATATTTGTTTTTATTTATCTATTTCAAAACTTAACTATCATTTCTTGTACCAAAATAAGTACGGTGAATTAAGGTGGATTGGTAATCAAGATATTATTTTAAATGTGAGGGGTGATAGCATGTGAAACTAGCTTCTTATTATTTGTAGGTGACTAATAATATTTCTGTAACCTAATTCATATGAATCAACAATCAAAGTTCTAATCAATCATCGATTTTCACAAATTTTATTAAAAACGGTATAATGACATTTTTCAGCACAATATTTTTCATTGAATTGAAATTTAAAATACCAGCGAAACAATGCTGCCTTATGCTGCTTTTATCGATTTTTCATAAACACTTTTCGATTCATGAATAGAAATATATATTCGCATCCATTATTTAATATATAAATCGATATATGATATGTAATAAAATGCCTTGGTGGAAATAGTTGCGATTTTGTCAATAGTTTTTCTCGCTTTGTGGCTTTCTGGTTAAAGTAACTTGTAATGAAATATACTGCTGAAAGCTTTTACTAAAGCTGCTCGTATTGCACTCACTTGTTGTTATTTTGAATTGAAATAAAAATGTATAAAAAGTAGAAAGATAGAATATACATCTATTTCTTATTTTTCTTATTTGTAACAGGAAGTGTTCAATTTCTAGTCACATTGATATGAATCTTATTGAATATCACACGAACAAACTTGAAAAATTCATTCGTAAGGAAGCTTGATTTCATTTAATGTAAAAATAGATACAAGAAAATTTTTAACACAAGTGAATTTGGGCATTTACGAAAGCCACATAAAAATAAGTTCCTAAAGTTCCACTTTCCTCATTGCTTTCAAATCGGAGAATCAATCACTGTTCTCATGCTAACCCAAGTCAACCATGAATTGTTACATTTCAAATTGATATGACACGTTTTCTATACACGACACGATGTAACACCCACGATTAGCGTGCAATATCTTCTCAAGCCATGAAAACATTAGCAGTTCTTTCCATGAAAATACGATCAAAATACTACACAATTATTATTGCTGTCCAATCTCTAATGGACAATTTTCATTTCCCAGTCATCGTTCGATCAATTTCCCACTTAACTTCGAAAGAGACAATTAAGAAAATATTTTTATTGAGCAAGTATCTGGTTATGGTAGAAAAATATTCATCATAGGTTCAACTTTTAACTGTTTAATATTTACATCAGATTTGAAATTATATTATAAATGCAACAATACGTTGAAACAATTATCAGGCAATCACAAGGATAAATCATTGAATTTGTAGAAAAGTCACGAAACTACCTGTAATGATTGTGGCGGAAAGTGTATTGGACATACTAGGAGATCTTTTATTGTTCGGTTTAAGGAGCAACTACCTCACTTTGAGTACGGACAGACATAAAAGTCGTATATTGCCGAACAGAAAATCATGCAATAAGTATAATAGTTTTGTTCACGGTAGATATCCTGAGCATGTTTTGTCATCTGATTCATGTGCGTTTGAAATTGTGCGTTCGTGGTGCTAATAAAACGTGTTCAGGATTAAAAATCCTTTGTTCATCTAGCACAGATTTATAATTTTGAATGTGTTCTGAATTTATACTAAAGTATCATCGAATCTGGATAAGAATTTTCAATCCGATGGATGTGCATTAATCTTATTTGTAATTTTTGTGATATTCACCAGGAACAAGTCCTTAATATGTTTGTTAGTCTACGTACTTGTTTCTAAAGTTATTAAAGTTTATTTCATTCTCATAGCTAGTTTTGCATTTAAATTATAATTTTAGATGTTTGAATCCAGTGACGATGATTTAGAAATTATTTGAGTCGTTAAGGTACCTAAGACCTGTAGATACTTGGAAGAAATATTTACAATATTTCTATGGTTTTCTGCTAATGAAGCAACTCCGTTTAGATAAGTTAATGACAACTTTAATATGAGTAAAAGTTCATTATTTAGAATAGTTTGAAGAGTGGCAAGTTTTGTGAGTGGTTTGTCATCTAAAATATGAAGATGTCCAACGGAACAAAAAAAAGAGGAAATAGAAGATTGTTTAGACAGGAGTGCTTATAGGGGTTGTAGATGTTACTCACATCAGAATTGACAAGTAAGCTGAAGATCCCAATTTATATCTAAATCGGAAGAACTTTCATTCTATTCTGGTGAGCGATCTGAAAACATTTTTGTGTACTTCAAATCAATAAATTCCATTATTGATTACAGGCTTAAGTTGTATGTGACTCATAAGGCGTATTAGGGATATTTCGGTAGGTTTCCCTGGATCGGTATACGATAGCAGGGTATATCGACATTTTCTTTGGGCCAATCATTGGCAGAAATATGTGAAATTTTTTCCATAGGAGACAGTGGTTACCCATGCTCTAAGCATCTTATGACTCCTTTCGCTGATAGTGGTCAATTCACTCAACATCAAAAAAATTATAATTATTTGTTATCTAAGAATAGATATGTTTTTGCTTCATAAGCAAAAGTCTATACAGTTATATCTCTTGAAATTGAAAAACACTGAGCATATTGTTAATTCCATCAGGACATGTGCTGTCTTACATATCTTGTCATTGAAAGACGAGTAGATCAAAATTCAGTTCATGGTGTTTTTGAAAAAGAAGATTATGAGCCAGATGATAGAAATGGAAGAGACAAAAGAAATGAAATCATACAGTTTATATTGATATGTGATTGTTTCCTTAAACTTCTGCTATTCTGCTATCATTAGTTGTAAATAAATATTCAATACTAGTAGGAATGTGAAACTACATAATATCTTAAAAGAGTATCTTAACCAACTGAAAATGATTAATTTAACAGACATTTTTTCCCTTTTTCTATTAATTCTTGAATCTCCAGTTTTTTCTAGTAAGATTCACTAGTACCCAGCAAAAGATGGTTGGATGCCTTCGAACGTATTAACATTGTTAGATGTAGAATTTGTTTAAAGTTTTGAAGTGACAAGTGAGTTAACAAATTCCATGTTTTACTAACGTTTAAAAATTTTTATCGCAAAAGAGAAGTGTCTAGCTCTTTGTATTTTCTACCTAAGAAAGGTAGAGAAGTAAAATGGAAACTTGCTCTAAAAATTAAGATTTTTATTTATAGTAACCCATTGCTCACGATAAAAAATGCGCTGTAGTTACTCACGTTGAGAGTGCGGCGATTTTTTTACTTGTTCTATTTCGATAAGTGAATATTTGTGGGAAGTTTCAAATCTAGATTGGATGTGTCTCATGCATGTTTCCAATCTAATTACTGCCCATAACTATTGCGTTTGTTTGACCGATACATTGACATGTATCTACTAATAATGCTCCATTGGTTAACGGCTAACACATCATTAAACGAAGAGACATTGTCTTCCAGATAACATCTATATATTTGAAGATTAGATATTCGACGTTTGCGTAGCCAACATTGAGAAATTCGTGTTATTGCGAAATTAATTGCTACCCAGATAATAGATTGTTTACCTGCTTGTCTGTTAAGATTATTCTCCTGGTTCGTAAATTATGCCTCAGTCATACATTGTTCATTATAATTGATTAGTTCGGGACGTAAATACGCAAACAAATTAATTGAAACGCGTTATTGTTAGAGACTTTGGAATAAAATTGTGAATTGACATGAAACTAACCGAAATAATTGGCAATAAAAAATAAATATTTAGTAATTAGGTCAATTGAGACCATTGTAGGTTTTTGTATACAAAATTTTATCATGAATTTTAATTTATAGTATTTTTCAGTACACAGGGTGGCACAACGAAACGGAGACAATTATGAGATATTGTGAGGAACACAGAGGTTAAATTTATTAATGAAGAATTTACCACTGGTGATAAATATTGGTTACCGAAACCAAGAGCCGGTGAATCTAAGTGGATATAGTAAAAGATACATTTAAGAGCCTGGAAAAAAAGCAGACACATGGATGAAATACTACTTCAACTTACTATATGTACAAATATATCAACAAAACAATATACACAAATATAAATACAAAATGTAAAATTGAAGTAAGTCGCGCGTGCCGAATCTCTAGGGGCAGAGTCTCTCCGCTGAGATCTTGGCGTTCGGGATCTGCTCGCTTCACTGCCCCGAGGAACAGTTCGATCCAACGTATTGCCTGGGTTCGTGTTAATAAGTAATAAGAAGGGGGGTTTTAAAACGTGCTACTAGGTATTTAAGAGAAGATTAAGTTATTTGCATGCTAAGAGAAAAATGAAAAAAAGATGGCTAGAAAATCACTTGGGTCAAGTATCGGTCAGTCAGTTTTAATGGAAAATATGTTCGAGAAAACAGTCGAAAAATGAAAAATATCATGAATGAAAGTATACTTGTATTGTGTATTTTTGAATACGAGAGCACATGGCGTTGTCGCCACAAATAGAAGAGATGAGTCGAAATAAATATGAATAAATGCTAAAGAATTATTATAAATAAAAAAAAAGAGAATATGAGAAAGCATTAATAAATAAAAGAACTAAGAACTAGGAATAGATGGAGTGACCACAATTGAATACCTAGGGATCGTTTTCACAGAAGATGGAAAAGCGAACAAAGTGAGAAGAAAGAATCAACCACAATATTCTGATTAAGATAATATTCAGGAGAAACATATTGGACACATAAACGAAGGTGTACAAGTCGATAATAGTGCCCACATATGGTATTGAGTCCTTAGTAATAAATAAAAAAAAATAGTGAAATAAAAGCAGCAGAAAAGAAACAACCAGAAAATTAGCTGGTAAAACAAAGATAAATGGGATTAGAGAAATTGACTAGAAAGGGGAACGAGACAAATAATACGACAAATGAATAAATTAATAAAGGACTGGTGAGAGTGGAGGTGTGGAAGATGGATAAAAGAAGAAAACCTAGACCCCTAATATCCTGACGTTCGAAAAGAAGTGAGTACTAAATACTTCAGCTCATCTTTGGACTGTTATAATCGAAATTGAAGAGTCCTTATACCAATTTAGCAATATTTTGTGAATTTGTTTTGAAATTACATTAAGTATTTAGTGTTAAGTGTTTTTTTTGCTAAACGACATAAAATTTCTACATAAATAAAATGGGAGTACCATAAATCAATTTCAATTCACTAGATACAATAGATACAATCGATTTAGCTTAAATTATATTCATTAAGCCCTCCGTTTACTTCTAGGCGCCAACGACAGGTGTCAGGAAACAATAATACAATACAATAATACGGCGAATTTCATCATCTCTATCGAGAACTCAAAAGCCGCCATAAAAGGTTTTTCGAATATATGCCGATATGTTTTGGAAAATTCAATTACATTTTATCAAGAATCGACAGAGACATAGAGCAAAAAGAAGCTGTAGGATGGCAATCTATTCGAAGGAGAAATTATATAGGTATGAAAAACTGATTTCCAGCCAGAAAAAATAAACATAAGCCTTGAATACGTAACTAGAAAAATGAAAAAATGCAGAAATTCAGCTAATTATTATTATTATTGGAGAAAAGGTTTGCCACTATGCATCCGTCGGAGTCGACGTTGGTTCTACCAGAAATCCTCACTACCCCGATACATGTTTGTTGTAGTTCCCTGTTGACTCATGCTTCCTAAAAACATCGTTCTCTTCTTTCTGTTAAAGTCAGTGGTTTAATGAACGGCAACAGAATCATAAAAAAATGTAGTCAGCATTTTGAGCATTTTTTAATGTTTATCAACTATTTTGTCTTTTCATATGAAAAGTGTATTGTCACATAGTTTCAAATATTTTTCATGACTTTGGAATTTGTTGTTTTATAAAGAAAAAATTATAAACCTCCTATCTTCTATTTTCAATTATCTATTTAATTATAAATCCAAAGACTAAAAGGAAATATTATATTTTGATGTGATGAAAATCGTTAGCATTATCTCAGTCTCTCTCAAAGTGAACTGATTCCTTCAGATACTACTATTTTCCAAGAAATATGCAATTAATTCTACTCTTACTCTCAAAGGCTTTTACGTATTTGTGAATGGAACAGAACACACAAAAACATCTTTGTGTTTTCTTCTTTCTCAAATAACGACTCTACCATTTTACAAACTTAATCAGTAAATCAGTAGCGTTATATCAATACTGTTTCACAAGTATTAATTACTTTGAGATTTCTTATCATTCTATCGAAATTGTTTATTCACAATTGTTCATTTGACACGTTACCCTTGCATGGACACTAAATTTTGTACATAGGTGAGCGTGCTGAATTAAATCAATTTCGATTCCACATTCATGGAAAACCTTATACTTTATGATAAGACTTTTTTTCTGTAGAAGGGGGAATCCTCATGGACAACTGACGTCCTTGTCGGGTAGTGTCGGACTCTTACCGCCTAAAACACTACCTGGGCTCATACACTTTACAATGGTATCCGCTCTCACGTTGCTCGTTGCAAAAACTGTCTTTCGTTATGTCTAGTCCCTACCCTCTTTTTTTGGTTTCTATTATAGCCCGTATCGCTTCATAGGTGTACTTCCAGGAATCCTCTGATTCTAACAAGCATTCCTTTATGCTGGTAATATTGAAACTTCGTTCAAGTTTTTGGGTTTCTCACTTCTTCTTGGAACAATGGAAAAGCGTATGCTCGGCATCGTCTTCCTCACTGCAGTAAGTGCATGAAGTAATCAGTTTCCCTATGCTTTCTGTTTACCCATACTTGGATAATAGGAATGTCGGTGGATCCATCGGCGATACGTTCCGTTGTTTCATTTCAATTGCCAACTCTGGATAATATTTTTTACGTGTAGCTCTATAGAAATTAGCTCAGTGTTTGTTTTGTAGACATGCCATATTGGTGTGCCGTAAGAAATCTGGGTATGGACCCACGCTCGAAAAGATTTTTCTCTTAGGTGCACTAGGACCGTCATTGTTTGGCATTATACTGGCTAGAGCTGAGAGAGTTTTCTTTGCTTCTTCAATTTACTATCTACGTACTTTTCAAAGCTGAGTTTAGTGTCTAGCCTAACGCTTAGGTATTTTACTGCTTTAGTAGGCATAACAGTCGTGCCTTCCACATTGAACCAAATTTGCCCAGCTTTTCTTTTATGTTTGAAGAGGACAGCTTCTAGATGTTTCTTTTAAGTTAGTTTTCTACGATTTGTCGTGCTGTGTTAGCCAAGTTCATCAGTTCAAACTAGTGAAATCTGCTGTAATCAAATAGCTCGTTTCTTGTCTAGAGAATTATATTTACATTTTTTGGTCCCAACTTCCATTCCAGATCGGTCAAAATGTGAAGATGAGTTTAGAAGTACGCTGTATTGCTGGAACACTATAAGTACAGTTTCATTACATCTGTATATTTAAATATATTAAATATTTAAATAATAATTGAAACTGCTGCTTCATGGAATTTTTGACTCATGTTTGTTACTCACCCGCCACTGTGACAAATATGTCCCAGTTTCGAGTTTCTCTTTGTTTCCGTTTACATTTTCCATATCACTTAGCTGGTATCTGTCCAGAAGTTAATTCAATTGTAGATGGACCATAAACTTCGTCAACTGGGTTAAAGTGGATCGTTATCTGGAGGGTGGAGCGACTAAATTCTTTGTTACATTAGACGCACTGATCAATACCACGTACCTAGGATATATCTGATAAAATAACTTATAAATTATCAGAACAGTATCTAAATTAAGACAACCATAAAATGATTATAGTATTGTACGAGTATGTACGAACAGGTTAGGTAATAAATTGAATCACACACTCTAGAACAAAAACGCAAAATTAATTTTCCCTAATATTTTGAAAGCTACTTTCAATTTATGTTGTTTATGTTTACTGCTATCGCTTACTATATATCAAATAATCTTGGTTACTTTGCTCAACCTTTGATCCCACTGCTTTTCCAAATCGTATTATTGAAAATTTGATATTTTATTATAATCAAGGTAAATGAGTGGTAAATTCCTTTTTTTAGTTATATCCTGATCGCTAAATCTACATGATGTTCAACACACGTCGACCTTTGTACAATGTTAGAGAGAACTAAAAAGACGCAACCCTACTAAGCACATTTATAAAACTTTTCATGAAGATCATGAAAGCGATAGTTAGTGAATTGTTAACATATAAAAAGAATAAGATAAAGAAAAAATCAGTCTATTATATTTATTCGCAAAACCGGAATATATGTGCTTCAAATAGAATCAAACGACAAGAATCCAACAAGAAGCTACTTCAATTGAGTCTGATCCTAGTAGAGAACGACTACGATTTAGAACCGATTCCTATACTCACTCTATATAACAGCTGCATTCTTCAGCATGCAAAAATATACCACAGAACCATAACAATCGATGTCTCTGAAGAAATAGTGAGATTGTAACAAAAGAAAAAGTTATGTCTTTTCATTATACTATATTCATAGCAACTGGCTGACAAGATTTTTGTAACACAGGCGAGACCTATATTTTTAATATGGTAATACCCGTCCAATAATGGAAAAAATATTTATTCAGCCCTAACGGGTACCATTTTGCAATAGTTTAATTATCCCTATTTACATTAGCAGGTAAGTAATTTTATAAAGGTGCGGTTAATATCTGAGACCAAGACAAGCAGAGGGCTGTGTGAGTTGTAGCGTGTCATTGGTGGAGTGGATGAATGGGAAGAAAAAAAGCATGCCTTTTGCAATTCTAATGGTATGGCGGATGCCTAATAAACATTTTGACGACTGCTATTTTTGTCTAACCAAGGCTGAAGGTAACTCTAAGAAAGGAAAGCACAATATTGAGTATCCAAATTTGCCGTCTGCTATACGACCTGTTTTTCATAACGAAGATTTACCAGTACCGATTGCGCCTTTAGATCCGCAAAATATTGTTTTAGAAGATACTGGAGGCAACGTATCATCAGGAAGCTCCAAAGAACAATATACCAATCCTATTTTTTGCCCAAGTACCAGTTCCAGCAAGATCTGATTGTTCAAAGTGAGTTGAATGATTTAGCACGTGATTTGGGGTTATCAAAGCAACAGTCTGAAATTCTTGCTTCCCGTCTTAAGGAATGGAACTTGTTAGCCAAAGAGACAAAAATTACGACGTTCAGAGAAAAAATGCTACATTTTCTGCATTCTACAGTATGGAAAATTCGTTGTGTGTGTGTACGGATATTAGTGGTCTAATGAAAGAACTTGATATTGAGCATAATCTCAGTTAATGACGCCTATTTATTGACTCGACAGTTTAAAAGCAGTGTTATTACACGATGGAAATTTAAATTCATCTATACCAGTTGCTCATTCTGTAAAGATGGAAGAAACTATTCGCTTGCTTGTAGACAAAATGAACTACAACAAGTAAAGTGGGGACCTGAAGGTGATTGGAAATTTAATGGTACTTCAGAGAGGGTAGGAAAATTGGTGGACAATGTCAATTTTGTAAAAACAAAAAAGCTCACTAGACAGGAACTTAGAGCATGGAAGGCATATGTTAGTCTAGTGAGGAGATTTTTGGGCAACAATATAGTTGATGAACTTCTAGACGTCTACAAATCCCTTGGTGCTCGAATGTCATTGAAAATGAATTTCCCCTATTCTCATCTTACATTTTTTCACGAAAATTTGGAAGCTGTCAGTGATGAGAAGATGAAAGGTTCCACCAAGGTATTAGAACAATGAAAATTTGGTGCCACGGACGATGAGATTTGTCCATGATGGGTGACTACAGTTGGTTTATAAAAAGAGAAAGTCTAACCCTTGATAAAAGGAAAAAGTGGAGCTAATTGATATTTAAAGTGTCTTTGTGTACAATAGATGTGAGGCATGTTTAAAAGATGTAATTTATAAATACTGTCAGTATACACGATTTCAATAACGTGGAATTATTTTTTTAATATCAAATATTTTACCAATCAATATGGTTATATAAATGTAACTCAAAAACTTGACGTGTTACAATAATTTCTTTAATATTTTCGTATTTGTATAGGTCTATTTTATCACAATATGCTATTCATTCTTGTGTTACTAGGAAAAAAGTTTTTTGTCGACTGTTACACCAACGCTTACAATTAAACTGTCTGACGCACATTTTATTTTATATTAGTTGGAGTAGAGAATGTGTTCAGTATTTGACCATGAAGACATAAATCGTCTTAAGTGAAACTGACAAGCCAGCAAAGATAATCGAATATTAGGCTTACTTCGATACTTAATTTATAACAAAATCAATCCGAGAAGAATATCAAATGTTGTGATTTAACACATTTGCACAGATTTCGATTTTTAAATATATATCATGCGACGCTCTAACCTGAAGTTTGTATATTCAACCTATTTCAAATAATAACAAACTATTTGTTAGTTGGTACACAGAGCTTCAGTGATTTTCTGATAGCTTACATGCTGACATATCTCAATGAATCTTTGGCTTTTTCAAATCGGCTGAAGCGATGCATATCTTCAAATCAAGATTTGAGAGAAGAAAAGCGGCTGGAATAAGCGTGTGGACGGGATAGGTACATAGCAACTATCAACAGTCGCTGGAGATGGTGGACCGTAGACATGACGCCTTTTACATTGACTTTCAATAATATGGGTAGGGGCATGAACCACAACTCTCAAAGGCAGCTAACTAGAAAAATACCGGTCTATTGACTTTGATATAAGGTGAAGGAGAAAGAATACCAAAGCTATATACGTTTAACCTAGTTACTTTTTCCTCAGAATTCAGATTTGTTTCAAGTTAAACATATTATATGATCATAAACAAGGCATCGCATAGGGAGAGAGAATATGCTTTAATGTCCTAAAAATTTCTAAACTTATAGACAGAGCAATTAATAATGAACTAAATAAATTATTAAATCAAAATAACAATAAAGTGATTACAAATTACAACAAAGTCTCAAAGTGAAATCCTTACACTTCATTCAACCAAAAATCTAAAATTAATGTTTTCATTGATGCCAGTTGATTGATGTAATTTTTTTTAGCATCGCAACTATTTGAAATTGTTATTAAATCTTCAGGGGATATTTGTAAGTACAGATTACAATCGAAACTTGGATGTATTACTACATTTTACATTAGTTTGTAAATAAGACAAAATGAAGTAAAAAATTTAGCAAATTTTTGAGTTTTTGTGAAGTTGAATTGGTTTTTTGTTAATTTCACATAGAATTGAAGTAATAAAAGCCACACGACTCCCAGCGGGGTAGTACGTAGCGTTGGGAAAATTCACATAAGGAAAATTAGTTAATTGAGGCGGTAGAGACAGAATTTCTAAGAAATTGATCTAAATTCATGATATTATTCACTCACAAATAACAGTTTTCCATGAAAAACCCAGAAAAATATGTATGTATGTATGAAACCAACGACAGTTTGAGTTCCAGAATGGCTCCGGTAGCTCAGTGTCTAAACTTATTTTACTTTGAAAAACAAGATCCTATATTATTATTATTAGTAATAATAATAATAAAGGCACTACACGGTGGAAATCATCATGATCATGACCTCAACCAACCGCATGTTGACAAAGAAGCTTCAAACAGATGGCTTACTAGCGGCAATTTCTTTCCAGAGACCAAAGGCTTCATGATGGCTATCGAGGATCAAGTTATTAACACGAATAACTACAAGAAAAATACAAATGCATAGAGAGCCTACAAACATCAGAGACCATCCAGCAAATAGCATCTCCTTGCAATGTGTTAGCTAATACCGACTAGCTACACCGGCATAAATGTGCAACATCTTCCACCAGAAACTGGCCAAAAAGTTTAGTCTTCTCAATACGGATACACCGTATTACAATTACCAACCGCAAAAGGTACTCGAGAATGATAATTTTAGACTCTACTACGATAGGTCCATTATCACCGATAGAGAGGTGACAAATAACAGATGATGATAGATGATGATAGAAGAGTCAATTCAGACCTTTTTGTCGGTGTAGCTACACCGAACACTCATAACGTTCCTTTTGATACTTTGTATCGGGGATAGGTAAATAATACCGGCTCTAATTCGAGTATTGCATTAGTCTTTCGCATAATAATAATAATTAATACTTTTATTATAACTTCATGCCAGCATCGGGTATTCCATAATTTTCAAATCAAAATATTCTAAAAACGATACACAGTATCGAGTTTATGTAACATATAATATTGAAAAAATTATGTTCAATACTACTAGGTACGAACCGTGTAACTAGCGCCCTCTATGAGATTCAGTCATAAAAACAAATTCATTGGTTGTATGATCTTCCACAACATATTCGTATAAAATTTCAAAACAATGTTCCCAATAGTTGCGCAAAATCGTAGAAAATGTGTAAAATTTTATACCTGAGTCAAATAAATTTTCCGTTTTGTATCTATACTGGAGACGGCATCACCTCTTTTGGAACACTCTGAAGAATTGTCATATAATCTACTTGTTATGAAATTAAATTATTATCAAGCTGTCATAAACTTTCCTAATGGTTCACTTGATTTCTATTAACTTTTCATAAAATTGCTCGTCAACAACTGAACTAGACGGATGAGAATTGAAGAGAAGCTTTCCCATTTATATTGAGTAATTTCTAATAATATTTCTCAGAAATTTCGAGAACTAATATAATATGCAAAATAATAATTTAAGTTCCAGTTGGAGTTTTGTTTCCATTCACCTTTCTCAGCTAACATGGTTCTTCAAGCCCCTTCAATGGGGCGTATACAAAGAGGTATTGAAAACATAATATAGATTTTCATAATCTTAACAAGATAACAAAGATAAGATGTCTTACTCTGCTTCATAACCTTCCAATGCCAACGTCCAGAAACAACTAACATCTTAGTAATTTATCTGAAGGGAAACATAACTCTTCTATTTAATGTTACCAGAAAGCAGACTCTCACATGAAAATGTTAAATAACACAACACACACAGACACACACACACACACACACACACCAACTTTATTTTCTACAGCAAAGGTAATTAGCTACTGGTGCTATCTGAGCGTAACAGTGACTAACTTGCAACTTATCAGGAAGCTCTGGAGACATCTGTTTCAGCTAAGGTATGTTTGCTAATATTTCAGTGTACGGGATAAACATCTTAAATATTAGTGAATATTTCCAAAGGAGACGTCCATCTTAATCGATTATCGACTGAGGATACTTGACTCAATAAAGAAGAGAACAATTCGTCTCTCAGGTAATCCAGCTTGGAGCTTAGAACATAGAAGAAAGGTCGCTGACCTGACTGTGTTTTACCAATACTACTATGGTAGATACCCATTTGAGCTGTCCAGCATAATACCATCTAATGTAGTATTTGCAAGACCGACTCGACTGGCAAACAGGGCTCATCAACACCGATTTCGCCTATAGACGCCTAAAACGTCAATTAATCGAGACTTTTTTCTATAAACAAGTGCAAGCCTGTGAAATCAGCTACCAAGTCAGGTCTCTCCCGAATATAACAACCCACAGAATTTCAAGATCAATATCCATAGGCACCATTCGAAATATTCGAATGTAATAGGGTTTACCTTTTGTCCTTGCTTTTTGCACAAAAACCGGAATTTTTCGATTGTTTTTTTAGTAGAAACTGAATTCGACTCAAATGACGAATTGAGGATTTTTAGATTGGTAGCAGCAACTCCCATTTTTCACTATCAGATACGAAAAAGCTTCATTTTAAGCTATTATGTTTTATTCGTAGTCAACAGAGATGCATTTGAAGTTCTTATGTGTCTCAAAATTCAGATCAAAATTGTGTTACGACATTGTGAATTCATTCACAAATAAACAAACATGGAAAAAGGAAACAAATATACTGAAATTGTCAATTTTGTCTATAGGTTAGCCAAAGTTACAACTTTACATTGAGAAAATATCGTTTATTGTATAAACCCATCTCATATAAAACGTATGAGTATCTAAAACTGAAAAAATAATAGAGAGTAGAATTGGAGAAAGAAGATGAAAGGGTAAACCAAAAGTTAGATGAATTGACGAGTTATTGAAGGATATAGAATGAATAAATGTCATAAAATGGATAATCAAGTCAAAGATTGAAAGAATTTGAGATATTGATATATCTACTATTGTGAAGACACTTGTTCAATGGACTCAGCTACAATCAATATGGTCGTTAAATATTAAAAAGCTTACTCGTACAATTCTATTATATAATAAATAAAGTAGGTAAATCTAGACAGTAAATTGTCGACAAAATAATGAAAATCGACGGACTGAGAAACCACTTCTAATTATCTATCCACCCCGTCTTATCCTATATACCTTCTTAATATATTTCTTCCATTCTTCTCAGAGAAGAAATTTACTTTTAATCCTCTGAAAGTTTCCAAAACTTCGAAGGCATAAATGTTGATAAAGTTCCTACTTCAATCTGTCAAACTTTTCGAACTCTATTCTGTAAATGGTTGGCTCGACGTTGTCACGAGAAGGGAAATTTTAATTTCGTATTAATTATACAAGGACAATCGAATTTGGGACCAACGACAACATTTCGGCTGAAATTGACTATTTCATTGATGAGTAGGGGGAAAAATTTGAAACACAGAAAATTCATTACGTATGACTGAACTGAAAAATTATTGTGTGAAATTACCGAAAAAATCTTTGAAATATCCTCTATGTCAATTCATTAATATCTACCATAATCTCATTGAATATTGTATCTCTTATCATACCTATTTTATGCAATAAAGTCATTTGGAAAGTCATATTTTTTTACTTGAGGATATTTGTTGATATTTTTTACCTTTTATTTTTCTCGACGGTAATTTGGCTACCGAATTTTTTCTGGATTGCAGGCCTCTATTTTATATAATTTTTTTCTTGAGATGGGAAACTTCTACGTTGTCTATGGACACTGATTTATTCAGAGATATTTTTGCATAGACAATAAAAAGAAGCGGTATCCGTAGACTTGTTTGAATAGTGTCAGAGTTGAGAGTAGTGGTTCCATCGCTGGTTTAGTTTCTGAAGCTTGATTGACATACTTTTTCGTGATTTAGCAGCTATGTTTTGATTGCTCAGTGTCTAAGTCAATATTTTGAGGGTAAGTAAAGATTAGTGTTTGGTTGATGTTTTTTCACGCTATTACTGATTGCTGTTCTCCGCTAGAAAAGCTATTATAAAAATCAGCGGAAATTCAGCTATTCAATTTCAATAATATATGATGATCTATTCCTCCATTTCTACGTATTATTATTTTTTTTAACGGCTTTTCTGGAATTCTTTATTTAAACCAAGTAACATGAAATCCATCATAATTTTTGTCAATAAATAGAACTTCACCGCAAAATCCACTTGTAACTCGGTTTTTTACATAGTTTTGCTGATTTATCATTCAACAGTTTCCAAAGCTGTTGATATAAAATCAGTCATCGAGGTATTTACCCAGCGATCCAATTTCCTTGACCACTGTTTATTGCATTTTGACAACGTCGCTTCAAACATATTAACTGCAAAACATTGAAGATTGAGGTCTAGAGGTTTTCATAATTATTGCATCATAAGCATGGTATGAAATTGAATGTAGAATATATTAAAAAAAAAAATTTAATACGTAGAGGATAAAAAAAATATATTATGCAAATATGCGAAGATGCATGACAGAAATAGCATCACTTAGAATATTCAGAGACGGAATCATGAAAGAAACCCGTTCCTTAATAATGACCAGCTCTAGGGCATTCCTCAGGACGTTACATCGAAAAAGTTTAGCTTTGAGAAAAACTTCATCTCAATAATAAACTGAAAAGGCAAATGAGATCAAAATACCATACAAGAAATGAACAGAAAGGCCATTAAATGATATAGAACAGAACCAAACACTCTGAGAGCCTAGACAGCGCACCAAGCATTTTTCAAGCAAAAATTTATTGAAATTAAAAACTGTGTTCAGTTCAATCTAGAGAGGAACTTTCGCAAACAGGAAATCATCATTCTGTCCGATAGTCAAGCCGTGATTAGAGCTCTAAGCTCCATCTTCATAAAATCCAAACTAGTTTGGAATTGCCTATAAAAATTGAGCGAGCTAGGCAAAAAAAACATGATCATTCTACAATGGATTCCGGGACACACCGGAAAGAAGGAAAATGTAATAGCTGATAAGCACGCTAAAGTGGGGACAGACAAACCCTTCATGGGACCCAAACCCTTCTGTGATATCTGCTATAGAACAATGGAAAAAGCACTAAAAAAATGTAGATAGGAGCAGTACCAATTATTGGGACAACTTATAGGGACTGAGACAAGCAAAAACTTTTCTGAGAAACTATAACCAGGGTAAATCTGCTGAATGTGAAAACAATCTACGAATACTCACAGGAGTTCTATCGGTGCACTATCGTTGTCAACCCTAGGTTCTCCAGTATCGCAGCAAGAAAGGAAGAAACAATAGATCAAAACAATAATCCTCCACCCCGGGAATTCCATCTGGGAATTTCAGGTCACCTTATTTTTTTAACCATTTTAATATACTAATAGCAAGCTAGTAACGTAATCCTCTTCGATATACCTGGTGGACGTTTTAGAACAAACCAACACACTTACTCAAACCTAGAAGAGACGTTTTAAATATATTCAAATAAAATCAAACTCGTTCTGTCGAGATAACGATGCTTCGGACTTCCTAGAGTCGGCTCGCGTGACTTAGTTTAGTTTTTCAATTTGTGTATAATTTTGAGCAAATGTTTTTGTTCGGTATTTTGTTCTGGGATATAATTAAACAAAACGGTGTGAGCAGATGACGTGAAAATAATGGTATGACATGAAGAAAATGTTCTCATACCACCCCTCGTTTCTGAATTATAGGCATTCAAAGTTCTGAAATAAGAACTTATATTTAAGTAGATATATTCTCTAAATTATACATCCAAACATTATGTATTTCTAATGGATGATTACGTATGTAAATGTACTGTGTTTGAAGGAATAAATAATTCCGACCTGACGAGGGGCGGCTTACGCCCAACAATCCGTAACTTTTACAGGGACAACCTGTACAATTCAAACATAGCAAAAAAGAATGTTTCAATCAGTTTCTCAACAAAAAGATTCTCTTTAGTTAATTCGATAACATTTATGGCTTATGAGATATATAGATTTTTAGATCTTTGTATATGCCAAGGAAACCAACCGCTTGCTATAGAGAAATATTATCATAAATTGTAATTATTCATTGAAAATACTTACAGGAGGCATTGGAACACAATCGAACATTTCTAATTAAACTGCATACTTTCGAAGATCTTAACGAAAAAAAAAATATAATATAATATATTTTCAAATTGGGCACCTTGCACTTCTTCAAACTTCCGGAGTCTACGGAGAATATTTCGTAGAACGTGGAAGATCATTCCAAGATTCTGCCTTAAAGCGTCACAATGTTTATTCTATCGATTATTTTGTTCCTTGTTTATACCATTGTTGCATATACATATCTTCTAATTTCGTCAAGTTAAGCAATGAGTATATATTTGCTAAAAAATCGATTGAAAAATCCATTTTAGTCACCTTTGTATTCTACAGGTTGTCCCTGTAAAAGTTTGCTAACCATTGGTCATGAGCCACCCCTGGTCTTTGAATAGTAGACTAGAATTATACATTCCATCAAACACACATGAATTTATGTAGTCATTTATTAAAAATTCATAATGTTCGAATGTATAACTCATAAAATGTAGTTGAATATAAGCTCTCATTTAGCATAAGCAACTTTAGAGGCGTGTATCTAAGAAACGAAGGAATCGTATGATAAAATTGTTTTATGTCATAGCATTATTTTCACGTCATCTACTCACTCCCGAATTCTTTGCATCAAATCGCGGAGCAACCTGTATATAGTAAGTTTATGTAGTTATCGAACTTTTATTATTGTGGTACCTCTCCGCAAACCTTGATCCTAAGTCTAGCGCTCATATGTTTAGAGTCAACTAGCTTGTAGATTAGTATTCTCATCAATGAAATTCTCTGAAATATTTAGCGATAGGAATACATCTCAGGTTATTTTTTATTGAAGTTCTTTCATCGAACTGAAAATATACTGTTTGAACCATTTCAGAAGTATTAGTTGGGAAAATTAAGTTGACTATCTTTTATTTAGAAAGATA
The DNA here is from genome assembly GCF_026250575.1 of Diorhabda carinulata. NCBI lineage: Eukaryota > Metazoa > Arthropoda > Insecta > Coleoptera > Chrysomelidae > Diorhabda > Diorhabda carinulata. The sequence continues at coordinate 47,723,346 of NC_079472.1, read as the reverse complement.
AGTTTGGTTATGTAAATATTGGAATAGAAACTGCTGAGAATGATATTTATGTTCTCTTCTTATTATTTTTCAAAATGTTTTGGAGATGGAAATCTAAACTAGAGAGATAATAATGTTACACACCCTCAATATTTATTAACCAATATTGGATTATAATAGAAGATTCATGCTTGAAGTCCGCATTCAAAACAGACCTATAAATGGGATAATGGCCAGATAATCAACCGCTGAATCGGAAGACTCCGTGACATTATGCGATAACATAATCAATTTGTTTACTGAAAATTAATTATTAGTCTTAGCAGTTCTTGAAATTAAAGGCAAATTTTGAAAAATTAATATATTTTCATTAACTTTATATGTAAATACTGATTTTCCTAAGAGTTTGGCGACCTTCCAAACACATCCTCGGAAGTTAAGGTGTTTGCATTAATATTTCTTTGCATACTCAATACCAGTTAACGAAGTTATGAACAAACTTCATCCTGAATTTTAAACGGCTAAAGTGATGAAGAATTAATAAATTTCAAACATTAATGAGAATTTTACCGTGAATACATATTTAACAACGAGAAAGTAGAGATTTGGTATATGTTATTTAAACCTGTTGTGTAAAATTAAAATATTAACGCGTTAGTAATCATTTATTCAATGTAACTAGAAGTTTGAGTTTAATATTCTGGTTTGAAGTTAAAATTTTGAAATAGTTTTTTTAACATAAATTCTATACTTATTTGCTATGCTTAGTTAGTATTCGTAGAAAGAATTATTTTAAGAAAATAATAAGAACTTACAAATACCGGAAATGGATAAAACATGTATGATAACGAAGAAAACCAGTATGTTTTTTATCTTTTCTATAGTCGTCAAACAATTGAAATTCGAGTATTTAGAAAGAACGAAAATAATCTAAAAAAATTGCACATTTTCTAATGAATTTACTAGTGTTTCACACCATATTTATAAATTTTTCCAATATCTCCACAAAAGTAGAAGAGCTGAACAGAAAAATTATTTTATTTTATGTATCAAACATTCAGTTGCAGTTCACCTCGTGATTGATTTGTGTTAATAAAATTTAGTGAAAGCTTTGTTTAGTTTCATTGTGATTTTGATTGGAAAATATGATATTTGTATCTAATGTTTCCAATATTTTTTAAATTGATAATTTCACTTTTTATCGAAAATAACGCATTTTAACATTGGGCCCCACTATCTTCAGTACCTCCAATTGATCTAGTACCCATATTGTACTTAGAGCGATATTAATTGCAAATTTGAACATTTTGTATGATCTACCATAGGCGTAGATACCTCATTTTATTAATTTCTGATTTTTATAAATACTTTTGAAAATATGTATACCTTAAAAGGGAATCGAATCATTATGCATTGGACGGCATTATACGCAGTAATTTAGACAGATGCAATTAATTGGAGTTCTTCTTGGAAATACGTTGTGCATAACGATTACTGACTGTAATGGAATGTTGAAATGTTGAATAGTGAAAGCTGTTCATTAAAACTTTCCAAATAATTCTGCTGTCATATCTTCATGATACTCAGCTGCACAGCAGATATTAATAAAGCATAAGGCACGAAACCGTCTTTGCTTCCAACATGTACTATTATAATGCTTTGGAGCATTGCCCATTCAAACAGCAATTTTTTTTATTGTCAACCCAACCGAAATTCCCTACATATGACTGTCAAACTATGTTTCATCTTGATAAATTATGTGTCTTATAGAACATCGGTACTTTTTTGTCTGACGCAAATAATCTCGCTTTTTTATGATTGCGTTATCAGATTGAAGTTTTCCCTTTTTTTAACATTCGAATAAATTTAAAATAACTTCTATATTTGTATATTTAAATCTTTATTATTAAAATCATACCTGTCTTTATTTATTCTCACTGCACTGTGCAATTTCATTGTCTTCATTCTTCCATGGTCTAGAGAACGCCCTATTCCTATTTATTTAAAGAAATTTATGAATTAAATGAATTTCATCAAACGACGCCACCGCTTATTTCAGACTGTCAGGCAGGAATATTTCGCAGAAATCATGTACATACGATTTCCGACATCTTCGGCCAATAGAAATGCATTTATGTTTGATTATAAAGATTCTTAACGTTTCCTCCAACAATATGCTGAAACGATTTGTCACTACTCTCATCAATACATCCACATTATTGAGAAGATGTAAATATAGGTTTTTCACAAGATTACTTGATATTATATATGTAATTCAATATAATATTCATAGTGGTTCGAATTTTTTTTAAATTGAACATTCGGTTAGGTCGAAATCCATCACTTTGAACACCAGCCTGATAATCCCCTAATATTTGCTCTATGAAGATAGACCCTAACCAAATATTCTACATAACCTATCTTGACTTATATCTTCTCCAGTTCTTGTAGTAAAAGATGTGCTAATATTGAAGAATTTGCCCCTTCATGAGCGGAATCTCATATTTTCCTACAGATCTTTTCTTGTTAATTTGTATATAGTAATACTCGATATAAAAACTATTATTGATGAAATATGCAACTTAGATTTATTTACATATCTAATGGTAAACGAGTTTTATCCTGCATAAACCAGAAATTCAGTCTTTGGAGGAAGAGCAGATGATCCTAATTGTTCTAAGCCACATCACGCACTCAACTTAAGTTCGTGCTAAGAATGTCCCACTCTAAAACAACAAGGGAGATTTCTAGGAGCTCAAGCGATAGTGAAAAGGATGAGAAGGCGAGATTTATTGCCAATATTATATAAAAATTATGTTATGTCATCAAAGTTGCACAAGTTGAGTTTTGTGTCTCGAATTAGTTTGAAGATTCATTCATTCACTAATAGTTGGTATAATGTTATTTTTGTTTCAAACATCCGCCTTTGATGTAAGAACAATACCTACAAGTAATTTCTGTTGAATAATTAAGATAAAACACAATAGAGGAAAATAGAGAAGAAGGACAGAAATTTATATCATTAATATCATATCTACTATCACAAATACAGAAAAAATATTCTTATATAGATAATCCCATAGATAATTTAATATGTATTAGAATTCATCTTTTTATGATTTTGAGGCTCAGTTACATTCAGTTTCTGCCGCTGCTTCGAGCGCTATCATCATTTTCCTAAATACTGCTGTGGTAAGATCGAACGAAGTGTGTATTCACATTCTGCGGCAGGACTGAATGTAAACATGCGCTGCTACTCGTGCTGTTATTCTGTTTACTTCCGCTTAAGTAAGAATTATTATTACGTATTTTGTTAATATTTAGCTTCTGCCACATTTTTAATTTCAATAGATTCATATTCTTCTCTATTCAACTTTTTTTTGTATACTCAAATTTTGAATTTGAATGAAAGACAGTATATTCCTCATACAATAACCTCATTTTTGTTCTAGTGATTTCTACTTTTTCTGAAACAATTCAATCAAATTATTTGAAATACTTTAAAACTTGTAAAGCTTAAGCCGCAATATAGAGACTTATCCTCTTAACATTAACGAATGTTTGCTTCGTAATGTAGCCGATTCCGTTTTCTTCCATAATATTCAATGGTTTCTACAAGCCAAGCGGTCTTTCTAGTTACAGTATGCGGCAAACTTGGAGTTGGATAGGGGATGTCGTTCTTTATTAAGGGACGAGGGTCACGGAGCCTTTTTACAAACTCCAACTCATTGTGTCCTTCATGTCTTACATTCCAGAGAGTTATCCCAACAATGTAAATTATCCCGATGTAATAAAGGGATGGGGCAACTTTTAATGTTGGAATGTTGTGCTGACCACATACTGTTATGGTTAGAAAATCATACCCGATCGTATCAAAAAAATATATGATTTATTTCAAAATTAAATATAAATCAACCTGATTTTTACAATACTATTTAATATAAAAAAGAAGCAAACATTTAGAAGTTTATTTGATTGAGACTGAATTTCAATATTTGATCATTCAGAATTTTTTAGTTAACATGTAAGCTGGAATAGGGAATTAGAACAAATTTGCACCCTAAAAGTCTCAAAATGCAGTAATGATCAAAGAATTAAATAACAACTAATATGATAGATCTATACTTAACAACGACAGAAAGATTTGGAAGAGTTCTTGATTAAATTATTGGAAGAGAAAGAATGATGAGTATACAGAGATATAGAAACTCAGAACAGTAAAATTGAAAGATTGGGGAATATGTAGATCTAGAGCTGTATGAATGCATGTGCTTTATAATTATGGTAGAAGTTACAAGCGAAGTTAGTATTTATTTTGAATTTTATATCGAATTTGAGTTGATTTAATATTTCTGATGAGATAATCAATGTCAACCTTTACTATCAATGTAAATTTCTTTGAAAAGAACTTTTATCTTGACCCCGACTATGAACTGGATATTCCAGAGAGTATTTTTTCATTGAAATCTAAATCATCTCCGAATCGATGGATTTTTTATTGGCATCATTCTTTCAAAACTCAATCAGTGAATGTTAAGAAGGTGTCTATTATTTTTTGATTTGCAATGAACATCTTTATGATTAAAAAATTACGAAGGAAATGGAAATGATCTACTCAAATGGAAAACTATTGATAAAATGATATGGTAAGGAAACTACACCATCTTTTGGATCAGTCAATTACTATGAATAGTGACTTCAACTCACTAGAGTAGAAACAATACAGAAATCGATTGGTGAAGAAATATAACCTGAAGACACGTAAACAAGAATTAATGAGGAGCTGAAAGATTTGAACATTAACAATGAAACAGTCATATTAACGGATGTGCGGATACTATTGAAATAGCTTCAAAAATGTCTAAACCAACCACAGCAGTTACAGATGGTAGCATTGAGCTGCTAAAGGAAAGTGAAAAAAAGATTATGAGAAAATTATAGATTTGAGAAGAATAGAATATAGCTGAAAAAACTATAAATATTGGAATTAGAATGAAACCGAAAAACTTGAAACAAAATTGAGAAATTTACACAAAATCAAGAATGAATATGATTTATCAGCATTCAGTCAAAAATAGCACCTTATCTATAAAGTTTATTATGATTACAAAATATTCCAGCTTCGTTTTTTAGCTCATATATATTCTTATATATTTTCGTTGATCTACAATCCTAAACATTCACTCTGCTCTTTTCTTTGTGTTACGATTAAATTTCCCAAATTGCTTTCATCCAAAAAGCATTCTATATGATTACAAAATGAATAAGAGTAGCGATTTCTGAACTAGTTACGTTTTATCCTTTCCAAAGCTTTTGTTCTTACTTGTTATGAGCGTTGTTTATGAAATTCCATTAGCCCCTCGGCTAGAATGATATCTGATAAGCAAAAGCGCAATTAATTTTACCCCGATAAGTTATAATTGAATACAGCTCGGAAAAGGAATCCCGATTCCTGATTTTAATGTTAAAGCATACCCGTGTTTTGTTAAAATATGGGTAGAGTTGAATCATCTTTTTAAAGTCATTAGCATAATGTTATATTTTTTAGACTACGGTTTTTATTTTCGTTTTACTTTAATATGCACAAATTATTTCTTATTTATTTGTGTATTAAATTCAAAGCTAATAAATTTAGAAATATATATTAAAGTATTGTAACACTTGTTTTCAATAAATCAATCAATCTTCCTAATTTTTATATAACAATTGCTACGAGATAAACACTATGAATATGAATAATCAGTAATGTAGTACATGATTATACATTTTTTTGTAGTAATTTAACAAATATTATCTTGTTTCCAAAGTAGAAATCACTTCTAGAACCATTTGTTGATATCCATACTGTTTACGGTACAACCAAAACTCACAATTACACTCCCTGACGCACTTTTCGTCAACCAAGTTTATATTTTCAGCTTCATCCTACTGTCAGACAGTGTAACTGTGAGTGTTTTATTGCATATCGCAATGTTAAATCATTTCAAAACTTTAAGATCATGTTAAAACCTCTTGGCATCCATCTTGAAAATCTAAAAATATTCACCACAACTCTCTTTCAACCAATTTAGTAATAAAATATTATAGCTAAATTTGATTCATATATTACTTTTTATTTTTATTGTGCCAATCGGATTACTTTCGTTTTCGGGTTAGTATTTTGGTTCTTCATAGCTCTGATGTAATACTAATTTATAACTATAATTTGCTTGAACTTAGATTATAATTCTTGTCTATGCGTCCTATTGTTATTTTCCTTAGCTATTATTTTCATATAATTTCGATTAATCAGTGTATTTAGTAAGTTCATGAAAATAAAACGATGTAATTCTCAAGTCTTTTTAGTTAGTATTCATTCACATTACTACGATGAAAATCATTGAACGAACTGTTTAGCGTTTCTTATGAGAGTGATTTTTTAAATAACGATCAAATTTATTTAAAATTCAGGTTTTTGTATCATCACTCGAATTATTTTTTCAGCTTCCTCTCTCTTTTCTCTTGGTAGTCTACTGATTGTCTGATTAGCTTAGCATCATCAGTATCTATTTTGTGTTTGAGGGCTGATGTTATACCAGTCTACCTATTTCTAAATTCCAATTGGAAACCATGAAGATCCATTACGTCCATTCCCAGAATCACATTTTCTTCAATCTGTAAACTTTTTTGGACAAATTCCCAATTGGATTCGTGTTTCTCCATGAAAGTTGGCACTCATTTTCCCATCCACATATTCACTATTGTTACGACATCTGAGAAAAGCTTTCAGTATAAAGGGGTCTTTGGAACGATCCTAGGTCGGTGCTGCCCCTTCGTATCTGACTTATTCTAGTTGTCTTTATTTACGGTCCTAGGAAGCTTACACGAACTCTGTACATGCCCCAGCTCTCCACAATTTTAGCATCGGACCCACCTCCACCAACTTTCTCGTTCACTTATTTTATGAAACTAATAATATTTGGTGAGGGTATTTTGGTTTTATGTAAAAATAGATTTTATATACTGAAATGTGATTTCCCATATTATTTTGAAACTTCTCGAAGCGTAATCAAAGTAGGTTAATTCCTTTCCGGAATTTTTATTCTACAGAAAGTCAATATCTTCACGATAAAAATTATTCAGTGTCAATGAAAAATTCTTGAGCACGTCGAGAATTTTATTTTCGGTTTAATTTCACACCGAGCGCATTCAATCTAAATTTCTCAACTTAAAATTGAAGAAAAAAAATAATGTGTTTTGGAGATGAAGTATTTCGCAATATTTTCGAAAGTTTGAAAAAATTAGTATATCACAGGTACAGTGTGTGTACATTGGAGGTAAATAGCTGATATGTCACAACAAACAACATATTTACTTATTTCAAGACAAATATTTATTATCATACAATACATGCATACCAACAATTAATACATTTGTGGTGCTCATCAACTGGGATGGCGTTCAGTACCTCAAACAGACTATTTTTATGGCTTCATTGAACAACTCATGTGGCGGTTCCGAAACCGATTTTTGAATTTAAAAAAGGAAAAAGTCAAATCTGTTCAATACGGTAACTAAAAAATGAGTCTCTTATTGTGCTTGAACAAGAAAACAGTTATAGTCCAAGAGCTACCTACAAAAAATGCATGTCATAAAGTACAAGAAAGGTTAGTGCATAATTTAAGGGGACATATTATGAAACTTTCGTCTGCCGCACCAGATAGGCCCCATTTAAAAATGCAAGCCGCATGACCTCCGTGGAAATTCGAGGAAATAAAAAAATAAGGTACACATAAGACTCTTTTTTCTTACGTTATTTCAGTCGTAAGTATCAGCAGCAAACCATTGGCAGACGTTTTTTGTCTCCTCAAGTCTCCGGCAGGTGATGAAAAAAGTTGATCAAAGAACTCACCTGAAAAATTAGATAAGCTACACGCGAGATTCATTTTTCTACTTCTTTTGTAAGTCATCAAATGAAAATGGATCGACGGAAAACTCTTCTACCTTTAGGCCATGAAGTTATACACTAACCTTTCATGTACTTTATGACATGCATTTTTTGTAGGTAGCTCTTGGACTATTAAGAGAATACTGGAATGTGACGGCGCATAATCTTGGTGAACCCATGAATTGTCTGCCCATATATCCAATGGTTTACAATTAATTGCTTGAGCAAGTGTCTTAAAACGATTGAGTCGTACTCCTCATGGATTTTTTGCCCTCTGGAATGAATTCATCCTAATCAAAGGAAACGATGAGTATCACCTTTATTTTCGACCGACTTTGAGGTGGTTTTTTCAGTTTCGTCTCATTTCAGATTAGACAGTTTCGATTCAATTCCTATAAACCAACGTGTCACCAGTCACGATGCGTTTGATGAATGTAGATGTCCTCATATACGTTGTTACACATCTCTTTCGCGACCTTTATACAACGTGTTTGGTACGATTCTAGCATTGACCCAATTCACACCCAGAATATCGAATATGTTAATTCGATCCATGAGAAATGTTACCATCTCTTGTATGCCGACTTAATGGTTTCTAAGTACCATTTCGTCAACTTCTTTGATGATATCATCGTTAACAGAGGTTGGAGACAGAGAATGATTCCACGATTTTCATTGCGAGTCATTCATATACTTCGAGATAAAGTAGACTCTCAGAAAGTACAACAGTTTCAAAGATTCTGTAGCCGTAATTCCATTAAAAAAGCAAAATCTCGAGAAAACATGCTGCTTAACCTTTTTCCAATCAATATTCCCAGATAAAATTTTCGCTTCGTAAACAAGAAGCAGCTGACAAATACACACTGGAAATATCCTAATTCATGAAATAATGGTATCGATTCCAATTACGCGCGCAATTTAAGTGCAAAAATGCTGGTAATTTGGTCACATCATGTGTATACTCTTCTATACATATGAATGCTGAAAATCACGTTTATTTTTTAGACCGATGTGATACAGCGCTGTCAAATTCTATAATTCGAACATTATATTGTATTATTTTTCTTATTTACAAACACTTCTCTGAAGCTAGCGATGAATTTATAAACATGGTGTTTCTCAATTATTTAATTCATTTGTACATACACTAGACTATGCATTAATTACTAAATTATTCACTATTCTCTAAATTACCTACTATAAGACTCAACTTTTCACCAACTTATTCAATTTATTCAAATCAACCGTTTACTTTTTACTATTACGATCCGTTCACTGTCAAATCCAATTATTTACTGACTACTCGCTAAAGAACATGCTCAAATTGCCCCCGCTCCTATATATGGGCTAGACAAATCGACAGAGTCACAGCAAAGGAGCGCTGGTTGTCTGTCACTCATTCCGACATTGCCTCCACCCTTGCCCAACATCCTGTCCATATCGGACACACAATCGATTTCAATACAACCAAAACTATCGCCCCACTTCGCTCCTTCAAGTCCAGGATTACTCGAGAAAGTATCGGAACAGAGAAACGTCCAAACTGTGTGACCACAAGGAACGATAGTCAGAGATTACCAGCAACCTGGAAACACTTTTTTCAACCACTTCGCTCCAATACTATTTCGGCCAACAATGACAGCAATGACCCCCGAAAAGCCGATTCACTATAATTACGAGGATCAGGCGGCTAGCTTACCAGCTAGCTCGAGACCAGCAGTGATTGTTCTCGATGGTGAACATATTATTTTTGTTTCCTATTTTAATCATTTTATATTTTTTTGTTTCAACTTTTCATTTCCTCGCTGAAATTCCAAGAAGTAAGCAGATTGAGTCCTTGTCATCAACTAAAAAAATGGGTTATGCGATGCGTGGAGTAGTCAAATTGAGACCACGGAATCGGATCACTTCTTGCTAATGGATGAATAACCACGCTATCCCCACCCTTCTTTTGATAATGGCTCCAAAGTGGAAGCCGAAACGTTTAGAATTCTCAAAGCTCTAACTGTTTTTCGTAAAATCACGTCAAATTCATTTTTTATACAGCAGCTCATTTTTTAAATTTCCAGATTTTTCTTTATAAGCTGTTCACTAAATGTATAAAGTAGCGGTTAAGATGAAGAATAATTATACTAGAAATAGAAGAATATGAAATAGAGAAGCAAAAGCACTTATTTTGAGTTGGGTAGTTAACTCTGTCGATATTGTAGAAAGTTGAGGATAGCACAACGGACCTACGAGTGAACCACCACCAAATTAGGTTGAGGTTGGCCGTACCAACCTAATCTAACACATTGCCAGCTTCCAGGACTAGTTGTCTAATTGGGGCTTGAGTACTTGACGACATAATGATATACTACTCTTACAGTCATAACTATAACATTGTTGACATACATGATACCGTTACTACTTTTGTTAACAAGATGTGTTTTTTCAATGTTACTTCAACTAAATTTTTTGTTTGTTCCGTATACATTTCCCTTCTCTTCAACTAGCTTTCTTTCGTTATACTACCATATATATTCTTCGCTGAAAATAACTGAATATATAGATCTCACTGTGATAATGTATTGACATTTGACGAATGACTCTTATTACTAACAAGAAGTTGGGAGTAATTAGAAATGCTACTACTACATTAGGATCTTTATTTGCAAGAGATTCGGCACAAACTGTCGCTCACAAACTTCTCAACTAATGACTTGATATAACGATTTTCTTTCTTACAAAACTGCACACTTGTTGCTCTTCACTCCTACACTCGTTACCGGTATAAATAAAGTATTTATTTTATTTTTGGGAAATTGGAACTTTATTTCAAGGTTGATATGATTTCAAGTGCATTTATTGAACTAATCACTAACTACGAGTATTCTTCAGTAATAGAATAGAAAGTAATTTTGATGAAAGTTTATGTATATCTATTCATGTAAAATATACTTAATTGTTCGGTTTAAGACCATAACGTTGTATATACTTTCTGTGAAATAAAAAATGTATTGGGAAACATCTTGTATAATAGTTTATAGGAGGGGTCTCCAAACTACGGCCCGAGGGCCACATCCGGTCCGCGGACAGATTTTGTCCGGCTCGCGGAAAAACTCCTTTTAGAGAACATATTTTTTATAGCAAATTAAATTCAGTTTACTGAAGTATTCCAATTATTAATATGACATCTACATTGATATGGTCATGGGCTAACTACTCATGACATTGTTGTAGGCTTATTGTTATTGTTTTTGTGATAAGTTGGATAAAGAAACACAGAATTGTAAAGAGTAAAGACATGTATAATATGCAGAAAATGTAACTTCAGTATATAATAACTAACAAAGTATTAAAATGAATCCAACTAATATTTTATATATTTTAAATAAAAAAATAACTTATAGCAAGCATAATGATATATGAAATACTAATGAGATTTATGTAATTTGCATTTTCCACTGACAATAGATTGTAGTTGTGGACTAATTTTACTTGTACCAATCATTAAAAGAGATTTAAGATGCTCGTCAGTTAATTTAGATCTGTAAACATTTTTTGTGTACTTCATTCTGGAGAAGAGTTTCTCACACAAATAAGTAGTACCAAAAACAGATAACAGGCCACGAACAAATTTATGAAAATTATCAAATTGTGTTAGTGGAAGAATCTTATAAAACTCCAACAAAGGTGAGTTTTGATATTTGTTCTTAATTATAACACTGCATTGTAGATCAATCATTTCCATTTGAAATTCCGGGGTTTCAATGTTCTTCTCAGGGCACATTTCTTCGGCTACTGTAATTATGCATTCTTTTCCATTTTTCCATTTTCCCATCGGTGAATGGTTTTCCACGTTTTGCAATTTCAAGAGCCACACGAAAGCTGGCACGAGTTGCAGCCTCTTGTTCAGTTTTGAGTTTTGTAAATGAAGATTGCTGCGATTTCAATCCGCGCTTCATAGCTTCGAATTTTTCTGTCCGTAATTTTGAAAATGTTTTGTTTCATAATGAAATTTAATGTTATATTCTTTGAGAACGGCTATGCTTTCATTTCAAATCAAACAAAGCGCCTTGTTACTGGACTCAATTACGAAATACTGAATGTTCCACTGATCTTTGAATTTTTCGCTTCTTTTCCATATTACTAAATCACACACAAAAGCAACAATTCAAATTAAAATACTGTTTCAAAGATGTCTTAAACTTAAACGCGCACAAATACGTTTTAAGGAGATACGCACTATTTTATTTCACAACAGTGTCATAGGAACTGACTTGTGGTTGCGCCACTAGCCTTCTTATATATTCCAATTACTGCCATCTAGAAGTGAGTGGAAGACACCAGAACTTTCTCGAACCAACGAGATTATTCTGTACGTGCTATTATCGCCATCTGTTAGCGATAGAAGGTACTACCTCTTTCCGCTTGTGTCCATCAGATGTGTCACGTTACTCCTCATGACTCGTACTCTACGACTAATCTAGAAATTACAGATAATAACAGGAAAATTAACAATATGCAGTGTTGCCGTTTTGCGGACTTCAGTTCGATTTGCAGCCTTTTTTAAACGTTGCGTACTTTTTCGGACTTTCTTTTTCATCAGTGGACTATTTCACTCTGAACTCTGAACTTACTGGAGTAATCAGTATGGCCCTAAGGCTGGAAAGTTTGGAGACCCTTGGTTTATAGTAATGACATAGGGCGGTCAAAAACCGTTGTGTACATAGACGTCTTGATTGGCCCTTCGTGCTCCACTTAAATACCAAAATTGATGTGGCTTTGAATCGCTAATTAGATACATTGACTTTAAACTTTCAACATCACTAGGCAAAATTTAATGTTCCCCCTTTACATGGGCGTGCTGGGAGCTCACGGTGAGGTGGTCTGCAGTTTTTTCCTTCTCTATCAATTAGCGGCATTTAGAATCATCCAGTTTGCCTATAGTATGAAGAAATAACTTTTTGACCTTCATCAAGTTTTTCTTTGAAACGAGAAAACACAAACTTCAATACACTAACGGTATTTAAGACTGAGCCTTAGTAGCACCAAGCGTGCCAAATACAAAATGAATACACTTAAGACGTGAATAAAAGATGGAATAGATCAAAATTAAAATTTTATTAAAAATAATATATAAAAAAAGTACTAAGAATCAATCTTTGAATATAGACAGAACAGTTTGAACTTCCATGTGGTGAAATTTGATCCACTCAGTTTCGGGTATGGTGTCAAACGTCGGAGTCGTTTCACTCTAGAAATCGGCACAAATACATCACGCGAATCGCGGACAAGTAACTTAACTATAGTCCTTTTCGCAAACATACTGTATCCATAACCTGTTAGTAATTTATAAGCCTAATTATATAAAAAGGCATAAATAAAATGAAAATATTCAAGGAAAACTGACAAACTAACTTTCTGTTTGACATTCGAGAATTTTTTCTTTAAACAAGGGAACACAAACTTCATTATACTAGCCCGCGTGTGATCGCGCCAAAAATGAACTTTACAATTTTAAGCCGGGGCTACACCCAGAAAAAAGCTGAATATAATATAATCTTTTCTTCAAAAGCTTCAAGTAAGTGAAATATACTTGTTTCCTTGATGAAAAAGTTTACTTCTGTTTCGAAAAGTTTTGATTCAATGGACAGGAATCTTGTCGCTCTGTGTCCCTAGTGACAATTTTTTCATATTCAGGAATCATGATAACCTTAACGAACATGTTTTAGTTTGGAGGTTGATTCAATGAATAGATATTTCAGTAGCAACAGAACTAAATATTGCTTATCTGTAGTTAAAGCGTATTCAAGCGAAGAAGACATGTTTGAAGAAGCTATAGATTCAAATGGCGAACTATAAGTCACATATATGTACTCAGGAATAGTGCCTATAAATATATACTTCAGTTAAATTATGTTTTTATCATATGTAGGGGGCATGTTTCTCATCTTATTTCGGCTTATTCTACTGTCTATAGAATGTACCCAGTTACAGAAACAAGATCTGTAGAATAAATTCTTCGATTATATATCTGCAAACTTTTATCGAGATTTTACTTACTTACAAAGTACATAAGTCGCAATTCAATCTTCTGTACTGAACTGAAAAATATTATAAAAATTTCGATATAATATTTCTGGAAAATATGGAAAATTTCTATTTTTCATGAATAGGATTGAAACAATACTGTGATATTTATTGTTGTCGCTGTTGTTGAAAATTATATCGAACTATTCGTTAACAAAAGCTATGCACGTCTAGACACACAATATCTACCCTTTGTTCTCTTTACATGGGTATTGCACAATTAGAATGAACGTTTGAGCTATGCCAACACTAATCTGAGCAGTAGTGGATGTACCTGAAACGAGAAATTCGTGATCTCACCAGCCGTATTCGACATAGAAATGTTGCCGATTACAGAATACTAAGTACATCCTTGTAAACTGTTCAGTATCTTGCGCGAGTGGTTAACACGAGGCTTGCAGCAATTGTTACAAGCAATGGTAATGGGAAGGAAGACGAAGGGATGATAAGTAGTATACAGTGTATCTCGCAAACCGTTGAATAAATTCTAATAAACAATAAATGAAATAATCAGCTAAATTATGGATACATTAGAACATTCGAATTCAAGTACATGGAGATCTTAATTATTAATGTTTGTTATGAACTGGATATAAGTACTAAGTTATCTATTTATTAGTATTGTAATGTTTTTCTTATCTATTCAAACTATTTATAGAGGTAGGGTGAATTTATTCACACTGTCCCTTACTTCCTTATTTTGTTCAAACGTTAAATAGACCTACTCACTAGTTATGGTAATTAACTATGTACTATTAGACATTGATTCCAAAAAACAATATTAACAAATCGCCGATGTGTACAAAAATGTAGGAAAACAATATCAAATGGTTTCCGAGAACAGACGTATTTCAAACGCCTCCATCATAACTGGACAGAGCCGGCCTTACGGTCCATATCGTAGGCGAGTTTGTGATTTTTTGGGTGAAGCATTTTGAATATTGAAGAAATAATGACAATGTTGAACATGTTTTTCACTTTGTCCTGAGAAATGAACAGGAAATATTTATACTAACATTACGACTGTAATATTTAGCGGATATAATATTTCTCAAGCCTCTTTTATCAATTGAAATCAATCATTGAAAATTCATTGAAATATCGTAGCCAACAAACTTTGAGCCTAAAATATTTTGAGTAATGTTTACAATGTTTGAGGGGCCTTTACTCGGGTGAAAGCACTATTTTTGTGAAAGTCTTTCAGATAAATAATCGAAGTATACGTCAAAGAAAACTCTATGGGAAGGTTCAGGTACCACGGACACATTTAACAAGAAAAAGGTCTGATGATATTTACAATACAATGACCAACTATGAGATAAATTTGTCAACATCACTCGTGAAATATGGTGCAAACAATTACTCAAACTCAACGTTACAATTGGACAGCATAACTTTTCATAGCTTTTCTCGTGTATGGGTCAAAATTCTAGATCTTCCTTTTAGTCTTCCTTTTCGTGTTTCTTTGCGAGGTTCGGCAGCTAGCTGACTAAAAGTCACCTGATCAATTCAGATGAGTGTTTTTTTGATAAGAGAATGATCAGAATAGGATGCGACCGTAAAATCAACATCTTTGTAGATGTTTTCATTTAAAGGATGAAAACCAGTTGAACTGAAACCTTTGCAAATATTCTTCAGTGCGAACGAAAGAAGAGAAGCTTTTCCCCGTTTAGTCAGAAATATCATATGTAGTTATTGGTTTTCCAATATGACCTGTAGAGTTATAAAATTCACACTATTATCTTCGGCCATTTGTATTGCAGGTACTAAATTACGACATGTTTGTCCATGTTCTTTGGTAGGTTTTGTATATTTGATAAAATACTGGAGGAATATCACAAACATGGACTCGTTTTACTAACTAGATGGACTGGCGCCTCCAATACTGCCTTCAGGAGCTCCAGATATCATAAAATCCTAAAAGTTCTCACGAGGAAATATCAGCATACATGATTGGATTAAAACCATTACCTGTATTAATAACGAAATACCAGCTTAACGGCGGTATGAATTGTCGGTAGTGGTGCACCGAATACCATGAACAATAGAATTTAGTATCGTGGAAATATTTGAAATGAGCTCAACGTCCTAGGTACACCTAGTGCCAAGGTTCAACAAGTTCCCCTGCTTTTAACAATAGCTTTTTCGATGCCTTATCAACCGAAGTATATTCATATGTTTAGTTATCGTACACAATGAGGCGTTCAATCACGTGACATTAAACAACAATAAGAGAAGTGCATGGAAGTGTGACGTCACATCTCCCGAAACACCATGTTGTGGGTTATTTCAAGTTTTCAGCAATTATTGTTGAATTGATACAGTTCATTTTTAGTTTTATCTCAAAAGACAGGTTTGATTTGCTATGGAAACAGGATTAAACAAAGCAAAGATCAGTAATTTGCTCCAAACTGACGCCGTTATGCTTGGCAAATTTTTTGCAATGAAACAGATTTTTGCGAAATTCCGCAATTTAAAAACTTATATGTAAGTATTATGTGAAGAACAAACAAAGTCTTACTTAATTAGCAGATACCAGACAGAGAGTCGCATTTAACTACTCCGGAATGTAAAAACTTAATTTATTTTGGTGTTAGCGAAAACAAAGTCTTAATAACTTCAACATAATTAATTTTTAATTTCAGGTCATCACGAGCTTCATACGAAGATGATGCTGTAAACTATGTGCAGCTTAAGCGTAACAACAAATTATGTAAAGTGCAATGCACACTAGTTGGGCCTTCTTAATGTAGGTTCATCGACGTGAGGAACCTTCATGCCCTTCGATTGAATGCTAATGGAAGAAATCACAATGTAGTACTAGTAGTAGTAGTACTCTTTAATATACGACAGAAAAACATTTATCTAAGGGCTGCCCTCTTTTACGACCAAATTCATACCTTTTGCTGAAGTTTTTAGAACAGGGAAAGAAGAGGAAAATTGAGAATTGCAAACTCATGAATTATCAACCCACTTATAGTGACAGTGAAATACAGGTGGAATTTTAAATATAAATGGGTTGATAAATTCTTTAACAAAGTTCAAATATCTGCATCTCTAATAACAAAAGTTGAAGAAGAAACAAAAGAACAAGCCAATAGCTGTTTTTGGTATGAGCTGTGGTATAGACGAATAACTGCATCTAGAGTACTTGTCGTCAGCTGTAAAAAGAATGATGGTACACTCGTATCTCTCAAAATATTAGGAGCAAAGCTATGAAACGTGGACTTATACTAGAAGATGCAGTGAGAAAAACTGTGGAGAAAAAACTAAATAAATGCGGGCTGGTATTAAGTTCAGTTATCCTATGCTTGTTGGTTCCCCAGATGGCATTTTTGAAGATGTTGTAAAAGTGTGAAATAGTGTGAAAACATATAAAACTTACGTTAAAAACGGTGAATCCACAGAAAAGTACAATTCTCACCTACCTCAAATATATTTAAAAGGAAAGGACAACTGTTTCTTTTGTGTAGCCGATTCAGATTATTGCCAAAATAAAAAATTTGAATTATTAAGATTGCAGTATGATCCTAAATATAATGCAAATAAAAAAGTTATTATAATGAATATTTATCCGTTATTATATAAGAGTATATATGGGTATATTAAATAAAAAATAGTCTTGATTTTCATCTGTTTTATTTTATTTTATTGTATATCAACTGAGGCACATGCTATAATTATTAAGTATTTTTAAAATTGATACATGCATGTGGTTACGAAATTCACGTAAACGCCGACTAACTCGCTCTATATGTATCCCTAGGCTAGGCTATCTGCTAGTTAGTTTTGATTCAGTTTTACTCATATTTACACCTGTTTCGAACCACTAGGTGGTCTTACTGGTGTAATAACAGTTTTTTTTTCAATTATTGTTCTAGATGTCTGCCATAACGAACATACGACTTTTTAATGTTTGGACAGTCACAGGATTCAACTAAACAAGTGTCGGTTTTCCTGCCCCTAAATCCCGGAGACATATAGTTCACTAGTCCATTTGGTGTAGAGGAAATTAAATATTTATTGTGTTAGCTTTTTTATAATCCGACCAGGTTAATGCTTGAATTATTGCTTTAGATGGTTTTTCCATTTCTATTTCAAGGCAGTCTATAATGCAACTAACATCATTATATTTGTATCTGAATGCCATGGGTAAAGTTTTTTTAATCATTTCACTACCTAGCGAGACAATAAAAGGCTCATTATTCTGGCTATAAATAGAATATATTATTTGGAAATATCTCGCTAATATATGATTGAGTCATTTCATAATCATCAGGTAGTTGGTTAAATGAACTTTGCAATTTTATTTTATTTAAACAAAATAAAAAAAGATGTTCAGGAATATTGATTTTATCTTTTATATCAATCAAGTAACGCTTGGAACACCCATGTAAAGTCAAGGCTTTTTCTCAATCTTTTTAATTATATTCAATATAGTCTCTTTTGCTTCTACCTTTTTGTCTTCTTTAATTAATTCACTATTGTCAGAAGAGGATTTCACTTGCAAAGAATGTACCGGCGAGCAACTGGTGGTAGATGTAGATGATACATATATGAATATCACTATCAGACTGCTCTAGTTCAACAGATATATTTCTTTTTTTGCGTAATTTTGCTTATACCGTACACAGAAGGACTTGTATTTATATTGGTCTCCGATTTGAACGGGAATCTGCAGGTAGATATTTGTGGTGGTTTCAAAAGTGATAGTGCCTTATTTCAGCTATTTGAAAAAATATTATACTAATAATAATAAAAATAGCTGCATACTTGTTCCAAACTGCAATCCGTTTGTTTTATTTGTTATCCTTGACAGCTTAACTTGGGTACAATTTTGTCGTGGTTCATCCCAACACTCTAGTTTATTGACTTTGTTTTTTCAATATATATGGTTATTCCTTATAGCTGAATGTCCATTTCCTTCTATCTTCTTGGCATTCGAACTTCTTTGATATACAACCTGGTTTCATGCGCACTGGAGATACTTTACCCTTAATATGATAGTCTGTATAATTAATCATATCGTTTGGCAACTGAAAAAATAAGAAAAGTATGAATTATTACATTTCATGAAACGAAAATAATATTTCTAAATCATAAAACCTTATTCAAATCATAACATTTTATAGTTTATGTGGTATATTATGGTAGATTTCACAAAATTCATTTCTTTTACCATATATTTATAAATAGATACATCAAATTGTGTTTAATTCTTACATCAAAATGATCTCATAAATTTTGGAATCAGTCGATAAAGTAAGGAAATCTCACCTCCTTGCCATTTTAATCCACTTTCTTCTTATTTGTTTATTGTTTGGAACGTATATGAATAATTTGTTTGACGTTATTATCGTTATACTTTTACATTGGAGTACTATACAGTATTTATAATACGAGGAATTCATTATTTATTAAAAACCACAATTGACTGTCATAAACAAACACAGCTGTTTCGCGAAGTGTGACGTTATTCAAGAAGCCATAACAGTCTTGGCATTTTTGCGGTCAATTTCTACTTCATTCCTAATGCAAACACTAATGCAAAAGACCCATTCTCAAAATAAAATATTTTTAGGGTTAAATAGATGCTGAGATATAGTTTTAAGCCAATTTCCAAATTTTTCAACCAGCCTATTATATCAATATGAACCTCGTATGTCTAATAACAATAAAAATAATGTATGGAGTTAATCAACTCAATGATATTAAATCAGGACAGAAATATATAAATGAATATGGCTACATAAATACGTTTTTTTATGGAAATAAGGCTATTTGAAATCAGTTGGGAGCAAGGCATAGAGGGAATGACAGGAACTACCAAATTCAAGATTACTTGAAAGCCCGAAGCAATTTTGACTGTTTTTGTTGATGCAGTGAGCGTTATCGTTGAAAATGAGAAAATTTTACAGAAGAGTACTCGAATCACAAATATAATAATAATATTTACTTTTGGAAAACAAATATACATCTATAATCAGTAATTTTATTATTTTTGAACGGATGACGTCTGTACACCTCTTTTCGATTTCTGTACACTTATTGAGGAGACAAGATATGAACACGCCGGCTATCAGAAAACCGTTCTGACCTCGATTCATCAGTGAACCCATACGGACATCCATTCAACATATCCAACAGCTCATGCTAATCGACCACTTCAATGAATTTATGTTAATTGAACTTTTCTCAATAGTTATTCTGAACATATCTGTAATTCAATAACGTGTAAATTTCAAATGAATTTGAAACACTATTATAATTCAAAATACGTTGTAGTTAAGTCAATAACTCTATTACTTTGACCGGATAGAGTGGTACCCATAACTGACCCAGAATATCAAAAAAAAGGCATGAAACATATTAAGAATTCATTATTTACAATATTTAGTCAAATGAGTTAGTAACTATTCAATAACATATATCGATAAAACCTAGAACATCGAAAAAGCTTTCAATTTTTGACACAAATCCAGTATTTATTATCATGTTTGATGCTTTAAGATCAGTTTATTTTACTGATATGAGGCTTTCCCGAATCCATTCCATGTACAGTTAATAAAATAAATAATATTTATAATATTAATAATATTTATTATTTATTATAATATTTATTACATAAGGTAGAGATCACATGGAAATTTGATACGAATTTTTCTCGAAGTGAAGTACAAATTTCGATCTAACCCATTTAATTTAATTTTAGTAGACGTAATACCAAATTGACAATTCATGAAGTAGAAAACCAGACAATGAAATCCTTTATTACAGCTACCTAAAACCTAATTCAGTAGAGAATAACTAGGGAACGACATACGAATAACAGTTATAGAGAAACCTAAAACAATAATGGTGTTTATTAATTCGGTCGAGGCGTTAGAACGATATCACAAATATACCTCAACTGTAGATATAACTGGAATAGACGGTGAAGAGAATCGATACCTCCGGCGCGAGATTACGTGACACATTTTTTACCTCGAATTTAAATTGAGATCAATATAAATGACATCTGCAAATTTGCTAAATATAATTATATCAATCCACTAGGTATAAAGAATGACGCTATTGGGAGTGTTAATCTTTGATAATAGATACATTTTTTAGTCCAAACCCTTTATAGGAAATCAAGCCTAATTCATTCCAGTTTTAACTATATCCTCAATTTTTAACATTATTAATTCGAAAATCTCTAAATAATGTTACTAGGTTGAGGAAACTGGAATTGTAGAATATTTTGAACTCAGTAAAAACTATTTCATTATATCACGTCTCGTGATTTTCAATCATAATTAAGTTAGAATCTATTGATGATTTTTTTTTCTAAAAAGTTTTCATTAGCATTCCGGTTTTTCAGAGGACATGATAAGAACCTTCTCATATTAATTAAACACACACTTCACTTTACTTGTTAGATCTCATGCTATGATCAGACCCTATATTCTCAAAAAATAAAAAGTAACTATTTTAGCATTTTCTAGCATATAATTTTGTAGAGATGTTCGACTGAATCGAACAGTCTCATCGACTACAATATTAAAGGGAATCCTGGAGAAATCTCCAAAAGTAGAGGACATTGCTTACATTTCGATGAATTAATAGCAAAAATGACCAAATAGGAACATGTGTCAATGTAAATCTTTACTCCTCGTTGGTTTGTTTTTCTGTCATATATATATATATATATATATATATAATCTCAAACATAATGGCTACCGTTATTCAAATTGATTGATCTAAATTATTCTCTACTTAAAATAGAAAATGAACAAACGAAATAAATCATCTAAGTTATCAATCATAAATTGTTGCCAATAATATGTGGATCATTAATTAACCATCCGACAGTGTGCTAGAAAATTTTGCGTGCAAACAGCTGCGTAGTAGAGTATGGTATAATCTGAATTTTTTAATAAAAATAAGTTGACTACGTTGAATAATTAGAAATATATCGAATTATCCCTTAAATTAATTCATGCAAGTTTCACAAATAAGAAACGCGTATGAATACATACAAATTTCACACATTTTTGACATTAATGAAAAGTATTCCTGTATAAAATTTCTGCCTTCTACCGGGAGATTCAATGTCTAAATTTCTGTTCAATTTCATTTGGTTTGAAGGCTTCGTGGTAATAATGGTTTTTGAGAATGATTTTCCTCATAATCTGCATATTCTAATAATTTTTAAAAGTTTTCGTCTTTTTTTTTTCGGTATTATTAGTATCCGACATATATATCACTAAAGCATTTATTTCAACAAAGTTTAGTGGAACATAAAATAATGGTCATGTCTTGCCATCACGTCATACGCCGTACGAATCTCATTTTTTTATTTACCGTATCCACACCACTTTTTGTTTCATTATTAAAAGTGAATATCTCTGTATTTTCAGTCGCATCATCTGAATCTCAGGTATGAGTACACTACTTCAAAATTTTTAGTAAGTATAAGGCAAGTAAAATCAGATTGAAAATTTATTTGAACCCTTGGCTCGATTTTTAGTAGCCAAAAAACTAGTTGCCTCTTTTATGGACTGTTCGCACATACGTCAAAGGATGTTCTTTCAGTAATTTTTGGTTGGATTCACAACCAGTTAGTAAATAATATGTTGCGCCCTCAATCAGATATTGGTGGAATTTATCTCAAAACAAGTTCAGTCGGTTTATTACTTACGACAGAAGGTCCGTCGAGTTGGGTTTCTGCATATATCTCCATGTTGAGGATATAATTAATATGACTATGCGTCACAAATCTCTCAAAAACTGTGCTTATGGCTATTAATTGATACATTTGTTTTCGTTCTGCGCAATTTTCTATATTTACAATTTGAAGAGAATTTGTTGGAATAATAAATTATTGCGGGGACATTATTTTTCAATGCTGAATATATCAGTACACCAGAGATCTTCTGAATTTAGTATTGCAGACTTGTGAATCTCTGTAAGATAAAGTAGCACAAATACAGTATTAATTTCGACAATGTCGATTTCTCGAACTACATTGTGAGCTTGTGCCTTTTGTCGTGATTTCATATTAGTCTATTTGACAATATCATATAAGTAGTATATTATTATTAAATGATATGATGAAAAATTTCACTGCAGATGCAGCATTCTCTTCAGGTAACTTTATACTTGAAAAGTGAAGGATAATACTTCTTACTCCTCAATTTTCGGTGCTATTTACAAGCTGCTGCGTTTTTGGGAACATATCTGTAGATGTATTGTATTCTATGAGAATTTCCTCTTGCTCGCGTTCACTATTGTAGTCACTTCATATTTTATCCTCGCTTTTCGTCCAATTGCTGCTTCATCTACATCTTCCCACAACTTTACCAAGTACCTCTATTCCTACTTTTACGATGCCATAATACTACTTCTGAAAATTGAACAAAAATCATAAATAATAGAAATTCAGAAAACGCGAATCATTAATTTTGTAGCTTACCTGTGTGGTGAAGTGTTAGATATCCTGAGTAACTTTGATGATGTGGTCCGCTTATAAGTTTTAGTGCAGTTGCACAAAGCTATGGACATGGTTTAATTTTAGAAAGATGTCACAAGCATTGGGTAGCAAAGCTATTTTTTTCTAAGTCAATTTGTCAGATATGGTCCTAAAAATGAAATTTTTTTGTTCGCTTAATTTCTTAAATTTCTACAGCATATATACATTTCAAAACATCAAGTTTTCCAGCGGGCGAACTTGACGAAACACCTAAAATCTGTCATAAAATTCACAAACTAAATTCAGCATTATTAGTATTTATCAGAAAAATTTCAAGTCAGACCTGAACAGTGCCGACTTAGATTCCTTACTATAGTCCGTTCCTCTTTTTTTTATTTAAAATGACTATGAAATATCCAGCATTTGCAATTTCAACCATTATAAATTTGGTTCTTATCAAACCAATATTGTATAACAAGAACATCTAATAATGCTACGAATAAGCCAGATGTTAAGGATATTGCAGAAAGGTGCCTTTGGGCGCTACTATCATCGAAACTCCTGTTCTAAAGAATCGTTCATTGACCGGAAATAGAAGTGTTTACCTTTTACGCTTGAATATATACCCCTAATCTTTTGAACGTTTCAACAGAATGCACTGGAAACGAACATGGAATTACTATTTTAGCTTTCTGTATTTGATTTACGAAATTCAGAATAACGTATATTTGAAATATATCAGATGAAAATATTGTTTGCATTTCTCGGTGAGTAGTTAAGAATAACTAGAAAATGAATGAAACTTAGGTCTAAGGTAAAATAAGACTCCGAAATCTCCATAAAATCATTTTAATTTCATAGCAATAGAAATAATCATTCATAATACTATAAGAGCTTCGAAAATATTCGATTATTAATTGCTCAAGGTATTAGTTAAGATTCGTTAATGAATTCTCGCTTTCCACAGAATCCCGAGAATTGTTTCCAAATGCATTTCTGCATTTTTAGCTTGTTCAGAGAAGTTGAAGATGATATTGCTTTGCTTGTTTCTGAACTTTGACTTATTCCAAAGTTATTAATTACAATTTCAAAACTTTTCCAAATTTTTCAGGAACTTCAAAAGAAAATTGATATTGTGTTGATATTTTGTATGAGTTATTAGAGATCAAGAATCAAAGTATACGAAGTTCTGTGGACTGAAATTAAAAGACTAAAGCAACAGAAAGGGGGTTAAGTGCTGAGTTTCTCCAAATCCGGAGTATTTTGTTGAGCCATTTGCATACCAAGTTATATCAAAAAATAGCAGCTTTGGAAAAAGACGAATTCCATATACGGCATGTGAAAGAAAAATTTTATTCAATTTCATTGAAATAAGAATATTTTTATACCTTATTGTGAGTTAAGGGATTTTTCGGAAATTAATAAGGGAAGTTATATTTACATAGAAATAAGTAAAGAGTGAGATGAGACTTTCCAAAAAAATTATGCAAACGAAGCATGAGAGATATCAATTGCAGTTTATGAGTCTTAATCATACCGAAACAGCTGAAAAATTTCATATATTTTGATGTCGAATAATTAATTCAGATTTAAGCAATTTTATAGTGAAAGTGACAAAGTCACAGTAAAACTAGCGAATATCTCGCGATTCTAACGACAACGGTCTCTATTACCTCCTAATATGCTCAAGATCGCATATTACTTTCGTCTCTTGTCTCGAATTTTGAGCGATTTAGAAACTACTCCTTCCTTTTATTACCTCAAAAGATTACACCATTTTCATTTTATAGTAGCTGGGGTGATGGAACGGTTGTGTAGAGAAATTATATGAAATATTTTGCTCCAATAATTTGGGAGGTTCGCACGTTTTTGTGATTGTTAGATGTTCATATTTTATGAATAACTATAATAAACACTATAATTGAGTGATTCACTCCATATTAGCCAAAATATTATCATAGATATAGACAATTTTATTTATTACACGACGTTTGTCTATTTATATTATACAATTATAGTACTAATGAAATATAAGACAAATTGTGCGGGCGTGCGTCAGAAGGAAGTTTGTCGATTGTCGATTGAAGTGAAAATTGTAACCTATCCCTAAGATACCTAATTCAGCCATATAGTCATTAAAGTAGTAAGGGGGTGAACAGATAAAATCTATAGATCAGTGATTTGTCTACCAAACTCTCCTACTACTATCATTAAGCGATAGAAAACTGGGCGGTAATTTTAGATGAAAAGCAGCAGAGATGATAACTTTGAACAAAGTCGAAAACTAATCTCATTCTTGTCAGTCGAAGCTTTAATTTTAAGTGATGTATGCTCGAAACTAGCAATGGCAGTAGTATGAAGTGGAATGGAACTGGAAGAGTGGATTCTGTTGAAAAATATCAAAATATTATAACAACAAACAATGGAATATCAAACGATACGTTGATTTTATACCATCAAGATTATTATCCCTTTTCTCAAGTTCAAAATATAGCTCTACGCCAGTGTCACAATTCTTCAAAATTCTTTTATCTCTCCAGTTCTCTTTATAACTAATCTGATAACAATGGTGTCCCATTTCATCTCTCTAACTAAAAAAAAAAAAACGTTTTTAGGTTGAGAGATTTGAAACAGCTCTTTTATCAGTACAGTTTGCCAATTGGGTCGTTTTCTTTATAATCACTTATTTTTTGGCTTCTTATTCCAATGGTAGTTCTCTACTCCGTTTGTACTATTTCTTTCAAAATACTTTTTTAGCAAACTCGAGTATACTTTTTAACTTAATAGCGTGTTATTTCTATCTCTAAATATAAACACCTATAAAAATGATTTCCAAAGATTCACCCTTTCTTTGTTTCTGGCAAGATCATATTTTAGTTTGTGAGCAATTCTCTCAGAACTTTTAGTTTACATGCAAACAACACACAGAAAAATTACATAGTAAGAGCCAGATATTCTGGTTATTATCAGTGCGGTATTACAAAATTTATTAAATGAGAATCGAAAAGGAAACTTGGAGAATGAAGAATTTTAAGCGATATCAGCAAACAAGGCGCATAGTTGTGTCTACAATTTACTATTTTTTTTTGACAATAACCATAATTCAACGGAATAAACAAGCGTTATCTACAAAAGTATTCTACTTACTTGTTATAGTTATTTATTTCTGCAGCCTTCTATGTACATTCTAGTGACTTATATACATGTACATTTATTTTCATTGCACCATGCATTTCTTCACGTTTGTTATCCTGGAGACTCCTATTTTTATTGGTTAAATCATTTTTTGTATTTAATTTCTTGATTTTTGTCAGTAATTTGATTCGATTCATTTATATTGATCAACTATACAATTAATTCAATAGTGACTGATGGTTCATGTTCAAATCTTCTTTGTATAGTTCCATAATATTACTTCCTTTATCTAGTGAGACATACTTTACAAATAAAATTATCATATTCGGTTAAGCGACCGATCTAATTCCGTATACTCCTCAACTTCCATGCGCCAAACGACAATCCACGTGCTCCAAAAGACTCGTTCTCTCACCCTCAATGTATTTTCGGCTGTCGTTGCCACTTGTACATCGAATTTTCCCCTAGGTTTCTTCGGAAAAGTGGGTAAATATGACGGAGGCGCCGGTATCACGTTTGGAGATGAGATAACACACCAGATTTTCTCAATACAAGTACCCTGAAGTGGGTTTTACCAGTGAATTAATAGATTTATTGTTTTGTGTACATTTGCGAGGGCTTAACTTGGACAGAAGTGTTACCAGAAAAGGATATAGTTGGTGTTTGTGTAGAAATTGTGTTATTATTAGTGTTTGGGATTAGATATTCGATTTTGAATATTGAAAGTCTTGGAAAAAATACTTCCGAACGTTAATAGTAAATATCTTCAGATAATAAATCAGGTAAAATTTAAATAACTTATTGTTAGAAATGTTGTTTGAGATTATGTTTGAACCTAATATTATACCAAGGTTTGATGTTCTATATTATGATTGTGTTGAAATCGATCAAAGCAAATAATCATTGTTTCAATAGTACATTTCGAACGAGTTAACTCTCCTATTCAAAACAATGGTGACGGTTATTGTCGTTTTTATTCATAACCAATTTTGTTTTGATCTCTATGTACATAAATAGTGAGTCAATGTATTTGTAGGCTTTTAAATTTCTTTGATTTCTTATTTCTTAAATCTTATGATATATGTATGCTTTTATTGATATCTGGTGTGACCATATTGATACAAAGTTATTTTTTTGTGAAATATTTGTCAAATATTCATAAGGATGTAATCTGAGTTTGAATGTATTTCGCTATTTTTAAAATAAAATTCTACTCTATTTTCAATCCTTATATAGATCGAAAATAAGCAAATATATACGCTATAATCTTTATCTGATCTATAATACATTATATGATTTAGAAATATTATTCAACAGCACAATGTATTCCGAAATATCATTTATTGCTAATCATTGCTTTACGAAGTAGCATCGTCTTCTCAACCGGATGTATCTGAACTAATTTCTTACCTGAAATTTATCTTAATTCTGATGTTATACTGATAATAAACAAAATAAAATAACTTACGGTTTCCATAAATGCCGTAACCTCTGTCACCTTCAGTGACTGACATTATTTTTTTCAAACCTGCAACAAAATAAGAGAACCCTTACATCGATTATAAATTCCAAAATAATAGAAATAATTATCAAACTGATTCAGCCTTGAGCCTGCCATCAGACTTTTACTGTATTATTTTTTTATCGCTGTATTCTGCTTTATTGTGAGTGAACATGCCAATTCTTTTTGACATCTTCTTTTGCCTTTACCATATTCCCAGGTTGTCTAATTCGCCATAAATTGAGATCATTGGTCATCTGTTGTTGTAGAATTTCCTTTCATAGTTTTTTTTATCGTTGTAAACAGTAGTATCCAAAACAGTGCCCAGTATTGAACATGATCTATATGTATATTTTCTGAACGGAATTTCTGATCTTGTTATGGAAAAACAGTTACCTCAAGTTTGCGAAGAAACTCTAATTCATTCATAGTCTATAGGATTCGTATGAAAACGGTGTATTTAAAGATTCCTCAAATGTATGAGTCCAGAGAAGGACAAGGAAAAAGGTAAGTTAGTAACTTGTGGAATGAACTGATTCGAAAATGTCATTGGAAAACTTTATGAACAAGCCTATTGTGACTTGCCTATCATTCTATTCGATGAAGAAGGAACCAGTAATTCCGTGTCTCGTACCTGCATGTCAAGCACTCACGTCTTGACTATATGTTGATTATAATCTAGTGAAAGTCAGAAATCGATTTGGGTCACAATTCACATGGCCGGACAAATAAAAATGTGCTTTGTCCGAAAACCATAACCATTTAAACAGAGAAATGGGATAGATGCATTTATTTGGTTAGTAGGTTGAATTTATTAACGGATAATGCTTCATTTCTGGATTGACGCTGATATAGGAAAGATTATCTTCTGCAAGGCTGGAGTTGTGATGGTATCGCTTTGATGTGCGCGTGTCCGCCTATCGTCGCATTAACGATATTTTTCCATTATAAGTAAATGCAGCTACAACTACATCTATTTTATACCCTATCGTCGGCCTTTTGGCTCATTAAATGATTTACCAGGTTACAGGAAATCACAGAAACCGTAAAGACATACGAGTTGGGATTTAGGAACGGTCAATGACAATAGAAACGGTGTTATTGGTGCTGGAATGGTACATGGTGAGACCGACTCGTTAAGAGTTTCAAATAAATCAGCCGTTCAAAGTATGAGTGTTTGCTTCTTATTATACATTGGCGCAGCTATGACTAGTTTAATGGGCGTTGCAGAGCGGAGACAGACGAAAGCAACAAGTGATCAAGCCAGTGTCACGTTACATCTTATTATATTAATTTTAATATAATATTTATAAGGTGTTTGAAATAAAACAACTGAATCGGACCTTCGAAAAGAAAATCATTTCATGAACACATTAACTATGAGTAAATCGCACTTTCAAAGCCGTTAGTAAAGTTGTAGAAGTATTTTGCTTCTTAGTCTGTTTAAACAAAAATATTTAGGCTTCAAATTTTTAAACAAAAAACGCGAAATTTGGGCATAAGAAATTTTCTAAGATGATCTACTTGAATTTGAATGTTATTTTCAAGGAATTACTGTATGTATCTCATGCTTGTTATTTCTCTTGACAATTCGTTTCTCTTTGATTTGATATTTGCATTTGTCTTTACATCGATTGGCATGTCTTCTCTATCTTTGTTCACGATTCGTAAGTACAATATGTTCCCAAGAATGTAGCCCAGCTTCCCAATTTCCAATAGAGTTATTGTCTATATTGTTGGCATTGTATGTTTGATTGTTCTCCTCACTAACTTATGCTTTACCTACTTTAAATGGTTCAAAGAAGCATACAAAACATTATAAACTATCTGTGTCTAGTAATGAGTAACTTTGAAGACTGTCCCTATGTGATATGAGCAATTTATAAGTGGAAATGACCTAGTTTAGCCGAAGTACTTAATTAGTTCACTCCGACATTCATTAATAGTGCGGAAAAAATTATTCGACAGCTGAACTTCAATTTCCTTAAGGGTCTTTGCTTCAGGGGGAACAACCAATCTCTCCATCAAGACCATATCCTCACAGAATACTTTTTATTTACGAGGTTTTGTTTGTCTGTGCACCTACCAGATTTAATATCAAGTGCTCTTACCTAAAGTAATGATATACTTGAAAGAAAACACATCATCCCTAACATTGTCATGACAGAATGAAGGTAACTTCAATAGAATTTTTCCTGAAGTAGCTCCAGTCACCGATTGAACGTTGAAATAAGTAGATTGCTAACCGAGAATAGTACTTCGAAGGAAATAAGTTCAAATTCTACTCTACCTTTTTTATTTTTAATAGCATAATTCAATATATTTTTCATGGAAAATATTATACTTTATCCACTTTCTCTGGGATAAGTTCTGGTGGTTCTTTTTCTTTGTTAGCTATCAATGTTTTATCCGAATGTTTTATATCTCAATGTATCTTTTACAAAAAGTCTACTGTTATTTATTCCATTTTACAACCAAATTCTTAACACTCTCAAAGGTTCCTTCAAAATCCACAAATACCATTTGTGGACGGATTGGATAATCGCTTTTAGAACATGATATTCCTCACTGATTTTGGAAAGTGATGTTAACTGTTCTGGTACTCCTCAAGCTAGTTTTTCATAAAAATGATACATTATCGATTTATTTCAGAAATGATCCTCACTAATCTTGAAAAGTTAATATTAATCCTATTTATGTAGTTATTTGTGGACATCCTCACTTTGGCACAAACGAATAATACGTTCTTTATTTTAGAGGTCTTTAAGTTTATTGAATCTTGGCGTAACAGACGGTGCATGTGAGAAAGTAACACTTTGTCATTTATTTTAGACAGTTTTATTATTGCAACGTCTAGGTCGGTTATTTTTTCGTATTTTTATTTCACAGTGTGCCATTTTAATGCAGAAGATAGAATAAAATTGATGATGTAATACAAGTATTTTTAGTTAAGTTACAATATTACAATGTCATACATCGATAAATGGGTAAGTGTGTAAGGACTTCTCTAATTCCAATTATAACCAAAACCAATGCGGTTTTGTTATACTGGTTTCCAATAGCCACTATCTATTTATAAATGATACCTTAAGAATATAAGGTTTTGTTAGTTTTAGATATTGTTACTCCAAATTTTTTATATTGCTTGTTTCTAGTGATATCATTTTCCAAAAATGACTTTACTGCTGTGTTACATATCATAATTTGTTAGAAATCCTCCAGATTCAAAAATACTTGCGAAAATATTTGGAATTAACGCGAGCAGAATAGATTATGAGGCCGCTTTTAGTTACACAGCTCAATAATATTAGTTTTTAAAAATCGGTATGTGAATCTTATTTCTTTTCATTTATTCAAAAAAATAATTTTTTTTAAATATTCTATATATAAAAAGACAATTGATTTTTCAGAAATTTGGAAGAAGATAGATCTATTACTTTTTAAAACGAATAACAATGATTATTACATTTTATTTTATTTGATTTATTTTGCAATCTGTTTACATTTCTCTTATGGCCATAAAAGAATTTCGAAATTCTTCTTTGTTTCTTTCAATTTACTGTTATTAAAATGGCTGAAATAGTCCAGTCATTATAGTAAGTTCACCTCGAAATTTGAGATACCCAGCTGTAAGTCGGTAAATACTTGTATATTGACACCCTAAAAGTTGTCTCAGAACCTACATATGTTAGGGTGTACGTAACTATTAAATTTCTAGGTCAAAGGTCACAAAAATCGGTTTTTGAGCTTTTTTTGTAAATATCTCATTTCCTATGGGTTTTTTGCTATTTGTATTTATTATCATTATTGTAGAATGCAAAATTCTCTACAAATTTTGCACAAAAAAATTTTTTATATGGTGAACCGTTTTCGAGATAGAGGGCGGAGAGCACGCGGTCACAGGATCACTTCAGGTCAACCGGTGCCTCCGGTCGAAAACGCACCATATATTGTTAATTAAATATCGATAAATCAATGATTATAAATATTTGTCAATTTTTATTAACTATTATTTTTATCATATTTTTCCTAACCTACATACACGTTTGAAATATTGATGAGCAGCTGCACGTGTTAGTGGAATATTTGATAGCTGCACAGGTTTATTAAGTTTTGTAGACTTGAAGTAATGTATATAACGAAGATGATCGAGACTTCTCACAGATTTCGGAGCATTATAGACTGCCAATAAGGCTTGAGTTCCACTCTCTAATAATCTTTGGGCCGAAGAATTTTCTTCCAAATTTGTCAGTTTCTCGAAAACTTTTAAAAATGATTTTTTTCCCGTTTTAAAAAGTGCAGAAGTTTTGTCACAGCCACTTAATACGTGCAAAAATAAAATATGTGTTTTTGAATGAGGATAATTATCAAAACTTTTAGTCGAGTATATCTCCGTTTTTACATTTCCTTTCTCAACTTTTTTAAAGAAAATTTCTTGTTCCTAAGACAGTGAACGCCTAATTAAAATGACAAGTAAAGCAATATCTTGTCCTATTATAACTGCACCGGTTGACCTAAAGTGATCCTGTGACCGCGTGCTCTCCGCCCTCTATTTCGGAAACGGTTCGCCGTCTACAATATTAATAATAACTATAAATAGCAAAAAGCCTATAGGAAATGAGACATTTACAAAAAAAGCGCAAAAAACCGATTTTTGTGACCTTTGACCTTGAAATTTAATAATTGCGTACACCCTACCATATGTAGGTTTTGAGACAACTTTTAGGGTGTCAATATACAAGGATTTACAGACTAACAGCTAAGTATCTCGAATTCCGAGATTCTTACCTAATTTAAGCTCAAATAACTGGACTAAAATAATCAAAATCACTATTGAAGAAAGAATGCTGCGTCCTGCAGAAAAATGTGACAGAAGTTCTTTTGATTCAATAGATTGTACTTGGTTTTTTTGGTTCTCTACATCTTGAAGTTTTTAGTAAGTAGGATAATTTCGAGCTGCAAGTGCAATATGAATATGATCAATTCGGATACATACTAGTTTGTATTTTCTATTCGATAATTTGATGTATGAACTTATGTAATTACATTGTAATTTGGGATCATGTCTCCACAAAATTGCTGATTAGTACGTGGAGAAATTTGATCAAACTTCAAACTATAGAATTCCTATTTCAAACACGAATTACTTCTTCCATTTCAAAATCCCACATTTCCTTCTCTTATTTGGAAATCGATAATGTCATGGTATTATATCAACTTTCTTATACAATTTATATTTCATGTAATCCACTCGTTAATCAGTGTAATAGTCACTACCAAATTTGATTTTTATCACTTATAAGGGCTCGTTTGATACTGTGCTTTCATTATTTTTCTACAATGTAGTTTTTATAGTACGGAAAAATGGAATTATATATTTTGAAATTGAGTAGTCTGAACTACAGACTGTTTGGTTGAGTTTCCGGAGTCGGTCATTACTCTGCAAAGCGTTTTCCGAAGCAGATGCTTTGGGTTGGTTTTAAATCGCAGAATGGATTATCAGGATATACGAGGGCGGTTTGAAGAAACGTGAGGTTTTTTCTTCAAATTTTTTTTGTACGAGTATGTTTATTCACATCTTAATGAACCCAGCGGTTTTCATCAGATTAAAATGGTGGTAGAAGAGATCTCATGGTCACTATGAATATATTCGTATGCCTGTGGGATGAAAAATAATTCATTGTTAATTTAGGGAGAATTGAATAATTCTTCACGATGACTTCAATAATATTCAAATATCTGGAATGAATTAACGACAAATAATCCATTTATCTTCAATGCTTGAACGTTTAGTAAATATTTTGAAAGTAAGATTCTGAGGCTATAGCCTGGAACTATGAATTAACATTCATAAAATAAAGTTACTCTCTTAGAAGACATATTACCCCATAGTGAAATGGGAAAGTGAATCATTTCTTAATATAGGAGAATTGAACTATACTGCAAAGCTGCTTGGATTGTGCAAATTAATTGAACGTTTCAAAATCTTTTTTGAAATCATAAGAATCTTATTGTTATGAAACTCTTAACTGAACAGCTGATAATAGATATTTCGTAATACTTCCCCAATATTATTTCAATCTAGAACATCGTACGACTATAGATAAAATGATTTTACCATACGAATACGAAGGATTTCTTTACAATGATTCATGAAATATGTTTGTTTGAAAGAAAATTCATTATAGTAGTTCTTTTCAGTTTTAATTTATGACCCTAAATGTGTTTTTTCTTGTTCCATAATATTGTAAAGCTCAATCATATATACACCTTAATTCATGTTAAGTCGTAATCTAAACATTAATCTGTAAACGTATGTCACAAACTCATTATAAAATTTCTTTGCCGCACTTATCGCTGTCATATACACTTCTACACATGCAAAAACTCAAACAATTCCTAGTAATATTTCAAAAATTTCATTTTCCTGTGAAAGTCGACAAATGTTTAAGATAAAAATAAAGAGTTCGCGACTCTCTACGTCGTAAAACTTTCACATTTTAGGCCTCAACTTGGAGAAGTTGACAAGTACCTAGATGTGAGCGTTTAGTTGTCACGCATGAATACGCACCTGATTCTTCAGTGAGAGTTTTTTTTTTCTGTGGGAATTGTGCCAAAATTTCCGGTTGTAAAGACAATCACAGTCGAAAACAAAAAAGAGATTACTTGAAGATAAATACGTTATGCAGAAATAAGAATATCGTCATGTATTGTTGATAGACATAACAAAAACAATCTTAAACTGAATCCAAAAAAGTTTGTAGATTTATTGCATAAACAAGCATTCACCATTAATTTAAAATAATTTGATAATTACAAATATCAATATTAATCATATTAAAAATACATGAATACATGAATCAATAATTGTTTAACAAGCTTTGTTGTTCAAAGGAAAAACCATTATGTTATGATTTGGATAATGTTATCAATCAATATACTTTCCCTAAACTGCAATGAACTCATTTAACTGTTGTAATTTTTGAATTGCATTCCTGGCGTAAGTATCAAACAGTCTCTATTAAATCTTGCTTCGATGAATATTTTGAGATGTGAGAAGAGCCAGGCAGCCAGAGGAAGCTATTTCTGTCGAATAGATTACATTACATTTCATTTTCTACTCTGATTTTGGCATTGGTTTATCATGTTGTGGAGGGAGGGGTGCGTTAAGCTCATAAGAAATTAGTTTTTTATAGTGTGAAAGTAGATTTTTTCACGACTTTTTATATCCAGTTATTAAAATAACTTACAACCATACTATGCGTTTATGGTTTTATCAATAGGTCCATAATACTGAATACATTCTTTACACCACCACTATACCAACACTCACAATTACACTGTCTGATGGCGATGACTTGGTTATGGAAACGCCCCGCAATAAGTGTTGGTGTAGTGGGGTGTAAAAAATGTATTCAGTATGAATATCGCAAACTGTTCCAGAAATTCCAACTCAATAGGTCTGTAATCCACAAGCAAAATTCCATTTGTACATGACAAAACTGAGTCCTCCTTACCCAATATTTAAACCCTAGCCTGCTTAGTTCTTTTTATAAAGATATTTTGGAGTGAAAATATTGCTCACACTATCCAATAAAATGCCTGGATCTTCAACTAGATCTTTTTTAATTAATATGACTACTTTCGAATGTAGCAACTTTTTTCTGTTCAAGCTGATGATAAAGAGTCTTTATACATGTTCAATATTCGTGAATTTTTCTTTTGGTGTTTCTACTCCCAAATAAATTATCATTGCAAGATATTTCGGTTTTTCCATTGTACAGAGATACGAAATCAACTTTCAACTACTGAGAATATGAGGAAATACATTAAACTTCTTACAGACGAATCATTCTCCTCCACGGTAATGCGAGGTCTCACACATAAGTTCAAACAAAAATAGTCAAATTATCGAATTGATGGCTTATCCGCCGTACAGTTTTTTTTTAACCTAATGGTGTTCGCAGATCAAAAATAAGGAAATCAACGTTTTTTTGCACCTGAAGAAGCGGTTCATACTTTCAAATAGCATGTTTTGGTTTCTACACTTGATCTTTAAGCATCAGATCTGCAATATTGATCGTGATCGATATTAAAACTAAAATTACGTGGTGTCGAGCGTTCAAATGGAAGGATTTCTTCTAAAACATAAACCACTATAAATCTACATTTTGGCTAGAACGTTGAAGAATTGAGATTCAAGAAAGATTATCAAAAGAAAAATGTTTTCTTATTATAATTTAGCACACACAAAAACGCAGTTGTGGTTGTATTTCTTGACAAATACTTATTACAACTAACATGTTTTTACTTATTAAAATTCGAATCACAGATTCTGAAAACTGATTTTCAGTTACAACTAAATTAATTTGTTAATTTTTTTGCTTAGAACAACGAAACAGTTAAATGATTTATTCAAAGTTATGGTTAATTTTGGTGCAGTTTGAACGGTTTTCAATAGAGTTTCTGATTTTACTAGCAACGTTAACTGTATTTTCAATAAACTCCAAAAATCCTTCTGCTTAGGACCTAAATTTTCACTCTCCACGGTTTTTTTAATTTTATCGATTAAGAAAGCGAAGTTTCCAATAATAACATAAAATGTCTAAGGCGAATTTAGTATTTATCTACTTCAAAATAAGCAGAATATGTTAGCCAATTTCAGATTAGTTATTTCTAGATATTTGTAACATGAGGTTTCTGCAATTATTTCGTCATACAATTGTAAAGAAATTTAATTCAACTACTAGCACTACACCTTTACTTTTAATATAAGATAGCATATGACAGAAATATCATATTCATTTTGAAGTTCCCTAATAACCTAATTGTTTTTTCTTTAAAGTAAATGTTGATAATGTGTATGTATATATTTGTAGCATAAACTGTCAAGCCATGTTTAAAAATTGATATTATTATTTATGGTTTATCCTTTTTTGTACCCTGATCACTCAATTTGATTTACTTCTAAAAAATACGTATAAGAGTACATTGAATATTCAAAACATATCCTGATTTAAACCTTCCGTTGTCGAAAGCGAAAAACTTCGATAAGACATGATACACTGATATATGGAGCAGAGGTGGCAAGATGAATGATGGCTTCAAGATGACAAAACGTACCGTCAGAGATGCGAAATGCGGACAGAGAAGAACCGCAAGGCGGGAAGTCGAGTCGACTACATCCACCTAGTTTTTGATTGAAATGAAAATTGCGCAGCCTCCGTGAAATTGTGTCTGCTGATGTTATTGGGGATTTCAATGGTTAGATCATATTTCATTCTTTTGTTTTTTGCTCTAAGATAGGTTTGAAAATAATGGAAAGTAAGACGTTTTCTACGAAAACTAAAAATTTTATTTAAACGTGAAAAATAGATGGTAATATGAATTATAGATATTTGAATTCAAATGTGCGACCTATATCAACACATATTTATCTTGGTCTTTGTTTTAACAATATAAAAACTAAATATATCTAATAATTGATAAGATAAATACATCAATTCATTTTTTTTTATTTTTAATATCATCATTTCTTTTCTTGACTTTTCAATTTATTTAAGTATATCGCTGTTCTAATATCTCTACAGTTTCTAGTTGTTGCAGTAATTTGTTGATTGAAAGTCAATTGCTTCCTTTTCTACCTTCATTTCATCTTATTGTATTTTCCTTGGTCTTTCATCTCGTCTTGGTCTGATCAGTCAGAATTGTTTTCTTGCTATTATAAATCGCTACACTCTCCAATTTGTTTATTCTATGGCAGTTTTCCTCCAAAGTGAGACTAGCACTCTAAAACATTATCATCAGCTGTTGATGGTTTTTTTTTTCTTTCAAAAGTTCAGCTTTCACACTAGTAATAAAGCTGGTTTATATTTCTCCCTACGTTTTTTCACTATTATATTTGTTTTCAATTTATATTAGTTGTTATTGATGTTAATGCTCAACTCAATATGAAGATTGGCTGGTTGTGAATACAAATAAACACAATTACTCATGGATCTCTAGAATGGAAGCACGGCGTCAGATCTTATGGTAATCAATTCAATGGTCTGCTACTTTTATTCAATCACGTATTTCGTTATGACAGAGTGACGACGTACTAACTTTCTGAAAATGTAGAGTATTAGGATATCATATGATCCAAAGAATCAACGTTAGGGAGTAATATTCATTTAGCAAACTTGGCACATAGTCTATACAAACTACAAACGATAAGGGCATAGTTGTTGTCCAAACAGACGTTACAAGTAATGCTAATTCTAGATTAGAATAATCATTCACTAGTACCTCTATTTCTCTTGAATATCAGCTAGTCGTCCTGTATTCTTTGCTTTACAGCTGCATCTATAGCCTCAAACAGATGAAAAGGATATTGTTACCAGTATCAGAATCTTAATTATCACCAAACTCGTGTTGCACAGCAAAGTTTAAAACCGGAAACACGGAAAGCTTAGTGTT
This sequence comes from Diorhabda carinulata, assembly GCF_026250575.1. Lineage (NCBI taxonomy): Eukaryota > Metazoa > Arthropoda > Insecta > Coleoptera > Chrysomelidae > Diorhabda > Diorhabda carinulata. The sequence goes on along the minus strand of NC_079472.1, from coordinate 47,684,817 downwards.
CTATAGTCATCATATTTTCTACTAGTGCTTTCTAAATGATGACGGTGGAGACATTACGTGGGTAAGTTTAATGATACCAACGAACAAAGCTGTTTGAGTGGACTTTTGGTTTAAGGTATTATTTATAACTGCCAATTAAAGTTCATCAAGTAATATGGAAAGTTGACGCTATTTATGAGTAACTAAAAACTTATATAAAAAAATATTCAAGGAACTAGGTATTAAGAAATACCCTAACGAAGAATGATATTTTGTAGTAAGGGTTGGTAGCTTTGAGCAACTCAGAAATATTATTAGTAGTTCAGGTTATGTTTTAGCTTGACATGTGAGTATTGTCTGCAGTTTGAACTTGATTTATAGTCTTCATACATTATGTTTGGAGTGGCTCATACGAATTCTTCTTATTGTCGTAACGTCCCACCCACTTATAAAAATCAGGAAGAGTTAAGAGATAGATGGATGTAAGTTGTACTGTTACTAAATAGATCGCGCCAGAAAATCTTGTACAAAGTTTTTAATGTTGAGCTTGGGATCATTTACAATCTGGACCATAACTTTTCAGGTATAGTGATTTGCAGTTTTGTCTCCATCACAAAGGAAGAGTTTGGTAGATGTTTTAGACTGTTTGGTTGTCGGTGAAAATGTTTTTATTCATTATTTTTTATTTGGCAATATAAGGGGAAAGGAATCAATGAAAAAGTTTTTAGAGTTATAAGAAACGTTTTCGTTTGTGTAGATGCTGTATAGATACCATTGTATACACTACACATCGAAAGTAAGCAGATCGGGTTTAAAAAGACATGATATTTTCTATCCAGTGAGGTAAAAGAAGCGTGTGAGGTCAGAAAAAGGTTGATATTTTCAAGTGAAGGTACGAGCTATTGAGGAATAGAATTTACTATGTTGATAACTAATTAAAATTGTCAACACATATTGATTGTTAGTGGCTGTTCATTGTTATCAATTGTTTACTTTTCGTATTGTCCCAATATCTCTGCTTGCGTTGTTGTCGTTGTTCCGGTTCTATTCTAAGCCCGAATATTGGATTTTATAACAACTGATGTTCTCATCAGTGTTCCAATAATCAACCAGTAGAAATAGTATTGATTTAATATTATTATTCTAAGAGTAAATAGTTTTCTCTACATATAGTAAATTCAATTTCCTTCGCTTGTTAATATGCGGGAGTATTTCATTTTCCACAAGCCCTTCGATTCCTCGGTTGTAATATTACATATCCTCAATATATTTTTTTGTTTCGTTTCTATTACAGTTTATCATTTCTATACTATATTATTCACTCACAATAATTTGTGAGACGCATATTTTGAATATTTCAATATTAATATCCCAAAAGAAACATTCGATGTGAATCAAAATCCAAAACACCGTTTTTTATTTATCATGTTTCTGAAAAAGTTATTTCTATCGCAATATTTGCGGGTTTTATGCTTGACGTACTATATTTTTATATCAATAATTTAACAGCACATCCTTCAATCTGTCACAAGAGTTATCAGAAAAGACAGAATATAAAAGAATTGAGATTAAGGAGTCTCTTATAAAAAATTACTTTTTTTGTTCGTAAAACACGGTTTGTTTCTTCTCGATATTTCTTTCTTATGACAAATCGTTCGAATTGAACAAAAATCAGAAAATTCGTTCTAAAAAAATTTCCTGATATTTTCTAAGCGCAAAATTTTAACAGAATATGATCAAAATGATTTTATTGGTTATTGATGTGAAATTTAATTATAGAATTTCCATACAATAACACCATTCTTTGAACATTATTTTTCTCCAATCCATTTGAATTACTTAGATAAGTATTTTCATTGTTGAAAAATTGCATCAATGAACACCATGAGTCCCGACATAGAACAAACAAAATTACTACTCAAGGAATTAATCTCTTATCTTAACTTGAATACTTATGTGATCATTATAAATGAAAATTATCAGTTTGCTTCGTTATTGACGCCGGCGGAACCATTTAGCTAATATACTTCGATCGGAACAGTATTTTGATGTTAGTTGTACAACCACTCCGTTTTCGAAAAGATTCTGGAATGTTTTGATTGTTGTTACTGTGTTCTTTTACCAAATGTTGGTTTGATTTAGATGCAGGTTTCCAATGTTTAGCACTTATGATAGTTAAACACACTTCATCTTTTTCATTTATATTCGGATGAAAAATTATGGTTTTAAAAATTATTTTGGTGATTTGAAAACATATTCAAAAGGGCAATTGATTTTTATATTGAGAGCTTATTTATTATGAGGAGAATTATCTGAAACTACCAATTTCCAAGTTAAATATTAGTTTCATCAACTTGTAAGTCACGGAATTATTTCAATTGTGAAATTATAGTATCTCCTATTTCTTTTTGTAATCTCCTAGTGACTGAAATTTTGGGTCGATCTTGGTGCAACTCACGTCTATAATATATTTGTAGACTTATGACAAATTAAATTAAAAAACGACTAAATAGCAGTTGATTTATGCACTAACTATCAATAACACTCACATGAAGTTTTTTCATTTTATAATTTAGTATTTTCCTTATAATGGAATTTAAATACATTTTTATCACCTTCTTTTTTGCCCTTGAATATTTAGTATAAATTTAAATTATTGCAGTTCTACGAGAACACCAAGTAATTCGTTATTGACGCCCGTGAAGTATCCGAAATAATCCGTGATGTTTTAATGGTTGTTTCCTAGAAACTGAATTTCAATCTAATATCGACCCAAAAAGATTTGAATTGACAGCAAAAACTGGCAGCAATTGTGATAGCAAGATATGGTAAAGTTTCATTGCATGCCATTATTGTTTCCTGTGAAAGTTTCGTTGTTATAAAATTTTCCATCGAACCATTCAGTTGGAATTGTCTTAGTTCTTTGTAGTCTCCCTTCTACAAACATTGTTTGTCCAACTACTATGTCAGGAATTATGAAATATGATATTCACTCTCATTTATGTGTAGGACTTGTTGTTCATTTCTTCACTTATTTCTAAGTGAGCCATAGTCAATTACAAACTAAACACTATTTTGTATACATCCAATGAAAGTATTCGGCTAATATCCTCCATTGCTGAATTTTCAACTCATCAATATCAGAATATGTATCAGGAAATTAGTTATTTTCACAAATTTTGAACAGAAATATACATTTTTGTAACTTTCTACCAAAAACGGTATCGAATCCTCCCTCTCGAAATTGGAACATCTGTTAACCCGTAATATTTTTCTCATCAAGCTTTTTCTCAATATTGCAGAAATGAGAAAGTTGTGAGATTGATAGAAATGAGGAAATGCTGATTTGCTATATGTTATCCGAGATTTAATACCAAGAGATATCTTTTTCCACTTCAATCAATGATACTTGAGAATAAAAATAACTCTATCTATTTTGAAAACATTGTTAAAAGAAGAGACTTTCAACTCATATGTTCGGATTAATTCAGAAAGCTAAACAATATCATGAGCGTGTTACTTCAATATGAAGTCATCATTATCAGATTTCCATTATCAGAGTCCAAGTATGAGAAAAATTTTGATTTTTAGATTGTAGTAGGCGCTCCTCAACACTACAAACAAATAAAACCTGAAGAAAACTGTCATTAAATTAAAATTAAAATGATCAGCTAGGTCTTAGGAATTTCATTTTAGATGTCAATAGAAATTAAAATTTCAAAATATAGATAACTCAATATAAACAGAGAATGCATACATTTTTCCGGCTACAGGCATTATTTGACATCAGTATTCTGAAAAAAACAATTCTATCAAGCATATTTTATTAGAATCTCAACAAAACTGTCTCATTCAGTTCTAGGAATTTTTAGAAGATTTCATAATCTGCCACTGCGACAATAGCTATATAAGAAAAGCTTCCTTCTAGTAAAATTTCTATCTTTAGACGAACCTATGTACGAGTGAGGTCCTATATTCCTATTTTAACTATGGCTTCTAGCCAAATTCTTGTATCGGTTGTGGTGCTCTACACCAGGAGTGCTCAAACTTGAACTGCTGGCGATCTACCTCAATATTTTCAGACTATGAGATCGACTCTGAGAGGCTGCAAGTATGTGTGATGCAGGGTTGTCGTACATACATGATACACCCTACCTACCTAGGTAGGGTGTACCCTAGCATGTATAGATATTAGCTTTCTGCACAATATAGGTACATTATTTTAGTCAAGGTTTGGGTTAGGTTTAGTTAGGTTCTTCTCTACAATATCAATGAAAAAACTCATAGTTATTCAAAATTGCGAGTTTATTGGTTGTTACAAAACAAAAGAGTTACATATGGTGTTAAACCTAACTAAAGAGTGGCTTTGGATGTTGAAGCGTGGCACTGCATGTCCTCAGCATACTTTTCATAAGATGGTACGTAACCACTGAGTGCTAATCGCAAGCATGATGACATATGATCGTCAGTTAGTCGATTGCGATATTTTGACTTAATTATCTTCATTTCAGAAAATGCAGACTCGCACAAGTAAATTGACCCAAACAATGCCGTCAGTTGAAGGGCGATTTGCCTTAGATTCGGATATTTATCTTCAGATATAAAACACCAGAAATTTGTATCAGATGCTGTAGCTTTGAGATGTATATCTGATATAATCTGCACCAACTCATTTTAAACAGAACATGAGTTCATATTAAACTGACTTGCTATTTCAGTAGCTAATTCCTCAATGTTTTTACATGAAAAAGAATAACTCATAAATGATGCTATATTTTCCAATTTACTGCAATCATAAAAACGCATTTCGAATTGTCCCAAAATATTTGATAATTCATCCTCATACGTATCATAATTAAACTGAGGAATCCTTGCTTTCAAAGACGGAAAATGTTTCAGATCCTTTCTTTTCAGTTGATCTATCATAAGTTGCAATTTACTTTTGAATGCGTTTACTGCGCTAATCATCTCAATAATAGTTTTTCCTTTACCTTGAAGTTCCAAGTTAACGATGTTTAAGTGCATTGTGATGTCAGTCAAAAATGCCAAATCAGTCAGCCATTTTTCGTTTTTCAAAATCTGAGTATCATCACCTCTTTTGTCTAGAAAAGCTGTTATTTCGAGCAATAATTCTTGAAACCTTTGTAGGAACTTTCCGCAACTCAACCACCTGACGTCTGTGTGAAGAACTAAATCAGTGTGTTCAGCTGACTCCCTATCTTCCAACTGCAACTGAATGAGCCGCCGTTTCAAGCTACGTGCACTGATGGAATTCACAATTTTTGTTGCAATGCCCATAATTTCCTCCGTGTTTAAAACTTTGGAACACAAAACTTGTTGATTTATAATGCAATGGAATGAAAAAAATGAAGGGAATTCTTCATTAGCTCGACACAATTCCACAAAACCGTTTTTGTTTCCAGTCATTGCTGGTGCTCCATCGGTTGTAATGCACACTAATTTATATATTGGTAGCTCGTAGTTTTTTACAAAATTAAAGAAAACTTTATATATATCTTCGCCACGGGTCTTCCCCTTCAGAGGAATGATTGTCAAAAATTCTTCCTTAGCCGACATGTCATTGAATACCATCCGAATAAAAATACACAGCTGGGCAGTGTCTGTCATATCGGTGGATTCGTCGAACTGTAAAGAAAAGTATGTACATTCCATGATATCATGTTTTAGTTTATCTGCGATGTCCTGACTCATGACTTCAATACGCCTTGTGACAGTCGGATGAGATAACTGAAGTTCTCTAATAGCAGACATGATTTCTATTTTATTTTTAAAATCTCCAAATAAAGTCTCACCCGCTTCAATAAATGCTTCCTTCACCACCGATCCATCTTCGAATGGTTTCTTGTGTTTCGCCAATATATGAGATATTTTAAATGACGCGATCGTAGCAGCTTTTGATTGTTTGGCTGGTCTTGTGAACATGGTTTGTTTTTTTTTCAAACAAGATATAAAATCACTTACTTTTCGTTTTCTTAATTCACTCTGTGGCGGAAAATCCTTTTGATAGTTTTTATGAACCGTTTTATGATGCCTCTCTAAGTTACCACGCTTAGGTATTGCAACTGACGCACGACAAATAACACAAATGCACTTATCCTTCACCATACAAAAGGAAAATTCTTCCTCCCAATCCTTATTAAAATGATACGTTTTAGATTTCTTCACTGCACTCATTTTCCACTATTTAATAATAAACTTTGTATCGACGTAGTATCGCTATCAAGTTACAATTCAGAATGACTCCAATTCATGCAGGCGCAACATTTATATCGGCGTGAAAGAAAGTCTCGAATGTTCCCGTCAAACGCGCCGCCCGAAACTAGACAGTACAGTTCAGTCTAGAAACAACGCGGCTTTTATTTGACAAGTGCCGCGCGTTCCTTTGATAAAGCCGCCTTTTGCCGCAAGCAGTGTTATTTTATAACGTAATACATTTTTTGGTGCTCAGGTATTTCCTTATCAGTGGACAAATCTTCATCATGACACACCGCATATTTATCAACAATTTCAGTTGTAGTCTCAGGCTTTTAAGCTTATATTTTCGAGGTTTTCCATTGATTTTGTTGATAGTTATAATGGGTCTCAAAGTTACGTTTGGTAGTTTGTATATTGCTTCGTACTCCACAGCGAAGTTGTGGTATTTAGAAAGTTCGGTGGATTCATATGCCGATGGGAAAGAATCTTTTTAATTCTCAACAATGTAAGTGTTTTTGTCTATCAGTAAGGAGATTCCGGTATAGCGCAAAGCAGGAGAAACTTAATTTTTTATATGAAACGACAATATGTAACTCACATTTCTAAGAATTGTCCACAAGCCGTAAGAATTTCATAGTTTCAACGACGTCAATTGTGGTGTTATTCAATAATAAAGTCTGGCAATGTACTTTCATATGATAAAACCTTGGTTTCAGAAACGTTGACACAGAGAAGATTAGAATCGCACCATGATTTAAGAGTGATATGGTCCTATGAAGTGCTGTGAGATCAGGGCTGCTCCAACAGGAACTAGTGTCATCTGCAAATAGACATATTCTACCACTGATGTCTAGATGAGCGATGTAGTTTATAAACAAAAGAAACAAAATAAGGCCAAGTACTGAGCCTTGGGGCACTCCACATTCTATTAGCTTGCAAAAGTACATTGTTGTATCAACCCTTACAAGCTCTCTTCTGTTGGTAAGGCATGACTTAAACCATGCGGGAGGTGTTTCCCTGAAACCGTAGTACTGCAATTTGTTGATTGAGATATGATTAACACAATCGAAAGCCTTAGAAAAAGCATCAAAAAGTTGTTGCGGTGGAGTGATGGCTACTTGGGCTAGAGTACACATTATTAAGCAGGGAGAATATAGAATCATTTGTGCATTTGTTACTTAAAAACCCAAATTGATGGGTAGTAAGTTTTTTATATTTAAACAGAAATGATAAAAGACCCTTCTTGATCAATCTTTCTATGATCTTAGATAACGTGGGAAGGAGTGCAATTGGACGATTATTCGATGCTTGATTTTTATCTCCTTGATTCAGAGGTATAATTATAACCGACTTAAGGCAATTGGGAAAAGTACTGTATTAAAATGAAACGTTAATTAAAGTGGTTAGGTCATTTAATGTGCAATCGAACAGAGTCGACATTTTTTATGTAAGTCCATCAGTTCCAGATAAGTATTATTATATTTTTATGTCATTAATTGTACTGCGAAGCTCTTATGTAAGTTAACATTAGCATCAGGGAGATATGAAAGCGGATCATAAGAAGGAGTCATAGAATTTGATACATTTTTGGCTACATTCACAAAGTAATCATTAAGGTTATCAGGATTATGCTCGATGAAGAAGCCTTATTTCGTAGTTCATTCAAACTGGACCATGTTTCTTCAGAAACATTAAGAAATTTGGCGAGTCTCCAATTATATTACATATCTTTGTCAGCTTTTATTGTCTTATGATACATTTACGTAATTTTTGAGGAAAATTCAAATAACCGAAAATTTCCTTTTGTGAGATAAAGATCGCATACTCTCTGAAGATATATGTAAACCTTTCATGGACCAGGGTTTATTTTGCTTATTTTTAATACGCCTGAGGGGAAAAGTTCTGAATGCCAGACTAGTTAGTATTTTAAGGAATCTAGAAAATTCGAATTCCACATCACCATAGAGCATATTTCTGTCAGTTGTTTGACAACAGTGCTTGAAGTTTTGAAAACTTTTCTCCGAAAAAATACGGCATAATTTCCGAGAAACATTTTTAGTATTGGATTTCACCGAAAATTTTGTAATCACTGCTTCATGATCGGAGAGACCTGAATTAAAGACAGTACAGTCGGTGGATTCTGGATCTCTTCCTCCCCGTACTTCACAAGTTGTTTTTATCGGTTTCAATCTGTTAGTTGGCACATACGATTCGCAACAGTAGATGATTAATGGTAGTACTGACGTCTAAATTCTTCTTCGTCTAGTTTCACAATTTTCCTTAGATATTTAAGCTTGTTAACGCTCTTTTCATCCTGTTTTTGCATAGTTATCTCTCCTGGTATATCCGATACTTTCATTATATTTGTCTCTCTGTTGTACTGGATATACTTAATAATGAAAAACTGACAAGAATAACGCTGTAAACAAATATTACGCTAAGCATTACGTAGAAATGAACAATGATTCTAGATTCAACGACAAAAAAAATTTATATTACCTGTGATGTTTTCAATACAATACCAGTTTTTTATGGTAATGTGAATAGTTTATGTTTATTCAATAATTCACATGATTATCTGCTCGTATAAAATAGCTTTCAATATTTGTTTAGGTTAGGTCCATCAATCATAATGAGAGATATTTAACACTAGCAATTTGTACAACACATAACAACAGTCACAAACATGGAAATAAAAAACAGTGATCACTTTTCTGGTTTTTGTATTTTCATATTACAAAACATTTCGTACAAAGTAAATCGAGTTGACGCTGTGGACAATATACGAAAGGACCCCTAGCGAAGCGAAAGCAGAGTTACACATAGTCTTTGTTACTTTTTCTTTTCAAAAGTTTCGCTATGGAGGAGCACACACAGACAAAAAACGTTTTTCTCTGGTTCCGTGGTCCAGAAAGACAGCTCCGTGACTAGAGATGGAATTTATTTTTGTAATAAAACACGCAAGCAGTCTTAGGCAGTGACATTTTAATGGTCTGCAACGAGGAAGCAACGAGGATATTCGGTTGTGGTTAAGTTCACGGAAATATCACGGTAGCTGCCGGTAAAAGGAAAATTAAAGCACGAAGGAAGTATCCCTATTTATAGGCCGATTTTACACTTTCTCTCTTTTAATAAAGAAAAACTTTAGCTGGTTTTTTCCGTAATAAAAATGTATACTTTATGTATGTTTAAAATAGAAGCGGTTTTTATTTACACAACATAAAAGCAAATGTCACAAACACTTTCGTTTTCAATAGAGTCACTGAGATTCTTGTTGATATAAGATAATTACGAGCGTGACTTGACGAAAGCGTGCTTTTCAATGAAATTGGTTAATTTAAGAGAAATATTTTATTTTCCAATATTCTAGCTCTACATACTTAGAACTGACAATGTTTTATAACCATCCATTAAGTAATCTTTGAGAATTTCTATGAAATACGCGTATGTTTCTTACATTACCACATTTTTTGAGTGAACACCCATTCTAATAAACAACTATTCAATTTAAAAAACAGAAATTAATTGGAGGTTGCCAGATAAGGCAAGTGACAAGAATAGGCCAATCAATCGTTATGCAATAACTTTTTTTAGCAATAGCGGACCAATAATCAGACGCATGTTTGCGATTAATACGATCGCTTCTTAAGTTCAGCAACCACTCATGTCATAAAACTAGCATGATATTGGTCAGTTATAGTTTTCTTTTTTATGGCCAATAAAGATTACACCTTCAATGTGCCAACACACTATGACCATGACCTTTTTGCCTCCTCTGATGTTTGTTCCTAGGACGAAATCCATAGTCTATTGCATCTTTTATGGAGTAAAGAAAAATTAACTTGGATTACGTTTGAAGGTATCCAAACGTTCGTTGGTTGATTTTTAGTCAAATTTTTCAAGGAAAAATTAGACTATTACAGTAGGCATGACTAGAAAAAAAATGGGAGGCACATCATTTTTCCCATGTTTTGAGACCTACTGAATACGATTATGATGGTTTTTCGAAGGTCTGTAGTTTATATATATATGTATATATATATATATATATATATATATATATATATATATATATATATATATATATACAATTATATATATACAATTCTTATTTTCGTATTTGGTTCAAAATTAGCATACATGGCTTTTTTGGCGGCGGATTGATGTTATTAGATTTTGGTTGAAAACAAATGAATATCGTCGCAGTGCAAAAAAAGTAGTTTTTGACCTTTCTTACCTCTGCAGGTCAAACGAAAAGCGACTGAAAAATGAAATTTCACATGTAGGTTCAATTAGTTGTGAGATGATTTCCTGTCTAAGGTCGAAACTTTCCATCTCCACCCCTCTCCATTTTATGGTCATTTTTGTTATATTTTCTTATTTTTTTGGCCAGAAAAAGTTTAACTAGAGGGTTGGAACTTCGCATGCAAGTAGGGGTGATGTTGAAGAATTGTTTTTCTTAAGTTCAAAGTTTTCTTTTTCAGTTCTTCTAGCACAAAACGCCAGAAATCATTTTGATCCTTGTAATTGTTGAACTGGACCGCCTCCTATTCAATGAATGATACGAGTATGATCGTTGCTAGGGTGATTTTTTTTTACTTCCCATTTTCGAAATTTCTTGTCATTATGACAATTTTTTCTTTGTTGTCAATTGGAATTGAACAAGAGGGTTCGAGACCACCGGGTCTATTGAAATTAGGAATTTTCATTCGAGAGGGAGTTAACTTGTGAAATGAAAAGTTATTGAGGAATAGCAAATTTTCCATATAAAGAAATAAGATTGAGAATTGATATCATTTCCAAGAAATTCATTTTATGGAAAGATTTATTTGTGTATTAGTTAAATTCTTCATTCGACGAAAAATTCGACTTTCGTGATGGAGCTCTGCTGCTCACGGCTTTTTATTGTCGGGAGCTTTTGATAAACATAAACCAATCGTGGCGCCCACCTTGCAAAAAACTTGATATGTAAAGTTCATTCATAATACTGCTTATCCACTTTGCTGTAATATTTTTTTATTCATTAGTTATATGACATACATTTTTTCTATGATTATTAAGTACATGGGTATGGATTTTACGAACCCTTTCATTAAATACCATCACAGTATATAATGGTCCCAAACTTTCAGCATTGGACCTATTCATATGGTCACTTTTGATACGATGCACTTTGAGATAAATATTTACGTAATTAATATGAATTTATATGAAATTTCAACAGATGACATCAGAAACTTAATATATAACCACAGTAGCGAAAGTGTTGTCAATCTCTGAAAAAATACTCTCCTGTATAAACCGCTTTCTAATACACCATAATATTTCATTATCCATGATATGAAAAATACGTTGCTAGGATAATGAAATTCTTTCAAACACTAACTGTTACATGATATGAACAAATTTTGATAGAAAGTGACGTGGAAGAAGACTATCAATTGGAAAAGTACTAACTACTTTTTATCACCAATTAATCATTAATAGAAAGTCTATTCAAAATATTTTCCGCCTACCTCTATCCAAAGTATACATTGTTGGGAGCAAAGCTGTACTTTTGTATATGTGATATGTGTAGCAATCTATTGCAAAAAAATCGAAAGATTTAGAACCAAATTATGGGTGTCACTAAAGTTAATGAAATTGATGGTAGTCAGCTAACTACGAGTTCGGGCGATATCACGAAAAATGCGTTGTTTCCAACTCTCACTTCTAGTGGTATTCAAATAACCACTGCTCAAAATTGCACGTTCAACAAAAGTATGAATAATTACTCTATCACATATTGAGAATATGTGAGATGCAATGATGAAAATAATGTACCTGTAAGTTATATGGTACTCACTTCTTAGTTATAGCTCTTAAATGAATTTTATTTGTTGATTTCATAACTAAATTATCTAGAAATGACTTATTATTTAAGTAAAGTGGGAGAATCATAAGTATACCATGAGAGAAAAGTGCCTTTACCTCCTTTGTTATATGAATAGCTCTTAACAGACCACTTTATTCTTTTTATAGTAGTCATCTTGAGAATATGAACATGTTACTGGGCTGTTGCCGGTTCATGAAAATTATTTTAAAATTGTAAAATACAATAAGTTGTTCCATTCAATTATTTTGCAGAAATTTTCAACGCCTTATTTCAGAACGTGTATTTTTTAAATATTTGTAGATTAGCTTTTTAATAACATCACGATCTTATAGTTTAATTCATAATCACCGACAACTTTGATTTTTTGTGTCTGCTTCAATTAAAGTTTGATTAACATCAAATATAGCTCAAAAATGAATATTAACGATAACATCTATTGAACCATATAATTAAGTAAAGAACAGTTCGTACTTAGTCGAGTTAGTCATGAAATATCTAGTGATATCAATATGAAATATTATGAAACAGTATATATTGGAGAAACAACAACGGGTCATTTATATCAGAATATAAAATTTACCAAAAAATACAAGAATCTTACAGCTACATGCAGATGTGCAAAACCAAGACCATCCCATTCATGGATGAAATTACATTTTAACTATATTTTAACTAGAGGCTTTCAATGAACTAAGAGTGACTTCTAACTGGTTATTTATACTACGAGAAAAGTAAAATAGTACATTATGTTACTAGGAGTAGAAGGCTTTCATTATTGTTGAGCCCAAATTCTTGCACCGCCGAGGCTTCAGCCGCGAAATATATAATGGGTCTTCTACTCCGAGTGACACATACGTTTTTTTCTTCAAGTGGAGGTAAATTCTTCTTGAGACATTCTCACATTATACTTTTCAAAACTGACAAACATCAAATTAAATAAAAATTAAATGACAGTTCTTATCTACTTGGTTTCAACGTCCATAATAAGACGTTGCTATCCATTCTCATTATTTGGTTACTAGTACCATAATGAGCGTTCATCATTTCACTAGTGAAATAATAGGTTATTTTTACGACCTGTGTTGCCGAAACTGATATAGATATTATAATACGTTGGACATCTTCAATCGGTTTCTACAGCATTATATTTTATCAGTACCGTCAAGCTGATTGTTTAATTATCAAAAGCTGAGAAATGGAAATTATTGATTTGTATAACAGCCAAATGGCTATAGGGAAATTAGCAAATATTATTCGTAAATAAATAAAAGTGGGAGAAGAGGTATGAAGCAACGTACTAATGCTTCAAGACAAGGTGCCAAACAAAAACTGCTATTGCAGTTTTAGAAACCATACTTTTGGCGTATTTTCACGAAAAATCTGCTGTGTTAAAGTCTCCATCAATCTTATGGTGTGAACATTTCATATTAGAGCTCACTCTTTTCATAAAGAGTGTTCTAAACTTCAAGCATAAATGTAAAAAATGGTCACAATTCAAATAATCGTACTATTTATATTCATATCACTTAATATTACTAATATTTCATAAATCATCGTGAATTTGATGTTGTTGACATAATCAAAAATTAAAAAAAATTAAAGGTATTTCCCTTGTTTGCAAATGAAACTCAATAAATATTAGCTAAATGAGATACACGCTCTCATATATCAACTAAAATCGATAATTTTCTGGTGATTGTCACTCACGCTTTTCAAAAGAGTGTCTAAATACTTATAAGGGGAGAAGAAATATAGTTTATCAGAAGGATATTTCCAAACCATTTTAAACCAAACATCGAGTTGGTCTATTGCTGAAGTCTGCGCCACGATCAAACTAAGTGACAAAAGATAGTGATGATTGAAGGCTGGGACATCTATATCATACACACTTTGGTATCAATGAGCACACATATCATACAAGCTTACGGCTCATATCCGATTTTCGATAACATACCCCATAGCTGTCTTGATTATGAATCAACTGTTTAAAAAACTTGTTACTTGAGATGTGTTTGGAAAAAGATAAAAAAATCCCAGAATTTCAGTAGAGGATAGCACAAAATTATTTTTTTTTTTTGAGAAACAAGACCTGCTAGAAAAATTTAACAACACCGTCAAGTACAGTTTACTCCTGAGATACTCAACCGAATGTGTGATATACGTGTCCCATGTTCAGTGTCAGCGCCTTCTTTTGAATATGCAAGCTTATTGAGAAATTAAAATAAGATATGGGTACGCCGTAAAGTAAATTTTGAAATTTACCCCACGTCTCTAGCACTCATAATAACGCTGTTATGAATTTAAAAGAGTGGAATATTTTTAATCCGCCCTCATTTCTTGCAACGCACTAATTACTTGCTTACGTCACCAGCGCCGAACGAGTTTCGCCCGCCAAGGTACAGCAGCATCCACACCACATTGCTCTATTGTAACATCCTATTGCGTAGTGTTTTATTAGTCGTAGTCAGGATAAATATTTTATTTTACTAAAATTTACCAGCATTACTATAGCTGCACCAAATAAACTATTTTTAAGTACACATAAGGGAAAAAAACGACGGAAAAAATGTTGAGATGCAATGAAAAAACAGTAAGAGTAATACCATTTTATCAAGTACAAGTAATCGATTTTGTTGTGAAGATCATTTCGAGGTACTTTCATTTTTCAAATAACACATTCAAAACTTTGTTGTTCATAACTAATAATTTTTGAAATTCAAGTTTAACATGGAGCAAATTTGACCCCTAGAGTATTTTTTTAAGTAAAATATAAAATCGGTTTGATTTTGTGGTACCAACATATCCTTTTTTAATATAAAAGATTTTATAAAACTATATTTTTTATGTAAGCGGGTCGAGACCTTTCGCTAGTAATCAGGTTTTAACTGAATCAAATTAATAAAATCTAGGAGTATTAGAGCCTTTGGAAAGGAAAGCAATAGTATTTTCATATCTCATTTTAACTATTTTGTGATGCAAATTAGACATTTTCTTACACCATGAGTCCAACAAAATCGAAGTCGCTCCAAATTAAATATTATATTCCCATTTCTTCAAACTTTACCAGTCGTAATCCCAAAATTAAGTTCCGTGCATATAAAATCTGGTTTTGCACCATAAATATGTCATTCTATCGATATGTCTGTTCATCTGGTTCATGTCACCGATTTTAAAAGTCATAAAATCGTTATTTATGGCAAAACAACTAGCCATTAGAAGAAAATTTATTTGGGGCAAGTTGTCTAAAGAGCCACGAAAAAAACCCTGCTCCGTTTTTATCAACAAATAAACGTCAAACGCCAAAATAGCGACAAATCACTCATTCTGTAAAACATGCCGGCCGCTCTCCTACACAATGGGCGCTGATGACGTGGTATCTATTTGGAATGGACCTCGGGCGGTATAACATATATCCTGACTTCTTTGTAAGTTTGTTAATACTAATCCTATAGACTTGAAATGAACTCTATTATTCTTGTAAAATTAAGTTGTATTGATTTTCGTTAAAAAAGAATTTGAAGCGAAAATGATCAAATCAAAATCTAAATTGAGATGACAGTTTTTTAGAGTCTCCCATAACATTTTTTGTTCATTCAAATCATTTGATATGCTTCCTTCGCATAAATTTGATTATTTTTCCACAAAATTCACAAATTCTACAACAAATCAAATCCCCTTTATATTAATCCATATTGAAAAATAGGTTTTTTATTAGAAAACAAGCTTTCAGTGCACTGATAACCATGTAAAAGGTATTTATTGTAAATATTGAAATATCAATAACAATATTCTTGGCAACCTTAGTAAAATCAGCAAAATCCAGCAATTCAAACTCACAAGAATCATTTGAATTACTTCTAATGATATTTCTACTCCTATTTGTTTTTTAAATGACGAATGAAGTAGAAAATCAACAAACCACAAGAGCCTTCGAAGTGAACAGAGCAGAAGATAGCCGAACCCAATCAGTTCTTACTGTAGACTCAATTCATATTCTCATTGATCTGTTTTGGGAACCTTAAACTAAGAAACTTTTATGAATGTTCATATATATTTTATTAGGTTATTTGGATTATTTTCATTATATTATCATTTTATATATTGGAAATATGTGTCAAATTTACTCACCTTAACTTAAGAAAAGTTTATGAGATAGAACTTTTTAGAATCTAATACCACGATTAGGTACTGTTATGAAAGTTCTTTTATGTTATGAAGTAGAAATTTGAAGAAATAATAAAA
The DNA here is from genome assembly GCF_026250575.1 of Diorhabda carinulata. NCBI lineage: Eukaryota > Metazoa > Arthropoda > Insecta > Coleoptera > Chrysomelidae > Diorhabda > Diorhabda carinulata. The sequence goes on along the minus strand of NC_079472.1, from coordinate 47,668,505 downwards.
AATTTCATTCGGTAGCTTTGAATACATACGTTTAATTAAACAATTTTCTAATTACTTACTTAAATGTTGCATTAGTAAAAGCTTCATTGATCATTTCAGTATTACTAAAACACATTGAAAATGGACACTGAACCATTTAGTTCAAATCTGAATGTTAATTTAACCATAGTTTAAGCGTCTCTCTACTGTTCAAGTGTCTATTCCCTCCTTCAATATTTACAACAAAATATGTTTGAAAACGGATGATCTTGATAACTATGGTTCAAATGACGACATAAAAAATTGTTCGAGAGGAATCGCATTTTTATCCTTCATGTGAAAAGCTAAGCTTTACAAATAATGCATTGCTATTGTCAAAAATAAAATTTCTAGAGGTCCTATCGATTATAACAAAGCTATGAAATATGAAGAAAGGATGGTTCAACAGCTTTTGCTCATTATTTCCTGATATTACCCCAGTTAAATTTTATCTATTCTCAGAACTTAGTTGCTATTCGCTATTAGATACATATATATTATTGAATAGTTTGTGGAGGAAGTTAGTTGCACTATTTTGAAAATGCTATTTTTTAAAGGAAATATTATAAATTTAAATCGATAATAAATGTTCAATATTCTATTGTTCGATCTCCAGTTATTTCAATCAATTACTTTGAATTGTTACCTACCTAACAAAGCGTATAATTTTCACTGTAACTTTTGAAAATGTAAACTACCTTCAAGCTATTGCTGAATTTATGAATCAGCAAGGAAATGGTGTTAATGAGCCGTGCATTTTTTCTCTCGTGAACAAAAGTTTTATCCCGTGTCACGCGTCAGGATGATTTAAATGGATGAGTATCCAATTTTGTATCTCAGGCAAACAAAATAGCAAAGCCGGAAATGGAGTTGTTTCTGTTGTCTCAATGTTAATTGAAGCAATTCTTTAGAAAATCGTAAAGTGTTTCCAATATTGCTGAATATTTGAAGGACTTCAATATAATGAGAAGTTGAAATTTACACTAAAAAGCAGCTTTTGAGATTTACATTGATGATCAAATTTACGACAACTTCACTCACAGTAGTGTCTAATATTTTAAAACGACATGAAAAGATCAAAGGCATACAGAATTTGTTGATTTGGATACAATTCACTCTCCGTAAATCATTTATTGCCAAAAACCCAAAATTGATCACAGAAGAATAATTGAATTCAATAGTTTTTGATAATAACGATATGTATGGTGCAATAATAGGCATATTATGCCTTTAACGTTCAACTAGATATAACAGCATTCTAATAGAAACATGATTTAATTTTAAAAAAGTTTGATCAACCATTGCATAAAAATGATCAGTGTAAAGCGTTGGTTTAAAAACGTAGAATCTCTACATATCCAAAATTTAAAGATATGCTAGGTCACACTCATTTTCATTAGCTATTAACAATTTATCACGTCGCCGAAGACTAATATCTTTTTATTCAAATGTACAATTCATGTAATTCGTAATTCTATCATCATGAAAATCTTTGCATCACAATACGTATTGAAGAATGTAGGTATTAATACGAGGGTTGCTACTAAAGTTTTTAAAATATGGCAACACTGATGTGAATATCGCAAATCTGACATTTCCATTATAAAGTTTACTTAGTACTTTGAACGTATTGTGATACGAGTGCTATTTGAGTTGCTTACAGACACATTCATCTTGGTAAAAAAATGGAATTGAATAGCATTTTCGTGCGATAACTTTCTATGACCTTCGACGTATATTAAACTAACAGTAGTGTTCCGATGATCTTGCTGCGACTTTTGGTGATGAGCACCATCTCGAGCCACTGTGTTTCGCTGGTTTTTCAAATTCAATAGTGGTCCTACTGCACAACAGGATGAATTTATTGAAGGGCATCCAAAATCGGCTGTTGTACCAGATAACATAGATGCTGTGTGTAAACTGATATATCAGGATCGTCATATATCATATTGACGCTTACTTGGGCATACAATGGATATCGGATAAACATTTGGCTGTCCAAAAGATTTGTTTACGTTAGATCTATGCATATGAATCCGAAACTAAACAACAATAGACTCTAGACGAGCGAAATCCAACCCAACCGCACACGAAGCACTTCGAAGCAAATTGTCGCCTTTTTCCGGAGTAAATGTCGCCGCTGCACATAGATCGTTTTTCAGGATTTAGATGGCCAAGATTATTTTATGTGATATTTATATTACAAAATAGTTACAGAATTCTGTGTTTGGAATAACTTATCGAAATTATTTGTTGGTGCACGGTGGTTAGGCGCACCTACGTGATTTTTTATCAAAAAATATTTTATTCGAGATCGTAGTTGATTTCAAAGTGTTTTTAATATTATATTGAAAATACATATGACATACTCACGGCTTTTCCCAATGAGGGACAGCTGTCTACGCTTTAGTAATACTTTCAGGAATGTATTATTAAATAAAACAAAGTTTATTTTGTTCCAATAAGTAAGTAAATATATTATACATTCGTTATACAATATTAAAGTTACCTAAGCTAAATAGATAATCACTAAAAATAATCAATCATACATTGGAGACTTATTCATCTACATTTAAATTTTCGCGCTTTCATCAATTTCCATTGGTCGGTTTGGCTCAGCAGGAATTAATAGCTGCATTGTCTCAGGCAAAAATAATTTTGAAGCGGTTTTTTTTGGCCTTTCTCATGGAACTAATAAATGGGTCGGATGTTAATAGTAACCTATGATAAATATCTAAGTTGCATTCTTCCCTCGGAAATTTGCGAGCAAAGTTTATGCGATAAGACCTAAAATGTTTATTGCGGGCCTTAGCAGCTTCTTCCGAAAGTTGCCCTATCGATCAGCAACAACGAATTTTCTATTATTGAAGTTCCATGAATTATGACCTTATGCATCGTTGGAGTCATAGGATGCCAGCCATATAACTCAACATATAGTTTCGCAGTTTCCATGGCGTATTTATCATATTTTGCTACTTCAATCTTATGGTCGCCGCTTGATATGGCTTTTAATATCAATTTTAATCTAATATCAAGTCATAACTTATCCCAGTAATTTCTTCAGCTAATTTAGGGTTCTCGAAGAATCTTCTGCTGGTATTTCCATCGTTTGTATTTCCGAAGTTATTTTTTGGCATATCGACTACGAGACCGGTCTCCTCTCTAAATCTTTGCTGAATATCAAGTTTCTTCTGCTTTTCTAGATTTTTTTTTCTTCGGTTCGTCTCTCGCGATATTTTTTCACGGGCAGTTTATATGCAGCACACTTTCGAATATCCGGATTCTTGTATGTAATACGGAAAGGTCAAATTCAAGAGCTTCAGGGCATACATCATTTTTTTGTTAAATCATTAAAATCTTTTGATGTAACTCCACATATATAACATCTACTGGTCGATTTGGTGTCTGTAGCTGCATTGCAGACCTTTCCGTCAACCATAGTCATTTTAAAACTATGTTGAAAAAAAATTCTCTCCATTGAGGTCAACTTTCGTCAAGTTTAATGAGTTTACACTATTCTTTACATAATTGATTTCTTCTTTTGTGATGTTCGTAGATTCTTTTACGAATCTAAGTCTTATTGGACGGCAATATCTAGGTGAAGGAAGTTGGATTTTGCCACACTATCTTATTTATATCCTCACCACAAACAATTCGTAGAGGCACAAATGAGCTTATAAAAATATAAGCATCAGATTCATCTTCGTTTGAGAGTCTTTGTTTAAACTGGGCTTGTTGAGAGCCGTCACAACCCCATTTGCAGATTAACAGTAACGAGTTCCTTTCAACGGCATCAAGTGTGAGTAAGACTTCTTCTAAGAAGAGGGATAATCTGGTTACAGTGTGATCCAACAAAGATTGTAGGTTTCCTTCTGCGCAGGTAGATGTCACTCCTTGGGTGGGTAGCAATCTTCTTTGGCCTTCAATAATAATTCATAATGTGGATAGAATCTTTTGTTCGTTGCTCGAATAATTTCGTACTGTCTTCTGGTCAAATCGGCTTCAACAAACATTGTTAGTGCTTGTAGAGGAGTAAGGGGCTCTATTTCTTTAGACTTTGAATGTCTGTTTTTACAATTACTGTCAGGCGCAGAAGTAGGTCGTCCTGGCCTTTGATGCGTGTCTACGGGGATCTCAAATGTTCCTTCCAACCAAGAATTATTGGCCACCAAAAAGTTTTGAAGTATTCTATGCGCCCGAGACCACCTCTTTATCAAATCACATTTAAAATACGAAAACTTCTTTTTTATCACATTTTTATGTTCTTCTGTGTCCCCGTAACACACGAGTAAATAATTTTCTAAATATTTGATTTTTTCATTTATCGATAATGAATGTTGAGGTATTTACGAGTCAACATTTTCACCCCCGAGCAGCCAGGTGAACCTATAACAATAAAAAAATTATATTAACACAAAAACATAAAATCTGATTTTTTCCTATTTTTGTCAAAAAAATTTCAAACTCTATTATTTTTAAAACTAGCAAAAACTAGTAGCTGATTTTAAGCAATTTTCTTTATAGGACTTTATACTATATAATGAAATCAAAAATGTAACTTGAAAAGGTGCGGAAATAAAGTTTTTTTTTTTCGAATGAAATAGAAAAATAAAGAAAAAACATTTCTAAAAAAGGGTATTATTGACGGCTCATTAAGTCATTTATTGACAATATATTTAATACAATTTCATATTAATTTAATAAAGGCTTACCTGTATTATTGGTATCCAACACTTAAACAAGCAAATATGACACGACACATAAAATATTCGCCGTGCAACTTTCACGTGCAGTAAGTGCGACAATCAAGTTTCGACTAGTAATGCAGCGCGCTCGCGCAGTCTAGGGATGTGGGTGGGGTTGGCTATTGTTCTTCAGGTAGTCTACTATTCCAGGTAAAAAATTGTTTGTCATTAGTCGATTATTGGAATTTCAACTTATGGCCGCTTAATTCCTAGAAATCTACGTATGTGCGCCGTTCCATTGGAGCAAGTAGAACGGTAAATTCTAAAAGATACACTAGCATTTCTTTAAAACAATTAGAAAAACCAATAGGAGAAGAAGAATCAACCTTCACCACTACAATGCGAGCTCTCACACATCAATTCTCAAACGTTTTTGAACAGTCAGTCATCCGCCGTACAGTCCTTATTTGGCACCCAATTATTTATTCTTATTCAAATCACATGTTTTGGAGATACCTCAATCGGAATGGAAAATGCTTTGACAATCGATTCAAACGTATGTAGAATTATATTGAACTTAATGGAGAATGTTGTCAACAAAAATGAAGCTACGTCCAATTATAGAATATTTTTTTATCTTTCTAATTGAATACTTTTGTCGCAACCCTCGCATAGTACAGAAATTGAATTGTTCAGTACAAGAATATCATTATCATAGATATCTATTTATTTGGATTTTCAAATGCTTCTCATTATACCAAATCATAATTTGTATTATAAGTAACATTGGTGCCGAAATAGAGAATTTCCTTCGCGCAGTTCTCATCGACTGTATTTTGTTTATTGTTTATTTTAATACTATGTTATTGTCTACAAGTTTATGTCAATCCCATAATAAGTTATAATAAATTTCAAATTCCATGTCAGGGTCAAGAATTGTTATATTACTCAATGGTTGGCTTATTCATTGTGGAATTTCTCTAATTCCCACTAGAGTCATAAGTCTTTTTCAAAAGAACACGTGAAAAGATTACCTGAAAGAACACATACATCGTACTTTATGGTCTGGAAACGGTTGAGGCGATACCTTCGACGTTTCATTCCAAATGAATGGAAGGACGTTATATAATGCTTGTGAGTCGAAAATAGAGGTAGCTTTCATCTCATTTATGTATTTAAAGCTTTCTATAGTCTAGTTCAATCGTGATTGTTGCATTTCATTTTTCAAATTCAACCTAATTTTTATTTTCACTCATAATTAATAGCTCGTGATAAAAGAGTGCGCTTAACTTGACAACAAAAGACACTTACACTCATGTAGAATCGGTCATTTTATTCATTTACCAGCTGATCTTGATCCGCTCAATAAAATTCCACCATAAAATTAATCATGTATAAAGAAGCAGCTTCTCTTGATATGTTTTTTAAAAAAACAAAAATAAGGACGTTCTTAACCCTTTTTACGAAAAGCAAAACAAGAAATCTCAATATATATATATACGTCGAGAAACATATGTATTACAGAAAATCCCATATATTTATGCAAGGTAGAAAAGAGCTTATGATAAGCAGCTTTTCTTATGACTTATGATGGTTGTCCGTTTTCTAGAATAAAGTATAAAACATTAGAATGGAGGTCTTTTCATATCCTGTTATCTCCTGCATGAAATTGTGGAATATCTATTTCACGTTAAGAATTTTATAGCCCCAGATATCATAAGTTATTCACATAATTTAAAGAAACATAAAACAAAACTAATTATCAAAACATCAATTAGAAAGAGAGAAGCAGTGAGGTAAAAATGGAAAATCTTATCATTTCCACTGTAAATATATCATACTATCGTTTCTTACACATCTGGAATTCTATTTATTGAACTAAAAATTTGTTATTTCACATTTTCGTGGATAATTCTCCTAGATACTGGGCTAGGGTGCAGCAAAATGTAGAGACTACCTAGGCAATAAGTGCCAACAAGGTGTCCCTGTTACCAATTTTAGTATATTAATCTATTTATCCATTCATAAAACGTAAAGTTGAATTTGGGCATTAGAAAGCATACAAGGAACAGAAAATGTAGTCCAGCGAACAAATTTAGGATCTTATCATTTTGAAAGTGTGTGAGGTGCACTTCAATATGGTTACAGATACCATATCTTCCAAATTATCCTTTATAAAAAACGATAGAAACGTGATAGTAAAGAGCAAATGCAAAATGTGTTTTCTTCGAGAACCTTTACTACTATATATTTACTATTACTTTTACGAGAACCTTTACTATTTACCAGGCGGAAACATGCTCCAAAATACAATTTTAATAGTCAGGAACAGTGAATATGATACTAGAAAAAAACGTTAAGAAATCTATTTTTTTAGGCAAATCACTGGATAAGCTGCAAGCTACATCGATGGTCCATCCACTTCCCATGAATCGGGAGGTAGGATTCTGATATAATTACCTGGTGCTTCAAAAAGACGTCTACAGGATCTTGACAGGGACGAAAATTTATACATATGAACCCGAAACTAAACAACAATTGACTGTATGGGTCTTTCAAGACCAGCCAAATCCAACAAAAGTTGTTCGCATACGAGCACTTTAAGCAAATGCACCTGATTTTTTGAAATAATTGGACATGTCGTAGAATGGGCAATTCTGAACGGTACACCGGCATTTCTTTGCCGAAAGTTCTCAGATATCGGTTCAAACAAAAAGGTTATTTAACATTAAAAACATCGAATTAATAGGTCACTCGTCGTACAGTCTTTGTTTGGCACCCAATGATTTCTTTTCATTCTCGCAAATCAAAAATAAATTGCCAGGTCAACGTTTTTCTGCACTTGAGGAAACAGTTGATGCATTCAAATCACATGTTTGAATGTTGCAATTGAATCGAACTTATGCAAAAGTGTATTGATATCAATGAAGAATATTATGAGAAACAATGAAGCCATATTCAATTATGAATATATGGTTTTATTTGTCCTATCTCAAAATTTTAGTAGTTATATCATAATAAAGTCCAAAAAAATCTTTTCAAATGTAAATGTGGATATCTCCAATAAGAATTATACCTCCGTATATTCAGTATTATTGGAAATATTATAACGATTTCCTAAGAATTTTTTTAATTGTCATTGCGATAAACAAAAGCAATTTCATTTCCGGTTTCTCTGTATTTTATTTACTGAGACACAAAATCCGATACTCATCCATTTAAATGACGCGCGACATGGAATGAAACTTTTGTTCAAAAGAGAAAAATGTACGGCTCATTAGTTCCCTTTCCTTGCTGATTTATAAATTCAGCTATAGCTCAAAGGTAGTTTACTTTCTCAAAACATACCGTGAGAATAATTCAACTGTTTGTTTTTTTTTTAATAATTTACACATAAGATTATGCTATTTTGGATAAGTAGTTAAACGACCGCTAAATCTAAACTCCCATTTTCATTGGAGATTTTGAAGTCTTCATTCCATCTAGATTGATGCAATTGAATAGAAAACCAGCCTTTGAACTGTCTTCCTTCACAGGTGCTACTTCAATTTCAAATTGATCTCCATATACTGTAATTATTGCTGTACTCTTTCCATTATTGATAGTCACTAATCACTAATTTGAAATTCTCCAATTATTATGAATATAGTAGAAACGATGGAGGTTTTCACACTTTTGCTACATATATATATATATATATATATATATATATATATATATATATATATATATATATATATATTTACTTTTTATTTGAGTTCTCTTTGGTAAGTAGGAATATAATACATCATCAACGTGTGATCTTTTGACATTCTATACTACCTAAAATGCCATAAGACGGGAAGATTAGAATGCTTATGTCACTACTTAGATTATATTCAACTTATATTTCGAAACGAAAATTGGGATTATATATCATGGTACATATGGTATCATTTATAGAGTGTGATTGTTTACCAGTTGCTTATCGTGTTTAAGAAAACTGGTAATTTAATAAAAGTTTGATCATAAGAGTTTTCGAATATAGAAAGTTCTGCATATTCATAATTTAGATGTGATGAATATAGCTTCATTATGTGCTGATTTCTAAGTTGTTTACAACACAAAAATTGTATAAAATAAAATAAAAAAAAAATTTTAAATTATAAATAAAAACGAATTTCACAGAGTTAGAGCAGGGAAAATTAATGTAGTACCAGGTATTACCTAGTAATAAGACTTTGGGCTCTAGCTAGAAGCTTTCAAAACTTCGTTACGGTTTCTATTACCTATAGGTGGTGCAATTTTATTTCTGACGTCTGTTGTGGATATTGTGGACGTGTGTTGCCCTAATAATGGTAACATATTCACTGAAATCTCGATTTCAAAGCTGTTTACGAATCTTCTATTTAAGACTTTTAGCCCATTCCAAAACTAACAAAAGTAATATAAAATTCCAATATATATATATATATATATATATATATATATATATATATATATATATATATATATATATATATATATATATATATATATATATATATATATTTAATAAACAAAAGTTAAATTTCTCTTCTAATTACCAATTCGTCAAAGACCGACCTTTGGAATATTAGTCATAACAATTATTTCTACTGAGTTGTCAGAAATTTGGATTTAATCTATATGAAAATTGAGCTGACGTATTAGTCAAGTGATGATTATCTTGCAATATATAACTCAATATTTCAATGTATTCTATTATAGTGACTCTAACGAATGCTTAGCCACATCACTATGAATGAAATCTCAAAACATGTAACTGTAATTTTAGTTTCTTTATATAAATACTATAAATAAACATACATATGATTTTATTCACCAAAACAATTTTTTATAGATTGTACTGTGTATTTAAAATATACCATGTAATACAAATTTGAAAGAAATATCTTATTTTGTTTAAATAAGTCATAATTTTTCCAATGAATTCCGTTTCTCTAAACACATGAAAATATTACTAGCAAATCCGTAAACTGCAATTTTGAAAGATTTATATGAAGAACATTATAAGGTACTGTATTTGTTACCTGAATTGAAAATTTTCCAAATCTTGGAATATCAAGTGGAAAAAATTGTCCTTATGGTTTTTGACTAATTAACAAAAGACCATCCATTACAATGCTTGGCAAACTCACATGAAAGAATGGTGGATATTTAAAAATGCCGACAGGAGCAGTAAAACGGCTGATAATAACTCATGTTACATTCGTGTTCAAAAAAGCGAGAGACTATCACGAAGAAATGAATGGGAAGTTCTTCGAAGAATGGTTGTTAAAATCAATAGTTGTGATGGATGGTGCTCCGTAACACTCAAGATTAGTGGAAAACTTACTAACTTTACCATGTTGAAAAATTGTAATTCGAGATTCGCTGCATAATAAAAGAAGAATTTATTTAGTTAATAATTTTCGTGAAATCAGAATTACAACGATTATCCAGAAAACATTCGTCGACTTATAAAAAATAATGCTATCTTACCATTGTCGGGTTAGAAATAATTTGCTCGAGAAAATTCGATTCTCAACCTAGATTATATCTTATTAATCCGAGGAATTTCTGCAGAATATTGGAAAAAGTGCATGTGAGAAGTATTGAAAATAAAATGTGACTCGTGGAACCCTGAATAGATTCAGTTACTGAATCAGTTATCACAAACTAAGTTCTCAAAGTCACAAAGAGAGTAGTACTCATAAAAAATTTTTTTCTGTTTTCAATATAATTCTTATAATAGATTTGACAACGGTATAAATTATATTTTATTATGGGAAAAACTTTAACTTATAGTTGTACCGGGCTTCATACAATGAAAAATACCATTCAGTTCGATGATTTCACATTATTTGTTTATATCCAATTAAATATTATAAATATTTTCGTAGCTTATGACTTACATTGCAATATAGGTACAACAACAAAGTCATAAAAATATCATTAACTTATTGGTTCGGTACAATAGACCTACAAATTAATTATATTTTTATTTATTATTTATTATATTTATTATAATTTTTAAGTCATTTATGTGAGCGAAGTAGCCGCTGCTTGAGTTGATGCCAACAGGTTCGTTTCATAGCAGCTTACTTTAATCTTGCCAGAGCTTTGGGAGCCAAGTGCTCAAATTATTGGCGAATATTTCCACCAAGGACTCCATAAAAAATAAACTGGAAACGTTGAATCAGGTGATCATACGGACAATGCAAATAACCTAAACGAGAGATTAAGTGACCCGTAAATTATTTCTTTGAAAGATCGGTCGTAATCTCAATAAGCACGCTTACTCATCCAGCTTAAAGAGCAACCCACGCACTAACTTTAAGTAAATGTAATGGTTCTTTTTGTGAAGTCTTATTATAATTTTCGATAGAAAATCGTCAACCTCTTCTTTGAGGTTCAGGATGGCTTGAGCGTAGGTTATATGCGTTTGTCAGTCAACAACTGATATCTGTTGCAACCGCTGCAACAGTTAATGCCCAGTTTCGTGGTACGTCGTCCGGCAAGCCTTGGGAAGATTTTGTATTGTCCCATTATTTTCAAAGCGGAGAACGAAACGCAGAATGTTTCTCCAGTTGGTGTCGAACTGCCAAGAAATCTGTGATGAAATTCACGTTGTGTACTAACACAACCGATTTGTCACTTGTTGTTATGAGGTTTTCCAATAAATTAATCACTTTGGCCCCACCTATTATATTACTGCTGCAATAATCATAATATTTTACCGATCAATTTGGTATTAAATCTTTTTTTTTTCTTCCACTCATTTAAAGGCTTATTATCTTGTATTCTCAAATTTCTTCAGAACTTGGGTTATTGATGCCCATTTCTTTGGAGGTCTGTGTGATGATCTTCTCCTTGAATGCTTGTTTCGCCAGCCGATACTCCCTCATACTGTCACCGTGTGTCTTCCACTTTCGTCATATCCGCCGCACTTATCAGTTATCTGGTCCCAAGACTGTCTAATATCGGAACTGCGTTTTCTGTCCCAGAGGGTTTCTGTTGTTCGGAGAAGTTGTTTTTTCCTGCTTGTATGCGTCCTCGTTTTAGCCATGCCTATGCTATTATGGTACATACAGCTGTTTTGCATATACGCACCTTTATAATATTGCAGAATGATATTGAAAAAGTCGATTTGTCCATACATTGCCTTAATTTTTTCATAAAATCACATTTTCACTCATTATTAGATCATAGTATGATACAAAAAGTCACGTCGATCATTCTACTACTTTTCCAGGACTCTTGTACAGAGTAATGAGAAATATGTGTCTGGAAATTTTCTTGAAAATTGGTGAGTAGATATCTCACCTTCGTAATGGTATAATTAGGATTTCCTGAAATTTCTTGTAAGTTCAGTTCGCTCCAAAGCACGTACATCTCGAAATCGATTCCCTATATAATTTTTATTAATATGAACACGTAACAAATAAAAGGGATTCATTCCAGATTAAGCTCATAACGTTAAAAATATGAGCGGAATGTTAATAACGATAGAAATCTCTCATTATCTAGCGAGAGAGACGATTGTTATTCAGCACCGACATTCCTGCGATACGTGTAATTTATCGCAGCAGGCACAGTGAGGAAAAGGTACTTCCTTCACAGGTTCGGACTTAATTTTTTGTTGATATAACACCTATACCAATATTCAGTTGGATCTTCCATATAGGATGAAAATAAGTGACTTGAAGAATCAATACTCATGAAAAATATCCCGAAAAGTGATATATATCTGTAGAAGATATAACTAAAGTATAATAGATATGACAGGAAGTTATATTAATAATTTTTTCGTTAAGAATTATCCATAATAACTGGAGGAACTTATGAAACAAAATACGAATCTATTGAATTGATTTAAAAATCATATATTTTTATACAAACTTCGCAAATAGTTTACATTGGCATACTGAAAAACTGTTCTGATATAATTTTATTCTGACAACAGAGATTTTCTGAGAGGATTTAGCTTTCTCCCATTAAAATCTCTATCTGTTGTTATAATTATTGTAGTAGTTAAATACTAACAGTTTTATTTCATATTTGCTAATACTGAATAATAATAAGAATTCAAGATTTAGATTTAACAAAATTTACTACTAGGTTAAAGTATTACAAACGCTCATGTTAACTCAAGTAACTTGCAAACTATTTACTTTATTAATCGCATTAATTGAATCAAATCTTTGTATATTAATTTATAACCAAGATAATAAAAGCTCACGGTGGGAGTTCATACGCCAAAAAGGAATCCATAAAATAAATATTGTCAAGAGAAGGTGCATTTTTCATACATTCGTGTATAATCAGTTACCAGAAAAACTTCATTCAAATGAAACCTCTTTATGTCGTCTTCTGAATTAATATAATTTTGAAAAATACGGCGAAATATTCATTTTATTTAAAAGTAAAAATGTATGAAAACACGAATTGAATTTCTACGTTATAATATAAGGCTTTTTCTCTCGAAATATATCTCTTCTAGCACATTTTTATTTTTGGAAAGGTCAAAGGTCTTATGATATCAAATCCGGTGGATAGGGTGGATGTGGATATTCTTTTAGTTACAAAACACCAACTAACGAATAACGAATTGTGTCACAGTTCGTTATAGTGATGAAGGAAAAACCCTCGGCCCTTTTTCAGCTCTCTTTTTTCACACATCGCTTTTGAAACGTTCCAATACCTCCTTGTAAAATTCGAACATTACATTTGTTCTCAGCTGGACGATTTCACTATGCTCTTAAAGTCCGCGACAACAACTGGAATATTCTAAACACACTACACTACTATATTAACACTCAAGTTACACATGTACACTATATGACGCGCGTTTCTATAATCAAATTATCTTCTTCAGACACCAAAGATAAACTTGACCTTAGTGACTATACTCGTATATACGAAATATTATTATTATTCACTGTCTCTAAATACCTCATTCGTAATATGAATAGGTTAGAAGTTAATATATTTAAAAAAAATACTGCTACATGCAGGTATAACTTTTTCCATTTTAACAAACATAAAATGTCCAATTTCCATTAATTTATACGTCGGCTAGATAATTAATTTCTAATCAAAAACTGAAAAATACAATGAGGAGAATATTGTGAGGATCTAAGAACAAAATTCAAAATTATACATTTACATTACTTGACCCACATTTTAATAAGTTCTCAGAGACCGAAGGTAATCTTAAACTTCAACTCTATACTTAGCGCTGTTGAAGTAATAGCTTACGTTTTGTTTCTTCTGGTAACCGATCACCATTGATGATGATTTGATGGACTTACACAATTGGCAGTTTTGTTGTTGAAGTGGAAATGGTAGCAGTTTTGGTCAATTTTTGCTCTTAACAACTTTTTGTCCTGCTTATTACATTACATGCAATATATATTGGAGTATACATCTATACTTTCATTATTGCTAGTTGATTTTTTGTAGTATGAGTATGTTTGGGACTGATATCCAGCGACTAACTGTTTTCTTTGATAATTATTTTGTATTGTTATGTAGGAAATATCATAACTTAATATACATATAAATATACATTTAAAAACGATATAGAAAATCCAATGGATTTGTTATTTTTAATCTTTTTATTTGTTCACTGTTGTCAAGTAGATTCACTGCTAGCTCGTTCGAATGGTTGTTAAGTACTTTAAGTAGCGTTAACTGTAAGCACTTATTTCTTCTTTGACAGAATTCACATAAACCTCGGTGCATCGGCGATTGTGCGTAATACTTTAGACTGAAACCTTTCTATAATCTCAAGGTGAGATTTGGCTGCTGTCATCCATAGATAGATCCCATAGGTCGATAAGGCAACTTTGTAAACTTGGAGTTTATTTTGCAAAGATAATTTGGATTTACGTCCAAGTAATCAATAGTGTTTCTTCTTCTTCTTCTTCTTACGTTAGGACTAGGTCCTGTATTTTCATCAACGGTTTGCCAGGAGTAGTTGGGATGCTGAGGAGCAGCTTTCATACCACCTTATAGGTGGTCGTCCAGGAGGTCGAGTTGTGTCTGATTTCTTTGCAATTTTCATAATCGTTCATTTTGCATTCTGTCAACATGGTCTCTCCATTCTCTTCTGCGGCTCCTTGCCCATCTTACTACATCCTGAATATCGCACATGTCCCTTATTTCTTACATTTTTTTCTCCGCATTTCTGTTGTTCTTAGGAACCGTTTAGTGGTTGTGTTCTCCGCTCTAGTTTCTATTGCATATGTCATGACCGGCCTTACGCAAGTTTTATATATTCTAATTTTACATTTTGTGCTCATGTATTTATTTCGCCAAATTAAATCTCTAAGGTATCCTCATATTAATGCTGCCTTCGTTGTTTGTGCTTTTACTTCTTTCTTTAGATTTCTATCGCTTTTTATGTTTGCCCCTAGATATTTGAAGGACATCACTTGTTCTACACTCTGATTGTAGATCGCTAGTTTACATCTTCTTGGTTCTTTAGATATTGTCAGAGATTTTTTTTGTGGATATTTGCATGTTGTACGTGTTCGCTATTTGTTGGAATTTATATAGGAGCTTCTGTAGGTTATCTTCGTCTTCCGAGATGATTACTGCGTCATCAGCATAGCATATTATTTTTATCTTTTTGTCTCCCATTCGGTATCCTCTCCCGGCTTGCTTTAGTTCGTTGATGATTTCGTCCATTATAATATTGAACAGGATTGGGCTTAAGCTATCCCCTTGTCTGATATCAGTTACCACAGGTATTTTATTGCCTAATTTGTTTGCCGTTCTCACAAAGGTATAACTATCGGTGTTAAGTTTTTCGATAACTCTTATTATATTGGGGTGAACGTTCCTTTTGTTTAGTAGAGTTATAACATCAGTAAAGCGTATCCTCTCAAACGCTTGGGTGAGATCAATGAAGCACATAAAGGCTGCCTTATTAAACTCTACGGCTTTTTCAGTTATTTGGCGCATTATAAATATAGCATCTAAAGCAGATCTGTTGTTTCTGAAACCTTGCTGTTCTTCACATATCCCGGTAGACATTACTTTTTCTGCTAAGATTTCAGTGAATAGTTTCAGAACCGTACTCCGTTTTTTCTTCCTTTTTAAATATCGGTACATAAACATAATAGTGTTTGTTGAATTTAATACCTAACTGCTTCATTTTAGTAAAGATATGTATTTTCCTGGTAAGACCTTTGTCTAGATTGATATATTAGGATTACTGTAGGTGTATCTCTTCTACATTTTGTGAAAGTGGTTTGGAGTAATTTTGCTTCTTTAATTTTGATTTCTCATATTCTTGTCTAGTAGTTTATGGTAATATGTTGCTGGAGATATGCTGCTGCTAAGGTTTGTGTGGTCTGCAAAAATTGCTTTGTCATAGGCAAATGATGCGATAGTTATATTTCTACTCGTCAAAAAATCAGCAGTAAGCATAGAAGAGGGCCAAGCGCCCTACCCTGGGGCACTCCCGATTTTACTGGGAAAAGTTAACCTTTTTCTCGTCCATATATGATTATAAAATATCTTTTCAGGTAAATATAATTCTAATATGAGGTATATTGTGAGTGGAAACTATTTCTCAAATTTAAAAAGTAAACCGTGGTGCTAAACCTTATCGAAGGCTTCATATTTAAGAAGGCTGCTACACAGTAGCTTTTGTCTTAAAATGCACGATTTATAGTGTCCACTACCCTATGCACTTGTTCTATGGTATGATGTTGTTGTTTAAAACCGAATTGGTGGTTTGGTAATATGTTATTCGTTTCGATCATAGGCAAGTTCCTCGTTAGCAGTGATTTTTCCAATATTTTGCTGAGGATAGAGAGAAAGCTGATAGGTGTGTATAATTGCATAATTTTTAGACAAACACATAATTATAGCGCGTTAAAAGTATACAGCAAATACTGACCTGTCAATTCGTTATATATCGCGTAAAACTTAGGTAGAATTACATCATTTAAAACTGTAATACGCGTCCTTGCTATCTTCAATGAATTACCCTGTAAATCCATTTGTCGTTCTCCAATTTTAGTTCCTATCTTTTTGCTATTGACTATTCGAAAATCTGAATCGCTGTGAATTATATTAAACACGAACGCCAGTAGCAAAGTCGGTTTAAAATCTCAAAAGCGGAGATCGATAAATGCTTGTAAGGAAAATGTAAAATAATAATGGAGGAAAAAGTTGTGTGAAATGGTGTTTTATCGATAAGAATCTCCGCGAGCAATAAGTTGGACAACTATTTAGAGTAGAAAGTTTTTAACATAGTTTTGAAAACTGCAGGTTAAATTAGTGTAATAGTCGTGGTTGTGTGTATCGCTAGAAAAAATAGGTGTTGCACTTTGAAATAACTATCGACCATTCATTATATCTGAATAATTCATCTGAACTCCTTTTTAAATATGTGCCACGCATGGCTTATGTCGTAGTTCAAATTGAAAGATTAGAGAAGTGAAAAAAAGGGTGTTGACAAATGACAGGTGTCTGTACGATAAAAATCTTTCCTCCTCAGAAAAAAAATCGATGTTTTTGGAGATTTCTTCCAAATCTGATAAATAATGCGAAATATATTGAGGTGGAGGATTTTCTGTGGTTTATTCTGTAAATGAATATCATATAAAAATATATTGTAGCAATATTGAAGTATAGTTGTGACTCATTACCACACGGTCAATAATAAAGGTACAATTTTTGCTTTTTCTTCTTAAAGCAGCTACCTATCTCTCATGTAACTAGGTCTAGACTGATAAGAAATACGAGTATATCTTTCTGTTCCCTATTCCAGCAATACCTTTCATCATCATATCTTCTTTTCAATTTTTTTTAGTTCTCGGTCGCTTCAAAGTTCTGCTAATTTTTTATTTAGTTATGTGTCTAATTTCTTTTCCCGCGCTGTATCTATTGACGACTCCTGGATTCCATTACTTGGGACATATCTACTTTACATAGGTATTTTATTTATTAAATCCTGCCACCGTAACATTTTTTTTCAATAAAAATAAAATATCTGTGAAATTCAAGACTTATGCCTACAGCTTTGTTAAATTGTTATCAATGAAATCTATGAAAATATTGTTGTCCTTGATTCATTTTACTTCAATCAATGTAATTGACTTGATTAGCAAAATATCAAACAAAGCGTATTCCCAAGTCAAAATTGATCTATAAATAATGTATAACATTTGCTCTGTTTGCAATAGAGTTATTGATTTTGTAATCAAATCCACACGGCCGATTGTATGTCGTCTACAATATTCTACACTTAATCGAATGGGAAAAAGATAATTATACACCATACTATCAGATTACATATCCTTCTATTATATGTTATGTACATCAAATGAATTACTTACTGAATAACAATGTAACAGTGACTGGTAATGGTTAGAGTCAATCGATAATAAAGGTATTTTTTATATATAACATGCATTTGAATGGATTAGCAGAGAAAATAGAAGTGCTCGAGATTAATTCGGGAATAAACCAATCGATTTTGCCCCAAAGGCAGAGACCGTCCAACTGAATGAGCGAAATTGGGATCATCAAAATCCCACTTAAATGGTTGTCATTCCATCCATTAATCAGAGATTGAAATAACAGCTATTTATGTAACTAGGAACGTAATTCACCTACTATGAACATTCAACAAAGATAGTTTACTACTGTATAAGTTATTTTATATTCTCCTCTCGTCTTCTATTTTTTATATTTTGTGAAAACTATTGACTACGGACACATGTTCTATCAATTATTACAACATGTTTGCAATTTAACAACTCTAAATAACTATGACAAACTAAATTCTAGTACAAAATCACACCATAACCTACAGAAGCGTCTCTTACTAAAATGAAAATTGAACATCGTCACTGGTCTACTTTACAGCTGTTTAGTACACATCTATTTATAATCACTCTTCATGGCATCAAGTAAATAACAGGTACAAGCATTATAGGATTTTTTAGTTCAAAACCATTATTATGTAGTTCAAACTTTGTTTTATTAAAGTTTCATGCTGTAGTTTGGAGTATTTACTCAAGCTCGCTAGATTTTTATGATTAGGAATAATTTATATTTTTCTCAACACTCTTCATTTATAAGTCGTTCATAAAGGATAGTGCGTCCTGGGTAACCCATCACAATAAATAAAGTTTATTGCGTGAAATTGTAAATGTTCATTCTCTCTCTTTTCGCTTCTTTTTATTATTTACTCCTCAATCTTTCACTCTCTCATACAAATCGATGATAGTTCTATGGATTAATGTAATTATTGAAACAATATTTTTTTATTAGTTTCATTTGTTAAAGATCTTTTTAAACAATGCTTTATATTTTTATTTGTTATGTTTGCTTTTAGACTGTAAAAACACGAAACATTTTTCCAACCGATTTGGAAAGCCTCTCGAAATATTGTCGGAGGATTGGGGGACACCACTTTGAACTGTACTGGGGTATTTGAAAGTGACGATTTCCTACAGCGCTCCTTTCAATAGGATCACCTATTTAACATCCCAATATTATGTTGAGGCGCCTGACACATCGATCATATATGATTTGTAAATGTTTCTCTGTGGCCTTAAATGGAAATCATCATGAAATTTCCTAATCTTCCTATAATTACAACTTTTAATTATCATATTTTTAATATAGACAGATTTGACTAAGTCTAATGATTTCCCATTTGTCTGTTTGTGATCGTATCGGTTGATGTTAAGATGTAGCAGTTGATTAAGAGTGAATGTATAATAATATGTTTTATAAATTGTTAACTGAATCAACAATCCTTTATAAAAACTCAGTGCCAAAATTTCAATTACTCTCTCATTCCTCTTTGAATGAAATATATCCGCTGTGTTTTAGGACAACAAATCGTATAAATAACAAAAAAGCTCGAAAGAAGAATCATTTCGAAAATTAATTTCCTCGAAATTCCTTTCACATCCAAGAAACTCATTTTGAGTTTAATAATGAACATTTTTAGCTTATTTAAAAGCTTTCCAGATTGAATCTGAAATCTTTCGTCACCGAGTTGAAGTGAGGAAACACGTGACTGGGATTGACGTGACTAAATAGGTTTCAAGGTTTGTACCGTTCAGGTATTTTGGTGAAAGGTAACGAGAGAAATATAATTAGTTTCAACGAAACGTTAACATAAATAACTCAAACCATTATTAGAATAAAAACATAGATCCTAGAAGTATTTATGAAAGTAATGCCAATTATCATTGAAATTAGAACACAAATTGTGCATATTGCGGGCTATAGCATCCACCTTGGTTAAATAATAAGAAAACTCTATTCCATAATTCACTCTTATGTCTATAATTGATTCGAAAACGGGAAATATGCCCTCACCCCTGCACACCAAATCGAATTACTTTTGCCAAGTGCCATAAACCGTAATCGGGTCTGGTTGGTTCAGAAGAACAAGATCGACCGTTATATAAAAAGCGGTAACATTGTTGAAATCAAGCTCTGCGTTTAAGGAGATTTTTGGTTGGAATTTACCAGTAAACGACAAATGGGATATCTTGAAGAAATGATCAAATTTATAAGCGAACAAAAGAATTCAAATAATTCCAAACTGTATATCACCAGAGAAAGAATCCACTGTCGTTGAGGGCCCTTCATTAGTTTTTTCTTCAATCAACTATGTATAGAAATAAATATGCGTGGAGGTGTACTCACACATCGTTTTATCGTTTACGAATTTCATTTCATCTTCTACATAGTTGAGAAAGCTGAGAATAGTGACAAACTATCCATGGTGTCAAAAGCTGAAGTAATTTTACTCACCTAACCCTCAATCTTTTTCTTCGTCAGCGTTACAGTCCTGATGATATTCCAATATTCCCCTTCTCGAACTACCGTTTACCAATTTCTTACTTCGAACATTTTCAGGTCCGATATTACAAACCATCAATCCATGTTGAGTTGTACTGAATACTGCCACTACACCAACACATACTATTACTCTGTTTGGCGATTCTATAACAAAATTATCGTCGTCAGACAGGTTACCGGTTACAGGTACGTCTCTAAAGACGACAACCTGGTTATCGAAACGTCAGAGAGTGTAATTTTTTATGTTGGAACTCTGACAATGTGAGTACAACTCAAGATTAACGGTGAATGAAGGTAAACAGTCTCTGCAAACTTTGTTATTGAAACGCGCGTTAGACAGTGTAATTGTTATTCTTTGGTAGTGCAGTATGAACAGAGTTCAGTATAAATCTCATGAACGATTCCAAAATTTCCAACTTAGCCATCTTGAGTTGAGTTGGCCTATCTCTCGTCTTCCTAAAATAATGTTAAGGGGGCTCTATCATCATTCATACGTGCTAGGTACGCGTCTAGCTTTGTGTTAGAAGGTGAGTAGGTTTTAATCACTCTATTCAAGTATCCAGGCCATAAATCTAATAGTTAATATTAGAAAGATGAGTGTTCCGTGAATTTAGTAATTTGTTCGTTTTCGTAATAATTTCGTGTTCAGATGTCTAAGTGAATCATAATAGCATCTGCTCGGAGTCATGACACGCCGAAGCATTTTATTCAGTGGGTCCCATATTGCTAGTTGTTTTCATGTACTCGTATTATCGGTAATTTTTAATCTACTGGTTATCATTAACGGAGAAAAGACTCATTTTGGGGGAACAACGCTTTACCTGTGTTTTGTTAACGCTGCATTCCAAATATTTAAGCGAGATTAATCCACTAAATGGGATTAAAACTCACGGTGAATGTAGGAGTTCAAAAAAACACTCATGATACTTGGTAAAACAGAACATCAACCGGTCACATCATTATAAAACACCGATATCCGTTGTCCTGTAAGTGAGCGACAAACGCGAAACATATTAACAACAATAAATTTGATACTTTCGCAATATGTCGAGTAGCGTTATCGCGTTTGGTGCTCTCGCAGGACAATCGGTTATTCCGGAAATGCAGATTGATATTTTAGTGTACCTGGTTTTCCAATAAGTTGAGAAATCATGATTTTATCAAATAAAAATGAGTTTATTATTCAATATATTCTTTCCATACTGCAACTAACAGAATCAATCCCTAAACTGTGATCAGAGACTTCTGTCAACATTCCATGGTTGCGATTACCACTTAGGTCGATTCAAATCGTTTTAGACGTTCTGATATTTTGAAATAAGAGAACAGACAGAAGTCCTACTAGTAGAGTGGATATTATTACAGTTTATACTTTTCGTACACTAATTTTCTCTATGGTTTTTTTATTCTTTTTTTCAGATCAACAGGTTTTTATATTTAGTTGATCCAACAGTTTATAATAATACTCGGCACCTATTCTTTTATTTGTGTACAGTAAATCAACAATTGCATTCTAAAATACCTTCTTGTCCAATTACGCCTTAGATTCGAAGTACTAGGATATACCACTTCTTAGACTATTCTTTACTGGTGTATGCAAATGGGGCATCCATAAGTACTGCAACACAATACTTAAAACTTGTATGTTAACTTTCAAATAAAAAAATTAAGATAAATAGTCCTTATACACTTTCAATAATCCTCGTGAACTCGTTTTGGTGCTATATCTTGTACTCGTAGAACTAACAATTCTGTTGTGTTTTCTTGGATTTCTCGGATGGGTGATATTCATACTGAAGGCACTATTTACTACTTCCAGTGCGCCAAACCTCACAATTAAACTCTCTGACGCGGTTAGATTTTGTGAAGATAATAAATCGACAAAAGTGCGTAATATATTTATATATGGAAATTAGAAAGATTTTATTGGTGCTAAATGGATATTACTTTTTCTAGACTTAGAAAAACTGAACATAAATAAAAGCTGATGTAGTTATTAAACAAAATCAATGATGCATATCTTAATTCATGTACAAATAATAAAAAAGATTCGGAATATTATCTTGAATGTACGAAATAAACTATATGGATTTTATTAACTAAAAGTCTTATTTACTTTTATACATCAGGCAGGGCATATAATGGACACAGTAAAATTTTTGTAGCCTTTCTCAAATAAATGGTTGATGAAGAAACTGGACCCGTCCTCTTCCATCCCGGTTCGTGTCATTTCATTTTTAAATCAATTCCTATAAAGAATAAAACGCCTGATTACATTGAAGAATAACGCCACCGGCAGCTTGCGCTGAAAATCAATAAATCCCTCGTTACAAGAAAGCAGACTAACATCGCGTTAAATTTTAAAAATAGTTTGTTTCAATGTTTTATGAGGAAAAATTGCTTTTAGAAGTTCAATGCGAAGCTTGTAATTGAAAGTTAAATTGGACATTATAGTTTTGTTACAGAGAGGGGTTTATTTAAAAATATGAAAAAAAGGCGTTTCTCGAAGATGGGAGATATTTTTCTCGTAGTTGCTCATCATCGAATGAAATAAGCTTCCGGGAATGTTGTAATTAATGTTCTCAGATTGTTTTGTATTCGAATGAAAAAGTTTATGATATCCGATTAAACACATTCAGATAAAAGGGGGTAGGCTTATTACAAAAAATTACAGAGAATTAACTATCTTATGGAGATTTCAGATTATACCCTAAAAGTGAGATTATTTAAAGGAGATTTTTCTTTACCTCACAACTTTCTACGAGGGCTGCTATGAGATATGATAATACTAATGTGAATATCTCAAATCTGATAAAGTTTCACATTTTTAATGGTCAAAATGGAATAAAATAGCGAACATTTTCGTACGATTATTTTTTATGACGTTCGATGTGGATTAAACCAACAGCAGTGTGTCGATCAACTCCGAATTCTATCGTGGTCGCACTTCTCTACATGATGACTCGTGAAGCTCGTCCAAAATCAGCTGCTGTTCCAGAAAACATCGATGCTGTGCGTAAACTGATATTGCAAGATCTTCATGTGGCATTCAGTGAGATTGAAGTATACTTGGGCATTAGTTCCACTCGCATACATTGAATATGGCATGAACATTTGGATATCAAAAATATTTGTTCTCGTTGGATTTCGCATAATTTGACAATAGCTTTAAAAAAGTTCTTGACAATTGGTGCAGAGAAATGTTGGATCTATACATATGGACCCTAAGCTAAACAATAATCTATTGTATGAGTCTTTCAAGACAAGCTAAATCCAACAAAAGTAGCTAGCGCACAAAGCACTTTGAAGTAAATGGTCGACTGTTTTTTTCAAAATAACTAGACATTCCGTCAATGTTCTGTTGGAACAACGTAGAGCGATTAATTTTGAATTGTTCACCAACAAAATATTTTTGAACAGTCAAACCATCGAATTGATGAGTCATCCGCCGAACAGTACTTGTTTGGCACCCAATGATTCGTTCAATCTTATGCAAAAGTGTTTTGATCTTAATGGAGAATATATTTCGAAAAATAATTAAGGCATATCCAATTATAAATTGGTTTTTATTTGTTTATCTCACGTAAGTAGAAATGCTCGTATATCAGTATAATATTGATGTTTAACGTTTCTTATCGTTTTTACAAGGTCATTTTAAACCTCTGTTTGTAAAATATACACTTTTCTTCTACATAAACAATATAAACTTCGACTAATACAGAATTACTAAGCAAGAACCATTCATTTTCAGGATTCCATTAATTCAACTGGATTTGAATTACAAATATAACTGATAACTACAAAAGACCACTTCACAAATATATGCCGTTTCACGTCATGAGCCCAGGTGTAGTTCAATGTATTCCATATAATTCAAAGAGTGATTTTGTCAATGTTCATCAATGTGTTATTGCTCTAGGTACTATCATTTTTAGTAGTAGAGTTTACGAGCAATATTCTCAATACCCTTAGGTTGTCCGCAAATATAGAAGTCATATTGCTGTAACGAGTAGATTGATCTCGTACATGGTATTCTTTTAGATTATTAAATGTTACAAGGTTGATAAAAACTGCAATGTCAACTGTAATTTCAATAAAATGAACATCAAAAGAATCTAAAGTAGAGACAGAAAATTCTTTATTGTCAAAAATTGCTTACAATCTGTAGACAAGTGCTTGTGAATAACTAAACAACAAACGCGAAAATAACAAAATAGATACACAAATAAATATACAGTATACAAACGAAAACTACAATGAATGAAAATATAATATCATTCAATAAGTCTTGTGACTGACACACTGATAGTACTACCATTGTCAAATCCATATGACGTTTATGAAGTATCAGCTTAGCTTTCAAAAAATTGTGAAATTTCATGACATATCGATCAGTCAGAAAAAAAGTGACAGCCATTTAAGTAAAACTACTTTGGTTATTTTCAAAAGAATGGATTCCAAACAATTTCATGTGTTAATTTATCATTGCTTATTGATGATAAAAAAATACTGTATAAGCTCAGCAATGGCTTTAACATTTATCCGTACTCTGTTCCATTTGATATTGGTTTGATGGATTTAAACGTTCGTACAAACAAAGATGATGGTGATAGTTCTGGTCCTCCAATTGAGATGGTTACTCGAGAAAACATCAAAAATGTCCACAAATTGGTTATATCTAAATGTAAATTGACATTGCGTGAGATAGCTGAGGCCATTGAGATATAAAAAGACAGTGTGTTAACAATTTTGCATGAATATTTAACCATGAGAGGGCTTTTTTTCAAATTGGGCGCGTTTACTCACAGTCGATCATAAACAACAACGTGTTGATTCATAGCAATGTTTCGCCATGTTTACACGTAATAAATTAGATTTTATGCGTCAATATGTGACATTGGATGAAACATGGACCCAAAACTTCACTCCGGAATCGAAATGATCATCATCTGAGTGGACTGCAACCACGTCCGAGGCATTCAAACGCACAGCATTAAGCTGGGAAGGTTATGACTTCAGTAGCCAGTGACTACTAGCTATTCGATGATCTCCAAAAAATGCTCGCTGGTAAGAAATTGAGCTCGAGTGAATTGTTGAAACTGAAGCCTATTTTGAGGCAAAAGAAAAATCCTTCTACAAACACGGCATCGAAAAGTTAGAGAAGCGTTGGAATTATTGTATTGCTCTTGAACGACAATACATTGATGAATAAAATCGATTTTTAGCAAAAAAATACGTCACACGACTCATTGAGTGATGTTATTACCTATTCAAATGTACTCGTAAAAATTTATTTATGTAATATAATATAGCTGTGCACTGAAGAACTTTCCACAGATTCAAAGAAGAATAAGCAGGGAAGAGTCGATATTTTGCATTTTCTAAACAAATCCCGGCAGTGAGTCTTACTGTTTAGTCTTATAAATATTTCATAGCTGTCTTTTGTAGTGTGAACATGCGCTAAAATGAAGCCACACAACACGTACCCCGTAGGGTGGCATCTCCGGTAGGAGAAACTAGTATCGTCCGCAAAAAGACATATTCTACCACTGTGTCTATATAGGCAAAGTCGTTGATAAACAGTAGAAACAAAATAGGGCCTAGTACTGTATCTTGAGGCAATCGAAATTATATTGGCTTGCAAGAAGACATCCTTGCATCAACCCTAACAAGCTGACTTCTATTGGTAAGAGATGTTTCCGTGAAACAGTAGTATTGCAATTTGTTAATTGAAATATAGCATCATTTGTGTGTTTTTTCCCTAAAAATTCAAATTGATGGGTACTAAGTATTTTATATTTAAACCGAAATGACAGAAGCCTTTTTTGACCAATCTTTCAATGATCTAGATAACGTAGGAAGGAATGCAATTGGGAGATAATTCAATGCTCCATCTTTATCTCCTCCTTTGTGCAGATATATAATGATTTCAAATAAAATGTTAATTTGAGTGGTATTATATCATAAGGGTTGTAAATATTGTTATAAGAGATGTTGTTTCAGTAAACTGAGTTCTAGTTTTGTAGCTTAGTTACTATGATGTATTTAAATGCAGTTAAAATTAATCCTGGAGATGAATATATCACATGGATACTCTGCAAGCTGATTAAGATTATTTCTACTATGAACTAGTCACTAGTTATTATGAAAAACGAAAGGTAAAGGTGCATCATTGTTCACTGACTCTATTTAAGCAGTTATTACAAAGTATAACATTTGTTTAATCTGTTTTTGTGGCAATAAAGCTCCTTTCTATTGAGATATGATTCGTTAGATGTTTTCACAAGGCGCAGACCTTAGAGTATCGTAGCAACTGAGAAGCGACATCAGCTCTGATGAGTTTTAGCTTCCAGTTTGCCATCGATCATTTTGAATTATCTTTTCATTTTGCTGCATGAAGAACATGGTCGGCCTTTTCCACACTCTGGTTTTCGAAATCGTTTCTGCGTGTCAAAACAAAATTCGACTAGATTTTGTCTACACTATACTTCTTCACCATAAATTTCCACGATTTGGCAGTGGATACAGTATTTGCCCACATATATCGAATTTCAGATCAATACGAATTTTCTAATCACCTTTTGTTTTGAATCACGTAGAAACTTTTCCTCTCCATTAGCATACCGGCTTTCTGAAAAGTAGCACCAGCTATCTCCACTATATGAACATTTTAAACGTTGCGGCTTGCAACCATTTTTCTGATTATCCTTGTACATTTACATAGTTTTGAAATTTTTATTGAGAAAAACATATCAAAACAGGAGCTTAATATACAATTATTGTCAAATCAAAGAGTGCAGAAGATTTTCTTATATGACGTGGGTTTAACCTCTTTATTTTTGTGATAAAGAAAAATTATTTTGAAAGGGAAAACCCGAATAATTTTAATACGTTCAATACTTTATAAACGTTAGTTGGGTCATTGCACAATTTATTTCCTTTCCGTAATTCTCATTATATTTTAGACTTAATGTTACTTCGGGTAACCGTATTAATGAAATCCTATAGATTCTCTGCAATTCTCTGGAGATCGTTCGGTTGGCGAAGGACTTTCAAAGATCTTTGACGTTAGCTCCTTACTCGCTTGTGTACATCCTATCTTGCGGTTTACTCTAGATTAAAGATTATAAATAATAAATTTCAGGGTCTCACAAACGTTCGCAGAATACCGAGAGGAAGATGGACCATCGATTGGAACGAGGGACGACCATGTTTTACTTTATTAGTATCAATAATCGGATTGATTGTATGTTGTAACAATTAGGGTAGGATACGAGATTGGTACAACTAACGAAATCAATATTGCTTGAAGCTTATATTCTGGGGTATGAGATATAATGAATAAAAAGCAAAATTCACTTAATTATATTCATTTTTTGTACCACATATCGAAGAATAAAAAATAATCTTTCTATACAGCACACTATCATTTAATGAAAAAGATTTTTATTGATTTTCTTTTTGTTTAAAAATTAAGTACAAAAATTGGAAATTGTGGAAATTGGTATAAAAATGTGAAGTTGTTTATGTAGAAACTATTCAATTCAAACAGTCAAACAAAAAAAACAAACTGACTAATAGAGTAGTTAAATAAAGTGTGGTGAGAACAGATGCTTTATTTCCCCAACAAGTATTTATTATTATACTATTTATAAGTTTCTAATAGGTTTCATTTGAATATTGTTAAAATATTTGCACTCAAGCTTAGAATTTGTGTGTTCAGAGTAGTTGAAATAGAAATGGAGATACTAGGTCATCGCCGTATAAGTATGCGGAATCAGAAATGATGATGGTGTATTACCTACATCAAAAAAGAGAGATGATTCTAATAGAAACTCTCTTGAAATTCCAAATAATATCAGGACCTTTAACACCAAATAAAAAATTAAATATAAATATATAAATATCTATATGCAGCAACAACAAATATAGCTTCATTAAATTGGTAGTATCAGTGAAATCCATATTCTTATGAATTATTTAGATATATAAGTAAGAACCAAGTTTCCAGGTTGTGTTGAAAAATATTATAATCCATATAACATAAAAGATTTTTATCAATAGATTCGTGTTATTTGAGACAAGATAATATACC
Source organism: Diorhabda carinulata (assembly GCF_026250575.1). NCBI lineage: Eukaryota > Metazoa > Arthropoda > Insecta > Coleoptera > Chrysomelidae > Diorhabda > Diorhabda carinulata. Next base: position 47,639,858 of record NC_079472.1, on the reverse strand, counting down.
TAACAGTGCATGATTAAGACCACGTATGTAAGATCGACATCAAAAATAACTCGATCTTGGTATTTTTGTAACCTCAATTGAGAGTGGAATATTGATTTTGGAAAGATGAGGTAGCTTTTTCAACAAATCAGTCATTTACAGAGCAATAAGTTATTACTTCTAATTAAGTCTTATGTGATAAACACGTGAAAGTGAGGTGGGTTGAATATTGTAACGGGAATAATAATTACCTCTACAAAAATCTAACTATTATAAATTATTGTTTTTGTTGTAAAATCGAATTCAAAGTTGATTAATGTTTTTTCACAATTAACATCGTTCCTGAGTTCCTGAGCATGTAGATATTTGATTAAACTTTCTAGACTTTAGACTTTATAGACTTTTTTAGCAATTTGCGGCAAAATATCCAGCAAAATATCACGAGAACATATCCAGCGTTGATTTATTTTTGAATGTCGCGAGATATTAATGCAAAAGTTGCGACCGAAAACATTGGCGTTACCTATCTATTCCAGTGTATTAGAAATCAGTATATGCCAAATAAGGTTCTCCAAGTTCAAATCTGGTTAGTTTGACTTCTATGACTACTGTCGTTCATAACGTTTCATGACTGATGATTTTCATGAGTTTCATGACGATTCAAGACGTACAGAAGTATTCAATAACATGTTAAGGGTAGAAGTAGAACAAATTTATGTATGTGAGACAATAGAGAAACTATCGAACTACCTTAATCAAAATTAATCAACCATTAAAAAACATTTGCAGTAGAACCGAAATGAGTCCTATATTACAATTGAAATCCCGAAAACCTCTTCAAATAAATTATCCAGAAGTACTGCGAAGCCAAGTTTACATCCCAAAAAATTTCTTTGGTTGAGTATATCTATTTTGTGAAACTCTTGAAAAAATGCTATTGCAGATAACCAATCTTCAGTTTTAAAGTATTCGGCGAGTGTCAACCCAGTATACTCGTTTGATTTCGCACCTTCGGATTTCCATTTATGCCGTTCGCTGCAATATTTTATGAGACTTTTTACTTAACAACCAATTGTTTGGTCCGGTATTGAAACTACATGACAAAATATTGTCATGAGAGAGGTGATTACATTATTGATTGAAAATCATACTTTCTTAACAATTTATTAGTGTGAATTTGTTTTAAGAAAGCGACATTCCTCTCCGGTCTCTGGGTATATTCAAATCATTTGCTTGCTAACATAAGTTCTATATTATTGTATGATATCTAAACATTTAGGCGCAAAAAATAAATTGGATTTTTCCTGAATTGTGTAGCTTTAATTTAAAATGGTAATCAGAACGATTATAGAATACAGATTTCGCGTTTTTCTAGTTTATTATTATATTATAAAAAATATTCTAGTACCTTGAGGATAGTTAAAGCTGTAAATTTAACATAAATATTACCATTCTCAAAATTTAGCAGTGTATGATTCTTCAAGATACATAAAACATGATGAATCAGGTGATTCCAGTTTTTCCTTGTACGTGTCTTTTCGATAAATTCTAAATTCTACAATTTTATGCTAAAGAAGCAAACACAGATTTTGTCGTCGCATTTTAAAAGACAGAGCACGTATTACGTATTACGTCGATTATTATTTTATTGTGGAATATATTTCTTATGTAAAAATGTCTGTTAGTGTTTTTGCACTAAGCCTTTCTAAATAATATTTATTTTGTTGAGAATAAAAATTTTCACAAAACGAAACAGATTTTTGAAAACTAAGTTTGTTTCGGGATTCCAAAATTTATTATGTACATTTGCATAATACAACGAAAATATTGAAATGAATATTATGAAATTTGAAATAACAAGTTATCAGATGAGAAAAAAATGTTGGAAATATCAAATTGAATGGGAAAAATACATAAAATATGAATAATACGAGAAATTGGTGAAGTGGACGAGCAAATTCTATGAGTAATGAGAGAGATTATAGGAGAGAATGCATTCACACCACTGTAATTGCCATTCTTCTTATTTAAGTTTTTTATGAGTAGCTCTCAATTAATAATTTGAGTGATAATTGAATCTTAATTAAAGTATTCCTCATGCACCATTTCTTTCTTGAGAGAGATTGGATTTTCTGAAAATACATTGGTGAAAATACATATACAAATGTCACCGAGGAATAAAACGTAAAAAGTAACAATACAAAATACAAAAAATGAACATAGATTTTCTGTGGCACACATCAACAAGGAAAAAAATAGAAGAAAAACCAATGAATATTAAGTAGAGCTGGAACAAAGTCAGTAAGAACATAGAAGACGCTTCTAAGTTGGCGATATGCACATTGAAAGTCGTAACCAATAACAAAAGCAAAAGGCAAATGTGAGCAGAAAAGAGAAGCTTTCTTAGCGTACAGAACATTACAAACACCAGAAGCTTACAACAGATACTAACTGATTAGGAAAGAGAATGACTTACTAGTTCGTAGATAAACAGCAAACATTGGAAAGGATTCTCGAAGAAATTGGAAAGAGGCTTCTACGACGACCAAAAGCAAGTATGGAGGCGGAGCTGTCAACAACGAAAAGAAATAACTGAATTTTGCGAATTAAATTCACAAACATAAACATTTATTAATTTGAAAGTGTATAGTTTACTAGATAAGGTCCTATGATGTGCTCCAAAAGAAACTAGTATAGTCTTCAAAAAGCCATAATTTACCACTGATATCTAAACAGGCGATGTCGTTGATAAACATAAGAAACAAAATAGTACTGAGCCTTGAGACACCTTAACCCTTACAAGCTGGCTTCTGTTGGTAAGGTATGCATGGGAGAGAGAAGTGTTAGAAAAAAATTTGAGGTGATACGAGTGGAACAAAATGAATGGAGAAAAAAAAACGAATGCAGAGATTAAAAGGTTATATGGTCAGGAAAAGATAAGCTATATAGTAAGGGCAAAAAGACTGCATTGGTTTGAGCATATGGCCAGAATCAAATAAAACAGGTGGGTGGAAAGAGCCTTAATGTGTGGAGGAGGGTTAGAAAGAAGAAGAAGGATTCCACATAGAAAATAGCTAGATGCATGTGAAGAAGACTTACAGAAGTTAGTGATAGCAAACTGGAGCAATGCAGCCCTGAACAAAAGGAGTTGGAGAAACTTCCAGCCATGGGCCTATAAAATCTGCTGCGCTGCGCTCTTTTAGAATTCTACAAAAAAAAACACTTTATATTTGATGAATACAACGATCATGCTTTATCAACATTATTTTTTTATATTTGTTTTATCCTCATAATTAAATTCCCCTTCCAAGTTATAGCATCGTTTGGTTTTGATAGCATCTTCAATTTTTTTCGAAAGTATGACCAATAGCACTACCTTATTGTCAGGATAGTTCTAAGATATATTTGATTTTTGTTCATATTTGTCAATACATTTTTTTTCGAAAATTAGAATTTAAAACCAATACAAGTAAATTTCTTTTTCTCTGTTTATTTGTATATATTCCCGCCGGGAAAAGCCACTACAAAAAATATGAATACAATTGTGACCTCTAAAACAGAGTAACTTTGTTCATTCTTTGTTTAAGCAAAGAGTTAATCCATTGTTAAAATTTTAGTTTAATCTCCACTTTTCCTACGCGAAGTTGTGAAATTTCGTCTAAATGTACATTTTTGTTTTAAATTTATATGAAACTATATACATTCATAATATATATTTTAATTAAATAAACTTTTCGGTTAATTCCAATCAAGTATACTACATTTTCGTTTCAATTGTAGGATCGATAAACATGTATATTTTTAGATCCAATCATTAACTGTAAATAAGTTTCAACTTTGTTCAAACAATATATTCTGTTGGATGCGCGCTTATTAAGCCATAATTTGTTGGAGTAGGTACATATTCAAACAACAAACATTTTGTAAATAAAGGGTTACAATTAATTTCCATCATTTCCATCCAAGCACAGTATTTGGAATAATAATAATAATTTTGTGCAGGCATAATTTTCATTTATACAATATCTGAAAAGAAAACGGTATCATCCTCTATACTTAATATTTTTCGAATTATACTTTTCATAACATGACTGTTTTGAATGTCAGATTATTTGAATACCGTTTCATATCCAAAGTCTGGAAAACTTTCCACCAATACTGAATCATTTGTATTGTGATTAGGGTCATAATTTAGCTTAATTACAAGGTTTGACAACCCAAAAACATGTGCGAAGTTCAATTTATATCGGCCTATTAATTTAAAATATTCAGTTTTAGAAAGTGTGGCACTAGAACAAATCCACTAACGATTGTTAAAGTGATTGAAACTCTCCTTCACCTTCAATTCTTTTAATAGAAAGATAAGTTACAACCAAAAACACTAGGATTGTAGGAAGGATTTTGTGTATCGCATTGTTTTATTGCTGCAGATGAGACTTACATCTACTGTGATCCTGAAAAAAAGGCTGAGAAGAAGATGGAGTCTTGTTAGCTCAATTTTTTGAGATTTTAGCTCGAATTTTGCACCCATCCTCTTCATGAGAGCTGATTTCCCCTTGAATTCTGCCTCTTTTGACACTGATTCACATTAAAATATTCATGGGTTAAACAAAATTTTATGAAACAAAATAATAATAGTAGCTTCGCAGTCATATTCAAGACTCTCACTTACTAAATAATATTCATAAACTATAACATCATTCAAATAAATGTACTTAAGCTCAGATGAATGAAATGAATAATACTCCTATTAGGTGAGAACATTTGATCAACCAAATAAACATAGTCGAAGAAACTTCAAAATAAATCGAATTATTAGGTAGCATGAAGAATGTTTGAATAGGAACATTACTACCATCGTTCGTTGTTGAGTAGTTTTGGACAGTGAGGAGACTGAAGAGCACCGGTAAGGTTACTGGTTTCAGTCATAACAAAAACAAAAGAGAAAAAATACCTAGTTTTGATTAAACATGTGAAAAAAGAAAATGAAGGAAATCGATGACCAATTGCGTGAATGCTATCCACACAATGCTTCGTTCCATGAAATGATCTAGTGGTTCTATGCTTTTAAAAGTGGCCATATAAACACGGATGATTCAAAACATCTAGGACCGTGGTGACTTCCCACAAAATACCTGGTCAAAAGTTTAAGTGTAAGATTATATAGATTTGAGATCTCGTATACACTGCGATCCAAAGCATCTATTGTGTCCTATTGTGTCCCCTTTCTTGCTGGGAGAACCCAGTGTTCCCAGCTAATTGATTTATCCCACTACTTTTAAAAAGTCAAGAATGTGGGATAGCTTCAACTACCAGATATCTTCGTCTTCTATTTCAAGCGCTCTCATATGTAGTGCTCTGGAGTTCCTCAGTGTTTCACACTTCGAGAAACTGTGTATTTAGGTTTCGTCCTCTGTGCAACGAAATCGCATCATCTGCTAGGTCTAGCGTCTTCCGGTGTTTGTTGAGGCGATAGTGCTCTGATAGAACTCCCGTTAGTATTCATAGATTCTTTCACTTAGGTTGATACATTCAGTAGATCTACTCTGGTTATAGTTTCCCAGAAGAGTATTTGCCTGTCTCAGCCGCTGTAAGTTGTCCCACTAATAACCACTATCTACCTTCTTAGAAGTGCTTTTTCAATTATTCTGATACCACAGAAGGATTCGTGTCCTATGAAGGGCTTGTCTGCCATCGCTTTCTAGGTAATCCCAAACGAGTTTGCATTTCATGATATTGGAGCTTGAAGCTGTAATGGCTGCTTGACTATCGGACAGGGTGATGATCTCCTGTTTGAGCTAGTTAATTTAGAGGTTGATATAAGCGACTACAATTTTAAATAGAATATAAAGCCTTATATATACATTCATAGAGGACCTCATAAACCAGTCAGAAAATTTGTTATCAAAAAACACTATATTTTTTTGAATTTACCTTTGTCGAGTATTTTTTTGCACACCATACATTTCTCGAAATCTTTCGACATTCTCCTTGAAGGTTTATTCTTTCATAATTTCCAATGAGAACATGACAAATTTTATGATAAAATATGAAGTTTCCTTTGATATGTAACAAGCTAAAACATAAGAAGCAGGAAAAGCATACATAAAGAATTTTAATTCGTTACTTATTATTATGTCGAACCCAAATTGAGAAAATATTCATATGATGCGGTCGATCGCAACTTCTAGTATCTACTAAAGCGAAAGCTGATGTGAGATTTCCAGCAAGACCCTTTTATGATCTTCTAAAGCTGTCCCTTGGGACGGAAAAATAGGGAGAAATTTTTAAATTATGGACTACAATTCATATGTGCGGCCTTAATATTTACGGGAAATATAATATCTATCCGAAAAATATAACTCGCTCGAATCTCTTCCAGCTGCAGTTCACCGAAGCAAAAGCACATTTAGGTGGACGCTTCTGAATTTATTTATATATTTGTAGATTTCATACTATTTATTCTTGTTCAAGAGAAAGAATATACCATTCATGAAATTACTTGATTACTTCAATATATTCAACAGAAAACAATCACATTAAATTATTGGTTTTGTATTGTTTTCTTTCTATAAATGACTAAGACACACAACTCAACTGTTTATTTTTCGAATATCAGTACAGGTACGGTATCCAGTATATATTGTATTTGTTTTTTATTGTGCCTGTTCCAATAATCCTAAGTAGTATTTGTTGACAAAATTTATAAATATCTGAATACGATTCTCTACTGTTTCCTATTATTACATCAAAATGTTTCAGATACTTGTTCAATCTACACGTTTTCTCTATCAATGTATAGAATCTGTTGTTCCACCTACGATTTTCCAATATTGATCGCGAATACCTTTGTTTCGGTTAGTATTGCTGTCTTGCACTCGCGCAATTTAACACTAAAATTATCAATAGACTACTGCTTTCCACATCTGTGTTCCAATAATTTCAGTGATATAACTAAATTTGGAGGTAGTTATATGAACCTGTATACTCTATTCACTGCAATTTTGGATCATTAAATGTTACTTCAAATCTTTTCTCCACAACTATTTACCACAATAATATTAGCTCCCTATTTTTCACACTCTGTATTATCTTCAATTCAAAAAATGTTATTATTATTTCCATATTTTATCATCAACTAAATAACTAGTTTTATTATTATTTTGCTATGCGTATAACTTTTCTTTGTTCCGAAATTAGATAAATGTTATTCTCGCAAGCATTTTCATGTAAGAATGGACTCAAGTCTTAAACGATTTTTTGTACTTTTCTATAGTGGGGTTGGTGCTCCTGATTATATTTTGACAGGTAACTGGACGATGCATTATTCGGTCATTAGTGAGGGTGGTTTGAGGTTACTTAAATTGGATAGAAAAGGGATGGGCAAAACATTAAAAAAGAAATTTCTTGGAAAGAGCTAACCTTGAAATGAATAACTTATGCAAACTTTTAAATTCAAATATTTCCTACTCAACTGTCAAACATGAATCAGTGCTACCAACCGACCCCCTAGGTTACGGTCTAATTTTCCTAATGTAAATATATTTAACAATTTTTCTATAAATAGTGTGAATACAAAAGGAAACAGAGAAAATAGTATGAAAGACTCGTACTAGAAGGTCATTCTAACATTCGTTCATTCGGATACGAGTGCTGTTGCTGAAATGAAAAGCCTTCTATTACTTTTATTGTAATATACTATTCTCAGTATCTCCAAATACATATACCTTGTTAAAGTTTCTTTTAAGTAATATAAAATACTCCCATTTAGAAACTTCTGTGTAATTTATATAGAAAACGCGATGTACTCTTTTTTGAAAGGTATTCATTTAATGAAAATCAATCACTTCGATAAGAGTATTCGTGTGTAGGAGCTAGCAAAAACGTTACTTATTTTAGATTAAATATTTTTCATCCAAACTAATATATAATCATATCAACTCTTCTATAGTTGTATGGTTGTATGGCTTAATCCCCTCTTCCTCTTTCTTTTCTTCTGCTTCTTTTTAGGTATTGCATGACGGTTGTGATTCCTATTGAAATTTCCTCTTTCTATAACTTCTTAATCTTTTGAGTTCATTAAAGGTTTGCGTTTCTTATACCTTCAACCACTCTCTTCTCAATCCAACTCTTCTTCTATTGATGGGAGAGAAATTTTACTTCTACCCCTTTAACTGTCTTCTCTCGAAACTTGATTTTATCCTTCTTTCATCAACGTACAATTTTCTCTTGCATATCTTATCAATGGAATCATTATTGTATCGTGGAATCACTTCTATTTCTAATTCTATATGATAATGTCCAGTGCTGTCATTTTTTTCTATTTATAGTATAGATTCTTCTTTTTCTTCCTCTACCTATAGGCGCTAGACTTAGGGTCGAGGATGGCAAAGAGGTAGCACAATTATCAAAGTAGTTGAAACTTACTATATGAACAAAAACCAACAAAACATAGACACAAACATTCATACAAAACGTGAAATTGAACTTAGTAGGGTGGGTATACCTTCGCTAAAGGCGACTAGACATTCAAAAACTGATTGCTTCGCTTTTCCGAGGAAGAGAGTCTTTAATATTTCGATCGAGAACGTATTGCCTGGGTTAGTGTAAGTGAGGAATTGGAGGGTTTGTCATGAAACTGTCTAGTAGGTATAAATGTGTAGGAATGTCGGTTTATTATGAAACGTCCTATCAGATTTATCGGAGAGGATTTAATTAATTGCATATTGTTAGGACAATAGAAAGGTACTAAAAGAAAGGTGACTTGGATTTCCCAAAATAAGGCAACCTGGAATTCCCTAGGTCAGGCATCGTTCAGTTCAGGGGCCGAAGGATTATTGCTCTGGGAATCCGATCGAAGGATGAAAAATGTGTGTATGAAAAATGAAAGTGTACCTATATTATGTATTTTTGCACGCGACGGCGTGGTCGCCTATACGTATGCTTCCTTTGTTGCCTGCTTATCTTGTCATTTAATTCATTCTCTTCCAATAGAACTTTCTGCTAGGTCAGTTTGTTTGTAACTTTTCCCGTTGTCATATTGAAATTCTATCCCTCCAAACTTAATCGTCTCCTCTTTCATATTGGTTTCTTTCTCCTTAATAAATGTCTATTGGTAGATATACTTCCAATTCCTACTCAATATTTCAATCTCCTGGCTATGTTTCATCTTATTCCCTTCCATAATATGTTTACAACCAGATATTCAAACGTTGTTACATTAAGAGTTTCCATTTTGTTTCGATATGTTTGTCCACAATTTTTGATCCTCTCTCTAGTTTTATCAGTTTTTACTTCAATTTTCATGTCTGGTATTTCTTTGTTTTTTTGTTAGTTTCTGAATTTTAGTTCTACTATTTGCCATCAATTCAACATCAATTGCATGTAGCAATGAATTCATTTTTACTAGTTTCAAATTCTTTCCCAGTTATCATCTTATTCATAATTAATGTGAACGAAAGCGGATTCTATCTCTCGGTTCGATTTCCTTTTCTGCTACTTGCACTGTACAATAAAGGGAAATGAAATGCTGTCCTTTGACCAATAAATGTTAATAATTGCTGAAGTTATTAAACAAATTATCAAATATTGAGGAAAATAAAAAAACGATTTAGTATTCGACACAAAATCTTACCCATAAACATAAAATATTTTATGTGTCTTTTGATTCATGTGAGTCTCGGAAAGTCTTCCAAGAACATGTTTAACCTCGGTTTTATTCAAATCATGCAATTTTTCGAATGCACATTGAGAGCATCAGTCATTCTCAAAACGGCAATTGCACAAAATATTCGATCTGCATATGAATTGCTCAAAGAATGCTCCAATCGCCATCGTGAATATCATTTGCCGAGAAGAATATCAAATAAAACGATCAAGTTAGTTGAGTTTATGAAAGGTATAATTTTTTATTTGGTTTACCTTAATAAAAAGAGTATAAAGGATGAATGGAAAATCTCTGCATAGATATGTTAAACATTGTTTGGAAGAAAATTTACTTCGATCCATAGTATATTGTCGTTACGATGTAAGTAGAGGAATATTTCAGTTCATTTTCCAGTCATCATTCCATTCACTATAGTCATGTCAAGTGGCATTTGGATTCGACCAAAGGAACAATCCTTCATAATTTTCTTCATCTCTATGAGTGCACATTTGATTCGATTGATAACTTTATATATCAGATTACTATGAATAAATTACCTCAAGAATAATTCTCATTTATTGGTTTATTATAATTACAGTTGCGTATTCTTAGTTACGCAAGCTTATCGACGATCCATGTAAATTGCTATGAAATATGTCAGTATCGTAAGTATCGTTTTATCGCTTTATCTTCTATTTTCCTAAGTTTGATTTGATACATTTACCTATTTCCATGTATCAGCTTGTTAATCTCATGTTTCAGTATTATATCAACTTCCACACATCAAAATTATGAATAAATTTTTTAATTGAACAAGGCTAACTAAAAAAAAATAATAAAACTCGGCAAATCGGAAAGAAAACATAGGATTAATAGGAGGCCTTGCCATAATAAAAACCTATATGATATAAAGTGTATAAGATTTTCTAGAAATTTAATAATTTGATTATTTCAATTAATAGTTCTCTTTTGCAAATTCAAAAAATTTTTTCCATTTCTTAAAATCAACATACTTGACTTCTGAGGGTATTATTTCTGTGTTGATTATACTTTTCATGGTTTATAGATCTGAGTGCGCAATAGCACGTATTACTTTCTAGCTAAAATTGTACTGGATTTTCATTGAAATTTTTGCGTTTATCTTTGTATATGACTGTTAGTGGGATTTTTTCGCTGGTTGAAAGTGAAAATAAAGATATTCTTCCATAAAATCGTGAAAACAGATGTGACTGGCGTATGCTCATGAAAATAATTTTGACTACATTCAGAAAAAAACCAGTTTAACTAATTCTACATGTATTAAAACTAAATTAATAGTCTTCAAAAGTTTCATCAAATTGTCACATCGTTGAAAAAGCTTTTACTCAAATAATTTCAGTTGCAAATCTCATTTCTTGATCTTAAGTAGTTTTATCAAATTACCTTGACATTTGATGGCTACTGAAATACCAACATTCCCATTCCAGAAAATTGCCGTTCATCCCTCGGAGACGTTCCTAATGCGGTTCTTGATCAAGAAAAACCTCTGCCTTGTTGATCGCGAGAAGGCGTTAGTCCCCAAACAGGGTTTCAGCTCCGTATTTTTCTAAAGCTTGAAATTGATGGAAGGAGATAAATAAAATTTACTATCAATCGTACTGATATAATGATATTGTGATTTATTGAGCTCTATGAATTCATAAATTGAACTAAAATTGAGAACTATACCATCTCAATATTACGTGAAACTATTAAAAGCAGGAGTTTAAATATTAGATTCAATTAATACATATTCTATTGATTTCTATTGAATTATACAAATTAGTACAATTAAGAGAACACTTCCTTGGATTTATTTTATGGATTTACACGTCTCTTTCGTAATGTCTTCTTCTAATGGAATGAACTATCATAAACATCAACGATCATATTTCAACTTCCAAGTTACAGTTAAAAACAAAACTTTTCCTAATGAATTTTCAAATACTCAATAGTGAATAGAATTATGAGATTTTATAACGAAGAAACTTGAAAAAAAATGTTATTATTCCGGTATTATCCACTTCTATTTGAACGCCTTATGCTGCAAATCCAGAACTGATGTTTATTGAATCAAATCAACTACAAAGAAAAGGAAATGACAATATGTAGCATAAATTATAAAGCTGTAACGGGAAATGTATAAGGATACAAGGTTTTAGGTTCATCTAATCGTAACAAAATGCTCCAAATTCGGAGACGGTATCATCATATCAAAGGTTTTGACTAGGGTATACCAAGCAACTCTCGTGACAGTAAAACTGGTGCTTAGAACAGCATCACTGGATGGCATAATGGCTTCATATTGTCAATGACGAATAGCACTTCTATTTAGGTGAATAAAATGGTCACGAAAGACGCGCCATAGATAGGCGTGATGTTTGCCGTTGAAAGGTAAAATACACATAACTTGTCTTATCGGCATGAACGTCCTCAAGTTCTTGTTTATCTAGACAAAGCACGCCCAAATAGTGCTCGTCAAGCTAAGGAGTGAATTGAAGAAAAAAGAGAGTTAGATTTTGGATTTGAAGCTGCTCTAATCGAAGTGTCACAAGTAGACTCATTATCTCCTCTTGTTGATGTCTAGATATTTACAGGGCCAAATATAACAAATTGAATTTTAGTTATACAACAATAGAAGAGATTGTCTGAACAAGTAAACTGTTATTCTAAAGAAAACGGAGAAAGTGAACATTGGTGTATAGTTAAAGAATTTCCATTTTTACTAGAAGCCTGCAGGGGTGGATTTTTATTGATTAAGAAGTTGACCAAGTTATTTAGGCAAATAGAAATTCAACATCAGCGTGGCATTTAACCAAAATATTAATTGGTGTGTAATCAATGAAACTTTCGATTGTATTTGGTAAACTGTTATTTTCAAACTTGTATGAATATTGTCATATTACTATCTATACATAAACAGAGTAGTTTGCTGAACAAATTGATAAAAGCAAACTGGAAATTTATTCGCAATGAATCTGGAGAGATTCGATAGTTTCGGGCACATATAAAAAAACAATAAAAATACCGTTCAGATTTTTTACGTCACAAATGAGAGAAATAGATGAGAATAATTAATAGTACTTCTGTTTTCTACAAGGAATTGGATAAATTCGTGAGAATTTGAAGGAGAAAAAGGTACCATTTATACAGTATATATTTAATAATAATCATTCTATGTATTACGACAAAGTTAGCTAGCGCAATAGTTGGGCTCATGGACTGATAGAATTTTGCAAATAGTTTTCTCACTCATAAATTAGTAAAACCAAATGCTTTATGAACATATTCGAATTAATGAAATATTATTAAATACTTCGGTCAATATATTCCTTCCAATTCGAATTTTTAAATAGTCTTCATAGTCCTTTCTAAAATGGCGAAATCTTTCACACCTACTTGTAGGTTCAAAGCAGCAAGAAAAGGGAATCATCGGCTTATTGATTCTTAGAGCGTTGTTGTTTGAATATTAGATAAGTTCAGACGGAATTTAATCCCGCAGGCATTCCACACGCGTTCTGGGAAATGTGATATTTATATACGGCTTCGGCGGTTTTCATAGATATTTATATTGCTTTTTGTAGGCACTCTTCCCGTATTTGGAGGTGCCATCTAGAGAATCGAATATTTAGAACTCATGTTTTGAATTAACATATCGTTACGAAGATTTAAACAAAAAAGGTGAATTGTGAATTTTCAGTTTCTATCACTTTTATAAACTCTGAAATATATTTAGAAAATATCAAAGTTTTCTCTGATCTGGAGAAAGTATTTTTAACTCAGGATAGGATTACTTATTACTGACAACTTCGATTTAGGTTCGTCGTGGTCAACTGGAAGGCCTAAGTCCATTGTCATACCCATTACTTTCCACAATTTGGAAACTTAGTTAACTACCCATCTTTACTCCCATTTTTTCCTTGTTCGATTATTAGGCACGTCCAGGCGGGGCCAAGATTCATCGCTCGTCGTTTCTGGCTTCTTCAATTTCTTATTTCTTAGACCTTTTTATATATTAATGCATCTTGATTTTAGGTCTCTTCTGTTTTAAAATTAGTTTTTATTGATAGTTTTTAAAAGAAAGATAAATATTGACTTTTCGACTTTTGTTTAAGTCTTTATCAAAAGATGATATTGACACTTTCATCATGAATATCAAAATAAGGATAAAATCAACTTAAAGAACTTTGTTCCAATTAGAAAAATTAATTTTTCCTTGGTTTCCATATCTCAAATATATTAAATTTATTAGAATTTACACAATAGAGCTACGAATTTTAGTAAAATTATTTAGATTTCTTTTATCATTTATAGCTTTTCCGTTCTTACGAATGTGAACCATTTCTAAAAATTTTCTTTTTCGTGTGTTAGATTCCATTTCAAGAATTTTTGAATTTTTATAATGGAATTTATGTTTTTCTGATATTTCATGGTTCGTTATGCAGTTCTATTCTTTTTATCGTATTTTATCGTTTGCTACAACCCACGTGTCACAACTCTTAACTATTTTTGACCTGTCTAATGCCGGGTTAAGTATAACTAATCATTCGTTTTTCAATATAATTTCATAGCTTGGGAAGTATATCCGAATATAAAATTGATATTTCTTTATGACTATTTATATTTGTTTAATCTTTGTTGAAATATTTAGTTCGCTCATAGATTTCTTCCGTTAAAGAGAATATCAAACCAAATATTTTCACTCTTTGAATCCAAAGAAATCTGAACGGTTTAAAGAAAATGTCGTGTATGAGGATCAAAGCGACATATCTCGTTTATCTGTAAATATACTTTTCATATAGTTTTCACGGGAACCGCAATAATGAGCAAGGGACTCCAAATAATATCATTGAAAAAAATTACATCTAGAAAAATCCAAACGACTTCAAAAATTACAAGGTAGGAAGATTATATTTATTATATATTTATTATATATATTATATTTATATATAATATATATAAATATATATATATATATATATATATATATATATATATATATATATTATATATATATATATATATATATATATATATATATATATATATATATATATTTATATATTATATTTATTATTATAATACTTAATCTGCATTTGATAACATTCAACATATGTAAAGTTGTTTTTTAAAAATAAAATTGTGAAAGTGAAATTTATAATTTCCATGTTCTACTTTTATATATAATGTGATTCATAATGAATCAGCTGAAATTATTATTGGGTAATAGTATTTAAGTCATAAGATGTTTGTTTCTTGGAGAGCACATTTCCTTGATATGAAGAGTCATTTGTCAATCATCTAGCTTTCACAAATGCGTGCATCGAGCACACGTGAGTCGAGCACACGGTAGGTCCGAGCGCACAGATTATATAGGAGCGTGCATCGAGCGCACTGGTATCTTCAATGTGCCTGTGCAATTCATGCACGTGCGCTCCTCGCACCCTAATTACATGGAGAAAATTCTAGAAGGTCATTTTAATAAAACGCAATAGTATCAAATATTGTAATCACATTGTCAGCAATTTTATTATATAAACGAAAGAATGTAAACACCTTTGTAATGATTTATAGTTAGTTCGCTTAAGGGATCAATTATAATCATTCACCATTTGTAATTTTGTATCGAATAAAATAAAAAAAAAAAAAATTTCGGCAAGTAGAGTATAATTCCCTACCAGCTTTTACACCCGCAAACCCTTTTTTATATGATGAATATGTGTCACATGTTATTATACAGGCATTGAGTTAACGATTTTTTTTTATTCTTTATAGTGTTTCAAGAAAAACTTGGAGCATTTCATGAAAATCGAACGCAACACCTATAGTTTCTTATTGTATAATAGTTATTGTATAATTTTCTCATGTTAATAGTTTATTATTGTTTATAATATAATTTGTTATAGTTTACTTTCGACGTAACAAAAAAAATGACATACTAGCAAATCATAAGCGTCGCGCTTTAATTTTTAAGAGGTAATTAACTTTCAATTAATTGGTAATTTTTTAGATAATATAGAAAAAAAAATTAAGAATACTTATGATGTATTACATGGGGTATATTTATTATTCAAAAATATGGGTTGGAGTAAAACATTATATATGAGCATATATTTAAAATAAAATGAATGCCGCCAAACATAATGGTGGAGTCTTTTCTGTTCTGGTGGTTTTCTGTCTATGAAAACAAGTTGTTATAACATAGTTACAATATTGTTATTTACTGATAAGAGAAGTTGATTGGATTGAAAACAACGTCTACGTAGTTTTTGAATTACTTTTGATGACATAAATCTTCATACTGACTAATTTTGACTTCTATTTGATATCATATCCTATTAATTCATTAATTTATGCAAACAATTTCATGAATAAAATATTTATCCCACTGCACGAGGTGTGATTAAAAAATAGGGGTTGGATTATTAAAAATAGTAAAATTTATCATAAAATTAGATTTAATCTCAAATGCTAAAATGTATTATCTTAACACATCCAATATTTGTAGGGTGCTAAATGTTTTGATTTATGAGGCTGTGGATTGACAAGAAGACGTTTACTATTCAAAATACGCGTTTTAGAAGCGATTCTTGGGAATTAGTAGTTGTCTTGTTGAACAAGATTGCCATTTGTCTATTTTTAGGGTTTATTTCGTCCTACATTTTCAGCAACCCACTTTTAATATTTAGAGTTTACAATTATGGCATATGTTTAAGGTGGAAGGACAGTTCTTAGTCCTCTACTGACTCATTCCCACTTGCACATCACACGAAAAATATAGACTAAGTATAAGCTTGTATAAAAATTCATTCACCATAATTTTTCAATCACACCTGTTCTGTACAAGAAAAATTAGTAACAATAATGCGGTCAATAGTTTTACCTTTTTACGCAGGCTCATATGAGTTATATTGAAGGTTGATACAAAAGGTGGAGAGTATATAAGAACAACTGTAATGTATCAACTCTATTTTGAACATATTATATG
This sequence comes from Diorhabda carinulata, assembly GCF_026250575.1. NCBI lineage: Eukaryota > Metazoa > Arthropoda > Insecta > Coleoptera > Chrysomelidae > Diorhabda > Diorhabda carinulata. The sequence goes on along the minus strand of NC_079472.1, from coordinate 47,623,227 downwards.
TTGCGAGAGGAGACACTAAATTTGCAGATGTCCTCGTAGCATTAGTTAGTCTACGGAAAGTTGGATACAAAGTTCATTTTAATGTATTTATAAGTTATTATAAATTGTAAAATAGCGAAATTTCTCAATGAAGTTTCTATACAAACTACATTTGCTATCAAACATTTTGTAAAATTGGAAGTAAGTAGCATTCATTTTATAGTAAAACAAAACTGCAATCCACAGGCTAAATTATACAAGATGTGATGAAAAAATAGGATTAATGAATTACTTTTGCTTCAGACAAGCAAATTTTTGACCCGTTCCGGCTTGTCAGTCTACAAATAGTAAGATCGTGACGACATAAATCTTGAACAACGCTCTAATATCAAGTGTTAAGTTCAATGAAAGTACCAAAGAAGTTAACAAAATGTGGAAATATATGGTGATTAAGTAACTTCGAAGACTTTGAGTTATTTGATATTGGAAGGAAATGAGTCAGTTAAGGAGGAGGAGCCGTTGAGGCATTCTTTGACTCCAAAATAAATGACAATATGGGAAAACTAACTATATTTGTGACTTCAATTAGGTGATTAGGAAACCGAAACACTTACAATCTAATGTATGAAAAAGAGACCTACAAAGTAGGCCAAAATAGTTGTTTGGTAATTATCTAGATTAGGTTACACCCCTCCGATTTCGTTAAAATCTTAATATGTTATGAAGAAGATTACGCTGAACAAGAATATATATATAATACTAAAATTTTAATGAAATCGGAGGTGCTAAGAATCGTTCTATCAATACTCATCCATTTTACGAACCAAATTTGGCCTCATGTAATATTTGGCTATTCCTGATTATGAAAAATATGCTTTAAAGGAAACGTTTTGAGACCAGTCATGACAATGAAAAAGACAAGACCAAACAAATGAAAAACTTTCCAAAAATGCATTTACTAATGGTATTTAATTAAGTGATCAAAGATTTTTAGAACTTCTTTAATTAGTTTTTAATAAATTAATTGACAAGATTTTCTTTATCAAATCTCACTTTTTGTGTTCAATGTGCTGTCGATTATAGCATTATAGTAGTAAATCGTATAGAGGACATTATTTTCTATATTTTTCTCTAAAGTACCGTCTTTAAGAAACAGTTGTAAAATTTTTATTTCATTTTTCCCAATAGATTTTTGGTTCAATGTTTTTGACAAGATTTATTTCTCTGTTTTCATTAAACATTAAAAAAAGAAACTTGTTTATTGATTTTTTTGCCAAGCAAAATACCTTTCAGGCGAAAGCATGACCTGAAAACGATTATATCAATTCTCCCGAAAAATCAATCGATATGTTTATAAGTATATAACTGAACGGGAACGGTAGCGTTATGAGAGAACTGGATCCAGTTAGCTCTCACTGGAGAGAGCAACAACACAACAGTTTTCTGTAAATGTTAAAGTCTCCATATTTTAGCATAATGTTAATCAACTATTTGGGAAAGTACAAAAAATTATCAGAAACTAATATTGTACATTATAGGACCGATTAAGGGATGAAGGGACAAACACAACTCATCTCGTCCCATGAATTAAACCATTTCGCTAGAAATCGATGAGAACAGAATTCAAATTCGTTGGATCCAACTTCTAATCCAGTTTCATTTACCAATTTCCTTCAAGTATGATTCTCAGCTTAATTCGGATATTTTCAATATACCGAGGAAAGGCAAATCAATAAAATGAAGAAGTAATTGCAGCAAAAAAACCTATCTTGACGCATTAGACGAGTCCTTATGTACTATAATATAATCTCACTCACTTGAATATTTTGCTTTATCAACATGTTTGCACCTATTCTACTTCAATAAACAGCTAAAAAAACCAACGATAACTATATTTTCCCTCTAAACTTATATTAAATTTTGTAAGATGGACATTATCACAAAATTACTTGAATTCAAAAGTATATGCAAAGAAATATATCTCGAACACTATACAGGGTGCTCTGAGACTTGATGCAAAAAGTTCGGGAGTGAGTAGAACACGTGAAAATAATGCTGTCACATAGAAATAATTCTCATACGACCCCTCGTTTCTGAGTTATAGGTTTTTAAAATTGGGAAATCAGAACTAATATTTAGGTATATTTTTTGAATTATACATTCGAACATTATGAATTTTTGATGGATGATTACATATGTCCATGTAGTGTGTTCATACCCAAAGGTAACACTTTTACAGGGACAACCTGTAAAATCTAGAAATAGCAAAAATGAATCTTTCAATCGATTTCTTATCAAAAAGGTACTCTTTGTTAATTTTTGCTTAAATTTATGGTTTAGTAGATATGTAGATTTTTAGATCGCGATACATGCCAAGGAAACTGTTCGCCAAAAAGAGACATCATAAAGAAAATTGTCATAAATTGTACTTATTTATACTTACCATCAAACATCTCTTGGAGAACTAATGAATAAATAAATAAGTACCACTTCCACATCCAGAAAGTGAATGGCATTGAAGTAGAGGATTATCCAGAAGCCATTTGCATGACCACCACGTTGCCCTGAATTGAATACAATGAATTAACTTTTTTGAGGATATCTTAAATCTTGATATATTCAAAACTATATTCAAAACTATATTCAACACTGGTAAATTATATATTATTATAGTTTTTTTGTTTTTATTTGATATATTGTAGGCTAAAAAACCTAATTTTTCTATATTTTAATTTTTTCCTTATGTAAGTAATACGACGTTCGACAGTGTGCAGTTTAATTAGAAATATTTGATTTTCTTTCAATACCTGTAAATATTTTCAGTAAATAATTACAATTTATGATAATTTTCTTCAGAATGTCTCTTACGTACGGTTTCCCTGGCACGTGCAACGTCCTGAAAATCTACATATCTTCTAAATCATGGATTTTATCAAGTTAGAAAAAAAATACCTTTTTGTTAAAAAATCGATTGAAAAATTCATATTAAGATTGAACAGGTTATTCCTGTGGAAGTTACAGATTGTTAACCATTGGGCCGCCCCTGGCCTGCAGATAGTACTGTGGAAGTATTTATTCCGTCAAACACCCTACAAAAACATATCAAATCATCCATTGAAATTTCATAATTTTCGAATTTATAATTTAGAAAATATACTTAAATACCAGTTCTGATTTCGCAGCTTTAATGCTCTATAAATGTCAAAGTGGTATTTTCACGTCATCTGCTTACTTTTGAATTTTTTGCACGCAGTCCTGGAACATCCTGTATAACCTTATATCGTCAACAAGAGTTTTGCATCTAGAATATCCTTGGGTAATTTTTTTTCATTATTTAACACCACCGTTATATATTGATCGGTATTCACGTTACGCTTTGAATTTACAAGATAATCCAGTAAACAGAGCTCAGTTTCCGCAAATAGAGCCTCAGGACTTGGTTGAGTCTCGGTAACTCTCTGTCTTTCTAGAAGATCGATTTCTGGATATATCACGATTTCTGACCGCTTCCTTTTGACGCTTGGTTTACCGTGGGATACTGACCGTTAAATCGCCAACAGCGTACTATAAAGAGATCGCCTTCGTAGGAATGACGCGAGAGGAGTGAGGACTGTGTTATGAATTGAATTTATGATTGAAAATTGTTAAAAGGAGAGAGATTTTTGCTGAGACGGAGTTTAAAATTGGAAATACGGATCGACTGATTGTTTTACAATTAATTATGGAAACTGAGAATAGCTACTGAACTTTGACTATTTCATTGTCTCCAATCTCAAAATGGCATATTTCATTACAAATAATAGTCAGAATTTGATAATAGCATATATTTTCATTTATTAAATTGGACAAGTGCATCTACTTTGTATCGCACATAAAAATGATCGATAAATACAAGATATGACTATGAAATAATGTGCTCTTATGTCAAATACCATAAATAGACAGCTCTTAGTGTTAAATGATCTGGTTTGAATGTAGTATCTCACGCTACTCTAAGCAAATCAATAAAAACAGTACCTTTATTCGCGCCAGAGTCTTATTTTTGATTCATAAAAAACTTTATAATTGTCAAAGCAACAATTTACTCAGACATTTTATGTGAAAATTCGAAAACCGCAACATGAACTCGTTATTTTTTAAAAGAAGAGAATGACAGTGAGTATATGTGGCCTACCCATCTGTTTTATAGGTGAAAGTCATTTTAAGATTGCTGAAAGATATTATACATGTCTGAAACCTCAGGAAACGACAACCATGGGATCTCCATCAAGACAAAACGCCTGCTGATTTCACATTGTTTCTTGAGAATTTAGTATCTCAGTTTTAGACCATCTGACTAATTAACCGAATATTGTGCCTTGTGATTTCTACCTGTATTATTCAGAAGTGTAGAAGATTAAGTGCTTTTAATCTATGAAACAGAATGCGATGCGATTCCCAAATAAGCTGACAGGAGAAAACTTCTAGTACCGTCTTAACGAATGGAAAGTTAGTACGGAGGGTTGTAGGTTACAGGAGGAGCATGAATTGATAAGAAGGTAACAAAATGAAACATTTTTCTTATTATATAGCCACACCTCGTAAATTTTATTTCAACTCTAGTCTACAAATAAACTGTGAGCTTATTAATCAAGTTTTGTTACATTCGCTATACGGATAAATATTTCTCTGTAGCATTAAACGAGCCCAACTTACTTAAATTTGTTTTTGTAACATTACTCTTGGTATCTCGTACATTTAATTTTACTCTTAGACGCAAACCTAGACAGTTTAACAAATCGTCGAAATACGTGTCGACTGTTAGTAACTCCCACACTCCAAACATTCTCAAGTCAACGTTATTGACTTGGAAGAACTTGGTACTGTCATTTGAGTTTTATTACCGTAACAGTAAGGCGTAACATTTATTTCTTCGAAATCAGGGGCGGTGTTATTTCGGAATGGATATTAATAAAACTCTCCATATCCATCCACTTTTTCTTCCCACTACTACTTGATATTCGTTCCTTTTCTAGCCTATGAAGATATCTAAATCATCTTCTAAGGGTAGAAAAAGCTAAAGGTAGAATCACTTCATCTAATTTTTTGAATACGATATTCTTCTGCCGAATCCTCTGGGAATACGTTTTATAAATAGGATGCCTCAGCTGACATTAGTTTCTCAAACTGGTAAATACATAGTTACAATTCCATTATGCCGATATTTACTTTCTATCAAATTCATCTTATCCCTTATATTGAATATTCAGTACACCTATTCTGTATGTTCCGTACGTTTTATCTTTCTACTAATTATGTCGGTGTGGGGTAGTTGAACTACGTTATCAAATTATAATTTAATTCCTTTCATTCAAATCTACAATAGATCTTTTGCGTTTCTAGGAAATTTACAAATTTTTTCTCATTTGATAATCTTTCTTATTCATTCCAAGTATATTCAGATGCTTCATATGCAATAACTTCGTTACCATCTGTTATACTTGGGCAAACTACAAAACTTTATTTCATTTCATGTTATGTCTGTGATATTCTTCTTCATGAAACATGTCTCTTGTTCATAATTTTCTGTTGTGAGCGGAACGCCGCTGATAGAAATAAATTTGCAGCTAAAATGAGTTTTCTAAATCTATCTCTCTCTTGTAGTAGCTGAGTCTGAAATTTTGTATTTTATAGTGTCGAATGAAATTTTACTCGCACATAAAAAACAATATCTTTGTGTATTAGTATCATTATTGCCAGTGCGGATTACTATTTATCAATTATCTATGAAAGTGAAAAGCTAAGATTATTAATGGATGTAGATAGATACTATTTTTCAATAACAATATTTGCATTCTTCTCCACCAAATTAAATCAACTAGAATTAACCTTTCTGTATAATATATATATATATATATATATATATAGAATATACGGAAATATAATCCTGGGATCTTGTGAACTCCATTATAATTTCCTTTTATGTTACCATAAGTTTTTAAAAATGTTTGAAATTGTTTATCCTACAGCTTGTTTAATTATATCTAACAAGATGAAATCATTTTTGGCCAGTAAACACTTACATATAATATTAGAAGAATTTTTTGAAATACTGATTGAAAAAAACATAAATTTTTCAAAACCGGTTAAATTTTGAGATATTTTAAACAGGATTAGAAATAATATGTTTTGAAAGTACATAAAAAGTGAAAATCTTCAATACATTTGTGAACATGAAAGTATTTAAAAGTTTCCTATAAAACTCTCCCAAAAAGGCAAGCCTCACTCTGAAAATTATGAATTATTGATATACCATTGACATAGGCACTAACAAAATAGGTATACAATGAGAATTAATAAAATCTACAGCTACAGTTTTTATTTACACACTCTAAACTACAATCATTTCACACATACCATAGTAATTGAATTAAAAAGCATGTGCTATGAATTTCCAAGCTCATAAAAGAAAAATGGTGGTTTATGTTCTTTTCTATTCAGTACATATTGATGTGAACAATATTCTTCACACATTACAGCCTCACAATATGAACAGCGGAGCTTTGTTTTTTTATCTTTTGCTCGCCGTTTCTTTGGAGACTTGTTGCCATCTGCAGCTGGACGTTCTGCAGTATTTTTCTGATTGCCAATATAATTCCACTTTTAATGGTTGGAATTCCCAAGCGTTCATAAAGCCATGGTTTAATTAGATTTTCTTCATTGAATTGGTATAAAACATGAAACAGTTTACAAAATGTGTCGGTCCCTCCTTTGGCAGAGTTATGAAAGAGAATTATTTTGTTTGTACTTTGATGCATTGTCAAGAGTAATATAACATTTTTTCCTCTTTATGGTTAAACGGAACGAAGGTTCCAACCATTCTGAATTTGTGATTTAAGGAATTGAGTACAACATGTAACTGATTTTAGAATCGATCAACATAACAATTTTTAAGCCTCACCTTTCTGGTTTTGTCTTTATGTATACTCGAAATCCACTCCGATCACGATAATCTAAAAGTTATTCATCAGTCCTGCAGTGCTCGAAGGGTGTGTAATATTGACGACAGTATAGAAGTACTCAAAAAGTGAAACCGTGGTAAAAACATAGTAGCTCTGTAAATAGAAAATCCTATAGTAGGTGACCAAAACTCTTCCAAATTTTTTATTCTCACCAGTCAAGTCAAAGCCCTAGGTAAACAATAATTTCCTTTTTACATGTGTTTCGATGATATAATTGTTTTACAATGTAAGATACCTGTTGATATCTTCGTTGGTCCGTAGGGTTATCTCTTCCTCATTTTCATTGCTATCGTCTCCTTAATTGTTTTCATTTTCTTCGATTATAGGTTCACTAGCATTCAGTTCATCATTAAATTCATCATCTTCAGTAACGAAATCGATCACTGTCATCACCAAATAAGCTTCCTGAACTTTCAACATCACTTTATCGAAGTAAGACTGTATTGTGCACCAAGGCGTTGATAAATACAATAAAACTCATTTATAAACAAAACTCAAAACTTAAAAAACATACACGATAATATAATACTGCGGTCCAGCAGACCCCAAGACAGATTGTTTACTTTCTGGACAGCACAGTACCAGACTGACTAATGGCGGCAATAGTGCAAATACATCAAATGAGTATCAACTGAATTTAGATAGAAACGAAATATCCCTAAAATCTATTTTTATCAAAGAAAGACTTTGGAAAAAACTATTGGCGTGTGCTGGACTCTAAGATTATACACAAAAGTTGAGGAAAATTCAAAAAATTATATCATGTACAAAAGAATTGTTGTAGATATGTGTGAATTTTCCACCAATATGAGATTTTTGAGAAAATAATAATAACGATTGATTTTCGAAAAGCTGTTACATGACTCTTCTCAATTATAACTCAACTTAAGCTAGAAAAATGGATTGGTGGGAAGGTTTGTAACAGTTTCAAGAAATACTGAGCATCAAACTTAGAAAACAGAAAAAATGCTGCGGGATACCGAAAATGTAGATAGAAAAATAAAAAGAGCACACTGTCGGACATAAATTTAAACAATGCTGTTAAAAATGAGAAGATAACATGAAAAAGATGTTTAAAGAAGGAAGGCAAGAAAAACTATGATAAATACTCGTTAAGAGAGTAATAGGAAAAAATAACACTAACTTACACGGTTTTCATACCACAACTTAAAGTTGTTATTTTGTTATTTATTTAGGTAGAATTATCCAGAAAAAATTATAAAAAACGTTTTTCTCGTCTACATAATTTTGGTATTGATGATCAAAAATAAAAATGAAACTGAATAATTTTTGCTTTCTTTTTATAGTTATTTGATTTAATGTGCTTTATAATAGACCAACAGTAATTCCCTTACATGAAAAAACTTAGATACAAGTGCAGAAAATGAAACTTTGATGACATAATTACTTCTATCTTTTGAAAATTCGCCAATAATCTGTGACAACTTCTTTGCAGTTTTCACTTGTTTGATTTCCCAAAAAAATTTCCACAACCTTTTTGAATCATATTCAAGCAAATTTTTCATTAACAGAAAAAAGACTTTCAATCTGAAAATCTTTTACAATTTCACGTATTTGTCCGCCAACAAATACATCCACTTTCAGTTTTCCCTCTATAATGTTTGGAAAGATTTTTTGTAAATACCGGAAAGCATCTCTGTTTTTGTCAAGCGCCATTGATTTGCAAAGGGGGTAGAATGATGTTATTGGGATCTACCAGCAGCTTGTGTTTAATGTTCATTTTGCCTCAATCCAAATAGGCCATTCTTCTCATCACATCACATCACATAATGATGTTGCTTTGCCCTACTGTCCCACGAACAAACAAAACAATAGTATTTTATGTAATCACACTGCAATCCCAATAACATACCGATAACCTTGAGATATCGCACCGTTTTCATTGGTTTCTTTATACTCTATTAAATAAATTGAAGTACGCACCGTTTCATAACTCTCTTCACTGCGTTTCCTATTGGTATGGACAGTTTTTCATTGCTATTGTGTAATAAAACAGCTTTCAGACTATACTTCGAAGAGTCTATGAATCAGCGCCACTGTGTTTTGTCATAGTTTTGATTCATTGCTTCAAAAAGTCCCAGAATATCAGTACAATTACAATACTCACCTTCTCTTATGAAACATTTTGAATAAACTTTACTTTTGTTTCTGAAAAACGTTACTTTTGTGTCAGGTAGTAATAAGCTCCATTGTTGTAAGCGAGAACCAAGAAGCTCTGCTTTATATCTTGATAATTGTGAATCTCTCATAAGATCATTCAATTAAATATGTAGTATTTTCTTGAAAGAGAACTTGTCAGAATCACTAAAAATCGATTTGAATTCAACATCACTTTCATTGTCATCTGTACATTTGCACTCGAATTACCGAGACACATTGGATGTGATAGACCTTTCGAATGTAATATGGGCTTAGTAATAGATGAAACTTATAACCGCGTATATAATACTTGCCTGATTTTTTTCATTACATCTCAATGTCTTTGTAACACAAAAGTAACAATCATTATCATGATTACTAAGTTCTCTCCATAGCATTGGTCAACCAAACAGAAGGTTGATTTTCTTTTCTCTTAATGTCAATTGGTCATCAGGAGAAAATAGTAAGACGATTCTTTCGTGGCACCTACTTTTTATATCGATTTGCAACAGGAAATCTAATATAATGGAGATATGCATTTTTCAACGAAGTAACGAATGTGTCTTCTCTTATTGAAAATATACCCACTTCTGAGCTTAGAGAAGTTAGATAACCATATTTATATACATATATTTAAACGCAGAAATCACTCATAAAGATTTCTCTTGAACACACATTGGCACATGATTCATGAATCCAATCCTGGCATTTTATACACTGGATAATGTCTTCAATGATTCACTCTTTACAAAACTTGCAATACCATTCATTTTCATCATTTTTTCTCTTTTTAGGAGTTCTTGGGATATCTATTTGGACTGTAGGTACGCTTCACATTTTCTTTTCTTCCGTAATTTTTTTTTCGTTTTTTTTGCCACCGGACTTAATAATAATTAAAATCTTTTTCTATTGAAATATTTTCGGCATCTTCAGAATTGGAAGTGGATCCTTTTGCTTTAAATCTAGAAGTAGATGAGGCCTTCGCTTCGGGCCTGGAAGTGTATTTTTTGAAGTAGATGCCTCCACTTTGGACTTAGAGGTATATGCTTTTAAACTAGATCCTTCTGCTTTAGGTTTCAAAGTGGGCTCTTTCGTTTTTTATGTAGATACTGCTTCAGGCATGGTGGTCCCATTAGCCTTAACGTAGTTTTCTAGAGGCTCATCATCACTATCATGTTCAGAACTTTCACTTTTATTCAAGGATTGATTCATGTTTAATACATGAAAAATTTGCATCTTAGAAAACATTTCGATCTATCGGCCAAATTCCATATTTCCTAAATCCGCTCATTGCATTTGCCATCACAGTAGCTCTGGCGTAGGCTTCAATAAGTTGAGCAACTTGATATTAAATGATAGCTAACCCTGTATGAGACCTTATTTATTTACCATTTGGATCGGTATAGTACACTTCTAATTATTTGAAAACTGCCACATCTAAGGGTTGGAGCCTATGAGTCATGACCTAAAAGCTGTAGCATAATGACCCCATTATTGCGAGTAAATTCGATTTGCATGCATGCTGTGACCGTCCAACACAAGTAAAACTCTATTGTCTACTTTTGGTTTAACAAATTAGATGAAGGTTTTCAGTCAAGTAACAAAAAGTTTTTTTTGTAAATGTAGCCAGTATCGGAAATTTCTACCAAGCAGTCTGGAAGAGCACCAATGCCCAGATCTGAATTTACTCTTTTTCGTTTGAATATCAATATCGATGTGACAAATTGGCCGGCTGCACTTGCACCTACAACTAATGTCGTTTTGACACCCCTCTTTCCAGAAGCAACTGTTCCAACGTGGCGCTTACCTTTTAGAAGTAATCTTTTGAGACTTTTTCGCTACAGTTGAAAACTCAGTCTCGTCCATATTGAAAATTCTTGAAGCTGTGAGTTGTTTTTCATCAACCTCTTTCTCCAGGATCTCAGAAAAGTTATTGGAGCTTTCTCGATTAAATAAATAGTAGGTCGACCAAAACTTCTAACATCTTTGTTTACTACTTTTTTTTCGAGTCGATGTTTCTCTCAAATGTAGCTTTTAAAACATTGTAGATACGACACGTTTCATTTACAGTTTCGAAAAAATTGCCTAAATTGGACCGGTTCAACTATGGCAATCAGTCAGTGGTCCAACTACCACATGTTTTACAAAGCCGTTCAGGAAAAATCCAAAAAAAAACAAGTATGGCATGCTAATAGGAGAAATGGGAAGATTAAACTTACTTGATAACTTCCACAAAAAATATTTTGTTCAGTATTATGGTTTTCAGATAAAATCTTGAATATATTAAATTAAAATTGCGTAAATTACATTTCGCTCTCGGCACGCTAAGTGCTAATGTCTATTTGATTTTGTTGCCGATCAAGTGCCCTGAGCGGGAGTATGTTACAGTATTGCCGGATGATATAACACATGTTCAGTTTCTTGGAAATGTACAGTTGTCCAATTTATATACAGTCCAATCCTATATACAACCAAACACATTAAAAAACATCGAACATAGAAAAATATAAATGTAAGAAAAATGGAATTCATCTACGAATCTCTACAATAATCTACTAGAAAATTTCGAATATTTAAATTTTGTTAAATGGGTAGATTTTTTTCTAAAAATTACATATTAGGGAGTTAGAGTAGAGGATACTATCAGTTTTTGCTGTCATTTCAAAATTCCCAGATCGTTATTCAACTGAAATGTAATTTTTAGTTAACAACCATCAAAACATCCAGAATTCGTTCACAAAGTCAATTAATCACGTTTAAACGCAAAAGTGTTAAAGTATCTTGCACTTTAACATTCATTTTAAAGTTTAATCAACGCGTGGAGGTGGTTATCAGTGTAGATTAGTGAAAATTAATTTATTCAATATTTCAATAATATATAATCTTAGTGAATTCTTCAACGACGTATATGGGCATTGAGTTCATTTATTCAACATATTGGGGGAAAAAATTTTCAAAAATTAATTTTCAAAGTAAAATTTCATTGTTATTTACCAGAAATTAAACTTATTTCTATTAATCATAAGCATTATTTATTTTTAAAAACTCATTTTTTATTCATATAACTCACACTTTATCCAAACTCATTTCCTCTTTCACATTTCAACAATATCAATATATCACCAATGAATGTCACTAAGTTCTACCGTTCTAAGACAAAACATTCGATTAAACGACCGATATCGAGTAGTTACAACACCTCATAACCAAATAAACTTTTGTTAACGGTCGATACAACAGGGTACAAATAGTGGTTTGTGTAAATCGCTATGAAATCCACCCTTAAATTAATATCGAATTATATCATATTTAGAATATCTTCTTGAAAATTACACATTAATCTAAATCACACATACATCAAGGTTCTGTTAGTGTCAGAAGGGGGAGAAACAAAACTATTATCTTCATAATAACAAAAAAATAAGGGAAAAGTATAATGATGTTGTTCGTGTGTATATTTATAGTGAATTGATTGAATGGGCTCGATTAGAGAAATAATTATGGGAATAAAAGCCAGATATTTCAATGAATACCGGAATTTAACCTTAGAAACAATGGTTTTCCAATTTGGAAGTATTTCCAAGAATAAACGACAAAAATATAAACGCAACAATGGAAAGTCGCTTTTCAAAAAGATAATGAATTGTATACACAAGACTTTCTTTGTAGAAACTGAAGCAATTATGAAGAATAATTGCTTGCACATATGTGAAACTATGGCGATTAGAAAGAAGTATTTCTAAATGTTTATGACGTGAAGTTTCAAATGGATTTAGATAGGCTGGCTTAAACAAAAAGTATTAACAGTAAAATAAATAGTTATTTTCAAAATTTATATGGAAAAGTTAAAAAATATTGAATTTGATGTTATCAAGGTACCACTGTTTTAAGAAATTCTTGTTAATCGGAAAAACTTCTCCAGCATTTTCCCTCAAAGTTGCCGCTCTTCTCTTCATTTACTTCCATGTCATGTGTTCTAGATCATTGTATATGTCTTATATCTTGAGTTGCTTGATTTTTACGCCAGCTTAAATTTCATCCAGTATTTATTTTATTTACCTAAGATCTGGTATTCTTTTCTCATATATCATTGCAGTGTTCTGTTTTCTAGTTTCCTTGTTATGGAGCGTCCTACGCTCAGTCGTTGCCATATTTCTGCACTTCTTTTGTCGGTTCTTGTGACTTATAGACTTTACTTCTACTTTACTTCTACACTATATAAGATGTTCTATATTATGCTTTTTCATATCTTTTTTAGTCGAGTATTCTTGGAGCCTGTTTTCATTGTGATATTTTGTCACTTGTACCATATCGCTCCATTCTCGATCTTCAATGCCTAGAAGTTGGACAGTTATTGACAGTTCTCAGCTCCAAACATACATTTTTATCTCCATTTTTTTCCAGTTTCCTTATCATATATTCCATGTCCTCTTTCTCCTTTACAAAAATAACTTTTCTCTGTAGAGACTGTTCTTTGTGTATACTCATTGCCTATTCCCATGTGTGTTTTCCAGAATCCTGTTCTTAAGATTTCCCATATTGTGGTGAAGATTCTCTATAATTGTTGGTTGATATTTTATCTATGAAAAATATATAAAACAAATCCCATTAATTTGGAATTTCTTCTCCTCTTTGTTATTAAGTACCTGAAAGATAGATGTCATCCATAATCCAACAATTTCTTCTGTTTTCTGGTGGCATTGTTAAAGAATCTATAGTCTATATGCCAAAAACAAAGGTTACGTTAAAACAAACAACTTAGAATCTCAAAGCTTCATAATAAAAGATAGACTGAGACATAGAGAAGTACTCAGTTCTCTGTTGTTTATTGCAGTTTTAAATGATATAATTGGAGCAAAAAATAAATGACAAGAAAGTGACAATGGGATGTACATCTACCGAAAGGAACTGAATAAATAGCACCAGGATATGGTAGAGAAAAGTCAAAACAAGACATCTGAAAATTATGGTATATAAGACAGTATACCATATGGAAGTGAAAGATTGGTACTGATGAACAGAACAAAAAGGAATGGAGATAGAGTACTTGATGAGAGGAAATAACTCTTAAAGACAGGCAAAGAAACGAAGCAGTAAAGGAGATATAAGTATTGAATCAATAGGTGGAACGATAGAAAACAACAAACTCATATCATTGATTAATGCACTTATTATTTGTTTAATTTAACAATTTGTTTAATATTCTTATGTTCATTATTCTTTCAAATGTTTTTAATGCTTTTGTCGATTCAATATTTCCAATTGTATTGTCCATTCCTCCCCTTTTCTACCTGCACATGAAAAAACAGATAACACACTGGAAATTTGGAATGCGAAATTATAAATAACCTACAGTTATTGAACAATCTGATTCAGCATCCGAAATCCCTATTCCAAACGCTCAATTATTTCTTTAAATGTTAAGCACAATAATACTTTAACGACAGAACATTTTTCTATAATTCGTGCCAAAAAAAATTTAGACAGGAAAAAAACTTGAGTTGAAAGTATAAAATTATTGAGAATGTGGAAATATTTCATTATTGAACGATTAGGCGACTAGAACGTTACAAGCTAGTTAACTTTTCTTCTCGCTATAACAGTGAGCTCTGAATTTAAAACAAGCAATGAATTATTCTTGAGGAGTTGGGTGGTAACAGAATTTTCTCGTGTTTCCTATAGTGTTACAGGCGACGCCCGTTTAAGGACTGAGTTTTATAGAGGCCAGATAAAATATATTGCCAGTACTATATCATGCAGTCTAGCCTGTATATATTTTCCCATTTCGTAACTCTGAAGTTTGGCTCGATATTAAAATGTATTTTATTGATATCATGGTGACAGTAACATATGTAGGTAAAGGGATCGACAGCTTAAAGTAAATAAAAACATGATGGGATATGGATGCAGGCTCTCTCCGGCTTCTGGTTAGGCGATTTTGAGGGATAAAATGTCTTGTCGTTTCCATTTGATAACGTTTGCCGTAGTAGCCTTATAAACTTTTTATGTCACTGTTTTTTTTCCTTACGCCGAATGATATATAAAAACCCGGACATAAAAATGACTACGTGGATATGTATAAGGTGTTTACACTACAGATACCCTAAAGTCATCATGATTTAACCAATTAGAGAATGGTTCAAATGAGAAAAGAAGACAATAGGAAGTAGATGCAATAGACAACAGAATTATGAATATTTTGAAATTGTCGAAAAAACACAATAATACTACCCAATAAAAAAGTTTGTTATTGTTATTTTAAAAATAAAAATACAACACTCTCAGATTATAAGAGAAAAAAACTGGTAATAGTTTATTCAAGTTAGGTATACTGAAGAGTGCATCGTATAAGAAAATTATTTACTCCAGTCTAATACCTCGAACTGCTATTTGATGTTTACGATACTCGGTTTCATAGTTATCCTCATTAACCTTTGTTAGAGATAAATAAAAATGTTCTTTACGAAAAATTCAATATTATAAAACCCAGCTGATGACTATTCAGGAAGTCAAAGAACATACAATTGGTATGAGATTGGTTGAACATTTGATATTTAGTTGAAGCTACCCGATTCTTACTGGAAATGAATTAAAAATGAAATGAATCGAGAGACCTAAATAAAATAGATTACTCTGAAACATAACTCAAATTAATAGAAATTGCTGATCAATATAAAGAAAAGTTTCAACAAAAATATTGTTAGAAATTATTCAATTTGTTGCTTAGAAGTCGTGAGCACTGATATTTTGAGATATATTGTAAATTGAAAGAGGTCTCAAAAAAAGACGTTTTTTGTTCAAAGACATAAAGACGAGGGATCGCTCAAATGTGCGACTTATCTGTAGATGAACCATCATTTTATTTTGTAACGTTTATATTTCCATTGCTCTTTATTTTGTTTTGATATTATCGTTAACGTTGTAACATAATCTTTTCATCTAACTTACCGACTGCTTCATTCTAAATAATACCTCAGACTGCATGAAGTAAATTGGAGCATTATGATATATTTAATTGAAAAAATGGTTGCAAAGTTCGCATTTGCAGCGTGTATGAAAATGAAAATTAATCAAAATCAATAATCCATTAAATACAACTCTAGACTCATGTATGTTGCAGATAAGATGAAAAAATATATATGGAGAAGATTGGGTTGTTTACAACTCTCAAATATTGTCTTATATTACTAGTGATGTAGTTGCCTATCCGAGGCGCAGCAGTTTTGTTTCTCGTGCCTAACCTATTAGCTCCAAAACTAGGAAACAATGAAATAAAAAATGAGAAAATGCAAATTAACGACATATCTGGATAAAAAGAAATCTATGCTGTATTAAATGAACATGATTTACAAAAATTGTTTCTTCCTCAATAGAAATGATTGAGAAATAAAACTATGTATGAAGAAGCAATTTTGTTATTCATTTAGATAAAAAGCGAAATAAATTAGAATACTTTACTAGGGAGAATGGAGACAAATACCACTACCAGTTTATTCGAAAGATTTATTTCTTCTAGAGGAACAAAAATAACATTTAAAAATTGGATGCGGCTACATAAAACTAATCTAAATAGAGTGGATACCGACAAATTAATATCTTCAAGATAGTGGTTATACAGAAAAAGTGACTACAGCGCCATAATAATTGATGGAATATTAAAAATATAAAAGAAGAGAGGGCGTGGTCTTCCACTTCACACTTAGTTTAAAAACGATCATAACAAAAGATGGAAAATAAAACCAGCTTCAAACAAGGCAAAGACCGTATCACTTACCAATAGATTTACAAATTTTCAATGCTTACTAACAAGTTGTTAGTTGTTGGATTGGAGTAAATCATTCCAAATTCATAGATATCGTCATTTCTAATGTATAAAATCTTATTTTAGAAAATAGATTAGAATTATTGAATTATCACCAGAATAAATTTTTTTAGATGATATAATATTTCTTATACAATTTTTAGGCTTTTTCAGATATTTCACTTATTCTCTTAGTATTGAAATCACATTTCCCTCCATTTCAATAGTTTTAGTGAATCGTAATAATCGATTTCCGAATAATTATAATTCTAATTAAAAACCAAACTGTTCCCTTTGAAGAAATGAGTAGTTACGTCTTTTCAGATTTCTGTGTACCACAGACGGAAAACGTGGATAAAATCCAGAATGGCGTGGGAATACTTCTTGTGCCTGCCGGTGTACAATTCGAGCCATTACCGGACTTGGCAGTGCGAGGAAATTACCCAGACGATAGCCCAATCCAATTTATGGCGACTTTATTTGCTGGTTCTCTTTACTAGGTCGATATACAAAGCTCTGTTACAAAAATTGTATGTGATAAATTCGTTGGAAAATCTATCGTAACACATATAAAAATGGGGTTTACATTAATAAGGGAACTTTTCGCAAAATTGAATGTAAGAAGATTACAGATTTCATTTTATAAAAGAATTGTATGCTATATGAACCCCAAATTGACTCCTTTAAAACGATTATTCTCAGTGAATATCGAAGTGCCTTTCCTAAAACAATAATCTCTTGATTTGGAATTTTTTTGGAACACAATGAGCATGTTCAAGGTAGGCTATAAAAACATTATCAATGTTTTCGCTTTCATTATATGCACATGAATGATTTCGAAAATCTGATACCATAGATATTGTTAGTTATTGCGAATTAGGCAACTTGTGTTAAGCCTAGAAAATATCTTAAATCTAGAACGGCAAAATAATCACTATTTTATTCTATCAGGAAATAGTTCTTCGTATACACTGTGCTACATATAAGGTCTTGCGTGGGGGAGTAGAGAAAAAAGAGTGGAGCATCAACTAGCTTCACGAGACCGTTTACTACTATTGACCAATAGTTTGAAGTTCATATAGCGTTCGAACCTTTGTTTTTTTTATACCGTTTACTTATACTGTTGTCTAGTGTTGTTAACGTTTGACCTGGCGCAGAGAAAGGGTCCACTTTTAGGCAGAATGACGTAACTTCAAATCGAGTGATTCTCTGTAGGTGCTCATAATGTCCGTAGAAGGTTTACATATGACTATGAAAATAATGGCTTCAAGAGTATTTACTAAAGGAAACAGCTAACTCTTTCATAGTTAATCCACGAAGTTAAAAAGTGTAAGCAGCCAAATGTATTAATAATATTTTCTTGAGTTAATTTTCAATAAAATTTGTTGAAATTTGGTCATTCATGTTAGGCTATCGCAATAAAAAGAAATTATTCCTCATGAGTGTTATACTTCTGATATCATTCCATGATACATATATTGATACCAGGTTGTTTATTATTAAAAATTAGGCTTCTTATAATACTGAAAATGTGTTTAGTAGTTATTATATTATAATATCCTGTGAACAAGAAGTGAGATCAAACTCCACTTATGGAAAATTTTTATCATCAAAGTACTTGACGATTATTTTGTAGCTGAATTATTCTTAACTATATTCTAGACACAGTAATTTACTTCGGAAAATTCAGATGAAGATGAGATTATTTATATTTTACACCAGATTTCAGTTGCTTGTCTGAGTAAAACTTTTTGTCCATTTAAAAGAACAGAATCCTGAAAGAAGCCCCACTTGAGTTGATATCTTCCACTCATTAATCAGAAATCAATCTTACATACAAGAAGTTCCTCTCAGGATATTTGGTTCGAAGAAAAGTACTTTGAATTTAGAAAACAAAAATTGTTGTAAAAAAAAGTTGATGAACCTTTTTAGGTAAATTCATCATATTATTACATAAACTTAAAAGGAAAAATGATGAAAATATAACCTTAAAATCAGCTTCGTAGTTTACCGACCCATGCTATCAGGTCTAATTGCTATCTTTTGTAGTGCTACTGCTTTCTAGCTCTAGTTCTATTATCAATCCGTATAAATGATGAACAGTATTCCAACACTCTCCAGTCAAGTCTCCACTCTAGATTAGGATCATTATAAATCGAATAGGACCAACTTATATCATGTACATATATGCTGGTTCAGCAAACCACCAAGACTACATAACAATGACATTAAAGAAGGAGATAATTAAGAAACATCAATTTTTGATACCTTGTTGAAAATATTGATGATTATGGGATACTTCCCGCCCATTCTACTATTCAGCAGCTTCCGAGTTCTTTTGTTCTATCAAATAGCTAATGATTCCTCTTAGCTACAAATTATTCAAGCTTTCGATCTGATAACTAGTACTCAGTCATTTACTAGTATACATAGTAATGATTTATAATTTACTCAATAATTAGTCTATTTCTTCCATTCTCATTGTAATTGTTATTTACCTATTTATCTGATTTCATTTCTTATTCCTTAGACCTGTTATATATTTATATGTTTATTATTATAAATGTTCTTGATTTTAGATCATTTCTGTTTTAAAATTATTTTCTTCACATAATTTCTTAAAAGAAAAGAATCTGTTTTTTTGATGCAATTAATTATAAAGGAATCTTGAGGATGTATGGAATGGATTAAGGATAGGTTGCCTTGTAAATATTAGCCGCAATTACCTGTAATTAATGTTAATGTCATTAATATACTAATCTGACTTGCAGCTATATGTTTTTTCAGTCAATCTTACAGCATTTGAAAAAAAATGTCACAAATCAAAATAAAAATGGTTGCCAGCTCTCAGTCGACCGCAGCATTAGGGTTGCAAGGTGTAAACAGGTATATTATTGTTAATTAACTGCATTCATCAATTTTTTTCTTAATTTTTTATGCAAAATTAAAGTTTTATATACATTGAACATGAAAATCCATGGTTGCCAGTTGTACAATGGCCACAAACAGAGGTTGCCATGATTTTGGTGAACGACTCTCGCTCCAGGTAAGTGGAAGCGCAAGGGAAAAAATGCACGCATTGTTACTTGCTGTCAACAATAGTATAAAATTGTGAAAATAAAGTTTTATTATTTTTTCACATATTATTTATTAAACATAAAGTTTTGGGCATAGTGATATGGAACTACGAAATGCCTAAACTGCACATAAAATGTATAAGTTGCCAAGCTTTGTCCTTATTCATCGCAATAAAATGTCTTTTAGTCTATTCTCTAAATACTGAGATGTCTGCCCTATGTAGACAGCGTCACAATTAGTACAAAGCACTTGATATATAATATTACTTCTTTTGTTTTTTGGCGTTTTAGATTTAAATTTAGTGAAATATTTGGATAATGTATGTTTCTCTTTATGACTTATACTAATATCATATTTATTGAATTCATTTGATAGTTGTTGGGAAAATCCTTGTACATGTGGTAAGGAAAAATGCATTATGTTTTGATGCTTCTTTTCTGTTTTGCTTTTTGATTGATTGTAGTGTCTGTTTATCCTTACCTTGAATATGTTGTTTATCATTTTTCCCGGATAATTATTTTCTTTGTATGCAGCTTTGGTTTTTTGAGAAGCCAGGCATCTACATTATCACTGAATTTTTCTGTGGTATAGTATGACAAAAATTGAAGTTCAAGTTTTCTATGATAAGAATTAAATTTTTTATTTATATATTCAATTTTATTTTTTGGCACGGCAATAATTCAATCATGTGCATAACGGAAAAAGAATGGAATATTTATTAGAATATTTGATGAGGACAATTTTTTCAAGATCTTCCATTTCTAATTGTGGTTTAACACTAGATATGGAAGTACTTATAGCACAACTATCACTTTGTTTATATATTTCATTTTCACATTTGAAGTATGTTGTTGTAACTGTAAGTTCTATATCTTTTATTAATTCGTTTAGAGGTATTTCTGTATATTCTTAGATTTTGTCACATTTTTCTAATATATTTTTCACAATTGTAATAGGAATATTTGTATATAAAGAAATCACAACTAACGAAATAAATACATATTCTTGAGGATTTTTTAATTTTTTCTTTAAAATCCCATGTGTTTCTAATATAGTATTTGTTTTATAATATATATATATATATATATATATATATATATATATATTTTTTCAAAGCTCATTAGTTGATTGGAAATATACATTTACAATCTAATCCTCAAATCCTACTTTCTCCATCTCAATTTCTAAATTGATGTCACTACAAAACGCTTAGTAATTAATCAATTGTTGGGTTATTGTGAGTAAATTCACTAAATTCACTAAATAATACGAATTTAATGCGAATTTTCGTATTCAAGATTAGATACAGTCCGATTATAAAATTGTAGATCTTACTGTTAAAATTTTCATAATAGCTTCTTAACAGAATACTATAGTTGGGTCGCCTACATAATTCATATCTTAAAAGGACTGAAGTATGAAACTCCAAACCCGCATCATATTGAATCACCCCACTTGGAAATATGAGAATAATCTTTCTGCTATTTAATTTTACTCAAGTCAGTCGACTAGCAACATTTGTCGTACGTTTTCTCCCGAGAAATTCAACTTATCTCTACTCGGAACACTAAATTATTTCCGCCTGATGTTGCAGATTGGTTACGCACGGAAAATAGGGCATTCTGTGTCGTATTTTCAGCATTTCATATGAAACTAGTCGAACAATACCGGAGAATACTTTAGAGTTAGAAAAACTCTGTAAAAGGAAAAGTTCGTGTTCTTAGATTATTATGATGGTTTGGAGATAAGTAAAGGAAATGTTTATAAATGAAGTACTTGGACTAAATCAAACAATTCTTCATACTGACAATTTTGATCGTTCATATTTAATACGTGTGTTGAAATATGGTAAAATACTGCGATATAATTTGTTTCATCTAGATAAAGGGAGAATAACTACTTTGTAGCTTCCATGTTTCCAGATTATTATGGAGTCAGTTAGTAGAAAAGCCATTATTTCGACGAAACAGCAGCATTGTCGAAAAAGCATATGAGTAGCCGTCCTCACATACACAATATTCAAAAACAAGATGGATACATCGTGGATATCGATTCAAAACCTTTTCATCCTTATGTGACATAATTTCGGTAGGTTTTCGGTCTAGAAGGTGTCTAAGAGTTTCGAACCTCTTGAACATATTGGGGGAAGCACCAAATTGGTTACTGGCCCACTGGGGAGAATATTTCTGACAGATAGAATCAAAACTAACTCAATAAACGCAGGCTACCAATTAGAATGCCAAGGCGTAAATGTTATTTTATGCTGTTTAGTCAGAAAAATTTTGGGAAAATAATGATGGTTTTCAATGCTCATTCTGTTCATTAAATACTCATAAAAATAAAGCCTTAGCCAATTGTACATTTTTTCCACGCAAGAATTTTTAATTGATCTGAATACATAGTAATCTAACAATACAAGATCCAGATTATATACAGGATGTATTGAATGTTCCTAATCAAAAGTTCGTAACTGTCGCAGTATGTGGTTTAGTATTATCTTATTTATTCAATAATATTTATTTTTCTGTTACAGGTACGTTCGCTTTGATACAAAGTCACTTCGTAATCGGTAAGCATTTCAATTTGGTAGTGTTAGACACCAAGTGTACCTTGAATAAAACTATAAAAACCATTTATTACATGAAAAAACTTTGACTTGTGATAATCAGGAAAAGCATTAAAAGTATTTATTACAAGTAATAATTGAGATAATATAGTCATATTCAGAGTAGATAAAAAATATCAATTTATGGTTATAATGTTGCTTCATTAGGTATATATTGTACAATAAAATTTCAATGCCTTACACAAGTTAAAATAATTAAGGCTAATCTTTGGCTACATACATCAATATTATTATCATATTCGCAGATACATCTAGCATTCAACGATTTCCCCATATTAGGTACAGTACAAATCTTTAGGAGTGAATTGAACAATGCTGTTAACGGCAGATCAAGTACAACGTACATCTCACATCACCCAGTGCTGTTTGTGGATTTGGAAATTCCACAAAAAAGCAGCCTTGCAGAAATGGACGTATCTTACAATTGTTACCTAGTTGGCTATTGAGCTAGTGGCACTAGGCAGCTACCACACCAGCCAGCTATACAGCTCGCCGGCTATCCACTAATGAACTGTAATGTTTTAATTTATGTAAACACTTCTTAATCCAAAACGGTAGGAAGAATCTATACACAGGATGTATCTTTCTCACGTAATTCATTTATACACTAACTATTTAATAATGTTTACACGTTTAACATCTAATTAACTGCGAATGTTAGAGCTTTTGCATGCTTTCATAATCATATTTTGAACCTTTCGGATACTTGAGATATCTAGAATGCCGTATAAAAACAAAAAGGTCTTGATAGAAATTGTCTCAGTAAAAACACTTGAAAGTATTTGTCGAATTCAAATGTGATTTAGAAAAAAAACTAATTTCTGTTCAGAATTCAGCGTAAAAGTTGAAAAGAGAGAGATTAATATTGATTGGAATGTCACATAACTTTTATGATTCCGTAAATTATAATTTTTTGAGTTTCTGGAAATTGCTCATCTCTTCGATACAAAATACAAAAAATGATTAGAGAAACCTGAAAACTAGAACGTTTGATTGAGTTATAGACCGGAACAAGTTAGAATCTATTACGTTCCTGTTTTTTTTCAAATTGAAGCAGTGGAAGTGTACGAATAGAATTTAATCCCATTCAAATCGGAAAAGTTATGTGAAATAAACTTTGAACCACAAACCTCATATAACTTCTTAATCGAAAGCAGTGAAAAAGGAAAGTAATTTATCAACAGGAAACATTCGTTGATTCATATATTATAAACCACTATACCCTTACAATTCAGAAAATATATTTAACGTGGAGTATACCCCGATGACGGCTAAAATTGTAAACTTTGTTACATTGTTCTGAATATGCCTAGAAACTCATAAAACATCCAACGTATATTAACAATAATGTATAATATAAAATGTTAAAATAAAAAAGATGATTAATGACAAAAAAACCGGATATTGGAAAGAGGCTTATCTGGAGAAAAAAATATTTTTTCTACGATTAGATTGATTAGCTTGCCTTATTGAATATTCAAATGAATATCCATAGAAAAATGATCTATTTTTATCTGTTTTCCATAAATACCGAGATCAAACAAAAATTAAGACACTACAAATAATACTAATAACAATTTAGAAGGGGAGAAAATCAAGTTTTGAGATGGATTTTTCAAATTCGTTTTTTGGAAGTGGATTTATAATCTCAAAATAATTCTCTTGGAAAACCGGCGTTGTAGACATTTCTTCCACTCCTCAGAGCTATGCTGGACCTGGGGTATTAGAATGAGCTTTAGTTAGTCAGTTACAATCGATTGAATTTTTTCCTATCAGTCCAAAATTATGACCTTTCAGATTAGCTCTCAAGAGCCACAGCAAGGTTTATATTAGAAAGACTTGTGCAGAACTTTCTGGTTCCGATTTATCTTATGAACAGTGGTGTGACTGAATTGAATGTCACTTTCTAAAGTAGGATAAAATATTTAGGATGTACTCATGCAAACGAGTCAGTGAGAAGAAATTCAGACATGTACTGCTTAAGTATGGCTCTAGAATAAACATCCATCAATGAAGTGATAGTATTTATAGTGGAATAGTATTTTTTCTTATCAGTCTGTTTATGCTTTTACATTTTGGTTATTAATTTTTGTTTAAATTGATGTGTGACAGCTCGCATTGTCGTTGTGTAGAATGATTCATCTTCTGCGATTGGTTTCCTTGAATTTTCTGGCAAACGAATGCTGAAATACCATTAAGAATTTATGCGAGTAGAGGTAATACCCAAGTGTGCCTCAATCTCGCAATATCAGTTTACCCACATCGATGTTTTCTGACACAACGACCGTTTTTGGATGACCACTAACAAAACACGGTGGCTCGAGATGGTGCTCTATCACCAATCCAAAAGTTGAAGTGAGTTGATCCGTACACTGCTGTTGGTTTAATCCACGTCGAAAGTAAAAATTATCGCACGAAAATGTTCGCGAATTGATTCATTTTCTTGATACAGATGAATGTTTCAAGTATCTGTAAACCACTCGTGTAACAACACGTTCTGAGTACGTTTTATCATTAAAAAGGTCAAACTTTATAATGGCAATGACAAATTTCACATATCCACATCAGTGTTGCCATATCTCAAAACTAGATTAGAAGCCCTCGCAGTAGTTTAACTTCATGAATTTTCAACTAATTCAATTCATGTATGAATAACAAAAAGGAACATTAGTTGGAAATTTTATGATCGGGAATCTATGATACCAATTCAAATGTAACTATTTGAACACATTTTAACCCATTCATGTAAACCGGAATCAAATGTTTCCCAAGTTGATTAGAATTCACAAATAGTACTTGTTTATTTTAATGCAATCAACAAACGTGGGAGGACGTTGTTGAAAGTTCGAAGTGAATAGGATTATTACTTGGCAACAACGCTTTGCGGTCAGTGAGTTTATACGATTTCGCAAAGCATAAAATTAATTTCAGCTGGACGGTTTTGGTGCCTTCGGAGAGATCAGCATATTAAAATTAAAGACCAGATAATAAAATTTCAAAAAGATTAAGTGAATACATTTGCTAGTATGGAAAAAATACAGAATATACGGGATTTAAGTACATAAAGATAGTAACATATGATAATGAAGTTTGAAAGGTGTACTTTGTAGTACATACCAACTTTTTTAAGACGCTAAGCCAACATTTTTAACAAAACTAGCTCCATATTCTTGTCAATATAAAGAAATCAATAGAAGTTATGTCCGTTCACTAATGGACTGTCCATTATAATCGTTTAAACGGACATACCAGAGCATTTTTAAAACGATTTAGTGAGTATCAAATAACGCGAGGGTTTGTGTGACAAAGGAGATATAAGTCAATGTTTAAGGTGTTAAAGAAACCATTTAAGTGAGTCTAGACTGTTTCACTCAGGTAATACGCTAATTAACAAATTAAATTAAAAATACTTATTCGTCATGGGGTTCTTGTCAGTTAATTCCAATGTGAATATAATTCGAATTCACAACATAAAATCAATGAAAGATCCCTCATGATTATCTGGAGTGATTTTTCATCAAAAATTATGGTAAAATATAGATAAATATAATGTGTTTTGTTATTTTCCTGCATTTTACAGTCAAAATAGTCAAGATGATCAAATCTAAGAAAAGTGGAATGAATCTTGAATACTTCAATGAAATTACATCAACACCAAATACGAAAAAAAAATAACAATTCTATTAAACAGTTATTATCTACCAAAAGCCACTATATTATAGAATTAAAGGATATCAAAAAGTAGAATCCTGTATATATTTACGGGTAGTCATTGAACAAAACGATTTAAATATAACTCAAACTAACCACCTCATATATACTAGAGCCAAATGATAAAGAATCAGAACAAGATCTATAATTGTAGATGTAGCTCAGCTAGAAAATAACACTATTGCTATATTTTTCTATGACGGGCTCGTTATGTTTAGATAATGAATATACTGTTCACATTCTGCAACTATATTTTTAAACAGACAAAACTTTTGTAGATGCGGTGCAGAGCAACAAAATTCAAGTTACCGTTTTGTCATAGATCATCTAGAGAACTTGCGTTAAGTTGTATTTAAAAATAAATAGACGTAAACAATTAATTTTTTGATGGAATTTCATTCAACAAATTCGACTTCTTCAATAACTTGATCTTATTCACAATTATAAACTGTGACCGTGTTGTCAACAGTTATCGCAAATAAATTCTTTTCGTTTGTAAATTTCCTTCGTTACTTTTTGAACAATAGTGCCATTCATTTTATATCATAAATTACTACTTATCCGATTGTATGTTTGACAAATTGAGGATTATTTTTTTTCCAGACTTTTATATAATCATGATGATCGCTTTCTAGTTTTTCATTTGTTTCGACTAATATTACAAATTTAAGTTAAGAAAAAATTTAAATATGAAAATCCCCATTTTGAAATTAACTCTGAAAATTGTATCTATATATCTTTAGTTTTGTTGATAAATTGAACGTTTAGAAGATACTTTGTTCACTAATTCGGTATTATTTAAAAACAGTATTAAAGCTCGACTTTTTACTAATTAATAATTGGAATATGGAAACACATTACTTTTTTCCTTTTTTTGGGAGTATGATCACTCGATGATAGAAACTATATCTACAACAAAATAGCTAGAAGTATTTTCTTCTTATATATTTTTTCAATAATTAAATGGACTACTTAATAGTGCGTTAGATTATTCATAAAAATATCAACCCTACTGAAAGCATTATGGAATTAGAATATTCACTCCGAAAATCCAAATTAGTTCAGCGTAAAAAGCTTCACGGGATATTTTGCAAACTAAAAACGCCTGCTATGTACTGTTGTCTAGTTTGCTTTCAACGAACATCTTATTTTTGGAAAATACGAGATAATAGTACGTTTGGAATGAATGAAGGAGCAAGAAATATTATGATAATGGATCAAAAGATGTTATTTGAGAAAATTAAAAGGATATCAATTTATCTTCGTGACAATGGAAGAACTTTAAGAGAGCCTACATGTAATAGAGAATTGATCTTTTTTCAGTATTATACAATATAAGAAAAATAAAAACTAACTGCAATATTGCATTAAATGATACATAATTCTTCTTAGCAAAATTAAATGTCTTAAATGCCAAGCAAATCGACGAGAACATTATTTATGCATATGGCAAATATAATTACCAGAGTAACTTTATCAATTTCGTCACTAATTGAATTGTATAACCTTAGATTTTGCGATCTATCCATACAAACCTTTGATTTCGAATAACCCATTAGACAATATCTAAAAAGATGAAATCAAGTAATGTTTGTGGCTCTGTCTATTGCTCTTCGTCTACCAATTCACCAACTTCTTGGCATTTGGAAACATATGACAAGGACTGGTATCACTTTTGTTAACGGAAATTGGAGATAATGTTTCTCTACTAGTTTTTTTCAATAACCTTCACACAATTCAGTGTCGGAAATTTTGACTATTGATTGAATTATCTAGGCAGAATGTAACCTTATTTTAAAACATAATATGCTAAATAAAAGTGAAATTGGTAAGGATAGTACTTTTAGTTTCCCAAAATACGTAATACCGTCCGTGGAGAAGTGACTGTGTCCTGTGCAATTCAGTGTGAAGTGTTATAATAATTATATTTAACACTTAATACAACAAACTTACACAGTTTTTAAATCTTGGTTCTGAATTTTGAATATTTTCAACATGAACAGTGTCTTGAATGTTTTATCAATTTTATTGACTATTGATGAGTATATTTGGATACATTTCATCAATAAACTCGCATACCTGTTAAAGAATTCTCCTTGATCTTCCTTTCCCATAAAAATTGACATTTCTATGCGTTGGGTTCCAAGTAGAGTAGATATAATTTCTGTCAAAAATTTTTAATTAGAAATTTGATGTATCGGACACAATGTAAACTAATATTCAAATTTTTTTCTGTTGGAAGCTTCACTGATGACAATTGTTGTATTGTTATGTATTTCTTTAGCATTGGCTTTCTTACCAAAAATTCAAGTCATGATATAAAGGATAAATCACCTGAACTATTTTTTTAATACAGTAGAAATAATAATTGATTAACTACGCCAATACCGAATAGATTATGAAAGGACCTTCAGTAGGAGGTCTTAGAATAGAAGATATACATTCCAATTGTAAAAATCACCTCACCACGTCAAAATTGTCGCCATCCCCATGTTCTCATATCATTTGAAAAATCAATATTTAAAATCAATAATTGTCATTATTGCAAATACTTATTTAGTATTTAGATGAGCTAAATCTAAGTCAATGTTCCACAATATTCATTATTATATCATTTAAATAAGCGTGAAGTCATAAGAATGGTTTTTGAAATTTACAGTATCAGCTAACACTCAACAAATGTACCAATAACTCTGGGTCTATTAAAGATATTTCGTTTGACGTAATTATTTGCAGCTTTGACAGTAAGCTTTGTATTATTAATTCAATCAAAAGGTGAATAATTGTGATATAATTTCAAATTCAAATCGAGAAATTTAATATTTTGTTAAAATAAATGGAAGTAAATAAAATAATGATGTTCTTCTCCACTAAAGTGATGGAGCTTTCTAAAGACCATTATGTTGACCACTTGTCTAGCGTCATTAGTTACAATACTTTCAATTTGGTTGCAAAAAGTTTCATAGTATTTCATTCCTCATGCATGTTTATTTTATACTTGAAAGTTTAACGAATTTCACATATTCTTCAAACGTTTCTCTATATTCTGAAAAATCAGTATCCACTGTTCAATAGAGAAACGTGATACATTTTTTACGTAATTCCAAAGAACATTTGATAAAACTTACTTTTAATCACCTTATTTGAAACTGTTGACCAAACTAATAAAACTTGATTAATGGTTAGCCATTCAGATCAAATTTGTCATGTTTAAAACTTTTCAATCCTCGTTTAAAATACAGTAGAGTATTGTTAAAGTTTTTAATTCATTCTGTTGAAGCTGTATTTATATCCACTAATTATTTTTTAACAAACTTCCGCTCGTGCGAAATGAGTTTTGAAATAAGCATGACGATACAACTGATAAACAGATTTCGCAAGCTGTGTTCACATTAGGAAACACTCGGTTTTATGTGTCAGTAAAATTCAAATTTGAATTTCCAATCTCTATTCAATTAAATTATTCATTTCAAATTTCGATTCAAATTCTAATTCACCATAAACCGTAGATTTGATTTCTAAGCTCAAACAAAAAAAAGTTGTCACAAATGAAAAGCACCATATTAACAAATCGTTCTGTGGTTTAAAAGAACCTAATTTATATCCTGTTTTTAATTCTCAAACTGTCCAGCTTAAGGTGTTGAGTGTACCGTTTAGAAAATAGAAATACGACATTCGTGATAATATTCATTTAGTTTAAAGTTTGTTTTTCGTTTCTATGAAATCGAAAAATACAATGATATAGTACAATGCATCTCACTATTGATAAAACTTGTTTTTGGTTTCCTGACTGAGGTCTTTCATTTTCCCTATTTCAAGGTTCGATCGTAATCATGTTTTAATAACACTGGTGTCTTTATTCAAACTTAAATTTACCCATCAACATTTAGTACTGCTTCGACAATTCATAACCAAGAAAATACAGAACTTCCAATTTAACAACATTTTAAAGATACAGAAAGTAACTTTCTTTAGTATAGGCCTATAAATAAGAGAAAAGTTATAGTAGGGTATGGTTGGTTGATGAAATAGGAATGAAGTGTGGATAGCTGCCTATCCAATCACGTAGACTTATAATACGAATTGTTATGAGGTACACCAAAACATTGAGTTTCCCTATATTTTGACATAGCCACAACTAGAATTGAGACTTTTGTATATACCGTGTTATCAGCTTATTTATCCATCTGTAGTAGAGCTCTGCAGCCTGTGAAATGAACCAGCGTGTGAGAGACGTCTTCAGCACTTTGTTATTGTCAAAACGCTTACTAGCCAATAATTTCGTAAGGTGCAAAAGAACGTGAAAATCACTGGTAGCTAGATAAGAACGACAGGGTTTATGGTCAAACAACTTCCAGCCAAATTTGGTCAAGACAGCTGCTGTGCGTGTGTCGACAAACAATGTTTTCAATGTTTTGATAGATCAAAGAACTGTTATGCATACGCAACTGACAACGGCTAATTATGTTTACTTTAATGGTATCTCGCTTTCAAGATTTGCCTCATATATTGATGATAATTTTAAACGGTTTTTTTTTTCAATAATAAAGAATTTACTATTTAAATGTGAGGAGAAGTCGAAAATAGTTTCTCTTTTGTTCACGAGAGTCGGGCATATAGTAATTGTTCTTTTCGAAATTGGATAAAAAACACATATTGACGTTGTAAAGACCATTTATGTTTTTTGTAAATTGAGAGCAGTCCAGAAATCAATTCGTTTCCCTATGTAGGTTCATAACGCAAAAACCAAACAATGGAATTACGCTTTACAGCTGAGACTTGGCACCCAATGATCCCTTCCCATTACCGTTAATTAAAGCGTAGTCACGCCAATTACCAGCTCTTTTTCTTTCTATTTTCAACATGTTACTAGCAGCCCTTGTATTCCCATGTTTGCTAATAGGATGCGTTTCGCAAAATGCGAAAACTGAAAATTGCATTAAAGACAGACCATAAACGGTTTGGCTCCCACCGAAGTATAAACTATTATAATTCAATCCAAATTCGTATATCATTCTTAATCATTGGGAAATTATCTCAGTGTTTCCATTCACGAACTGGATTTGATTTTTAAGATTGACTGATTCATTACTAATAGGTACATGATTTTTATTTTATTCAGATGAGTGTGTTTTGTATATTTGTACAGCATGTACAGGCTGGTTGCGTTGCACTGAAATTTATGAAGGATTAAATCATGCAGCAAACAACAAAAGCCCACTCACACAATTTTGTACAATGCCCCATTCCATGTTGAACATGAAATCTGACAAATTGCTTCATAAATAATGGGAAATATTTCTGTATAAATTGAAATTGAGATGTTATGTGAGCATTGGGATTTATTCTATCGTAGTTATTGCTCGTTCCATGGATATATTTGTGGATTTCGCGTCGGTTAACGATGTGTCGGTCCGATCCGCAAACCTTAAATTTGGGGACAATATCAGTTTTGGGTTAATGTATATTTGTTATCTATTTAGGTCAAACACAAAGAATTTTTTTGATATGTGACCATAAAAATTGATAACATGAAATATTGATGATAGAGAATTATAATAAAACATTATATATGTGCTCCACTGGATTATTAATATTTCGACAACTCTCCTTACAGTCATGTTGTCTTTTCATACGGCATGTGAACCTAATCTAAGAGAAGGTATATTATGTGAGGAAGGCGTCTGGATTCAAACAAATCAAGACAATAGGGGAAATACATAGATAGCAGTATGTCAACCCTATTCTATTACTCTGCAAATTTCGTTCTGCTTGTGTGCATAGTGAATATTTCTGCCAATTGTCAAACATACATGGTTTGAAATACATTATTATTATTTTTTGTAGATGATAGAGTGATAAAATCATGAATATTATCACTCCACTAATAAAAAACT
This sequence comes from Diorhabda carinulata, assembly GCF_026250575.1. NCBI lineage: Eukaryota > Metazoa > Arthropoda > Insecta > Coleoptera > Chrysomelidae > Diorhabda > Diorhabda carinulata. Next base: position 47,590,974 of record NC_079472.1, on the reverse strand, counting down.
TGAGGTCAGACGATGAGGAATAGAAATGAAAGTAACTTTAACAAAATAATCATCTACTTCAGTTTATCTAGTATTATACTGGAGGTCAATATTTTATATCTGGTGATGTTATATTAGTTTTTTGTCGTCAGACATTTGCTGAATAGAAAAAAAGCTAATAGATGAGAAACATTCTGGTCATAACGTCACTAGAAGAACAACATAATATGAAAGATTAGAAGCAGAAGAAAACTCTAACCTAATCTAACCAGAATTGACAAAGAATTTTCATCAACCAGATTAATATCGACAGATGGACCATCAAAGAGATGATGCAAAAATTCGTCCTTAGTATCCCAGGATTGCGGCCTAGTCGTAGTTCCAAAACAATACCATCTCCTCAAAAAGGAGAAAGTAGGTGACTACAAGTTTTGTGTAGTGAATACTGATTTTTGATAGGTAAAGATACTATACATTTACAAGCAAAGCTATAGACCGAATACGAAATGAAATTGCGTGAATTAACAGTGGAATTGAAGATATCAGAAGGTGTATAACCTATTTTGTATAAATATTTGTTCTTTACAAAGATATACTCCAGTTATTTGCCATGCGTGTTCACTGCTGATCTACAATAACGTTTCAACAATTCAAGCGCTATTTAGTGAGAGCAGGATTTTTGTGACAATATGAGACAATGAATATATGCTCTCTCACTTCTAATTTAAACAGATGGTCATCTGAGCAAACGGCAACAGGTGAAACCCATTTAAAGTAGCCAGAAACTCCGCTTCGTATTTGGTGACATACATGGTACTTTTACTCAACAGGCTATTTACATTGAGTTAATATCGCAGATATAGAGGAAAAATATTTCTGAGAACTGTGGTCAAATTAAGAGAACTGTACATCAATTTGTGTGACCACTTAGTGTAAACTCAATATCTAAGTAGCAGTGATTATTAGCTGATTGCAGACCTCAAAATAATACTTCAGGTGACAAAATGGAGAAATGCTTGCCGAAATTAGATTTAGAGAATTAGATAATGAATAATTAAAAGAGCTTCTGAAATGTTTGTATAACTCATAAAGATAATATACTGGATAAAGTCGTATTTCTTATTGTTACTGGTTAATCTAGGGAAGTAATCTGAGTGTTATATATCTATATCTTAGCTCGTTAACTTTTTTTATAAAGTGCTGAGTTTATCTATATGAAGTAAGAGAAGTATGAAGGATCATACTTATATAATCTATGCTAACTTTACTGTCATGTCAAGAACTTAATTAAGATTCTTGGCGTTCATCTCAATTGTGGCTTATTTTTTTTATCTACAGATATTGATTTAAATATCAAAAATTACCTGCTTGCCTGAGCTGGTGGATAGATAAGAATGAATAGTCTTATAAAGAAAAGAAACTTATTAATACAAAACTATTTGAATGTTTCTATTCTACTTATGACACACAACTTACTTAAAAAATATATGATAAAACTAAAGAAAATTTAGGTAATGAGAAAAATAACAGAAGTAATGAAATATTCTCAATTCGCATCTTAGGACGTTACTTTTTCTCTATATACAAATGCAACTAAATGTTCTTGATTTTAGGTCTCTTCTGTTTTGAAATTAGTTCTTTTTGATATTTCTAGGAAAAAGATAAATTCTGACATTTCGACTTTATCTGTCTTTATCAAAATATGATATTGACACTGACAATTTGCTTACTTATAATGATTATAGATCACCTTCATCATGAATATCAAAATAAGGATAAAATCAACTAGGAACTTTATTCCAATAAAAAAATTAATTTTTCCTTGGTTTCCATATCTCAAATATATTAAATTTATCAGAATTCGCAAAATAGAGCTATAAATTTTACTTTAATTGTTTAGATCTTTCTTATCATTTACAGCTTTTTCGTTCTTATGAATGTGAACCTTTCTAAAAATTCTCTTTTTCGTATGTTAGATTCCGTTTCAAGAATTTTTGAATCTTTATAATTGAATTTATGTTTTTTTGATATTTCATGGTTCGTTAATGCAGTTCTATTTGTATTGATGACCTCTTAGTCTATTTTTTAAATACTGAGATGTTTGCCCTATGTAGTAGGTAAGCGTCACAATTAGTACAAGGCACTTGATATATTGGGAAAGTTGGGAAAGTCCTTATACATATAGAAAGGAAAAATGTTTTATGTTTTGATGTTTCGTTTCAGTTTTGTTTTTAAATTTATTGTACTATCTGTTTATCCTTTTCTTGAATATGTTATTTATCATTTTTTCCAGATAATTGTTTTCTTTCAATGCAGTTTTTGCTTTTTGAATAGTTAAGCATCTAAATTCAGGATCTGATAGTTGGATAGATCTATCAGCCAAACTTATTATCACTGATCCTATGTCACTGATTGTGATATAGGATTAAACGAATTGAAGTTTAAATATTTGTGAAATGAAGAAAATTGATTCTACTATTTTGCTCAACCTCGATTGTGAATTGAAGTTTTTCATGATAAGAATTGAATTTTTAACTTACGGTTTCAATTTGATTCTTTGGTACAGCAGTAATGCAATCATCTACATATCGGAAAAAGAATGGAATATTTATAGCAATTTTGCTTACTATATGAAATTGAGCAGATATTCAATGAAGAATAATAAATATTATCCATATCGTTCGAGTATCATAAAAATAAGCTCCATTTCAATTAATATATATTCGAGGTTCATTCATCAAATGGATAACATTAGTCATTCCAGAATAAAAACAACTTTTTTTAACATACAAGAAATATGACATGCCGTGTCATTCAGATATTTAAGTATAACTTATTCATCTCTTCTCTTGTTGTGGCTGAAGTTACTCTTACAATGTATAATGGAGATTTACTTGTGTACTTGTCTAGCTTGGAAAAGATACATGTTTATAAATAATCGATCAATCAAATTTCACTATTGTTTGGTATATGTGTACGAAAAACTATATTGAGCTCTTACTTGGGGCATGAATATTTTATAAATGATGAACAGACTACGGGTGCTGTATAATCAGGTAAAAAGAAATTAGAGTAAAATAAGAAGATATCACATTTTATGATATTTCTCCTATATATATTCACTCTTGAATAATAACACAAATTTGTTCTCTATCTTTTTGTATATTTGGTTTCATAAAATATAAAATGCGCAAACTGCCAAACTGCAAGAAATGCAAAATCGGAGATGGATTCTAGGCTCTTGTTCTGCATTCAATAGTTACATGAACAAATTTGTAGTTGTCGCCAAAACTAATTCCTGAGTGATGGTCAGTAGACTTATTAAATTGAAATAATAGCATTTCTGGGCCACTCTGTCATTTCTGTCACTCGAAACTCGAAAATACTCAATCATCCTTTTCTACAATTGCAATTTACCTGTAGCTCTAGAGATCGCTGATTATTGAAACTAGTTTGATCAATTTCCTTCAAGGATATGGCTTCTATCAATACAGGTAGTTTCATGGGTCAATATTAAATCAGTCTTCTGTAATTTAGAATCATCTTTATTATTTTGAAGTTATTCGAGGTACAATGTGTTACTTCAGCTGACTTCTCTATCGTTTTATACCGAGGTGTTTGTGGATTTTATTATGTTAACAATCAACACGGCCTTGCTGAAAACTCAGCGTTAATTTTGCTTTCGAAAACTCATTTTTGGTTTCTCTTGTCTGGAGTGAATTGGATTCATTGATTTTACTACGATATGATTATAAGAAGTTCTTCATGCCAGATTTGCAACATTGATATTCTCTAGAGAAATTAGTGAGCAATGCGGAGAATCATAGACTGAACCATCATGTTAATCAATGTTCAATATGTAGATAGGAGAATGAACAGAACTATATTTCAATGCTTCTTTTTCTGATAAATTTTATTTTGACTATAAATGTGTGTTACTATAATTGATAATAATGAGAATTTATATAATTTTAATTATAAACACAATCAATCCAATAATTACAACAGTATATTAGAATTCAGTGTATGTTTGAATAATTTATTTATATGTTTGATTATCAAATTTGAGTTAAATGAACTCATAATTTGTTATGAAAAAATCACGTGACATCAGAAATACCCAAGTAATTTGAAGACTAATATGCAATGCAATGATGTACTGGAAATTATTAAATTCCCTACAAAATGAAATATATGTAACTATATAATGTTCAAACTAGTAGTATTTCCTTAAAGACATAATGTTTCTAGTCTTCATATAAATACGATGTACATTTATTTCATTTTTTGATGCCCACAAATGGAAAAAATAATTATGAAATACTTAAAAATGCAAAATCCCATGTCCACATTCTCTTTTAGCACGTATGTGTGTGAGAAACAATTAAAACGAGATTCATCACCTTCACGAACAAATGACTGCTTGAAACCAAAGACAACCTCTACAAAGGTGCTACAATTATGCAACTTGACGAGTCTCAGAATCATGCATATAATAGCATCGTGACGAAGATATACACTTCGTCGGCTTGACAATATTCATCTCGAAAATGAGGTCAGCAAAGAAGGAAACTTTTATTTTTCAGTGTACCTGGATTTATGTTCTAATAATATTATTTGTAGTGAAACACATGAATATTATTGCATTAATAATGGAAAGGAAAATTGACTTAATTGGAAAATACAGAAGCAGAATATCTTCATCACTAATTCGATGTTGATGCACTTCTGTTCCAATCAACACTTGTAACCTTACAGTCCCCCAGTAGAAACTTTTCCTCGAGAAGTGGTATTCGGCCTCAAAAAAAATTATTAAAAATAAATGTTGCCTCAACAAATGGAACTATGCACGAAAACGGATTTCCAATGTAATATAAATTGCTGAAGAATAATAAAAATGTTTCAGCAGTTATATATTTATTGGAAATGAGATTATGCCCTGATATTACAGAAACTAAATTTATGATTTTCAAGTATAAACAGACAGAAATATAAGAAATATACTCGAATATATTTTTTTCTATTTCCCAAATGAATCAAAAGTACGAATGTTCATAGGAAAATTTTGACAACATTTAAAAAGAAATTGGAGAAAAGGATTGAAGAAAAAAATTATGATAAAAAAATTTTGTGAGCATTACAAATGAAAAGAGAAGTTGGAAAGATATTACGTCTGCGAGTGTAAATATAAACATCACCCACAACTTATCAAAATTTACTATTAAAATCGTTCTTGAAGAACCTTGTCACAGAATAAATGGAAAACTTTAAGACAGCAGCATATTTTTTATTGTAATTTTCTCTCTAGAGCATCTAGTAGTATACTTACACCTGCAACTTATTAACCTGTCCTTTCCAATTCTATCTAGCAATACCCATTTTTTCCAATGCCTTAATTCCATGCTTTTAAAATCCTTCTCCAAATCATCCAACCATCTCGACCTCAGTCTTACTCTTCCTCTCCCACAGTGCATCGTCCCAGCCATCCAACTTTCGTTTTTTGTATAATGCCCATCAAATCTCTCTCCCTCACACGTTTAGTTCTTCCAATATCAATTGCAGATTCTAAAAACTTTATATAAACCCTTGCTGACAATTTTGTTTCATCTACCATAGGCATAGATACCTCATTTTATGAATTTATTATTTTTATAAATACATTTAAAAATATGTATTTCTTATGCAAGAAAATATTCGTTAAAAGGCAATCGTTATATAGACAAACGCACTAAACTTAAAAATCATTATTATACCTCGTTAACTTGCTACAACTGAATATTGAATTATAAAACTTAAAAAGACGAGTAAAATGTACCTGCCTGTAAGGGCGTTTGGTTTAAACAAAGTACCAGATATGAACTGAGCCCTTTTTGTACCCCATTCGTTTTTTTTTCTGGAAATTTCGAAGCAAAAATCATAAAGGAGAATAAATTCTTTGCAAATAAAACAAAAGAAAAAAAAACATTCCACTTCCAAAGAAACTTTACAAATAATCATGGTGGTCAAAATCGTCTGAATTAGAGTCATCATTTGATTGAATTATGATGGGTTGTAAAGAGGGTGATACCACATACTCATCTTCTTCTTTGATAACATGTTCAACAGAGTTTTTCTAAAGTTATTGGTGGTCTACTGCTAAAACTTTCTTTACGAGTTTTTCAACCTCTTCACTGAGTTCTGGAGAATTATTACATTTTCGTAATTCTGATTTTACAATTGCCCCTATTAATTCTATAAGGTTAAATATGCAATAGTAAGGTGGTAGTCTAAGAAGAGTATGACCGTGTTCTTTGCACAGCTTATCAAAATAATAAATTTTCTCTAAGTTTAAACCTTTAATAACAGTAAGCAATTCTTTGTTTGTTAGGCCATTTTTACGATCGCTGATAGGAGAAGGAACATTTTTTTCAGAGATAAATGCTAAGATTTGATCTTTGTTACTACCACTATTTGGTATCTTATGGAGTTGCCGAGAGTATTAGGATGCGCTGTTCATAACGATTACTGATTGTGGTGGAATGTTAGGTAAAAGCTGTTCATTAAACCACTTTTCAAATAATTCTGCTGTCATATCTCCATGATAATCAGATGCATAGTTTTTAATTTTCTTAGCAGATATTAATAAAGCGAAACCGTTTACGCTTCCACTGTCGAACCATGTTTCATCTAGATGTATTAGAACTTCGGTAGTCTTTTATCTGACCCAAATAATTTTGTCGCTATCGAACTATCCTTGATGATTCGGTTATTGCCATTGCGTTTATTCAGTTTTTTATATTTAAAACCACATGCTGACAAAACTTGACGCAATGTTTCTAAACTAGTATAATTGTATTCTGGATAATCTGCTACCTTTTGCTGTATCACTTCTAATGTCGCACCCCTGTTCTCCTTATATAAACTATAAATTGTCCTACGTATGAAATCTTGAGTAGCTCAACAGATTTCAGTAATTTCGTCTTCATTGGCCTATGGTCTAAAGAACGCCATATTTCTATTTGAAGAAATTTATAAATTGAATAAATCTTACCAAACAAAACCACTGGTCGCAGACTCTTCTCTCTGGCAGAAATATTTCGAAGAAATTGTGTGCATACATCTTCGGCCAATAGAAATGTATTTATGTTTACGATTTGATGTATTCATTGGTAAACAGTGGAGATATGAGTCCACGTGGTCTGACGGTTTGTTAGATGCTAGATTACGATGAGTAAAAATTATTTTTCATTCAATTTCATTTAACTGAAAAATTACATGGTGAAAGTACACATGAATTCATAAACTTAATTTCAATCTAATGTTTAGAACTTGAAGTAGACAAAAACCTTTAATATATGAACTATTTGGAAGGAATGTGAGAGAGTGGCAAAATGCGATTAGGATATCTGAAATTTTGCGAAGAGCAGATTTGAATCGTATAACATATTTTCAATTACAAGGGAAAATTAACGCCGTAAAAAATTACCTCTAAGTATTACCTCTTTGGTGCCTTTTTTTCACAGAAAGTGTTTCGAATGAGTGTTGAGAAGGGTATTATTAATTCAGATTTCGTAACCATTTTTCAGTTCCAAAAGTCAATTAAGGCAGTCGCAAAAAATGTTTCTTTGTCCCTTCAAAGACATGAATTTTCCACTTGTGTTTGTTACTGAAAATTGTTAATCAGTTTCAAAGGAATTACTCGAACAGATACTTCTAATTTGTATGCTGTGATAAATTATATTGAATAATGAATAATTTTCTTTTGATTATAGGTAATTCACTGACAAGTGTTTTTGTTGGAACATATCTTCTGGACGCCTGGGTACAATTTACGTACTTATCACAGTGCCATTTAACTTTGACTACACGTTCAACTATTATCGTATTATATGGTCGAAATAGAAGTAAGTTTTCCATGATAACAAAAATATCGGTATTCCTACTTCTAAAAAAATGTTCTCTTCAACACATCGATTGATCTATCGATCCATAATAGAGTGAAATATATAGTAGGTGTTATCGGGAAATTTTGTGCCTTCTTAATGTTTTTAGCTTCAAGTAAGTATGTAAAACGTGAAAGGATTCGTTTTTAATGAAATAAATCTATAATCCTATCAGTTTTCATCGTAATTGCCAAGTTTATTCAGGAATTTTGAAAACCGTAGAACTAACTTATTGAACCCATCCAGGATGATGATACTTCCACTAAACGTGCCAGGCCGTTATTGTGGATTGTTTTTGCGTAACTATGTGAAAATGGCACAAAAACGACCTGCATTGATTCCAGAAGTTGATTGCCATTTGGATACAAAAACTTCATAATTGTAATACTATAGATTAATTATGAGATAACGGTATTAACAAACTGCTTGTTTGCTAGATCAGAAGTAGGAGCAATGTTAACAAGAGTAGTAGACCAAGTAGTAAGAGAGCCAGTAGTTATGCAGCAAATGAATTCTGTCCACATACTTATCGCACCGTAACTTCTCTAACTGAGGGTGTATTTCTTTGTCGTTTGTGATCCAGTGTTTTTACTCTACATCTGTTTTTAGGCTTGTGTGGACAGAATTGTGAAGTTCTGTCTGCTGAAATGATGTGATTGCTTGGCTTTATGCCCATCTAATAACAAAGCGGAACTCAGCTTTCATATGCGTTTAGATATCGCAAAACATCTGAAACTATATGCTGCGCTCTATAGTAGCTCCTTCCTTTAAATGATTTTATATCATTTATCACCGTTTCGCTACATGTTGTGATCTTATTGTTTCTTCATCGTTAGCTCCCACCATTTTAATGTGAATATCAGACACAAATATATTATTTATGAGTAAAAATTGAATCATGGTTCGCACTCACAATTAAATTTTTCAGTCATTCAAAATAATCTGGGAATTGTCACTACTTATATGCACACCAGTTTTATGATAAGTAAAGTTACTATCTTTCTTCATCTCTGTCAATCGCAGTTCCGTAACAGGACTTTATCAAATTTTGCTCTATAATTTTCCAGATTCCTGAAGTATATTAATAAGAAATGTCGCACTTCTCTTTTGTGTTATTCGAACAGATATTCTAAATTTTCCCGGAGAACCGACGTGTCATGAGACTTTTTCTTCCATATTAACCTATTTGGAGCATAAGTAGCTGATTCGAAATTTATTTTATCGACAATAGACATAAAACCTTCGGCATTCATAATAGAGAAATAATACTTTCAATTCATTATTGTAGTAAATCACTTTTAAATAAAATTAGTCACGTACTTCATTTATTTTCAAATATTTTCAAAGAAAATTTCAATGATAACAATAGTTTAGATGGTTTTTATACCTCAGATAAAACTTATTAATTATTGTTTCTACAGATAAAAAAATTAGGAAAATGCTAGAAATATTTTATTACGTATGAAACTTTGTTATTTTATTATAAATAATAACAAAATAATCAAAAATGACAAATTCTGGCAATTTTTCACAAAATTTTGGTTCAGTTTCTGTTATTATGGATAAAGATTAATCCCCTAATATATTTTTATCCTAAAATCTCCCTCTTGATCACCACTTATACTTTAGTTGTCAGAAAGAAAATCAAATTGATGTTAAGGAAATGAATCTTCAATCATATCTATTCCTATGTGTTGATGTAGAATAATGTTCACCAACGATTCTTATTTGATATTTGTTTTGCCTAGATTATTCTGGTTTTTCACACGCTACCCTTTTCTTATATAATGATGATCCCTGACCCTGCTAGACAATGGAAGCAAGAGAATTTGGTGAACACCCAAGTCGATGACTTGACTTCGCTCCATAATTTCTATTGATGCTGCTCACACCTTATTAATTTTATCAACGTACATATTTACTTCGTGCCCTATTGCTATAGATGGTTTCTTATTCCCATTGAGTATCAGTACCTACATTAACCTTTCTTTCTCCTTCTAAAAATTCCGAGTAAACCGTTTCTAGACAAGGTAACTTTAACGTATTCCACTATTGTAAACAGGACCTTACAAGTTTTGCTTTAGATCTTGAAAGCTGTAATCATCTGTTTATATCATTCAATTTAGCTTGGTTAGTTAAATGTGCGAAATTTGTTTTTCAATAAAAGTGAATCGTCCAAATCAATAGATATATATTAAACTTCCTTATAATTTTCATTGTCAATGAATGAATATGGAAGCTCTTTCGAACGTAAAACTGGCTTAGTAACAGACAAAGTATCCACATATACAAAAATTGCCTTTTTTTTATATGGTATCATGGTATAATGGTATGGTATGGTATAACATAAAAGTAAGTCATTTTCATGTCTGCTATTTTCTCTTAATGACATCGGTGATCTGTGGTACACGCTATCTTGGTCTGACCATTTTAGTGAAACAAATCTACAGCTTCCATAAGACACATATGGTACCTGCATTTCATCTTGGTTCGTAATAGGAAATCCAAAATCCAAAAAGATATGCCAATACAGCAATTGGCGTAACTATGTTTATCAGCAATAATTTTATATAATTCAACAATCATTAATAATAGGTTTCTGATGTCAGTATTTATGATATAAATGTAACAGTCATATACGGGGTTATCAATTTCTTATTGAAATAATCTGCGTTTCTCTCGTTATTAAAATATTTTGAAAAACAGAGCCCTCAGTATTCAAAATTCAATTGAACTTGTATAAAATCAAATCCTGTAAGCATACGAATATATTCCAAGAATACTTACATGACTTAAAAATGCAGTCAAAGATGTAAGTAGGCAGAAATTGAGAAAAATGTGCCCATCCGTATTAATTTGCCAACAAACTACATACTCAAAGTAATATTTTGAATAAATTTTTTCTATAACGATCCGTTCAAATCATTTTTTCTGATAAATACGGAAGGTATTCCACATTTCAAAATTAATTTGTATATAAACTGAATAAAAAGGAAAAAAAAACTTTTATTATTTGATTTCGAGCCATTTGTACATAAAATTGGAGTATAATATTGAAAAATCAATAAATACTATATATTTCACCATGCAAAATATTAATGCGTGACTGACTCCACATATTGGCAAATTGAAAATTATATCTGAAATCAAAATATGCGTGAAAAAAACTCAACTTCGATTCGTTTAGAAATCACAGGCTCGACGCGAACGCATTATATCTCTGCCGCAACTTTCCTACGCTACCTTTGCTCGATTTGGTACACATAAAAGTGAGTGAAAACCGTCTTGTAGTGCCCGCTTAGGAAATTCTCCTTTGGCGCTTTGTGTTCCGGCTTTTCTTATAACCTTTTCTCTGCTCTCTCCCGACCTACCAATCAATGTTTCCGTACTTTTCGACTACAACAGTCGGAAAAATTTATTTGACTGACTGTTCCTCCACACGTTAGGTCTTTATATAAACGAAAAAATAAGGAAGGCAAGCAAATATATTCCTTGCTAGAAGTTGATGGTATTGAAGTTTTTTTGTGATTGTGTGACTAACGCGCTTTTATGCATGTAAGGGTCCATTATGATAAATATGTTCAGTTTGAACGTTATTAGATTTGTTCATTGTGACATTATAGAAGCGTATGTGCTCATTTTTTTTTAATAATAGTAAGACGAAGTACACACAATATGAATGTGTTCGAGATACATCATACTGGGTGAGGTAGAGCAGTTTGATATCTTAATTCATTAGAAGAATTAATTAATTAATCAAAATCACTCTGAGCCTCCTCCATGAAACGTATAGGATCCATACCCACAGTAACGCTAAATGGATAAATAAATAAATAAATAAATAAATAAATTCCCTAGATATCCATCTTGACAAAATACTCACCTGTAGAATACATATCTTTATTGAAAATGAAGAAATAGTAATTGAATTAAACAAACACTACTGGTTACTAGAAGATCGATCAAAATTATCATTACAAAATAAACTAACAGCTTAGAAAGTCGCCTTCAAAGCAATATAGTATCCATCCAGTTATGGGAGGCAACAGCAAAATGTTAACTTGAGATTATAGAGAGGTTCCAGTCTAACGTATTACGCACAATCGCCAACACACCGTGATCCATACCCAACAATGATATAAGAAGAATCTCGAAGGAAATTTTGTCGAAAAGAAAATGAGTATCTTTCAGTAAACGTTACTTAAGCAGACTCAACAAGTTTCCCAACTAGCAGTGAATCTACTTGGTAACAGTGAACAAACAAATTTCAATGTTGATTTTCTTCACCATTTCCGAAGTCGTCACCTCATTTGGTAGATCACTGCGATAGTTGACTTGTAAGTTTGTAATCCTATTTAAAATTTACTATTCAATATTTTACATCTGTTAATAGAGGAGCTGACTCACTCACAGTATAATTTAATTAGCTCTGATATTAGTTCAGTTGAGACCTTTTAAATTAAAGATGGATATAGCTATACCCAATTCCACATTTTCTAACATATTTTAAAAGTACTGCTACTCCAGGTAAGCCCAATACTTAAGGAATCAACAAGGTATCTAGTTTTTCTTAATTTGTTTCCTTAGAAGTTTATGATAAAAGTTGCCTGACCTATTACCCTGTCCTATCCGAAGGTTTCTTTTTCCTATTGATGCAGATTTTTATCATTTCATCTTTGAATTCAACGAGGGATTGACTTAAAATTATTAACCTCAGACACTGACCAATATTTAATACTGATCAAATAGTTTTTTAGAAGTTACAAAGTTTGGTAAATTTGACATTCATTCAAATAGTTTCTTAGATGTTAGACAAAAAATGACGAGATTGGAAGTAATTTGTATTTGTTAGATAGTTATAATTCTATAAATCTAAAGTACCCATGTGTATTGTAGAGTTTGAAAATATCAGTTAACAATTCAAATCAATGTCAGAAACGTTTTGCTTTCAATGAAGCCATTTTCACTTTGATCTTCTTATTAAGTATTTGAACAATTTATCGAAATGAGTCGATTCAGTCACCACTCATTATAGGGTGAGATTTCACACAAATTAATGGAAATTATAGGTTTGAATTTAACTTTGAAATAGAGAGTGGTATATCTGATAGATGTTACTTATTTGTTTGTTCTGTTTTCGATCATTTGGGCCGAAATTAAATACCCGAATTCAGAGAAAATGTATTTACTTAGGTTGAAAGTTTGAATTGACAATTACAAATTCGAGATAGAGGATACTTGTAATCGATAAGCTGTGTGTGAGAAAATTGTTATGATTAATATAACTATATATTCCATTGAAAATATTTATTAGAATGTGTATTTTATGAGTAATTTAATCACAAATTTCTTTTATGAATGAATTAGGCTTTTGTCAGGTAAAAATCCAGCGTAGTCGCCGATAATATAGATTCCGATGGTAAATGAGGTGTGTAAATGTATCAAAATAAATGATTTCTACTATGCACCTTTGAATTAATTTCGAAATTCAATATTTTGAAAATGTATTCTGCCTTTCTTCAAAGGAGAAAAAAACTACCTTATTCTTCTGTCGATATTAACACCCCAATGGCTCTCAATTGCAACGAGAGGTTGTAACTGACTAATTTCGATAATAGTAAGTCTCATCAGAGCAGTTTAATATTCTTCGTTCGGGCTTAAGACCCGAACTGAAAACGACGTCAAAAAGCAGTTGGCGTCATCCTCACTTCCAGATGCGAACAATCGGTCATATAGAAATCTAGCGTAATTTACTATTTTGAAAATTTGTAAGTAATTTATATCACTATAATAAATCTCTTTCCTAATTTATAAAATTTTCATTATTCTTTAAATAAAATACAGTAAGTAGCCAAATTATAAGAGAGACAGTACTTAATTTTTGTATTTTCTTATTTGAATTATTTGTAAGCAGCAATAAATTTTCGAAACTAGTATTTTGCTATGATTTGTTTTAACTTTAATAAATAAACTCAGTTTTTATCGCCTGCTTGTCTCAATTACAAAAATAGAAAGCATTCACATAAAAGAAAAACATTTGTTAACTAAAAATATGAACCTCATTTTGACATTAGTAATACTATGATCCGCAACTTTCCAACTGCCACACACAAATTCTGCCTCAAAGTAGTTGGAAGCATTAAGACCTCTATTTGTAGTTCTTGGAAAGTACATTGAATTGATACTCAAGTTTGTATATGAAAAAGTATCCGTCGAAAAGCATTAAATAAAGGTGCCAAATTAGCATCTTGTTAAATTTTAAAGATATTATTGACGCCCTATACAAATTTTGATATGTACAACGCAAGTGGTTACAATTTCGATTTATGAACTATGATATCAAAGTTTTGAACTCGGCATCTTTCAATTCATCTACAACTGCTACATTCATACCATAACCTTTATCGACACAATCTCCATTCTAGAAGGATTTTGAACTGTTATCGTATACATTCGAACACTTCAACTTTACTCCCATATAAGATAGTCCTTCTTTGTTTTACCCTCCATAACGGTTATAAATAGGCGTTGACGTTGGTTTAGCCTACAAGGACTATTTGAGGTTATATTCTGCAATAGCTTATTATGTCTCACTTGAAAACAAAAAAATGAGAAGTTTTTTATAAAATAACTCTTTCAAAATTTAAAAATAAATTGAAGTTTCTTGTAAAGAATGTTGAGATAAAATCAACACTCTTTTTCAGTAGGGGCTGTAAAACAATTCTCTCGCATTTTACATGATTCAAAAGAGAATTAGCAAGTATTGCAGGTGTTCAGAAAACTGTGTTAATAGGATTAAAATAAAAATGGAGGAAAATAAACCTGTTAAAGCGGCCCGGGTATGGAAATGAAGCGAATCATAACTCCTGGAACATGTAAGAAAATAAGAAACATTTGTCTAAAAATCGTTCAAAAGTGTAGACAGTTTGAAATTTTTGATAAATAATATGCAAGTTTCCAAAATAACAGTCCGCAGGCGTTTGTCTGAAAAGGAGGCAATTGTCGACCTATCAAAAAACCACCCTCACTACCATGAAGAAAAACAGACTGCAGTGTACCAAACAAACAAAATATGATAATTGTAGATTGGATTCGTCACCATTACTGTAATCACTCACAGGTATGCTTCCGAAAAATTTTGTTCGATATAAGTTCATTCGTCGGCGCCGTTGTAAGTAATACCATTCAAGCTGATGTGTAGAAGAGCTCAGCATCCGGTCGTATCATGTTGTGTTGTGTCATCTCAACTTGAGACATTGAGCGCCTATACATTGTGGACCATGAGGCAAGACCGGTACAAATGAGTACTAGAAACTCGAGTACTGCCACAACTTAAAGAATGGTATAGAAACGAAACAAGAAAGTATAATTGCTTTCCTGGCTGTAAAAAAATTTACTGTCCACTCTGGTCGGAGAACTTGTGGAAGCTCACTAAACGGATTATCGATAAGGAATTAATAACCCTAAAGCGGCAATAATTTGAAACTCTCATCAGAGAACGGCATCACAACATGGATCTTTAACAACGTCTGCATAGAGAGCATGCCCAGAAGCTGTGATTTTAGCAAAAGACGATAGTACTTAATATTTACAATAATTTTGTTTGATTTGAGTTAATATGAATTCTACTTTTATATACCAATAGACCGATTTCGTCCTTTCCTGAGAATACACTCTTATTAATAAAAAATACGTACAACGTCCAAGCGTGATAATACAAAAATCTGAGTACTGTCCCTAATAATTTGGCCCCATACAATAGTATACTCAAGAGACTTCCGTTTAGATTTCATTTGTGTTTGGTCAGAACAGAGGAGACCCCTTTTAACTTACTAATACGGTCATCAATATGAAACGATCTCTAGGGTATAATAGGAATATTTGAATTTGATTCTAGTTTGATAAACTTTCAGAATATAAATATGGGATTTGAAAGAAGTTGAGCGACGAATTGAGAGATGACTTGACACACGTCTTTCTAATGGCTGCTAAAATCGTTTTCAAACTTATATTGTTTCTTTGAATACAACTGAAACTGTTTGAAAATGATTATATGTACCGTTCTTATTCCCTTTTTGAGTGCTTATCAATGTAGACGGCGATTCCTAAAACGACTCAAAAGTTCTCATATCCTGCTCAAAATTGACCAATACTACTTCTTTTACTTGTTTAAGTGTAAATGCTATATTTTGTCAAACAGAGAAAGTGAGGCTGGAAATCGAATGGGTCGAGGTAAAAGATAAAGAAACTTTAAGCTAAACATCTGCGGATACCAATACATCAGCTACATATCTGGTTATAGATTCATAAACGTTTCATTGTTCGGTTTTAAAACGATTATAATTTATTCTCTATCAACCTTGAGTTAAAACCGTGTTCTCCAGTTATTTTCATAACGAATTATGTACTTCTGGATATCATTCGATGTGTGGCTATCAAGTGTTGTCATCAAATTCGTCAGTTACTCATTTTAACGGTTTTCCTTCTTGTTGACTTGTATTTGAATCAAAATTTTTATTTAATATTGCTTTTCCGAACTGTTCAACATAATCCTGCCTAGAGCAGTTTCTGCAAGTCCTACTCGACAGGCAGACGCGGTTTATGAACACCAGTTTGCCTGCAGACAACTAGAACTTCCATTTATCGGGGCTATTTATTTGAAAAAGTACAGGTCTGTGGAATCGAATACCAAGGCACGTCTTTTTCGAATATTACAATCTACAGAAGTTCAAGATCAATATCCAAAGGCATCTCCACACGGCAGGCACCAGTCGAACTACTGGAGTGTCATGGGGCTTACTCTCTTTTGTTTGTTGTTTAACAAAAAATAACAGTCTCATGTGTTCATATGTAAGTCATTGCAATCGTCAAATATGTAATAATTTTTCTCTTTCACATACAATATTAGCAGTCATATAGCATTTTCTAATTGTATTTGTTCAATAACTTTCGGAGCTCTTTTTGAGAAAGATTGAATCAGTCATTCATTACGGCATTTCGTAACTCTTATTGGGAAAATAGAATATTTTTTAGATTATAAGATGATTTTTGATCAATTATTTTTATTTGAAGGTCAAATAAATTTCGGGAAACAATACTAAAAATCCTTTAATATTCCTGATATTAATCACAGTAACTACTATACAAATTAATAAATTTATTTGTAATACGTTGCTAACAAAATGGAATCCCTCTAGCCAATCTATTAGAGAATTAGACAATCTATTAAGTCAAGGCACGTATCAAAGATATTTATCCAATTCATATGAATTTGGGTCGGCCCCAAGAGCATTCCTCATATCTTTCTTGTTAATAGTGACAGTAGTGGTGAGATACTCGAAGGGTCACTATCAAATATCTAGGAATACATAAAGAGAAAGACAGAAGGACATTGTGTAAAATACGATAGCTTATTAGTTAAATGCCTCATTGTATAATTATACTTGACCAAAGGAAAATGTTGGTTGGTTAGCTATTAGTTTCATTATCTCATATTTACTCATACCTTTTCATTTACTCGTACCTTAAATTGTAATTAGTATTTTTCGTTGCATAACAATTATATTATAGGTTTGCTACAACCTCATCGAAAACCGTTCAGAAACGTTCATTTCTATGTGCAGTGCTTGGAATAGTTTTCCGATTGAAAATTGACGGAATACTACATAGTTTTTGATACGTTCCCACTGACTTTATGAATTATTGTGTTTTTAACCGATCATTTTGGTACATGATATTTGTCTGTTAATTATGAGGTTCATATTATTGACAGAGAACAGTTTGTGGGTGATATTTAGTAAACGCCATTAAAACACAAAGTAATTTCAATTTGATCGGAGAGCAGAGCTGCCATGAAAGCCATAACAGTTAACTGATGTGTCCTAGGTTGGTACTAAAATGCAGAAATATTCTACATAAACTCGTGAGTGTTGTCTACAAGGACCAACCCGTCAGCAAAACTACCAGATAATCCCGAAGCCATTCTTGGTGCAGCTGCTATCATATCTCTGAGAAGGACACATACAGATGCGTATCTTACTAACCAATTGCTCCATTTGAACGGTTGCGAAATACGCCTGGTCTAAGACATGGTCATATTTTGCAATAATATAGGTTTTGGATATAGGAAGGATGTTGTCACAAAATAAACTAGATTTTCTTAGAAACCAACAGTTGTTCTATCTCCACATAAATTCAATACTTGTTGTTCTATACATTCTACCATTCTTCAAATCAACATTATTGTTTCATACACAGTTCAATCTAGGAAATTGAAATTTTGCATTGAATAAGCCCATAACCAAAAATCACCTAATTAACCAGAAAAGTTATAGAAAAAACGTATTGCCTTGTAAAATTTTGCGAAGTAAATTCACAATACAATAAACAAACAATGTTTATTGAAAACGGAACTGGTTTCTAGGATTCCAAATGGACATAGTTGAAACAAAAAATTCACATCACAAATGCATTCATTGTTGCCTCTGGTATGCTTCCTGTTTTGAATAGAATCGGACTGCTGTGGGGGTATAAATTTCTTTTGGTTAGACTACTACTGCTCCATATTAATTAATTGACGAAATCGGAGAATATTTGACGAAAAACCAAATAAGACCGCATCACCAGCATGCTTGAAATAATTCTCATTTTAAAAAAGAAAACATCATGCGAATCTATTATAAAGTTTAGACTAGGCAATCAGGCAAAAAAGCTGAATTTGGTCAGTAACAATCTGTTATTGCAATTATCAAAATTATATTATTACTTCATCTATACCATTAATCATTTGGGTTATTTTTTATTTCGTAAAAAATTTCCATAAATGACTCTTTCCATTTTTTCGGTGGACAACCTCTTTTTCTTCTCGCTCGTCCCCAGGAGATTATGTTGAGAAGAAATATATTTCTTCACAAAATTTATCATTGGGTTCGATATTATCTGGAATGCAATTAACTCACATTCAGTTATATTTCTTTACACAAAACATTACTTGGACGTACTTTTAAGAGGTGAGGAATCGGTAGAAGCATTTTTTTTTCTATTTTTACGGACTATGGTTAATGTACTACGATTTATTCCATTTAATGAGGTGTATAATACTTCCTCTATTTTTTTAATAGCTTGTCGTCGCTCCTGGCTTTTCTCGTTATCTTTTGCCACTTTTCTCTATTTACACTTTTAAGCTTAAACTTTTTATATCGTTCTCAATAGTACATTTCCTCTTTGTTTAGGTTCGTTTTTTATCAACGAGTTCGAGCCTAAGCTCACCTGAACTGAACCA
Organism: Diorhabda carinulata; assembly: GCF_026250575.1. Classification (NCBI taxonomy): domain Eukaryota; kingdom Metazoa; phylum Arthropoda; class Insecta; order Coleoptera; family Chrysomelidae; genus Diorhabda; species Diorhabda carinulata. The sequence continues at coordinate 47,571,792 of NC_079472.1, read as the reverse complement.
CTAACTGAACGGAACTTAGAATCGGTAAAATAAAGAAAGCGATTAAAAATTATTGTTTCCTCAGACGAGGAACAGATTTTCTCGTATTTATGACTGACTGGTGTGAAGTTAACAAGAAATAAAATAAAAACCTCTATATATAACCTGACTAAACATAGCGTTTGATCTTTTAATATTTTTTGTTTTCGAATAAACCTTTTACAGAGTCCAAAATAACTAACAACTCCACATAACTGCATAAAAATCTCATTTAATATAATGGTATTCTAACATTTCAACTTGCATCATTCCAGAAAGTTTTATCATCAAAGTATCTTATAGCATTGTCCGTTATAGCACCATAAACATGACAATGCCACCAACAATAAGAATATACAATACATAGTGAACAGTAAACACAATCCCATTTCATTTATAGGTATTGACCAAATAGGGGATCTCTTAACTGTCCTTCACATCTCTGTATAGTGTCCCCGAGGCCGCAGGCCCGCCGGACTCTAGCCAGCGCGTAACAGCCGGTGATTTCCCCGGAGTGTAGTCGGCGTAGTGTGTATCGCTCATCGTATTTCCTTCAATCGATATGCTTACTCATTCGTATACTTGAAGAATTTTCTTACCGGCAAAATGTTCTTGGCTGGGTGCATAGTGCACAAAATTCGAATTTACAGATAATCGAATGTTCAGATCCGGCTACAGAACCATGAGAATAAATTCAATCTAAAACGTACGTCGAGATAAACGAATTATTCTAATCTCTATGTGGTATTTTATTGGGTATTTTCTCTGAATGCTTATAATGAAGTAATGGTGCAAAATGCTCATCAAAGTCGTTCAAGTTTTTGTCGTCTTAACGAAAATTTTCTTTTCTGCTTCACTTGCCTCATTTGTTTTTTCTCCCGCCTCTCAAAGCAATAATAACAAATTTCATCTATCCTTAGAAAGATATTATGAATAAGGATTTTGTTTGTCTGCCTTGGTTTTGTTTAATCTTTAATTTGAAATTTTCAGAAGACTCATTATGTTTTTGATAGATGTAATAGAAGTGAGAAAACTGCGTATTTAGATTTGATATGTTGCAACGTTCTACAAACAGGATTTTCCACCAGATTTTTTCTCGTATCTTGAAGACTTCTTTCATTTATATTCTATATATATTTTCTACAATAACTCTTATTATTGTCCACTTTTCAGATATTTTGCCTCAATGTAATCTATGCGTAAGTATCATTGAATACGTTATTGACCCCTCTATGTGCGAGTGTTTTTCTCAATCTTTCTAGAGGTCGTCCAATTTCTCTTATGCTGGTTTATGTATTGAAATATGTTTTGATTTTTCTTTTTGTCTGTAAATGTTTGTTATTCTTCCTAGTTATTCTTCCAAGTAGCATCTCTAATTATCCTGAATATTGTCTATATCACTCTTATTCTGCCTAACATCTTGCTACGATTTCTGTTATTCTATCTTGAAAATCTTTTTATTAACAACCATATATGCATTGCTGTAATTACTAACGTCATTAAAAGTTAGAAAGTATCATATTAAACACCTCTATTTCCTGCCCTCATTAGGTCAGTACCAGAGCTGGCGTCTTCGTCTCCGTTATTTCTTTGCTCAACAAATTACTTTGCTGTTGAATAAATAAGGTTTGTGAACTACTTGCAACAGCTTCAGAAAACATGGTACATTGGTCATACAGCATATTGGCAGTTTTGGTTTTATTCTCTATTTATACAACCTTCTGCCACAGTACTAGATTTCCATCCTCCCGGACTTTTTAATTGGAGTACTTTTGCACAGCTATTGGCAAGTAAGGTAGCGGCGAATCTTCTCAGAGCGTGGCCTATAAAGTCGTAACAATTTTTCAGGAAAAACTAGCAATTGTATTGTACTCAATTAGTTGATTTGTTACTATCCCTCCTCTAAGTTGAACAAAAAAACGATTTCTATGTTTTTCTCAAATTCATGTAGTGTCGAATGATCTTCACCCATACTGGATCAGTAATGAAAAATGATTTACTTGTATGTATTTTAGAATTTGGAATTTCAATCGAAGTATTTTTATCAAAAATAGCAGCATCGAAAATTTTCATTTTCAGTAATTCGTCCGTCCGAGAAGTTCGAGAGATGCCTATTATTAATGCGACATAGAACAATAACAAAAATATAATAATAATAACTGTGTACTTGTATGAGCTTAAACACGATTTTTTTCCTGGAAAATAAGTTCCATTCATTGTGACTGAAGCCCATATTTTGTCGTTTTAGGAAGGTCAACAGTTTCTCATGTTTCAAAATATCAATTTTTTTTTAGTTCGTAGCATCGTTCAAATCATACTGTACATTGCCCACAAAGTGAACGGCTTCTTTTGTCTGGTTTCTTCTCCAAAATACGCTAAGACTACACTTTCGGAACTGGTATTCTTCACCTTTTTTTCGCACCATTTTCTATATAATTCTCTTAATTCAAGATTCGCGAACTTAATATCCATTCGACTTTATCTAACATTTATTTATATTGGTGACAGTTGTTTACCACATAGAAGCAGTAACAATATAGGTATCTGCTAGATTGTTCCGAGAAAAATTTCTAGTAATTTTTTGATAAATGTAATATTCTAGGTAAGTTTAGGACTAAACAAAGATTTATTCATTTTGTTCAAAATATTATATATTAAAAAAATTGATGATTTCCATACCAAGTCCGTTCAGGCGTTCTACCCAACCGATTTGCTTAATTTTTTTTTTCAATGAAAGGTATTGATGCACAGATCAGCCATCAACCATCGAATTTCATCTAATTTTCACCATTAGTTATACTCGAATGCGATTTCCTGTAAATTACTTATGGAAGTTTTTCACATACACACGTTCTATCCTCAATATCTCAGGTTCTATTCAAGATAGAGACTTCGTTTTTGTTTAAGAACACTCGCTTGAGTTTTTGAACATTTTAATCAGTGAGTTGGAGGGGAGCTAGGCGCTGACATTCAATGTGGAGTTATGGATTTTTGTAGGTTTTTGGCAATTTTTCAACATTCAAAGATCTATATCTCAGGTTCTAATATAGCTACAGAGTTCGTTCTTTTCTATTATAATGATTGTGTAATATACTATTGTATACTATTGTAATCAACACAAAACAACAATTGGAAAAAAGGTAATTATCATTCAAAATAGTTTGAGTTTAGAACGTCCTATCATAAAATACTTCCATGTCAACAACTGATTCATAAAATTTGTGATAGTTTGGTATTTGTTGAACAACGCTAGGCATACGGATAGGAATAGAGAGAAATGTATCAACAAAAGTAACGATTATGAACAATTAACTTATGATATGATGTATTTCACATTTCTCTATTATCAAATTCCAACGGTGATCTCAATCAGCAAAAAGATCTCCTATGAAGTGGAGAATGTCTGAACGGTAAGGGAGTTTGTTAAGTGACTTTCAGAGAAGCCGCTTCGCTATCAGAAAAGGAGTTATCCTGCGACTACAGGGAGAGTTCGTTTAGCAACCTCCAGAGGCGCTGCGCGATCCCGAAGGAATGAATTTTTGTGACCACAAATAGAGCCACCCGAGATCCAGAGCATCTCAGTCAATTTCGAGGCAAAATCAGAGGATGATCCAGAACATAGTGAGAGTGTTTATCGGGATGGAGAGATCTCGGTTGACATGTGTCGTTACTGAACAGGATATAATTTGCTATCACTCTTTTGGGAGGTTATCAGAATGGTCAGAGTTATCACAGGAGTGATAACAAATCATATCCTGATCTTCATTAACGACACATGTTTATAAGTGACACATATTAACCGTAAAAGACAATACGAATTATGATACCGCCAAATTTTTGACAACTGAGGAAAACTACAAGAAACAACATATATTGCCCCAAAATGATGAATGCATTAATGAGAAAACTGATTAAAATAATCTTAGTGTGATCTATCTTTTCATAACTACCTAGCCTATAAAAATTTGATGTCATTCATAATCTAACCAATAAAAATAATGATTTCTATAGTAATCAGAATCTATATTTCTATCAAACGTCATTTTGAATATTGAATTTGAAACCCATGAATTTAATGTTTTTACAAGAGTTAACAAAATTTAAAGCCTCCGCAAGTTTTAATTAATTATTGTAAATAAATTTTATTATTCGTTATATATATTTATACATATACTTTACATTGTATTTGATCTTAATTTCAGTCCCAGATAATGAGTGGACTATCTTCAATTTATTTTCCGAGCTTTATTCTACTTATGTATTCATCGTCATATTATTAAAGGTTGTGAAGATTGTAAAAAGCTCGAAAAATATATTAAAGTTAGTTCTGTTTGGTGTTACCTTGCCACGTTCCCAATAAGAAACCGCTCATAATATAGCTGGCGAAGACTTCTGTTGTCTTATAGTATACATAAAGATTTAAAAAATTTGACTCGGTCTAAATATATGTTTGTAGATTTTGAATTTTTAGTTTGTCTCTGCTTTTTCTATTTCTAATTAGTTAGGCTTATTTGTGATTTTAGTTGGTATTTCTTCGTTACAATATAGTTGTTATTGTTAGATCTATTGTTTCGAAGTTCATCCCTAGTCTAGGCGTACTTTCCTTTTCAGAAAAAACGGCCCCGCTAGCAATAGTGAGGCTGGTGTGGGGAAATCAGAAAACTTCAAGGAACTTCAAGGAACCAGAGAGTACCTCGCCCAGGCGCTCGTAAGCCTGGACGATGTGGTCTCTGAGTTTTCGATGGGAGCGTAGTAGCCCCCTAACGATACCCCATCTGAGCATGTCAAAGGCACACTTTTAATGAAAGGGTAACAGATAATTCCCTTACACCTGTGCCGTTTCAGCAATTTCAACAGCACCTACCTTTCTACTAAGGAAAAAACGATTTAATTTCTATAAAGATTCATATCCGCAATAATTGGTTAAAAACTCTTACAATGGTGACAGCAATAACGAAATTTTACCAATTTTTACACTTTCAACCCTATTCCTAATAATATTCCAAGTACTATTATTGTTTCGTTTGTTAGTGTTCTCTAGGTTTTTTTTACTCATATCAAGCCTTTTCCATTTCTCTCTTACACATATATTTTCTTAATTGTTGTCATTGAAGTTCTTTTGTTTCGCCAACCAAACAACTTTTCTTTGAAATTTGTTTTATCTTAATCGACATACTTTTTGGCTATGTCTTTCCAATATAGAAAGTTTAAATTGAGACTTTATTATCTTCTATGTGTATGTCGAATACGAATGTGGAAGTTACATCACATATCCAGCCGAAGACATTTGCTAACGAGTATTCGGGGCAAGGAGCAGAGGAATTTCTCTATCTAGAAGCTGAATATCAAATCAAGTGATAAGTACATGCTGATCTAAAAATGTCTCGTACTCATAGATAGCCTTTAGGGTCAAAAAGACGTGCTACTTTTAAAAGAGAAAATTCTCCAGAGACACTCTTAGCTATATCGGCACAATTTTCGTCTTTTTTCATCAATGTCGTGTTAAGAAATTTTCTTAAAGGACTGGGAATGGAAATATATCATTGAAAAATAATCACTCTGAATCTAATAGTGATTAAAGTTCAGAAAATATTTTACTGAAAAAAACTGTTTTTATATATAGAAGCGTGTCTTGAATGGACTATTGGCTTCTTAATGAACATGTCTCAGCTCAAGGAATCATTATACATTCGTTAAACAGGCTAATTAACTATTTCACATTCCATTCAACAGTACAAAGTCGAGTACTTGAAACCAAAGTATTTGGGAGTGTTCTCAAATTTTTAACTACACCTTTCATCACTACTTATTTCCTCTCTACATGTCTTCTATCAGTTGCTCAGTCATTTCCCATGAAGTTGAGCTAATTTCGTTGCTTATTATGTATGTAAAAAAGCATGTGTCTAGCACCTCGTATATTTTTCATCTAGCATTTTAGATATGAAATCAAAAATGAATATTTGTTATGACTTCTGAACTTTCCTTTTTTTCGCAACCAATGAATTTCTTACAATCTCCTGACGTATGTACTCAGTTTGCCAAACTTATTTAAAATTCATAATTGTCGATTTACTGCAGTACGATGGTTGCTACTTAAGTTTTAAGCCAGACAAATAAAAACAAATATTTATAATTGGATATGGCTTTATCGTTTCTCAAAATATTCTCTGTTAATAATGATACACTTTTGCATGCGTTTAAACCAATTATCGAACCATTTTTTCCATTTCGATTGAGTTACCTCCAAAACATGTGATTTGAACGCATCAACCTTTTCTATGGGTGTAGAAAAACGTTGTCTTCGCTATTTATTTCTCATCTGCGGGATTACGAAGAAATCACTGGGTACCAAATAAGGATTGTGTATCAATCAAAATTGACTGTTAATCTATATAAAAGTGGCAGCTTGTTCCAAAACAACAGGCGACCATCTGCTTCAAAGTGCTAACTGAGCGAACGTTTTGTTGGATTTGGCTCGTCTAGAAAAACCGATAGTTTATTTTCGGATTCATATGTATAGATCTACGATTCGTCTCTTATCACATAGACGTCGTTTGAAGCAACGCGATTGTTTTTTTTCAGAATTTCTTTGCAGAAATCGACACGAGCATTTTGAGCGATTGTCAAATTATACAGTATTCAACGCGAACAATTCCTTTTAACAGCAATATGTTCACGCAATATTGAATGTTTGCGAGTGGAACTAATGCCCAAGTGGACCTTAATTTCATGGTATATCACAAGACGATATTGCAATATCCGTTCACTCTAGTATCGATATTTCCTGACAAAACAGCCGATTTTGGTAGACGTTCACGAAATTCATCCTGTACCGAAGTTCGACCACCATTGTATTCGTAAAACTAGTGACACACGGTGGCTCGAGATGGTACTTGATGACAGAAAGTCGAAGCAAGTTGATCGGCACAATGATGTTGGTTTATCTGTATCAAAGTAATAGAAAATCATCCCACGTAAATGTTCGCGATTTAATTCCATTTTTTGGCCAAGATGAATGTTTCAACTATCTGTAAATAAATCCAATAGCATTCGTTCGACAACACATTCTGCGTACGTTCATCATTAAAAATGTCAAACTTTATGATGATAGATTTGACATATTCACATCAGTATTACCATATCTCAAAACTTAGTAGGAGCCCTCGTATCCTTGCATCTTTGGACTATAGCTTCTTCGAAATTACTGCTTGGTGATTGGGACATATTTCACCAATTTGATGGTGTTTCTGCTTTTAAATAATTGTCTATTGAATTTGCTGTATTAGTTTGATTATAATATATAAGTTTTATTATACATATATTATTGGATTTATTTCAAATGATATAATGAAGAACATGGTATGAATTTATAAGATTAATGAAGACTACCAATATATACGTAACGTCTGTTTTTGTTTATACTCAAAAATGTTTACAAGTCAAAATGATGTGATTGATTAATTTGTTGAAGTATGGAGCAAATTCGACAGTAACTAATGGTTTTTAATGTTTAATATTTCACGATACGACTATGACTCTTTGTCGGTTTATCACGTTCGAACTTAGCATATACGACGTGCTCCTCATACAGTATCAATTGTAGCATTTTCTTAGAAATCTGCCTCGATTCTCATATTCTTTTTGTATGTCGGCCATGTTCTTATTATGTTGGACGAGATACATAGACGCAGATGGGGTTTACTAAACCATACGCTCTTGGGATTTGGTTTTTTGGTTTTTATTTTGCGGTTATGTGAATGAGTGTAACACAAAACGAGAATTTCATGCTACATTTTGTTTCGGAGATATAAATCTGCTGTATATAATCCTTTACGGACATTTTTCAGTGAAATTTTAAATTATCATGTTCGATATTCTATGATCGAGCGAACTCGTATTAAAATTAAATTTGCTCAGAAATAAATTGATAAAAAAATTTAATCTGCGTTTATATAAAGTTCAATATTTCAGTGATATCTTTTTTTTACAAATTAATCAAAGAAACATTCCAAATTTTCAATATAAGTAGCGAAATAATGAGATAAAACAGTCTTATCAAAAGGTGTTAGTTAACTTTTACTTAGGAACATCGAAGGACCTAACATATCGGTTTTAAAAATTGTTTTGTGATAAAATTATCGTTGAAAATTTATATTTTTTCCTATTGTTATATCTTATATTACTTCGAGGATTATAAAAGACAAATTGCGGAAATATCAACGTCATTTGAACAGTTAGGGTTATATTCACCTGTACATCGGTATTCATCGTTTGAAATAAACTCACTTATCTTCACCTTCCAATCTTAGTATATGTGGAGCCCAAGCAATAAAATTTCATTGAATTTGGGATTTATATTCATTGCGTAAAGAAATGAAATATGTGGAATTTTAATAAAAACGATCCGCCCTATACGGGTAGATCTGATTGCGTCACTTTTATAAACAACATGAAATATACATATGAAATTATAAACAGGGTGTGATTCCTTCATCAAATGTATTTTTCATAACCTTTCTCTACTCTATTGTTAACCACTCAATATTTCCTCTCAGAGAGAGAATATCAATAATGTATAAAATTAAAATTAAAAACAAGAACTATTATTTAATAGTTTCAGATAAAGTTGGTACTAGTACTAAATACTCAACTTTGCTAGGTTTGTATCTAAACATCTTACAAATGACACATCAATTTATTTTGATAGCAAGGCAACTATCAAAGTTCAGTACTCATCGACATCAAACAGACATTGGAATACTGAAAAAACTAAATAAGCATAAAAGAGGTACTTGAATAATGGTTACTGGTTCATGTAATCAAAAGAAATAGAGAAGAAACACTCTCCAGAAAAGGAACCTTTCACAAAAACAGTTTTAGAAGAAGGACAAAACGGAGAGAGAAGTACTTTAGAAGTGTCTTTTTGAGCTGAATTATAATATATAGTTTCTTGAAAACTTTGATACCGCTAGATCCAAATAATATTTCAGTAAAACTGAACAAGACATACTGCCTCACTTACACTTGATAATATCAGGTCTCGCAGACACTGGAAAGTGTAGATTCGGTAAGTGATGGAAGACAGTTCAGTTCACTTAGTTTTAGCATGCATTGTCAATGAAAACATACGCAAGAAATGTTTCAAATTAGAAACCTGTAGGTTTGATGATCTAACTTTCTTAATTCCAGCATACATACTGGAGTTTAATTCTAGATATGGAAGGCGAGCCGTAGATGTTGAGAATAGTTCTGTTAGTCAGCACAAGAGGTCTTAAGGTTACAGTCTAGCATAATATCTAACAGTTAAACTGCTAATAACTGTACTAATAGTAGGAATTTTTTATTACGACTAGTAAAAGTTATGTTCTTATATTATATTTGCTTGATTATAATTTGTTAATCCAGATGATCATTTGTGTGTGGAGGTGTCGTATAGCTCTTGGAATAATTTCATTTTGTGAGATGGAAATTGCATTTATGTTAAATTTGGAGAACATGGCTTCGAGAAATAGATATAAGTAGAAACATTAACTGCCGTTATAGAAACTCGTTAATTCAGTGATGTACTAAGATTTTATAAGGGAACTATAATACAACTACAACGATACTTACACAGATCATCAATTCAATGATTGTGAAAAGTAACTTTTAAATAATTATTGAGCCAAGTTAATAGGCTGATGGATTTGAATTTGACGGTAGAAAAATTCGTAAAATTGTTTAGTCTGAAATTGAATTTCGCCAATGGAATTTATCAAAATGGAACATTTTGAAAAATCTAAATGTACAGTTGTTTCAACTCAGTGACTTATTCTGTTGTAACAATTAATTCTTGGTACTTCCATGGTTATATGTATGATGATGCATTTATATTGACGTGAAAACATTTTCCAATTTTTTAATGCGTTGTGAAATATATTTGTTAATTTCAATTTTTCGCTTTAGACTCCGAATAAAGTAAACTTAGCGTTTTTGATTATGGTCCGCTATTTAATTTTATGTGAATTTTCGATAAAACTATCTTATTCTCAGACTTCTCAATCAGCAATCAGCTTATATCATTTGCTACTGGAGTGCTTTGAACGATAAATTAAGGCAAATAATGAATTATTATTCCAGAAATATATGCAATTTTATCTGTCTTCACCTCTTAAAAACTTTTTCGGTATTCTAATTTTTCTTCATTACAGAGACGTGCTCCATAAAATTAACTATTGTGCCCTTATTAGTTAATTAACCGCGAACGGCTATAATTTTTTGATAAGTTTATAGTCCTTCAAAAACTTTATTTTGTGATTTTCTATCCCATACTCTCAGTTTATTTGCTATCTCTTACGATGATATTCATAGATCGGTGGGGCACTCTTGGACAACTCACTGGTTCATGAACTTTAGTTTTACAAGATCTAATAATATTTCGAAATTCAATACTGCTTTTTCGGTTTTTGTTGCCTTCATTCCACCCTTTGAATTTCTGTTTGATATTATTACCCACAGAAATTGGAACTGTTAGTTAATTAGTTGATTATATTCGCTAGTTCCCCATATATTTTGTAACATGTTCATTTTCATACAATTCGTGTTCATTTGCTTCTACTTTTCTGGGACGTTTTGTATTTCTCTTTTTGATCAAGTTAACAGTACCATATTGTCTGAATAAGCACTACATTTGTATATCGAATATTCCCAGTAGTATTATTATTTAGCTTTTCGGCAAAATGGCTTTGCAAAATGTTGAACAACGAAGGCCAGAGTGGGGTATTGTATTTTAATCCTTTATCTACATTGAGAGCTTTTTATATTAAACATATTGTTAAATATACTAACAAAAATTGTTACACTCGTAGGCTAATATTACCAAGAATGCATTCTCCTTCGTTATCCTTGCCTAATGCCTTGAATACTCTCTAGAATTAAAGAATCCTCCGATCAATGATAACCTGTAAACATTATTGTACCAGTGGTCCGACCCTGCCTGTATTATATCTATGATAACTGACTGAGATTAGGCCTAGTAGAGTCTTTGCTGCTTTCCGTTGCAGTATTTCTGTCGCCCAGCCTTAAAAGTTTGCCTCACTTACGAATGTTTTGGCTTTTTTGTAGCTATATGACTGGAGCCATTTGTCTTTTATCCCTTTATCACAGCTTGAAGTCTGTTCTAATCAACATGCTGAGTTTCAACAGAATTCAAATATCTAATATAGTTCAATCCAGAGATTGTTAAAAGGAGCCAAAATATGGAGTCCATATAATATTTATCGAGATATATAACATTTGTTTATTGAGTTTCCAGTGTTTCTGTTAATGAAGTAAATAATAACAAATAAATAATAACAATATATAGTCCAGAACAAATTTTTGAACTTAAACAACATATTAATTCATGTTCTCCCAAATATATAAGAAACAGAGAAATTTATAAATTTGATGATCTTAATATCAATAATAGTAGTACACTACCGTTGAAATCATTTTCCTGCGATACTTATATACAAATTATCAAATCAAGTATCGAGCTGGTGGCGTGAGGAGTAGCCATGACGGTATTTCATCTGTAATATATGAACAAAATCCTTCGATGTTTCAATATTAATTATATATGTGATGTTATCCACTTTAACGCTTATCTCCTTGGCGATAATAATCTGAACACAGTCCACCAGCGATATTCCGACGAAACTTGACATGCAATACCGTAATTTATTATTGTTTCTTCATTATTTTACACGCTTCGTGTAAATGTCCTGTGTGGTTCATAATGGAATCAGTGGCTTTACATAAAGGAAATGTTATCGAATCTGCTTATTGAAAAAACGATATAAAATAAATATAATTGATATATTATCAATTCTGGGACTTTTATTATACATAACTTATATTGATGTATCAATTAAAACTACTGACTTGTCCAAATGAAGACAGTAATCAACTTATATAAAATATAAGAAGCTTCCTGAATTAAATACGTTTAGGGAAAAATGTGATTCTTTTTTAAAAACTGATGTTCATGAGATATTTTCAAGAAATTAGGAATCTATTCAGAATTCTCAACGTCTTTAATTTAATCTACTAATATACAGATTTATTCTTCCCACCGAAAGTTTCTAAAGAAATAGTGATGATGTGCTATCCAACTAGTTGATCGAATTAAATAGAAATTTCAAACGGGCACGGAATATTTTTGACTGTCATTGACATATATTAGATCAAAATATGACTTTGTGTTACTAACAAAAAATAACAAGTAAATCTTACAAAGTACACGTTTGATGCATAAACTCACCCAGGTAAAACCGGTCCTTCCCAAAATGCATCAGTCTTTTCTATTGCTTGATGTGATTCCTACTTCCTTGGGCTTCGTGGAAATGTCAAGTTATCATTTTCAGGATAGTACCATGCACTTTACTTTTAGTCTTCATATTGGGATTATGTATTTCGTAGTCTCCAGAAGAGGTAAATTCCTAGCCTTATTACGATGACGTTCAATCTCTCGTCTCTTCTATTTGTCCTCTATGCTATCCTTCAGTTGGATGTTAGGGTGGATTTTCAACTTTTGAAATCTTTTTCCTCCGCAACACGGGTCTGCAAAAAAATTAATTAGGCCTCGGCACTATTCTCGATAATTTTTATGTGTACTGACGCCTTGAATCCAAATTTAACAGTCGTTTTCTTCCATTACCCACCACTTTTGGGGGAGCTTCTATTTTTATTACTTGTCGATAATAATAATAAACTTGATTCAAATAGAAGGGGAATAATAATAATTTTAGCTGAAAACAATTATAAATAATGAAGATATGTACCGTTATTTGGTTCTCGCTTTCTTTTTATAACCTTTTCATACCCTGAGATGCAGCTCATCTCAAAAACTCACAGTAATCCGCCAAGATGCTTACATCTTACTTGACCTGAAGATCTCTTCTCATCATAACGATGTCATGAAGTAACCGTTCCCCGTATTCATCGGAGACTGCTCCTGAATTTTCAAGGACAAAATCCAGGTGCGAGTGAAGAAAGTGTACTCTAAAAGACTTGTTACATCCTATTGCCTTGTACGCTAACAGCAATTCCTCGACTTCAGCAATATAATCATCACTTTTATGGTTACGTAAAAAGTTCAAGTAACGTTATCTAGTTTGGAGACCAACAGAAACTCCTTCCTTGATTTTAGCTACGCTCAAACGAGCTTTAATACCGGAAATATTAATTAATTATTGTAAGTAAAATTTTATTATTGTTATACATTTATACATATTTCTTATATTGTATTTGACCATAATTTCAGTCCCAGACGATAAATACCTAAATATTCGAAAGCTTGGAAAGTATATTAAAGTTAGTCCACTTTGGTGTTTCCTATATATATATATATATATATATATATATATACAGTGCTTTTCAGATAAAAGTATCCACCTTTAATAACTTTTGTAATACTGGTATTTAGAAAAAATCCAAAAACACGTCAATTTATGTTGGAAGGGGCAAGCATTATGGCTTATTTAAACTTACTGGAAAAGCCACCCCCTCACCCCTAGCAGCATCCCCTTTATTTTTTTAAATTCTTTTTCATATTTTTTATGTAAAATTTGGATACTCCTCTTTGAGCTGATTTCAAAAATGTATAATACTTGTAGGTTAAAGTGGTTAGTTTATGAGATAAACAATTTTTCTTTTAAGAGCACAAATTTTACTTATTATTTACTTTCACCTTATTTGCCTGTACTAAAATGGGTTGTACAACAGTTCAAACTCTTTAATCTTTTTAACTGTGCTATTTATTCTACTTAAAAAATCCAAACAACAAAAAACTCTACTTTTTATTAAAGTTTGACATTGTCAACTAGAATTTGTAGTCACTATTGATAGTGTAATTTGATACATTATTTATTTTGTTTCTCTGAAATGGTTTACTCTTTGCAAGAAAGAATTGAAATTGTAGGTTTATACTACCAAAATAATAATTGTGCAAGAGCTGCTGCTAGAATATTTAACGAATTACATGACGGAAGACATGCAACTCATAAGTATGTAATTCAACTGATGGAGAAATTTACCACAACAGGGTCTGTTTGCAATAATGTGCATAAGCGAGAGGGACTCGTAAATAACGAAGCAATCCAAGTGGCAATTTTAGGGCAAGTCAGCTTAGAGGCTCAACAACCCCAATCGTTGTCAACAATAAGTAGAGCGATCGGTGTTTCATCTTCTACAGTTTTCCGAGTTCTACATAAATTCAAGTACCACCCATACAAAGTTAAGTTGGTGCACGAGTTGAATGAAGATGATTTTGATCGTCGTCTAGAGTTTTGCGAATCAATGACGCAAATTATCAATAACAATCCACAATTGTTAAACAATATTTGCTTTTCTGATGAATGCTCATGGTCATTAAATGGCTTAGTAAGTAGGCATAATTGTAGATATTGGGCTGAAAGTGATCCACATATTATGCGTGAATTCCATACACAACATCCCCAAAAGTTAAACGTTTGGTGTGGTATCCTAGGTGACCACATTGTCGGACCTTTCTTCATCAACGGAAATTTAAATGGTGAATCATATCTTGAGTTACTCAGGGAAGGGGTTGACCCACGTATTACAACAATAATAGAAAATGATAATAACCTTTCCGAAGATTTACTGGTATTTCAACAAGACGGAGCTCCCCCACACTATGCTATGCCTGTCCGACAATTTTTAAACGAAACATTCCCCGCTCGTTGGATAGGTAGAAGGGGGCAGATGATGGAGTGGCCACCTAGGTCACCGGATTTAACACCCCTAGACTTCTTTTTATGGGGGTATTTAAAAACAAAAGTTTATGCTACCCAACCAGAATCTCTGGATGATTTACGAGAGAGGATAGAAAATGAATGTCGACAATTAAATCCAGCCGTATTAAGCAATGTCAGAGAGGCATTTCAAAATAGATTATACCATTGTATGGAAGTGAATGGTACTCATTTTGAACACTTATTGTAACTTCATAATAAATAGCACAGTTAAAAAGATTAAAGAGTTTGAACTGTTGTACAACCCATTTTAGTACAGGCAAATAAGGTGAAAGTAAATAATAAGTAAAATTTGTGCTCTTAAAAGAAAAATTGTTTATCTCATAAACTAACCACTTTAACCTACAAGTATTATACATTTTTGAAATCAGCTCAAAGAGGAGTATTCAAATTTTACATAAAAAATATGAAAAGTAATTTAAAAAAATAAAGGGGATGCTGCTAGGGGTGAGGGGGTGGCTTTTCCAGTAAGTTTAAATAAGCCATAATGCTTGCCCCTTCCAACATAAATTGACGTGTTTTTGGATTTTTTCTAAATACCAGTATTACAAAAGTTATTAAAGATGGATACTTTTATCTGAAAAGCACTGTATATACTTATATATACTTACTTCTAAATGAATTAATTTGTTTTATTTTGATAATTTTTAAAAGAAAGATAAATTCTAACGTTTCGACATTTCTTTAAGTCTTTATCATATTTTGATGAGTTTATCTACCTTAGATACTTAACGATACAAGGATGTATGGATATCTAGTTAGCCTAGACCAGTTCCAGTACCTGTATTTAATTAAAAGGGTTAAGAGGTAAGCAGATTTACGAATATATGCTTAATACCCTTAATGATCAATGCAAGCTTCAAAAGAGGTAAATTTTCCATTGAAGATGAGGACCGATCAGGAAGGCCAGTTTCTGTGGCCAAAAATATCGATGCAGTTCATGACATGATTTTATCATACCGTCGAATTGGGCTAAAACGGATATCTGAAGCACTGAATATTTCATACGAACGCATTCATCATATGTAGTTCACGTCAATTTGGACATGAGAAAGATTGCTGCAAAATGGATCCCCAAATGTTTGAATATTGACCAAAAGCGTACAAGGGTAAAAGCATTGCGATCAATCTGTGGTCGATTTGAAAACTATGTAGACTTCTTAAGCCGAATTGTTACTATGGATGAGACTTGACTAAATTTCTACGATCCAGAAAAAAAGCAACAATCGATGGAAGTGCGACACTCTGGTTCTGCAAGACCTAAGAAGTTTCGTGTCCAAACTCTGCTGAAAAAGCTGTTGCTCCAGTTTTTTGGGATTGCCATGGAGTAATCTTAATTGATTTTATGGATAAGGGTAGAACAATAACTAGATATTACTATTCGACATCACTGACCACTCTACGTGTAGGACAACGCCCCTGCACACAAATCTCATGTTGCCATGCAAAAAATTCGTGATTTAGGGTTTGAATTACTAGAATACTCCCCTTATTCACTAGATTTGGCTCCGTTCGACAATAATCTCAATCCTCAACGGAAAAAAAGTTTAAAAGGTCCTAAATTTTCTTCCAACGAGGAGGCAAAGAAGCTGCGGAGGTCTGGTTTGCAGAGCAAGAAGAAACATTTTTTTGAAAGGTCTAGATATGTTGCAGGTTCGCTGGAATAAATGTATCCAATTAAGAGAATATGTTGAGTAATAGAATATTGTGACATTGAAATTTTATTTGCTTCTATAGTAGACTAAGAATTTTTCAATATATCCTCGTATGTTCTTTATGACTTATACTATAGGCATATATATATATTTATAGGAAAATATTTTCTAAGGAATATATATATATATATATATATATATATATATATATATATATTCCTTAGAAAATATTTTCCTATAAAAGCATACCATGTCTATTGCCTGTAAATCCAAACATCAATCATTATATACTGAACAAAACATATATTGACTCACTCACTTGAATCTCTTAACTGCATTCATTACTATAATCTGGCAATCCAAATGCATACCAAGGAGATCTTAGTAATCTCTATCCTTTCGTATCGAGAGGATTCTCGTATCCTGACAGATAGAAAGCGGATATCAACGGATTCCGATTGCCTAATCAGTCGTGAATATCAGATCTAACTGAGACAGCTTTTAGCAAAGTCGTTACCTGAAAGAAACTGCCACCGATGGAGAATTTGGATTTATTTTATATAATCTTTTGTTTTCGGTAAAAACTGAAGTATATCAGAAAAAAATTTTTATTATAGATTGAATCATTCAATGAAAGAAACTGCAACCGATGGAAAATTTGGATTTATTTGATATAATGTTTTGTTTCCGTTTTTTTATTGTTGATTGAACCATTCTACGAAAATTATTGACAAGTTTGATAGTTTTTTCAACATATTTTCTAATGTTTACCCCTATTATGGATGCCCTCGATTCACCACCATCAATTTCTTGATTCAATTGGTGGTTTAAGCTTTAGGTTTATTGAAGTAAATTTGAATTCGTATAGATGTATAGCTGTGTGCATCAAATTTGGTTCCACTTCACATTATTTTTCTCACTTTCCTTTGTTGTTTGTTTGAGACTGACTTTGCATTCTAGCAACTCAATTTGGTTCGAATTTTCAGTTATGATTTGAATACTTCAATTTTCTTTTCAAACTAGAAATTCTTACGCGTAATGAATGTATTTTTTATGTTGACAAGATTCTATTCAATATAAATTATATCACATCAGCGACAATAATTGATTACTACGTAAAAATGAATATTTTTTTACAAATAAATACTTTGGAGAATCGATATTGAACCTGTCACTTTTGGAACTCAATATAAATTGAATGTTTGGAATTAATTTCCCTTGGTTTCCTTTTCATATGTTTTTGTAGATGAATTGTCTTGATAATAAATAATAGCAACCAGAATCAATATTGCAATTATTCAATATTTCTATCAACGACAATTTGAATATTGAATTTTGATTCCTATGAATTTAGAAATTTTTACAAGAAATAATATAATTCCAAACCACCGAAAACCTTAATTAATTATTGTGAGTAAAATTTTATTTTCATTTATTCTTCTATGCCTGCGTTTGGATAACGTTGAAAATAGACAAGCAATACTTCAAGTGGATAAACTTGCCGCTATAAGGGCAGTGTTTGACAAATTTGTTTCAAACTGTTATATACACCAGGACAATATATGACAATTGATGTGGAATTGGAATCTTTCCGGGGGCGTTGTTCATTTCGCCAGTACATTCCGAATAAACCTGCCAAATATGGGATCAAAATCAAGGCAATGGTAGACGCTCACACATTTTATATCTACAATATGGAAGTATATGTAAGAACTCAGCCTAACGGTGTATATCAAGTCAGCAATAAAACTATCGACATAGTACAAAAGCACCAATTTCTGGGAGTCATCGCAATTTACTTTTGATAATTGGTACACCTCTTACGAACTAGTAAATACGTTGCGTGAGACATATGGTTTAACTTTAGTGGGAACTCTCAGAAAGAACAAAACACAAATTCCATTAGCCTTTTTGCAGATAAAGAACAGGAAACCAAAATCATCAATGTTTGGATTCCAAAAACTTAATACCATAGTTTCTTACGTTCCAAAGAAAGGTGAAAATGTGATCTTACTCTCCTCCGTTCATCACGATGACACAATCGATACATCCACTGCAGACAAAAATCTACCAGAAATCATCAGTTTCTATAATTTCGAATGGAGAATAGAGAAGTGGATATAGTGGATGAATTATCAGGAAGTTCTAGTGTAGAGAGTAACTGCCGCTAAAAATTTTTTTCGCTCTAATGGATTTAGCAGATATTTACAAGAAACGACGGATATTCCTTGAAGGACTGGGACTTGCAGTAGTTCAACCAACTTTGCAAGTAAGGAAAAATAATCCGCGAATTTCGAAAGGTCTACGCCTCAAGATTTTCGGTATACTAGGGGAAACAGAGCCACCAGCTAAAAAACAAAATACCAGACAAGGAAGATGTCAAGAATTTCCCAGAAGTAAAGACAAAAAATCAAATTAGACATGTGACATATACGGAAGATTTATTTGTTTGAATCACCTACACTTCTTTTGCGAAAGTTGCTGCAATTTGCTAAACGAATAACTTTTTTTGTTTGTTGATATGCCACACATCACTTTTCTAGCTGATAACTTGAACATCTCCTTCAGTAGTTTTCCAATTTTGTAGTAAATACATCTAAAAGCCTACTTCTGGTACAAAAAGTGTTTGTAATTATGGGTATACATATATATATATATATATATATATATATATATATTCTTTCTCCATTTCTTCATCATAGTATTCTTTGATTTACATCTCTGTTTATTACAAAAATTTCAACAATTTGTTTATCTTCTATATATTTCCACAGACGCGACGCGGTCTTGTTTAAGACGAATTTCGATTCTCACGACAGGATATCACTTTCATTTGTCAGCGATTGTTCTTTTCCATCGATTGGTCTTGCCACGATGACCTTAAGGGTTGATATCGTTTCAAAAAGGATTCGTTCCGCTTAAGGAAAAAAATCTGGAGGATTATGGGATGTGAAGAGGTCGAAATAACTGTTGTTTTTTGTCTTTTGAAGAAGAACTCGTTACGATAGGTTACAAATAATAATTTGTTTTGGATAGTTTGTTGGTAAAACTTCTGGATTTGACAGATAATACGAGTGTGTTTCTCATAAGAATATATTTTTATGGTTACTTCAAAACGGCGTCTTTTTTCTATTTTAATATAGGAAAATTTGTCGGTTATAGCTATTGCGAATAAAGTCGTTGTTAGCTATAAAATTGTGTTAATTTCACTATTTTCAAGCTTAAATTTGAAAAAACTTGGGATATCTATATACGAGGCTTGCTAATTAAGTTTTGATATTTACAAATAAAAACAAATATTTATCATTGGATATGACTATGTTGTTTTTCAAAATATTCTCCATATGAAATTGTTCACCTCGGAATTAATTTTGATTTGCGGAAATAAGAATAAATCATGGTTCGTCTTTTGCGACTAATTTCCGCCAATAAACTTTTTGATGGCCAAGTATTAATGCAATATTGAATGTAGGCGAATGGAACTAATATCCAAGTATGCCTTAATCTCACGGTATGACCATTTTGCAATATCAGTTTACCTACGGCATCGATGTTTTCTGCTAGAACAGTCGATTTTGGACGACCTTCACAAAATTCATATTCTAGCGAATTGCGACTCCGATTGAATTCGGAAAATCAAGGAATCACGGTGGCTCGAGATGGTGCTACATCACCAAAAGTCGAAGTGAGTTGATCGGCACGCTACTGTTGGCTTAAGTCATAGTAAATATCGCCCAAAAATGTTCAAGATATAATTCAATTTTGTGACTAAGATAAATGTTTCAAGTATCTTTAAACAACACAAACAGCAGTCATATGACAATCCGTTTTGAATACGATGACCATCAGATTCGACATATTCACATCAGTGTTGCCATATCGTAAAACTTAAGTAGCAGCCCTCGTATTGTATACGAATTTAAGAACTTGACTGCTCACAATTAACTAGCAGAGTTCTATATAAGAGGTGACATGATATAAACTGCTCCTCACAGTATGTCACTTCAGAAGTTATTTATCTAATAGTACATTATGAACTTATCAATTTAAAGTGGGACTTTTAATATAAAGACAAAATCTATCGCCTTTTTATCAGAATAGCTACAATTTGTCATCTTAATATATAAAAATTCAGTGCCTGTGTATATGTTCTTAATGAACTCAAAAACGAGTCAAATTATATTCATGAAAGTAATTTGGTCCAACTTATATGATACGATAGTATTATTTAAATTAATGGTCTCAATAATTAATAATTAATGATAAACTGATCATCAACGTTGATTGTTGTTATATCGTAGTTTCCATAAGTCTGGAATAGATGGCGCCTTAAGCGAATTTACAGAGAACTGTAAAATTTTGTCCATTGCACCTCATAGATAGTGCCACACTTTAATGTGATGTATTTCCTTAGAGTACACACTATACATGTCTTATTTTGCCTACACCACTTAACGTCGCTTCTTTCAAATCATGCTTCATTTTGCTTCGTTGCGTACATTACTTCGAATATTTTTTTTACTTCTAACTTATACAGTTATTCAAAGAACATTCACATTAAGAATTCAATTACTATTTTTTGTGAAAAGAAGACTCGATGTACACATGTTGAAAGAGCTCATGAATCAGTCGAACAGAGAGCAGAAAGAAATGCAGCTCAAAGAATCCGCACAGCTGAAATTCGTGCACGAGAACAGCGTGATAATCGTCGACAAGAAAATGCATTGAGAACCAGGGTGGCACGTCAACAATACATAGATTCATATATAGAACAAAACCGAGAAAATCATCGAACCAACCGCGCAGTAACACGTGGATCATTTGTTGTCTTGCATTTAATTATGAACCAGACGTCAATTAATCGACTGATTTCAAAGTTACCATTGGTGCGATGGAAAAAATATACAATTATTATCAGGCGTTAAAATTTTGCAATGAAATACTCGGCGTGTGTTGCGCAAGTTGTATTGTTACCACTCCTTACTCCACCTGAACCTTTGAAATCCCTTTTTTTCTCGCATTTCGAATGAATCAATATTATTTTTGCGTAAGACACGAAAATTTAATGCTTACTTCCAAATGGCGTCGTGTTGAGCATACAAAGTTTGTGATTTGTCATCTGATGTTCGTAATTTTGAGACAACATTTAAAATTTAAAGCCAGGTATATCAAAAAATTGGACCATTGATGCCAATGCCAAATGAAGATTCAAAATTTATTCAGATCCTATTTTATGGGCAATTGTGAAGAATGTGTAACAACTCGATGCCAGTATAATTTCATTGAACAAGCAGAAAAGAGAGCAATTGTATTATCATTAGAATTATTTCAAATTAAATCACTTAGACACAGCAACGCGTAGCGGGGTCTGCTAGTGGAATTATAAACCATTCTAGTCCTGCAGTGCATACAATATTTTGTGCACTTTCGGAAAAATTCTTACTACAATAAACCTGCTATCGACTTACTTAAAAATCAAAATAAAAATCAACACGAATATAATTGTAGTGTGAGGAAACAAAGTACTTTCTACAAGATATTGTGTGATCTCTTTCAGCCCCACATCAATCTCCAGTAATGTTTAAATGGTTTATGAGGTAGCTTGACACATCATTTAAATAGTATTTTCTCACACAAATAATATTCAAGATATTCAACATTTTACAATAAAACAAACATCAATTCAATGAATTGAATATTGGAAATGCCTGACGATAATCCTTTCTTTTATTTGCAAGTATTTATATCAGTAATTCACATTGTATAACATTGAGTTATAACAAATCTGCAAGATCTAATGGAGAAATAGCGTATAGTTAATTTCAGGTATCCCCACAAAAACTACAAAAAGAAATCCAAATGCGACATATCCACTGATATCACAAGTTACTCCAATTAGCCTGTACTAATGATTCAAGCTTTGTAATGCGTTGGTTTAAAAACTTTCTCTTGCATTTATCATAATAGTGGGACCCCGTTCCGTTGGAAGTAGGTCCATCGAGACTTAAGTCAATAAATAATAGTCTAATGATGCCATTCTTCAAAATGCTGATCCAAATATATTTAATTTCTGACGTGTTTTTCTATCAGCCCTCATGAATAAATAGAAATTACTCTAACAATAACAACAATTATGTCTATTGATTACACAATAGGTATAACAAAAATAGAGAAAAAACATGATGTGTACCGGGTGGGCAAATAAGAAGGAACGTTTTCTAAAATTTATCCATTTAAGTGTATGTTAATCGAATTCTGTGCATTTTTCATTTCACAAAGCTTAGTCTATGTCTACAAATAAGATGTGGGGAAGAGTGGGAACCTTGTTATGAAAAAGTACCTATAAGTTCGGTTCTCATTATCGGATATATTCTAAGCAATTCAATCAGCAACGTGAATTCTAGAGGGCGTTGTTTCATATATTTTTGATAATTGTGACTCTTGAAAAATTTAAATGGAAGCATATAAGTTTAAGTAGGTCGTTCAGGATAACCTAAATATCAGTATTAAAATAGCGAATAAATATCTTAGGAAATGTGTAAACGGTTAGGTCAAACGAAAATACTACGAGGATTATAGGCGAATAGAAAATTAGGCGATATTTTTTAATGATGAATAGTGAATAGGACGTGGAAATTTATTTATTTGGTCACCCAGATATCCAAATCTAGGTTGCGTGAATTTTTATTTGTTTGACCGAATGAAAGATCTCGTCTACACTAATAGACCCACGACAAAAGATGATTCGATTGA
Source organism: Diorhabda carinulata (assembly GCF_026250575.1). Taxonomy (NCBI): domain Eukaryota; kingdom Metazoa; phylum Arthropoda; class Insecta; order Coleoptera; family Chrysomelidae; genus Diorhabda; species Diorhabda carinulata. Next base: position 47,548,571 of record NC_079472.1, on the reverse strand, counting down.
AAGACTACTACGCAATACAAAGCAGAAATTGAAACTGATGTTTTCATCTATACATTTTGAACACCTAGAGCGCCACTTACGTAGATAGTTATGTAAGTCGTTAGTTGTTAAATTTGTTACATGGCTCATTTTCTTATTTGTTTTCATTGCTAGTAATATCAGCTTTACATTTAGATAACACTAGTGGCATTAATACGATTATTATGGGAACAGTTTAAATTACTGCAAGTAGGCCGATGTAAAAATGTTCGACCCAAAATAAATTTTTAAAATGCATTTCTTAAGATATCTTCGAATAGAAAAGAGGTATTAACATGCGGTTTTCTTTATTTTGGTGTTAATTTAGGTTACTTTTGAAAGACCTACTTGAACATTCATACTTCCATTTGAATTTTTAAAGAAAAATCACAATATCCAAAATATATGAAACAACACCTGTAGCATTCACGTTGCTAATTAAATTACTTAGAATTTATATATTTTGTGTTGCTGGACAGAAGCTCTCGCAAAGAAAATTAACTCATTAGATATCGGCTAATGAGAACCGGATAAGTACTGTTTCCCACTCTCTCCCACCTCTTATTTGAAGATGTAGACTAAACTTTATGAAATGAAAAAAGCGCAAAATGTATCAAAGAGCTCATCATGGTATAAAAAGTGCCACTTGATTGGGTAAATTTAAAAAAAAAATTCTTTAAATTTTATATTTCCTAATACGCGGGGCCTTAAGTTCTAAAAATAATTTCCACGTGTTTCTGGGGGCCAATTTTTTCAAACTTTTTCCCTTGTAACTATACTATAATATAGTCTTTCCTGAGATATCGTTGATGGCGGTTCTCGATAGAATAGTTAATTTTGACTCACTTGTCACTTCACAAAAGCCGACATAAGTGCTAATCTTCGGTTAAATTACGCATTTATCTTATAAATTCGATTGAGTTGATATGAATTTTGTACAAAAATTTGTTACCTTCTCAATAAAATCATTAGTTTTTGTTTACATGTCAAAGAAACTCTTCGGGTAATGAAATTTTCGTTCGAACACCATATGTACTTATACGTGTTGCTATGAAAATAAATTCTACATTATTATTATAAAAAAAAGGGATTAAATCTGTACTTTCTTACTATTTAATTCAATTACATGGAAATCAAGTTAATTTCACTTATCAAGAAAATAAAGAAAAATTTGAATTGCTCGGGCCTAAAAAGTTCACTATATCATATTGTTTTCAATTTTCTACCTGTGTAGTGTACACTATTTTTCTTCGTTTCTCAATTAAAAGTTCGTGTAAGATTTTCAAAATCTAATTTGGGGCTATCGGCAACAACGGTAACGATAACCGTAAGCGAATTGCTTCTACAGCAAAGATTTCAGCAATTCTTTCCTTCCAGTGTTATAGAAAGCGTGTGTGTTATTTGAAAAGAGAATAAATTTAAAGCTTTTATTTGCACTAACAAAGGCTTTCGACCAAAGTATCAAGAAACACTCCATATCATTAGAAAGAGCGGTATAGGTCTATCTGATTTGTTATGTTTTTATAACAGATCTCATGCCTTTATAACTCTATAAATATCTCTGCTTTCTATTTGTTGCCAATTTTTAAAAATCATCGTGTAGAGATTGCTTTTCTATCGTCCGAAATACTTTTCGTGCACACCTATAGTATAGGCAGCTTTTGTATAATCCATAAATTCTTTATTTGAGGGGCGTTGTGTGAAATTATGGAGCACGCTATATAATATTTTATTTTGTTCCCCTTCTTTATCATGCTGACTTTTTCAGTTCTTCAGAGTAGAAAGAAGAGATTTTATTGACCGTTGGAGATATAATTGGAAACTGCAAGTTTAGTAGAAACATAAAAGAAAATGCTATTGACTTAAAAGGTTTAATGCCCATATCGCCGTATGTACTTTTTTCTTTTTCGATGCATCAGCGATTTCTATTTATAGTGAAGTTTCCCTTCTTTCTTGAAGCGCGCCCTTTTGATAAATATAAAGTACAATTATTTATTGACAGTAAATCTTTTTTATTACCCAACTGAGATGACACATTTGTTAAGACAAAAGTAAGTAATTCTGTTAAAAGAACAAAGTCAGAGACTCGAAAAAAATAATGGAAATCTTGAATGACCTCTTCGTTTTAGTAAAAGGATAATTGAGGTGAATTTTGATGTAAATTAAAATAGTTCTCAACAATTATGGAGATAAAAATATTGAATCTGGTATTTTGTATGATTAATTATTTGCGTTATTAAATTGGGATAAGTAGATAAATCAACACATATGTTAATTTTACAATATATACTAAACATGACCCAGGAGCTGAACTCCGAAATAAAATCATAAATCACTGTCGGGGAAATGAAATTTCTAGTATCGTTCAATCTAAAATGGATTCTTTCATTACACAATTTTTTCGATTCTTGTCTAAAATGATTTAATCAACGGAAAAAGACAGTATTTAATGCCTACCGGTAGTAAATATTCACAATTTAATATCAATTTGAACAGCCGTCAAAGGGTCGGTCCTAATACAGACCCTTGGGGTACCCCGGCGGTGAGTTGTAATTTTTGCCTTCTCGACACGCATACTCTCCTTTCCGTTAGGTAGTCCTTTATTTTTTTTTCAGTGATGGTATTCATCAGTTTTTGTCCAGTTCTTCGGTATTCTCTCATGGGGATATTGGGAAAAATGTAGCAGCTCGACTACGTCGTAGCCCACCCCTCTTTGGATGTTTCTTACACCAATATCCCTGTTTCTCAAGAATACCATCACGTCTTTTCTTTTGTCTTGTACCCAGCCACTCCCCTCAGTCAGTTTTTTATTTGGTTCTGAAACCACAATATCCACTTCGAGCTGTGCAGCTTTAACGTGGGTTAGGTCATATGCTAATCTGGCCCTCCCTACATTAATCTGCAAAACCCTGTGATAACCAGGGGCCAATTTTTAATTTTAACCTCAAAGCATGACGATTGTTAGCTGTTTGAACCTAACGTATCTAACCTGAACTCTTGCCGAAAACCGCTTCCCTATATTCTAGACAGTTCATTGTATCTGTCCTGTAGCCTTTTTCGTTGCTCAAGACCCGTCCACTAGCTTATCGCCATTTTGAGCTCCTGAGAGCTCACCGACGGGTCCACCTCCATGACGGTGAACATGGCTTCCCTCCTCTTCACCGTCATCGACATACTGTCCCCGATCTTATTTTCCAGGGCATCTTTCAGCTTTTTAGCTGCCCCTTGGCCTTTTAAATTGACCAGCACGTCCCCCCACTAGTTTTCCTTACGGCCTCTACTTTTATCCCCAATTCATCTACTTTTACCTGGGACTTCATGTCCCGCAAGACGTCAGCATATTTTAGCGAGCCGGTTTTAATAAAAGAGATTCTCCCCCCCTTCTATCCTTGCTGTCCTACCCGTTACCTTCTCCCCCTTCGTGATGATTCTGAGCATTGTCTTTCCCTTCCTGCTTAATAGTTCTATTGTTTTCCTAACTTTGGTTTCATTAACTCCCTCCCCTATTATCACAATAATTTCTTTTTCTTTACTTTCATTAATGAATTTCTTCCCTTGCCCTTTTTATAATTTCCATTGTTGCCCCTCCATTATCGTTATTCTTACCTATAATTATGTTACTTTCCCTTCTCCTCATTGCTTCTTACGTTTTTCTTTATCCATCTTGTTGTGTAATATACTTCTTCCTCCCATTCTTCTGTTTCTACCTTAGCCCATTCGTTGAGGTCTCCTCCCCCATTGTCCAGTGCTTTCTTAATTTTTTGTGTTCTCTTCTTTCTTATTTGTTTCTCTTCTTCTTCCTGGCACTCCCTGCACTTTGTTGTTTTCCTCACTGCTTTGTCTTCAATGGTTTTTTTTCCCTGATTTTGTCCAGGACTTTTTCCAACCCTGCCAACTCTTCAATTTCTATTATTTTTTTTAATTATTCTTCCCATGATGTTTGTGTCTCTTCCTTCTTCTTCTCCTTTTCCTTTTTCTCCTTCTTTATCTCATTTTCTCCACTCTACTCTCTTTCCTTTTCCTCTTTTTCTCACGGATCTCTTACTTTCCACCTCCTCAAACATTATTTTTTTTAAAATAAAGTTCTCACTATTATTCGTAGACGTAGACGTCTCCTCTTCCTCTTCTTCTTCAGTAGCTCCTTCTCAAACCTTCTTCTCACTTCTTCTTCTTCTTTCCTTCTTACCTCTTTCTCTACCTTACTCTTCTCCCCTTCTTTTGGTTTTTTATATTTTGTTGTTGTATTCATATTAGATCCCACGAGTTAAGGCATGTGAATGTCCAGCGAGGCAGTGCGTCCTTACCCAGCTAATGCTAGCTTCTCTGGAAGGTCGCTAGGTATCCCAGAGGCACCGTTCAAGACTGACTCTCGCGCAGTCATATATCCCATAACCACGGTAACTTGATAGCGTAGTATTATGGATTCTTTTTTCGAGGTTTACTCCTCTATGCCTTTTTGATCCGCGGGCAATTATTGAGGAACCCATTAGTTCCCTATTCATCACCTATCCGAGAAGGTTGGTCGGTCAGGGGATCGGTCAGGACGGACCACTCCTTTCGGGACGCGTCTTGTCGGGTAGACTAAGCCCCATCCCAGGAAACTCGCGTCCAGGTTTCGGGGTGTACCACTTCCTGCCTCCTCAACCCGACCTCTCCAGGCACGAAACCTAACCTAACCTAACCGGTCTGAGCATGAGCTTCTAAAATTTTCTCATAATAAGCTTGTATAGGTACTCAGTGAATAATAGCTATTATATAATGATAGTAAGTATCGTAAACTTTGGGCCCAGCTTCTCTGTCTGGAAGACCAGCGAGTAAAATTTTCTTCATTTTGTCTAACTGTTCTTTGGCCTTTTTGGTTCCAATTTAGCCTTTTTCAATTGATATTCTATTATCCGAATTCCAATAGTCTGTTATCCGAATTTTAGCAAAAGTCCCAAGAGAATAGACAAACGCTTGGTCATTTCTCGACGAATAATCTATTGTCCGACATTTAGCTAATATTCTGGGAGAATAGGCATGCTTGGCGAACCATCAGCCAACTGCCTATTGCCCTAGGATATTAGCTAAAATCCCAACTTGTCTATTGACCTACGATATCTATATCATATGGCTAGTTCTGAATATGTTCCAATTTATTTTTCTAAATGAGTTTTTATCGGAATTCGTACGTACTTTTACTTCAATTTTAAAAATTGATTGTCCTAATGTTTTCACCAGATGTCTGGAATAAATTTATCAACTTAAGAGCTATGATGACTCAATTAAATCCAGAAAATTTTAATGCGATATTTAAAATTCTATTCACACTTTCGACTCAAATGAAATGACGGGAATTCTAACTTTTCTCTCTGATTACTTTTGTGATATGAATGTTCTGAAGATATGTGTATTGTGAATAAATTTTTCATTTTTTATATAGTTTTTCTATTGCTCCGTTGAATAATAGCGTTAGAAAACGAATTGCGAGATCATGTTTCAAGCTTCGATATAGAAATTAGAAAGTGAATATTGAAAACATTCAAATATGCACTAAACACATCGAATATTTATGATTAAAATTGAGAATATAATTATAGGTTAAAGAAAGGCCACTATTAACATCAAAAGTACAAAAGAGATGAATAAAAAATAGTGTTATAAACATTTGAGTCAAAATTTTCATTGAAAGAATGCAATCCAATGGAGTAAAGAAAACGGATTAAAAGTTTGTGTTGGAAATAGCAAAAGTCAATATGAGTCTAGCTTGGAAACAATTCTGAATGTATTCTAGAAATATATATTAAAATTTCTACGTACAGTTATTGGAAGAATATTCCTATACAGTTGAAAAATAAATACAGTCGTCTTAATCCAATAGGTGGTTGATGAATGTTGCGTAGGCAATATCTACTATTCATAGAACTTAAACCAATCAACTTTATCAATTTTATACTAAATTTTCTCAACAATAAAGTTTCTCCTGAGAAAAATAATACCAGCGCGAAAACATCCTTGGCGGGAATCTTTACATGTATTTCTCAACTAATAAACTAAAGAGTGCTTTCAAATGCATCCAAGCTTTGAAATTGTTGAATATAAGAAAAGGTTAAAGAGGAAAGCCCCTTCTACAGTTTACTAGTTAAGGAATAAATGTAAAATTTCCGCCAAGGAGGTTTACCGCTGGAATTCTTTTTCTCGGAAGAAGCTTCATTGGTGGGAGAATTGGTTAGTAAAGTTGATAGGTTTCAGGTTACCTTCAGGCTCTGAATATATTAACTTGGTTATCGAATCGTGCGTCAGATAGTGTGGTGGACAGTGTTGCTGGTAAAATCGTGACGTAATGTTATTTAATCAATTTTACTCATAATCAAAGCTCTCTATCTATATTTTTCTAATGGTGTTCAAGTTCATTCAAACTTGTAGTTGAAATATGTTGTAAAATTAGCTAAGTAGGAGTTATGATGAATAATGGTAAAGATATGTTTTAACCTATGGAAACAGCATTTTATATAATTAGTAGAACTGACTCACTTTCACCGTGAAGCTACTAAGCCAAATTTGGAAGGATATTAAATGATGATCTATTGTTTTTTATTGGAGGTTTCTTGAAATTAATCTGTAATCTTGAATCATTGTCACAATTTGATGGATTTGATAATAAAAAGTTTGGTTTGAGATGATTCATTGATAAGTACAAAGTTTCCTTACTAAGACGTGAAGTTTTCTAAAATCACCTCTATACGTTGTTCTATACATTTTTGGTAGTGAAATTTATAGATGATACGCGATATTCTTATATTCTTTAACAAGTGGTAAACGATCTTAATGTGACAATTTTGCAGTAAAATTGTCAAACTTGGTTGTTTGTGTGAATATTTCTGCAGCATATATAATTTATTTCGAGATTTGAAAATTGAATGCAGTTTTTGGTGTAATGCTGAATGAAATATTAAAACACAGCGACATATCTTCATATCAGTGTCGCATATTTTTGACTACATTTATCTTGTCAAGATACATTAGGATATTCGGACTGCTCCACACAAACGGCTAAATTCGATCGTATAATCTGTTACACATATTTGCATTGACCTACATCCTAAACGTGAACATTTACTTAGCATGTCAATTTATGAAATTGCACAAGATTTATTATGATATTGTTATTTTTGATCTTTATTTGGGTTAAATAACAAAATTCACGAAATTGAATTTCAATATTGATATTTATCAAAATGTTAAGTGACTATTATTTTTCCCGATTGAAACAAATATCTATTCATTTTGTGTATTTTCGTTTGATTAATTTTCATTTTTCTATAATTGAATTCATATACGGTGATTTCAGAGAATTTCACTGCACCACAAGAATTTGAATTTCAATTTTGTTTTTATTGAATATTAAATAAATAAATGATTCCTTTCATTGTATTATTATCCTCATTTTTACACATTTTTCAACGTCACTTCACTTTTTTACAACCATTTCATATTTCTTTCATTTCAAATAGACGTCTTTCAAACTCTTCATTTATTTATATACTTTCCTTTTATAATTCTCAATTTTCAATTTTTTATCGTTTTCCAACACATGAATTTTCTATACACTCTACTCACTTTCAATTATATAACCATTTCCTTCAGTTTTTTCTTATTTTTTATGTTATTTAAATACTATGAAGGACTTAAATATTTGACCATGCTCATATAATACAGCCTCATTTCATCTTCTCACTTCTTAAAAAGCTTTTTAATCGTTTCATTCTAAATTTTTTTATTCCATCAAAAGCCTCATATGAGAATCCCCCTTTTTTTATAATTCGATTGAAAAAAAGATTGCCCTTTATGTTATTAGAGTTATTGTATATCAAGGGTACTAAGTATATGATTATGCTCTGAGGACGACAATCTGGCGCGGGCATTCGTGAGTGCCCAAGAGTATACTTTTCTAAGAAAAGCAAATGTTAGTTTCGAGATAATGCAGATTTTAATAAACAAAGCTAGGCCACCATGAAAATATTCATTGATTCTGGAATTTTTCAACTGTGTTGTAGTTCTTTTCCTTATCATTGAATGAGTTCTTATTATGAAATATTTCATTAAATTTTAATTGAAATGGCGATAACTGCTTTTAAGCAAGGAATATCATTACAATCGATAAGAATGAATTGCATAAAAAAGCTGTAAATACAACTGATTGGTGGTTCCTGCTTTTTAGTGTAGTATTCCTTCAATAGTCAAGAATCCTCTTATCACACCATTAAACCCAACCATACATTTTGTTGAAAAACGAATACTTAGTTAAACATATCATAAATTAATCAAAAAAAATACAAATGTCACGCATTAATTAATTATCAAACTTCGATCTTAAATCGGTTCTGCCAAAATTTTCTTCGATTTTCGAATATTAACATAATCAACTTTTCCGAAATCGATTGCTTCCTCTCTTCTGCATTTCCTCTTTGTTTTGAAATGTTGGCAGTTTCCTTGGTTATTGGTAAAAGTTGAATTAACCTCTCTTAGCAACAACTTCAACCATGTCTATCAAGCAGAGTCGGGGTGTTAAAGGTAAGTCCTGGTTCAAAATATCCAAAAGTAATATATATATATATATATATATATATATATATATATATATATATATATATATATATATATATATATATATATATATATATATATATATATATATATTATATATTAACTATGAGAACAATGACCAATTCTTGTTCAGTCTTGCGCCGTTGTCAAGCCAAATAATTATATTCTCTACATCACGCACGTGTAACATAAATGCGTAAAATGCACTTATCAAGTCTTGCTTTTTTCTGTCTGATATGCATTTATGCTGGAGACACGCAAGGGGTTTGATTTTCGGTATCTATCCAACAGCTACAAAAGTTTCGTTAAAAACTTTAATTCTTTTTTGAACTTATCAACTATGGGCAATATAATCACCTTTTCCAAGTCAGCTGAAACGCAAAGTGTGCTTGTTGAAAAATCGTACTCTGCATCAGCCCTGTATTTTTCACGTACCTCGTTGGATTTTTTCTCTCTTTTTCCAGAACTTACAGTAACTGCAGTCTTCCGACAATGACTGTTCTGTATGTTCGGGATTGTGAAGATTAAAACTCTCACACAGCTCACACTCCTCATGGCCCAATGATGCAAAGGAAATATGCGCATTTTCTGTACAGTTCCAATTAACACTATTTGGTTGAGTTTTAATAAAATCTCTATGTACACTTCGAATGGTAATATCACTTGGAAGATATCTTTTGAGAGAAGCATGCTCTCTCCGATAATGGGATACAGAAAGTTTTAAGATTCAACATGTTTTCGTATCAATTTCCTGTCTATTCGAGGTGTTTTGTATGTTTCCTCTTCTGTCAAATAAAGGTACGCTATTCTCAGGGTCTTCTTTCGCAAAAACATTTATTATGATTTTGTCCTTCTCTGGATCATAACCTAGAGTGCACAGAAAAAATGTTTTGCACACTTCGTACTTTTTACCATCATTTTTAAAAAAAGACTAAAATGTCCTTTTACGAGCACTTTTTACACTACCGTGTCTTCTTTTCACATTGTGCACGGTGACATTTGATGTCTGTGTTTTGTTGTTAAGCAGAAAGGTATTGAAATGTTAAATATGTCAAATTAAAAAAAAATGGAACAATATTTTGGAATTTCCTATATAGTTGCACAGAAGACTGAAATGGCAAAGTAAATACTATTTTGCTCCAACTTTTCCGATACAGGCCTCTTTAATTATAGGCCTCCAAGATTTTAAGTTTAATTTTTTATTTATAATTTCCGTTCTATCCATTGAATCTTCATAAAATCTTGAGCATTTTGAAAATGTGTGTGTATATTGATTTTGATGTGAAAAGATTTATAGTATTGCCTTGAAGTCAGGAGCTGACTTCCCGTAATGGTTGTTGATTCAAAATTTTTGCAGAGATGAAATGATCGAAAATAACATTCCCCACGAAAATGTACTACTGTTTAAATTTGATAAAATGTGTCGATTGGCTGATATATTCTATTTTATCAATGCACTTCGTTCGAGAACATCCTGAGACTCATACGAGAAAAAATGTTAGCTCAGGAACCAATAGTTTTAAACTGACACTAGAACCAATAAAAACAATTTAATATACGAGCAGTTTTTGAACAGTACTTTAAGAGAAACAATTTGCACATCAATGGAAACTAGGCAAAGCTACCGGAAAACTCCGGAAAATTGGTATTTTGTTAATAACGTGGAAGGGGTAGAAAATTTCAACCCAATGTATATGAACAAATTTTTAGAACGTGAGAATCAGAACAAAAAAGGTTACCACATACGTTCTCGAAAAATGCTTCGTTAATAAGCTAATGAGCTATAATTTGTAATTGGTAATATCAGATTTACGTGCCAATAACTCGGAAGACTTGCCGTGATGTTCGACTGAAATCTCTGTAAATTTCTTCTTTTTGGGTGAAAAATCTCAACGTAACCAGGTTTTTGAAGGAAAATCCTTTAGTAATTGATATATACTGCTGGCAAATGTCGTCAAAAGTGGTTTTGTTATACAAAGATGAAATCATTTTGTTTAATAAATAAACAATTTAATTTTACTAATTTTTATTTTTTTTACTGGATTATTACAAGCAGAGCTTGGTTCAATATTCTTTAGATCAAAATTGAACATTCATTCCTAACTTGTCTTTTGCCAAACTTTATCATATTTTTCTAAACACTTGTTTTTTGGTTTGCTCCTTTTTTCTGATCGATGTCTTTGCGATTGACGTGAAAATATTAATGTTCAGATTCCTGAAATAGGCCACTTGTTATTTTAGTATAAAGACCCTGCTCTTTTAGGATATGCATCTTAGAACGTACGCTAAGGAAGTTTCCATTAACTTTTTTTACACTTTTCGGAAATTTTCCTAAACACATGGAAATTCTTCTAATAATTCTATCTTATTGATCATAGCTTCACTAATGTGAAAATTTGTATTTCAGAACTTACTCTTAATCGCAGTGACCATTTATTTCTTGGTAATCTCAGGCCAGTTTTATTTTGAAATCTCAAGCGTTGATTACTCACACGGTAATGATGATAATGTTGATATTTGAATAATTGGATAAATATATTGTACTACAACTAACCTATAAGAAGTTACGTTATTCATAATCGAACCAATGGAAATTATAACGATTTCTATAGTAACCAGAATCAGTATTTCAATCAATTAATTGTATCAAGCGTAAATTTGAATATTGAATTTTGAAATCCATGGATTTAATGTTTACTCAAGAAATAACACAATTCAAAACCACCAAATGTTAACTAATTATTGTGAGTAAACTTTATTATTGTTATATATATATATATTTCTTATATTGTATTTGACTATAATTTCAATCCCAGACAATGATTACATAACTTTTCGAAAGCTCGAAATATATTAGAGGAGAAGGTAGTAATATGGAACCCCTATTTGAAATTACGTTCCAGAATCATAATTATGTACGCTGTTTGCCTGAAACTTGAGGGGAGACATCTCAATTATGTCCAGTATAAATATATAAAATGAAAATGTCAACACCACACGTAACTTTTTGATATCGCACACGATCTGCAAAAAACTCGGAACTAGCTACTGGTGAGAAAATGTGTTGGTAATATGGAACCCCAATAAAAAACTCTCTCTTTAATTTAAGTGAAGATATTTCTTAAATTCATATACACTTGACAATAAAAAAACATGTTTTAAGTGAAATTAACGACATAAATCGCAAATATAAAAGTCTTTCTCGCCTCCGTCTGAGCACTCAGCGTGCGCCCACATTTTGCACATTTGACAATGTGCATCGCAAAAAATGCAGGCTGCATCGTCTCTTGCATCAGGTAACACTTGAACAGACCAGTCGACATCGGCGGAGGAATCGGAAGACACGATGGAAAGGCTGTCCTCGACTGAATCTGAAGATTCACTGTCATTTAACGGAAAGGTTTCTTGCTTCTAGGTCTCGAGCTGTTTATAACATGTTTCCGACCTTGTGGCTTTTTATGACCTCCATTACCAAGCCTTAAACTTGATTGAAGGCTGGAAATTGTCTTTGCTTTACCAGCATTTGCCACTGAAGCTTGCAAATCTGATTTATATGGCGAGCTGGTTATCACTGCTGATGACGTAGCTTTCCTGCCTCTTTTTGACATTTTTTTTTCGGCTGCGGAGGCGGAGAAATGTCGAAGGGAGTTATCAAGTTTTGTTTGGAATTCTTTCTGTCTGGTGTCGAGGCATGCCCGCTGTCTGGTCTTGAACTAGGTCCGGCTTCTGCTAATTCGACATCGCTGATCTGAAATCTGCCAGTGCGGAATTATTTTTCTAATTCCTTTTCAGATATAGAAGAAGGTGTTTCGGCAATTGTGCTGCTGCGACCATTGGGCAATGCTTCATGCTCAGCAGCGATGAAGTCTGCTTCAGAGAAAATATTCCTATTACAAGGATAGATCCCTGTCTTGGAGAAACCATTTATTGCTATAATTGCAGCCTAACATTCAACAAAGGCACTTCCAAAAAGCTCTACTATATCGTAGGGTCCTAAACGACGTTGTAACTTGTGTGTAGAGTGAGGAGGCAGGAACACAATAGTGACATGGTTTTCTCGAGCCAGCTCAATAATTTCCAAGTTTCTTGTGTGAGAATAGTGGCCGTCTAGTAACAACAAAACAGAGATTCTTCCGAAGGCCTAGTATGTTTGATAAAATGTTTAAACCATCTGTAAATAAATTGCCTTGCACCCATCCTAAAGGATGACACTTTCCTATAGATCCAACTGGTGCACCTCTCATTAAAGCGTCTGTCATATTTTTAGGCGGAAAAATTAGCATAGAGGGAACAAATGTACCTCCAGCACTCATAGTGCAAATAACTGTCATCAGAGAACCCCTTTCTGCAGCTGTGAGTGCTTCAATCTGCCGTTTTCCTTTAAGCCCTGCGATTTGAGGAATTTTACTTTGAACTATCGACAGTCCCGTTTCATCTACATTGTAGACACGATCAGCAGCATATTTCTTCTTATCATAATCTGCTTAAAGCATTTCAAAAAAATTGTTTATAGATTCACGATTAAAGCCACTTGTCCTCGCATATGAAGTTCCGGTGGGTTTACGAATAGCCAGCGTCCGCTCATGGCGCTTCAGAAAGTGATCCAACCAAGCTCGTACCGCTTCTCCTTTTCCGTTCTTCAAGGTGAGCTGGAAAAACTGGTTTCCGTCCTAATTTCTTCCGATTAACTTGTTCCGCCGGAAAATCGGTTTCATGCACGTACCTCTGAAAAGTTGTTTTTGACACTTTAAACTGTTTCACGGCTCTTTTTAGTCCCATTTTCCCTGCCCGCACCCTTTGGAAAGCCTCTGCCATATTGTCCTTGTCCCAAGTCTTTCTCGTAAATTTACTTTTCTTCGCTAGTTGTTTTCTAGGCATGTTGATTAAAACTGAAAAATATATTAACATGCTAGCTTCACGAAATCCGACTATGGTAGGTAATATGGTTCGGTATTTCTGCCAAGGAAGGGTGTCCATATTAGCAACAGCACATAAGTAAGTGAAAAAAATTCTTACTTCTAAGACCTGTGAAAGTATTATAAATTTAACTGCCACATATCACTACCAACATACAATATTGGTGACGGACAAAGGAAGACCCGAAAAACTCACTAACAAAAACTATGCAATCATTCGGCCACTTAAAAAGTTGCATTTTCGTTTGTTCACGTAACCTCAAATTATTCAACTATAAGCAAGCCGCTGGGTTTGTAGATTCCTGTGTGGCTTCGCCTGTGGACGGGTATCACGCTTCTGTTTCTGAATACTAGATGCCGCTTTAAGTTCAAATTTTATTATGGGGTTCCATATTATCAGCAGGGTTCCTCTAGTTAATTAGTTCCATTCCCAATACGATTACGCTCATAATCTAGCTGGCAAAGCTTTCATTCCAATGTATTAAATTATTAGGTCATATATGAGGCATGCTCAGTAATTAAAAAACAAAATATCTATTTGCTATTTACACCTATTACTTCGAATTTTATTATTCGAAATGTTGGCTTGCCGTTCTTCAATGGAGAAAACAACAACTTTCCAGTATTAGGGATGCCAATTTCGGCGAATGACATCACGTTCTTCGGAGGATATGTAATTCAATATTCTTTGTGGTATCAGCCAGAGAAGTAGCTTATTTCTCCTTTTAAGAACGGCAAGCCAACATTTCGAATCATGAAACGTATGTTATAGATTCAGGAATCCGTATTAAAACAGAAGTCTATTGGTCTCAAATGCCGTTGTAAGAACCGTTCGGTAGATGATCAAAAACATAGAAGCATGTATTTAACTGACAATGTTATTAATTATAAATTTCTATTGATCAATGTTTCAGTTTGGTAAAAACATCACATAAATCAATTTTGATAATCATTCATCAATTAATTCAAAATTCATCAACAAATTGATTATCCTCTCTCGTTGGCTTTTATGAAAGGAAAAAATCTTAATAAATCACCAGTCGAAGGCGGCGCCTACACTCAACAACAAAACAATATCCGGCCACCCGAATTACATCAAACATCATTCTAACCGCCCGTCTCATTTTTCTTATTTTTCGTTGTCATTTGGATCTTTTTCCTTCTACGATAAAAGTCAATGCATTAGCATTAGTCAATGGTGTCTCCAATTTGTTTCGCTACAAGTATCAGCGTAGGACTAGAGGCAATAACATTATTTTCATCTCCAGCTTTTTTCGACAATGAATTATGTATAATTTCAAGGTAACGCATAATAAGAAATACGAGAAAAAAATCTAAATAATTCATATCCTTTTTCATACTTTATGTTTCACTTCTGATAACAAGTAACCTAATTAAAACCACTTCTCTGGCTGCACCATTCTACAGGTACAGAGTGATTCAGAGGTACTCAAAAGTAGAAAAATTATTTTCAAACGTGGACATTACAAATTTCCAATAAAACTTTTCTTCAGCACAACTATTATAGATTATTCAATTCTAATTGAGGGATAGTCACACTTCTTTAGTTTCATATAAACCTTTACGTTCAAATAACAATATAATAACGAACCGAAACTTATTTTAATGTCTGAGAACTAAACAGCAAACTGAACGTATGTGCATAATTCAATAATTTTATTCAGACACTTAGCAAAACAGGTCGAATATCAGACGAACTTTGTAAAACTGAAATGACACCAAAATGAATTAAAAATTAAATGCTGAAATATACGAGGATGTATTGATATCTAGTTAGCTTAGACCAGTTCCATGCATAAACAAAATATTGCGTTACCATAACAACGAACAATAACTTATTAGAAGTGTCAGTGTAAAGTTTGGCGTCAGAGAAGTGAACCAGAGTTACGCAATAAATTAAAAGAAAAAAGATGGAGTATCGAGCCATCAACAAGTACCTGTATTTAAAAGAGTTAAGAGGTAAGCAGATTTACGAAGATATGCTTATCACCCTTGGTGATCAATGTCCTTCGTATGCTACCGTGAAAAATTGAATTGCAAGCTTCAAAAGAGGTAAATTTTCCATTAAAAATGATGACTGATCGGGAAGGCCAGTTTCTGTGTCAGTCCCCGAAAATATCTATGCAGTTCTTGACATGATTTTATCAGACCGTCGAATTGGGCTATAACGAATATCTGAACCACTGAATATTTTATTCGAACGCGTTCATCATAAAGTTCACGTCAATTTGGACATGAGAAAAATTGCTGCAAAATGGATCCCCAAATGTTTGAATGTTGACCAAAAGCGTGCAAGGGTAGAAGCATCGCGTCCGATCTGTGCTCGATTTGAAAACGATGTAGACTTCTTAACCCGAATTGTTACTATGGATGAGACTTGGCTAAATTTCTACAATCCACAAACAAAGCAACAATCGATGGAATGGTGACAAACTGGTTCTCCAAGACCTAAAAAGTTTCGTGTCCAAAAATCTGCTGGAAAAGTTCTTGCTTCAGTTCTTTGGGATTGCCATGGAGTAATCATGGTTGATTTTTTGGATAAGGGTAGAACAACAACTATTCGATACTACTGACCACTCTACGGGAAATAATTAAAGAGAAAAGACGCGAAAAGCTATTCAAACTTGTTTTGTTTTTGCAGGACAACGCCCCTGCACACAAATCTCATGTTTCCATGCAAAAAGTTCGTGATTTAGGGTTATTCACCAGATTTGGCTCCGTCCGACTATCATCCCAACTAAAAAATAGTTTGAAAGGTGATAAATTTTCTTCCTAAGAGGAGGTAATAAAAGCTGTGGAGGTCTGGTTTGCTGAACAAGAAGAAACATTATTTTGAAAGTTCTAGAGACGTTGCAGGTTCGCTAATAAGAGAATTAAGAGAGAGAATTAAGAGGAAAACATGTTGAGTAATAAAATATTTTGAGATTTTTCAATTTATCCTCATACAAAGCATGTGTTACAACTATATATTCGCTGTTGAAACATGAATTGCTAATGAAAGAAAGATAAACATATCTTTAAAAACCTAGAGGAAATTGCTAAAGAACATTCCAGTATACAGTTAAATAGAGAAAGGAAAGCAGAGTTGACTTGTGAAATGTAATAGTAAGAATAAAAAAAGAATTAAAGTCAGAATCATAGAATCTAGCAAATGTTAATGATATATCGCGCTGGGCATTCTACTGATCCTTGTGACCGATTTGGAATCGAGATTCCGATGAAATATTTACTGCAAAAAAATGTGATAAAAAGAAATGGTAGGCAATAAATTTTAATGCATGAACAAGTCAGGAAAATTATAATTAAATGAGTTGATGAGAATTTCTAGCTAAGAATTAACTGAAAAATTACGAGGATGGCATTTAAAAACGAGGATTTATTCAAGAAAATGAGTTACAACTTTTAAATACGCCAACATGTACTAATTGAAAAACAACACGTTAAGATAGGATAGCGGTATCTCCTTGATTTGGAGCCAAATTTACAACCTGGGGGTAAAACTGAAGATTAAACTTGAATTCAACTATAGTTTGACCTCTAGTTTAAACCAAGAATAAAAAAGAATGCTCTATCTTACAGGTAACAATTGAACGGGCATTATCAGAAATACAAAATTTTTCGCATATTTGTTTTAAAGTAGAAATGGTTACAAAAGTTGTATGAACAAAGAACAAAAAAATAGGTCAATTTCTATAAAGTAGTGCTTTTAGGGTTAACCTTGTGAGAAATACTAGAAATAGTCGAATAAAAAAATTGCTACAGTAACATAAGTTGACAAGGAAATTTAATGGTAAGAATAACGTGAGAAAATTCAAAATTAAGTCCAGGACTAATAACTTTTTGTTTTCTCGATACGTCTACAATGTTGATAATTTCTTTATCTTCATCATTAACTTTAAATCTTCAGTCATTCTACCAAAACCCCCTAAATACTATAAAAATATAACAATTTGAAAAAGTTAGATTCGGATCTTGTGTTTCATATTAAACTGAAGTTTAAACTACCCCCAGACTGTCGACAATGTTTAAACCAAAGTTGGATGTTTGGATTAAACCAAACATGGATAATTGTAGTTAAAACCGGCGACGAAAATCCTACAGCAACCTTTAATACCTATTTGGTATAAAAGAGTACATACTTCTAGATTTTTTAGATTTAGAGGTTTTAAAAGAAAATACAACAAAGTGAAAAAATAATCTTTTTCATTGATAGTTGTTCCAAAAAAATATAAAATCTTTAAATGGCACTCGCTTAATAATTATTTAAAATAAAGATACTCTGCAGGTTATTTTTTCTTAAATTTGACCAGGATGTTGTGGTTATCGTTTTTGACTTTTTCAGCTCACTATGTACAAACAGATTATACAAAAAACAATAAAATGAAAAAAGGAAAGATATGTTTACCTATTCATCTTTTTGCTTTCACCCGCTTTTGTGCCGTCAAATTATTGAAATACTGAAAGCAGTTTTCCAAATTGCAAGTATTTGCGAATATGTTTGCAATCGTGGATAATTCCAAATTATTGTAACTCTTCTATTCTTTGCTCGGCATAACTATAAGGATTGTACAACATATTACTAGATTTCAGTGACTCAAATGTCGTTGAGGACAATCTGGAATCAAGTAATTTCGATACTCACTTGTATTGTAGCTTGGTACAATTCTGGAAAAACATTGTCAAATTAGATTGACATTGAGGATAAGCAATTTTACACCAGGAATATATTGAATCCTTGATTCTAAGCAATTCCATTAGGAAATTATTATGACCCTATTCATAGCCAGAGCCACAACAATCAAATATATTATACGGTGCAAATTTATGATTTCCAGAAAAATTTTCACGAAATTTTTGTATAATCAAGAGCCGACATAGTCAGTCATATAAACATTTATGTTTTCTCTTCTCTGAAAAAAAATTTGCGCCACTTCTATGAATATAATATATCAACAGGTATGTGTGGCTATAACGTGAAAAGATTGTTTTCATAGTTAGGTATTCAAACTCTCATTAAAATTCGAAAGCGATATCAGTTCAGTTCCTGCGACACTGCTTGCGATTACAGATTTTCAATGGAGAATCAGCCCAACCAATGTTTCATTATCTTGAAACTACGTGGGAATGAAAGCCCTGTAAAGCCTGTACTGTAAAGCCCTCTAGACAACGGACTTTTATTACACTTTATAATTGAAACAACTGACACACACGTTTACGACTCAATCTTTCGACTATACCTACCCCAACTCTTCGAGTTATAGCACGTTTCTGTAACGACTCTGTAACTTGACATAATGAGAACTGATATTTGGGCTGAATTGTTTTTTTAGATTTTCTTGTTATACCATTCCCAACGTTTCCCCAACAGTTCTTATAAATCAATCCCAATAATCAATAGGCATTATTCCAATCACATGCCCAAATTAAAACTGCCACGATCATTGTCAACCTTGATCCCTCATGAATTATTTCATTAATCTCTCCAGCTCATGGAAATATCTCGTTTTTTGTTAGAATTGTCCTCGTTGTGTCGTGATGTCCTCGTTGTGTCGTGATGGTGATGTTTCTCTCGTGTGAAAATTTTCTGTTTGATGGGTATTGGTGAATGTTGATCTCGTTTTCATTGCTTGTTTTTATTAATTGATGAGTTTGGAGTGCAATGTGCGTGTGTGTTTGTATTCATCCATATTCATAGTATAAAAATGTTGATCGAGCGTAGTTTCTATAAAATTGGAAATTCAAAATGAGCAATGTTATTTAGTAATGGAATACCATAAGCTGAAAAGCGTATCAATAATTATTCATCAAGTAATATATAATTTCACATTTAATAGATTGATCAACGTATATTGAATAGAACAAAAATTCTGAGTCTCAAAATAACTCGATTAAATTCAATTAACCTCAATGAAAACATAACATGATTGAAATATTAGTAAATGTAAATGGAAAAATTTATCTAGTAGTGGTATTTAACGGAAGAGTAGGAGAACAGGATGAAATATATGAAGGAATAATTGGTAAATATTGAGAGGAAACAAGAAACAATTATAGGAACGACTGCTTGAATTTCGCCTTTTACCTGAAAATAACAAATACCAATACCCGCTTCTAACTCAAAGAATTACGCAAATAACCTAGAGAAGTTCAGAGCAGAGAGGAAAGATCTATTATTGACTATGTTATAATGGAGAAAATACACAGAATAACCATAACTGACACTATACTCAAACGTGGAGCTGAAATTGGTAGTGATGACTTTCTCCTAGTATCTACGGCGAAGAAACATGAAAAAATAAGAGAAAGATGAAAATATAACTATAGAAAAGTCAATTTTGAAACTACAAGGACATAGGAATTGAAACAGGAGGAAGTAGCAGAACGTTAGGCACAGACACTTAGAGAAAATATACGAAGAAAACAAGGGAAAACAGGGAGACTTGGAAGAAACAGAATGTTTTCAAAGTAGCGATAAGCGAAACAGCACAACATGTATGTGTAATATGTAAAACAACTAACAACCAAAATATTAACACCATGGTTGACGAACCAAATAAAAGAAGAAATAAGAAAGAAAAAAAAGGACATTGAAGCAATAACTTGCAAACAGAACAATAGAAAACTATGACAAATACAAAGAACGGCGAAAAAAACTGAACTATCTAGTAGCCGGAGCAAAGAAAGCAAATAGGTAAAAAACTGGAAAGAGACAGCAAATGAAACCAGATACTGTGTTACAAAATAATTAAATCTTTAAGAAAGGGTGAGGAACAAGAAGAAATATACATAAAGGATGAAATGGTAGAATTTTAACAGAAGTCGCAAAGATAATAGAGAAAGGAAATCGTATTTTATGCTAATAGTGAAAGAAACAGAAGATAGTAATGAACTTAATAAAGAAACTAACAAAATAAATAAAAAAAAGAAATGACACCTGAAATGTGGTGAGAGTGGTATATACCTAATTACAAATTTATGGAACGGTACAGATATCAAAAGACTAAGAAATAGCATTGTTATTACCCAAGTCAAGATAACAAGCAATGTAACAACTGAAGAAGAATAATATTACTGTGTACATCAATGACAGTTTACGAAACAATCGTATATAACAAATGAAAAAATATAGAAAATACACCAAATGATGCACAAAGTGGATTCCGCAAAGGTAAAAATAAGATCCCGTATTTACCATCAAACAAATTATAGATAGAGCTAGCCGCCGAGAGTCAGATGCATTATTTGGATTTATTTATGTGGAGAAAGCTTTCGATAGACAACCATGGGTAAAAGAAAGGAAAGTTTAAGAAGAAGAAAAATAGATATCTATGTATGAGATGCAATCATGACCTTATATAGCACATGAAGTACATATATGCGCTTCATCGTTCTCATCCAATCATTTGCTAGGGTAGGATTGAGGAATGTTACAACTCTACTGAAGAGAAGGAAGTCAAAAATATTAAAAATTCCAACAGACACGCGTCCTGCAGACGTTAATCGGATAGACTGCAAGATCGGAATATGATCGCAGTGGGATCGGCCATCGTCGGAAAGGTGTGAACTACGCTATTCAGACTCTAGTGTATTTTCCCCTCTCAGACACTCGTCCTAGTGTATTATCGTAGTCGGATCGGAAGGACGCATGATAGGTGTGTCTCGGCCTGAATCCATCTTGACACCTATTTTAGCTCTGTTATCCTTCGTGGTTGAAATAACTACATGTTGAAAATATGCACAGCTACGTGAAATAAGCTGAACCAACTTAGCTTAGCTCTTGGTCGCCAAACCACTTAAACCAAGGCGCGCACTGAAATTGTGTGGTAGTGGTGAGATATTGGAATGGTACGTGGCATAGCGATGGTGAAGATTTGGCGTGGTGTTGGAATAGCGGCGAAGTGGTATGAAAGTGATTTAATGTGCACTGCAGTGGCAAACAACGTATGGTGTCACCGATTTATCAGTTCTGTCCAGAATGTCCTCAGAGGATGAAGATGCTCTTTTATTTGTACAACTTGCTAACCTAACTGCTAAAAATCAGGAGAAGAAGAAAAAACACTTTTGAGTTCATCCTCTCTGGCAGAAAAATAAAAAATTTGGAATTTTTAACGTTTATAAAAAGGTTTTGAACTTGGACGACCAGAAATTTAAACTTTTCTATCGAATGAAGGAGGTGACATTTTGCAAGTTACTGACAAAACTACGAACTATGTTTCAAAAAAGAATACAAACTTATTTGTATATACAGAATGTTTGGTAATAATGTATCTTGTGTAGTTGCAATGCAAAACCCACGTCGTTACCAGCTGCTTTCCAGTCGAAAATTAAACATGTTCGAGATTAGTGGCACCATACTTGCATCACGCCATCTGCAAAATAGCACGTCACAGCTACTCCGTTTTGATGCGCACGTCTTCATTTGTTTACATAGGCTTTACCGATTCCACCTGCCACTTGGTCACCATGCCACTGCCACAACACTTGCTGATCACTTTAATACGCGCCTTGCTTGATAAACCTCTTAACTATGTAGATATTTATAAAAGTGGAATATTTTGGTTTCTATGTAAGAATTTTATAGAAAATTAGGTATGAAATGATTTTGTTTTGTTCGTCGAGTTAAATAATCAATTCCACTCATAAAATGAAATCTTAGTTTTAATAACAACTGTTATTAAAATTTGTGAAATCTATGAAAAATAATCAAATATCACTCTAATTTAAGTAAAGGAAACATATCATGACATATAAATGAAAAAAAAATTCTATATCAGACTCTAAAAAAATTTGTAGGTGTTGATATTTTTCCTAGTTTGCGAATTCATCAATTAGATAACTTACCTGGGATACATCACAGATCGGATCTAATAACAGCTATTTTTGAAAAATAAATAGATATTATTAGATTTCATTTTATTACGAACGAAACCATTGTTGAAGACATGAAACATGGTATATAATAAAATAATACTTTTCAAGGGACAGTGACATTTGACATAAAATATGTATTAAATGATTCTAAAGATTTCATTTTTCCATTCATTGTAAGTGCGTATCAGTCTACAAGAGGAGTGGTTTATCTAGAACGGTGATACCTCTTATCGCACTGCAAGCTTCAGTTTCATGCACCTATAAAGTCACGCTCATTTACTACCTTTCCATAATTTCATTTGTGTTGCTGTTGTCCTAAAATCTAAATAAAAACATTTGATTTCAGTAAAACCTGTTGTGCAGTTCTGTAGAGCACCCAAAAAACATTAAGAAGTTGAAAAAATAATCACATAATTTGAATAATGATAATCTAAACTAATATAGAAATTTCCATTACTTATCATGAAGAAATTTTTGAATACGTTGCAGTTACCTTACCATACCTTAAAAGAATAAACTCTTGAACACATTACCAGCGTTCAGTAAGCTTCCCAGTCACGCATTATTATTCATCTGGGATACCAAATGGAATTGTAAGTAGAGGAAAAAGCTATACCGAAAATTTATTCAAGTTATTTATACTATAATATGACCAAAAAATGCATTAGATTGTTTTCCCTGTCTACTTTGCTATTTTTTATTGGCGTTAAAGTTTGGAAGGAAATAGATCAGCGAATAAGGTGACTTAAGTTTGAATATCAAAACATGAGGAGTATAAAAAACATCTTTATAATTGCAGAAAATATGTGTTATTGGGATGAATCAATATTATGGCTCAATTATATTTTGATTATTGGTTCAACATACACACATAATGAAAATATTCTAAAAAAATACTCTCGACTATTTAAGTTCCAATTGTGGCTACTTGAGCAGGTGAAAGGTAGTAAAGATGTATAAAATAGTATCTTACATTCTTTAAACTATAAATTTTTTATGTAGAAATCATGTTACCCATTGCCAGCCACTTTTTAAAGTTACTACCTCCTGCCAGACACCCAAAAACTATAACAAATTATATTTATACTTTCGTCATAGTATAAAAGCTGATATATTATTATTTATATAATATATAACATTTAGCTTTTTATAGGTCCTATAAAAAAATGTTACCTCAATAGCCAGACAGTTTTAATGGTTTCTACATCTTGCCAGACACATCGAAAGTCTGCTGTAGGTACGAGGTAGCAACTGTTCAAGCGGGTGTGAGTGAGATAAGGCGTCCAGTTTTATGCGATCTTTTAAGATATTCAATAAAAAAAATATTTTATTATGCATGTAGCAATGTTATAAAAAGAAAATATATATATATATATATATATATATATATATATATATATATATATATATATATATATATATATATATTGTTGTATGTCAAAAAAGAATATTTATAATCATTTTTTTACTTTTCCTCATTTCGTTGATATTCTCGTAATCTTCGTCATGGGCGTACCCAGGTAGGGGCAGGGGGCAGCTGCCCCCTCTAGAAGATAAAATTCAATTTTCCTGGAAAGTGGGAATTAAAAACCTGTTACCTACTTTGCGCAAAATGAACTGTTGGAAACAAAATATCTTTTCAGTCAGATATTTTCATTAAATATTTTTGTATCTATAATTAAATATACTACAACATTCGATATAGTATACTGTTAGGAACGCAACATAAATTAAATCTCCCGCGAAACCGTCACATCTCGTAGTTTCCACTCCCGACGGGACAATCAGAGCCATTAGGATTAAAGCCGAATATAATTTGGAGAAAACAACATCTAGCGCTATCTGTCTAGTTACGGACGACAGTACTTTTTCCAGTAAAATAGAAATAGCATCAATTTATACGGTCAAAGCGACATATTGTATTGAATAGCAATACCACGAAGAAAATTCTAGCATGGACTATTCTGGAAAGGAAAGACAGTCATAGCAAGTATGAGTCATGAGACAAGGATGGAAATAGAGAGCCAAGAACATTACATGCTAACATTGGACAAGCGTCACATCCTCCAGCAGAACCTGTAAATATATCTGTTGCCGACTATTCTTCTCCATCGACATCCCAACAAACTTAAGACGCCAGCGTCGATCCTGAAATTATAGTGGACGATGGCTGTCATGAAAATGATCTGGGTCGTTATGTTAGGTTGGCTTCCCAGCTAACGACGGAAAAGAAGAGGGAGTTGGATCCTTGGATACCGCCCAGAAATTACAATTTTGAATGTAATGCAAGCCATTTGAAAAGATAATTTAATTATGCTTGGTTGGATCAATATGCACCATAGCTAATATATTCCAAGCGGCTAAAAGTCGCTCTTTATAAGCATTGTGTTTTGTTCCCTCCGCCCATCAGCACTGTGAGAGGAATTTTGGGATCATTTATGATCAGGCCATATATAAACTACAAAAATATGCATGAAGACTGCCGAAAGCATGCAACGACCAACCTTCACCTAATAGCGACAAATGCTGCAAAATATTTCCTTGAAAATGTTCCTGTAGACATCCAATTGTAAAGTAGACACCAAAAAGCAATCGACGAAAATAGTCAGATATTGTCATTATTTCTTGTATTGTATTTTGCGGTACACATGGTATGCCTCTTAGTGTTTTATTAGATTTATTGAAGTTAAGAATTAATTCAGGGGACGACAAATTAAATAGTCACCTGGAAAAGTGCCATCGCAATGGAGTTTACACATCGCCAAAAATACAAAACGAATTTATAAATTTATGTGGCGAAGTTATTAAGGAGAATGTAATAAGTGAGGTTCAAAAGACCATGACTTACGCAGTCTTAGCTGATGAAACAGCAGATGCAGCTGAGAAAGAACAGATGTCAATAGCCGTGCGGTTCTACGACGAAAGCAAAAGAAAAAGCAAGAGAAGAATTTGTAGGGTTCGTTGAACTAAAAGCACAAAATGCTTCAGCTTCAGCAATTGCCGAAGCATTTGACAATTTATTGATTAGCTCTAACTTCCCAACCAAAGATTGCGTAGGGTTTGGATTCGATGGCTGTTCTACAATGGCAGGGAAAGAGGGTGGCGTACAAGCCATTTTGAGAAATAAATATCCTCGTGCTTTATATTTCCATTGCTCAAGTCACAAACTCAAGCTTGTTATGAATGATGCGAACGCAGTACCAGAAATTAGAAATACTGTCGCCACTGTAAAGGATGTTATAACGTTTTTCAGAGAATCAACTACACGTCGAAACTACGCTCCAAACCTATCACGATTATATGAGACGAGTTGGTCCGAATAATATAAATCAATCAGAAAGTTTTCTCAACATTTCCCAGAGCTTGTGAAATCTCTAAAAACGTTATCCGTAGAAGGAAATTATGCCACCTGAAAATCTGCATATCAGTTGCATTCAGCCGTTACAAAACCGGTGTTTATTGTTGCTCTACAAACAATATTCAGCAGTTTTAGAACTAGTAGTTAACGCACTGCAAGCTAAATCGATCGACATGATCTCGGTGGGGGAACAAATCAAAAATATCAAGGACATTCTCAGAAATGACCGCGAAATTCCTGATAGAATAAGTAATGAAATGCTTCAAACAGTGCGAGCTGTTGCAATGGATTTGAACATAGAAATATCGGTTCCACGTTTTGCTCACAAGCAAACACATAGAAGTAATCCGCCATCAGAAAATATATATAGTCAATTTTCATGATTTTTTGTTTCAATATACCCGATCATATTCTCGAAACAGATATGAGCTGCCCCCCTATCTGTAATCTTGTAACCTACGCCGTTAGTCTTCGTCGTTGCTATCACTCCAGTCAATGAATTTTGAATAATTAAGAAATTGTGTAGAACATTTCATACCTGATTGAGATTTAAGCAAATCACTGACATAAATTGATAGTTAGTCCCCTTCAAACCATTTGAAGTGATATTTGTCATCTTTCAATACCCAGTCATTAATATTGGGTTGATTTGTGGTCGGATTTTTCAGATGAGCATTACTCCAAATGGTACATGTATAATTGACTCGCAGAAATTGCTTCAATAGCTCGCTTTTACAAGGTGGTAGTTTGCTAGCGTCAAATATTGTGGTATAGAAAAAACTGCGGTAAGATATAAAAGAGTGCTTGTTAATGCAGGTTTTTTATTCCATAATTTCAGAACGAGAATCGATAAAATCAATAGAGATTTGTCGAAGACGAAAGAACATCTGGTTTTTTTGGAAACATTACAAAACATCTAAAAATTTGGATATGTTAAGAATACCTTTCATATTACGTTTCATTCCTTTCTGTACATAAAATTGGCATTGCATTTATTGGTAATTAAGTCTCATAGAATATTGGATATCACAAAGAAAAGTAGATATATATTGATGTTCATTAATTTAATTTCAAAGACATTTTCAGAAAAATGGATGAAAAAATTGCTGATAAAAAAAAGTTAAAAAAAAAGTATCTCATTTTTGCCGTGACCAGGATTCGAACCTGGGTTACCACGGCCACAACGTGGGGTCCTAACCACTAGACGATCACGGCTACCAGAGAATATGGTAACGATTTCACTATAGAATTATAAAAAGTTTCTTAATAAAATTAACGAATCAGTCAAGTGTTAACACTACTTTTCGAATCGTTTATCCGCTAATTATTAGAATTTAAATGTATTCAAACATGAATACATAAAACTTCCAAATTACCTCAAATTTTATCGTACGTCTATATGGACATATGGCATCCAATTATGGGGTTATGCCAAGAAGAATAAGCTAGGAACTTGAATGTGGAAATGAACTATTGGAAAATTTAATAGCTTGATCAAGAAGTTGGTTTATTGTTGTATTAGTGTGAAAGCAGAGTACACGATAATATTAGTGTACTCTGTAGTACTGGAATTGTGGGAATATTGATGAGAATTTTTTTTTATATTTATTGTCGCATCTACTTCAAAGGTTATTAGCGACATGCCAGTAGAGAAATTATGGTGTTTGGAAAGTTGTTAGTTAGTCTTTTGTTTCTGTACTTTTAACAGTTCAACAATAAGTGTATCAAGTTTAGATTAACGTGACAAATGTCATATATTGGTGGGTTTTCTCGGTTAAATAAATAGGAGTGTGTCACTAGCCTTAATCGATCGATTTTTATTTGGTCCGTACGATTTTTAAAACTATTTTTCTATGGTTGGACGCATGGCTTTATAGATTTTAATATCGACTGCGATATGTTCCACTCACTTTGCCACTTATACTGAACTTTTGTTTTGATTGTCCTGGGATGCATGTGTTGTGATGGGACCGAAATTATGATATGTTTGCCTTGGATTGGTGGATAAGATGTAGTTGAGTTTTAATAAGGATACCTATAGGGCGTATGGGAAAAAGAAGTTGTTGTTGAGTGGTTTGTATTGAGCTAATGAAGAATATAATTATGGCTGTTCTATTGTATTGATTTCTTCTAGCGATGATTAGTGCATGTATTATGGCCAGTATGGACGCTATTATGTGGTGATAGTTTAAATGTGTGTATTTCATTATCTGCTACTACTGCTCAGCTCCTAGGCCATTAGGTGTTTTGGATGCGTCGGTGTACAATAGTATTCTTTGAAACTCTCTTCCGTAAGAGTACGGAACGATTGTGTTATTAGAGAACGGTTTGTTTCTTCTTTTTTATGTTGTTGACTTTCATGTGGACGTTGGTGTTGGGAATAGGGATTCTCCAAGGAGGGGGAATATTTATGTTGATTGAAAAGGAATCTGGTAATTCAAGTGCTAGGGTGTTTGTGTATTGGCGAATTCCTTCATAGAACGGAATAGCTGTTTGTTTGTTTCCGAATAGGTGTTTGAAGCGATTTGTGTTAATTTTTTATTAACAGGGTTATTTTTATTTGACAGGACTTATGTTGCATAGTACATACTTAGCTGGATTTTTTGGAGTCAGAGGGGTGATACTTTGCAATGTGTCAAGTTGTTTAATATATATTTTCCCACATGAAGTGGTAGTCGATTCTTGATCTTACGAGTGTCTTATATAGATTTATAGGACTTGAAGAATCAGGGCCCCATTTATGGCTGGCTATTGTTTTTTGTTTTTAATAAATCAATGGCGTTTTAGCAGACTTTCTTGAGGTGATTAATGTGTTGTTTCCGTGTAAGATTTTTATCGAAGATAATGCCCAGAGACTTTCCACAAATTTTAAATTTTTAAGGTCACTACGGGCCTTTCTTGTATGTATTTTCTGGAGAAGTTAATACAGTTTGTTTTGGTTTCAGAGCATATCAATCCTCTGGTGTTAGACCAGTTGCTTAATTCGTCTGGTGCAGTTTGTATATGTGTTTGACTAGTAGTCAGGTTTTTACCTATTGCAAACAATATCAGATCTTCAGGGTACAATCTTCCTTTGACTAACGGAGAGCATTTGTCTCGGATATCGATGATCGTGATGAAAAAGAGGCTATCTTATTGTAGAATTCCATTCTTCTGTATTTTTTGCACAGATAGGTTCGGCTTCGCGTCAGCTTGAAGGGAAGACTTTATTGGTCCATATTTAGTTGTACAGTTTTAATAGGTAATCTTTGGAGTTGATTGAGAGTTTAGCATTTCTGCTATTTTACTTGGTTCTGTGATAAGGGTATTATTTATAGCTAAGAATGAAATTCTTAATGGTCTTTTGATTCCTGACATCTTCCATATATTTCACCAAACTAAGGATGATGGAGTTGAGGATGTTATTGTAGACACGAATTTAGTTCATGATTCGCGTCTACTATTTTCCATAATATATCTTGCTTGACCATTTGTTTTTTATATTCGAATAAATTTTTTGTTGAGTTATGTCGTTTTAACTTATTAAAGGACTGTTTATATGTTTTGATTGCGTTTTGATAATCTTTGTTCCACCAAGGAAGTGGTTTGTAGTCTACTACTAGTTTACTATATCCTATGTGTATTTTTACCCCTTCTATAACAGTAGATGTGAAGGGTTCTATAAGATTTTCTAAGTTTGTGATTGGCATATCTTTTGTAGTGCTAATCTTAGTCCCAATTGTTTCGCTAAATTAGCATATCTAAGTTTCCATTTTGGGTTTAGTAAACTATTATTCTCAGAGTAATTATATGAATATGTAATCTTTATGGGAAAATGATCGCGTTCAAATAAATATGATATTACATCCCAGGTTAATCTAGGAGTAAAAGCTGCCTAGTACAAAGTGATGTCTATGGCTGATTCTGTTCTTGTATGTATATCGAGCCTTGTTGGTCTTCCGTCGTTCCGTCGTTGAAGATGTTGAGATTTAGGTAGGGAGTTTGTCATATTTTTTTTTTTTAGATTTACCTTGTTCTAGTTCTGATATATCGATGCTTTGGTCTGGAGGTGTGTATAGAGATGGCAGCACATTATACTGGGTGATAGTTCAATGCGAGTAGTTTCATAAGCATTTCGAATCTTTTGTAGATTCCTCTTAGATTCACCTGTAGAATTGATTCGGACTTAGATAATATTCCTGAGATGATTCGATTAACGTTTCGGAGTAATCTTCGATTTCTTGTGCGATTGAGGATGAGTGTAGGTTTAGGTGTCCCATAATTTATTTTCTAATCCTTGTACTCATTCTTTTTATTCTTTTGTTTCTATAATATGAATGTAGGTTAGAGAGGAGTTTTAGAAAGACTTTTGTGTCTTCTGTATATATTTTTGATATACTTAGTGAGTCTTTTGATCCCATTGCGTTTTGGAAGAAATTAACTTTTTTCGCGTAACTTAAAATTTGGGCTTCTTTTTCGAATAATGGTAGTGCTTTTTGTTGTCTGTTACTTTCTTGGCTTTTTTGATTATTTGTTCGTTGTGTTTACGAAATGTATCTGTTGTGGATTGGATATCATATTCTAGATTGGTAGGAGTAATGTATGATGGTTTGTCTTGGTTATTAATATTTTTTGAATTAGTTAAGGTCAAGTTAGAGGTCAGTGGTGTGTTGGTTGTTTGATTGGAAATGTTTATTGAGCTTAACGTATTAGGTTCTATTTTTGATTGTGTTTTATTAGGTGTAATGATTGTTGCTGCGGCCTGATTAATCAAGTTCTTGTTCTCTAATTTGGTGAGGTATAATTGGACAAACGTTGGACAAAAGCATTTTTTCAGTAGCTGTTATAAGTCTACGTACAGGAAGAATTTCGTAATTGACTTCAATCATTCCATTGCATTTTGTTAGGAGCTCGTCTACTTCTTCTTTTGTTGATAGGTATACGCATAATCTATTATTGGTTACTCTTGATGAAAATATGATAGTGCCTATGGCTATATGGTATTCTTATGGCTTTACTCAGTTTAGTGAGCTGATTACTGTTGCTTGCTGTTTTTTGGAAAATTTATTTTTTGTTGTTTAGTAATGGATGAGTAAGATTGTGGGGAGTTGTTCTGTGGGATGGTATAATGATTGTTTATGTTGTTTTCATCCATCTTCTTTGATGTTGATTATAATATTTTCGTACTTAAGCCGGTGCTGTTTACTTGAAGTTGATTTGTTATCAAGCGATCGGTTTTGTGTCTCGAATAAATAAAAACAATGGAGTTTGATTTATACTGTTAAAAAGTAGAATTCATCGTTATGATGATTTGAAATTTGCTTACATTGAGGTGGATATATGAGGTTGTCAATTTGCACTAGTGTTTGTAGGATTTCATTTAAAACTATGTTTGTACTTATGAAAATGGTTTGTAGATTGATTTTTACACTACTTTACGGTATTTTATCAGGGCCGTCACTATTAATGAGAAATCCTTAGCTAGAATTTTATATTAGTAAATTATGTTTGCACAACATTACTCATTAATCAAATACTAGTTAAGTAATTATAGTGAAGGAAAATACGAAAAACTCTCCAATTGTTTCCATATTT
Organism: Diorhabda carinulata; assembly: GCF_026250575.1. Classification (NCBI taxonomy): domain Eukaryota; kingdom Metazoa; phylum Arthropoda; class Insecta; order Coleoptera; family Chrysomelidae; genus Diorhabda; species Diorhabda carinulata. Next base: position 47,517,227 of record NC_079472.1, on the reverse strand, counting down.
CTTAATAACATTTGGATCATTAAAAAAACTGATAACCTTAGATTAGACGATGTACCAAGCCCTGAAAAGCTCCAAGAAAGAGAAGTATATTTTGTATTTTACTAGATTTATTAAATTTCTAAAATGTAACGTTAAGAACTTATATAAGAGACATCAATTTTATTACATGTATTCTATTATAAATTTTCACATTTCGCCTTTGATCTAGAACGACTAAAGAAAAAACATATCAACATGAGATGCCACAATGGAGTGTATTAAGGCTACGTTCTCGTAACATATCCACTCTTTATACTACCACTAAACGGATGTTCAAAATTACACTGTCTGACGCATTCTGATAACCAAATGATCATCCTCAGAGACTGAAGGTAAACTCAGTGTGAGTGTTGGTGTAGTGGTAATGTAGTAAACACTGTGTTCAAAATTAATATCACACGGTTCCAAACGTCCAGTTCAATATTGAATATATTTTAGATTACAGTTACTTCTGCTGGTATACAAATATCCTAGTAGGAGCATTAAAATGTAGAGAATACACGTCTAAGTACCGTTAAACAGAATTATTAGCAATTACTTCATGATGATTGTATTCGATGGTTTCCATTACACTATTGCTATTGAACAGCTATTTTTTTATGATTAATGACTATTTAAAAAAGTATTTTAGCATTTCTGTTCTTTTTTTTTTACCAATCATTATAAATCAATTTATACAGAAGCGACGTTGGGTGTGAACCATCGCCTGCTGCCTCAGGGTCTGACTGCACTTTAAAATGATTAATACATCGACACATCCAATTTGTTTTATTCACGCTATTTTATTGGCATTGTACTTCGCTTATTAAAACATCGATAAATAACTTACAAAATATTCAAAATGAATTGATCACTCCGAAAAAGTGATTCGTAGGGTGGAAGGAGCATTTTATTTCTCTTCTTTTTACACGAGTTCATTAAAGACTGTGGCAAAGCCGAACAAATACCAGTTATCTTGAATTCTTCTAAAAAATCAACTGGCAAGATAAATGAAAACTGGTTACTGATAAAACTGGACAGTATTTAATTAATACAATATTCGGAGAGCTGGATGAAAATGGCTTAAATATTCATATTTTTTATCATTGTCAAAATTATGTGAATGGTGAGATATCTATACTGCTTCCGTAAACATAGATGAACCGAAGGACCTTCCGGCTTAAGTCACCACAGTAGGGACTGAATGGAGAAATAAGGGAGTCCAGAACAATCACATTGGATATATCGAACGCGTTTAATAGGGTTTGGCTTGACATGCTTCTAAATAAATTGAGATCGTACGGTTTCTCATCCTCACTTATCAACTGGCTTAACATTTTTCTCAAAGACCAATCCATCCAGGTCGCTATCGATGGACACAGCTCAAAAAGGTTTGAGGTCAAAGCTGGTGTTGTCACCTACTCCCTCTTTCCTGTACAGCAACGATCTACTCGACAAAACTATAAACCAGATCTATAGCTACGCGACGATAGTACACTGGTATCACTACCATCAGTACCGATAAGAAAACTTTCTGGAATGGAGTGGAAGTAATCTGATGTTTTTAAAACAGCAAAGATCCAAACTGCTATTTTTACAAAGAAGGCTTGTACTGTAGCGCAGGATTTGGTCCTGTCTGGATATAAAATAACACCATCACCGCAAATTCGCTTGTTGATTTTTGAGGTTGTCCTGTCATAGTCACGTCGTCGATTTAGCCAAAGCAACTTCAGAAAAACTTGGAGCCCTCTTTAAGACCAAAAAGCTACATACTCCGCTACAACTTCTAATCCTCTACAAGTACTAGATTTGTGCAATATTGCTCGCATATTTGGAGCTCTGCTCCCAAGCATACCCTGAGATTTTCGACTCAATACGGAAGAGAGCAATTCGTCTTATAAGCAATCCAGAGTTGGCCAGACACTTGGACAGCTTGGAGCATAGAAGAAGGTCGCTGACCTGACTTTGTTTCACTGATACTACCACGGCAAATGCTGTCCAGTATAATCCTGCCTAGAGCAATTTTTACACGATCCACTCGACAAGCAGACTTGGCTCATGAACACCGTGTTCGCCTGCCATCAACCAGAACTTCAATTTATCGGGACTATTTTTTAGGAGAATTGCAAGCCAATGGTGCAAAAATGGTTAATGGCAATAATGGAATCGAAACTTCGATATTAAATACCAATCTGAGAGCAATTGTTCACACCTTGTGATTTTCAGAGCTGGAATCTGTTGTTGGTAATAGCAGCTGATTCTTCTTTTGGAGCGAAAACACTGTTTACAGTTACATTAAATTTATTTTTGTTTCAATTATGTATTCACTGAAGACTAGAAGGGAAAGCAAAATCGATGAAAAATACTATCATTCATTGGTATAGGTCTTAAAATCAAGCAGAACAGTAACACACACTCATTGATTGTGATCTTTCAAATAGTTCTCTCGAACAATTATGAACATCAATAATCTGGATTTGACAAATGCTTGTCTAACTCTCGTGAATTGTTTGTGAAAAGTAGGTATTCAGTAGACTGTCAAAATAAAAAGAAACAAAAAAAATACTTAAATATGAAGGCAAATATTGTTCTACACAGTTTCTCAAAGTCAACATGAGTCGACAAATATAATTGAGAAGTATAACTAGAGAATAAATATCAAAAATAGTCCTAAATATGAGTCAAAGTAGTAACTTTATGCATTACATGAAGAATTACAATGATCCTGAATGTACCAACTACATCAAAGTGTGAAAGAACTGCTTCTTCTGTGATATTTATTAAAAGTAGCTTAAAGCTAATATAGTATCTATGCTTAAGTATAGGACAATAATCGAGAATCTTGGTAACTAGTTTCATACCAGAAAAGGGCCTTGTTAAATGTTTATTACTTACAAATTTTGATCTTGCTCATCCATTGTTTTACGTATAGATTATCAATAAATTGGAGAGAATATTTTAGCTTATCATCAAATATTACAGGAAATATATATATTTTGAATGCATCCTTATCAGTTGCTTGACGTTCCACACATTGTTATATACCAAAATAAATTTATTTTCGGCATTTCGTAAGAAACAAATCATTTTACGGTCCGAAAAAGTTCTTTGAACTAACGTGACATTGTTATTCCATCAACCATAATTTAATTGTGTCTCTTTGGCTGGCAGGACACGTTTTAGTTGAGAAGAGAGTCCGTGGAATTTGTTGGCCAAACAGGGATAGAATTGCGTTGGTTGTGTAGTGGTCACTGCAAGAGAACAAATAATATGTTTTAGAGTTGGAGGTGCATGAATGAATGGTGCATCAGCAGCCGGTTTGGTGTGGTCTAACCGCAACAAATTCAATCATGAATTTCAGTGTTTCTCTTCACTGTCAGTGGCGCACTTGTTGAAATTTACCTATATACTTTTACAATCCGAACGAATTACAAGATGGAGTATGGTTGTTCATGACTATGCAGAAAATATAAACAAGAGGAATTGAGTGTCCAAATAAATATTTGTAGTAAATTAAGTGTAACTTCACGATAAATAGAACATAAATTCACAGTGTAATATATTTTTTCTATAGCTCTAATCAGTATAGTTTTGATCTACTGAACGGTGCTTTTCATTATGTTAATGATAGTAAACTATTCTGAAGTGACAAGGTGTCCAAAAGGGAAAACATTTTAATTTTTTATTTGAGAACAAGGTATATCAACATAAAAAATTAATCCAATTTCAAAATTCCACTTTTTTCTCATTGAAGGGCCAATTTTATTTGAAATTCCGAAAGTAAATACGATCTAGACGCACTAGACCCAGATTTAATTATAATTTGAAAAAGAAATTAAATGCACAATAGATTGCAACTATTTCATTCCTAAATCAAAACAATTATTTATCATCACGCCACAAAGTAACGAATTATCTCATCTAAGTCTCAAAATGGAATTATGTCGAGCATTTGACTACTTGCTTTTAAGTAACTTGATCACACGCGAATCACGAATATTTGAGGGATTTGCAGCATCATATGACATAGCAAATATGATTTTCCTATACTGACGAATATGCAAATAGAGTACTCACAACCACTATAAAACACATATTAAAAAATTCACTGGTCTAGGATTTTGAGTTTTAATGCTTGGATACATAGAAAACTCAACCCTATTAAGTGTCAAATTCATATTCGACATACTAAACATATATAAGCAAAAATAATCTTTTCAGTTGATTCTTCTCAAACCGTAGACCCTCCAAAAATCACTTCTTAGAAATCACCGAAATAGGATATTTTTCTGTTATAACAATCTGATCATAAATATCAATAATAAGTTGTATTCTAGCCTATCTTAACTATTCTTAAATATTCTTTAAGGTTCTATTTATTAGTATACCTTACTGTCCAGTAATCTAAGCAACACTACCGTTACCGTGCAACGCGATATTCGCACAAATCGACAAATTTGGCTATAGTATGGTCAACAGTTTCTACATCAGGGCTCTTATGGAAATCACTGTTATGGCAATACCAAGTGTATCAACAATACTCTTTATATTGTATATCGTATGACCAAACGGGTTTCAATATATGTTTGTAAAGCAGTTTCTTGTGTGTGGACAAGTTAAAGTTTCTTCCTAGAAGCCAAAACATCTTTTCATATTCCAAACCAAGCTTTCCCTGATTCTTTCAACGTGAACTCTCCAACAAAGTATATTTTCAAGTGTCATTTCCAAATACTTTGCATTGCTAGTAAGAAGAATTTATTAGTTGTTCGTAAATTTAACATGAGCAGAATACACTTTATTTTCCGTTAAGTACTTCTCGATAACGTCTGTGATTCCATAAACTTGGTCAAAGGTCGAATGCTTTGCTCGAAAACCAAATTGGTGGGATGTAATGATGTTCTTTTAATTTATTATATGTTTTAGTCTTTTAAGAAGCAATTTCAAAATAACTAGAAGGCTACAAAGAGAGGACATCTTAGACATTAATTTTTTGTATCCTTAGAATTATTTGTAGCTCTTGCTTGTGTTGTATTAACCCATTTGCAGGATTCTGATTTGTTAACACATTTTTAAAATTAGGAATCTCTTCTTGGGCACGTGACTGAAATTTCAAAATGCGCCCATCAGTCTAATTCAATCTGAGATTATTTGTAACATACCACCAGGATTTGATTCTTGGGGAGGTGGTTGAATGTGAGGATTATTTTCTTTATTTATGACTACTTCTCTATATATTTAGTTTTCAATGAGGGTGTCGATAGCTTTTTGTTTTACAAGATATTTAGTTTGTGGTTCCTGATAATTGACTTTTTCATTTGATTATTCTTTATTTTTCGTAATTGTTTGACTACTTCGCATAGGCGATAGTTAGACGGATGACCTTCTTTGCAGTGATCTCAGTGCATTGCAGGTGGTTGGTGTATTTGTTTATACAGAATATGGTTTAATCCAAAGATTTTTAGAAATCTGACGAAAGCAGAACATTTGAAAATTATATAGAATCACTTTAGAAGCTAAGGAGCTAAAAAGAATGTTTAAAAACTTGAAAATATGATTGATCGAATAAGTTCCACATATATAGACTATAAATAAATAGTTCAAATACTCATTTGTTTCTTTATATACTATATAAATATGCATAGTTTGTCCCAATTAGGAGTAGTGAAGTCAAGATATGGGAAACGAGTAATCAAATAATTGATTTAATCATTTGAAGTGAATGTTTTATAATGTTTTCATTATCACACACTTTCAGCTAAGAAATTTTGTTTACTTTACGTTTGCATATAAAAAGAGAATCAGAAATCGGTGCCATTTATGGGGTCCTCTTCTATATATCCTTTTACTTGGAAATATAGCACGAATAAATAATTCTTCTTATAAGGTATTCAAATATCGTTTGTTTAGGATCATCTTCTAGTAATTCCTGGATGATGTTGATTATATGTAGTAATAACGAATTGCTATTTTTTTTCCATGTCGATTTTTCAATTTGTGCTTTTGTTTTCCAACTATTTGTAAAAGTTCAATGCCATCAGAAACAAAACTTTTGAAAAAATCAAGTCTTGCAACTCAGTTCTTCTAGTGTAAAAAGTTGTGAGATCCATGTAATACCAAGTCGGTTGGTTCATACAGTCTCTACTTAAGGGATCATCTGCCCTTAGTTAGCGCAATTGCAAATTCGCACTGAGGTGCGAGACTTGGTTTTGTTTTGTATTTGATGGTATTCGATTGACTACCTACTTCACAACTTGTAGAGAGAAAAATATTATTTGTTGTTACGTTATCTCCATTTTTAATTTGGATGGAAATTGGATGATGGATAATGTTATTGAATTTGTGTACTAACACTTTTTATCATTAATTTTTCTTAAATTTTCGCACCTTTTATCCATTAAGTTTGATAAATGACTCTAAATCTTGCTGGTGTTGTAATAACCCGTTTTCATTCCATTCGAATATTCGGATTTAATTGGACATTTTACAATTTAGGAATCATGCTTAGGCTTGGTATTCAAATTTCGAAATGCTTAAGGCAATTTTCAACAAATCATTTCAGTTAGTGGATTCAAACTATAGAAGGGTATACAGAAAAAATATAGAAATGGAGACGAAAATTATATCCAATTCATTCGATACAATCATTCATTTTGAAAATAAATTTCGATAAACCTCAATATATTTATAGATAGATAAGATATAGACCTAATAGACTAGAAGTTGTCCATATTGATGATTGACGTATTACAGCTACAAATTGGATAATTTGTCAATTCAATAAAAAGTAATTTTCTTTAACATGCTGCTTAGATCGAGAATAAAATAATTAAATCATTCTGGATCTAATTAAATTCTTCGCCCGTTTCCTTGTACATAAATTCAATTGTCACTACTGTTAGATACTAACAGCTCTAATTTAAATTCTTCTCTATCGGTTTCAGTTCCATAATGTGTCTTAAAATTAAATCCTCAATTCCTTATTAAACTTTTCTCGTTTTCTGTTCCTTAGGCCAATTTTACTTGTTTACTTGTCGCAATAAATTCTGTAATTTATATCTGACTGCAACTTTACGTTATTATATATATTATTCCCATAAATTTATGAGAAAAATATAGAATATGATACACTAAGAGGGTACTGTAACAGCCTCGTTTAAAGTTTTCAAAGCTTGTCTCAACACATGAGAGTACGAGATATACTACTAAAATAGAAGGAGTATATATGTGCGTTGTGAATACAATAATAAACTACACACATAATGTGGGACTTTGGCAATATTTTGAGATGTTTGGTGATTCAGAGGCATTATAATAACGACTAATGAATATAAAATCAAAGACCTAATAAAAGAAGACAACTCATACGTTTATATAAATTCAATGATGATATTTGGGGTTATAATTTTTTTAATTTCAATAAAAAAGTAGTTTTTATGCCTGAAATGGTATAGAGGCATTTCAAAAATGAAATAATATAATCAGAGTTGACTATTGATTGCTGTACAAACTGATTGGAACGAAACGAGTGAAAAAAACATCATTTAGATGTGAAACCTGTGGGTAAACATAATAATAAATGACTACGGAAATCTGAACAAATTCAATGTCATAGTTTTTTGAGAATTAAAGAGATCAATGATGTGATAGTAATCCAGTATTAGCTCATGGATATGACGCAAATATAATAACGTGTAAATTTCAATGTCAACATATTTTATTACTCAACATATTCTTCTCCTCTTAATTGGATACATTCATTACAACGAACCTGCAATGTCTTTAGACCTTACAAAAAAAATGTTTCTTCTTGTTCGGCAAACCAGACCTCCACAGCTTTTATTACCTTCTCGTTGAAAGAATATTTTTTTGATTTTATTCTTATTTTGATATTTATGATGTAGGTGATCTATTGATTAATACGAGTTTAATTGGGCAAATTGTCATATTTAATATCATATTTTCATAAAGACTTAAAGAAATGCCAAGAAGTCAAATTTTAACTTCCAAAAATTATTAAAAAACTAATTTTAAAACAGAAGGGACCTAAAATCAAAAACATTTAGATGTCATTAATATATCAAAAGGTTTTAAAAATAAGAGATTAAAGATTATATAAATTTTTTTTCTCTAATTTCTTGGGTTCGTAAGTTGTTTGGATGAAATAATCAAGCTTTGATGTAAAATTATATTTTAATGTTAGATATGTATAAGTTAACGTTTCGCTCCTTCCTTGGCAGCATTTTCATTTTCATTCATTCATCAAACGAGATTTTGATATCCATGCTGCACGCAACTATTATTATCATCTTATTACATCAACTTATCTTTTTACATCTGAGTAGCAGAATTTTTCGGTTTTTCTGTTTTGCAATTTTGTGAGAAATATTTTTGTAATTTTTCAGATTCTGTTTGGCTTCAGTTCCATATGTGAGTTTAATATTATGGTAGGTAGGTTTTATTTCATTTAGACTTTTTGATATATTAATGCTTCTAAATGTTTTTTTCGATTTTAGGTCTCTTCTGTCTTAAAATTATGTTTTTTTTCAATAATTTTTGAAAGATTGATAAAAAATTGACGTTTCGACTTAACTTCAGTGTTTATCAAAATATGATATTAACACTGATAGTTTGCGTATTTGCGTATATAGAATTTTTACAAGTTAAAGCCACCATAAAGCTCAATCAATTATTTCTCAACCGATGAATACATAAGTATTCTAAAGCTCTGAAAATATATTGAAGCTAGTCCACGTTGGTGTTTCAGTGCCACGTTCCATATAAGAAAGCGCTCATCATATAGCTGGCAAATACTTCGTGGCAATAAAACACCAAAATGGACTAACTAACTATCTTATAGATCTTCTTTCAATTTCTCCTTTTTCCTGCCATGACTAGCATTTGGAGATGAATCTGGAATTCGGGAGACATGACTCCACCATATAGCGCGTTGTGCCCTAATTACCTGGGTTGATCATTATCGGCCGATACTTCCGTATTTATTCTTCTCCAGACGCCTTCATCAGATTGAACTCCTCCAAAACTTAAGTAAATATTCGATTCTTCAACATTTCCAGTTTATTTGTAGCGTCTTTCCTCAATATCCATAGATCAGAGCAGTCGAATGAACTGAGGCCTGATCTTATAATATTGTGCTTTCATAGCAACTACTCGTACTACCTTGCTCCACTCTCCAATTCTTTTTTCCACGTCTTGAATTTCTGTTTAATTTTTGTTTGGAATTGTTAATCCCATACATACACCAATTAACATTCATTTTTGCTTATTTTGAAGATAATTTTCTACTACGCTTTACTTTTGATATAAATCCATGAGAAACTAACTATAGTTTGTTCTTCACTTGACGTTTGTTCTAAAATCAACATTTTACGTAGGTGAAATTTAAATCACATTTGCGTTCTTAACGCTACGTCACGTTGAACGAATGGTATTGGTGACAGAATTATGGAGCCTTTCACCTTTTCCGAACCAATTCTTATAAAAATCTCGAATTAAGATATTGAGGGAAACGAGATTTTTGAAACATTGAATCACTTTTAGAAGACTTTTGAGGAGCGTGATTATTATGAAATGAAAGTAGATACTTAGGAACTATTGACTTGATTGGTAATAACATAATCTATCAGACACAATGCCCTTAATAAGTTCTTAGATATTTTAACAGAATTAGGATCACAGTATCTACCGAAAAATAGTTTAATCCTTTTGTAAATATCTAGAACAAACAGTCTGTGCTGGAACATAACATTTACCAGTTTTTTCTGTTAGAAATTCTAGATAAACCAATAACTTGGAGATAGTTTTCGATTTATTTAGGACTTAAAATTTCTAAAAACCATATTTTTTGTAGCTCTTCAACTTGAAAATACCAAGGCTGGTATACGGTATGAGACTGTTGATGTTATTAAATAATGGTAAGAAGGGAATCAAACCATTCCAAGGGATCAATTGTGATGACCTGGCCTTAAAATTTCAGTTTTGTATTCAGTTGATTTAAGAATTCTTTCTCATACTATTTATAATTTGTTCCTAAAACTTTTTTCACTCTTTTTCATAATTTCTTCGAGAAAAAGTCGAATATCTAAAGATATATCGTCAATAATGTTATTTAGAAAGTTTCAAAAAACTGCTGGCTTTGAATTTACACATCCAATTTGATATTTTGCAATTCATTCTTTTAACTGAATTGTTATAATTTTTTTCAGCGGATTCTAAAATTTTATGTATAGATTCATAGCCAACTCTTGCTTCTTAAAAAACATTGTTGAAAACATGTCATCGCACAATCAACTTTCTCTTGTAGTTTTAAGAAAAAATATTTTTTCAAATTGAATCATCCATGGTATGAAAATGAAATTTTTCAAATTAACTAACATATGAGAAATTTTCAGGTTAGGTCACACCCAACCAACCCTCCAAAATGGTTCGATTGCCTTCCACTTACCATTGTTTACTTTCTTTAACATTCTCATATAGCATACTAAATTTGGTATTTTCAAATCAAAGGCTTACAAAAAAAATTATTTTTTTCGAAGTTTTGGGCTCTACTTTGAGGTCTTATGAGTACTCATGGATAAAACTTGGTATAGAGGTGATTTCACGCCAATCTTTATAGTTTGGGCTCCCCTATACGTTTCAGCTCTGTGTGGGTTCTTATATATTATTAATAATCTGAGCATATTTTGAAGTATTTAACTTCAATAATTGTCTGGCATTATTTCAAAAAATAAAAATATTTAATATATGAAATTTCCATTTACGAAACTAAAACTGTGACAATGATTAATTAATTACCTGGCATTTGTCAATTATATCATTGCATGTGCAAAAAAATTACGTCAGTTTATATACATTGTTATATACATTTATATATATATATATATATATATAATATATATATATATATATATATATATATATATATATATATATATATATATATATATATATATATATATATATATATATATATATATACATTTCAGTCGTGAAAGGAAAAGTTTTGTTGTTTCACACCTAAAATGAAATTGTAAGACGATAAGACTGCTAGGTGGTGCTAAGCCGGAATTGTGCAAAAACAGAGTATCATCACTAGATAAGGATAGACATAATATTGGACCCTGGGCTTGCTAAGTAATTGTTATTAACTTTAAACGGACGCCATTTTTTAGAAGCCAGAAGTTTTAATGAATGCATGTTTGTTTATTTTTGTGATTATTGATTTAAATAGAACATATTTTGAATTTGTTGAATTTTTATATAATTGTGCAGTGAGTTACTCATGATTGACATAATACAAAAGAAAAGATTAGCTCTATTACAAAATAAAGTAAATGTTTATTTGAATAGTATAGTATTTATTCTTGAAGATATTAAATTATATACTACAAATTTAATTGCTTATGTAGTAAGATTTCAATTCATAGTTTTCCAAAAATCGTCCATACATACACTCTTATATAATGTAAATATCATGGACGTAGCTAACTCAAGTGATATTTCCATTTGCAATACAATAAAAAATGTGTCTAACGCTTATTATATCATAACTTGAATGATCCAATTTTAGTAGTTTACAATTATATTTAGGAAATTGAAGACTTAAATTTAAAACATGTCACATCAAATCTCCATAGGAAGCTGAAAGAATTAACTGGTAACACAAAGAAAAGAATACCATGCATAACAAGGGATAGCCAACAAAGGATCCAGATAGAAGAAGAGCATATAAAAAGGTGTTGGAAAGAATATATTCTACAGCTCATTCGGGACAGTAGACCACAAGACATTGATCTACCAAGTTCTGACGAATGTCTTGATATTTTAGAATCAGAAATTAGAAATGCACTGGCAAATAGCAAAAATGGAAAAGCACCAGGGTTGGATAAAATACCAATTGAACTATTAAAAGCAATAGATGGATCGAACTTAAAAAACTTCACTATGATACTAAATAAGATCTACCAACAAGGAAATATACCAGAGGAATGGCTGAAATCAATGTTCATACCGATACCCAAAAACAATAACCCTCAAACATATGAAAATCGATAACAGGATGCCAACAAATAATGACAGATTATGTTGTATTTTGATGTAAAATTTATTTAGGCTGAAATAATGAATTGGGCAGTTCCAATAATTTTCATCGATTTACCTAGATATCCGTAACTAGCTAAGGTTATTGCTTCTAAGATTTGTTTGAAGGTTGACGACCATGTTTTTAAACGTGTCTCGATCCCTCGCAACATGAAACAATTCTCCGACGCTGAGATTTGTCCATTCTCTTATGTTACGGAGCCAGGATTTCTTCTTCCTGCCCATGCCTATATATTATATTTTACAATCTGCCAAAAGAAAACTACGTACACCAGAATGACACCATTAACCACTTTCACCTGACAGAAAACGTTAATAAAGCTGCTCAAATTATGTATGTATGTATATTATGTAATATCACATCTTTTATATTTGGTTCATTTTTGACTCGTCACTAATAGAGTACATTCATTTATTTCTGCTGAACATTTTTTGGAAAAAAACAGCCTCCAATCTAACGCGAGTTCCACAACTCGTAGTAGATGATCGTATCCAGTTGGTAACAGAATCTAATTTTATGTGTACATTCTTCTTTCTTTGCCCAAGGTATCATTTAATACACGAGATCCAGCTGAAAGTTAGGATACATTAAAAGTAAAAAACTCCCAATTTATCACATTGCAGTGGGCGGGACCTAATTGACGCCAAGTTTAAAATGTTATGCGCCAAATCTAAATTGTATTTTGCTATAACATTCTATCATAATGCATCATAAAATCTTGTCAGTGGAGTAAGTATATTTACTATAGTCTAGAAAAAAATTTAGAACTAGCAATTCCATTATTTCTCTTCCAATTATTTGTTTGATTTGTGTTAGTGTAGGTGAGGTTCAATTGAATTACCTATATTTAATCTACAAGTTACATTGATATTTATAATTACTCCCTTTACGTTGAGATTGTTTAAATTTCCTACACACTTTTTTCGTTATATATACAAATATATTAATCGTAAACAATAATAACCTAAGACTGAACTAACTCAACCTAACCTAACCTAATCCAACCTAACTTAACCCCACTTAAACTAATACAACATAAAGCCAACAAACAATTGTAAGAGAAATAATCGAATTGGTAGACCATGATTCTTTTTTAAGTTTATTTCTTATTACGATATACACAAATTCGATTTAAATTAGGTGCGTGATAATTTAAATTTGGCGTCCAATGCGTTTTAATAAACTGGGAGGTTTTGACTTTCAATATATCCGCTGAATTTTGATTTCCTATTTTAGAAATAAGGGTTGTTTCATAGGCGTAGGGACGTTTCGACGTCAGATAGTTTCATCTAAGGTTGATACACTATCCTACTGCTATATGTTCAGTTTTATCATTGGTTTCTGAAGAAGACAATTTGGTTATAGAAACGCGCATCAGACTTTATAACTACGAATATTGTTTTACAGCAAAAACCCGACAAAGTTATTAGGGTAATTTTGCCAGCAAATTTGCATACTGAACAAAATTGTAGTTTTTCAAATTATTCATAATTAACATTTTTTATTCGAGCCGTTTTGTGATATCCTTTAAAAATGTAACTTTTTTCCAAAAGGTATCTCACTTAACTGAATTTTCATTGTATTTTACCAATGCTACAATATTGTTAATCGATTTTACTTCTAATTGTTAATATTATTTGTCAAATATATAAAATAATTCAGTTGACTTATTAATCAGATATTTTGTATTGTTATTATCATGTACATATTTCCAAAGTAGATTATTAGCTTTATAGAGGTTTTTACTATATCCATAGACAGCTTAGGATAACAAGCCCAATAGAATTCTGTGAATCGACTATGAAGTCGACTATTATCACGTTTTCTAAGGGAAGTTCACTTCAATATCCGTCACGATATAGAGCGAAGAAAGTAGATGATCTTTTCGCTGAACGGTCAAGATCTGATTTTAAAACGATGTGTGATTGAAATCTAATTTCTATATATTCAACCAAATAATTCCTGATAATACAACTTTAATCTATAGAAAATACTAATTTTATTGAGAAAAATATGATTATAATATGAAAAAATGATTATTAATCATAGGTCTAGACTATTTTCTACTTTTATAATCCTATATATTTTGTTCTTATTGCCTGTCGTTTGTACAAGTAATTGTATTACTACTCTTCTCTTATAACTTCGTCCCTCTCACTACCGAGACTATAATTTGATTTCTTTTTTCTTTTTGTTTCAGGTAATTCTGTTACGTCCCAAGATTTTTATGCTACTTCAATGTTGACGACTATATTTTCTGTTAAACGGTAAATATGAATCTCATAAAATATGTCGAAGAGATGTTTATACTCAAAAAAATATTTCAAACAAATTCATTCAAATAAAATGAAAAATACTCTGAACGTAATGATGTCTTCATACATTACAGAATAGCAATATCATAAAGTATTACTTTAAAAGGCGAATTGAAAAATACGTTAAACAAATGTCAATTATTTTTTTTTTTGAAATCATGTATCTTGACAATTGGGATCGCTGACACGTGGTATAGTTATGTTACAAATATTAACTTTCAATTCAACTAGTTCTTTGTGTATAAATCGTTCTGATTTCAGGATTCTTCTGATAGCAATTTTGTTTTTGAAAAAAGCAAACATATTGACGTTTCGATCTATTTCCGTCCTTTATCAAAATACATTAACATTGACAACTTATATATTTATATTTATCAATAGATCACCCATAATATGAATATTAATGTTTTAACCACAATAATAGTTATTTATGCAACAAGTACAAAAAGTGTTTATTACACGCGACGTAAATTTGTGGTCGAGTGAGATAAACACTTTTTGCACGAGTTGCATACAATATTTTTTCTACGTTCTTGAAAAAATGTTTTATATAAGCGTAAAAAATAAAAAGCGTAATTTAAGAGCAAAATATTTAATAATTAAGTAACACTATCGGTTAAAATTGAGAAAGTAGTTAGGAACTAGTAATTAGGAATAATTCAACTTAAACATAATTTGTACCAATAATATTGAAGGTTAATGTTCAATTTTTGCAGTTTTCAATATCAATATTTCTCAGTGAACTATTTTTTAATTCTACTTATTGATTTGTGACTCTAAATGTATATGGTATCCATACATAGATATTTTCTTCAGCTTGAAATATTTGTTTTGCAACATTGAGTTTGCAAGTGTTTGCTCTACGTATGTATCCTTCTGTTACTGTCGATGGTTTCCATCCGCCGTGCCGTTTGAACTCTAGTATATCTGCTCCAGTATCTGCAAGAAGTGTTGCGGATGCTTTTTTGAAGCAGTGACCTGTGTATAGTTCAAGATTCTCCAAATTCAGAAATTCTGCAATTTTTGACTTCAATACTAAATTTTTGGAGTTCATCTCTACATGTCTTTGAGATGGATAAGACTGCAGCGACTTATTACTCACTTACTTTTTTCATCAAATACTTTTGAATTTTTTAACCGAAATCCTGCAGAGCTCTGCTTCATAAAGGCCCTTAGTTTTCTGTAATTTTTCATATTAATATATTCTTTTTTAGAAAGGCAAGCTCTCACCATTGAGTACTCAGACCAAAGTGATGAGGGCTTAATATCTTTCGATCTTTTTGAAAAATATACAAGAAGCACATTTTACAAGTTTTTTATCGAATTTCACTAACTTCTGGTGGGATTCCAACAAATTTTTCTTCATCACTGTCATCTATTTCTCCAATAATATTAATCATTTTTGAACTTTGCTCAACTGTCAAAATTAATTTTTAACTGACATTTCTAGAACCGCAGAGTTGCATTATCCAAATGATAGTAGTTGTAATCGCGTATGTTTGAGGTAGGTATTTACGTTTGTGTTTATAAATTGTAATCAGATAGCGTTTTATAAAAAAAATGCATTTTCCAGTAAGTTCGTGATCCGGTACATAATAAATATGATTGATAATATAATAAAATCCGCAATTCTTTGAAACTTATTACAATCTCATAGAAAAAGGATCAAGTATTAGGCTCATTTGAAATAATTATTGCATTAGTGTAATAAAGATCAACTCTTTTCAGTAAATATATTTCAATAAAATTGTGTTTGTTGCATGAACGCAGAGAAATTATGTTTTCGTGGCTATCATACGTCAATAATAAGTAGTCATCAATTAAAACTATCGATAGTTGAATTGAAATTCAAAAAAAAAAGAATTATAAATTTTATTCAAATTGTTTATGTTTTTTGATTGTTGTTTTCTAATGCAGTTTCTATTTTTTGTCATATTAATGACCTTTTAATATATTTTCTAAATGCTGAGATGTCTATCCTATAACAGTATATCACTTTTTTTGATTTGGGATGATTTAGATTTTAGTTTAGTGAAATATTTCGATAATCATAATCAATGATAATTATTGTTTCTTGCACGTGCATCTATCAGAAAATATATATAAAAAGCAAGTAGTAAAAAGAAATTTAAACAAATGTCTTCCCAATAATTGAAAAGACTTAGCAAATGGTGCTGACATTTCGTAGAGAAACAGTCATTGAATATAATAATGAATAAGTCGAGTACGTAGACTGCGTACAACTACTGTATCTCTTCAACTAATAGAAGGTAGGTCTATCGATCGCTGAATTTCATGTAGTTGCCCAGTGATCCACCGAAGTCTTAGTTGTATTGGAATCATTGATGTGTATTGAGTTACTGTACAGATTAGCTCTCGACATTAATTTTGAAGTTTGTTCCGAAGATCATTCCAAGGTATTCCGGCGTAATACAATACCCAGAGTAACATAATGGTCACACCAGTAATAATGTTTATTAATATGAGAGAGTGTGCTTATAGCTAATTGTTTATCAGAGGATATACAATTTAGAGTTAGCAGAATTGCTATTAACCCTTGGGCAAAACATACGCCGGTCTCAGATATAGATGCATCAGTGTACAGAATTTTTCTGTGAATGAAATTAATAATATTTAGAAATCGCTGTTTCAATATATTGCAATATGTTCAATGCTCAGAGTTTATATTTAGGAAATGTATTAAGCTTTAATAGTTGTCGTATTGTTGTGTAAGACGGAAGAAGATAAAAATAAATGCTATTATAGATAGGTAATCCTTGGTTCTGAGTTGTGAGACGATTGCTGGGAGTAGCTGAAGTTTAAAGTCATAATTACTAATTTCAGATGTACGATTTATTAGAAGATAAACTGGATTCTTAGGTCGAGGTGAAGCCTTTGTATAAACAAATAGTTACCATCTCAATCATGGGATGCACCTTAGATAGTTTCAGCAGTACAGGATCTGAAAGCTCAAAGGTGAATTCTTATAGCTGTATTGTATGTCAGTTGAAATCAGAAATATACATATATGTTGGTTCAGGATATTTCTAGAACGAAGCAAACGTATTAGAATGAGGATACTGCTTTGTTTTCAATAATCTCAAATAACTATAATGTATAACAATAACAAATTCTAATGATATATCTAGAAAGAGAGAGCTGTATCTATATAAAATAAAATAGAATAATATTTTGTGAAATACTCATTCACTTCATAAATAAAAGTGAAAACTAGTTGTGGTGAATCATTTGGTAGGAATCTTTACTACCTAATTGATGAAATGCAATGTTTATGATACTTCATAATAGTCATAAAAAGCTCATCCAAAAATATGAGGAATATAACTAATGGTACTTTCAAAATAAAGCAATACATTTAGTTGTTCTTCAGCTGTTGAATTTTTTTGTCTGCTTAAACTAAAAGAATATTTTATGAAATTTGCATAGTAACTTTTATTATCACGTTAACAAAATACATTTTCAACCACAAAAATTTTATTTGAATCTTTTTCTAGAAGTAATAATTACAATAATAACAGTAATAAATACATTTATATCTGCTGCCGATAATCTCTCAAATCACTTGATGCAAAGGTTATCAGCTCTAACGTTTCTCAAAACTGTATATAACGAATGTAACGAGTATAGCAGGTTTATGTGGGTCTCTGGATGTGCAGGTTTCCAGCGAAATGAAAGGGCTAGTGTATTTGGTTTAATGGAAAAAGCTTTCTGAAACCACCGGATTTCGATAAACAAAGGAAGAAAGTAGGATGTAACTTGAAAGAAATCAGTCAAGTCTAATAATCGGCTTGATTACTGGCCACTGGTATGCAGCAAAGCACCAGAAGATGATCAATGTTTAAATGCAAAATCGAGAGGGAAACTCCACGTAGAGAGGGAAACGTATTGTTCTATCGCACTCCTCGCCGAGTTGTCCGAGAGGACATACTTAGAAAAAGTGTGAGAGAACACATAGGTGATAGATAAATGTAGGTTTCTTTTCCTAGCACGCGATGTATGTCTCCATGATCTATACTCCAACCCATGAATGATCGTTCATGAGGTCTGGGCGCCAGGTTCCATTGTAATTTAATTCCAATAATAAAAAGAAGGATGGGGTATTTATAATTATCAATTCAATATATGACATGCTATTTTTTCCGTCATGTGAATAAACAATTATTGTAAGTAGTGAACTTCATCACTTCGGGATATTATGGTATTTAGTAAAATTTTAATCAAAAAATACATGAACAAATGAAGACATCACTTTTCTTATGAAATACAATATTTTATAGCTTATTTAGTTCAAAATCACGATATATTTTCCAATTTCTAAGAAGTCAATGCCAAAAATATGAAGGTATTTGCAATATTATCATACAATAAATCATTTGTCTTTTCACATGCAATTCTCCTTTTTTCAATCTTGGTGGATAGTGTTTCACAAGGCTTACTAGACCATTTCATATATTAAGTACCTAACAAACGCTCCATTTTTGAAATTATAAATTTCACGTTTTGGCGCGAATTAAAAATTACTTCTACTTTTCAAAAAGATACTTTATTTGAAGGGCAAAACGACACTAGTAGCAATTGAAATTACAGTGTACAATATTAATTATTGATCGGTCTTATATACAAAAATAAATGCAACTATAAACTAAAGATATGTATTCCAGCAGGATAATCAGTTTAATTAATTAATAAAATATTTGTTTAATTGTGGTTCAGCAATTAGGTCAGTGAACCATTGGCCAGCGAACTGTAACACGCGCTACGAAACTCGGTCTATACCAAAATGAGTTCTATAGGGTGGTAGTTTTGAAATTATGATTGCTTTATAACAATATACTGATCTTTTACGGGATGAAAGACGGACTCAAATTAAATTTCGAGCGATCTGAGTTTATATCTTTCTGACATATATTTATTAATATTAAGATAATTTGCTGCAAAAATTCACTGACACCTTCTTATTCACTGTAATTCTCTGTCCTTCACCAGTTCATGAAAACGTGTTCATCAACATTTTAAACGGTTTGGGATGATTGTGTCACTTTAGATCAATCTGTCATACTTTATTCGTCTACATAATACATTTGTTTGCAAAGATGGATTCGTCACCAAATTATTACTTCGCTTCCGATTTATCCGCTGTTCACACTGTAATTTAAATGTTTTCATATACTTCTAATAACGCTGAATAATTTAGTTTTCAGTATATTGAATTTTTCTACAGATTTTAGATGAGATAAACGAAGTGTGAAGAAACTTGTTTGCTCTGTACAGTTCCATTTGATTTATTCAAATTATTGATAAAATATTTCCAAACACTAAATTCTTATTCTAAAAATTAGAATGATTTTCATTACTTCAACTATAGATTTTCCAGTTTTTCAGTCTATATTCTGTAGGCAAGCAAAGCACGATTCTCAGAGTTACTCATCATTGAATGAGATTTTAAATTGACGTATCTAGTTTTAATCAAATCCACTTCTAAATCTTTATTGGCACTGCGAGATGCATCCAATGTCGATTTTCCATTCTGTTATACGGCTAGCTCAAGAGTCTATACTTTTTTGTATTCAGAAAGAACTTCCAAGCTCTCATCTATTACTTGACTTTTTCTTAGATCGATGTCTGAGCATTTTCCCCATCTAATTTCTCAAATCAATTTGTTGAGCATTTTTTAATGATTTTCGATAAATTATAAGGAAAATGACAACATACTTTCATGGAAGCTAACTTAATAACTATTCTCCTGATGACAGATATTTGATGGATTTTGAATGAAAATTATCATAGAATTCAAATTGCAATATTGAATATATTGAATTGAGTATATATATATATATATATATATATATATATATATATATATTATTAAAACTTCTTGAACTTTTAGGTTGTTTTCAGGTCGGATCTCAGTCCCCGCGAGAGTTTGTTATACCACTATGATAAACGTAATAACGTTGAAACTAGTCAATGGTTACAAAACTCTCCTTGCAATTGCGAGCCATAGGTTATGTTGAAACGTGTCGTATCAATTGACTTAACAATTTATGGTTAACTACAGTCATTAAAATATCAGTGAATATTTAAGAGCTCACAAATACGGTCGCTTCAGTCAGTTCTAGTTTTTTTTTCTCAATAAAGATACATTTGGGAATTCCAAAATACTATGATAATTATCTTAGTGATCAAAAAAACGGTTGTTACTTTCTTAGGAGAACTACAGTACGTTGTGTTGTACGTTAAAAACATTTCATAGATTCGCATATAAATATTAAGCAAAATTTGATTCCTTTGCGATCAAGAAATTTTAAGTTGATACTTACGTTACTACTACGCGGCGTATTCCATTTGGTTGTTTGAAAGTTGAATTTTCCAACTCAATTTTCAAGCAGCCTTTTTAAATACCCATAAACTATTCTCATTACATTTATAATTCAAAATAAATCGCAGGCCTGTGAAATATTATTTTATTATTTTCTTCGTTATAATTACACTATAGAGTTTCACAATTTTTCATAAATTGAAAATTAGTTGACATGAAGCGATAGGTACCTATCTGTTTCCTAGAGATCAAGATATACCGCACATAACCAATTCAAACTTGCAACATCACTACAAACTGTACAATCAAAGTTAGTCTTGGTTTCGTGTTTCTATTGTTAGATGTTGGAATTAGCAACCTAGTTACTGATATTACCATTCTCGTTTTATATTCAACTGTCGGTGCGTACTTTCATATACATATATATCTCTCTGAGAATTTGTGCAGTTGTTGTACGGAGGTTAAAATATTTTAGTTCGCTTTATAATTGCAATTAGCCCAGCATGTTACCTTTTCTCCCCTAGCGTGACACCGCTCAAACTTTCTAATTAGTTACTACTAAATTCTAAACTGTGAACATTTTGTTCCCTTGATTTTAATAACCCCTTAAGAGTTTCACGGGTTGTTTCAAATGGATTTGCTAATATGCAAATTTTAATGTTCACGAATAAACAGTTACAGCTAATTATTTCGTTCATATTCTTGTCCAGTGATAGGAAACAAGAAGAAAGTTTAGTTTTATAATATTCAATTGAAGAAACAAAAAAGAGTTGCAGCTAAAGCAGGGCAAATATCCAACAAATACTCGAACTGTGAAATTCGATGCATGTAGAGATGTAGATGTAGAGATATTTAAAATTCAAAACAAAATCACTTGAAAGTTATTATGATTTCAGTTTACTAATTGAAATAGTTAGATTCTCATAAAACTGGAAAGTTACCATACTATACTATAAAAGTTTGTAATACTCCGGTAATAATACTCAATAATTCGATGATAAGAGAATCAAAATCATAAATTTCTCTTTAAGGCCCGGCGCAAACATTCCGAGACACTGAAAGGCGTGTTTTCTAGCCACCGGAGGCGAAACTTTGCAGACGACCAGATAGAAAAATTCGACTCTCTCAACCCACGCAGGCGTGTAGACCTGCATGTGATTGTTTTGGGTATTGCTGTACAAATTTTTGAATTAGTATTATCGTTTTTTTGATAGACATAAACTTTAATCTGTAGGATGTAAAGTGAAATCTTTTAGTAATGAATATTAGTTCAATTCTCTACATCAAGTTTTTCTTTGCAGCTTTCTTTCTTCGTTACTTGCCGGTTTGACGCCAAAGTTCAGGTATAGGGTTACCTCGGGCGCCAGTTTTTTTATCGTGCTATGCACCCTTACTCCGTCCACAGCAGTGAAGAAAGTAAATACTACAGGGGTCACATGGTGAAAACAAAAACGCTGAATCCAGTAGAACAAATTTTACTTGCTTCCTTGATTGATAACTCAAGTTATTGCTGCTGATGTTCCAGTAACGGAGTCGAAGAAGATAGTGGAACAATGTGGTTGAATACATTGGCCTCTATTAGAAGCTAAAAGAAACGATACATAAAGTCATAGAAAGGTAAATAATGACCGAAAACGGCAACGATACCAGAAGCGTTAAATTGTATGGGTACAGCCTGGTAAGTCAGGCACAAACAGTTGCAAAAACAAAGCTTTCAGACGCTAAAAGCAGTGGTTTTTCACCAATTTACCGCATGCATGTTTATCAATTCTGGGTCTTCGGTAACACTTGCCTGCTCTGATGGCTGAAAGCCCCAACTTGCTTAATGACAGTTTCGCGACTCCGATGGCAGTATTCCCATCAATCGAAATTTACAAGATCGTCGATAACAATAAGCCCACAAATATAATGAATACAAACTTCCTTCGGATTCTAGTTTAGGCTGTGTGGTGCGATATTCAGCTATTGTTGCAAACACTACTACTCTCCTACCTTTTACAATTTAGTGACTTACCTATATCAGCTTATCTAGATTTCTTCATCTGAAGTTAAAACGAACTTGCAAAAAAACCATTCAAGGAACATCATACTCTACTCCGTATCTTATTTTCACTGTTGGCTGCGTAGTAAATGGTCTGAAAGCTGCCTTAGCTCCTTAAAAATTTATACTGCTACCACATCTCCTTCACCAATACTCTGGAACTGCGCGGATTCCCGTTTGGACTTCTAGAATAAATTGAGAAATAAGAATATATCTGATAGAATGACTGAATTTCCTACATAGCCATCACAGAAATTGAGGTAATTAGGGCAGTGGTAACATTTTTACCGTCAATATAAACGTTATGTCGGTCATTTTTAAGCTTGACGTATGAAAAAAAAACTACCAATCGTAGGATCAGGAATAAAAAAACTGATGCAATTGGTGAACGTTTTCTCTGTGATAATAATAGTTATTCACGTAACTAGCTATGAA
This sequence comes from Diorhabda carinulata, assembly GCF_026250575.1. Classification (NCBI taxonomy): domain Eukaryota; kingdom Metazoa; phylum Arthropoda; class Insecta; order Coleoptera; family Chrysomelidae; genus Diorhabda; species Diorhabda carinulata. The sequence goes on along the minus strand of NC_079472.1, from coordinate 47,493,960 downwards.
AAGGCGATATTGTGATAGAATATTGATAGAATCTTCAATTAGAATGAAAATAGAAATGTGGATTCAAATGGTTGGAAGTATTGTGACTATGATGCAGGTTCCGGAGAATTGTAAGTATGAGTAAGTATACTTGTACTTGGGTATAAGTATAATGACTTGAAATATCTTCATGTAGCGAATCAGACATTCCATTTGAAGTAATAGAGTCTGCAAATGCTGCACCATACACCTGAATAATCAAAAAGTAGATACCCCCTGGCCTAGCAAAATTTTGAAAAATGGTGCGATTTGAAAATTATAAAAAACATAAACGAAAAGGTACTACTTACTTATTTTGGAAGTTTAAAAAAATTGAATACCTCGATTTTGTAGACTACGTATTCTATGACTGAAGACACGGTCAGTAGGATATCATGCAAGAAAATCGGATATTTTGACGGAGGAAATGTATAAAGATTCATAAAAGAAGCTGAAGACGAAATAATTTTATTTTAAAAAGTACGATACAATTTACGATATGTTTATAATTTATTATTAAATAAATCTGTTCCTTAAGTCGTGGCCTATGGATTGCGGGAACCTGCAGGAAGGCTTTTGACGTTCCTACGAGAAAGAGGTATTTGATGAAGAAATTTTGAAATTACAATTCCAGAAAGCAAAATGCACGTTATTCGCGAATTTGTGGTAACTGCTGGAAATACTGCTGGTGTCAATCTTTTTGACCTCCTCAAAAAGTATAGAAATATTAGACCTCCTACTGTAAAACTCGACAGATTTTTTTTGCGATATTATAATGGAAAATTATTTTACAATAAGGTATATATATATATAATCAAGGAGATTATTTCACCATTGATCCATATGGTTTTTTATTTATGTACACCACTTTCCTGGTAGAATACTTGTTTTTAAGATCCACAACAGTATTTGTAAATGTATCCCATACTACAGTGGGATCCAGTGAGACACCTAAATTTTGTCCCCAATAAATACTAGCTAGGTGGCGGTTTAGGTTCTCAAAAGTTTCAAAAGTTGTAGCATTATTGTTTTTAAATGGCAGGTCAATATTAAATTGTATTTGGCTTGTAATGACTGCATGATAAGAAATACCTATTGACGAGCCTATCACGGGCTCAGTCAGTAGTTGTCCATCATTTGTTAGTTTAGATGGTATATTATAAATTCTGAAACGTGTTGGTTCAATTATCAGCTGATTAAGATTAGAATTTAGGACAAAGTCCATGAACCGGTTCTTAGAATTTACGCCATCCCCAGGTGCCACAGAAATTGGCCAAAAAATTTCTCGAAAATTAGAGTCGCCTATGATGACAGCATTTTCGAGAGTAGACAAATACTGTAGTTTTTCGATGAGTGATATGGCATCAGCTAGCTGAGAGTCTCCAGGTCGATAAACACAAACTATGTGGAGCACAAACGAAATTGAAGAAATTTTTAAACCTAATTGTTCCATATTACTGACAGAGACATCAAGAGGATTAACAGCAAAATGCTTTGTTATATCTGAAGACAAGTAAATACATTCACCCACTCCCCGACGATTCTGTCGATCACATCTATACAGAGAGTAATCTCTGATATGGTACATTGAGTCAGGATCTTTTGATGCTAACCAAATTTAGAGTTAGAGTTAAAATTAGCCAATCATAAAAACAGGACTCTCCAATACAATCCACGAAATTTTACAATCTCTGGGACCCCATGTATATATTTTATAGTCAAATCTCGTTCACCATTTTGTGTCTTTGAATCAAGTTCAGTGCGTAGTTCTTCAATTTGAACCGGTGTTTTGTCGTCGATAATATTGAGTTTATTCGTGGCCTCTTTTTGCAGAAGTTTCGTTTTATTTCGTAAAATATGTTTGTTCGTTCTGCATTACTATCTTTATCATCCTGGGAAATTTATCATTATCTTTGGCGACTTTGAATCTGATAACTGGAACCTGGTCACAATTCACAATTTGCAAAACTTATCATATTTTTTTAGTATCTTTATCTCCAACAATCTCTGGCACCCCTCTTACAAAAATATTCCTGCCCGGTTAATTCGATTCGTTGGTAATTTTATCAGTAAATTGCATGGATGAAAAGAAGTCAACTGTTGTCAGTTTGTTGTGAGCATAAATACCATTGAAAAATTACCAGTAAAGATTACTGAGTACCTAATGTTGAAGAATCCAGAGGACATTGTTGCAGACGCTCGTCAGCGTCTCTCCTGGCAGACTTCTAAAAATATAGCAGCACTGATGATGGAAATCCAACAGTATGGCCGAAGGCTATGTTGAGAGTTCATTAGAAAATAGAGAAGAATTTCAGAAAACATTGTAAATCAAGCATTCACGTAGATATCACAGCTTCAAATAAAAATTAACATTAGACAAGCAAAAACCCACCCAGAAAATGAACTTACTTCACATAACTGTGTCTTTAATAATGATAGTTTTCAATGTTTATAAATCTGAGAATACTATTGAAGTACAATGATGAATCAACTTTTAGTTAAATATTGAAATAATTTACAATAATTAATGAATTACTCTTTGAAACTTGAACAGTTACGTAAAGTTTTTACATAACTACTTTTCATAACTGATATATGAAGGTTACGAACAATGTGACGTTTCCTCATGTCAAGGAGTGACTTTTACATTTGATAGCGGAATTAGATAAATATTGTTCTTGTAATGATAAATCGGTAACTTTTATAGCCTTCATCAATGTAGTTAAATTTCTTGTAGTAGCAGCTCTTGCGAAATAAGAAGTATTAATTAGCTGTTACTTCTGTTGAGTACATACGTAATCAAATATTACTAGATGTGCATATACTCTAAGCTTCAAATTGTTCATTGTACTGTACTGGTTTTTTTTTCAATATGATAGTTTGTGAAACGTGGATATGGAATCGTAATCAAGAGTAAACGTTTTAAAACATAATGAAAGCAATTGTCTCTTTGAAGCAAATCAAAATAGTGATGCTGTCTTAGCATTGCTTTAGTGTAGCAAAATTTTAGAAGCTTATCAATATCTTATATCTAACTGCTGGTCCATTACAATATTTATTCTATGATATTTATCTTAATAATTCAGGTTCGGTTATTTTTTATCAATTCAACTAGCAACCCTTTAGAGTTCAATATCTTTTAAATTTCAAACTTCGCTAAAAAGACAATAAGTAAGAGAATAATTCTCAATCGGGGCTATAATAAAAGCTACAAAACGCAACCGACCATGCACAGTTGGATATAGATTTCCCATTAGGCGTCGCGGTGTAGAAAATAGGCCTCTGCGAGCGCCTAAGTGTTTTATTCGGTCCTGAATAACACCCAGGGAGTTCACACACTTTATTACCAGAAAAAAAAATGAGAATGTTCACCCCGCTTGAAGATAATCTGGATGTGCGGTGTGGTGTGGTAAAGCGAGTCCGGAAAATTGGAACAGAAGTTTATTAGGGGGAAGGAAGCAGTATTTATTCATTGTGAATCGTATGAGATTGAGCTAAATTGCTTGGAGATTGATACTCGAGACACCCCGGATATTCCGAGAGTAGTCCTGGAATATCGATGAGAGAATACAAGAAGGAATTTCATAAAAATATGACGCAGAAAATATTTATACCTGCAAAGCTGAAGAGCTTTTATAATATTGAAATTATTAAAATATGTCAGATTCTATAGCCATTTTAAAAATGATTTTGAGAAATCGATTTTTAAATTGTTCTTGCAAGTTAAAACGTGGAGGTTATCACTATCGTGTTATTCCGTATTAAATAAAAATTATGATCGAAGTCTAAGATTTGGATTTAAAAGCGTGGAAATTTTCAAATTTCAGCCCTCATAGAAAATGTAAAAATATTCGTCACTTATTTTTGAGAAGTGCAGTTTATATGTATGTATGTATAAAGAATTTTATGAAGCGAAATAAGTTCTAAATATATTAATTAAAAAAAGAACTAACACACTCATCTGTTCTAATGGTAAACTTTCGACTACCAATAAGAGAGAGAATTCGTAGTTTGATTTAACTTTTATATTTTGGCTCCTATAGAAAGTCATTACTCATTTTTATAGGTGGGATTCCAATTAAATATATCTGGAGAAATGAGTTGAGTCACTCAAGATTATTTAATTTGAAACCCACGTAAGTAGACATTGCGAAGGATACTACAAAAACATTCATCCGCCACAGAATTTTTCTTGTAATTTTTTGGTCCACTACCTGTTAAAGACTATTATCTGAGATGTCTGCATCATGAATACAGAAAATTTGGATCTTGCTTTCGCCATAATAGAGTAGTATTCTTCTGGAATATATATTCGATCGTATTTTTTCACATGTAGTTTTAGTGCGCCGAATTCCTGAACATTAGGAAAGAAGCCAGTAAAAATCTTACTACTGTTTGGTTTTTTTCTGACTACGGCAGTTTTCAGAAAAAATGAAAAGCTCTTTTTTCGACGTTCATGCAATAGAAAAAACTTTACTGAACTATATTTACTGGAAAAAGTGGATCTTTATTACACTAGTGCAATAAATATTTATTGCACTCATATGTCATTCTAGTGCACAGGTTTGTGATCAAGACAAACATAAACATTCCAATAAGCGTAATATTTAGTCCTTTTTCTGTAATACGTTTCAAAGAATTGCGGATTTTATTTTATTCTCAATCATATTTATTATGTACTGGATTGGAACAATACTAGAAAATGCATTTTTCTCTAAAGTGCCATATGATTACAATTTATTAAACACAAACGTAAATGCCTCAAACATAAGCGATCACGACTACTATGAGTTAGATAATGCAACTCTGCGGTTTTAGAAATTTCAGAAACTTCTTTTTCATGAATATAGAAAAAATATTGTATACAACTCGTGTAAATAGTATTAATTGCACTCGATGTGTTGTCATACTCGGCCTAACGGCCTCGTTAGACAAGTTCACGTCGCGTGCAATAAACATTTACTTTTTGCATTTGTTGAATAAATAACTATTATGATTTAGTTTAGAAAGTTTTCAATGTAATGCAGTATTATTGAATGAACCCTCATGATATGTGTAAAATACTAATTTCCCCATTTTCAGACTTTTTACATCGAAACAATTCATCCATATTTGACGCAAATAGAAAATCTTCTTAACGGATAATGGCAAATTCTGCATGTAATCAAATGTTACAAATGCCACATCATCACTTGTTTTCAAAATTTTTTTTACATCGGAAACCTTTTAAGAAATTTCTTAGCTTCCCTTTTGTGTATTGCTAATTCGGTTTGTGCAGTTAATGTGGCATTTTGATTTAAGCTTAGATTTTTGATTCCTCACAAGTAATGCATGTATCCACCTGAGGTCTCCCAAATCGCAAAGAGAAATTTTTCTTGAAGTACTTTACATAAAATTTGTAAGTTACTCAAAGGTCTGGAAATTTATCTTTAAATAAGATGTACATTGTCTTCACAATCAAGCGAGCATTAAGATATTCTATATTTCTTCCAGAATAATTCGTTTGTGTTCTTGGGAATGCAAGAATATACCGTCCATTTTCTTGAGAAAATTTGGAAGTATTGTATTGGCTTTAGGACGCTTTTTACGGTTGTCATGAGGAGTAAGGGATTTTACAAGTAAATTACAGAGCCTCCTGACTTTGTTTTTTGTAATACCATAAACTGATTGAATAGCGTTTTTGCAGCCTTCTCTCCTTTTTTCTGATAAAAATAACTAATTATTTGAATGAATGTGACTTAGACACTTTCTTTCCGTGATCTGGGAGATTTTATAACATGTTTTTCAATAGGTTGTTGCAAGAATATATCAAGCTCGTTTATAATGACAAAACCATTCATTTTATTAATGCTGTGGTCGAAGTCGCCTTGTACAAGATCGTTTAAACACTGTTTTCTGCAACTAAATGAAAAATGTTTGGTAGTTATAAATACATTATCGAAAAAGGTAACTCCCCTTGCTGTTTGGTTCCGTCACACGTGCTGAAATTGCTTTTCCTTTCTAGTTCGTGTGTGTAACACCTTTGACTTTGGCATCTTCAATAAAATTTCTTCCATAATTTTCGGGTTGGTATCACTAGACATCTCACTAGATCGTTAGTAAGTATGTGGCTCGTCTAATATCTATGAAACTATTAAATTTGTCGAAGAGGAATATTTACATAGCTGATGCAGTGCATTACTACCACTGGAATAGCTGACTGATCAGTCATCATTCCCAGAGTTGAAACAACTCATGTTATTGACTTACCTTGTTTTAGCAGTGAACATTCAAAGTAGATTCATGCTTCTCACATAACGCTTCTTAAGTTCTTTTACCATCTAACGATGTATTGACACTCAAATATACTACAAACGTTTAAAAGTCCTTCTCGGGATTTCTTGACTTACGTTGTTTTTGAAATGAGTGATTCAATTATAGCGTATATTTTATCTTCTTTTTAGATACTTTTGGAGTATACCAGAATCTTGCATTTCGAAAAACTGCCTGAAATTCTCTACATGCAGTTATTTTTCTCATTCCAAACCTCAAAATTGTGTTTTATAATAAATTGATTATAAGTGCCGCTAAGTTGAGTGATTAAAGTAGTAATTCTATTGATTGCCTTCTATTAATCCATCTATCAAGGAATCTATGTTAGTCCACTGTCTAGATGGAAGAAGATGATGTATTTCCATATTATTAAAAGTGAATACGATCTTTTTATTTACTCATGTTATCAGTCACATATATTTCATTTTTCAAAAAAATCTGGATGTAGCAATCCCAAGATCCCTCTCTCTCTAGATACTCTGTATGACCTTAAAATTTGCAGATTTAATCGCTACAGTAGTGTTAATTTTACTTGTTAACATGTCCACCTAAAGAAGACTAGAATACACAATATTTTTAATCATAAACGTAGTGGGTGCTCCACAAAATTCAATCCTTCTGTCGAAGTTATGAAAACAATGCTTTTAGCCACAGTTAACAAATCAGTATAGCCGTAGTCTATATTCCAATAAAAGTAGTTCCATTGTTTTGGAAATTTTGAATCAAGAAATGGTAATCTTCTTGTTGTATTCTGAATTCTAATTTCGTTCCTATCCTTTCTTTTGGGTTAAATTCTTCACTTTACTGGCACTCCAATATTGTTTATATTTATTGTGAAAATTACAACCAATAAAAATGAACAATATCAAAACAAATAGGATAAAACGAATACAGTCTCAGTGGAATATTCCCCTTCAAAATATGATATTTGTGGATTCATTTTAAAGTTTTATTTTTAGAATATTGCTTTAAACAATTAATGACAAATAACAAAACTGACGGGGCTATTTTCAAATATTTAGTGTTTAGCAAAACAGGTGCTGGAGACAATTTGAATGGTTTGCGAATCAGCTTCGATAAAATGATTATAGGCTTCGTAAAATCATTATTTCCTCTTGTTTTTGAGTAAATATAACAAATATTCATATATGAATTGTAGTTTTAGCGATTTCTAATAACATATAATTTTTTCTCAACATATACAAGATTTTATCAAAAGGTTGCTATTGCTAAGTAAATAAATTCCTTTCAAATGAGGTTTACAAATATTATCAAATTCAACATTAAAACTAGAATAGCTTCGCAAAAATAATTCCGATATATCCATTTTATGTCATTATTCATATTGTTCATTGTGCTGAGACCATACTGATTCGATTGCGGTTTTCTTAATTATAGGACAATGCTGTATACGTCCCTATTATTACATGTAAAATAAATAACAAATCAATTAGTATCTTTAACATAATATCCGTGACGTAACCCCCTAAATGTGATTGAACCGTAGTGACAGATTAACTGTTGTATCTCATTATTTCTGTTGAATAGACGTTATTAATGATACCCTCTATTGACTTTGCAGTCTCAAGTGTCTTTTAACCTGTAAATGTATAAAGGGTGCGCGTTCCGTGTAGCGACTGTCTCACGACGCGCGATCAATGAAGCAAGCTTCATTTCCTGTGTACGCTTGAATTCCTTTCATTTATAATGCGTTAGTAATATACACATGGAACATTAACTATCATATTGAATGAAAGTAAAGATACAATATGTCTTTTGTTTGCTTTTTATCAATAACCGTATCTACATATACTAGATGATTAATGAATATGGTTTGAAACAGTTTTTGAAATTTGTTTCTAATTATTTCAACCAAGAATATTTTTATGATTTAAAAAATTATTGTGTGCTATCAATGAACTTTGAACTTTGAAGTATTGATAAATATACATAGAGTGAAGAATGACTTTTCAACCATTTCGCGAAATACGTGTTAGTCTACGTCATCATATCTTTATTTGTCTGAAATCGCTTTCACCAATCTATCTCTCAGTTTGGGAATAGTAATTAATGGGACTAATGGACTGAAGCATTGTCATACGACATACGACGGATGCATACATGCATTATATCTGACAGTAAACAAACGTTTAAATTTTTTAAAAAGATAGCTTTTTATAAGAATCAAGCAATCATGACACCTACCTTGCAGATATCGTTTTCATATGTAAACTTTCATACGAAACATTGCATACCCAGTCTCGGTTGAAATATCAAAATATTTTCAGGAGAAGTTACTGTAAATGACGCTCACTTAAGTTCAGGTATCGTCCGTTTCCATATGGCCACTTTTCAAAACATTCATTTTAGTTTACATTGAGGCTCTTTGTTGTAATATATTATAATTATATAAAATTATATGCATGCATTATGTAAAGTTTACTGTAAAATTCAAATTTCCAAGGAGTCTTATTTATACTGTGCCAGCTATCCGATCTTCTTAAATCTTCCATAGCTTTTGTTTTAATTCGTTTAATTCTTAACTATTCAAATTTCTATTTACAGACATTTCTTCGAATAAATTTAAGAAATCTTATTCCATTCTATGCCTCTTATTTCTAATCCATTTTTCAATAGTTTTTGATCAACTAATTAACTTGAATTTTGCTTTATTTCTCGCTGTCAATGACAATAATAGTTTACTAAAAAATTGTGAAATATTGGATTGATTAACTGAATTTTTTTACGAAACAGAATTATATAGAACTTTAAAATCAAACTTAAAAATTTTACTCATACCTGGCGCTACAAGAGATTTTTTATTTGACCAAATGATGGCATTACTAATTTCAAAAATATAAACGATTCGAAAAATTAATTATTGATTACTTAATCAAAATAAATTAACGTATCTTCCAATAGTTTTGGCACAAAATAATTGACTATATATTTTTGTAAGAAGTATCTTTAATGTAGCTTCTCTTATATGCCATAATTAACAGCTCAGTAACTAAAAAAGGTAATAACATCACTCATTAGGTCAAGGACGACTTAAGTCTTAACAACACCGAAATTGTTCCTCATTTTCAGGAAGCCTCCATCATACACTTCACGAGATATAAGTTTATAAAGTACTGATGTAGATTAGCGGGATTATCTTATTTTGGTACAAAAGTTGAATTATTTTGAGTTGCTCTTCTAAGATGGCAGGACACTGGGTCCATACAAAACATTATATCGTCTCCAACGTTCTATTGACTTACATTAAACCAATTTAGTCAGGCAGTTATTAATATACTTACCCTCATAAGGTCTTAATACCAATCTTGTCGAAATAGTTCACCAGACCAAAAATTATTATATATATTTCTTATCTTTCTCGGGTGAGAATTCTCGGTTTTCCACTTTTTGGGTGGTTCAGATATGGTATTCCTTCGGCTATTCAACCATACCACGGTAAACATTTTTTGTTAAGTAACCCATTTTGATATTGTATTATTATAAACCTACTTTTAAAGTCCCGAAATTTGTACCAAAAATATTGATACGTTATTGGTTCGATTTGATTTTTATTGAATGCTAAAAATTAATAAACTAATTAACTAACAATTAACTTTAACTGGAAAATAACCGATTTTGCATTTTTGTCACTTTATAATAATATTTTTAATTGAATTGACTTGATCTCCATTTTATCGCGATAAACATCTTTTATATGAACCTTCAGCAAAGTGAGGTTTCAAATTCAAATTAGATGCGTTGTATTAGTTGAATAGTTCACAGTTGGGTTCGTAGGCGTTCAGGGACCATTGCGCACATATGCCTTCTGATATGCCCATCCTGTCCCACTTAAAACTACCAAAATGTCCTCTGAAAAGCTAATTAGATACTTTGATTTGAGCCTTCAAACCTCACTGTGATGTCCATAGCATTGATATGACATCTTAGATGACTGTATATGGTTAGGAATCCAGAAACCCGACGAATTTTGAGTCTGTTTATCTGAAACACTAAATGTGGCTTTTGCTTGTCTTGTCCCGGTTGGTTCTGCCCATCTCTGTACATTCTGTCTTGCGATAAGACTACACAGAAATATGATAGCTAAACTACACCAAAACTGGGTTCTGGACACACTAGTGAATAGGCTGATCCAAGTCTCGCGAACAAATCAGCCATGTCGTTGCCCTTGTTGCTCATGTTACCTTACTATGGTTGGTGAATCGAATTTTTTTATAGAAGTGAATAAAAATCAATTTGAGTAATGGATGCTAATGATGAAAAAGGATATTGTAAACATTTATATAGGAACACAAATGTAGATAAAAGTTGGATATATACTATACTGAGTATTTAGAATATCTTAACTTAAAGATAATAGAGTTGAAAAATTTTATATTGATCCAGTTTTATTATGTAGATACTTTGAGACTTTAAGCACTCGATCATAACTTATTTTCTGCTATTCGATTTCTTGGGATTCAAAAATGAGAATAAAGAGCGTTGTCAATTACTAGCAGATACTTTGAAGATAAGCTAAGAATCAAATATCCTAACAACCAATTTTATTTAATTTATAATAATCTAAAGCTAAATAAAGGTATTACTAAGGTCAAGCAAGCAGATGTGTTATGGGTACACTATAAAAAAGTCGTGTAAGTTATTTTAGCATGAATAATGAAACAAGATTCAAAAATGTATTTAACTATTTTTTATCAATTGGTTTCCCAAGATTTCTTACAATTACATCGTTTTTTAAGATCAGTTGAAAATTTTATGTTTCATATAATTTCGGTACTAATGCCCTGGCCGCTTGACATGATGCAAGACAACGTGCAATGCAATGCAAGATGTAATATTTCTTGATGAAAATGATGCGCAAATGCGCAGTTCAGGTCACTGTATTATCAGTTTTATATCATTTTATTGCGTGAATGTTGCAATTCTAGGGAGAAATCTAACTCTAATTTTGGCACAACAGATCAGCTGACTTTTGAAAAACTATTTCCATTGTTAAGCTGGACACAAAATATTAAACAAAAGTTGAGGTTAGGATTTTGATCCTCTGTCCTTCTGTCCATCACACTCCAAAAGCAAAGTAGCAGAAGTCATAATTATTGTTAGTGATGCACTTTTTTTTGTTTACTCTACCTCGTTGTGTTATTTTCATTTTTAAACTGTCAACATATACCAAAGGCAATACTTATGCAATATATTAACTTTGTAATAAATTGCGTGCAATTTCTTACATTATGTTAAGCGGCCTTTACGATACAGCTCTTGAATATCCTCGATTAAACCGGACAGTGAAAAAATTTGACAAGTATAGTTCTATGTAGTTCCGTCCAAATGTACATAATCGGTCTATTTTTATTTCAATTTTTGTCGCTAAGTATATAAAACACTCTTAAATACGAAATGTCGTATTTTTCTAATAGAAAGTTTTCTGTTGGTTTGTATAATTTTTTTTCCCGAAGCTGTACTAAAAACGGTTCCCGAGATATGGCCGAGAGCCATTCTTACTGGGACACCCGGTACATGTATTTATTATCATTCTACAAATAAAAAACTTGTCTGCACCTCCTTAGTCAGTTTAAGTTTTTCATAATTCTTTGTTTTTTCTTATTGATTCAAAAGATAGAGTTTTTTCCTGACAATTCGTCAGATACTTCTTTGAAAAACACCAGTCTTGGCAATAACGCTTATAAATTGGAATTTTGAGCGGCTCCCAAGTTATCGGTCTCTATATATATTCAATTGTTTTCTTACTTCAGTGTTTTGTGAATTCTCTTTGTCTTTTGATTTCCGTATTTTTTGTCTTTTCTTATTTACATTTAATTCACCACATCATTTATTTCAAATTCGTTAGATAAGATATGTTATACCTTGTATAATCGTCATCTTAAACGTTATATATTGACAAACAAGAATAAACTCACATATTTTAAGAGTCATACTTTATGATACTAACAGATCTAACAGAACTAACAGAAAAATTATTAATTAATACTGTTTTTAACTACTTATAACTTCAATTTTCAAGCTCAAAAAACAATTATTGGAATATGCCTGATGTACTATTTAGAATGCATCAAAATGATGTAAATTAGGACAATGTTCCCATAATTCACAAGAAATATTATGAAAATTATTTAGCGCATACGCGCAAGACTGTGCATCATTCATTATTTGACAATAATTAGCTGTCAAGACAAGGTAAACGAGAATTCTAGAAATTCATTTCTTCTCCTACAAAATACCTAAATGTGAGACCAGAAATTGTAGTTATGGCACCATAAACTATAAAAATATATAATTTGAGTTTATCTGTCAAAAAAATAACTCAACTCAATTTAGACTGAGTGTTTTTTTAAATTTCCCTCGGAGTTGTTTACCGTCTAAATACAATCAATACAGCCGATCTCCTGCCACCTATCGTTGGAAGTTGAAGCTACTGGCTCGTTCGATAATCATGGAATAGATGAATAAAGGAAACTAGATGTGAACTTGTGTAAGTGAAACAGTTTTCTGTATTAAATAGATCTCATTGAATTTTGCTTTCAATGCTTCCCACGAGAAGACTCCGCTGTTGTTAATTTTAACAAACATAATATTTGTATATGGATTTTAAGGAAAATCAGCCAACCCAGGTAGACTTAGTCATAAAATTTGGCGTTCTAAGATTAGGTAACGTAACGTCATTACATATTCTCAGGCAATAGTTTTGGATATAAGAATATTAGAATAGGGCTTTTTTCGTTTAATTATCTTTTTTTGTCATAAGTTCCAAAAGTACCAAAAATAACATGGTGATTACCATAAGTAATGAAATACATTAATGTCTATAGTAATTCAAAATAAATAGAAGGGTTTTGTGTTTGAAAAGGAAAGAATATTGGATAAAACACAGTTCGTAGGGAGAGGAATGAATGCAACGCAAATAAATCTACTCGAAAGGCTAGTCAGGAATTTAAATTCTTGCAATGATTATGTGAAGAGTTTTACGAAGACAATTACAACCACATATATATATCGGTTGCAGTTGTTAGAGGCTTCTAAATCTACAGACCGTGTTTTACGTGATAACTTGGCCTTGTTCCATGATGATGAACATATTTTTAGATTATGTTAACTTAATAGAATTGGTGTTGTGTGGATCTGGAACGCAGGAAATTCTCAAGCAACGTTACAATGGTAACAAGAATTTTTTGTCATTTTTATTGAAGCAACTGTAACTGGTTCATCTTATTCTGATACTCTATAGCTTTTGCTCTTTTTTTCAGCTAATATAATAATTTAGCATAAAACTTTACTATATAGTAAGTTGCTGCGGATATTACGAAAGAGACGATTAGCTAAAAGTCACTGTACTCAACCGCTGGATTGACTTCAAGAAGCTTAACGACGGATTAATTTGAGATGAAGGATTAAAGTACTTGTTGTAACGATTACTCGATACACACTAATTAACGTCTGGGTAGAGCTCACATATCGTCTTGACGTGTACTGTGAGATGAACGAAGCTAACAAGTGCTTTTATGTCAAATTTTCGTATTGCTTTTTCATTGATGTATCATCCAATCATTAATATGAACCGAATTGTTTAGAATAAAAATGTAAAGTTTTCAGAAAATTATTGAACTATACTTCATGATCTAATTATCTGTAAAATACAGAAAAAAATGTATTAGGAGTCGAAAAGCTGAAACTGTGAAAGAAACGATGCGAAGTTTTGATATGCTTTTTGGCAAGATTTATATACTAGAGAAGTATCAACCTTGTTCTCGCCATATTTTACATACACACATATAAGTAAATATTTCTTTTTGTACAGAAAAGAGTCTGCTGATAACATGGTTTAATATCATTGACTCACACTTATTGCAGAAAAAAATATTACCTTTAAGATAGGAGTCAAGTGAAAAATTAAGAAACGTTATTATAGCTCTAGCAATTTGCTACAATAATATGAAATAAAGATATGCTTGAAGCAAAATATTTGCCGTTAAAAGTGGATTATGTCAAATGCCTTTGGGTCACGTCTAGCTATATCTATAGTTTGCGTTAGACCACAGTATTTGGTTTGGTAGGGCATTACATCTTTAAGTTGAATCTTTGCTAATGCTTTTCAATTGATATATCTTGATATATTCGATAGCTTCTGGAGAAAAATGTGTATACATTACATAATATATGCTAGATTAACTAAAATCTAAAAGTTTGAGAATAAACGGGAAATTTCTATGATAATTATGGTCCATACACATAATTTGGAGATTGAAATGATAAGAAATCGATTATCCTATAATTCAGTCAACAAAATAATACTAATAATAGTAACGGAATGAGACATGTAATGGAAATATAATTTTTTCCAAGTAAATTGAGCTTGTCATGTGCCGGTTATATCACGAAACAAAAGCTTGTTCAATAATTGAAATTGTAGAGAAACACGTAACAAGGTAGAGTAATGAACATCCAGTTTTTACTATTTTCTATTTGTTCTTTTGTCATTATTTCCATTTTGGTATTTGATATCTATCTTTCAGTCACGTAAAGGAACTATGTAGAAGGGCTTTTCACTACTCTACTTCACAGAAGAATAAAAAACATATATACAAACACAATAATTTCTTAGACCTTTTCATATATTAATGCATCTAAATGTTAATGTTAGGTCTCTCCTGTTTTAAAATTATTTTTTTTTTTTTTTAATAATTTTGGGAAGATAAAATTTGACGTTTCGCCTTTTTCAAAATATTTTTAACGCTAAACATTCAGTCAGCTCTGACGAAGCTATATCGGCTGCAAATGTTGTAATAGGCTAGTGCGAAGAGTGGGAACTTGATTGCAACCTTTTGGTTCTGAAGCAATGACTAGCAGTCGCCACAGACTTTTTCAATGCTTAAAATAAAAGATATTTCCAATGTTGAAATTAACGTTAATTATGTGTGGACTGGACTGGACAACCAGTTTGTTCCGTAACGAATAAAACTAACATACTTTAATTCAAATACCTTCTATATGTTATTTCTAGTCATAACATCAAAATTTTATTAATAATTGAGAAGTTATAAGATAAAGAATCTTAAAATTATTTCGAGTCTTGTCTCTATTATTTATAGTTCAGACATACTGGTACGTAATCATTATAACAACAAAATTATATTGTTTCATAAATTATATTTATGTTTCTGATTATGTCTAAAGTTATTTAGAAACGAGAATATATCTGTCATATTCTTGATTAGTGCTATACGCCTGGGTAACGTTTTATGTCTTTTGTAAAAGTCCAGATGAGCAGTATTATCCATTTTACATGGTGTATCTGCACCCCTGCAAAATTTCCGGAAAAAAACACAAACAGGCAGATTTAATGAAAAAATTAAATAAGAAGGAGGAGAAATTGAAGTTAATTACAAATTCAAAGTGATTAAATTAGCAGAATATAAACAGAAAACTTGAATTCTTCGTCGCAGAAAATCTGAATTTATACAAATCCCTTAATTGCTCGGATGTAGATTGAAATCTTGTAATTAAAATTAAATTTCTTAATAACGCTATCGGTCTATCGTACCTAAGAACTATTTGCTCATTTTGACGTCTGATTAATTCATATTTTCATTATATAGTGTCATATAAATTACATCTTTATTATAGTTTTCCACCACGAAACGACAGAAGATTATTAGATATTCTATTCATAGAAATTACAGAGCTGGCTCTCGGAAGTTTTTTCTGAAAGTTGTGTTAACATGATAAATGAAATGTTATTAATACTACAAGGTATATCTTTAAATAAAGTTTCGTTTCGTGGTAGTTACTTTGTGAAGTAGGAAGAACATTTTTTTATTTTTAATTTAATTCCAAATTTACAATCTAATAAAAAAAAGAGAGTAATAAGTAAATGATATGGTTTCTTGCTAAATAATTTGAGGCGAGTACCATCCACTGATGGGTCTCTGTAGATCACTCTATGAGCTCTTCTACCCAGCGTCTTTTCAATCTTCTCTGTTCCATTGGATCAGTGTAAAGCTTGGATATTAATGGATTTTGGTAGTTTTCGTTCTTATCGCTGATATCTGAATAATTTCATTGGTAGTTGGAATAACGAGGCCTGTGTGTAATGTGTGGTTGCTTATAAATCATGGAGCATTAGCTATTATGCGAAGTATTTAAGTCCATAGCTCCATAGCTCTAATGCCATATGTTCATATGGGTTTTAGGATGATTTTGTACATGAGTATCTTATTTTCCATTGTTGACTGCTATCGTCTGCCAATTAGCCAATTCATATTTTGAAGCGTTAGCTTAAGTTGGATTTTTTAAGCTTGTATGAGTTTCTTCCAAGTTAACCTTTGGTCCAAATGTAGTCCAAGGTATTTGACTTCTGTTTTCCCTGAAATCGGCATGTCGTTAATGGTCACTTGCGGACAGACACCTAGTTTTGCGGTGAACGTGATTTGTGTTGACTTTCATTCTCCACTGATGTAGGTGGTTTTGTAGCTTGTCTGATGCTCTTGTAGGGCCTGTATCTGAAGATATTATTGCAGTATCATCTGCGAAAGTAGCGATTAGAGTATCGTCGGTAGTTGGAATATCAGCAGGATACATAAGGTACAGATAAGGGCCAAGGACACTTGCTTGAGGAACGCCTTATTTTATGGGTCGATAATTGGATAAGGATGTTTGGACTTTGACTTGTATATGTCTATTACTTAGGTAAGATTTAAGTTAAAGGAAGATATGAAGGTGTAATTTTTGCTTTATTTTGAATAGTCGGCCTTGGTGCTATTCTTTGTCGAAAGCCTTTTGGATGTCTAGAAATACTGATTCCTTTTGTTCTAGTGCTTGCTTGATATTGTTCAATATTCTATGACACTGTTGGATTATCGAGTGCTGTTCTTTGAATCCAAATTGATGTGAGCGAAACAGTTCTTCTTTAGATATAATTTCGCTTATTCTATGTAGAAGGATTTTTTCGAAGAGTTTAGATAGTTGTGGTAGTAAACTGATTGGCCTGAATGAGCTGGGTTCATGGTGAGGTTTTCCTGGCTTCTCTAACATGATTATCTGTGCATACTTCCATAGTATTGGATAATAATTAATTTGAAGTATTCTATTGAATATTGTGGTGGTTAGTACGATGGCTTTCCTTGGAACATGTTTCAATTCTTTCCCGGTGATGAGATCATATCCTGGATCTTTGTATGGGCTTAACAACTGAATTTATCTGTACACTTCTGATGGGGTGATTGCTCTTAGGGGAGGTGATAGTTGGTTGGCAGATTTTAAGTTGGTTTCTAGTAATGGATTTTTTTATCGAAGTATACTGTGTGTAGTACAATGGCTTTCTGATATTTGATTTCTCTCTTTCTCTGTAAGGACCTAAAACCTATTGTAGGTTTTAGCAAATTGTTCATTGATTGATTATTATTTCTTTGCATTTTTATGCGTTTTCTTTTAGGTTAGAAACTTGCTGCCACAAAGGAGTTTGTTTATCTTTGTCATTAATTTAATTTTCATCGCTCTCCGTTTTCCTCGTATTTAAGAGCATATATATTTCATTTATGTGGTTCTCTACCCTATTGGCTTTCCAAGCACCATTTCTTATGGATTTCGGAGGCGCCATTACTTTGCTAATTTATTAATGACGGTGGTAAGCATGCTGAGTATAATGCCATTTGGATTGATCAACTGTGACAACTCTTCAAGGATTAGTAGTAAGCTTATCGGTTAAGTCATTGTTTATGTTGTTCACTTCTATAACATACAAGCGAGTAGGTTCTTTTTATTTTTATGCGTTTTCTTTTTAGGTTAGAAACTTGCTGCCACGAAGGAGTTTGTTCATCTTTGTGATTAATTTCATTTTCATCGCTCTCCATTGACTCGTCTGACGACGGTAGATCAGTGGCAAATATACGAAAATTCGAAGAATAGCGTGATAACAAGCTCTACAGGGCTTCTGCTAAGATATTCTTGATATTGAAATTGTGAGAGATATAACAGTGATGACCAGCAGCAATATTCTACCAAGAGTATATACAACAACTTGTAACATATACCATGTGTAACAGTGGTAGATATTTATTCAAAAAATGTCTGTGCTATGTCTGTATTGTATTTTAACTATAACATTTCACTAAAATATGAAACTGTAAATGAGTTTTGGACTAATAAATATTTCATATTCATAAATCGGCATTAATGAGTCATGCGTCAGTAATTTTGTTAATGTTGAAAATGTCCTTGAACATAATTATTCAGTTTCATACTTCCACATTATTACTTTCTGTCATGAATAGGTGAATATTGAGTTATCTTCAGCGTTGCTCTGTGTATTGAATTTGACCGTTTATTATTGTTAAAGTAGCTTGAGGAATATTCTGTCTAATTTTTGAACTGTCGTTGAATGTAGGAGATTTCCCCATGAAGAAGAAAATGCTACGATCTGTATTGAGAATCCAGAACAAGATTATACATTGCAATTAGTTTTGTTGTAGTGTTTAAATATTTCATGCCTTTTAATCTGAATGAAGTAACTCAATTCTTTATCCGTTCATCTGCAGCGTCTCTAGCAACTTTATTATTAAGTTTCGGGACTATATTTTAGTTTGAAGTAAAGTAGTAGATTTATTCCCATTACGACCAATGAAACTATGCAATATTATTTTTCTTCGTGGAAATATAAGAATACCAAAAAATATTGCAATAAGCTTCTGAGGTACATATCAAATTTAGTGATAAAATCCCATGCTTGAGACAAAATATGAGATTTTCTCTTAAGACAAGAGAAAACGTTCTTTTTAATACTGTGACTTTATAATTGTTTGAATATGTAATTTTCATCTTATAGACTTTTCAGATACTATAACCCGAATTCGGGTAGATCACCGATCAGCTAATTATGGATCATAGCTCAGAACGAGATTCGGACCACGATTTTCGAACATTGCGCTCAATTTTCATTGGAAATTCAAATTTGTGATATGATATACAAGAGCACATGATTCTTATCACTTATTTGTGCATTCGTTCTTCCATGATATTCATTTAGTTGTTAAGTACATTGTACTCATGAGAATTAATAGTAGACTGCCATTTAAGGAGTTTAGAGTTCTCAAAACCATAAACAAAAGAAACAACCATATGACTACGCCCTGACGAATTCGATCAGTTTTCGATCAACAATGAAACGTGATCCGGGTTAGTTTCCGAACATTCACATCATGATCGGGTTAATCCGATAATAGTTCCCGAAAAGTCCGTTAGTGTACTATATCTGCTTAAAAATGTTAATTATATGTTGTTTTCTAATTACACAATTTGATTACTCAATCAAGCACATGGGTACATCGAATACAGTTGCATTTTTGCCTTGCCTCTCAAGCATCAGATAAATGTTCCAAGAATTTTTCCCGCAGAAATGTATGCAATTGAAAATTGTGTTCGGTTCAATCTAGAGAGGAACAATCGCAAACAGGAAATTATCATTCTGTCCGATAGTCAAGCACCCATTAAAGCTCTCCAATATCATAAAATCCAAACTTGTTTGAACGAGCTAGGCAAAAAAAATTACCCTATACTGGAGCGGAAGAAAATGAAATAGCTTATAAGCTCGCTAAAGCGGGGGCAAACAAGCCCTTCATGGGATCCGAACACTTCTGTGGTATCAGTTTTAGAGCAATGGAAAAAGCACTGGAGAATAGGATAAATAGGAACAAAACCAATTATTGGGACAAACTAGAAGGGCTGAGACCGGCAAAGACTCTTCTGAGGAACTATAACCAGAGTAGATCGGCAGAATGTATCAACTATCTACGAATACTAACAGAAGCTCTGTCGCCTCAAAAAACATCTAAAGACGCTAGACCTAGCAGATAATACGACGTGCGAGCAGGTTTTGTTGCATTGTAGACGGAACCTCTATTGAAGCCATCTCATATTCTAGACTTTTTGGATTAATGGATCAGCTGTAAATACTGGGCTCTCCAGTATCGTAGCATAGAAAGGGGGAAACAATAGATCCTTTAGGTAACAGTGTCTACGAGACCCAAAATACATACATTTATACATCAGATAAATGTTTGCGCTCCACGAGCTTCAAAATAAACACAAAACTTAGGATTGAGTGTGTGAGCATGTGCTTCAAATTCATCTCGATTTAGTTAGATTTGTGTTTACTTAGAACAAAATTTTCTTAAATCATTAGATTCAGTGATAAATTGAGAATGCATTATTACTTAATAAAGAAGACTGTAAAAGAGTCTAAGAATGTATATACAGTAAAAAGTATAGTTTCAAAGGAATTCTTCCATAGTATTCATATTTTATATTCAGTTAATCAAGTATATTGTATCCCAGACACAGGAACAAATAATTCGTAACAAGTTTTCAAATTTAACATTTGACACAAAACTTACTGTTTGTTCCAAATTATTCTTGTGTTCCAAGCTCATGAACGTTGAACCCATGGGTTTCGTCTACAAAGTACTTAATAAAAATTGCAAAGTGTAATGACATGACTACTGATGTTGCGGCACTTAATTTTCTCCATTCGTGTACACACGTTATTTCAGTCATGGTATACTATTTAGAAAAAATATTCCTATCATTATATTCAATCGAACTTGTACATTCAATGGAAGTTGAAAAAATTCATTCCCAATTACTCAATTTAATATTTTCTTCACGGATATTTGTGTTTCAAAGCTAATCTAACCCGACAAAAAAGGCGCCATGGGAGAAATGAAAACAACTTGAAACATAAACTATGAGCGAAAGTAGGATTAGTACTTCATATAATTTTTTCCAAAACAAATTATTTAACGTAACAGTTTATTTTTGATATTTATAATGTGTTCATAAAATTTTCTGTATACACATAATAGAAAAGTTGACAGGTTTATAATACTATGTACCTTAAAGTTAGAGTGGAGCAACTCGCTTTTGATTCAGTCAAATTTTTCCCTACAGCAGAAAAGATAAATAACTAGTCGATCATTGATAATTGAAAACTTGTGGAAGAGATTTGAAATTGTTTGTAATTTGTTGTGTTGAACGCATAGTTGCCTGCTCTTATCAATACTCAAAGTGAAAGTAACAATGCAAGACTTTTTTCAGGGTAGGAATATGTATTTATCGTATGACTTCTCAAAACTACTCAAAGGCCACATGGTTCTATTCTGGACCTTTTCCAAGCAAAGTATTTCAAGTGAAACGAATATGTGAACATAATAATTCAGTTTCGAGAAATCGGTACTGATAACTAAATAAGACGAGGGTTACTACTTAGGTTTTGATATACACAAATAAAAAATATTTATGATTGGATATGGCTTTATTATTTTTCCAAATATTCTTCATTAAGATCAAAACACTTTTGCATTCGTTTGAACCAATTGTCGAAGCATCTTTTTCATTGAGATTTGATTGAGATACTTCTATGTGATTTGATCGCATGAACCGCTTTTTCAGTTGTAGAAAAACGGTAACCTCGAAATTTATTTTTGTTATACGGAAATAAGAAGAAATCATTGGGTATCAAACAAGAATTGTATGGCGAATGAACCATCAATTCGACATTTTTGTTTGAACTGATGTCTGAGAGATCGCATTGTCTTATTGGAGAATGACTCACCTTTTGCGATTGGTTCCACTGATTGTTTCGAACACTTCTGGCAAACAAGTACTGGTACACCATTCAGATGAGACATTGCTCTAACGGAACGGGAGCAACATGTCCGGTTATTTCGTAAAAACACCATATGTTTTAATTTTCAAATTATGCAATATTTAACAGACAAATGTACATGCAATGTTGAATGTATGTGAGTGGATCTAATGTCCAAGTATGCGTAGTCCAGTTTACGTAGAGCATTTATGTTTTCTGGCACAATAGCCGATTTTGGATGACGAACATCATCTTGTAGCGAAGTGCGACCACGTTTGAATACGGAAAACTATCGAATTGATCGGACATTATTTTTGGTTTAATCCACGTCGAAAGTTTTTAATAATCGCACGAGAATGTTTGCCATTCCATATCTTTTTTTAAACAACTCTCGTATGACAACACGTTAACCATAAAAAATATCAAACTTTATTAACGCAATGTCAGATTTGACATAATCACATTAGTTTTGCCATATCTCAAAACTTAAGTAGCAACCTCGTATAGTGCTTCTGTTTGCCTGAAGCAAAATTTGAAATTCCAGTACGAAGTGAACGTAACAATTTATCGTGACGTCAATAATGGGGTATCACACGTCTACAAAAACTACGAAAATGTATTTGTTTCATGTGTCAAAAATAATCCCCACGGATTATTCAAACCAAGAACCAGCACAGATTTAAAGAAAATGATTTTGCAGAAATAGCCGGCCGTTTGCTAGAACTATAATTTATTGACCGTACTTTAACTTGGGATTGAAATTTTTGGCAACAATGACCCCTACATACCTGACTTCAAATGTTTGTCTGTGCGACCAAGGGTTGATTTGAAAAACAAAATTAAGCTTTACTAAAAGTGTCGGATAGTTCTTTTGCGAGTCAAGCAACAATAGTAGACTCATAAAGTGTGTGGAAGTTGGAAGAGCTGAATCATTTATAGTTTCATAACGTATTTATTATTTAGAAAAGTATTTTGACGTTTCGACACAATCCGATGTCAAGCTACAACCTGACATATACAAGTTAATAAATGTATTGTTAGATAATCTACCATATTAATCTCAAAATATAATATTCTCATATTTTCATACGAGGAATGAGGCAAAAATAATTAATTCAAATAAGTTTCAAAGAAATTTATCAAATTTTGCTTGATTTCAATTTTGTATTTTTCGACGTTTTGTCAGAAGTTATCAAACATATTTAGCTCATACTACAGGCTGACTTTCATATCCACATTCTGAATATAGCTGCATAACCAAGTTGTCTACTAATAATGGAGCTACAGAAGGTGAATAAAAACAATCAAGGATGCAATTCAAAAAAAGCGTAATTCGGAAAGGAAACAAGTTCCCTGAATAATGTTTTGAATAGAGGCAGGTACGATGATTTCAACAGTTATTTGAACTTCATATATTATTTATAATGACTTAGAAATACTTAAAATTAGAATGAAATTAAGATTAGCCCTATTTCATTATTTATAATGAATAAACATGGTGTATATATAGTTATTGCGTTTATCGAAAAGACAAATTTCAACATGAAGTGGGCTTTTTGTTTCGGTGTGTTTTTAATAGGTGATAATATTATTTATTTTCAATTTATATTTACAACAAAACAAGTTGTATATTGTAGAAATTTGTACAAACAATAAATTAGGTTATTCAAAAATTGAAGTATAGTAATTAGAATAATTTAGTAGATTAAAACAATTACCTTGATGATTATCAAAAAATTTAGTTTTCGGAATTTTTTGAAAATATTGGGTCCAAACCCTGCTCATCATAGTTTATAGTCTGTATATCGTCAACAATAGTTTTTCTATCTATGGCGTTATTACATCTTCAATCCCATATAGCTTCTAGTTTTTCTGTCTATAAATAGTAACAAATAGTACAGCCAGTATAAAATCATGATCTATCACTCTTTTGAGGTCTTCTATGTACTTATATTTACCAAATGAAAGCCGTGTTTAACTTAATTAGTATCATCAGAACAAATCGTATGCTGCAATTTCATTGAACTTGGATTTTTTTTATTCAAATAACATATTTTGTTTCATCACACATTTCGGCTTTTCTATTGTTAACCTTCATTTATTATAGAATCGCACTAATTGTGAATCCAAAAATGCGAAAAACTGGTACTTTTTGGTTAAATCACATTTGCTTAAACAATTTATGAACAAATGGTTTTTTCGGTTCGGACATTTTTTTTATGTATATAAGGCCCATTTTAAGAAGGTAAAGTCTCCTGCCATGTAATACATATTTAAAAGTTTACAATTTTTTTCTAAATTTCGATGTTACTAGTATTTGATCAACTGAACATTTTTTAAAATTGTTCTTGGAATCTTTTTCTACAAAGTGGTTTACTACAAAATTTCCACACTTTACTAACGTTAATATCGAATTTTCATTATTTCATCTTAATGACTAAGGTAATTATTCCTTTAAAATTTTAGTATGTTATAGAGGGCGCAGAAATCATCCCTTCACATAGTTTTCCCACTTTGAAGTTCCAGAAAAAGGAAAATAATTTATACATCATAGCCTCGCATGTCTTAATTATCTAATAATGACATCATGTATCATAAAATTTGCAGAGAATTTATTCTAGTTTGTTTACATACGACTATCGTTAGTAAATCTATTAATATTTGTTTTTTTTAGTCGGGTTTGACCCTATTCTATCAATATACTAGTTAAAATTAGTGGTTAGGTTAGGCATGCGAAGCTAAACTATGATGTATACATTATTTTTCTTTTTCTGGAACTTCAAAGTTGAAAAACTATGTTAAGGAATAATTTCCGCGCCATACATATATACATCAAGTTTTTCAGCATAATTTTCTCCAGAACATACTAAAATTTTTACGGAATCGGAGGGGTGTAACCAAATCTAGATAATAACCATGACTAATCTAAATCTAAATAAAAAAACAAACATTTCCATTTAATTTTCTCAATCGGCTTAATAAATTTATAAAGTAATAACAATAAAATAAACTTGTAATAACAACTAAAAGTTATTGCAAAATATATATGAAACTAGTACTTCATTTTATGAAGAAAGCTATTACATTTTGTTCAAATGCGTTCAGTTACAAAAATTCAGGTTGTAATTTTATTGGGTTATTTAATATAGAGCTTATATAATGGAATGATATTATTAATTTTAAAGTTCCATTCTCGATATTTTTTTAAGTCATATAGTGGTTTAGCGACAAAAAATGCGCACCAGAACAGAGCCACCTGCGCTTGGCGCGCGGTGATCGAGGTTTATCGCACTTGCTGCAACGTTGAGAAAGCGCCTAATTGTCAATCGCGATAAGTGCCAAATGCCAGACCTGCACTAATATCGAAATATACTAATTTGTAGAGTAAGGCTTAAAGAACAAGTCCGATTTTTCAATTGTAAAAAATTTTTAGTTCGTCAAAAGTTATTACCATCGAAAGTTAGTCTTCGACTTTCAGAAATTTACGAATTTATAAATATGCATAAAAAAATTGTCCGAACCGAAAAAACCATTTGTTCATAATTTGTTTGAATAATTGCGATTTAAACAAAACGTAACATTTTTTCGCAGAAACGCCAGGCATATTTAGATTTAGCGGCTCAAAATACATATGTTTTATTCTTGATGTTATGTTTGCAAACGGCAGCATTGACCGCTGCCGGATTATATCTTCTATAAAACATGATTTCAAATTTAAACTGCAATTGAAGCCGAAGTGTTTAATTGTTTACTTTGAAACCACGTTCACTTTTATCTATCATAACCCAGATCATAACTGGCTTTCTTTGTTTGGGTCATAATTTTCCACTTTATATGAACATGTTGATCGATTTTTACTAATTACTTAAATTAGATTCCATTATAAATTGTTTCGTCGTATTGGATATATTACCTCATTCAAAACGTATATCTTCAAACAACTCCTGGATAGTAATAATTATAGTCGTTTTATAGTGTTCATATCAATTCATTAGAGATACTCAAATTCTCAATAAGAATAATCTTCAATCTATTCGCAATAAATTGTTTGCATTTGGTAAGATTGAAAAGTGGGTCCTACGCTGAAAAAATGTCAGTCGGAGGGGAGGGTCACTGCAGTTTACTCCTCTCTCGTCATAGCCAATTGCTGTTTTTGGAACAAATCATCGCAGGTTATGATGAAAAGACGCTTTATACGAGACCGCAACAGTAATTCAGTTATTCACACATGAACACGAACATGAACACCTGCAAACATTAATATTGTGTGTGTGTGTGTGTGTATTCTTACTTATCTACCAAATAATTACCCGTGAAATGTATTGCGCACAAAAGGAAAAGTAGTACATAGCTGTAAAGAGAAAGGAACCAGCGCTGATCGAATGGAAAAGAGCGCAATTCTTTATCACAATTACCCACTACCGTACGATTTACAGGGGAGAAACTACTCCATTCGTGATAGGAAGTTTTCCTAAAACCTTTGTATACTACTACTACATTTTGTCTCATCATTTGTTTCGTTCCCAGCAAATTTTTTTCCCATGAAAACATTTCAATATTAACTCAATAACGCCTTAACAAATGTCTTAATCAAAATGACAAGAATATTATAATAGAGATCGAGATGCATTGAATAAGCTGCTTCGTTTTATTTGAATAATGTATTGGAAAACAACATTAATTACAAACTTTATCACTACTATTCTTCTTTAATAGTTTTCTGGAGAATTCAAATGTTTAATCTGCAATTTTTCTCAATCCAAATAGAGGATGGATAAACTCATATCAATGGGTTGGTCAGTCACGTACAAAAATATAAAAAAATTAAATAAAAACATTAACTATGTAGGATAAATTGCATCACATTATCCATATGCATACCTTCAAAAGTACTTCTAAAAATAATAGAACACAATTAGGGAATAACTAATGTTTCAAAATTATAGGCTACCTTGCTACCTTACCTGATGCTAGAGGACAATCGAATACCAATTATGAGAACTTGTTTGAGAGATTAATGAGGAACGTGAGCAAAATATTCACCTCTGGTAGTGGCACATTGGCCCGTGTAAATGCTGGGAGACTAGCAGTGGAAAAAAGGCTCAGAGATTTCATTCTGTTTGGTAATTTTACTCCCAAAAGTGGATAAAGTCAACACCAACAATATGAAAACAGGAATAAAGTTTTTATTCTTATTTATAATGTTAATATTTGATTAAATAAATTCATTCTACAAATAATTTTGTTACTCTAATTCAGTTTTTTGGGAATGATTTAACTGCAGAAAGTTTCGTTAGTTTCAGTTAACACAAGAACTCAAGCCGGCCGATCATCAACAACGTCGTGTCTTTGCTGATTGGGTCCTTGAAATGCATGAAAATGATCCGGAATTTCATCGAAAAATCATCTTAACTGATGACGCCCATTTCCACCTTGGTGGTTACGTCAATAAACAAAATTGTCGAATCTGGGACTCGGAAAACCCAAGAGTTATTGGTGAAAATCCTCTACATCCTCAACGCGTGACTGTTTGGTGCGGTTTATGGTCTGGCGGTGTCATTGGACCTTACTTTTTCGACAATGAGGCTGGAGCAACAGTTACGGTGAATGGATTGCGCTATCGAGAGATGATAATGATTTTTTATAGCCGGAATTGGATGGTATTGATTTGGACAGAGTTTACTTTCAACAAGATGGCGCTACGTGTCACACAAGCAACGAAACCATCGATCTTTTACGGGAAAAATTTCCGGACTGTGTTATCTCTCGAAGCGGTGATCACAATTGGCCACCGAGATCTTGTGATTTAACATCTTGCGACTTTTTTCTTTGGGGCCACGTGAAAGATAAGGTCTACGCCAACAGTCCAGCATCGATTCAAGACCTCAAAGATGGAATTCGTGAGGCTATCGAGGACATAGAGCAGCCGCTTTGCAATTTGGTTACGAAAAATTTAATGAAAAGGATATGGTCCTCTAATGGCCCGCAGTCGTGGCGGCCATTTGGCTGATGTGTTCAATTATCAACGGCATACCTTCCTCTTTATAATGAAATCAACATCCGATCATTTATCTTAAAAAGTGGCATCTTTTTTTGAATATCAAAATAACACCTCTTATTTGAAAACACCTCATATATTGTTTAGTATTTATGTATATATAGTAAGTTCAAGTAATTATCGAATTTTCATTATTGTGCTCAATCCTAAGACTAGCGCCCATAGACATTTGAATATAAAGTTTCTATTGTTCAAGTAGGCTCTTTTTTTCGGCGGTTATCTTAATAACATGTTCACACTTCGTATCAACTATACACAAAGATTTGTAATCCTTAGTTAATTCAAATTATTTTTAGTTACATTGAAATTTCTCAGGAATACAAGGCTAGAAGTTTAATTTTGATTCAATTCAACAAATCTCTATTATTTAACATCCTTTTAGCTCATATTATACGCACCTAACTCTTGCATCAATTTTGAGCATAAGATATCTCCACAACCAAGTCGCAGTATGATGTTTAAGCTCACACGAAACAAACCTGAAATTATCACTCCCAGTATATTTGATACGTTGAATAGTTTAATATCTGAATACATAAATATATATAACATCAGGCTGAACAGTTTTATTGTCCCCAATAACAAGAATTAACATGTCACATGATCAATTTACGTGAAACTAAAAATATACTTGTGAAAAGAAACGTTATCTTGAAAAAAACAAATCAAGGTGATCTCAATAATTATATTTTTAAAAATCGTGGAAAAATGATGATTTTGTAAGCTAATTGGACTTCATACATTATTAATCCGTTACTCATCGCATTAAAATTTGAATGAGTTTAAGATTAGCCTGATTTCATTAATTATAATGAATGAAAGTGGTATATATGGATTTTCCGTTTTTGCTTACGTAGAAAACTTTACTCAAACCTTTTAATATGAAGTGGGCTTTTGGTATTTGCCTGTTTGTTTTAGGTGAGAATATTATTTTCTATTACAATTTTCCTGAAAATAAACTACCTATAGTACAAATTTGAAAATAGAACCAGTGAGGATTTATAAGAAGTATAATAATTACAATTTAGTAGATGTCTCCACTTTTTTGACTTTAATTCCAAACAATTGTATCCACGTTCTTAAATTTTTCTACATTTATTGATATTTGCCAAATACAGTCCTATATAAACTCTAGCCTTTTTTATTATTGATATTGTGAAACACTCTTGTTATTATCTAGCCTTATCGTTGTCTCCTTGCTTTCCTTTACTTTTTGCAATTTGTTCAATTATTCATAAGTTGAGTTAGTAGAATCTGACATAATCCAATCACTTCAACTACTTTTAGGTCTTGTTTAATCTGATCAACTTTTCCTTTTTTTGATATTCTCAAGATAACCAGTGTTCAACATTTTTCACAGTATCAATATTCATAATACTCTATCGTACTCTTTGTATTTGATATAACCTAGATCATAGTTGTAATTTTATGTTTGGGCCATAAATTTCAATCCTCAACAGCGCTACAAGAATACATATAAAAATCTATTTATAATCAATTTCGATGCATAAGGTACCAGAGATTGAAAAGTGAGTCCTACAATCAAAATATTTAAAGAGTCACGAAACTTCTCTCCTTTCCCGTCAAAACCGATTGCAGTTTTTAGAGCAAACTGTTGCCGAATATAAAAAAATATTGTGTAAGTTTTATTATCCTACTTATCCTGGAATTTTTTTCTATATTCTCTTTCATTCGTTGAAATTGTATAGCCTCCCATTTTTTATTCCAAATAGATTACGTGGTAACAATAACAAAAGTAGTATGCATTCAATCTCATTATGATTATTAACCGAAATATTATAATTCAAATAAACAATTTTGAAATTAGTTTTAAGAGAGTTTATTAAAGTAACTAATATTCACAATTATAGGTTCTCTTGCGACCTTACCATATGCTAGTGGACAAATGGATACCAATAATGAAAACATATTTGAAAGACTTGGTATAACTAGGGTACTAGACAGTATGTTCGGTTTCTTAAGTGGCGTAGGACACCGCTTGGATGATATCAGACATAGAGTAGAAGAAAGAATCACAGAATTCATTCCTTTTCTTAATTCTAATAATACTTTTAGTTGAAGCCGACGAACTGTGGCACTACTTTACTAGAGTATGAGAACAGAAGAAAATTGAGTTCATATTTTAATATAGGTGTTACAAAAAACTTTGTTAATGTTTATTTGAATAAATTCATGTCACAACAAATATGTGTCAATTTTATTTAGTTTATATTGACAATGATGTAACTACATAACAAAACGTGTTTAGGATAAATATATTATACTATTTTCGGAAATATTTGTATTGAATTTCTCAATATAGGCATTCAAAATATACAACAAATCTCAGATTTATAATTTTTGATAAACAAAATCCAAAATTCCCAAGAAAAAAATCCAGTATTCTCGCCGAATTTTCACAATACTTTTTATCCACTGAAAACACATATGTCGATGTGAGAACTGGAGTTTCAGGAACAAATCCTATCGACTGAAATAATCATAACGGAATTAGGATAGCTGCTACAAGCTTAAAGTTTTTTACAGCAGTTTGTTCACAATGATCTCGGTAGTCACATGTTTCTTTCTAATAGTTATTTTTTAATTGACGAAGTTTCAATCTTGAACGCTGACATTATGGCAGCAAACAAAGAATTCAATCCACCACAATAACAGATGAACATTGTCTTTACATTTCTTCTCTAGATTAGTTCTCTTGGTCATACAGGTCTTGAAGCTGGAGTTGGAATTTATATAAAATGCGGACCATATATATGGACTGAATTAAATTTTAACGTTATTATGCACTATGTGAGAAAAATCTGAAGCAGGTCGAATTGTATTCTTAAATAGACAATTTACGGTATAAAAATATCCTCCAGCACCCCTTTGAATTATAAGAACCTCCTCCAAAATTTTAAATAAGACAAAGGGTCGTATGGTATTTTGATGGAAAGGGATTTTAGTTCTTTGTTCACCAATATGAATTTGGTGGAATCATAATTGAGAAAATTAATTTTTATGATGTGAAATTTTGATAATGTCTCTATCAAGAAACTTTACGTGGCATGAAAATAATAATGTCGCATAATATTCAGAATGTATTGTTGAAATTGTGGAAAATAACCGAAGCGGCTTTGGAATTCTCTAACAATGTTTTGTATGACCTCATGGATTATTATTTTAATTTCTTATCCCAACATTAGGGTAAAATCTTTGAAGAATATTAGTCAAAAAGCCAAATAAACAATTGATATGAATCTGGCTCTTTAGGTATTTAAAGTTACTTAGAGAAGTCCGTATAATAATTGTGTGCGTATTAAATTTAATTATGGCTCATTTGATCGAGACTCAAAGAATACACATTTTAGTTATGATTGGTTTTGGTGATAAAACAAAAACTCAAAAGGAGGTTTGTGAAATTTCTAATAATAAATACCCTGGTCAAGACGTTTCGCAATCTACATTTAGCAAAATTGAAAAAAAAATTATCTTGATACTGGATATGCAAAAAATATTGAAAAACCTAGTGAAAATGTTCCATTTACTGATAAAAAAAGTGAGATAAACTTCTAGAGGTTGAGGAAAATCAGCATATGGCAAAGCGAGAATGATGTAAGTAACTCATAAATTTTGAGAGATTTGCATTAAGACAAATACCACCATTACAAAGTTCAGTTCGTTCAGGAGTTAAATAAAGATTATCCTGATTTAAGCCAAGAATTCTGTAAATTGATGATGGACAGTTTGAACGTAGATTTGCAGTTCATAAACAAAGAAGTTTTTCTAATGAAGCGACGTTTCATCTAAACCACATATGGGCAACCACCGGCCCGCGGGCCGGATCCGGCCCCGTGTAAGATATGATCCGGCCCGCGAGACATTTTGGAAAAACCCAATTAAAAAAATATTACACTAAAATCAATACTTATACTTAGTACTAGTACATATACTTATACTAGTACATATCTTTAAAAGAAAACACTTGTTTGTGCTTTTTATCTTATCCAGCACCGGATATGATATGAAAAGACTATAAAAATGTGGTGTCATCAATAGACTAATGAATCCCATAGCCTACACAAGTTTCCTTGTGTTTCCTTAGTTTACTCACGGGAGTGACGGTGAGGCGGCAAACATCAAAACCTTCGATGTTTGCCGCCTCACTCTTTGATAATCACCGCCATTCGGCTTGCTCGATCAAATTCTTTGAAGCTTGCCGCCTCGCGGGCTACACATCAAAAGATTTTATTTATTGCTTCTCGATTATTCTAAACTAGTTTATTCCAGATTATTCCTTCATTTTGTCTATATAAGCGGGTGGATGGCCCGAAAGTTAGTTCAGTTCGATTTCAGCTACTGAGGTGATAACTCAGACAAGCGATATCCTAGCGAACGGCTAGAGCCGTCAACTTGCTTTGTGAATTTGTGTGCATCTTGAGTGGTTACTAACTATAGTTTGTTATTAAGTTTATTGAACGAAAAGTAAAAAAAAATAATGTCTGGTGGAAAGAAAGGAAAAGTAGATACAGAAGGTCGCCAGTTTCAAGAAAAATGGACTGAAGAATTCTTTTTTATCTTGCACAATGGTAAGCCTATTTGTTTGCTTTGTAATGAATCCATTTCAGTAATGAAAGAATTCAATATAAAGAGGCATTACTCAACTAAGCATGCTACACAGCACTCACTGACAGGACAATTAAGAACAGACAAAATCCAGAAGCTTAGAGCAAATATTGAAAAACAGCAACAAATGTTTCATAAACAAAGAACACAACTTGATAATGT
This sequence comes from Diorhabda carinulata, assembly GCF_026250575.1. Classification (NCBI taxonomy): domain Eukaryota; kingdom Metazoa; phylum Arthropoda; class Insecta; order Coleoptera; family Chrysomelidae; genus Diorhabda; species Diorhabda carinulata. The sequence continues at coordinate 47,461,114 of NC_079472.1, read as the reverse complement.
TGTGAAAGCTAGTTTTATAGTTAGCTCAAAATTGGTTGGCAAAGGCATTAAAACCATTTGCCGAAGGAGAATTTATCAAGGAGTGTATGTTAGAAGTTTGCGGTGTTTTGTGTCCTGAAAAGAAAAATGAATTTGAAAAAATTAGTTTGTCAAGACGAACTGTTGTTCGACGTATAGAAATGATGACTAATGATGTAAAAACAATATTGACTGACCGTATGGCTGGTTTTGAATCATTTTCCATAGCATTAGACGAGAGCACCGATTTGTCTGACACAGCTCAACTGGCTATATTTATTCGAGGTATTGATAAGGAGTTCACTGTTACTGAGGAATTGCTAGCTTTACAGCCGCTAAAAGCAACCACTACAGGAGAGGATATTTTTAATGAAGTTCAAAAGGTATTCACAAGTTTTGGCCTGCCATGGTCAAAATTAATTGGAGTATGCACTGATGGTGCACCTTCTATGGTCGGCTTACGAAAAGGTTTCATCGGAATTTTGAATGAAAAAGCAACAGAGTTAAATGTGCAAAAAGATGATTTGATAATCCTTCATTGCATTATCCACCAACAGAACTTGTGTTCTAAGCCCATTCGACTCCACAATGTTATGAATGTGGTAGTAAAAACCATCAATTTTATTCGATCACGAGGGCTTAACCATCGTCAATTCAAGACGTTTTTGGATGAAATATCAGCTGAATAAAACGACGTAACATATTAAGTCAGATGGATGAGCAAAGGAAAAATGTTGAAACGGTTTTACGAGCTTAGAAATGAGATAGCAAACTTTATGAAAATAAAAGATAAGCCACTATCTGAATTGAGTGACCCAAAATGGATATGTGATTTAGCATTTCTGGTCGATCACACAGGCTATTTGAATGATTTAAATTTGAAACTTCAAAAACAAGGACAGTTAGTAAATGATTTGTACAGCCATTTGAAAGAGTTTCAGATCAAACTACGCTTGTGGGAGTCACAGATGCAGTCTGGTAACAGTTACCATTTCAACCCACTCTCTGCGTATGAAAATTTTGCTTATGCTCAATATGCAGAAGAACTCAAGTTACTGTCGGAACAATTTTCGAACAAATTTAGCGACAAAAACATGGAAGAATGTTTCAATTTATTTGCTACTCCTACAAAATGTAATATACAAAATGCTCCAATACACTTACAAATGGAGTTAATCGAGATTCAAGAAAACTCACTCCTAAAATCCAAATTTGAAGACGTAAAGTTGTGCGATTTCTACAAAAAATACCTAGAAGAAGACAATTTTCCGCAGCTTAGAAAATTCGCAAGAAGATTGATTTCTGCGTTTGGCAGTACTTATAAATGCGAACAGTTCTTTTCATTGATGAAAGTTAATAAATCAACACATCGTACAAGACTGACTGACGATAATTTGGAAAATTCTTTTATGTCTTTGTATCAGTGGAATTCATCCAAATATCGATGGATTAGTCTCCCAAATTCAAGCTCAAGTGTCTCATTGAGTTCAGTGTATTTAACTTTTGTAGTTTGTAACAATTGCAAATGTAACTATTTAATTATAATGTTGTACCATTTTTTAAAATTTCATTTTGTTATTTTAATAAATACAATAATCACATTGTCAATATACACATACATGTCAATAATAAATACATAATACAATAATAACATTGTCGTATTATTTCATGTCTAATATCTATCGCAAAAAAAATATTATCACTACTTTAAAATGCACTAAGTACTTTTAAACGCGGCCTGCGAACGTTTGGCCCTCAGCATGTCAAAGGTTGCCCATACCTGATCTAAACGAACGAACTGTAGATATGGGAGCAGAGAAAATCCTCACTGGATATGTAAAACTCACACTCAATATCCTACAAAATGGGAAGTTTGGGCTGGTATCGTTAACATTAAAATTATTGGCCCTTGTTTTTTTAATGGCACAGTTAATGGTCAGGTTTATCTAGATATTTTGATTAACTTCTTAGTGCTTACATGACCAAAACTTTTTCCTGTTGATCATCCAAATGAAATATATCTATCAACCTAACCAACAAAACGGAGATCCACCGCATTTTGAGCGTACAGTTAGAAACGGGGTTTTTCCCAATAGGTGGATTGGAAGACAAAGAACGATCGAATTGCTGGCCGATTTGACTCTTCTCGATTACTTCTTATGGAGATATTCAAAATCTGAAGTATATTTTAATAGACCAAACAATATTGCTGATTTAGATTTTTTTGTGAAATGCATAGGCTTTTTATCAAATGCCTGAGTGTGTGCTAGTCACATATATTTTATACATTTTATATATTTTTAAGTAAAAACTTCCTTACTCATATATCTCTCAATATATTTTATATTTATTTTCTCTTCCATATAACAAAATCATATTAATTGACGATAATTTTTCATTACTGAATAAGAATATATCTTCATAAATATCATTTAAAATTTAATTTGCATAACACATTTTGCGTTATTTGACAAATCCGCTAAGCTGAATACTTTGACAATTTAATCGCCCCAGATGAATGTTTCTGATTTATTATTTAAGCGAAGAAATGTACTAATTAGAAATAAAAACTATTAAAAGTTTTAAGAAAGTTCAACTAGTCTCATAAACGTTAATTTGTTAAACTTTGAAATTCTCTTTTAATGTTTCGATTCAATCGCTAAAGAAAAGTGGCGGATGATTGGAAATTCGAATGAGAAAAATCCAGTTTCTTAACGAATCATTTTATAGCCCAGTTAGTTATTTCGTCGTATACCAAGTAATTAGAAGCAAACCGAAAAACTTCAATAACTGATCTGTTGCTCGAACAATTTCAAATTTTAAAATGAGGAAGTTTGGAAGAAAATGCGACAATTTTATGGATAATAGAGTTGAGATTCATTATATGCTATTAATTATAGAGAAGTTTCGAACAAGAAAGAGCACTTTACCTTTGGGAAAATTAGTCTGATCTGCCATCACTTTGAAATTGCCGCAGGCCCGGAATGTTGTTAATTCAATCAATTTTAAAGTGATGTTAATGGTTGCAATATATTTTATGTGAAATAGAAGTTTACGGCGACAATAACATAGAATGTGTGGATTGTATAGGAGTATTATTTGGTATATATTTGTTTCTTTAAAATTTGTTTACAAAACTTATTCCTTGCTATTTTTATCAATATGTTTAGAACTGTGATCTGTATTTTTATATTTGGATAAATTATCGAGCAAAATTCAATTTGACATGAAGTAAAAGAGCAAACTAATGTTTTATTTTAGTGTTTATGATCAGTTATGGAATTTGTTTCATAGAAGGGTGTAATTGAAGCAATTTACATAGTACATTTGAAATAGTACAAGAGACATTAGAGAAGCGTAATATGAAGAAATGAGAAACGAAAAGGACTAAAAAAGTAAGTAGATAACTGTTCCGTTTCATTAAAAATTTTTACGAAAATCAAAACAGAAACGAAAAAGTTCGAAACAAAGTGGTTTTGGAAATATTTGTCCCGAAGGTATATAAATTTTTGTATACGCTCAAACTAATTCTGGATATATTTTCCACTTTGTAGCTGTTATCGTAGAAATATGGTTTTGAAAGTCTTCAACAGCTTGTTTGACAATGGGAAACAAGAAAAAGTGAGTAGGTGAAAAATCGGATGAATACGGGCAATGAGACATTAACTGGATGTTTTTTGTTGAATATTCAGTTGTGGACGCATTCGAAATGCCTGTTTGATGATCTGTTTGTGAGTCACGTGCGAATCTTTAATCACATTGCACACTGCATCGATGTTTATATGTAACATCTATAAGTATATCACGTGCGAATCTTTAATCACATTGCACACTGCATCGATGTTTATATGTAACATCTATAAGTGACACAGACACGACTTTGACGAAATTGTGTGAAGCAATTGCAAATAATCTTCTCTCATAGTGTTTCATTACCAAAAGTTGAAAAAAGCTATTCCGTGTATATTATTAACAAATACAGTGGTGCCACAATCCATTAACGTCACCTATTGCTCGATTATGAAAACTTAAAACCCTCTTTATGACGCATAAATTAGTTAGATAATTTTTTCTATAATCACCAAGACTAACTTAATTGTGAGATGCATCAAAAATTGAGTTATCGTGTACATAAAATCTCCATATACCAAACTTTGAATATTTGATAGGATTTATCCTAGATAAAGGAACCATATTTTTAGAACAATCTTTTGATATAATAACATACCGAAACTCTGACAAATAGGATATGAAATTCGAATATTGTTGGAGGAAATTTATAAGCAAAAAGACTATTCTCCATTTACCTTAAGATTTTCAGCATTTTCATTTGGAGAATCTTCATATGAAATCAAGCAAGAACGGATGGTTCGATGAGGAGTGTGAAAAGAAACTGGAGGAAAGATATTTGGTACGACTGAGTACACTGAAAACAAACTCGAGAGAAGCCAAAAGAAAATCTTCAGAAATTCGAAAAAAGATTAAGAAGATATTCATATAGAAGAAGAAAATATACATGCGCAAAAAAACAATGAAATATTGAAGGACACTTTAGAAACAAATAATTGAGAAACTTTTACCAAGAGGCCAACATATCAAGGGAGAGAAAAGTTAATTACCAAGCACCTTTTATAAGGGACAACGAGGGAAGGCTTATAATAGATCCTGATGAGAAAGTTAAAAGATGGGCTCAATACTTCAAAGCAATTATCAATGGACAAAAAGAAAAAATGGAATATGGAAAAAGTGTCGAAGAATAAGTAAAAAGAGGTTCTCGTGGAGGAACCAAGTGATGCACAAATCTTTGAATAGATAAAAAATTTGAAAAACCATAAGTGTGCAGGAGAGAATGGGATCCCAGCAGAAATTATCAAATACGGCGGGGAAGATATTCTGAGAAGAATATGCAGAATAATTCAGAAGATTTGAAATGGAGAACTAATGCCTAAAAGATGGAATGAAGGAATTTGTCCAATATTTATGAAGGGAGATGAAAGTAGATGTGAAAATTTTGGCTAAAATTGTGAGAAACAGACTTAACTAGTACCAAGAAAGGATGGTCGCTGAATATCAAGGAGGTTTTAACAAAGTAAGAGGAACATCGGATATTTACCCTTAAGACGATAGTGAGCGAAATCTTAGCTTTCATACTATGTTTATAGATTTTAAGCAGGTTTATGAAATAGTAGATAGAACTAAAATGTATGCTGCTTTCAGACTACTAGGAATATCGAAAAAAATTATGAAGCTAGGCATTAGATAACTCACTCCGTAGAGTAACGATTGATGAAATTGTATCACACTAATTTAGGGTTGTAAACCCATTGAAACAAGGAGATCAAAATATCGACAGTGGCTTTTAATCTGGTGCTGGGAGAAATAAGATACAAACAACACGACTCATGTATCACAACAAGCAGCAAATAGTTGCTGCTTTAATAACCAGAACAAAAAAATAAATGGAAAGAGCTTACTGTAAACTAGAAGAGGCTGCAAAAAATTATGAATTAAGAATAAACCAAGAGAGAACGAAGTAGAAAAAGTTTTTGAATTCGAGAACCTGGGGGCAGCACTGTCAAATAAAAATGGAGAGCCGACAGAAATAAATAAAAGAATATTCAAAGGAAGTAAAACCGTGGCATCATTGAAGAATTTTATTAAATTGAAGGAGTTATCTTGAGCAGCCAAAACTAGAATATACCGAACATTAATATGACCAACAGTTACATACGGAAGTGGAACATGGGTTTTAACAAATGTTGAAGAAACAAAACTGGTTAAATAGGAAAGGAAGGTATTGAGGAAAATTTTTGGGAGAATAAAATCAAGTGAAGGACTATGGGCAAGAAGATCTAACAAAGAACTGAAGGATTTGTATAATATAAGGTTGAGCATGTGATCTATTAAGAGAAAATTTAGAAAAAATTGAATCCAAAGTCTCGGACGTACCCAGGATACCCGGGTGCCTATCGCACAAAAAGATTATTTATTCTCTAATTCTTTATTTTATTTTCGTCAGTTGACTATGTGTAATATGTAATAGATCTTCTTCGTGGCGCAAAAATAAAATATATTTTTTGTTAGCTACACCATACATATCAGTTATATTTTCCATGTTACCATGTAATTATTTATAAACAAAATTTCCTACCGTTCACAATACCAGATTCATTCGCTATATGAACCTCATTATCACTGTCAGAGTTCCCATCAGAATTTTTATCCTCTTCTCCTAGTATCGCTTTCAAAGAAGCGTCTTCCTTCAACATTCGATAAATAGAATTTATTCATAGAAACAGAAGAAGGAATTAGATTTTAGATGAAAGTTACTGAAGAAGGCTCCATTATATTTTGCCATGCAAATTATTCTGTACATAAATCATCCATAGCACCACAATCTATCAAAATACTCGAACGCCCTAAGCAATCTATGACTTTTCAAGCAAGACAAAGATCCAAAGCTCTTACTTACCATATACCAACACTTATTTTCAAAAATAACTTCTCAAGGATCTATTTCATGCTCCTGGGTGTGTATTAAGGTTGTAGAAATACAAGAGTAAAAGACTTTACATACTTCAGAACATATGATTGATGAATAATATACATATTTCAGTAGTTATGTCTAGGTCAATGATATTTTTTGTACCACACTTATCGTTTATGGGAACTCGAAGGTCAAATTCAGTTTTGATTTGAAAATGAGTCTTGGACTGAAAACTCGATTATATTTTTCTCTATACGCTGTCCAATGTATAACTGGTGTAGTTTATTGATTTTACGAAGAGTGTTTTTTGTGATGGTTCTTATCTTCAGAACTTAATCCTCCACTGCAGTTATCTTTGAATATCGATAAATGAAATTTAGAATGACAAATATTGAGGCAAAACGTCAACACTCATGTCAATGAAGAAACACGTTATTCATTATAATATACTAAAAGAGACTATAATAGTTTAGTTTATGTTACAATTATAGACAATTAATGATGAATATCACCCTGTACACGTTTAGATAAAGAATTTCTTAACAGCAATTTCGAAATTGTGTAATTGAGACTTCAAATTAAACCAGAATTCTACTTTTATATTAATTTTTCAATCGATTCAGTGAAATATTTGAATTCTAAAAAATCATGTTTTTCTAATTGACCTGATGTTATACTCCGATTTCTATGGAAATTATATATAATAATTCGATGAAATATGTCTGAACAAAAATAATTATTCATACATCTTGGAGTTGATTAATATATAGTTTCGGTACAGGAATATTGTTTCGTCAGACAAATTATGGACGTTTATACATTGTCTTGAAATTCTATCAATTTCAGATCCACCGACAAATGAAGTGGGTGTGCGGGTACCGTATCTCTTTTGATCTGCATCTCCATTACAGGCACTCTATCGGAATATATTACACACTATACAGATAGATTCCATTTCGTATTCATTGTAGACATCTCACGCCATCGTTAAATGACAAGGCCGTTGTGTGCAGATCCTGATGGGAACTAGCTAAGAGGAACTTCAGGGGAAACCGGACCGCTCCCTTTCATAAAACGGTTCATTTCGAGATATAATCTCTTTGTTCGACTCTGTACATAACGTGCCTTCATTTGGAACTACATAAATAGCAATTTCGACACCTTTTCATATGCTCTAGACGTGTTAAGAGCGCGTTTGAGAACTCTTATCTCTCCTCTTTTCACTTTGAGGCTCTGACTGTGCATACCCCATCATATTAGAATTTTAATCAATGACGTAATAGAGACTTGTTTATATATGCAACTGGGACAATCTGCCCAAAATATTGATATCTTCATTATTATTGTGATTTTTATGTTTATAATAATCTGATGTTACCAATAAAATAACTTGGAATTGCAATCGAATTTCACAGAAACAGAAAATATGAAAATTATAAGGAGTGTATTTAGTTTATATTTTATTTATTTATGTATATTCCTAACGATTAGAATAAGACTGGTTACATATTCTTTAAAGAAAGCGCCTGCTTTTTATATATTACAAGAATTTTGTACAGATTCAAATAACAATTCTCTTATATTGATAATGGAAATGTTGAGGTTGAATTATTGTTCGTGACGTACTCACGCTTTTCATGTTTCGACACTTGACAAGATAATTAGGAATATTAATTCAAACAAAAAAATAGTAAAAAACTATAAAAGTAGTAATCTAATGATATGTGGCTTCCATAAATATATCCAAATCTGTCAATGTGAACGATCTGAATTGATCTAAGTTTAATGGACGAAAATATCACACAGCATGTGGTGAATATGATATTGTGAGGATTTTTAATACGAAAATAGTTTTCTACTCAATGAGGAAATTGTTGAAAAGAAAAGTCAACAATGAATGTAATGTAGAAATATTATACCAAATGAGATATGTGGTAGAAAAATTTGGTTGAAATAATATATATCGATTCAAAGCTAGAATAATTTGAATGAATGGAATAATGTTTGAACCAACCGCAGATGATCGATGAAATGAGAGTAAGTGATAAAGAAGAGTAAAGAATATAATGTTATATATCCCATACATATTCCAACCTTTATTATATTGATTATTATGCAGAATTATGAGAATTATCAATACATGTCGAATTTATATTATAAATTGACATTGTTTAACTCGAAAATGTGATGATTTCTGTTTCTTAAAACTCATCGTATTACAAGGTTTGTGAGGAAAATAATGAACTAGCAATAATGCCAGTATCCACCGTCCTGTACTAGATCAATGTGTGCCATTAGTTACAAAAATATAGTAAAAGGACTTGGAGGCGCTTTGTGCAATGAAATTTTATGTTAGGTGTCTTGTATGTGTGAGTATGACTTTTGAAAATATGGAAATTGTTTATCAAGAGTTTTCCGCTTGTAGAAATAATTTTTGGAAGAGGACGTTGAACCTGAATCGGGCTTGAAGGGATCTTCAACGTCAAGAACTGACTGAAAAGTTGAACAATAAAAATGTTCAGTAAATAGTCGAATTTGGGAAAATTTCCATCTTTTCAATTTCCAGCCTAAGAGATATGTATGCCAAAATTATTTCGGAAAATCTCACAACTCAACAGAAAAACAATCGGAAAAACATGTGTATTGATCTTGTTTATAGGATGAGCAATAATCAAAAAATATGATTTCAGTCCTCCCGGAAATGTAGCATGTCATTTTCAAAGTTGGAGAACATTCAAAATATTGTTATCAACGAATTAATCGATCTGCAGTCATCGAAGGAGATGACGTATTTGAATTACATAAAAATTGTGTTATATTAAAAGTCTCACTCACAAACCTCAAACCACAAAAATATATTTCGAATTTGCTGTTATTATAAATCTCTATTTATATTAAACTTTCGAATAATTATCTTATGATATGAATAAAAAAAACGGAAGTAGCTTTAAAACAACGATGCTTTCTTATCCGTAAATCCTTTAATAACAGTAAAGTTCAGCTTGTACCTGTCAAATTTATGTGCTTCTCTTTGAACGTCTTTCGCGCGTCAGGTTGAGTTGATAAGGAGCCTCTCTCTTACAGTCGTGAGTTAATTTCTTCGGAATATATAGACATGTGGCACTATAGTGGCAGATGCAGTTAACGTGTATATGGACGTTAATCTGAAAATCAATGTGAAAATTCAGAAGCTGAAAATTTAATCAGATAAAAATTGGGAATATATTAGAATGAAATTTGTATTTCCTCAAGTTTTAATATTTTGGGATGAAATCTGATATACTGTAGAAACAATGATATACGAGGTGTTCCATTTCTCCCACTAAATAATTCAACGAAACGAACAAACAGATGAAAACTGAGTATTGTAGCCCATGTGATTATGTTAGATAGAGTACTTAAATGGTGCGGAAGTTCAAGTATTTTAACTGAAATTCATTCAAACTATACTATATTTTATTTATTCTGAACCGTTTCCATAAAACAGCATTCAATAGTTATACAAGTAATTAGAACTTGTCTGTATGGAAGATTTGTTATTGTATTGGCTAAACTTTCAATAGACGTAGTTATATGATTAATTTGCTATGTTCCAACACTCAAATAATTGATATTAATCTGTTCTACTCGTGTGGTGTTTCATTTAAATTTTTTTACTAATATACAGCACCTTTACAATCTACTCTATAAACAAAGTAATAAGTAAATAGGCTTGTTTCCACTAAGAATAAATCGGGTGGCTTTGAGTTTCTTATGATTAACCATGATAATTAGTAAATAAAAATAGTTATTTTCCTAACAAATGCGGAAAGTGACACTTCCGCATTCCGCACGCGACTGCAGTTGTCCCGAACAACACGGAGCGGAGTTCGGGCTATTTTTTCTACGACCGTATATACAAAAAAGTATACCAACCCATTTGACGGCAACGGTTTTAAGTCATTTGTAGAACAGAGAAACTGAATTTGGCATGTAACAGCTCGGAATTAGCTTCATTTGCAGCCTTCAAAATGGCTTCGGGAAGTTCTTCGTCGGATGAATCCATTAATATTATTGTATCGGATTCGGTTTGATGTGGTTTAATTTAGAAGAAGATTGTTCTTATTCGGTCACTTCCAAGACGTTTTGAACAGCTTTGACGTTTTAGTAACAATTTCACGCTTGGGTTGTCATAGCAACTGATATCAAACCCGGGTGGTTTGATAGTTGTTTCTCCTTTGAAGAATGTAACTTTCCCGCACTAGTGACACTTTCAAAACTAGAATGCGTGCGGGAAAGTGGGTTAAAACGCACGGTCGTAAAAAAACAACTTTTCTACAAAAATAATAAGAGATCAATAATATTTTTGGAAAACAAAATCGACAAAATGAGGCGTTTAATCACGAGACATTAAACACCAATGAGAAATGCGTGACGTCACACATCGCGAAACGCTATGCTGTAGCTGTCATTTTTGGTTATTGTTAAATTAATAAAGTTCGATTTTAGTTTAATCTTGAAAGACAGGTATAATTTGCCATGGAATAAGGATTTAACAAAGCAAACTGCAGTAATTTGTCCAAAATTGATGCAGTTATGCTTGACAAATTTTTTGCATTGAACACCTACTTTTGTTCATCGAAAATCCGCAGTGTTGAAACTTATATGTAAGTATAACTTGAAAAACAAACAAAGTCTTATTTAATTAGCAGTTACCAGTTAGATAATCGCATTTACCCACAGTGAAATGAAAATACTTAACTGATTTTGTGGTTATCAAATAAAAAGTTTCAATAGGCTTAATTAAGTCATGTCGTGTGGTATATTATGGTAGATTTTGTACATTTATAAATAGATACATCAAGTTTTGTTTGATACTTACATCAAAATGATCTTCACAGAAATAATTTGTGGAATTAATTGATAAAGTAAAGAGCATCTTATCTCCTTGCCATTTTTAACCACTTACTTCGTATTTCTTTTATTGTTTGGAACGTATATGAATAATTTGTCTGGCGTTTTTATCTTTGTACTTTCACATTGGAGCGCTATACAGTATATATAATACGAGAAATTCATTATTTATTGAAAAACACAATTGACTGTCCCAAACAAACACAGCTGTTTTGCGAGGTGTGACATTATTCATGATGCAACAAATTCTCAAAATACTAACATAAAAAACCTATTTTTCTTAAAATAATATATTTTTGGAGTGAAATAGATGCTAAGCTTTAGTTTTAAACTTTTGTCAACTAGCTTATTGTCCTCCATTAAAGTGAGTCAGGGTCAGGGTGTGGGAGATCTTCTAGCCATATTCTCTTCAATCTTCTCTTTGCTGGTGGCTGGTTGAATAGATTATTCATAAATTTAATATTGTGGACATTGGATCGAATTTTGTATCATGTGGAATTGATCTTTACCACATCTTTGGTAAGTGAAGTGTTCAGATCGTTATGCATTGTTTGGTTAGTAACATACCAGGAATCTCTACTTGACATACGGAGTGTTTTCGATTGGAATGTTTTTATTATCAACGTATTTGAAGATTTACTGCAGTCCCCTCTATTTTCGAGTCTTAGTTGAGATCTTTTGTTGAGTAGCCAGTGCATATTTTTTAGTTTCAAATTTAACTGTTTTCACTTGTTTTTTATGTGTTTCCATGTAAGTTTTCCATCTAAATGCAACCCTAAGTACTTGACAACTGATTTTATCGCAATAAAAATATTATTGATGAACATTTACAGAAAAGACAGATTTTCTTGTTGTAAATGTTATTTGCTCTGATTTACGGGCATTGACGTTAATTTTCCATTGATATAGCGAGTTTTGTTATAAATCTAGATGATTTTGTACTTTTTCTGCAACTACAGTTGGGTTTACATCTGTTGTCATGATTTCCGTGTCGTCTGCAAAGGTTGCTATGAAGGTATCGTCTATGCTTGGAACATCTGCTGTGAATATCAAATACAGAAATGGGCCTAGAGCGCTACCCTGATGTAATCCAGACTCTATCGTATGGTAATTTGAGTAGATATCTTCAACTTTGACTCGAAAGTTGTGGTAGGTGATATAAGATTTTGAAATAAAGTTGATTCGTTACATTAGTATCAGTTTGCAGGGGAGATTATCATGCCAGACTCTGTCGAACGCCTGTTGTATATCGAGAAATACTCTAACACACACCTATTTTTTTTCTAGGGTTGTTTTATTTGTGTTAACTATCCTGTGACATTGTTGAATTGTGGAGTGTTCGCATCTGAAACCGAATTGGTGCTGTGGTATCAGTTCATTTATGGGAACAACTGTCTGGATTTTATGTAGAAGTAGTCTTTCTAGTACTTTTGACATTATTAGGACTAGGCTTATAGGGTGATATGAACTAGCTTATGTTCCTGGTATGCTCATTTATTGAATCATAATTACCTTGGAAAACTTTCATTGTATTGGACGGTATCGGAGGCGTATGGTGAACTACGCTTTCATCCTTTATGTGGTGTATAAGATTTCTGTAGGAATCAGGAGTCTTTGGGAAAATTTTTATTGTCTTATTTGTTAAGGCTTTGGTAAAGTATATCTCCTCTTCCACTGATTGTTCTAGGTTTTCTAAGATTCCCGCTTCACAGGCGCACCATAAACGTCGTCAACTGCATTCAATATCGCTAAATTAGAATTAAATTATCAGTGAAGTCTCAAAGAGAATATCACTGAGATTTTCATTTGCACCCCTCAAAACATTATTGGCATAGTTTTATAAAGCTAATTATGGTTTAAATCTGAATGAAAATCATTTAACAACAACCGTATATGTCTAATATAGCTCCAGCCACCTTTTCAAATCAAAAACTAAAGTAACCATCATAACTTTTAGTTGGGAAGGAAATTTGTCAAAGGTACTGTATTTTCAAATTATGGCAATGAACGACTTTTTTGGGACCGATTTAGACAATAAGAAAGAAATATGAAACTTATTTCTTCTATTTATGATCATAATTTGATCGCTTTTTAAGAAACCTACATATAAAAAGATTCAGTCCTATGAAAAGAGTTGTCGTACATTCTGGTGTGCACGTGTACCTGTGAACATTCCCAAACTAGCTTTATTTAGTTTATTTAGTCAAGTGCTTGGACGGCTACTTTGCTATCTAATGGAAAAAAAATCTTGCATTTGCGCAATAAACTGGCAGATGATGGAGATATTGAATTAGTTGATACAGCGTTTTCAAACTGATTAAGTGCTTAAAAAATAATATGAAATGAGTTATAATCATTCTGAAGAGTGGCGCATCGATGGAAATATTTTTACTTTCACACTAAATGTTCTCTTCGCATATTTTAATGAGGACATAATGATATCGATATGAATTCAAAAGTGAGAGTTTGGTAAGGAACAACCTTCGTGAAACAGATTGTAAGATTAAGCCATAAAAGTAAAAAGTATTTAACAGGAACACATTTAACAATTCCTGAGAAAAGCTCCAGGCTTTGATGAAAAAAGTGAGTGAGGTAATTTTCCAACTTTTGTAAAACATTTTTAAACTGCTTGTAGCAGTCTCCCATGATTGGCATTGCAAGGGAATGTCTTAGAGATTAGCTCCAAAAATAAAGTATCGAGAGAATTAGAATCAATAAATATAATAATGAATGTAGAAGTGCCAACGTCAAATTTGATAAACGTATTATTATAAATCCAAAACAAAGCACCCAATCATATTTTATGTATTTGTTTTTTCTTATTAAAATCCTAAAAAAATGTATTTTGCAAACGATTAGTGTGAACAGGTTTGCTAGAATCTCATATGATATTGCAAAGTTCTTGCATTTGAAGAATCCTGATATATACACTAGGCACTTCCTTAAGAGATCTTCAAAGATACTAGTGCAAATTCACTAGAGTCCAAACGACAAGACAAGATGGAAGTCGTCGACAGTAGAGGAGGAATGCGTGGAGCAATCACTTACCAATATACTCAGCGGAGCAAAGCAAATATTAATTTTTTTTAGCTATTCAACCAAATTAAAATAGGTTTATTATTTATTTATAGAGTTCTATTGAATCGTCTGAATAAGTTGCGAACGTGTATGATATCGTCCATAAATATTACCTCAACAATATATTATATTTCATTTTCATCTTTCTATTATTTCTATCCACTTTACCCTCAATTTGGAGCCATATTAATTCTGTTGATTTAAATTTACAATGGTAAGGCGGAAACGCAATACTGTACGTGGTGTAGCAGCAGAAATTTCATTTTCAACTAATTCTATAGATTTAAGTGAAATGGATAGTTCTATTCTTGACAATTCCAAATCGAACTCTTTGTAATACAAACTAAACAATTCTTGAATTACATATTTTCCATCCCCCCTTGTTGGACATCTATTCAAACGCCTATATTCTGATGGTAATCAGCCATCATCAAAAAACAATCTTCTGATCACATTTGTACTGTAGTGAAAGATCTAAATTTACCGAAAGAATGTTCAATAACAATGGAATTCTTATCCAAGTAGACTGCTCTGGGAGTTGTGATGTCTTTGTCCACCTAAACTTTATTTACAATACGCTCTGCATGAATCTAGTTTTCATCTAGAAAGTAAATACTCTGGTTGGATCCTCCTCACAAAAGTTCCAACTTCTTCACAAAAAACTAACGGTTCGCGATCAAGAATCTCTTTTGATAAACTCTGTGAATCGTTGTCTTTGATTTCATTCAATACCTTATATATGATGCTGACAGTCAAGAAAGGAACACATGTGATTCATTAAATGTAAGACTTGGAGTACATTCACCATGAGCTTTCACACATTCGGCTTCAATTTTCCTTGGCCGAAAGAAGTATTTTCAATATTTAAAACTGATTGCTTCTCCCCTATTTTTATACGGGAGTGTAATTACTATCCGCCATTTCAATAGGTAACTCACTACGCTCTAACAACCATTAAGTACTTATGAACTGAGTATTTTTCAATTTTTTGTTTCTTCAAACGCTTCACACTTAATTTGAAAGAAGAGTTATAGAAAATATTCTGCTGTTCCTAAATTGATGAATTTCATTCATTCACCGATTAATATATATATATATATATATATATATATATATATATATATATATATATATATATATATATATATATATTATATTATATATATAATATCAGCTAGAAATAACTGATATCCATTGATTCGTAAATTGCATAATTTAATGAATCTGAGCTTCTGTTCGGTATCAGAAACAATATCTTTGTTGGAAAACAGAAGGCTGATCTGGTTAATCAAACAATGATTTCGGATTTCATTCATTCCAAATGCCGGAAAACTCAATTTAGAAATTCAATCCGCCACAAAGAAACTATTTAGGATAGTGATTCTGATCTAACGCTCGACTACGGCCTCGGAGTGTTAGTGGGTAACAAAACAGGCTATTCGTTTCAGTTCACGTGACGTGAGCATTAACAAAACTCGAATATATAGTCAAATAAACGGAAAGACGTCAGCTACAGTAACTGTAATAAAATTCCATTATGCTACGCATGGTTGAACACTTAATAAAAACAGAGATCGGAATCGGAAAGTTAAGGCAGCGATGTAGGGTCAAAGCATAACTTATTCGCATCAGTGGTACGACAAAATATTGACTCGGAAAGAATTTTTTGATTCAAATTATTATTATTTATTTACAAAGCAACGACCAATCTTGATTGTCAGAAAATTAAGTTCATAATTATAAACACAATTACAAAGAAGTTTTGTCAGTTGGATACAGTTTTTCTGTAGATATTCTATTAACTTTATATGCACTTGAGCAGAAGATACTTGAAAAAATTACAATAGCAGACCAATTTATGTTGTCTCAGTATTTCTTTAGTTTTGAGGTGCATTAAAAATTTCACTTTTTACTTTTCCCATGCGTACGCCAGAGTATTTCTATGCCATATATTCGGAGTATTCATAATTTGTATCAAAATCCTCAACTTCTTTCATTACTCTCAATTTTATATGCATTGGTGGCAAAATAATACTGGAGCAGGATGTCTAATATTTTATTTTCAAGGACCAAATTGTTGCCTCATAGGCCTATTTATGCAAGTCCAATGATATTTCTATTAACCTCTAGATAAATAGAAAAGTGAGATTTCATAAATCCTCTATGCTATTCTAGAAGAATATTATATATAGTCGAGTGTGTTTGTCGAATTGGTAGCTTCTTTAATAGCATCTATCCATCATATTTTTCTTTCGTCTTAAATTGTGGGAGTTGTGTTTTCCTCTATTTCCTATTTTCTTGAGCGTCCTCTTTTTCTCTTTTTCATTCCTTCAGCTTGCCAGTCTATTTTTCTCCACACAAAGATGTCCAAGCCATCTAAGCTGTTGTTTTCCAATTGTTTCAATCACAGGCTATACATTTAAATTCTTTCTTATCGTTCCGTTTCTTATTCGATCTTTTCTGGCGACACCTTTGACTCTCCATAAATACTTCAGCTGAATTTTGAATGCCTTTCGCTACAACGTATAAGGACAGTTCGGTGTTTATTTTCAGAAAATTTCTGTTCAACGCATAATAAAGTTTGACTTCGGCGCTGATTCTTTCAATCACCTCTACTTCTTGATTTCTATCACTGTGTATGTACACCTAAATTTTTGAGATTCTTCACTTGTTCCATCCATTCCAATTTCAAAGTCTTCTTCTTGTTTCCCCACTTGCATTATTTTTGTCTATATGGGTGATTCCGTTCTAACTGTGATATTCAATGTCCTGTATTGTTTTTTTGTACTAGTCATTAATTAATAATCAATTAATAAAAATTTTGTGTTAATTGAATAATTCTTAAGATATTTAAACATTATTTTTATACAATATAACTTGCCACTTAAAGAAAACTTATACTACATCACTTGAATGTCAGTACCGTGTCATGTCCATTCCTAGAATTTACCGATAAATTATTAATTTTTTTTGTCGTAACAAATGATTTAAACTAATTACCTTATAAATTCTAATGTTTATGATCAAACTGAGGAAAATTGATGCACTTGTTGTTTAATATCTTAAGTTACCATGTCAGTACCGTGTCATGTCCATTCCTAGAATTTACCGATAAATTATTAATTTTTTTTGTCGTAACAAATGATTTAAACTAATTACCTTATAAATTCTAATGTTTATGATCAAACTGAGGAAAATTGATGCACTTGTTGTTTAATATCTTAAGTTACCATGTCAGTACCGTGGATAAATGAGTCAGTACCGTGGAACTCAAAATCCGACATTTGTGTCTTGCTCGTGATACTTTGAAGTTGTAGTAAATTCCTCTTAGAGTTTTATTTTTACAGTAAAATAGATGAATAATATGCATAAAAAAGTTAGAAAAGTTAAATTTTAAAATCTTGAAATTTTGAATACAAAAAATCACAGTTAGAACGGAATCACCCATATTTATGTTTCTCAATTTTAATGCTTGTTCGAATGTTAATCAGCTGTTTTTCAATTCTTCTTCATTTTTAGCAAACAATACTAAATCCTCAGCAATAACACATTCGGCTTCGTTATTATGTTTCCTCACCTGGTTCCTTGTTGTTTCATATATACTTTTGATATTGTTTTTCAATTTGACTTTAGCTTCTCTTTGTTATTACATATTTGTTTCCCTCGAACGCTATAAAATTCTTTTTGGATGTCTATAAAACCAAGGTATACTTTTTGATTCGTTTTCAGTTTTTTTCTATTATCGGTCTCAATGTAAATACATTATTTTGTGCACTTCTTCTTTTCCTAAAGCCGCTTTGCGATTCTTCTAATGTGCTGTCTATGATTTTCCTTAATCTTTTCTCTAAGATACTCTCGTGGTAGAAAACGAACCATTTTAAAACATACATAATTGTCACATATGTTCATAATTGATTTTTTTTATTGCCCACAAAGGTTAACAAAGAAGAAGATGCCATCAGAAGATTAAAGGTTGCGCAACAGCCACCCCACAAAAAAAACCGAACCCGGTAAAACGCAATTCAGGATTTTGAAACACCGTCAATTGAAAATGACAATACTTATGCAATAACATTTTATCAACAGGATCCCTCATTTTGCAAAAAAAACATGTTTCTAAACATGATATCAGAGCCTCGAAGCTGATTACTATTTCGGACAATTGTGGTAACCAGAATAAAAATTGCCGTTAGTAGCAGTTTGGATTAGGTTACTAGAAGAAGGAAGATTCAATGAAATTGTCGAAATTTTTCCCCATGCTTCTTTCTAATAGGGATTTCGCGAGTATAGAAAAATTTGTTAGAGCGGTATTGTGGATAACGGAAGCATTGCTAGAATGCTATCCGTCGAGAAGTAAGATAAAGTTCAAAGGGCAGAAACGTACTCAGGAAATTTCATTATTCTTGAAAACAAAGGGAGATCAACAGACGTTCAGCCGCCTTTTGTTAAGCATATGGAAAGAAAATGCCTTGAAGCTGCCAATAGATAAAGACAAACTTGAGTATATGTTATTCTGCCTAAATCAAATCTCTTAAATCTATCACTCATATTACATGGACTTACAATCCAAGAATAAACAGACTAGCGACATTTTTTAAAACTTTTGGGAAGCCTTATCGTAAAATTAAAAAAAAAAACTCAGTTACCATTAATTACGCCCGAGGTCTTTAAATTCATTAATTAAAAAAGTAATTCACAATTACTTTTAATTTAAATTTTACATGATATTGTAAAAATTTTTATAACTCAAAATTCTCCTAGTTATATATAGAATCTGTGAATTTAGGATAGAGCTTATTATTATAAACATAACTATATGAAATTTTATGATGCTCAATTGTATCTATAGTCATGGCGGAAAATTATAAAAGTCGAAAATATCAATGTAATTCTCATGTGGACCGGCTTTATTGTATTCGCAACTTATTTAACATGAACGAATTTAATTCATTGCTAGCCGTTAAAAACGTCCCTTATCATTTGCTACGTGATTTACGCCACAAAGACAAAAGGCTATTACCGTGTCAGAATACAATTTGAATATCCTTTCATTTGAACACGTCAAATCACAATGAAGCTATTCATTTCGCATATTGATTCGATATGATTGAATATAATTTTCAACAATGTAATTTTAGTATTCAAGGGGTTTTCATTAGTATTATAATGGAATTGTGATTAGGCAATGTTGATATTGCCATTGGTTGAATCTAAATTCGACTAGGTTGAATGAATGAACATAAAAATTGATCAATTTCGTGGTATACACTATTAATCCGATCAATGAGTATTTTGATTATATAGATAATTACATTGAACTTTTTCATTTAATGGACAATATAACGTTTAATAGTACCAAAATAATCAAATTATGCTCAAGTTCGAAGTAATTATATCTGATAGTCCAAACAATTGGAATTATTCTCGTGTTCTGTAAGAAATACACTTAATCTCATGATTATGTTGTACTTATACGAGGGCTGCCACTTAAGTTTTTCAAAATATTCTCCATTAATATCAACACATTTTTGCATGCGTTCAAACCAAATGTCAAAGCATTTTTGGCACAAGTATGATAAACCACCCCACAACGATCATCATGAAACTCTATACATAGACTATTGATATTACGGGAAATCGATTTATCGTATTTATTTTAAAAGGAAACATTTAATTCCGGAAGTGGCCTTTATCTCAGGAAGGCTAACCGATATCGAACCATGCACAACTTTGTTCAATATATCTCTGTGTGAAAAGTCATGATGTTTGACCCATGCGCAGTGTTTCTGTGGAAAAAGCATGAAAATGCATTGTTTTCATGAAAAATCAATAGATAAAATGCAAATTTAGTAATTTTTGTAAGGAAAGGCTAGATTTTTGATAAAAATGATGCATTTGCCAACTTTTTCCACAGAAAATCTTTTGATGAGATCTATCGAATAAAGGTGACAAATCGATTTCTCGTATTATCAATAGTCGATGTATGGAGTTTCATGATGATCATCGTGGGATGGCTTATTATACTCTCACCGCATTTTTTCTATTCTGATTGAGTTACCTCCCAAAATATGTGATTTGAACGCTTCAACTGGTTCAGGTATAGAAAAACATTGACTCAATTGATCCATTAATTCGATGCTTTGACTGTTTAAAAACGTTTTTATATGAACTCATGTCTGAGAGCTCGCATTGTCATGGTGGAGAATGATTCGTCGTCTGCGATTGGTTTCCCTGAATTGACTATCTGCTTCGAAGTGCTTCGTGCGTGAACAAGTTTGTTGAATTTGGCTCATCTTGAAAGACCCATATGGTCGATTGTTGTGTAGTTCCAAGTATATATGCATAGTTACATGATTTTTCGCCTGTCACTATCTTATAGACTTTTGCAGCATCGCGATTGATTTTTTTCAGCATTTATTCGCACCAATCCACTCAAATTATTGAATTTAGGGGTATCCAACGCGAACATATCTTTTTGATATCCAAATGCAATATTGAATGTACGAGTTTGCGAGTGGAACTAATACACAAGTATGCCACAATTCATGGTGTGTCTTGCAATATCAGCAATATCAGTTTACGCACAGCATCAATGTTTCTGTCACAACAGTCGCTTTTCTACTACCTCCACAAAATTGATCGAATAGCGACCACGATTGAATTCCTAAAACCATCGAAATACGGGGACTCGAGATGCTGCTTCATCAGCCAAAGTCAAAGCGAGTGGATCGCTACACTACTGATGGTTTAATCTAATTTAAGTCAAAAATCATAGAAAGTAATCGCTGGGAAATGATCATGATTCAATTCCATTGTTTGACCAAGATAAATGTGTCTGTAACCAACTCAATAGCAATACCGACCAATTGCACTCGTATGACAACACGTTCTCAATAAACTCGCTATTAGAAATGTCAAACTTTATAATGGCAATGTCATATTTGACATATTCACATCAATGTTGCCAAAGTTCAAAACTTAAGTAACAGGCCTCGGATGTTATACGAATAGAAGAACTTGATTATTAAAAGTTAACTAGCAGAGTCCTATGTAAGGGTGAAGCATCAGATGAAATAATTGTTAAATTATATATAAAAACACACTTAAAGAGTCAATAGACTTTTAAAATGAGTTATAGCTCAAAAAAACCTGGACATACGCTTCTATAATCAAACTAAATAGTCAAAGAATAACTCTTAATGTAAAAAAAACCATAAAAAGTGGATGTTTAGATATTCTTTTCTCTCAAGATGCCAGTTATCCGATTTCAATTTACATTGGTAGAAAATGTATTGATGATTGGTATGAAGCATAGTAATTCAAGTCGTAGTAAACTCAAACATCAAGTGATAAGGCAATAAAACAAAACTTTATTGCACGTTGTTGTTTACTAGAAACTAAAATCAAATAACATTTTTGACACTCATACATAAGAAAGCTTTATTATATGTTATTATTATTTATTTTGATATATTTCATACATATCTAATATTAAGTCTCAGAAGAACGTATTTATGAAAAATATTCATTTTCACCTGGAAATTATGACATTGCTTTTTTAATTAAAATACTTTAATGGGAAACTTTTCAAATCAGTTTCAATGGTTCCAAGATTGAAAAGGATTGCATATGTCTGAGTACAATAAACAAACAAAGTAAAAAATATAAAGGATGATATGATTGACGATATAATTAATATCTTTGTGCTTTATAGAATATTTTGGAAATAACTTTCTATTTCGGAATAAAGCTGGTTTTATTACTTTTATATTTACTTTTATTTTTAATCATTTTATTCTTATATCAAATATTCGTGTTGAGGTTCCAATATTGAAGGTGAACGATCTTTTGAGTATCGTTTTTGGCTCAATTACTTGATAAATTCAGTGATTTTCTCTATATGGACAAGGGTCCTCGTCCTCCTTCAGGTCACGTGGGTTGGTTCTGTTTGCAAACCAACTGGAGGCTGTCATTAAGCGCTGTTCTCATTTGGGCTATTTTGTATTACATAATTTCATTTTAAAAACTTTGGTGTTATACCAGACTGAGAATTTCCAGATAATACGAGGGCTACTACTTGAGTTTTGAGATAAGCCAATACTGATGTGAATTTGTCAAACCTGCCATTGCCATTATAAAGTTTGGACATTTTTAACGGTGAATGTACTCAGAACGTGTTGTCCTACGAATGCTATTTGGGTTGTTTACAGATACTTGAAACATTCAGCTTAGTGAAAAAATGAAATTAAATCACGAAAATTTTCGTCCGATTACTTTGTATGACTATTGACTTAGATTAAACCGACAGTAGTGTGCCGATCAACTCGCTCCGACTTTTGCTAATGAAGCAGCATCTCGAGTTTCGTTGGTTTTCCGAATTCCTTCGGAGTCGCACTTAGGTATAGGATGAATTTTGAGGAGGTAATCCAAAATCGACATAGATTCTGAGCGTGAACTGATGATACGAAATCGTTATGTGAATACAGAGAATTGTGGCATATTTAAGCATCAACTTCAATGAAATGAATTCAATATTGTATAAACATTTGGCTGTTAAAAGATTTGTTTGCGTTGGATACCGCATAATTTAACTTAAAAATTTGAAAAAAATGTGGATTATTGCAAAAATGTCCTGAAAAAATTTGATTGAGGTACCTCAAAACACGTCTATAAGATCTTGACAGGCAACGAATCATGGATCTATGCATATGAACCTGAGCCTGAACAGCAACCGACTGTATAAGTCTTTCAAGGCGAGTCAAATGCAAAAACAGTTGTTCGCGCACACACTTCGAAGCAAATGGTCACTAGTTTTTTCAGAATAACTGGACATGTCGCTACCGTTCCATTAGAGCAACGTAGAACGGTCAATTCTAAATGACACAACAGCTTTTGTTTGCAAGAAGTGTTCTAAAAACTCGGGGACACCAATCGCACAAGACGAATCATTCTCCACCACGAGAATGCGAAATCTCACATATCAGTTCAAAAAAAAAACATTCAACATTGAACAGTCAAAAGATCGAAATGATAGGTCATCCGTCGTACAGTGTACACGTTTGGCACACAATGATTTCTTCTTTATCCAAGAGATCAAAAATAAATGGCGAGGTCAACTTTTTTACACCTAAAGAAGTATTTGATGGGTTCATTTCATATGTTTTGGAAGTACCTTAATCAGAATGGAGAAAATGCTTCGGTGGTTCAAATGCATGCAAAAATGTGTTGATGCTCATAATGAAGAATATTTTGAAAAATAATACGTTGATAAAAGCCTAAGTAGATCGAAATGTCACATTTTACGGGTTTAAGCTCATTTTTATAGAAAGAGAACAAAAATCAAAACAATTCATCACAAAATGTAAAATACGAGTATATATTGAGTAAACATGTAATAGTGATACAGCTGTATTCAATATAAAATTTTAATATGAATAAAAATATGTTCAACTAACCTCTGTGTGAAAACGATATTATTTTTTTTTTGTCAACTCGTTTTTTAACCGTTATTAATGTCAAAAATGGCAAAATGGTTCAAACATGGTAGCACGAAAATTTCAACAAAACGAAGAATGTACCGGAACGTTCGTTGCATACCGTTATAAACAATTCTCTTTTAGTTTTTCATTTTATAGTTGTAGAATGGACTTTTACGAATATTGTTACGATTATTGTACGTTATGTTCACACTTCCAACCTAATTGTGCCGGTTTTATTACAAGCTGAAGCTAACTTGGTTGGTATTGGTTAATTGGTTAATTTTTAAAATGAAATTACAATATCTTTTTATTTACAATTTGATATTGTGATAATTGTGAGTATGTGGAATGACAATTTGAAATGAGAATATATTTGGTACTGAGAAAACTATGGTCTGAATGGAATCAAGTGAAATATAACGCAAGACCACTGTTAACATATCTATTACAAAGAAATAATATAAGCGAAGGCTACAATTTGTATAGCTCAAGCTAGGCTTACAGATTTCACTGTGGGGAAATATAAGTAGGGTATGATATGTCGTTATGAAAACTTGAAATCCATATGTACTACAGCATTCTACATAGATCACTTAAAAAAAATTAATTAGTCTTGTGATGACAAATCCATTGGAAAAAGCACATATATGACAAAACCAAGGAGCTATAGAGCAAAACAGTGATAAAAATATTAACAGGCCATATGTTACAAGAACGTGAAATAAATATGAAAATGATAGGCTACAAGAAAAATCACCCAAAAAAGTAAATGCATTGAGAGACATCAAGGGACGAGGAAAACGTCAATAAAGCTTGACGTAGACAGCCCAATAATAGAGTATATGGTAGAATATATACTCCTAACCTCTAGAAAATATATACAATAGCATCCTTCGAGAACAGAAGTGTCAAAATATTATTTTTTAAATACTTTTTCGTTTTTATAAAAATCGTAATGTTATTGAAATATACAAATCATTTTTCCATGCAAAATTATGTTCTTCATTTATGAACATTCTATTCACGATCCCTCCATAACTATCATATACGTCTTTGATCAATACCTTCTGTTTGTCTACCCTAAGTTCCTGTTGCTTCCTCAACTGATAAGAAGAATTGGTATTTATATTCCTCCTACATCTATTTTGATTCCACAAAAATATTAACAAAATTATAAATAATAACGGAACTATTTGTAGCTATACTTCGGTTGACCATTTCTGTCATCGCTGTCTTGTTTTATTTCTTATGTTCTTATCATTTTTTCAAGATTGATTCCTAAATTATTAACGGTGCCTCTATACTTCATTGTAATAATTGGTTAGTACGTATCCATGGGTCAGTACGTGTAATAAAGGTAACCAATGGTCTTCTAAACATCAGAAGTTATTTTTCATTTTTCAGTTTAACAGTAACATGGCGTTAAATCTAGGGAATAAGGCAGAAACATGAAGATAAATAGCTGTCATGATCTCACTGATTGAGATTTCGATACTTGCCTATTCCATTTGCGAACTATTGGACAATAATCTCTTGAACGAGGTTCTAATTCCTCTGGTAAGCTCCTGAACAGACAATCGCGTTCTTCAATCAACAAATGTGTCCACCTTTTGCACATTTTCAACTGATTTCAAGATCTTCAAATCATTTAATTTTAAAGAACTCTTTATGTTGACGTTGCTCAAAATACATTTCACACATTTCACAATAGTAAATCCACTTTTACTGATGTGTGTATAGTAGAAGGCTGAGAAATCGAGTTCTTTTGGCGTTTGACTATTTATTCAAATATATTGAATCACATTATTCACCTCTCCATGAATACTTCCATCTGATCTTCGCGTTTTCCTTAAATATTTTTTTGTATTTATGTTCCATATTTTCATATTTCAGTATTTCAAATATATTTCAATTTATTAATGCAATTTCGGCTAGTTATTATTTCTATAAACCACCGCTGAAATATAAATTACTCATATATTTCTCATTGTACTGCTTTTTGATTATTCTATTGATGTAATGGAAAGTATATGAAAGTGTTTTCATTTTAAAGACTTTGTTGATACCAATCAACTTGAAAAATATTTTAATAATTTAACTTATATAACAGAATGTGCTGTCTTTATTCAAAAATATCTTATCCACTTCTCTATCACGTTCATTCATATTGTACAAACGTGTATCAAATAATTTAGCCTTCAACAACTGAATGTACAATTAAAACTTTTAGAGACATCTCCCCTTTCCAATCATTGCAACGCAGGAGATTTAATTTTGTTATGACTGATTGATAGTCGGTGAATTTCTAAAAAAAGATACTTGATGACGTGGTACTGGCAGTAATTAGTCCACCCCTGGAAGTATGTTTTGCAATCAGACCACCCCAAATTCATCAATGAACATTTTGATAAGTAAAATGAATAGGGTGTAACGTTGTATCGTATTTATTTGTTTTTTATGTAAATATAATTTGTTCTAAATCCACAAAAATAAATTTATTCTGTCTGGTAAACTGATAATTATAATAAAAATAATAATAGATTTGCACAAAACAAGGCATTTACAGTGTACATTCCTTATATATAATCAACCATAACAAAACCCATAGGACAGATACTTAATGAATCAATGCAATACAGTTCATGCTTGTTCACCAAATTGAGATTATCAAACCAAGTATTATATATACCTTGATGACCATAACAAGGCTAGATATTCATTCTAAATAGTCTACTTTAAAATATGTTTCAAGGATTAAGAACAAATTAGAAAGGCCACGCATATTATCAAAACATGTAATGATATTGGAATAAAAATACTTGCTAAATGAATAATTGTCTTTTCTTAACAAAGAAAATATTTGTAGTCAAAATATCCAGCTGGATACTGAGGGAAATATTGAGACACTAAAATAGCATATTACTACCAGCATCCTTCGAATATTGAGAGGAATCTAATTATTGTTACGAACTCGTCCCCGACATGAAGTCGGCCCTGTCCGGTTATAATCGAATTCTAGAATTTAGCGAAGTCGCGTTTGAGTTATGTTTTTGTTTGTTTACTTCTAAGAATTCTAGAAATGTCGTTTCTGCATTATAAGTTGAGCATGTTTAATGGAGTTTAGTTTATTATAAATAGTCAATGAATAAATTGAAGGGAACGAAATAGAAAAGTAACCAAAGAATTTGAATAAATTAGATGAGTTAATTAAGTATTCGTTGATTATTATATAGTTAGTTAAGTGTAGTGTTGAGTGTTTAAATAAAATAAGGGAGTAAAGGACGGTGTTTATAAATTCACTTCACCGATAGTAATAGTATAAATAAATAAAGAAAACATTACATTATCTTGGAGGCAATAACCAACTAATTCCAATTTACTAATTAATTTTTCCAGCTCTTTTTTTCTTGGACCAATTAATATGCTTTTGTTGCTAAATTTGCTTGTTTTGACTGAAAATTAGTTTCGTACTATACACCCCACAAAAATGACCGCATCACTTTTGCAACATTTATTTTATATCAGTTCAATCTACAGAGGACAAAAAGTTTGATTTACCAAAACATAGAAAATATGAAAAAAATTGTACAAAACATCTATACAAAAAAATGAACGGTGCTTAAACTAAAACCAGCCAATGAATTTCTAATAGCGTGTGTTGCCGCCCCTCGCTCTAATTACTGTTTCCGTTCGTCTTGGAAGGCTTCTAATCAGGTCCTAGACGTATCCTTGCGGTATGTTTAACCAGAAGTTAAAAAGAACATTTTGAAGATCATCTAATGTTCGTATTGGTGTCAGATGTTGCTGAATTTGCCATCTTAGATGGTCCCAGAGATGCTCTATTGGGTTAAGGTCCGGACTAATTGCAGGCCAATTCAGGGTGGGTATCTCGACCTCTTCTAAGTACTGCCGAACCACTCTAGCAGCGTGTGGACGAGCATTATCGTGCATTAGCACAGATTTGTCACCGAGATGAGGCATATAGGGCACTACATGGAGTTCTAGGATATTGGTTATGTACCTGTCAGCATTTAGTCTTCCATTAATGACTGGCACTAACTCCGTGCAACCCTGGAAAGAAATTCCTCCCCAAGCCATGCTAGAGCCACCACTAAAGCTTTCAGTTTGACAAAAATTAACCTGATCGTGTCGTTCACCACGTCGCCTATATACTGGTACACGCCTATATGATGAATACAGACAAAATCTTGATTCATCCGTGAATAAAATATTGGACCAATCTTGAATATTCCAATTTGCGTGTTCTCGAGCAAATTCCAATCTTGCTACTCGATGTTATCTGGTAAGACGTGGACCTCTAGCTGGCACTCTGGCTTGAATACCTGCTTCTCTCAGCCTATTTAGAACTGTTTGTAGGCTTATTCGAACATTACGAGCAGCCAACAGATCTGTTTGCAGCCTTCGAGCGATGGTATGCCTAATTCTTAACGCCGTTAACCTCAAATCACATGTCTTGTTAAACGTTGAGGCACATCCATTATTAACAAAATAAATTTAAATTTTCATCTATACAATAACACAATTTGCTTAGAAATGATTTACTCCAGCATTTTTGCTTCCAAAAAAATTTGTAAGAAATTTTGATATTTTTTTGCTCATAATAAGAAACCAGAAATATCTATTAAGTTGATACATATACAGATTGTCTCAAAAAACTGAAATTAAGTATTAAAAATATCCTAAAATACCAGTGATGCGATAATTTTTGTGGGGTGTTATTTCGGTCTTTATCAAAATGTTTATTAACTTGATTTGGAGTTTTGGTGATGATAGTAAAAATGCTTATTAGCTAGAAAGGTAGCGAGAATTGGAACGGTATGTGCTTAATTTGTCGAGGTTTGTGAGATGCTGGATATAGAACGATATGTTCCATTAGAGACGAGTGACGGTATGCGATAAAGATACTCGTTTTACATAGAAAATGAACACTCATTTCCTGAACCAGTTTTTTCAGTTCCGAAAAGCTTAAAAAGTAAAATTAATCCAATAAACTCCAAAACCTGAATTCGTCAGGTAATTTTAGGCATTCAAACAACATTCAAAAAATACCTGCACAAATATCTGGAGTAGATCCCAGGTAAACCCACATTATATGAAATCAGTGTGAGAAATATGGAATGATGTAAATATCATAGATTTTATAGACCAATCGAATTGAAAATTTTCTTATGTACATAATAATTCTAAAGCTTCTGAATCTACTCTAAAATGTTCAGATAACTCTCCACATAGAATGTTTATAGTTATTACGAGGTGAGTTGAAAAATACTTACTCTTCCGTTCAACAAATTCCTTAAGCTAGGATGTACAACTTGTACCTTTGACAAAGCACGCATGTCTTACTAGTGCAAAATTTTTGTTTCGCCATAAAGCCACTTTTGCACTGTGGTTCCATGAGAAGGAAGTCTGAAGGAGGAGAATCCAGGGTGTTCCAGGGTCTCAAAGCCCATTATGTTGACTTGTTCTATAGTGTGATGGTTTCTGTAAAAACAAAATTTCTAGAGAAAACCACAATGTTTATTTCGCATGGCCGGTTTATTGGCCAACATTTCACTACCCCGTACTGCCACTTTTGGTGCAATTTGATATCGAAGCTAACTTGCTATTATAAGTAGATGAAAACGGTGGTGATTTTGATTGAATCCGCACACGTTACTACAGGCATACCAACTCAACACATACGTAATCAAATTGTAGAACGTTGTAGACTTACCATACTAGATGTGCGTTGAATAAACTGTGAAAAGATTTATGTAAAAGCCAGTATCGGCTTAATTGCACTCAGTAAGTAACAGTGTCATGTAAGGTTTATTAAATAATGCGAAGAATTACTAGGAGTGCTAGTACTTGTAATAATAGTTATCTATACTATAAGACACGTAAATAACACTTACTAGGACAACGGTTTTGTGCCAGAGCGATGCCTTTTATAATGATTTGTATAAGAAAGAAAATCAATCTTGTCTGTCGTTGCAGTCAGAAAAATTGAAGAAAAAGTATGAAGCAATATATCCATAATGAAAAAAATTATGTAAAGCAAAGATTGATGTTAATGACGAAGTGTTTCCTATGTTTGTAGTTGAAACTCAATAAGTAACGTCTGTTTTTGAGTAAATAAGATAATGATTAATATGGCATAAATTATTACCATTCACCCATGGATGATAAGTTGACTTACAGCCCGTCGTCAAGGGCAATCGATACCTTTTTGGTAATTGTCACAAACGTCCTACAAAACAGCCTTATTTACAATATATGAAGTAAATTTGTGAATAGAGTGAAGGTTATCTTTAAAATTATTAATATCAATTACAAAGTTCTAATTAACAATAAATTTCCTGCTGTGTCCCCACTAATTTACATTTTTTTTCCAAGTCGAGAATCATTTAGATGTGCCCACAAAGTATTATAGTATGTTTTCAAGTATTAACTTCAATAACTTTTCATGTCAAAACTAAGGTGTATTGCGTCTCCAACATAGCGAGCTGGTAATTGGATCATAATTTGTCATATTCTGACAGGCACAATTACACGGTATATTACGCTTCAACCTCATATTCGATTGAAGTAAACTTTTGTGGTCGCTTGTATGTTACTGCTTTTTAGAATAAATTGTATGAAAAATGGATAAAATTGATATAATTGAAATTAATTATTCACAAAACTCTTTTTGTCACCCTAGTTTTCTTGTTAACGATAATAATTGAAAAACAATTGAATTGTGTGTATTATCACCAAGCAATTTTGAAATTTCAATGTTATTATTCTCTTTTTCTCTGAAGTTGCAAATCCTCTTCCAGCATGTCGAATATCGTGTTCGAATGAAGCTCTAGCAATTAGCCGAGTGGATATCAAATTTGAAATTAAAATTTAATTAACGATTCCAAATAACAATGAAACTGCTGGTTACATCACAGAACAAATTTCATTTATATTTTACAATTGAACCGTTAGATACTTATGTGACTAATTGATAGCATTATCTGTTGAATAGAATTCCAAAATTGAATTTGAATTTGGACCTTCGAGTTATATATTTTCCATTAAAGGTTTAGTATTCAAATGTGATTGAGAAATTTCGTATGAAAATGACAGATAAATAAAATGATTCCTGAGCAAAGAATAATGTTTTGAATCTTATATGATCTATTTTCACTTGGTAGTAATACGTATTTTATGTTGAAAAGATACAAGAGCGGTTCAAGATTAGTGACGTTCCGCAAAATATGCATTTATCTCTGCCATCACCTCTCCGATTTCCACCAAGTCATTTTTTGGGTTTGGGAACTTAAATTAATCGAACAGAGATAGTTCAGCTCTCAATTTTATGCAACAACTGTGGACAAATGAGCAGACGAATTGTCGTTATGAAATAAATGTGATCTTTTTTCATGAGTTCAGCATCAAAAGTGCAGCCAATCAGCATAATATTGGCTAGTTATTATTTCTTCTTAATATTGGATGAAGATTACAGGTCTCGAAGCTCAAATACTGGCCTAATTGGCCAAAAAACTACTTTTGCTTCAATTGACGCATATTTCTTAGAGAAAACAATGTACATGTAAACCCTACTATGAAATTATTGATGTGAATAATAATTATGAGTATCTTTGAATATCTCCCTACATGATAAGCTATGATTATAATATTAGGGCTGGACCTACCAATAGGATGGATGCAAAATAAAGCAAAGCTCTCAAAAACCAGTTTAAATTATTGGATCGTCTTCTATTTGATGGTGGTTGTTATCGACATACTTAACACGAATCTAACAAAATATTATTTCGAATCTCATGAGTATCGAAGTATCGAATCATGTTTCATCAGACTAGTATATAGATCGATTTTAATGCATATACATTTTCAATTATTTAGTCCTAATGCCTTTCTACCTTTTAAGATGTAAGAATTTCTACCCTATGTCTTCTGTCTAATTTCCTCTCATTCTCTATCTATCCTACACCACTTTTGTGTTTTTTTTTTGCAAGTTTATGCTTCGTATATCTCCCGTATCAATCATCCGTCTGCCATTATCATGATAAGGTGAAACCATCTTCATTTTCCTCCTTTGATTATATTTTGAAATGAGTTTGTAGTAAAACTTTCTTTTATAATTCTTATATTCTATTCTCTCGTGTCTTGTTAAGCTCTCCATTTTCCTTAGAAATCTAATTTCTGTACTTTGTATTATGCTTTTCTGGGTGTTTTAATTACATTGAATAAGCTTAGTGGCTCTAGTTCTCTCGTTTATTCCTTATTCCATTCTTCCATCTTGTATTAGTTTCATACCAAGTTAATAAAAGCTTTTGACCTTCTTTGTTTTTGATTCTGTATCTCATTATCTAGATACTGTCATTATATAATCTTTAATTTTAGTTGAAGGTTTTCTGCGAACAGATTTGATACCTCTTTCTCAACACTGATAAAATTTTTGGTCTGTTTAAAGCTCCTACTCCATTTATTAGTATTTCTTCTATACCTGTGTATTCTAGGATGTTATTTATATCGACTCTGTCGGATGCTTTTTTCCGATTTATAAACACTGTTATTTCTCTACGTCTTCTATTATTTCCTTTTCTATACTTTTAATGGCTAAGTCACACACTCTTATACGTTATTGCTATAGCTATTTTTTTTGTATTGTAAAGAACACATTTTGGCACTGTTTTGAAGAACGTAAGTAACAATTTCTTAAGAGGTGTCGATGGCCGTCAACGACGGGCTGCAAATCAATTTATCAACCTAAATGCTATAAGTGTATCTCATTTAATCAAAAACATCCATCCAAATAAAATAAAAGTTGTTTGCGCACGAAGCACTTCGAAGCAAACGGTCGCTTGTTTTTTTTTTTGGAATAACTTACTGGACATGTCGCCACTAATTCATTAGAGTAACATAGAACGGTAAATTCTGAATAGTACACCAGCAGTAGACGAATCATTATCAACCACGAGAAAGTTTCTAGCTCTTACATATCAGTTCAAACAAAAACGTATTTGAACAGTTTTTGGAACTCAATGATTTCTTCTTATTCCCGCAGATAAAAAATAAGTTGCAAGGTCAACGTTCTTTCAGGAGTTTAAATCACAATACCTCAATCGGAATGGAAAAAATGCTTCGACAATTGGTGAAAACTCATACAAATGTGTATTGATCTTAATGGAGAATATTTTGAAAATTATTAAAGCCAAAATCGTCCACAATTAGTAATTATTACTTACATTCCCTATAGTATAAATAGCTATAATACTTAATTATATATAAGTATTCACCTGGAAAATTATTTTATGATTACCAATTATCTACTCAAGAATAATTGAACAAAACAAAATATTCATGAAATGTATCAATTTTCTAGTAGAATCTAAAATTTTTCAATTCTAAAAATATTAATCCATTCCAATCGACGCTACTGTAGATAAATCAAACGGTTTATACTAATACTTTTCAGTCCAATCTCTATCAGAAATTCTGTCACGCTTCCATTAATCTCCTCTTTATGACGAATCATTCTATGTCCTCGTTGTGACACGTGCACATTGTACCTTTCAATCTGGAATTTGCATTCATCGACATGATGATTGTCGATAGATGGCGCTTTGACCCTATCTGTCCGACTCTATTCCGATATTAATAATTGAAAAATATCCATACGATAATCACTTTTAAAATACGACAGCTCAATATCTCCTCATACTATCATACAAAAATAAACTCGGTCATAAAAAAAGCAATCAGTAGAGATCTGTCATTTGAAATTGAAAAAATATATTTTTATTAAAGATAAATACATTGATAAATCGGGCAACTAAAGAGTATGTAGTTTATTTCAATAACAAAGAGTTTGTCCAATGGCTCAAACATTTGATTATCTATTGAGGCAGAAGTGTTCAAAATATTATCAATGATTTACCAATTAAAAGTTAATTTGAAAATAAGAATTTTTGAAATCAAATTTTGTCTGATTTTTGAAGAAAAACTGACAACAACTACTGTTCCAGTGATATACAGTTATAAATGTTGACATACATTTCTCTCGACACCTTTCTCCAACCTAACCGTCTATCTGCAAGCTTATCCATTAAGGTTGCAGTTCTTAAACTATAGAACAATTTCAACATTCTTCAACATATATACAACAGCGCAAAATAGGATTATAGCTTCAAAGTTTTATTTATATTTTTAGCTTCATCTTCTTCATCAAATGTCTCCATTTTTCTTCTGTGTCTCCTGTGCCTATTCTTTCCATCTTTCATTCTTTATTACCAGAGTTGTTGATGGTTAATTTACAAACGGTTCTTCATTTGTTTTTCTTGACTCGCAACTTCTTTCGATAATATCCTTAGTTCGGAGCAGTAAAGCACTATTGGACGAATAACTTTCATAAACTCTTAATTTTGCTTCTTCAGTCGTGCTATAACATAAAAGCTGTTGACCACTCCATCTCCATTTCAAGTGATAACGCAAATTGTTAATTTGCAAAATCACACATAACTGTGAAATAATTGTCATTTGATTGTGTTATGTATGGATAGTACTGATGGAATTTCAGTTTTTCTAATTGACAAAAATGGATTTACATTTTTTCGAAATATAATCAGTAAAAAAGTAAAAGACTAGGTGCCGATGGATATGTAAGCGCGTAGTATTTTCTCAAGTAAAGCTAATATAAATTTAAAAGTATTTTTTTCTTGTTCGACCTACAAAAAATCAAAATTATAACGACATTCTGTTTGAGAAAAAACGAAAAATGAAACAAAATATTGCATAAATAAATGCAAATTCTTAACAATAAGAAATAAAACATGATATGTAGGAAAACACAGTGATAAACAAATGCCTCTTTGAAAATGGGGCTCTTATAAATTGTCTTTTCTCACATTGGTTGGTTCATACTCTTTATTTCTTCCGATTATAACCAATAGATTTTTTATTTTGATATTGATTGTTTTCACTTCGGTTTCACTTCCCTAAAATTTTCACCATTTGTGTAACCCGGACTATTCTATTCAGGAGGTAACGGCTTTACAACGTAAACTACCTGTCTGGGGGCTATCCAGCTCACCCCTTCTGTTTTTAAGAATAGTCACGTCAGTATCATATCCTTTTCGATGAACAGCCTTGCATTCGCAGAAGAGGAGCTTGGTGTTTCTTTTTTATCCCTTGTTAGATTGACACTAGATATTCGGAATATTGCCAATTTTGAATAAAGCTCGAAACAAACGGAAGCAATATAGTGATAGCTTTCATTCTCCATAGAAATTATTATACTGATAAATAAATTAAATAACAGATATGCGACTTTATGAACAAATAATATCTTGAACTATTTCAGCGTTTACCGCTCGCAGAGCTGGTGTGCCAGCATTCGATTTCACGATCAATATCACTGTTGTTTCCTTATATCTGGCAACCGGTAACGGTTTGATTGTTATTTTATTGCATCTAGCCGGATATTTGACTATATTCGTTGTTTTCTTCGTTTACTAAGAATAATTTTTACACTTCCATCTTTCTTCACTTTAGTTATAAACCTTGTTGAGATTAACTTGTATTTTCACCCGAACTGTGCTTGTACATATAGTTTTATTTGTTCTAACAGTTTCACAAAGATCCACTTATACCACTAAATATGAAATGACAGGATTCAAACAATTTTGTATATAGGAATATGCTGCTGTTCGATAGTTGCCCAGATCAAGAGTCTTCGTGCTAACCCAGGAAGTTTTGCCGCTTTGTACAACTTTATACTAAATTTTATAACGTTTGATGCTTAAAAAATTGTATCCATTTTTTTGTAAGAAAAATTTAAAGCAGGTGAGAAAGTTTATAACGTTTCTTACTTTTTCGGATTCAGAGCACGACGCATCATCTTAAAATTAGGGTTTAGTAAGTTACGATTTGTTTTCCTCGTCCATTTAAAAAAAGCCTTCTAACGAAAATCTGCATATCATCATTAGATATCAGCTCACAAGCTATTACTTTTAACTTTCTTGTGATTAAAAAGGAATTCCTGCTACTATCAATTAAAAAATTCATACCTACAATAACATTTAATTATTAGAAGTAAAGTCCTTCATTTTCACTGGGTCGTCTTATTATAATTGCATAACGACTATATTCTATATATTCGAATATATTCTATTTTGATACAATTAATTGTTTATATGTATTACTACTCATTTTATGCCGTTTTGACTACGATACATCATCTTAAAATTAGATTCAGAGCTAACCTAATTACAAAGTGCAAGTGTTACGTCGAATTCAGATTCGTACTGATAGAATACTAACATCTAAACCGAGTTTTTGCAGTGGACATGTTGAAACGCCGTTATCACTCAGAAAAGAATGACTAGCTGTGAAGAGCTGGTCATCATTGCTGATAGGTTCGTTGGACGCTTCCGTTTCCGCATCTGAATGCATTCACTAGATACATAAAACAATTTTTCGATAGTTCAGTTTTCATTATTACAAAGACAGAAGACAGCTTATCAATTCTGGGAGCACTTAATCCATGAGTCATTCGATCAATGGAACTTTTTCATTTTATAGTCGCATGTATCAGGTTCAAATAAGGTTACCATTTGGATTGGTTGTTTCCTTTTCTTCACCCCTTGTATCTCTTAGTGAAGCTTCAGTCCAGAAAATTGAATGAAAAATTTTAAATTTAGATAACTTCATCAAAACTTCTATCGACAGTATCTCCCGAACAATATATTCTACTGAATAGGAAAAATTAAAGTTGAATGTTACAACATAATTTCAGTGTGCAGCATAAATTGGAAAGTTGGAAATTAAAACTAGAATCTGCCTAATAATATTTAAATAATGTTACGTTGCAGTAAAATAACTAAAAGTTTCAAAAAGTTCTAAAAGCTTTTAACGTGGACGTGAGAGGTTTGAGGAAGTTTTATTGTATGCAGATTCTTCCCCGTAGACTTTAATGGACCTCTTCCAGGATAATTACATCTTCATCGGAATTTATTAGGCCCTGTCCTTAATCATTTTGTAGGTGATATTAATGGGTCGTCACTTTTGGAGAGTGCGAGAGGAGATGTCTCCTGTGAAATTTGGAACTCTTGACATCTTAAGCGAATTACTTTGTTCGTTGCAAATTTAATAACCGGAAATTTCACTGTCACTTAATTTCAAAAGCAAAACAAAAAATTGGAATTTTTGAATAAAAAATTTATAAAAATCGATTGAAATTGAAAAGTACACCTATAATTAAATGATGAAATTCATGAAACTAATATACAGCTTAAACTAGAGTGGAGATAAAAGCACAAATACTGGATATAAATTGCTCCACATACATTCTGAGTTTGTATTTATGACTAAATATTTATATAGTGATTGTGTTTTTCTTCTATGTATACGTTTGCGTCCTTTTGCGCAATACGTTACCAGTTTCAAATAATAGAGAAAACTTGAGCTTATGTACAATAAAAGCTCATCAAGGTTTTTGCATATATTGAGGTCATTTTAATAACCTTGATCAATTTGTTTCCAAAGTAAAATTTAATGCTGTGCCTGTGGCTGACAGAAATTCAAGGCTCGTTGCAGATCCCAAGTGTGCTTGATAGCATTGAAGTAATGTGCTAAAAGTGTCAACTCAAAGTGTTTTCGACTGCAACGATAGTATAATCTAAAAAGAGGAAAGTTTATTTGGAAGCCGCATGACAACAGAATCCTAACATTCTTCATCACTTGTTGTACGTAAACATCATTAAACACTACTACGATTAAAAAAATACCTTGAATTTATTGTACTGCATCAAAACACTGTGTAGGGGTAGTCAGCTTTGGTTATCCATCTCTATATTTTTCTCTCAAGTTTATCTGCAGACCAAAAGCTATGCTCTATTAATTTGGTTTCGCTCGAAAAGCCGATACAGTTTTACATAATTGTGTGCAGACTACAAACTCACAAACTCAGTTATGTATGATATTCGAAGCGTTAGTTTTGCATGCTTATTTGCAGTCTCGACTTAAGTAAGTCTCTCCCGCATACTCCATGTCCCCTCCGAAGATTATGAAAATTAATTTTTTCTTTCATTAATCTTTGATAATCTTCATATCTCAACAGAGACATTGTCGTTCATACATTTTTTTCTGGTTGTGCTTAAATTTATTTTTGGTTTTTTCCCTCTACAAAATATGTACGCCTAACTATTTTTGCGACTTACTTACAATATATCCTTTCCACATCGTCTTTTCGAACGTGAAATGTTGTATACCAAACTTTTTCGAAAAGTTCGGATTATTGGATTAGATTTAATCTGCTATAACAGTCTAGTGTATTGACTATTGAAGTATAGAAGATTGAAAAACTGCTCTGAGAAATTTTACATACATTCTCTGCGAAACAAATAGATTTGCGTTTCTAAAAATTATGAGTGCATTAAGAATCACGAGTTGAGATCTGTATATTAAGTCCCGAAATGGATCTCATAAAATTCAATAATCAATTTAACAGTGATACAGATAACTGGAATACTTTGTTAGTAATCCACCCGATAATAATCATAACATCTATATAGTTTCATCCCCTTATAGACTCCATTTCAGTTTATCAATTTAAAGTTTCCGAAGTTAAGAGCTCACCCTGACAAAGCCAGATCTTGGGAAGTAGTATTAGCTCGGGTATGGGAATACTATACGTCAATTGCAAAACTGTTTTCTTGATTGTTAATAGATAGGAACTGTATTGTCTGTTCGGATTATATATTAAAATAAAATTAATTACATAAGTAAAACTGATACAATGCATATGGGAAGCACTGCAATGATTAACCTGACATTAAAATTTGATTTTTTCGGCATCCTCCCTCATTCTATAGCTATGAGATCTTTTCTCTGTTTTTATATGACGGAAAAAGACACTTATGTGAGAAAGTTAACTGTAATTTCTTACCTATATTCCTTTTTTTTGGTCAAATCTTCTTGAAACTGGTCTTTTTTCTACTGTGAAGAGTCCCTTACTATACTCATCATTACTAAAAGAAACCAAGACTCTTTCAATATATTAATTCACATAATAAAAAAATCTGGGACAACTTTCATCTTCACCCGATGTGAAAAGTTTTTTTTTAAGAATCCTGCATCAACCATGTTGGTTATTAGCGAAGGCTTTGGTAATACAAATTACAACTTATTAATTAAAGACGTTTTTAACAGGTACTTATAGATATTATTCACATCGCAATCCTTTCCTAGTAAGGTTTCCATGTCATTTGGAAAATTACAAGGTTTTTGCGACTTGTACAATGTAGATTCTACAGGGTCTTACAGTAAGTTCTCGGTCATTTGTACACAAAGTTTTGTATTTCTACATAGTAAATTCGTGTGTAATTCCAGTGTGACCTATTCTTAGTCTAGTTACTTAGACTTTTTTGAGCATATTTGCGACCACTGATACATTCATTTATTTGTTTGAATTTTTGAAATGATCCTCGCCGCTGAAGATTAATCTTCAATTTGATACAATGCTTTTACATCACTATACACAGCCCTGATCATTATATGTGCATCACTCCATACCGTATCGTCTTTTGCGTTTTTGTCAGTATCCACATTTTCTGGTATTCCTTGATGAAAGGACACACAAAAATCTTACATCTAATTTGTTTTGTAGTAGATGCAAATGAATCTTGATTTGTAACTCAAGATAGTTGTTTGTATAGATATTTCTTCGGGAACTCAAGACATTTAAAGTGTCTTCTATAATTACAGCTTTTTGTAGGTTTGGTCATTGAATTTCGACTAAAGCTTGTAGGATAGTATATATTTCTGGTGTATATACAGAGCTTAGGTCAGATAATTTATATTTCAAAGGAGGTTTTTTAACACCAGATCCAAATCTATTTGGGGTTTTGGATGCAATAGTGTATATTTCAAGATAGTTAGAATATATGGAGAGATTCGAGTGATATATTGAGGACACTGACGTTTCTGCCTTTTTAAAGATATCCAAACTTGGAGATTCTATCAGCCATGGAGGAGGTATATCAATATTCAATTGTAGAATGGGAGGAAACTGTAAATCTAAGTGTCTGATATATTTAGAAACTCTCTGATAAAAGGGAAAGTCGACTCTTTTCCTGAATTCGAACGTGCTTTGATATCTGTTTGCAACTGTGCTATTGTAGTTTGGATGTTCAGGATTGTTCATTATAGTACTGGCATATGACAATGCAAAGTATTGTATTATTCTTGCAAGTGACGG
Organism: Diorhabda carinulata; assembly: GCF_026250575.1. Lineage (NCBI taxonomy): Eukaryota > Metazoa > Arthropoda > Insecta > Coleoptera > Chrysomelidae > Diorhabda > Diorhabda carinulata. The sequence continues at coordinate 47,420,907 of NC_079472.1, read as the reverse complement.
CTCTCCAAGTTCCACTTATAAGCTTTGGATAGGAGATGTTCTATGAGCTCTAGTAATTATGCGTATCAATCTTAGATGACATGCTTGTAGATTGAGAGTAAAGTCTCTTGGTACGATCCCCTCTCTCTGTTTGAAAGACATTTCAATAGGTTTAGTCCACTCCGACATCTGATGACAAAGTCCTTAATGAGATGAAAAGTTATTATTCACATCTTTATTCCATTTTGACGCTGCTAGTTGGTATTGAATGGTAGCACACCTTATCAAACGTAACATTAATCTTAGTTACTCTAGAAACATATACAAGTTTCAATAACTTTCAATAGTAGTAATGTTTTCCTATCGACAAAGAGTTTTATAAGCTTGATCAACAAACAAATCATAGTGCAACGGATTCTGAGGAAATAAAATCGATGAATGTTTTAGAATATTGGATTCCGGCAGAAAAAATCAGACTGTATATGTTTACACAACAAACAAGGAACAAGCAAAAATGAATGTTCTCGGTGGGTACTACTTTTTCAAACATTACAACCATTTTTCAGTAATTTTGAATTTTTCTTATTAAATGTGTGGTATACATGACAATGAGTTTTAGCTTTACTCAGTAGTGGATGTTCAAGATAATGTATAGAAACAGAAAATTTAATTCTTTTTATATAAGATCAAATATACATTGGAAGTGGATATCTTGAAATTTTCGTTAGAAAATTTGTCTTCTTCATTCTCTTCCCTAATGAAATCTGATTTCATTGGGGAATTTAGTTATCGTTCTGAAAACGGTAGAATCAAATTAATCCAATTGAAAACATAATTATTGAAAGGCAAAAATACGAATTGAATATTGTGTTTCATAAAAGAATAATCAAATAAATTTTCGATTGAATCATGTTTTGTAATCAAAGGTGAGAACTATGTAGAAATTTCAACTGAATATTTTGGTTGAACGTAAGATGCACAGTTGTCTGAAAAAACAGTGTGTGTGTAAATATTAATATATTGATAAATATCAAATATTGTTGAATAATCTCTTTTTTGTACAACGTCTTTTGGAGCCTTGATAATACATTTTTGTAAGTGAATCTGGGAATTCTATCATATTTATATTATTGACCGTATTATAAACAAACAGATTTTCAATTAAATTTTACACGAATATTTGTTTTTCTCACATTATCAAGGCTTCTGTAGATAATCAACAATAATGGTGCATTTTGTTCGAAATAAAATTAGATTGTATAAAATTGAGACGTTCAGAAAATTAGTTCCACTTAATTGAATTTTAATGATAAAAATTTAATATCAATGAATGAAAATTGGCTTTATTCTAAAAGAAGTAGTTCATTATCGATTTTATAAAATTCCCTTTCCCCGAAATTCATCATTTGGAAAGTTCGTACCATCGCATGAATCCGTAAATGCACCTCAGGGAGAAAGTAATTACATATCATTTGTCTATTTTTTTCTACCCGTACACATGTACGCTTGACCTAACATTATGCTCAATTTCGTTTCGTTTCCACCCTTGTTGAAAATTTCATTTATATTACAGTGGCCATTTTTTTCAGAAGTTTATACGAAGTTTGGATAAAGTTTGGACAAGTGACATATTTAGAAGTACATTTTCATCAAATATTGATATCAGTATGAGATATGATGGAGGTATCCTAAGAAGATGTACATGATGTGAGCATAAATTGAACAACTATTCCGGTGGTGCAAAACCAATTCGATTCAATACAACTTCTTTTCATCTTTAACTTCCTTCAAGAAGTTAAAGAATCAGACTCCAGGATGGTGGTGCTTCCTGTCCCTAATCAATTTTTTGCTGGGAGGTTAGTTGATGTTTTTCCTATTGAATTCATTTATTTAGTCGGATCATCTACAAGGAGAGTTGTCAGAAGTGTTAATATAATTTGTTACACAGGATTTTGGATATAGCGACGAGGTACTTGCAGGCTATATCATGAAGTTTATGGAGATAAAACTGGAGAGATACAGAACAGATTGATCTCAACCATTTTAACTCTTAAGCGTACACACTTACCAACCTAATATCTATCTGTACACAAAAACTAAATTTTATTATAGTTACTGAGCATGTGTGTGTGCATATTAACACAAGATAAGAAAAGTTTTAGCGTCTTTGAGGACAAAAAAATTTTAATTGTTTATTTAAGAACTTGTTACAAATTATTAACAGTCGCTACAAACCTAACTTAACCATGATTCATTTAACGTCGTAGTAGAAAAATGATGACTACAACTAAGGTCCTAATAAATGAAACGCACTATACTTTTTACTTCACTATAGACTGCGTAGTAATTACCAAATGGTCGAACTAAATTTCTCAGGCGCTAACATCTTCTCATTTGCTACTGATTCATAATTTTCGTTTCGGTGAGAATTTTTCATGATATTGGATCATTTTTCAAAATTGGAACATCAACAACATTTTAAAAACAATTATATTCCTGATACAAAATAGGAAAGGCTACAAATTGGTGATTTTTCAAATAATGCTTCCTATAAAATTTATTTAATGATCATGGTTGTTGTATTTGGTATTGCAGGAGCTTGTCGAATTCGCCAAGTAACATTAGATAATATTGAATATTCGGGAACGTTATTAATTGTGCAACCCAAGGAAACAAAAATTGATGTCAGCAGGACATTTGTGGTTTCTGCATAATATGTTATATTTTAACGAATGTGCATAGCCTTTCGTCCAGTAGCAGCAGCAGAAGATCGCCGCCTGTTTTATGTATATCACAATGAAAAATTTATCAATCTGGTTGTGGGTAAAAACCAGTTTTAAAATGTTTCCGAAACAGTGGCTAATTTTCTTCAACCTGAAAATGCCTCATATACGGGTTATTCATATCGAAGATTGTCTGACACACTTTTAGTTGAATCTGAGGGAGACTTGATGATACCAAAGAAACATTTTGTTACCTGTCAACAAAGATAAATTATCAAACTTTTTCACCGTCACAGAAAAAATTTTTTCAATACACATATGTATAGAGAAGTTAATATTGAGAAAAAAAATTACTAGTGTCTTTTATTGGGTGAAAATCATTAAGGAAACCCGACGCAAAGTCACTTTGATGTTATTCTGGAAGTGCTCCGTCCCAAAAACTAATTTGTAAATGGTTTTCTATCACAGATAACGTTGAAAAAATAAGTCTGGTTCAAGCACAGACATCTAGTGTTTATATAATTGTAAATCCCATAATTTTTACCCATTTGAAATGATGTAAATTTTGTAAAGAATTTAGTGACCATATATAACTGTCATTATTAAACTGAACGTGATCATAATTTATTCATAGAATCTCAGAAATTTGGTTTTACATTTTAGAGATTCACATTACTGGACCATTATCTATTGATGGAATTCCCAATGAACTTATATATTTAACAAACGTTTTTGAAGGCTTTGGATTGGTAGAAGAATTCTAATAGGGGGACTGGCCATAGTACAGGATATTGCGTCTCTGGATTCCTCCACCTTAAATCGAAAACAACAACAACATAAATAATACTGAACATATGGGGCCGCATTTCCTCTACTGGTTTTTTCTACTCTAGTCCTCTACTGTCTACTTTTAATTAGCCATCATCGAATATAAGTACGTGGGATAGATGCGGGAGTAAATATTTCAACCGAACGGGTATGCAGTATTTTGCAAAATGGTCAATGTTGATCGAATGCTCGCTGGCATTTATAATTAGAACGTGATACTAGTGAATTTTTCCATCGATATGCTACTCATATACACACCATTATGACCTCGAAGCAAAAGTATAGCCAAAACGATGAATTTCATCCAGGAACAAGCTCCTAAGAAAGCGAAAATCATTTTCAGGCTAATAGAGGATATGCCACAGTGTTTTGGGATTCCAAAGTCATCATGTTTAATGGTTTTTTGGATGATAAACAATAACTGGTTGGAGCTATACTGATTTTCTGACACGTTTTTATTGCGAACGTGGAAGAAAACGATCGCAATTTTCGATAAAAAGAGCTTTGGTCTATCATGACAATGCACCTGCCTATTCTTCACTATTGTTGCGAAAAAATTAGCCGAACTACGTTATTTATTGCCTCACCCGGCTTATTCACCAAATCTGGTTCTCTCCAGTTTCAAGAAAATGAAGAAGCCCGATCCAGACCTTTTCGAGAGTCTTCTAGAGGTGCGCCATTTACACTCTCGATTTATTCTATATCACGTCCTCATTTCCTTCGACTCATGAATGAAAAACCAACAGGAGCAGAGCGAAAAGAAAGCAAGAGGAGGTAAGCACATCGTCCACCCTCTCGCACTCGCGTTCCCTCGTGGAGAGTCTAGATCAAGTTTCTTACATCAATCATAACAAATTATTAAATTACGTGGATCATTTTCTTCTTCCTAAAAACAATCCCTGTTATTACGTTTTATTGAATAATATCTGATTAATCAACAATAATCATCACTTTTTGACAAGTCGTCTTTTAAAGTGGAAAAGAATATAATTTTGATATTTCTTATAAAAGAATAGTCGAAAACCTTGAACAATGAATCGATAAAGTTTCTTTGAGTGTGATCAAACAAGATGCCGCGCCGAGTCCATTCCTTTATCGAAATTATTAATTTAATTTGAAAAGCAACAGCATTTAATAATAACATTACAAAGGGCTCTAGTAAGCGATGATTTTCTTTGTGTAATTAACACAGAGCTCGGTAAAATTATAGCGTTACAGCGATTATATCAAAATTAATTAATGTTGGTTGAGACGATAGCATTTTCCTTCAGTTTCCAGAAATATAACTGGTATTATTATTGAACACAACAATATGGAATATCTTAAAATCATAATTGTAAAAAGAAATAAATTCAATTAATTTTATTCATACAATAAACGATCAAGCAAATGATATTGTGATGTTAGTTAGAAATAAAATAGTAGAGCTTCTTGATTGAATCATTAAATTACTGGAAAAATATGGAATAAAAATAATCGCGAGGACTGAGAAAAATATAGTGGAAATATGATGAAGTTAGAGTTAGGAATGGAAGTCTATTGAAATAAGAGACAGAACATAAGATAAATGAACGAGTGAAAGAAAATAGAACCACGAGTATCTAGAAGTGAGCATCTCCACAGTCCACCACGTTTTGGAGAGTGTATCGCATTCATGTGTTAGTAAGTTCAAATAACTCGGAACTGAATTTTCCAATATTTCTCAATATTTTAATTAGCGCTAGAGATGAATATCAAAAGATATTGTAAAATTTTTCAGATTGTAATGATACATTAAGAGGGAAATTGATTTCTACAATTGTGGCATATTTTTCGATCTTCAAAAACCCACACCAGACACAGATATTTTTTAAAGGTCTGTCATTTAGAAAATTACATTGGACATATAGAAATAGTCTAATCATGTATTACTATCAACTTCTTTTGTGGTAAGTAAGAGCTTTGGTGTATGTGGATTAATGTTGTGATTACCGAAGCTTCTTATCATTCTTCCCTTGCCAATACTAAGATTTAGAAAACAAACAAAAATTTCTACAGCTTTCCCATGAGTTATGAAATCTCGTTGTATGTGTCTCAAGGCAACCTCACGGATTATTTCATTTTTATATAATTCACTAATTAAGAAGCAAAAAACTCAATTTTTCATGCACACTGGATATCAGTTCAAGTAGCAAAAACGAAAATAGCACGCTATGCTGATGACGCTGAAAAGGATAATTTTACGAATTATTTGCTGTTCTCAAAGAACAATGACATAATTGCAAAATATGTCAAATGGAAATATGTACCATAGGGTACTTGCGTCATTGTCGAAATATCTGCTGTTCAATAAGAAAAACAACACAACCTGGTTTAACCACCACTTTATGTAAACAACTTTCTAAACTTAAAGGTATAAGGACATTTGAATGGAATACATCTATTCTCTTACTTTTATTTATTCAGCAGCTGGAAGAGGTAACAGACGACAGTTTATGTCCTCTAGAATGAGAAATACTTTCAAGGGAAACAATAACGTATCTGCGTAGGCGTTTGAAATTAGTGTGATTAAATCGTTTTGTATCACTCAGACCCTTCTCTTACTTCTAAATTTTGAAGTCTTTCTTCTTTCAGGTACAAGGCATGTGATCGTGACAAAAATAATAATATGGAATTTCAAATTAATACATCATTCTCAATTTTTTGAGAATCGAAAAAAAAAAATTTTGGCAAAAAATTGGCATTGGTATTAGCTCATCCAAATTTAAACAAAAATAATGAAGATTCCGTTTATATTCTAAGAAACTTCCCTTAACTCCATGAACAATTTAATTCTGTAATAATAAGTACAATTCAATAAAAAAAATGTTAGAAAATCAGATGTAAACCAAATATTATTCAGGATAGATCAAATTGACTGTAATGAGATTTTTATAGACTTTTTTAAATTGTGAAATCGTTCCCCGTTTTCATGTTAGAAGTGTTGAAAAGAACGTCTACACTAATCAGCTTCCTTTCTACTGATTACTGACATAAACTTTCCCACAACTTTTTCTTATAGCTCATTTTTGCGAAAAGAAACAGTCTCCCTCATCCCTAACTAAAATCGAAAGTTCTTTGAAGAAACAATAGACTTTCAGAATTTTTTTTTGTTTTAAAAGAGTTAGTGAAATTTTATGATTTCTTTAGAGGATAATGTCAAATACATAATTATTCAGTCTCATATTTTATGAATTCCATCATTTTAACAAAAAAAAAATACAAAAGACGTTGAATATAACAAAGACATTTTCCAATATAAATTAATTATCACTCTTGGCAGAGACACCGGAAATCATTTTAATTTAAAAATTTTAAATGTAAATTTGAGCGTATAACGTAATAATGCAAACCTTTAAATTGATATTTATATTAATCAAATCTCATTCAATTCTACACGGAGTCCCCTAAATAACTGCAGAAGTAATAACTTTTTAGAAAATACGTCTAAAATGCATTTTACTATAATACTCGTAATAGTATACGCTATTATACATACCCATCCCCACAAAAATTTAAATTTCACAGAATCGAGTGTTACTTCTTATAACAAATTTTTATATTCTCTCTACTATTGTATTTAATTTCGTATCCAATACTCGTATTCAATGGGTTTGTATAAATATGTGTTTTTAAATTTGGATTTTGAAAATAAAAGCATCAAGAATAAATATTTACTAATCGAATGAACAATTCAAAATGACCTACGTTGATTTTCATTCAATGGTCATTCATTTATTTCTATCTATTATTTTCAATTCATTTATCAATTTTTTATTTAATAAATTGTAATAGTAGGTATATTGTGCAACTATTGCGTCAAATTGTCGATTGCCCACGAAAACGACGTTGAGAGCACGATCGAAGTGAGTAAGGAAACATCGCACAAGCTGCACATAATATTTTTTATTGCGAATGCAGAATAAACGCGAACATAAAACTTCTTTCAGTTGCCGGTATTATTTTCGACTCCATTTTCATTTTGAAATATTTGAAACTCACATTCATGAAGATGTGAAAGAGAAGTTAAAAAAGTGTCAGTTCAAAAACCTTCAAAAACCCTGAGTAGACAATTGGTTTGGTATGAATATAAGCAGCTATTGTAGACGAAGTGAAGTATACCGAGTTATAAAATTTAATATCATAGTTTATTATTAAAAAGTTCAACAACTGTTTGAAGCTTCCTCTAAAATTTACCCTAATGGACAATGCTTATTAAACACATCTCGACATACACACTTTCATCTAACCAGATTGTTCTCCTTATCTCTACTCTCTACAGTCAAATTAGAATTATCTATAAAATTGAACTGATAGTTCACTCAATCGCTTTGATGTTTCCACATTAAATTAATACTTTATTATTGTACATCTGAAAAAAAAAGAATTCGAACAGTGAAACTGAGTTATTAAGTTCACCCCTAGAAATGAAACTAGTAGCTAATGCTATCATACAGAATTAGAAATCAAAGTTAAAGATGTCTATGAAAATTGGTGTAGTAATTAAAACATCCAGTCATCGTTTTCATACATTCACTCTTGGTATATTGTGGCGAACTTAGCATTAAATATGATACCACCATTTCTATAGACCTACTTTAGACTTAAAAACACACTCAACATAAATAGTAGCATTGATATAGAGGAATATCTGAAATTACATGCGTTTCTTAACGTACGGCAGAAGCTTGAAAATTTCATGAACCAATCTCCTGATATGAGAAATATCTGGCGACAAAGGTAGTAGATCTCACAATTCAGTCGTTTCGTCATTTTTTTTATTTATTTATTCGGTAATTAATAAATCAATTATTATGTGCAATATGTTATTTTTATATATTCATTGTATTTTAGGATCAAAATAATGTTTGTCCATGGATAAATGGTTGAACTTAAATAAGAATGGTAATGACGCAGATGATAATACTACAAACTCTTCTCAAGCAGGACAAAGTATTGGAAAACAGGCATCTAATATGCGAATAAGAAAATATGATGAGTCTTTTCTTCAATTTGGCTTTACATTTCAAAATGTAAGGGTAATGAACAACCTCTTTGTTTGATCTGATCGGAGATTATGAAACCATCAAAATTAAAAAGACATCTTGAATCAAAGCAGTCAAAGACTGTTGAAATCTTTAAATAAAGAAAATAAAATCTTTGAAAAATTTATAACCGTTAATGAAAAATATTTACTAGCGCCATATGAAGTTTCATACTGTATTGCTAAAAATATATGTTCACTGTTCAAAATGTTACCTGCTGCTATTAAAATGGTAGAAATGCTACATGGAAGAAAATATGGTAATGATATTCGAAAAATTCCTTTGTCGAACGACACTGTCTCGAATAGAATTTCTGATGTTAACAATGATCAATTAGTACAACTTATCATAAGAATTAAAGAAAGCCCAAAATTTTCAATTCATTTGGACGAAACAACTGATATTACTAAATTGGCTCAGTTGTTAGTATATGTCAGGTACGTTTATAAAGAAAGCATGGAGGAAGAATTGTTATTTTGTCGTCCTATGGAAGACCATACACAGATGCACAGATGGTGCAAGAGCGATGACGGGCAAAAATATTGGTTTCAAATCAATTTTTCAAGCTGCTCATCATGATCATATAACTTTTACTCACTGCCTTATTCTCCGAGAGGTTCTTGCAGCAAAAAAATCACCACCAGAATTGAACGATGTGCTTCAGGATGCAGTTAAGATCATAAATTTCATTAAGAGCCGTGCCGTTAACACCCGCTTATTTTCAAATCTCTGTAAGGATACGGATTCCAACTACACAACTTTTTTATCACATGCAGAAGTAAGATGGTTGTCAAGAAGTCAAAGTTTAAGAAGATTATTGTTATTAAAGGACGAGATCGAAATATTTTTAACCGAACGAAAATGTGAGCTTGCTGTTTTTTTTTTCAAAATGACTTGCTATCCAAGCTGTGTTATTTGTCAGATATTTTTGCAAAGTTAAACGATCCCAACCTGTCTCTTCAAGGAAAAAACTGCGATATATTTACTTCAAATGATAAAATTGAAAGTTTCATTAAAAAATCAACATTTAGAAAAGTAGAGTCGAAAAAAATTCGTTCGAAATGTTTTCCAGTGTCGACAATTTTATAATAAAGGAAATTCATTGAAAAACTTTTATTGCAAAAATTATTGTAGATCACTTAAAAGCGCTAGAAATACAGTTCCGTACATATTTTATATTAAATATTGATTTCCAAAAAATAGTTTGGATTGAAAAGCCGTTTTAGATTGGCTTAAGTGAGATTAATCACCTGCCTCTTAAAGCTCAAGAGGAATTTGCTGAGCTTTCGAGTGACTCAAATTTAAAACTACAATTTCAAAAAAAGTCCATGGCTGAATTCTGGATCAGAACTAGAACTGAATTTTCCACAATCGCTGATATAGCGTTAAATGTACTTCTGCCATTCAACACCACATATTTATGTGAATTTAGTTTCTCAGCTTTAACACATATTAAATCCCAATATCGTTCAGCGCTAAAAAATGTTGAAGATGTCCTACGTCCAGCAGCAAAATTTGATTTGTTATGCAATAAAAAACAGGTACATTCATCCCATTAAATTTTTTACTTATATTTTAATTTAATACTCACCACCTAACTACTTGAATAAATTCGAGTGAATTAATCAGAATCCACTTTTATTTTTGAAACTATAATAAATACAATTTTATAATTTTTTGAGCAATTTTTAATTATAGATTTTTCTATGTTTCAAACCGAATTCTAAAACTATATATTTTCATATGTATATGTATATTGTTACCTAATAAATAAATCATCAAAAAATATTAATTTATTTTTCTTTTATATTTGTCGTCATATGAACATTTACTTTAATACAAGCCATGCGATTTTTGAAAACTTGGCAATATATTTTGCAACATCCCTAACTGCTCAATTCTTTTCTCTCTATCTTTTAATTCCTGAATATTGGCAGGTTTTGTTTTATAAACGATGTTTTTTATAGGTATAATACTATTTTCCAATAAATCTAAATACGCCAGACCATTTAAGTTACTCTCAATGAAAAAAAGACCAATTATTTGGTCGCCTATTATTCCAGCCCATACATTCAGTATTTCCGGATATTGGGTGTGGTGTTTACGCAACCAACGAGGATTGTTACGTGACCAGTATCTACAATTATGCCGATTTACGTTTCCATTAATACAAAAAGGGACCTCATCGCAAAACATAACATTACTTAAAAAAATTGGATCGTTTTGATTGTAAAAATTTTCCATCATTAGATCTGCAAACTCTTCACGTCGATCAAAATCGTCATCTAACAACTCTTTAACCAACGTTACTGTGTAGAGATGGAATTTATTATCACATGAAATTTTCATTACGGATGTTTGCGAAATATCAAGTTACCTGGATATTTGTCTAGTACTCAAGTGTGGATCGTCTTCTATATGTGGGGTCGTCAAGAAATTCGCAATCATAAATGGGGTCGTGAATGACAAAAGTACCAAATACAAAACTTTGCAACAAAATCCAACAGAACATGTTTATACCAAAGAAATATCTAAATTTACATCTTACCGATATGTAGCAGACGATCTTATTTTTCAAATTTCAAAATAGAAAATATTATATTTCTAAGGGTGGAGTGGATTTATTATACCCACTTCCTCTTATTTACTTAATTCATCTACACACTTACCCTAGACAATATTTATAATAACTATTTATCACTATTTATAATAATTAACCGTTCACTATGACATTTAATTATATTATGACTTCTCGCTGCTAAACAAGCACGTACTTATACCAAAAATGATTTCTCCAATGGTTATAGAAAGTGAACAAACAAATAAAAAAGCCTTCCTTGAAATTTGTTCTGAAAAATAACTGCAATCGCCAAATTTTAAACTCTTCTATCATAGCCGAACAGGACGGACCTCAAGGTCCATGTCGTGGACCAGTTTGTGGTGATTATAGAGGAGTAATGATTGCTAATTTTTTTAAAAACCTCACTGTAATTTATATCCACAGCATTGTTTTCATTTGTTGGTAACTTTATCAGTAGATGCCTGATTAGATCTGATACTGTTGCTGAGGAAAACGTTGATTCCGAAAATAACAAATACTGAAATATTAAGTTCCACACCTCAAACAGTTATTACATTAATAGCATATCGTGAACAGCTCATGCTGCTTCATCTGCGTCATGACCTACATTATCGCTCATCATATAATATACTGGAAAATGGTTCGCAGACATTTATGAGCACATATATTCAATAAATCAGTCAATTGAGAAATTAAATCGTTTGACAGACCGGCCACTCCACAGGTGCTCTTCTACAGAAAAATTTGGTTGTGTACTACACAAAAAAACAGGTACTACCTTGTGATCTTGCTAAATTTGGGTTATAATTAAATCGATGTACCTCAACTTTCCAAAATATACAAGTAACTGTGAAACGATAGTCTGTGATTCTCTAAAATATAAGTCCAAATATTTAATTTTTGAAATTGACTTTCAATGAATATGTTCACATTTTTATATCATTACCTAGAAAAGTTTTATATTCATCATTTAAATGAAAGGTAGATTTATTTGACGTGTATTTTATGGTGATTTGGGATTATCTGATTGCTTCGTAAATGTTAATTTCCATAGTCGTGGAACAACTGCCTCATAAACTTATTCATTTATGAAGGGTGATTAAAGTGCGAGTCATCTGTTTCCTATATAATTCTCCATCAATCCCAGTGATAGGAATATTTTTATTTAGATAGTTCAAAATGAATTACCGCAAATTTTATTCTCTCCTGAAGGATAAACACAATTTCAACAAAGTAATGTGTGTTTATGTACGTCACCTTTTTTCCATGTGCCAGGAATGTTTTTTTATTTTAATTTTAAAAATATTTAAATTTAAAAATAATAATAACAACCGAACGAGTGAGAAATTTCCAAACAGAAACTCTTACTTAGTACACACTTGGTAAAATAGTACTTATAAAACTTAAAAAAAAGCAATCAATTAAATTCTCGACTCGCCACACTTATTTGTAGATTAAGAAAATTTAAATATCGGTAAATAATCGCGATTGCACTTTCCTTATTTTTTATTTAGAAATACCGTTTTCATATCTTATGAATTTTTATTCGACAAGACATATCATATGAAATATTTACTCTATAGCTTTTGTGTTAAGTAGAAAAATAAAACTGTAATACATATTTCCTTAATGGATTGTTAGTATAAATGCCTCCCTGATTGGAATCTGCTGGAATATCAAAAAAATAGCTTACATTTGTGCCCTTCTAATGAGATATTGTTATATGATTCTATTCTAAAAATTGCTAAATGTTGAAGACGGCTAATTTGGGTAAATAATGAATGGTAAATAATGACCCGAGAAATATTCTTTTTCGAAATATGCAACTTAATTTTATGTACCACATAGCAACGGAACACAAAGAATTACAACACATAATAATCCAAATGACAAAACTATCATATTTATCCATATTTAGAAGAATTTCAAAACTTCAAAACTGAAAACAAACGTTACTCTTGAGAGTCACAAGTTTTTATGTATTATAAAACCGCCTATCCCCATCTAGCGATACTTATTCAACCTCGAAATGTATATCTCTCGAGGGGCATCGATAATATACCATTGATTATGAATCAACGCTCACCGACATCGAACTTTGAAATCTCGTGATGTCAAATATCCTTTTATGGATTTAATAGATTTAAATAGGAATTGGGACTACAGCGTCACAACCAAAATATATTTCTGAAGGAATTATATACACCATTTTTTCTCCCATGTTTATAGAGTGATAGTTTCAATTCCAATCACATATAGGAAGTGATTGAGGTAGGTAGTTTTCTATGAGTTTAACAAATTGAAAATCAATTTTGAGACAACGATGTAGAAGAAAATAAAGTTATTGTTGTTTTGAATAAAATGGCAGAAGGTAGAAGCAAAATCATAATAATACATACAATAATGAACAATAATATCTAAATCTGACAAATTGTCAGAATCAGTTCATTTAGAAAAAGCTGCCGTAGGGTAAGCAAATGCTTTTGCTGTAGCTTCTATGTGCAGATTTATTGACTTCATGAAGTTATTTGTCGGTTTTGAGACCTCATTATTTCCAGTTTTATTGCAAATGGCCTTCTTAGATTGCTACTTAAAGAAGTGCAAAATTTCCTCCAGAAAACGTAGGTTTGTTCGTACTGAAAAAGAAATAACTAATAGAACTATCAAACTTTATGGTATATTTTACAACAGGGATATTTTCTATCCTGTTACACTGCAATTTTTTAGGGTTGCTCTTAAGCTTTAGGACACAGCAATTGGTTAGAAATTCGGCGAGAGTATTTAAAAACAATCAAGCTTTTAGATGCTTTCATTTGCATCTGGGTGTAGAAACTAGTTATTTATACCAAGTACGTGACAATGTTCCTATTGGAAACTAGTAAAAAATGAGCAGGATTCTGACTAAGGCTCTTTTTATCTAAAAAAATGATGTAGTACTCACTCTTGTTTTATAAACTGCTGTCGGGTACTCGAATGCACTTAGGCGCTCGAGACTGTTCCTTGAAAACTCGTCCTATCGTAGAAATACCCATTCGTATTCTCACACTGTTATTTAACCTTGAAAGAATAAAAATAGAAAATACCGACGGTTACAGGTATTGTGAAGAAGAGCTCGGATTACCAGAGCAGATAATGTCTGCAAGCACCGAGATAGCAGGCACCCATGCCCGGGTATCTGGTTTGATCAAAGTCGTAACGGGATGAATATTCACCCTAAAGCTGTCTCAAATAATATTGTTCAACAACACTTGGGAACTGCATGAAGGTCTATAGCGTACATGTCCCGCCTAGCTCTATCATAGGGTATCACAAATATAGCAAATTTACTGGGTAATAAATAATGGTCCGTAAAAGGGTAACTACAAAATTTTACGAAATCTCCTACAAATTGTCATAGCAATTTTTCGGTATTTTGTATACCCAATTCCTTTATCGCTAAAAATAATTTCTAGAACAATTTCTATGGAACAAGGCTTAATAGATCATTGTTATTTCTAATTTAAAATCGGTTTTTACTGTCCGTAATTTTTATACTTACTCATTAGTCTTGAAACAACTATTTCTTTATATTGATGATCAATAGGCAAAGAATTTAATAGCTCTTGGATTGGATTTTTTAAAACTCTACATCTTCCAATCACCAAATGGAATTGGTGCCTTAAGCAACTTCAATATTCCGTTAAGTTTGTTTATAGGTTTCTATTCATTCTATGGATACGGATGGATTTGTAATATCTAATTAATTTGGCTGACATAAACTACCTAGATAAACTGTACAATTTCCACAAACATGGTTATGATCCACATTACTAGCAAGATCAAATAGCAGCTTATTTCCACATAACTTTTCATTTCCTGTGACGAAAATAACATAAAAGGTTCATAATAATTATCTCTTCCCTCTACAGTACCTATTATTTGATAAAAAGAAGCTTTGAATTGAGATTTCTGGTTTCAAAGCTTTCTGTCCAATAAAATTGTGGAGTGACCTAACCAGTTTTGGAGATGTTGTAATGTATACAACATAAAATTTATTTATTTCCTACAAAACTTGTTGGATTTTCCAATTATACAGAAAGATTAGATTTTCAAACATATTTTGCATCAAAAAGTAATTACACGTCATATTATTTAAAGAAAGGTTGAAAATAAATTAATACGAACATGAAATGGAGGTAACAAATAAAATAATTTGGAAACAAAGTGATCCATGATCACAAGTATTGATCAATTCTGAGGTAATGTATGGACATACTTCTCATTTTACTTCTGTCACTCATAACATTTGCTAATGCTATTAGTGATGAGTTATTCTCAAAAATTTTCATCATAATTCCAAACAAAATATATCTCTCTCCTCAAGGTTGATAGTAATTTTTTTTATCTAACAAGGAAGTGATGTCTCTTCTGGCTCCATCAAAACGGAGGTCTTCCATATATCGTTATATCAACGACACATATCTTCTTTCAGTTAAATCGTATTATTCACATAATACTACATAATATTCACACAAAAACTCGTCACTGGGAAGTAAAATATGTCTTGAACTTGATACTTTGATCTCTAATTCACCCACTTGTTTTCTAGACACATCTTATCTAAGATTCATTGTTCAGGGAGAAAAGTTTGTTAAATTTTATGACTAACTATTTTTTGAGTGATACCTTCTTGCGTATAAAACCAGGACTTACCATACGCATTATACGCTACTGACTTTGGAAACAGAAAATATTAGCCCTTTGGCGTTGAAGAGTTATCGTGGAGGGTAGCATTGGCAAGAGACATCGGTAATACATCATATCAATACACATTTTCAATTTTACGCACTACGGAACTTCATTTTGAGTCGCATCCGAGGTTATAGTTTAGCGGCTCAGGGCGTATTACTAGAGGATTTGTGTTACGTTAGCGGATAATGAACTTTAAGATTAGATGGCTGTTTCTGATGTATACTTTGGGGAATATTCGGTGAAGTTGTTTACTACTATCATAAGCGTATTGTTTTCCACATATGTTGAGTTTAGATTGGGAAAAACAAGTCTAAAATTACATTTTAACGTATGGAATAACTTGCTGTTTTCTCTACACTATTATCTCGAAACTTCTTTACACATGTTCTTAGCTGATCAGTTTTATTAATATCAAAGAATTGATAGGTGTTTAAAATATGGCGATTTACCATTTCTTTTTTCGTCTTTGCTCTGCATGTTGTACCGTAACAAGTTATATGGAATGGAAAGAGTATATCAATAGGATTATATCGTCTATACTACTGATATAATCGTTCCATTTTTCTTCTCCCAAGTACAGTTATTAATGTTTTACCTTTTGTTATTCCTACATTCTCACTTCTCTAATCATCCGGGAGGATTGTTTTTCCAGTTATTCTGTGGAGAACTCTCATTTAGGTTTTCTCTAATAACTATGTTATTTATGCTGTATCGAATTGAGGTTTTGCGGTGGAAATCATAGTTGGTCTCACAGTTCCATTTTAGATTATTGAATTCATCCTTTTTTATTCTATTTATTACTTCATATTATATCAGTTAAGCCACCTTCTGTTCTTGTTGCTTCCGTTGTTTGTTTCCTAACATCACCGCATCCTGTATTTCTATTTTTCCATACTCGCAGTAATTACATATGTAGCGATTTCTTGGTTGTCTTCTTGGTTCTTTTCTTCTTAAAACGCCTGTTAGAAAGAAAACACTTTTATTACAGAATTTAAACAATGAAACACTTTACTTATTTACAATTTAAATGAGAGAACTAAGGTTGATAGTAAAAATATTCGTGTATATGGTTTATAACTTAAATGAGCGGGAGATCTTGACCACGCGGGAAGTCGTCTTAGTTGCGTGATCTTTTACCGTCTCTATCTTACTCCCGAATCTGATATTCCTCATACATATATATTTTCTATAGTTTTAGTAAAGTTATCTGAAAAGATAATAGATAAAAGATAATAAATAAGGTATATGTTTGTTATGTTAGATAGATTTTTCTGTTATCTTTTATATTACAATTACTGCGTCAATGCAGTATCTGCCCGCCCGGAATCCTTGTTATTTAATCTACCAAGGATATAAGGCTATAAATTTTGATTCTTAAAACTTTCAATGTAATTCTTGTAGTAATGAATTTTTACCTCCTTAGTTCGAGCTTTTCTCTTTTCTTAACCATAAAAATACTAGTACTTGTTTGCCATTCATCAGAAATCCTGTGTCAGTGAAGAATTTTTCACAATAGAAGTTTTAACTGTTGTACGAGGATGGTTCCAGAAGTACCTATCCCAACAGAGAAAACACAAAAATTTTGTAAAAAAAATTTATTATTAGTTCAATAAGTTCGATACCCTTTTTATAATAAGAATTGTCAATCTCCTCAAAATAGCCATCAACTGTCGAAATCACCTTTTCATTGATGGAAAAACTTTTTCATATCTGGGAACAGAAAATAATACAGCATGAGGTAGCAATTCAAACTTTAATTCATTAATTTTGGCGATTGCAATAACGGATGTGTGAGCGGGTGAATTATCTTGGTTAAATAACACTTTCTTCTCAGCCATTTTTGCTTTATTTCTTCGCTCAAACTTTGCAATAAGTTTACATATTACTCGCCGTTGATTGTTTTTCTTTTTAAAAATAGTTAAAGAGAATCATCCCTCGCACATTCCAAAAACCAGACTCCATAATCTTGCCTGCAAATGGAACGGTCTTTTTCTTCTCTATAGCCGGTTCTCCCTTTTCAGTCCATTATTTTGATTCTTCTTTTCTTTTGGGTGTGAAGTGATGGATCCACGTTTCATTTATGGTTATGGAACGGCGCAAAAATTCAGATTTATTTATGTGTACCATTCCAAAACATTTGAAAAATGTGCCCAAACGCGGCACCCATCTTGCGCACAGCTTTCTCATGTCGAAATTTTCAGTTAATATGCGATGTACGACACTTTTTAAAATGCCAAAAATGACTACTAGCTCGCGCACTTCCAGTCGAAAATGATACAGTAACGCTTTGAGATTTTTCTGGAGTCGTCACCTCATTTGATTGACCAATGATGGCCTTCACAGGTCACACGTTCTCGTTTAAATTCTGCTACCCAATATTTTACTGTTATATTAGTTTGGCTCATGCCTTTCAATAAAAGTATAGTATTACATAACGATCAATTTGTTCTATGTTTACAAATTCACTGAAAACTATTGATGGCTCTAGACAAATACTATACAACGTGGCACCTTCAAACTTAAAAATTATGCTGTATAGATTGTGTACTTTCTAATATACTGGTATTTTTCAAGCAACTACCACCATCTCTAGGTCAGGCCAGGTATTTCTGGAAGTACCTCGTATTAGACATTATATAGATATTCCGCTCGGTATTTATTCATATCCAGGGGTCTTCAACGTTGAAACAACTGTTTTCAAATCTTTAGTGTATCTTGTAGTTTACTTATTATATTAGTCATGAATTCTTCTGATCCACACAATTCTTCTAGATAGTTAACCAGATTTTCTTTGATATTTGATTTGTCTCGACTAGCTTATTGATTTCTGTTAATTGAGTTCAAATAAGGCGTTTTTGAATTCTGTAGAAGTCGTCTTCCACTCGCTCTGTTTATACTTATTGTTGAAAATGAATACCTACCTTCATCTAACCCATATTTTCCAATTACTTTCCACATTTTTTTGATATATTTCGCGATCGATTTGAGCAGAGTATGACCCAGTCATTCTTCAATATTAGTAGCAAGCAATTAAACATTGTGGTTTGTTCAAAAAAATACTTGCCCTTATATTACTTATGTAATGTGATGATAATTAATTATTATCTTCGATTTCAGATTAGAATAAATACAAATAAAGTAGTTATAGCTATTTGGATTCTTTTTTTATCAGTGTAGATCGGATGACGCTTTCGAAAATTATGAGACTAAACCGAAACATATACTATAATATGCACATATATAGTATAAGCTATGATATACATACATATTCACGTAGATAAATCCACTTTAATATCTACATACGTATATGTACATCTGTGCATCAGAATCGTGTGGTTACGTATGGCATTAATTCAAAGAGATATGGATTGATCGTACGAGTTAAGCAATTTTTAACTTGAAGTTGTATCAGAGAGAATTTCACTCATAAAGTATATGAAATATATTTGGAATTACATTCTTCATATCTTAATTATTCTTAATTGATTAATGAAAATCTAGTTTTTTTTGTAAATCTAGAGAGGAGCTTATTCGGTTGAGTAAAAATCTTGACTGAGTAAGTTGTTCTATCTTAATCCTATTTTCATTTATTCCTTCGCTAACCAACATTGAAATCATGGATTTTATCCTACTTTTATGTTCATTGGTTTTTATTTGATGTTGCTAGCAATTGGAGATTTATTGGAGAGCTCATATACCATATAAACATTCAGCGATTAGGAAAATTGTTTTATGAGAAAATGGATAGTGAAAAATAGGAGTAGAGATGTAGTTTACCAGTAAGTAAATGCAGCAGGCTTATTGAATGATGAAGAGAGGAAAAAACATATTAAAGTATCATGAGTTTCACAAACTATGACATACACATATGAAACAGAACATCCAATATTGATCAGTACATCAGGAACATATTTTTTGAAGTACACTTGTTCAAATTTGAATATAATTAGTTTTCCAATATCTATCAATCTACTCGAAAATAAGCACGCCTGCTTTCCAGCTACAATTCGCATTTGATTATCCTACGATATTAATAGCTACTTGTGTATCTTGTCTACCGTAAGAAAAAGAAAAAAGTTTCAACAGCTTACCGGGGTAGAAAGCGAATAGTAGGCTTACGACATGATGAGTATGACCTTCAGAAAAATATCCTTGAGGATATATAGAATTGAGATATACAGTAGTGGAGTATTATCAGGTAGAGATTAAATAAATATTTTTCTACAATTGTCTTATCCCTTACGAACGTTGGCTATTAACAAGGCCATTCTCAACTTATTTACTGCGTTTCTAAACAGATCAACAGCGGACACTTCAAACCACTGGCACTTGATCCCCTCTTACTACGCAATTTTCTGCAAAAGACAGTATTTGTTATGTCTTATTTTCTATTCTATTTCCTTAGTCTTATCCATGTTGGTGATGTGCTCTATACAGGATATTTTCAAAATACGCCGATATATCCACATTTTGAAAGATTCCAGAATTTTTAAAGTAGCCTTTGTTATAGCCCAAGCCTCCACCATATAATGAATAAAAAATGTAGTACTTGACTAGTCTTGATTTTAGTTGTGAAGAAATATTTTTGCAGGTTCATAGTTTCTTAATGTTGTTAAACCAAGTCGACTTCTTTCTATCCATGATCGTATTTTTGATGCCTGGTCCCATTTCGCGTTTACTATGGTTCCAAGAAATGTGTACATTTGTACCCGATCTATGACTTGTCAATTCATCGTTAGACGCACTGGAGAATGTTGACTTCTCCCAATAATCATATGTTTTGATTTTTTTTCGATATATTCAAGGAGAGTCTATATTATTCACTTGCTGCGTAGATTTTTGCATAATACTTGGTAGCTCTCCATTGTTATTTGTTATAATTACAGTATCGTCGGCATATTTAAGGTTGTTGATTGCTTCTCTCTTTCTAAAGGTTGAATAGGAGAGGTGACAGAATACAATCCTCCCTTGACAGCAAATTCTCTGCTGAGCAAATTACCTAAAAAATTGGAGAAATCGATAAAGCACAGGTGTACGTCTTTGTTCATATCTCTGCATCTCTGGATGAGAACCTATAGTCTAAGCTTCCCTTGCACCTAGTGCGTTGCGGAAATTAAACTGCATATAATTGATGTTTTTTCCACATTTTGCGTGTAATCTATTTTGTATAATTTTGGTAAAAACCTTCGTTATGTGATTAATCCAGCTCATTAGACGGTATTTTTCACAGTACTTCGCATCTGAAAGTCTACCTATAATGAAATGTCAAATCAAAGGGAACAAAAAGCAACTACCAGTTGTTACATGGGTTGTTAACTAAATTAGTATCGCTATCTCAGCATTGTGACCCTCTAACAAACACCTGTTACATCTACTTTTTATCTTGCAAAGATTCTGAAATTCTGATTGGATTATCAATGTTACAAAAATTGATGAATACAAAGATACAGTAGAATCTAATTATGTCGAACCTATTTTTTTTTAGTATAAATCGGACGGTCAAGAATCTATAGAATAGAAAATATATTTTCTAGGAATGCATCAAACTCCCATTTGTACTTAAACTCGTATTTCTAATTCTACTCAGTTTACGTGTAAGTGATCGATAAACTAAACGGAGGTGTAATTATAATCCAACTAACTTGGGCTTCAAGAAAGGGTCGAATCAATTATCAACTTCTAAGTATTTTAAACTACCAATAAGGGTAGGCAGCTCAAGTAACGAAGCATATTATTATAAACCTATTTTTCTATTGCTTTATTGCGTCCTGAGTAATGGCAATACGTAACAAGGCCGTTAAGCCCTTTTCAGAACAAGAAAATGACAGGAAAACGCGATGTAATCTAACAATCGTAGTTGCATGATGCATAGTTACAACTAATGACTATTGTGACAGTCGATTATTTACGGACGCGTCGTAATTTTTCATTGGCGGAAATAAGTCGTCGTTAGTGAGGATTCATATACACATATATAAAAACCAAAACAAAAAATAAATTACTATATAAGAAGTCATATATTCTTGGTAGAGATGGAATGGTTACATTTATGCACAAATCCCATACAATTTTTTTATTTTGAGATGAAAATTCAATATTTGATGCAACTCAATAACATTTGCACAGTCTCATTGTTAAATATAATTAACTGAAATTTATATCTGAGTTACTACAATCTTTCCTAATTAATTTTCTATCGATTTCAATGTCTTTTCTAACTCATATCATATTCTGTTCTGCTATACTCGTCTAAGTTCAGTTTAGCTAATTTGTTGCCAAGCTTATTCCAATACATGTTTTTTCAATTTTTGATCTGTTTTTTGTATCTCTTAACGATAACCTAAATAAAAAAGCCGTTTTTTCCTCATTTCTTAATTACGGATCGATGCATCAATTTGGTGAAAATACATATTCTTCACTCTTCACACAATGAGAGGAATATATCACTTGGTTCTGCTTTCTGAGAATACTTTACATTCTATTATCCAAACCAACTTGCATCCAACAGTCTAATTACTATCAACTTTTTTGTTATAGATGAAAAATTCGGTTCACTCCTTTGAACAAGTGAACATCTTGTAATTTTATCCTTGCCAAATTATACTCAGATGATTATTTGTAAAGAAACGTGCATGAATTTATCTTCAAAACATCGTTACCATCAAGATGATTGGGTATTCGATGGGGATGACCATTATGGTGCATTTTCTCACATGTGAAAATAATAGTCATAAATTGGATTCAGCTATAGTTCATAAATTTTGACTTTTTTATATATCCCAAAACAAATATTCGTTAATGTGCCAACTAACCGTCCTTAAACCTACATAGAAGTGTTGGCGTAAATAATCTAACTCGTAATTTTTTTTGTCAACCAAACGTATTTAATCAAATACCCCACATGGTGATTCAAAATTTAATATTTCTCATTTCTTACTCAACGACCAATATCTTTATGGGTCGAGTATTGGGAAGAGGTAGCACAAAAATTCGATAATTACTTAAACTTACTATACTCGTATATATACATAAATACTACACAAAATTATATAGAAAAAAAAACAAAAAAATCAACCAAGTCGCACAAGCTCAATCTCTGGAAGCTGCGTAGCTCCGCTGTGATCTAGGTTTTTAAGATCTGATAGCTACTCTGTCTCGAAACAGAAATAGCTTCTATTCGATTCCAAACGTCTCGCCTGGGTCCGTCTAAGTGTGTTGGTTTTTTTTCTGACGTATATCGGATATATATTAAAGTTATAAAAGAAAGGAGACTTGGAATTCCCAGAAGAAGGTAACTTTGATCAGGTATCGGTTAATCAGGGGTGGAAGGATATTTTTTTACTGAGGGAGATGTTAGCTGTATTAATTACTATTAAATGTGAGTACACATCACATGGTCGTCACATCTTGTACGTTTAAAATTTAATTTAGACGTGAAAGGGCAAAAAATGCTCTTATCGTTTTAGTTATGTTTGTGGGATTGTCTATATTTTCGAAGAAGAGAAGACCCATCGTGGATTCTTCAAAAAATGCATATCCAATATTTTGTTAGGCGGAGATAACGTATACCTTTTCATTTGGTTTACTAATATTATAGAGAGAATCTAGCAATCATGAAAATGACTGTTATTTTGTTGTTACGAAGACAATAGGATATAATCAAAAAAATTAGTCAAGTTTTGTATATCCTTAATCTCTTTTAATTACTTCACTAAATAACAAAAACCTGAAGATGTCCTCCTAGTATATGTGATATACTGTATATTGATATTATTACTTAAATATAGTGTTTAGGGGTATCGATTCCTTATGGTTGCATTGTCAAGAAAGCACTTATCACATGTACCAAAATGTTTACCATTAAAAGCCAAAAATTCTCTTGAAATAACATAGCAACGTTTAATGTTCATTACATAGATCTTTGGTAATATGATAAATTTATGATAAACACCCAAACTATGATCTGATGATTTGAAGTGAACAAGTTTTCTGAATATCCTAGAGACACGTAATAAGAGAATACATCAATTCATGTCAATAAAAACCCCAAAAATTGAATATTTCGATTACTTATCAATAAACAAAATAAGAATTGATTACATATTAAATATTAGTAACGCATGAACATATTTCTTGGTATCGACCTCGAAAAAATAGATGTGATCATCAAAACTGAGGATTCAAAAATCACATTTTTGTCATCAGTGTAAGATATCAAACAAAATTAACTTATAAAATCTTCAATATAGACAAAATGCAATATCAAATTATTTATAATAACAATTTCATGTAATTCCATCTCTATTATTCCACCCCTAAACAAGTAAACGAATATAAATGACAGTATCCAATGGCGAATTTTGCTAATCTCGACCCTCACTGTCGATTATCTTTCGATTATCGGTCGCAGTCTGGACTATGTCGTCGTTTACGAGAGCCATTCTCAAACAAGGTTTAAACTAATGAAGATAAAAAGTGCTCATTTGTTTGGAAACATTCGAAAAGCACATTCATTTATCACAATAAATTAGAATTGATTTATATTTTTTCCAAATCAAACTTGTTTGTCATGCATTGATAATGATACCCATGATAAATGACTCTTATCTATATTTACACAATACATCAAATTATTTTTCTAATGTTTTTAAAGTTTCTTTATTACATTTCTTGTCCTCAATATACGGAAAATAACAATCTGTTTTTCTTTATTTTCCATCGCCTCTAATTATTTTCTATTTAATACAGCAGTCGTCAAAAATTATCTCATACAACCTGATATATGCCTATCGATTTGCTTTAAATCGGAAAAGGATGGTTCTTTAAACATTATAGTAGCATTGAAGTTCCTAGATTCTCGAGGATTACCAATCAATAATACTACCTTTACACTTAGAAGATTGGTTTGGGTGAATGAGCTATTTTATTAGCCTCTTTTGTACTTGAATCTATGTTATCAATCATAAAATCACACCGTAAATATGGTTGAAGGCACAAAGGTTTGAATTCATAAAAGAAAATCATATAAGTTAATGAAGTACTCTGAAACTCCCTAACAAACTTAAGATCCCGGTATCTCTAATAGCGTATTCTAACACTAATACCTATTGCAAGTCCGGTTCAAAGACAATACAGTACAATCCGAGTACTATCACCGAAGTGCTATTCCTAAAGTACTACAAAAACTGGTTCGCTGACTCCAAATGTATGATAAGGTCTAATTAAACAGGCCGATACACTTACTTCCTTATCCGCAAATTCTTCTACAATAGGTGTCAATTCTATATTCCGGTTTCTGTGCAGCTCGTTTCCAGTTCAGTCATCTTTTTCCAGTTTTTTTGCTACTTCTCCATTCCATTTCGTCCTGGGTCTCCCCTTGTCTTCTGTTCTCTTTCATTTTCACTTTGTGTCCAAACCATTTCAATGGTTGTTATTCGATTTTTTGCACTGTGCATACTACGTTTAATTCGTGTCTAATGAAGTCATTCCTTATTTTATCGAGTCTCTTCACCCCCGCTATTTTTTTCATCATTATAAATTTACATGTTGTTATTTTTTGCTTCAATTTAATGATTAATGACCCAGGATTCGAAACCATAGATCAGCATTGGTAGTAGTATTGAATCGTAGATTCTCGTTTTTGTACACTTTTTATCCCTTTTTTGTTGAAGAATATTGAAGGATATATATGTAAATATTGTGTTATCTACCATATTGTCTACCTTTTCGTAAATTCTTCCATCAAGTCTTATGATTGCCCATAAATACTTGTTAACGCGCTCTTCTTTTCTAGTTCTTGTATCTTCACAGTTATTTTTTCTGGTTTGTTTAATATTTTCATTATATTTGTTTTTTGTATGCTTATCTACAGTCTGTATTGCTCCATTTCATTACTCTACTTCTGTATTCTATTTTGTAGCTCATCTTTTGTATTGGCAAATATTAGTAGTTCGTCCGCATACATTACTTCGTTCATTGGTCTCATCTGTTGAATCTTATGTGTGTTTTCTTTCCTTCTTTGTTCACTTTTTTAGTTACTTCGTCCATGACCAGAAGAAATAATAACGGACTTAAAACGAGTCATTGTCTCACTTCTTTGTAAGTTTATAAAACTACTTGTCGTCTTTCCACTAACTCATAGCATATTCTCTGTTGTCTTATAACATTCTTTACTATATTTATCAATTGTGTACTAATTTCTCTATTCTTCATTATTTCTCATATATTTTCTCTGCTTATACTATTGAAAGGGGTCTTTCAATCAACTGCTGCACTGTCTGTTATTTTTGCTGTTATTTGCCTCAAAATAAATATCCAATTTTGCGTTGATCTTTTAGTTCTGAGTGCTGCCTGTGTGTAATTTAATGTGTTGTTTATCTTCTGTCGCAGTCTGAATTCAATGATACGTTCAAAGGGCTTGTATGAAGTATAGAGTAGCGATATCCCTCTATAATTTTTGCAATCGTTATATTTCTTTTTTGTGAATGGGTGCTATTATTGTTATTCTCCACACCTCTGGGATTATTTGTGTATTTTATGCTACCAGTTATATTCAGTGTAATGATTCCGTACCCTTATTTCCTGAGTATTTTCGACTTTATTTCATCTATTCCCATCTATGTATATCTGTCTCGTCTTTGTGACTGTTCTTCGCCTCTTTCTGCTTTTATATGACCCGCTGTTAGTAACTTTCAAGTGCTCCTTCTATCTGTCTAATATTTTCCTTCTATTCTTTCATATATATCATATCAGTATATAATACATTTTTGCGTTTTTCTCCATCCTTTCTACAAACTCTTTCCTAGACTTAGCCTTAGCTTAGGTTTTCCACTTTTTCACTCTATTTTCTGTATATTATCTAATGTTCATCCCCTTTATTATGCTGAGGTATCTGTTACATAATATTTTTCTCTTTTATCTCCATTTTTATTTCTTCACTCCTCTAGTGCGTTAGTTTCTTTTGGATTTTTATTTTACTTGTTACTTGTGCCTTTGTAGCTACATTCCCGAATATAGTTTTGAACGTCCTCCAAAGCTCTTCGAAACTTATATCAGGAATCTTGTCTTCTAATTTCTTCATCTGTTCTCTCCTGGTATTGTTTTTGTATGGCTTTTTCCTCAATATCAGTATTTCTTTGTTTTCATCTGTCCATCACTGTGACTGTTACAAGATTTCCTATTTTTACCATTCTTTAGTGTGCTTAACTAGGCAGGTCTTTCGTTTCTGTTGGTCACCTCACCTGTGTATCTATGAATGTCTTTATGTTGTAGAAAGTGTTGTCTACAATCTGCATTTGCTCATTGTATATTAGGAACCGCACTGTATATTATCAGATGATTTTCTTCCAATTATGTGTATCCATTTTTTTTTTCGATTTGGTTTTCTCGAGGACATCTAATTTGCTTCCATTCATCTTATATACTTTATAACACGTAATAAAAAATAATGAAGTTTTGCGCTAGAATTCGGTAAAATGTTTGAATATTAGGCGAAAAGAAATTTACATTAAAGGTCCAAAAGAACTAGAAAAAATATTGGGATTTGCAGAATCGTACCAGGCAACATCCATTTCACTCCTTTCATTCAATACTTAGTTTTTTATCATACAACATTTTCTCCTGTACTAGAGTATTTTGGAATATAATAATAATAATACTAACATCTGATTTCTGCGAGATTCCATCTGAATATTACATAAAAAACACAAAGTTAAATAAAATATTTTCAAAACTGTATTTCTTTTCGATAATAATTTAGTGGAATTATATTACAACCTTTCATGTATGGGAATTAATGAAGACAAATAATAGCACAAGATAAACTAAATATTTTAACTTTCTACTCAATTTCTTCTGTTTGTTAATACGATTAGCTGTGTCTTTGACAATAAACCAATCCTATTAAATTAGATAAATAGCTAGACGCAAACATAAACATTACATATGCTCTTATGAAACTTAATACGGCCAAAATTAATAAATCCAGTCTCTATCCATCTCTGCCAATTCAATACAAAATATCTTCCCATACCCAATCTTGAAGGGAGAAATTTGATAATGTTCGTCGTCGGTAATTTGATTTGGAAAATACGACATGCGATCGATGTCAGTCATTGATTGGGATGTAGGTAGACTGCTAGAGTCTTAATTTCTTCGACTTTTTTTTACCGAAAGTTTTTCTTTTGGAGTGACGGTTCGCACAGTAACGGTTCTATATTTTATTGTAAAAGAATGCCAACTTTGGAGATATACGAATTCATATGATCAAATCAATCAATCAAATTTTTTGGAGAAAAGTTTGTGTAATATGATAAGCGCTTCCTGATATACCCATACGAAGTAAGTATCTTCATATATATTATGATATTTCAACAATCAAGGGACAGAATAAAAGATATATAAGTGAGTTCCAAGCTAGGCTTCAATAAGTTGATAAAGGTGTGCAATTATTAAATAATCATCAAGCAGTACCAGGACTGAAGATAAGAAATCCATTAGGGTGTGAGGTGTGACTTATTTAAAAGTAGATTTCTATATGCGAGTGAAACATACGGGGTGGGCTCAGAAGTAAACGAGTAAGTAAAGTAAAAGAGGCATAAAATTTGAATTGATATACAAAATCATGCCTTTGGCTGGCAATGCTCTTATTACATTGTTAAATTAGGAATTTTTAGATCTAGTCATTAGGCACAAATTGAATGACACTAAATCTGGTGAATAAGGCGGGTGTAGACAAAAACCTGTGACTTGTAGGAATGCGCAATTCGATGGTGAAGAAAGAAGCCATTGTTTTACTTTTTATGTCTATTTCTTGTAATATCGTTTCATAAAACATTCCAATACCCCGTTGTAAAATAGAAGCTCCTACCATTGTTCCCACTTTTTGACATTTCCCTCTGTTTTTGGCGTCGATAGATATTCTACCGTTTTACGTCTTTAAGCGGATTCTTAACTATCTATATATTATTCATACGACGTGTAAACATTATTCTATTATACACAGTTACTACATTGATACCACACATAGATTTTAGTATATTATGAGCTTCTTTGAAATTTTTTTTAGCTTCCAACAAAATTTTATGTTAATGCATTACTATTCAAAATCCATGTTTCAAGCCACTGTGGTAGCAGAATGACAAGTATGAACGGCTTCACACTCGTTTGATTGTATGAGAATATGAGACACACTCATTGAAAGCTGAGAAACAAGACTTGGGACGAAAATATATTACTTCTTAACTTCAGTAATCAAGTGTTCAGTGCATTTGCTAGGATAGTTCTGATACTGGTAAATCAATTACTGTACAATCAAACTTAATTTATCTTGCATATATTTAGCTAGTGAATTGTTGCTCAAATGTTGGTATTTTGTATAACTACGTGATTTTTTTTCCGTCTTAAATTATATTTTTATGTTTCTAGTATTTTTTACAAAAATAAGTTGAAATTTCTAAAGCTGTTAGAGACATTCATACTGAGAAAACTAACATATACCAGAAGTAACAACAGTCACAACACCGACCGACACGCGTTTCAATAAGCAAGTAATATTCTTCAGGGAACGAAGGTATACGTCGGAGAGTGTAATTGTGTGATTGTTGGTACAATGGTAGTTATGTCATTTAGTAATTTTGACAAAAGGAAAAACGATTATCAGACCATTGATATGCTACTAATATCATCCCCAAGTCAGTATACGAGTAGTGCAGAATTATTTTGCCATAAATTCAATCCAGTCCGTTACTGATTTCTGTTTTGTTCCGTAAGTCCTTCCATTGATTAATACAGCCAACCTCTGTTTGTCTTGTTATACGAAACTGGGTTTTTCACGGAAATCTCTACTAATGGACGACAACGATAAAAAAAGAAAAATAAGAAGAAGAAAACTGTGTAATTTTAATCAATTCTCGCTATTTTTAGAATGATATCTTATTCCATACTCTTTTGGCTAGTATTTGTATTTGCATTTATTTTCCAACAAAAATTTTATTTGATTTTCGAAATTCACGGGTATAAGATTTCTCTATACATTACGTTGTAATGAGGTGTTTCTTCTCCATACTGCCTATGAATAACTCTGATATTTGTCACCTCTTTGTCCTAAAAAACTGTTAATTAGCATATTATCGTTCGTGACGAGTTCGCTCAATATTTGTCATATTCATACAAAAAAATGTTATATTCACTATTTTGTATTGACTATACAATATATTTAAGACGTGTATTGTGTCTAGTAAGTCGCAATTTGTAATCTGTGAAGAGCTAGAAAAATAAGCATTTAAAAAATGTATATTGAAGGATACGAATCAGTTATAAAATTAAAAAAAATGTATATATAGACCGAAGAAGTTCGCATGCACCAAAACCCAGCAACCAACAGCTAAACACAAATCAGTATAGCCGTAGCGCCCGTTACCATAGGAGTAATTTTTTGTTTTGTCAGAAGACTGTGACAGTGGAGCAACGAATTGTTGTGAACTTTTGTGTAAACATTTACCGTTTTAACAGATGACAATTTCAAAACTCTGATTCAATCTGACGGGCAGTGGATTATTCATGCACAATTCTGAAATTGTGGAAATGAATAATTGAGAAAGAGAGAGAAATGCTTCATTATCAAAAAGTAAAATTTTTACAATTTGTAGAGCTTGTAAAAACTAAAACAGAAACATAAAAATAACTAAATAAAGATAAAATAATAAAAATAAAATTTCAATTTACAATAACAAAATTATAGGTAATTGTAATAGATAATAATTAGTATATAAGTAATATATAAGTATATATGTAAGTCCATAGTAAAAATTAAACCAGTAAGCAGCATGCCCGGAATTAAATATTATTATTACAATAGAAGTCGTTTACAACGTAGAAAGCATTTTCCAGTAAATATGCCCTCAAATTATTGTAGAATGAGGGAAAAGATAATATCGAATTGATATCAATTGGCAAGTGAAAATATTGAGCCCTTAACTAATTTTGAACGTGGAGTAGGTAGCTAAAGATCATGCTCCGTGTTCCTAAATGGATAGCCGTGCAACGACCTTTCTGAAATTGAAGAAGTGTGCTTACGAATTAGGCAAACGGATTCAAAGATGAATAAGGAAGCAATAGTCAAATTTTTTAATCTTTTAAAGAAGTCGCTGTAGTGAGCCCTGCGATTTAGTCCGAAAACATATCTAACAGCTCTTTTTTATAGTTTGAAGATTCGCTCAAATTGAGTCGTACCACAGGTACCCCAGAAGGGTGGGGCATATCGTAGATGCGACTCAATAATGAATAAGAAAGTCAGAATTTGTAAACTTTTAAAGAAGTGCCTGCAGTGAGCGCTACTGTTTAGTCCGAGTATATAAATATATATATAAAATGTTGGTAGTCAATTATTCTTTAATTCACATAATAATTATCGAGAAGGAATGACATGCAACAAATCATGATATTTCACTTAAGATCCATTTAACGGTTAACCCCATGGTCAGTAAGAGTTATAAAACCTCAGATGCTTAAATTAAATATCAATGAAATGGCGATTCACGTTATTGTCGAATTTTGTAAAAGATGGGAGAAATTGCCCTAATAGTGGGAGGACGAGATATGGGAAACTGTGAAAGAGAATCCTTCCGTCCTAAGTGAACTGTTTCTACCAATGGAAGGTTTGCATGGAGAGTTAAGGGGATAGAGGAGTGGTGATAATAATTGGGAAGATGAGAAATGAATATAAAATATTTCTCAATGGCATTCTCAATGTTTGATA
Organism: Diorhabda carinulata; assembly: GCF_026250575.1. Lineage (NCBI taxonomy): Eukaryota > Metazoa > Arthropoda > Insecta > Coleoptera > Chrysomelidae > Diorhabda > Diorhabda carinulata. Next base: position 47,389,245 of record NC_079472.1, on the reverse strand, counting down.
GCTCTCTTGAGTTATTTCATCGCAACACAATGAGGTAATGAATTTTCTGTATAAACAATATACTCCAAATTTTAGCCAATCAGGAAAGCTTGAGAAATATATTTCAAAAATGCTGATAAATATATGACATAGTTTTATCCACTTAAAAATCAGTCAGAATATAGGTAGCTCTAAATAATTATCCACCTTGCTAATACACGTCAATCAGCGAAAACAGTACAAATACCCATGAATTCAAATGCCAAGTATGTAACCATAAAAAGGTTTCATATTCAAGAAAACTTATAGTCTAAGAGCCCGTGAACCCAATATCTTCGATATTTTATAAAAGCTGAAAGTTTGTCAGCTCATACTCAAAACACAGGTAAGAACAATGAGTCATTATGAAGTTTGCATTACTGTGGCTTTGTCAGGTACTAAAGGTGTGTAAAATACCAATCTACATTCATCCAATAATAAAATGTTTCTAAATTATCTTTAGAATGTTATTTGAAATACCGTCATTAATTGCCAGATACCCTTTATAGTCATTAAATTATAATTCTACTCACTTTATAGTGTAAAAACTAATTTTAATATATGTATAATACTTGGGTGATAATTAGATGATATTTCGTCATTAGCCAGACAGTCAATCACTTTCATTTGAAAAATCACATAAATAAATTGTAAACATGTAATATACGCGTATATTACATCGCGAGGATATATTGAGAAATTCTTGGCCTACTATAGAACCAAACAAAATTTCAATGTCAAAATATTTTATTACTTAACATACGTAGCTGCGCTTTCGAAACCGCGTAAGAGCAGTTTGTAAAGACCGCGTATTTGCTTTTTAATGATTTTACAGGAGGAAGAAAAAACTTGCTGCCAACTTCAGGCCTCCTACTGTTCCGCGGTTTTGTATCGATAGCACAACTGACGTTTCTCATTGCATAATTCAACTCAGATGAAGTCTAGTATAAGCCAATAGGCGTTTAGAATCGTCCAGCACGATATTTGAATTTTGCGCGTTTTGCTGTTACGCGGTATTTACAAACTGCTCTTACGCGGTTTCGAACGCGCAGCGACAATATTCTCCTCTTAATTGGATATATTTATTACAGCGAACCTGCAACGTTTCTAGACCTTTAAAAAAATGTTTCTTCTTGCTCTGCAAACCAGACCTTCACACATTTTATTACCTCCTCGTTGGAAGAAAATTTACGACCTTTTAAACTTTTTTTCAGTTGAGGAAAGAGATGATAGTTGGACGGAGCCAAATCTGATGATTAAGGGGGGTGTTCTAGTAATTCAAACCCTAAATCACGAATTTTTTGCAAGGTAACATGAGATTTGTGTACAGGGGCGTTGTCTTGCAAAAACCAAACACCTTTGGATAGCTTTCCGCATCTTTTTTCTTTAATTTTTCCCCGTAGAATTGTTAGTAATGTCGAACAGTAATCTCCACTTATTGTTTTACCCTTATCCGAAAAATCATTCACGATTACCCCATGACAATCCCAAAAAACTGAAGAAATTTTCCAGCAGATTTGTGGACATGAAACTTCTCAGGTATTGGAGAACCAGATTGTCGCTATTCTATCGATCGTTGCTTTGTTTCTAGATCTTAGAAATGTACCCAAGTCTCATCCATAGTAACAATTCGGTTTAAGAAGTCTACATCGTTTTCAAATCGACCACAGATCGAGCGCGATGCTTCTACCCTTGCATGCTTTTGATCAACATTCAAATATTTGGCAGCAATTGTCCAAATTGACGTGAACTATATGATGAACGCGTTCGTATGAAATATTCAGTGCTTCAGATATACGTTTTAGCCGAATTTGACGGTCTGATAAAATCATGTCATGAACTGCATCGATATTTTCGGAGACTGACACAGAAACTGACCTTTCCGATCGATCATCATCTGCAATGGAAAATTTACCTCTTTTGAGGCTTGCAGTCCAATTATTCAGGGTCGCATACGGCCGACATTGATAACCAAGGGTATTAAGCATATCTTCGTAAATCTGCTTACCTCTTAACCCTTTTAAATATAGGTACTTGTTGATGGCTCGATACTCCATCTTTTTTCTTTTAATTTATTGCCTAACTCTGGTTCACTTCTCTGACGTCAAACTTTACACTGACACTTCTAATAAGTTAATGTTCGTTGCTATGGTAAGGCAATATTTTGTTTATGCTTGGAACTGGTCTAGACCAACTAGATATCAATACATCCTCGTACGTATCATACACTAATAATAAGACACTTTACCTGCTAAACCCACGATAACCCAAACTTCACAATGATTCATTGTTCTTACCGTGGGCTGTTACTCTATTACCATGCTAGCTACTCATATTTCTTTGAATAAATTATATTGAATAACTGAACTTTGGACAATTATTGTCAATTCAAATAGTTTCTAATTAAATTCCATAACAACTAGTGATCACCTCTTGACCCGAAGTCATTACTCACGTGAGAGTCTCTCCTGTATAGATACATATTTCCCCTTAATGCTCTCAAATCAATTATGCGTGCATTCTACCCTCTTGAAATTCTCAAAACGTAGCTGCCGACATCAGCGTATAGCAGCGCAAACTGTTGCTTATATCTATAAAAACAAACCGTGATTGTAGTCCTCTTTTGTATTTCTGCTGTGTCCTGTAGTTTGAAAAGGATACCCGGCCATCGAGTGTATATAAAATAGAGGGATCGAGCAGTTTTCTCCTTTATTTGTTTTATGTGAGGGCTATTTCAATTGCTGACCCTTATCATTACTTAGTTTAGAGTTTCAGTCGTGACTACTGTCACTAACTAACGGATATAGAATAAAACGTACAATTTATGCAATTTGATGATATTTACTTAATTAATAGTTCATACTTATAATGATAAAATATCATAGACTAATAGTAATGCTTTTAACTGTCAATAAATATTGTTTTTTCAGTTATTGCTTTTTGATTGGAAATTACGTGTTCAATACGGATTCAGTTGTGAGTCATTTTATTGAAATAAGGTCTATTCACTTGCTTTTCCGTTCCGTCACTTGTTAAGTGACCCAATCACAAATCAAAACCGCCAGTCTTGTAATTATCTTCAACAGATAAGTTTTCTTCAATATTTTTTTTTGTTGACGATTTTAATATCATGCTTTGATAAATAAAGTGGTGATGAAAAGTTTATTGAATGTCGAATAAAATATCTTATAATAAATGATTTGTCAAGTAGTGAATATATGGATATTGTTTGTTTTTAAAAATCGGATTTATAAGAAAGCAAATTTTAGATTGTAAGTAAACTATTCAGCAATAAATTTAAAATATGAACTGCCAACTTTAGTATGAAGAAGTGTTAAAAATCTTCCTATATTTGAACAGCTTCCTGCGGTGATTTTCGAGACTGGCAAGGTAAATTCATTAAGTTTTGTGACTTCTTCATATGAAACAGTTGATTTTTCTTCATTGCTGTACGTGTTGCAATCACGTGTTTTATTAAGTCATGAAGTGAACAAAAAACAAGCACTCTATGGTTGACCTTTTGAGACTATCCTGAATCTGCCTGAATCTGAATATATTCTAGATTCTATGCTAAAATGCCAAAAGTTTCAAATATAAACTACTGTAACATATTTAAAAAAAAACAAAAGGATACCCAAGATTTAGGCTCGAGAACAGAACAATATTTGCGCTTTCCTCGCAGGTAAAAATTGGAAAATCTATTTTATTTGCTAAGGACACAGACTTCATTTGACGCAACTAATATATTACTTTTCCTGTAACAAGTAAGCACAAGTTGGTAAACTCTATTACATTCGACTAGTTCGTGCCGTGTGGAAATGCCTGTGGATATTGATCATAAAATTCTGTAGGCTGTGGTATTCGGGAAAGTCATGCCTTGGTAGCTAATTCCATGGTTTGCACTTCTCCAAAGAAATGAGTCCCGGTAAATTGGCTCTTGGTGTTTGCAGGCGAACTCGGTATTATGTTGGACAGCTCGAAGCATTTACCGTTATTGTATCGGTAAAATAGAGTGAGGTCAGCGATCTCCTGTCTATGCTCTAAGCTGTCCAAGTTTCTGGTCAGCTCTGGATCGTCTACGAGTATAAGTTGAATTGGCTTCTTCTGTATTGAGTCGATCATCCTTAAGGTATGCTTGGGAGCCGAGCTCCAAATGTGGGAGCAATGTTCCAAATATGGACGAATCTGGGCCTTGTAGGGGATTAGAAGCTATTGCGGAGTATATAGCTTTTTTTTTATAGCTCCAAGTTTTTTTGAAGCTGTCTTAGCTAATTCGGGCCTCGCGACCTTGCCAAGACATATTGCTCCCACAGCAACACCTTCTTTGTAAGAACACATAATATATTACATTCAAGGTTCTTGCTACTATCAAATCTGTTTAGACTATAATAGTTTGTTTCAATAGTGATGTCTTATTGAGGTAATTTTTCTCCATAAAAATCAAATATAAGTTGTTGAATCGATGAGATTACTGGGTCAGAAAGCTTCTTGTGCAGTATCTGAGTAACATACTTTTCCTTCTTTGGAAGTACCCTCCATTTTATTTACAAATTCTCAAATCAAATTCAATTTCCAAAATATTAACAAATGAGAAATACATTTTTAGTAGTAATTGAAACAACAAATTATTACTCTAGTTTATTTTCAAAAATATTGAGCTAAATATTCAAAATTTGATTCGATGAGTATCAAACAATTATAGGAAATCAAGAAGGATTGAACTCAATTTCTCTAAACTTCCGTGACTACATTATCTAATTTGAACCCATTAGTCAAAGTGTACAACTCTAATGATAATATCCAAAAAAAAAAACAAGTACACCTCTACTTTCTTCAGTTCTAACCTGATAGAGAGGATATGAGAAATCAACTAAACTGATAAAAAAATAATGAATACTGAGAAAAGTGGTCATTTTTGTTCCTCTACTATTTTCATTTTCTTCTTTCAACTAAACTGCAAAACGGTTTTTGGATACTAATGATCTCCATCAGTGAGTATTTTATTTTTTAAATACATTTTTCGTTTACTCTGTAGTACATTGAAACAACTTTCGGTAGATCTTAAATATCTAGCAAAACTTTGTAGAATAATTCTTGAGGAAACGTATTCCTCTATTCCCTTCATGTCTCGTAAACCCATTTCTAGTTCCGTAAGTGCCACACCAAAAATACCTAAAAGAATTCTTAACACGCTTTACACTAAACGCAGGGCTAAGAGCCTGACGGATAGATGTAACTATAAGGACTGAGACTGACTGGGGACACTCTAATTCAGAACGGTTACAGAATTTTAACTTTTTTATAAAAACAATAAAATTACAGTCACGAAGAATAACGAAGACATTAGTATGTATAAAAATACAAGAAATTCATGATTGTCTGAAGTGATGAACTTGGCATTTGTTCGTGAGGATAAGAGGAAGAAAAATTTAATGAGTTAAGTATCATCAATATATTGAATCAAGAAATGATTTTAAGTGAATTCTTGAAATTATTTCCATTGCACATGAAAAAAATAATAGAAAACATTTAAAACAAGAAACATGTTTAATGTGATGCGACAATACTTCATTTAGTTTTCTTGTAACAACAAGTTTTGATTTAGATTTGTCCACAAAGATCAGACGATCCTCTAATTCAGCTATTCTCAACCGCTGTTCCGGCGGACCATTAGTGGTCCGCGGAGAAATTTTACTGGTCCCAACATCCATGAGTTTGTGATTTTTTATAATTTTCCGTCATTTTTGTTAAAGGTTTATATACTTACTTATTATTAGATGTATGTATAATTATATATCTTTACATTTAAATATAACTGTAGGCAAATGATAACTTACTACGTAGAAGTTCTTTATCAAAAATTTGTTGTTAAGAAAATATCACTCCGAAATTTTCCGCTGGCCAAAAAAGATTGAGAAGCGCTGCTAATTTAATATACACGAACATCTATCCTTTGTTACTATTTATCAGTTATTTTCATAGCAACAACATTTCAAAATTATGTTTTTTAGAGTGTTTAAAGATAATTATTTTTGAATATTAAACATCCAAATTATGCTCCTACGATAAAATTGAAATCTAGTTAGTAGTACCACCCGATTTTTAGGTGTAGTAGACATGTCTGAACCTTCTTTCCCCTACCCACGTTGCCGCAAGCTGACCATTCGGTAACAGCGGAGGTTTAAAGCTTAAGCTGGGTTAATCCTCTGCAATTCCTGAATTATAAATGTAATTATTAAATTAATCATACCAATTCGCAGGTGTATAAATCAAAGCTTATCAACCCACTACCCAAATCTGTGATTTTATTTCACCGTTTCATTTCATCAGCATAAGGACTATTTGATTTAATTCGATTGAGAAATGAATCTAGAGTTTAAGAAACGATTTTTTGATCTAATGGTGTTTATGAGGTGTTTATGAGATATCTTAGTTTGAGATTTTGAAATATTATGAAACTGTTTTATATCTAAATATAGCTTCGGCTCTGGTTTTAGAGTTTAGATGGGCTTTGATTGAGAATTGGGAACGTCTTAGCTTCAGATGATCAGTACATCAGAAATTAAACCCATCGAATTCTACTTTTATGGTGAAATAGATGCTGGATTACTATCTATTGGGATTCTGAAAATTATGTAAAAAAATCATTGGATGTGTTGTGTTGCTATTTTTCATATTGACACTTAACGACCCATCACAATTCAGTTTTACATCAAATATTTTCACTTCATCATTCATTCAATATTGTTCAACTGGTTCATGAAATATATACGATATGTATTCAAGAATTATAGTGAATAGATTTTTTTCCTTCATGTAGTAACAGTGCTTTAGAGAGATCATGTTTTCAGTGTCTGTTGTGAAACATGGATCCTGAGGACCACATTAACATCAAAGTGTGAATAAGAGCCAAAGAAACTTTCAAAATGTTGGAATCTATCTATGATGATACTGCAGTAACTTACCTATTCATAAGTGGTATAAGTACTCAAATTAGAAAATACGCTGTTCCAAAAATGTTCATAATTAACAAGAAATATAATTTGAAACTTTTCAACTGATAGCGTTATATTAACCAAAAAATTATGAATTTATAGTGGCATAGTATTGCTTCAAATTGTTATTTCTCACAATTTCATGCGTTTTTCCTTGTTAATACAATTATAATTAGTTAGAAGGTAACAAACGTCGACCGTCCCTCTATTCTATCTGCATACGTAACACTAAATCAGAGCCCCTTAACAAGTGAATGCCTGTGGGAAAAACGGTCTGTGCACGTGTCACATAGACTTAAAAATTCGATCCATCCATTAGTTGGTGAGACACACCGGAGACAGGCTGGCTTCCCCTAACCAGAACCACTGGGCCAGAAAGTGGCCAAAGTGAGATTTAAGAATCTTATTGAACCATTAGACAACCCCTAGATATAAAGATCGTTACTTATTTTTACGAGGGGAATCCTCGAACCATGGAAGTTTGATATTGGCAATATGTTAAGTAGTAATCGGAAAATGGAGCAACACTTTGATAGTTTTTTTTTGAAAATGTGCATTTCCAACAGCTACAATTCTTACAGAGACTTTTATTTTAATAACATGAATTCTTTGTGAAGGCAATAAAATTATTTCTAAAGCTAATCTATTGCATGTGTATAATACATCGTTCAGATGCTGTACAAAAAATTATTATTAAATGAAATTTCATTATTACAGTGGAAATTGCGGTTGATTTTGTGAAACAGGTAGGAAAAATTATGAAGCTTACTCACAAATATTTATTGCGACCGAAAACATTGAGACGATCTTATAAGTTTAGTCATGAGTAAGAAAAGTACTATTCCTCACATGTTGCACACTATACTTTACCTATAACTGTGATATTCTTCTCTCAACAAAACTGAAATAATAATCTTATCTCTACTGTCGATAACCATATTATTTATTTCAATCGACATACGCGAAAAATTTGATGGAAAGTAACTTTTTAAAAGTTAACAATACTTTTATTACGTTGGTCATCTATTTGCAAGGTGAATCCCGTGATTGTTTAATGCTGATAAAAAATCTACTAGCATAAGAAATCCAAAAAAAAAATTTCGCAATATCTCACAGCTCACTGTCAAAACAATAGACTTGAAACAAAGAACGTTCTTTCAATAGTCTTTTTTCTGCCATCAAGTTCAAAGGTATATTGATTTTAATAATTTAGATAGATAATTTAGAGAAAAAATTGAAACGATAACTGGTCAATATTATTCTGATTTGCTTATGTGTTTTATGCGTATTTTTAGAAAAAAAAAGTGTCCCATCTCAACAATGTATTAGCCTGTTCGTTCACTATCATTGGAGTAAATTTGGCCGAACTGCATTACGATTGATTCAGCTACCATATTCACCTATATGAATTACTCTAATTACTGTCTGCTTACAAACAAATGTGTAGTGTTATAAGGAGAGGAAAATAAAATATTTTTTTATTGAAAACTTACTCAAACGGCCAACGTATACCATTTTTTCTTAGATAGCAATCAACGTTATGAGATATTTGTTTTCAAGATACACCGAGTTTTTTCTCATTCTATACTGTAACGAATATCCTTGCTAGTCCGAATTTTTTTAGTCAAAAGAGAGAACATTTATATATGAGTGCTTTTCAAAACACAAACTCCCCAATTTTCTTCTGAAACGTGGATAAGTTTCACAAGGATTCTCTCTTCGAAGAAAAAGTATTTTCATCCAATTTACTCTACACTAATAAAAAATGTAATTATCCCATTTTTTTTATTTTATAATTTCCAATTGACACTGATATATAGGTTGTCAGACCATACCCAATTCAATTTCAAGTATCACCATAATAATGTTTTTAAAAATTTTTAAAGTTAAACTTCTTCGGGAGTAGAAAAACGTTGACCTTGCAATTTATTTTTGATCTACGGAACTAAACCCTCTGGTGGAGAATGATTCGTCTTCTGTGATTGGTATTCTACCTTAATCTAATGGAACGATAGTGACCGTTTAGTGTCCGTTTATTGCAAAATAGTAGGCATTTGCTTCGAAGTGCTTCGTAGACAAACCACTTTTGTTGAATTTTAGTCCTCTCGACCTATACAGTCGATTGTTGTTTAGTTTCCGATTTATATTCATAGATCCTTGATTCGTCGCCTGTTACGATCTCATAGACGTCTTTCGAAGCATTGCGATTGAATTTTTTCAGCATTTCTTTGGACCAATCGACATGAGATTTTAACGCGATTTCGAATTATGTGGTATCCAACGCTAACAAATCTTTTGGACACCCAAATGTTTATACAATATTGAATGTATGCAAGTGAAACTAAAACTTAGGGTATGTCACATAACGATTTTGTAATATCAGTTTACGTATAGCATCGATCTTTTCTGACACAACAGACAATTTTTGACGACTTCACGACATTCATCTTGTAGTGAAGTGCGATCACAATTCATTTCGGAAAATCAACGAATAACCAAAAATCGAAGCGAGTTAATCGACACACTGATGTTGGTTCAATCCATGTAGAAAGTTATAGACAATTATCGCATGAAAATTGGTAGTTTTATTAAATATTTTGACCAAGATGAATGTTTCAAGTATCTCTAAACAACACAAATAGCATTCGTATGATAACACGTTCTGAGTAAGTTCACAATCAGAATTGTTAAATTTTATTATGGTAATGTCAGATTTGACATATTCACATTAGTGATGCTATATTTTGAAACTTGAGTAGCAGCCCTCGTATACAACCGATTTATGAAAATGACTATAGGTTTTAATTGAGCTACCTAAATTGTGATTTGTTCTGGAGTAATATCTCAAAAGTAAACTTAAATTTAATATAAAACTAATGCTTTCTATCTAAATTTGCTATAGTGACAAAAACAGAGCCTCATTAAAATATAAGTCAATAATGATTTTAAATTCGCCGAGAATAATTTTTTCACCTAGTGGCTATCAAGACGATTGAAAAGTTAAGTTTTAATGAAAAAACTCAGGTAAAGAAAATAGTAAAAGCTGAGAAAGGGTAAAAAGAAATTGCTATTCTTACCAGATTTATTTCTCTTATTAAGTTTTTTATATAAAAGTTGCTGGAAATATCTTTAGAAGTTTTTTAGATTTTTATTACTTAACTCTATTATTTGAATCAATTACCTAGAAGAGGTTCCCTATATGCAAATTGAATTTAAAGTAAGCGACTGTGAATTCTCCACTCAATGAATACGAGGGTTGTTTGACAGGTTTCCGATCTCCACCTTGAGATGTCAGCACTTATCAATAAGTTGAGAAATGTATTTCCGCAGAGATACTCACAAAAATTCCAGGCATTTTGTTTCTGCAACTCGCCTACAGAACTGAAAGAGAAGATTGACACTGTATATCGAGGCTCTACATCGTAGAATTCTCATTGTCGGGACGGACAAAAGCTGAGACAACCAGCAATGTTAGCAAAAAAATTTGTACTGGACGACTGTTAGATTAAGGTTAGAGAAATAGAAGAGGCTATAGGCGTGTCAAAAGAACGCATCTGCCATATTCTCACTGAAGAATTATGCGTGATATCCGTGCGTTGGGTGCCATGTTTGCTGACTTTGGATCAAAAGTACATTCGAATGAACATTTCCCGTGTCTTATTGACACAGTTCAAGCGAAATGAGTCGGATTTTTTACGTCGATTCATAATTCCAGATAAAACCTGGATACATCACTACACTACTAAAGCGAAAAAAACAGTTAAGACAGTGAATTTCCGAGGGCGCACCTTTTCCGAAAAAGGCAAGAGCGTCGACTATTTTTTGGGATGGTGTTCATAGACTATCTTCAAAGAACTAAAACAACAACAGGAGAGTATTAGGACGCATGAGAATCCTACATGAGAATTTAGCGTTTTCCAAAATAGTATTATAACATACAAAGACTTGTATCAGATATATTTTCTGATTAAATTTTCACTTTGAAAAATCTTGCTAGAAAAATAATTATTCGTACATCATCTTTATTTTATATAACAACAAAGGAAATTCAACACATCCTTACGTTGTTTACGTTTACAGTTGTTATTTGTTATGTTTATAAGAATAATAGGAAACAAAGGAACAAAATGAGAATGAAGGTTCTAATGGGAGATAACAAATCATATTACAAATATTGACAAATATCTTTATTAAGAAAGCTCTTAGCTACTATAGGTGAATTCAATTTAATTTAAAAGTAATGAAAATGTTATTGTTTCTAATGCTCGTTATTTCTTGTATTTGGAAATTGAGTCTATTGGTATTGATCGTTATCACACACAATCTCAGAAAACTCATGTTTTCATTTTTATACTATATGAAAATTGTTCTGCAACTTCAATATTCAGCTTCCTTCTAACCGAGTCTTATTTAAGTTGGACGATTGAAGACAAGACAACGTGCAATGCAATGCAAGATGCAATATTTCTTGATCAAAACCATTCCCAGATGAAGAAAAGATAATTGTTTCATGCAAGATCTTGTACTTGCGAAATTATCGGTTCGATGCCATTTTTATTGCGTGCACGACGCATTTCAAGGGAGAAATGAGTTTCTGATTTGCTGATATTACGTTTCTCCTCAAAGATTTCTTAGTTATCTTGTGGTTTATTTTCGTTGGGAATCTTCCTACATCCATTCTCAACTAACTTTTGTATGTTGTTTCATTTAATTCTATAGCTAAACTCATGTATCCTCTTTTTCTATCTAGCCACGGCCTGGCTCTCCACCACATGAGTGCTCTTTTCCGTCCATCAGACTTCGAAAGCAAGGTAGCGCCGATATAATTATTGTCAGTGATGCACTGACCACTTTTTTCTTGCTTACTTCACCTCTGTTATTTTCATTTTTAAGCCGCCCACAAAATATTAAATAAAATGTGGGCTAGGAATTGTATACTTCTACTTATGTAATTTTGATTAATGGAAACCCTGATGCAATGCCGAGAGATTGGCAATGTATTTATCTTACACGAAAAATCGTGCAAGGTAACTTGCACTATGTCAAATGCCTTAACAAAATATTTTAAAAGAGCTACAATATTTGAAAAAGTTGCAGTAAAAATTGTATAATACGACATAACGCTTTTAATCATATTAAAAAATTCAATAGATCAAAAATGGTATTAAAACTTTCCAATTTAATACATAGAGTACGTCTAGTTTAGTATAATTCAAAAATATGTGAATTCCGTGTTTTCATATGATATTTTTGAATATCTTTTGTTCTGAATATATAAAATAGTCTCTATGGATTTTCCTCTAATATGGTTTTTTATTTTAAAACATTTCGTGTTTCAATCAACCAGCAATAATTTTGATGATTTCGAATAATTCTAGAGTGTAGAAATACGCAGCAACTGGATTGGGATTTCTGAATATCCGGAAATTGTTGATGGTTTTATATGGAAAAGAGCCGGCAACGATTCTAGACGTACAAAAAACTTTCTGTCTTATATCACTCATTATTTTTCGGCTGTCATGATAGTTTTTGTACTTTTTGTTTGTTTTTTTCCAAGAAACAACTTCGAGGGGAGACCATACATAAAAATGATTAACTGTTTCAAAGGTCCGTAGTATGTTTTTATCTTAGAATCAGCAATCACAATATAATATGAAACTGAGAGATGTGATAGTTAACGAAAAATTATATTTTGAATCATCAAAGAAATCGCGTTGAAAATTACAAATACACTGGATTCAAAATTGAAAGATCATACACTATCTCTAGAATTTAGACAAAGGAGATCCATGTTTTCTCCTTCAATTTTTGTTGCTTTAATTATACGTACTTGATAAATACCTACCAGAAAGCACCTTTCGAAGAACGGAAGAACTTTCCAAGCCTCATACTCATCCGATGCAGTTCGTCACCTTTCTAATTCAATGGTTTAAGTGTCCGACTACCTTCGTTTTTTCTCCTCGAGAAGTAGAATAAACTTTGCACATTTTTCTTTATGGTTTGAAGTTCTCGTTGTATGATCGTCGCATTTTTTATAAGGGGAAATTTTCAGCTGACTTATCACTAAAAACGACCTTAACCATGATGTCACTAATCTTCTGATCCAACTATTTATATATTCACTAGGTCCTAATATACCACTAATTGGCAATTAGCGATTAAATAGGTACGGCCATAATAAATGATTTCCCACTATAACTATCTATCGAACCAATTAAATGGAATAATGTACATTTTAAACGTTTCTTAGGGATTAATGTACGAGTTACACTCCTCACCTATCTAAAACTGAGATTTTTATTAATAAATGTAAAATTATTGTAAAAAGAATTTGAAAAATTTTGCAGCCGAATTTATCTCACAGACATTTGTTTCAAGTTATAAAATTTTTTTAAATCGACCAATGCCCCTTCTTTCTGTGATACTTCTTTAATCTTCTAGCCTGCTGATTTTTTTTGTAACTGTTGAATAGATGTCTATATAGAGTATAGTTACATTGTATATGCTTTGACAAAACATCTCCAATTAACTATGATATTCTGTTCTACAACGCACAGTATTGTGAAACATTTCGATTGATAAAACTTTTCCATTTGCGAGAATAAGCCAAAATGACAATCAGCTTTTAGGATATTTGAAAACTGTATCAATCACAGCATGTTAACCTCCCCTAGAGCCATCACTCTTATATAAAATGAGTGCCCTTCTTTCCCTACAGGAAGCGACAGAAGATGGGACGACAGAGAAGTAGAAAAATGGGGACGAACGGAGAGAATATTTTTATAAGATAATTTAAAATAATAATTCGTACAATTTTTATCATCTCAAATGCCGCTACATGCATAACAGAAAAATAGATACAACAAAAAAACGATCTGTTTACTGTAATATCTGCTTTTAATGACCATTGTAGAAAATCTGCAAATTATACCCACATGTTAATAGAGAACAGGAAGAATTCGTTCATTTGGATACTGTTTATATAAAATATTGGTTAATTAGTTCAAAAATACTTCATACATCCAACAATATGAATTATTGTTACGGTGAACTGACTACGAAATTTTGTAACATTCAGTTTAAAAAGCATCTAACTTATTTATAATATGGAAGTAACCTGTTAATGATAATCAAACAACAAAAACACAACAATTATGGGTTGTTGGAATTAATGGACGCCTTATAAATCGTTAATTGTGAGAATAATTCGAATAGATCATTCTCTCAACTTCCACTCTATAGGTCATTATACGGGGATTAAATTTGAACTGTTAACACTCAAGTAAGTTTTGTCATTGGAACTCTTTTTTCATTCATCCACAGCATATTCCTTTAGAAATTATTAGTTTACAAAGTCAATAAAAATTATTTATAGCTATATATATTTATTTATACATGTAATGTGAACTGTAAAGAATTATTGCATACTCTTGTTAGATCTGGGCATGTATGCCATGTATGACTACAACTTCAACAGAGCATCAATTAATGCTATAGTTTGAAACAGTTTTAGGAAGAATAATTCATCGCTTTCTACTGAGGTGTTGTCTTGTTGATAGTGGATTGCTCCATGGTTCATTCTTGGTATTCCAATCATGGTGTATATCCATCGTAATTGTGAGTGTTGGCGAAGTGGTAGTATAAACAGTATGTTCCGTGTAAATATCACCAACGGTTCTAAAAGTTCCAAAAACAACTAAGTTATGATGGATCATCATTTGTACATGATGATCAATGCAACGGCTTCCCAAAACTCAATTGTATTTGATTATTTATTACGGAAAATGAAAGTGATAATCAGTTTATCAGAAATATTTTGAGAAAGTTTGATATGATACAGTTTGACACTCGTACTAGGTATTACCTAGAATAGAACTCAAAATTTCATAACAAAGCATGCATAACATAATATATCAAGAAGTAATCAGTAGTTGCAGTAGTTTAGTTAGTATTTTATATAAATTGTGGAGAAGATTTCAGTCAATTATTGACACGTTCATTCTAACGAAGTTATTTCATATATCGTTTCCTTTCCGAAAAATATTATTAACGTCTCTGAAGATTCCTTAAGCTAAGTATCATGAAACAGACAAATAACTGTAATAATAGTTTTCTAAGGAAGCGGGTAGATGGATACAAATTGATCCAGAATTATATCTTTGCCATTCCAATTCTAGATCCATATAGTGTCTCATTATTATTTTTCTCTCACACTATTGGTTACACGAGATACATCCATCAATCCATGGTAAATTTGTATGTTACGTTTAGAGATGAACAATATAAAATGGCAACACATATGTGATCGATACCATTTAGTGGCTTATTGTTAATAATACATATTCATACACACTCAAGAATTTTCCATTATTCTACACATAAAAACAGAAAATTTAATATCCCTCATAATAACAGACTAACTCAAATCAATACACAGAATTAAGCAACGTCATTGCACACACATCCAATCGCACCCCAAGAAACTGACCTCAACCTACGATGAACAGTAATTAGAAAAAACGTGAGTTGAGAGCAGACGGTAGTGAACAACGATATGTAACTTGTATATGTACTTAAAGTGCAAAAACTGTGCCAAAACGAGTAACAAATAACAAAATCGATATTCTAGTCGCAGTCAGTCAGTAAACGATAACTATAAGCTTACCTTTAGTTACTTCAATACTAAAATATAATTCCCATAATATGAAATACACAATTATTAAACACTTCATAATCGATTGTCCAAATTTCAACAATAAAGACAACCTTATTAAAAGTCTAGTGCAAGTTCTTGACTCAAAGTGTTAACAAGGTTGTAATTGCTGTAGCTCTGATACCCTATTTGACATTAACATACTACCAAAACTATATCAAATTTCATACTCCAATCACTGACATTCGGAAAAATGATAACGAATAGCGGTAGAAAAACTTTTTATTCGTCATATTTCAAAATCTTATCAATACAGTGAGTAGTATATTTAAATACAAGTAACAGAAAACTGGAATGGCTTCTGTCACGAGTATATTATACTATTTACTCTGTTGAGGATTGTATTGACATTATTTATTTAAAGAAAATTTGTTAAAAATATACATTAGAGAAATTACTTCGTAATGCAGGTTGCTTAAGTCATCCACTTTAAGGCTAGGTCTTTACAGAAAACTTATTTACTGTAGATTTGTATGTTTTGTCAATATTTCATGACTACATTTACTTTATCTTAAAACTCATTATAATTTATTGTGAATAGTATTTTGAAATTGAAATAAGCTCACACTACCCTCATACAGAATGAAATTGTAATTCAGGAACACCAACACACTACACAAAATTATCAACAATCGTTTAAGGATGGAGTTAATTTTTACAAGCAAATGGTGTTCTAATAACGAAACAGAGAAAATATTATTCTGATTCAGATTAGTTGATGCTCGTCTTTGTAACTGCCTGCGTTAGTTCGGAAAAAACAAAATTCTCATAACGAATTTAAAGCGGAAGTATTTTCTGTTTTCTATTGATTGCTTATACTGCTTATCTAATGTACTCGTCAGTATGTATAAATAGGCATATGAAAACGCGCGTGTCAATATCGACAATCCTCAACCACGGTCTTACATATAGGTTTGGAAATGTGGGTGATGGGGTGCGCTCATTTCACGGGCGCTAAATTACCTCATTTTGTGGCCGCTAGGTCGGCGTTGTAATCGAGAGATGGTTTCAAATTGTGTTAACCTAATAATAATAGTCATTATCTCTATAAGTAATGAATAAATATTAATAAAAGTAGTTAATACGTAACGTAATTGTATAAAAATAGTTTATGATGTAAGTATTATATATACTGTAATTCCTACCCCTAATCTCAGCTTTTCGTATTTGTATTTTGTTGTAGATGTGACTTGTGTCTGGAATTTCAGGTGAATAAGAACAAATAATAGTTGAAATTCATCAGTTATTACTTCGTAATTTCCAAAACAAAATACTCCGAAAATGGTACACAGTATCGAGTTTTACCACGAGTACCTTTTTGGTGTAAAATTGAATTTTTCAATATTAGTAGATTTATTAGGCAAAATTTCCAGTGTAGTTATGTTCAATACTACTTGGTACGAACCAAGCTAGCGCTCTTTATGAGAAACAGACATAAAAAGAAATTCATTAGATGTATCAGCTTCCAAAACATATTCGCATAAAATTTCAATACAATATTGTCAGTAGTTGCGGAAAAATCGTAAAAAATGTGTTTAATTTTTTCTTTTTATCAACGCTCTTTATCTTGAAGGATGGCGTTACTATCCTAGAGACGGGTTCCCTTTTTTGACACACTCTGTATATGAACTTGAAATCCCAATAGATGAAAATAGAGCAGCGATTATCAAAGAAGCTAACAACCATATTAATTCAGTAGTACCATATGTATCTTATTTTGATAGACCAAAGTTAGTTAGATATAATTTAATAACACAATATTTTCAAGCCTTATTGTAAGCAAATAAAATAAAAATAATAAATGACAAATTCACCAATTTTTTATTATTTTTATACCATTTTTCACCTTACTAAGATTGATAATAGGAATATTATGATATAAACTGTGAAATATTTAATTTAATTTGAATTTGAAATTTTAATTTCATGTTTTTCTTCTCTATATCCTAATTCTTATTCATGTTTGTCTTGATTGTGTTTCAAATCTAGACCATCTTTTTCGTGCTTATATTTCAGTTTCCGTTTTGATTCACCCTCAAAAAATCTTGCTTCGATTATTCGTAGTTCATCAATTTGGTTTTCAAAGTATTATCTGAAAAATAATACATTAGTTGAAATGTTGATTTTTTAATAAAATGATTCTAATAAATTTATTCACATTAAATTTCTGGAATTTCCCCTTCATTAAATCTAATTTTGTCAATACAATAATGGGCCTAGTGATTAGAATGTAGCAAATAATCATAATATATATGCATTACCTATTTTCTGAAATAAATGAGTGCCACTCATTTCCTCGGAATATATCTTCTTCGAGATGCTTCTCTTATACAAATCGAGCTTTTTTCGTTTTTTCACTTTTTGTATTGTTCGATGTTTGACGGCACTTTAATATGAAAACCTACATCACAGTTTATGTAAGACCGTGAGCCCAGTCTATCTCTAGCATCTCCAGATAGCAGCGCCATGCCATGGCTATTTCAAATACTTGGAATCCGAACAAGAAAACCAAGTTGCTACATAGAAATTGGGCTTGGTTTCCAGACCTGTATGTACGACCGTGCGCATATTTCAATCAGCAAGTACCGGTCGAACCAAGGACTTTAGAAACTATGATTGGGTTAACCTGATGATAATCTGAATGTTAGGAAACTAGCCCAAAGTACGTTCCATTCATATTGGGAATTTGAGTTGATCGGGTAGTAATCATATGATATGATTCTTCCTACCCTGATAGACCACTGGGTGAATGCGATCAGCTGTCGGCTTGTTTTTTAAATTTTAGAAATTTTTTATTCCACTTAATGGCTGTCTACTAATAATTGTTATTAGCAGCGTTATTGAGTTACTGAGATTTACGGACTTGTGAACAATCCGTGTGAAGGGGTAAATTGCAATAAAAATTATCAAAAATAAATGTCATGGTAGAATTATCAAATTAACGTACAAAGGAGTGAAAATCAGTTCTTATAGATCATATTTGTAATCAGTTGATAGGTGATCTACCTTAATCCGAGTAGTAATTTCCGAAAAATTTATAATTCAATTTTTGATGCAGAAAGCATTCTGTCGATGAGGCTTCTCCACTATCAATAGTACTCCCAATAGTACATTCTTATCTTTGCCAATATTCTTCAACCTAACCAGTCTCCATAGGCAATGTTCAACCTATTAGTTGTAAGATTTTTGTGTTCATATTTGTCTTATTCATTATGATCGCCTAATTTACGAGAAATTCAAATGAACTAATATCAACCACTCGATTTGTGTACTTCTCCTTATCATAAAACGATTTAAATATACACACATCTCTTGGGCGCAATGATGAATATTGATAACCTAACGAACCCAACACATTCCGTCTATGAAATGTCGAGCCTTCACAGTCCGGGTAGAATGGATATTAATAAATGAAACTTTTTTTTCTTTCTTGGTGTAATATAAGCCTGTAGTCAAAATTCTTATCTTTTATCATATACATTATCACAAATGGCTACCACTGTCAAAAATAAATACATAATGTACGGTGAATCAAAAGAAAACTTTTACATATCGTCTTTTTGGCCAAGTCATTCTTGCCAATGAGCTTCAGTAATGTATGTCATCTAATCTAGTGCACTTTCATGAATAATTTTATATCAATTCCTGTGTTTATTCTTAACATAACTGGGTATTTCGAGTGACTAACCCACACAGTCTATGCCTTGTACTGCTCGTGTTTTTCCTTAAGGTAAGAAAATACAACTTCTCCATATATATTTTTCTAACCATTCTTGTGATAAACCTGCCAAATTATTTATTCTAACTATTTTGTAGTTCCAAATGATAGATTGGAATTAATTTTTGGTTTCGTTTCAAAATATATAGGTACTAGTCACTAATGTGAATGTTTCACTTCATTACTAACAAAATCTTGAACGACGATTTAATACTTTTAATAGTTCCAAGAATTGCAAAGCGTCTTCATCGCTTTTCTGATTCGAAAATAGTTTTTGATTTTTATACTAGGATTAACAACCATTTCAATTGCTTCAGAAAAATCGAAATTTTCCTCTTTCTTTTCTGTTCTGATAAATAAAAAGCTTATATAAAACGCTAAAAGAATAGGGATGCATTAATTGCAATTGATTTTTCAAGAATTGAATTCTTTTCTTCAAGAAAGAAAATCGGAAATTCCCACAACTAAATGTTAGTCAAAATAGATATTCTCCGTCTTTCCTTTATCTATAGAAAAAAAGAAGTAGCAGTTCATGATTTTTGAAATCTTACCTTGGCTACGTTGTTGTCCTCGGGAAATTACGCGTGCTTAAAAGACCTTAATATCCACTTATACCTTAATATACTATTTCAAATCATGATGCATGCGACAACAGAAATAAATCTCTCTATAATCCACACCTATTTGAATATACGAATAGATTATATGACAAACGCAAAAACCTCATCTCCAACATGGCGCAGTCTATGTATATTCGGAATTTAAATGATCATTTGCTTCAGCTATCCCTAAACTAAAAACTACCTGCCACACGGAGCAGCTGTCAGAACCAGTCGAATCCGCTTCCTGCACTCCATCATGGTAGGAACGAACGCCCCTCTTGTCATAACGTTTAATTTAAGTTCTAGTATCGTTCCTGCTTTTATAGAGTTGATCAAAAATGCCGCTGGTTAGTTTTATTATTACGACTACAAGATGAGAAACAGTTTAAATTATACCATATGAACGATGAATTTCAACGTATTGTTTAGATAGTATTTCATTAGATTCGACTCAGATACAATTTTTAACGTTTTTCTATGAGTCACAGTCTTCTTTTTATATAGAGATGTGATTAATTCCAAGTCTTTCCAAGGAGCAGCTTCCTGAGCTATAATTTGCTTAAACCAAATTTACTTAAAGAAGGATAATGGAGTTATGACAGTATTGAAAATATTGGTAATTATTTAGAATTGGGGCTCCAAAAATTTTGTCGCGCATATAGGTTTGTTTTCATTATCTTATGCATATTAAATGTCAATAATTATCCAATCAATACGGAATACGCGGTATCTAGAGCAGTAGCACATGAGGTTAGGTTAGGCTAGGTTAGGTTAGGTTAGGTAAGGTTAGGTTAGGTTAGGTTAGGTTAGGTTAGGTTAGGTTAGGTTAGGTTAAGTTATGATAGGTTAGGTTAGGTTAGGTTAGGTTAGGTTAGATTAAGTTAGGTTAAGTTAGGTTAGATTAAGTTAGGATAGGTTAGGTTAGGTTAGATAAGCTTAGGTTAAATTAGGTTAGGTCAATCGTTGGAAGCTCATCGTGAAATATTTATGTATTTCTTCCATTTAATATTATAGGTATCAAGGATATGACAATTAATCAGACTTATAATTTCGTGGATCATATTAAATGTAATTGTTAATTATTTTGTAATTGTTGATAATTCATTTAATAGATAAAAAAACTTTTTATTGATGTATAAACAAATCATGAAACAGTAAACTGAAATTATGTTGAAAATGTTAAAAAAATATTACCCCCACCCAAACTTAACTTATTTTATCGCCTAAAAGGATCTGAAGTGCAGCAAGAAATTTTTGGAGTAAGTTTGGGGTGGAGCCTCACTTCTAAATATATACCAAAATATTTATTAGTGATGTATTACCATATTTAATTTCATATGTTTTATTTATATTTTCAACCAAGAGCCTCGATAGATAAAAAAAATTGATGTTCACTGGTCAATACATGGATTTTGACATGATTATGAAGATTGTGATTCCACTATCCAAAAAACTCCGTTTACAAGGTAACTAATCGAAAATAATCCATTTGTTCAATAGGAAATTTTGTACAAACTGTTTTTAACAATTATTATAGTGGGAGTGTTGTGTGAAAAAAATTCGTTGACAAAAAAATAACTATGATATTTTAGGAATATATTGGAAGTATATTTCAAAATAGATTGCCTCAAAAATGAAAAATAACCTCACTTTTTAATTAACTGAATATGCATAGTTATCAACGACAGCAAACAAACTCGGATGAGCCAATGCGTTTTCTAGTCGGCTAAAAACCACAATAATTGCAACTGACAGATATTGCATGTGAATAATTTTTGAATGTAATAAATAGAATTTATATCCCCATACTTCGATACAATTCAAAAATACGATTTCACGTTGAAAAAAGCACTTCTGCAAATAACATTCCAACGGATAAACTACAAAGTGATATACTAGATGTCATTCGATGGAAAATATTGGTGACGACTAGAAAAATAACGGACTGCAAGTATCGTTCGCAATATGATTTTGGAAAATTGAATTTGAAGTTACCTACGAAAAAGCAATAGAATTTCTTGTTGGTGAATGGATTAAAACAGATCTTTGAATAAAAATGAATGTTGAAAAGTATTGCCGATATAAGACAGGAAATAGCACTCTAGGAACGTGAAAGGTGTAGGCACTGTGAAGGTATTGACATGGAACAGATTTAGAAAATGTATTGTACATACCAGAGTAAGCAAAGCATTGAACAGAAACCTAGAAATGTACTCAAACAAATAGAAATCTATATAGAATGCGGAAAACAACACATATTTCCTTTCTCACACAGTCAAAGTAGAGCTCTACGGAACTTGGAGATCTCATTCATGGAGATTCGGAGGGGCCTATTGAAGTTCCATGAGTATAAATATGATACTGTAAAAGCATTAAAAAGTATGTGACCATGATAGAAACACAAACAGAAAACAAGATAAAAAAGTTAATAACGGACAATGGATTAGAGTTTGTTAATTCAGATCCCAAGAAGCTAGCTGATGAAAAAGGTTTTACTCACGAAAGAAGCTGTGGTGACGCACCCCAACAAAATGGGAGAGCGGAATGAGAAATGTGCACAATTATGGAAGGGTGCAGAACTATTTTACACAGCGGAAAACTAGATGAGAAATGGTGGACAGAGGACGTGCCGTACTTGGTTTTTATTTTAAATAGAGCTAGCAGTAGTTCAATTGAAAAAAGTTTCAGTGTGAAGCATTGTTCGACAAACAGTAAGATTTAACTTATTCGCAAGAGTTTTGACAAGAAGCTTTTGTACATATAGTTAAAAGAAAGCGATCAAACCTTCACGCAAAAAATGAGACAGGAATTTTTCTTGGATTCTCTGAAAGTACGAAAGGATTTAGAATATTTTTCCCAGATAGAGATAAGGTTGAAATACATAGAGACGTAAGTTTTATTGCAGAAAGGGATCAAAAGTTTTGCAACCAGAGAGGAAACAGTATTATCTCTATATTTCAAGGAGAAAGAAATATTAAAAGACAGTGTATCTGACAGAGATAATAATAACGGATTTGATAATTAAAACCAAGATTTAGATAACAAAAATATTTCAGATAAAAAGAATAAAAATTTTGAGGCTGCAAATTAGTTAGATGATAATAATATGGATGATGTTGTTAGAACAGACAGAAAGAAAAGACCTAAATGTTGGAACACAAATTTGATAATTTAATGAAAAATTTTAATTTTGTTTGATCCGAAAATTATCACTACTTGTATTCCAAAAGTATACATCAAAACAAATTATTGTATTGATTTTTTTAGATGATTTGCTAATATCAGAGATAGGGACAAGCTTCAACAAACTTCTAAAGCAAATTTTTGCATGAAACTAATAAAACTGTTCGATAAGTTCGATATCGATTCACAAATATCGTTATCGTTAACAGTTTTATTAGGAAACATGAGAAAAAGGATCAAAGATTGCCAGGTAAGGCTCTATTAATCCACAGAAGATTCTAAGAGTATCCAGTAATCTCTTTCTACTATAATACGATGACCGCTGTTTCTAGAGTACACACCTGCAGCTAAGAAGTTGTCGAGTGAATGTAAAGACAGTGATATGTTTATAGAAAAATCTGTATAAATTATAAACTTTGCAGAGTCAAAAGTAGAGCGATTAATCTACATTTTTCATCTATGTCTATCAACCAGAAATTAAAGAAATAGGTTTTTTACCGGAGGAATTATTTTAAGGCTTACAATCCAAATGCCTCAGAAGATTAACATTTCGCTATGCTGTACATCATAGTATACCGCATAATTTTAGAAAAAAGTCACATTTGACCGGAACGTACTGTACTGTAGTAGTGAGCATACACGGTATGTATGTACATTATCCATTGATCTAGAACTATGAAATTTGACAAGCAATATCGTCTTAAATTAGACTATTATTGTTCCTAACAAAGAGAGTTACGAAAATGTTACGTGAATTAATGACACATAGGAAATGAGATCGATATATAGGAAGAAATTGAAAAAAAAGTCTGATGGATGACACCATGGAGGGACAGCATAGAATCGACAGCAGGAGCCGGCGCAGGGTTCAATAGACGGATCGGATCTTTGGAACGTTGCTTAAGAGGATATCGAAGAAACGTTGTTATAGATGCTATGATATATGCTGACGATATAGCGACCTTTATTGCAACACGGGATCTATAGCTGACTTAGTTAAAGTTCGAGTGTAAGATGAGCAGTTTCAAATAGAAGGCATAGCCAAGTATCATGAAATGAATGCTGATAGAAAGATGAATTTCAGGGAACAGATTCACTTTGCGGATGACAAAAGTCTCAACGAGTGTTGCCGCTCTAAGCAGTTAGATTGTCAACGTCAGAGGTGTGGACCGAAGCCACAAAAATATGAGAAAGACATTTAAATTACCTTCATCCTATCGGACGATCTTGGAGCCAACTATAATGGTAATTGCAGAAATTAGTCCGGTGAAACTTTTTGTTTTCGAAAAAAGGTCATTATACCTACCAGGGGTGAGAATATCACAGAAAGAAAATATTAGCACAATAAAAGATTGGCAAAATTCTTAGCAGCAATATCAAAGAGGAAAGTGGGCGAAGCAATTGTACAGTGCATGCAACCTTTAAAAGAAAGGAACCGTGACGAATTTGGGTGTTATTTCTGTTCGGACATGAGTATTTTGCCCTCTACTTGCACACAATAGACAGGTATTCACCTTAATGCCCCTACTGTGATGGAGTGCAGTACACCCTTTTATACTATGAGCGATAGACAGTGACAGAGGCAAACTGTCAGCATACATTACCATGGTGAATATTTCATGAGGAAAGAACCACCGGATTATAAAAGAGAAAAGAAATAGTTAGCCTTAACGGCGAAAGAAGGAACTTAACCCGAAGTATATATTGAAAAGTTCCAGGTTGGTATTCGGATGAAAAGGCAGAGGTTTTAGTTGGTAGGGGTAATGATGAACACCAAAACTTTGTGCCAAAATATATTTCCTTCACTGGAAAAAAATCTCCTTCAATAAAACATTTTTTCATTGTGTTAAATGAATTGCAATTACAGAATTGCATTTTCAAAGATTAGAGTAAGATTGGTATTTTGTCATAAATGTTGCCATGATACAACTAAAAAATATGATAGTTATGACTTTTTGCAATCACATTAAAAACAAAACAATATATTGTTATTATTTTAGGACCAGCTTGTGGACTATAACAGTTTATCGACCTTACAGTGGTTTTAATATTATAATTAACATATTTGGCACAATTACAAATTTGATTATGTTAAATTTTGATTAAGTATTGAACAATTATTGAATAAAATGCAAATTCGTGGAAAATTTGAAATTAATAACATCATTTCATTCAACAATAGTTTAATGTTGACACAATATCAAATTAAATTCAATGACCTCTATTACATCATGTTTTCAGCTTTTCATCGGGTGCTTTATAATTTTGGAAAATTTTGTTAAACGAGTATTTAACAAAATAAAAAGAATTTGTTATTGCTAGTCACCTGGACCTTGTAATTATAGGGGATCTAATGGCCTTTGGCGCGCATGGGAATTATATTATTGGCGCGAGAGGTAATAGGTTTTAGAGGAAATGTTGTTATTGACCGGAGTTGTATTAGAGCGAAGTGGATGAAGAAGGTGTTTCCAAGTTGCCGGAAATCTCTGGTTATCGTCACTTGTGTTCAGACAGTTTGGATGTTTCTCTATTTCGATAGCTTCTCTAATGATCCTGGACTCGAAGAAGCGGAGTGGGTCAATAGCTTTGGTTCTATTGAAATGGATTTTGTATCTGGTATGGACACGATGCTGAGCAAGGGTGAAGGAAAAATTGGAATTAGTGACAGACAACAAGTGTTCCTTGGCTCTGAGAGAAGTACGTCTATTTGTCTGGCCTATATAGGAACGGTGGCAAACTAAGCAGGGTGTTCATTGGATATTAGGTCTTTGACGGATCTGATTAGGTGGGAGAGGTTCTGAGGAACAGCCTTTGTTGATCTTTCAAACCAGTGGAGAAGTATGGGGGAGTTTGAGAAAAAAATTTGTGGGGGCTGCTAGAGATTTGGGATTTGTTGGTCGACTGGATTCGTCAGTCAAGGAAAGGAAAAAATTTGAAGTATCTCTTCCATGGGACCAAATGACAAAAGTGTCAGCAACATATCGTAGCCAACATCTTGGTCAGATGTTTGGCCAGGAGTTTGGTGGAACTTAAAATTGATGTAATGGAAGATCGAATTTGTGAATTTTCGGAAGACCGTATATACGAGGAATGCGGAATGATTTTTCTCCAGGCATGATTTTGGCTTTGATGTTGGAAGAAAGTTTGGATTTATTGTCTTCTCTAGATATGTGGTGGGGTCATTGGGATCAATTCCATAATCGAAAGTATTGAGAAGATCAATATAAGAAGATGTATTGAGGACGACGGTGGCATTGCCCTTCTTGGCAGAGAAGACTACAATATCAGTCCTGATATATCAATACCGAATATATACAGTAAAGTGCAAATGAAAGGAATAAATTCTTTATTTTGTAAACCGATGACTTTAAGAAAAAATTCGGCTGTTGGTGAAGATATATTTTTATTTTTGACATGATCAGCTGATAGTTGATTTGCGTATTGTCACAAATATTATAGATTAAATTTCAACTCAATACCAAGAGAAAGTTTATATTTGGTCGGTAATAATAGGTAATATCAGACCATACTTCTGCGAGAAACCTTTCCATACAGAGAAATTCATGTCCCCAATAAGATGGTATGCCTCCAAACTATGCTGTTTTGGTGCGGAACTATTGAACGCTTCTTTCCAAATCGGTGTATAGGTCGAAAAGGAAAGACGGAATGGTTGCCTAGATCACCTGATTTGACTCCTCTTGATTTATTTTTATGGGAATACGTGAAAAGTGAAGTGTATCAAGATAGTCCACTAAATATCATTGAACTAAAAGAAAAGAAGTAACACAAATAATTTTGGAAGTTAAAGAAGGTTCGAGAAGAGTTCACGACATGTCTTGTTGCATTTCAGCTTATAATGCTCTTTCCATGTCCGTCCTTCGCTCTGATTAACGAAGCTAAATCGTCAGTTTATTTACTCTTTACGGTAATATATGATCCCTTTTGTAGGTATCTTGCTCTTTGGTGTAATATTTGTAGAACACTGTCTATACTGATTATCTTTTGTTATCCGTATTTAACCGTAAATTTCATTAAAACAGTTCCGTCGCTTGTTTGTGTACTATGTAAGTTGTCTAATGTAATTTTGATTTCAAGAATTCAAGAATCTATGCATTCTACTTCTATCTTTTGTATCATAATCTTGCTTAGAGTCTCTAATCATATCTTGTGGGCTTAGATTTTTCTCATAACATTTTTCCATTATATTCTTGAAGGCAAATAACCGATCTATTGTTTCACTTTCTTCCTACCACTATTTTTCTTGTTAATCGTTCAGTTTGTTTCCCACAATTCTAGTTAAAACTTTGTACATCCAGAATTAAAACTTATCAATAGGAAACTGAAATGTATTTCAAATTTACTTTGGAAAAACCATACTAAAAATGTGCATACGTAAATGTATTCAAAATCATTTATTATTCGTTGAATTTATTCTACTCGTGTTGATAATGACTGCTTTGTGTTTTCTTGACTGTTTTCTTCCCAGTACTATTAAATTCAAAATTTTAAATGGACACTAAACAGCAATAAAAAACTGTACTCATGTAATTTCCGTACCTGATTGGAACTTTAAATACAACCTGTGAAATATTTCATCCGTAATTACGACCCCTTAAGCTCTTTTCAATTTATTCACATTCCATTTACAGACGATATAATTAAATGTAAATCTCGAACAATATGTCGAGGATCATGTTTGCAAAACAATGAAGAAAGACGTTCACAAGAATTGTTTTTGACGTTGTAATGAACAATCATTATACCAATACTCTCTTCACGAGTGCTATTGTAAACGGAAAAGAATTGCCTATTGTGCTATAATATAACTTCAAACTTTTATTGTTCCCCCTTTAAACGATTGAGATCAATGTAAGTCATTTAGTGAAGGTAACATATCTTTTTTTTATTTCATTGAGGCATCACATCAAATATTCTGTTTAAATATAGCGCCATTGAAAGCTCATAACATAATTAATGATCTTTACAGAGAAAATATTGATCCAAAATATTGACAATGATGTGAAATAGTGTGACGAATTGATGGTAGAATATGTTAGTTTATTAATGGATTTCTGCAAATCTTTGTCTTTACATAATAATATAGCATCTACTTCTGGACTAAATACAAAAAATAGGATTCAAATAGAAATTTGAGATATTTTAATCAAGTTTTTCCAGTAAATTACAATTAATAACGAACAATCACATAATAATTGAATTGAAAGTTAACTGTAGACAATAATATTAAGAACAACTAATAACTGAATGATATATTTTTGATTCACTTCGCAATGTAAGTTTGAAAACGCAATTGTTGGGTTGACTTATGTCAATTTTCGATTCAGTCACGTTTTTGTCTGTTTTATTACCAGATAGAGCTTCATATAAGTGGTGAATATATACAGTGCTTTTCAGATAAAAGTATCCACATTTAATAACTTTTGTAATACTGGTATTTAGAAAAAATCCAAAAACACGTCAATTTATGTTGGAAGGAGCAAGCATTATGGCTTATTTAAACTTACTGGAAAAGCCACCCCCTCACCCCTAGCAGCATCCCCTTTATTTTTTTAAATTACTTTTCATATTTTTTATGTAAAATTTGGATACTCCTCTTTGAGCTGATTTTAAAAATGTATAATACTTGTAGGTTAAATTTTTCTTTTAAGAGCACAAATTTTACTTATTATTTACTTTCACCTTATTTGCCTGTACTAAAATGGGTTGTACAACAGTTCAAACTCTTTAATCTTTTTAACTGTGCTATTTATTCTACTTAAAAAATCCAAACAACAAAAAACTCTACTTTTTATTAAAGTTTGACATTGTCAACTAGAATTTGTAGTCACTATTAATAGTGTAATTTGATACATTATTTATTTTGTTTCTCTGAAATGGTTTACTCTTTGCAAGAAAGAATTGAAATTGTAGGTTTATACTACCAAAATAATAATTGTGCAAGAGCTGCTGCTATAATATTTAACGAATTACATGACGGAAGACATGCAACTCATAAGTATGTAATTCAACTGATGGAGAAATTTACCACAACAGGGTCTGTTTGCAATAAAGTGCATAAGCGAGAGGGACTCGTAAATAACGAAGCAATCCAAGTGGCAATTTTAGGGCAAGTCAGCTTAGAGGCTCAACAACCCCAATCGTTGTCAACAATAAGTAGAGCGATCGGTGTTTCATCTTCTACAGTTTTCCGAGTTCTACATAAATTCAAGTACCACCCATACAAAGTTAAGTTGGTGCACGAGTTGAATGAAGATGATTTTGATCGTCGTCTAGAGTTTTGCGAATCAATGACGCAAATTATCAATAACAATCCACAATTGTTAAACAATATTTGCTTTTCTGATGAATGCTCATGGTCATTAAATGGCTTAGTAAGTAGGCATAATTGTAGATATTGGGCTGAAAGTGATCCACATATTATGCGTGAATTCCATACACAACATCCCCAAAAGTTAAACGTTTGGTGTGGTATCCTAGGTGACCACATTGTCGGACCTTTCTTCATCAACGGAAATTTAAATGGTGAATCATATATTGAGTTACTCAGGGAAGGGGTTGACCCACGTATTACAACAATAATAGAAAATGATGATAACCTTTCCGAAGATTTACTGGTATTTCAACAAGACGGAGCTCCCCCACACTATGCTATGCCTGTCCGACAATTTTTAAACGAAACATTCCCCGCTCGTTGGATAGGTAGAAGGGGGCAGATGATGGAGTGGCCACCTAGGTCACCGGATTTAACACCCCTAGACTTCTTTTTATGGGGGTATTTAAAAACAAAAGTTAATGCTACCCAACCAGAATCTCTGGATGATTTACGAGAGAGGATAGAAAATGAATGTCGACAATTAAATCCAGCCGTATTAAGCAATGTCAGAGAGGCATTTCAAAATAGATTATACCATTGTATGGAAGTGAATGGTACTCATTTTGAACACTTATTGTAACTTCATAATAAATAGCACAGTTAAAAAGATTAAAGAGTTTGAACTGTTGTACAACCCATTTTAGTACAGGCAAATAAGGTGAAAGTAAATAATAAGTAAAATTTGTGCTCTTAAAAGAAAAATTGTTTATCTCATAAACTAACCACTTTAACCTACAAGTATTATACATTTTTGAAATCAGCTCAAAGAGGAGTATCCAAATTTTACATAAAAAATATGAAAAAGAATTTAAAAAAATAAAGGGGATGCTGCTAGGGGTGAGGGGGTGGCTTTTCCAGTAAGTTTAAATAAGCCATAATGCTTGCCCCTTCCAACATAAATTGACGTGTTTTTGGATTTTTTCTAAATACCAGTATTACAAAAGTTATTAAAGGTGGATACTTTTATCTGAAAAGCACTGTATAACAGTCAAATTGGTCTCTTGATACTCAACTACTGTTATTAGTTCCTTGTAAAATTCGTGAAGCACAATTTATTTTTGTGTTGAAAGAATTGCTTATATATCCTTCGGCAACAGCAGTGGATTTCCATCCTCCATGTTGTTTCAATTGAGGAATTTCTCCACTCGAATCAACTAGATGCGATGCCGAAGTACGTCGAAACGTATGACATGTACATTCTTCTAGATGCGTTGAACTTATATATTGCGCAATTCACGATGGAATTTTCGGATAAGTGTTATACCATCAAAAAATGGTTACTGGTTGCGTTTTTCGGTCTCAGATTGGCATATTTTCTATAAAAATGTATAAAATTCATGATTGAACTGGTTTCTCCAATAACTGTAAAATTCCGACTTGAATGCGTTTTCGAATCTGGAATAATAATGAGTATAAACTCCCCGTCTTTTCAATGTCATCAATTTTCATTTTATACAATTCTTCTCTTCGACCACCTCCAGCTATTTCCAATATTAATGTATCCTACGAATTGATAATTGAAGTAACAGAAAACTTATTTAATATTTAAAACTTTTGACCTTAAATATTCAATATTTGTCGTCTGGACAACTGATTTTCGTTTTAGAAATGCTTATAATTAAGGTTGCTTTTAAATTAGAATAGCTGGACGATAGTGTGGAGGACTTGAATTTTTCTTCAAAATAAGCTCGATTTCTCTAAAGCTGTGAATATTATTTTGGTTCCGCCATTCCATAAAAGTGTTATACTCTTTTGCATTCTTCCGGCAACAAATTCAATATTGTCGCATTTTCTACGATTTCTTCAGGAGTACATTTTTCAATCTCGCAATCTTCATTTTCCATCTTATTAATAATAATAGAAAGCCACTACTAAATTAAGACAAATCGAATAAGTGATTAGTGTCAAATCATTTCATGTGCTATCATCTCAAAATCCAAGGTGACTATATTTTTTTTAGTAAAGGTGTAGACGAATTGCACATAAACAATCGTTTTAAGGGCTACAAACCGGTGAAATACAGGGTATTTCGAACATAGGACGTAGAAAAAATTTCTACATTTCTGTCGGATAATCGAGTATTTTCTTGAGGTGAGTTTGATGATATAAGGTAGAGTATTGTCTGCAGCCAATTAGGAAGTGCTTACCAGATACATACTACTTTGGCAGACATGACGACTTTCTGACGACATCAAATAGCCGTGGTTTTGTATGATTGATGCGGAGTCTTCTTATTGTCATAGCTTCGGTCCTACATAAAAAGGTTAAGAGCAGACGAGAGGCAGATAGGTGGATGTTTTATAATTCTGTAGTACTCTTGCTTCGTATACCGCGCCAAGATTCTTGGATGAGGTTTTTGAGGATAGCCTTTTGTTCATTGAGAAGCTGAACTACGATAACAGAAAAAAAAATTTTAATTCAAAGAATTTTTTGAAAATGCACGGCGACCGATGACATTTTTTTATGTCCAAAACCAAAGGATGGATTTATCAAGCTCTCAAAGAGCTTGCTGAACGTTGGGTTAGAACCAAAAAATACGATGGGATGTACCTTGAGCTCTTGGGCTTTCTTTTCATATGATTAATCAATGAACATTGAAAACCTCAATGAAATAATGATAGTTTAGTTTGCCACAGAATTTACTTTTTATTTTCTAATAACTCTCATAAACTACCAGTATAGCAAAAATATCTGATGTAATATCAGTATTTTAGAGCAGAACCAAGTAAAAAGAAAAATGGAACTATTTCACTTCATTTTATTTCACTATTTCTATCGTGACATAAACGTGAGGACTTCTCTAATATGCGCTTCATTCATTTGTAATAACTGATCGGGGACATTATTTGTATAATTATTCTTCTTATAATTTTTTCGAAGAACAATTTTTGATAACTAAACTGCACGAATTCATGAGCAACTTTTGATGATATTGATGGAGACAGTTCAGAGGATCGGCAATTTGGAAAATATCATTCTCACCACCGATCAAAGTGAAGAAACTATTGTTTCAAATATACGAAAAGAACAAAAAAGAAAATATGTCGCACGAAAGAGTTACACTCCATGAAAATTGGAGACATAGATTATGAAAATAAAACTCTTATAGTCAATATACCTATCATCTAGATCGTTCACCGTGTCAGGTGTTTTTAAATCTAAAAGACGGTTGCATGGATTCTTCATTTTGTCAACCATCGCCAAACATTTGTGTATGCGGGGGTGGAAATCAACAGCAATTGTGAATGTTACATCGACAACTATATGAATAACCAGTTAGAGCGACGTACTAAAAATTAGGCAAATAATCCACAAGGATAATTGTACTTTACAAAGTGTTAAAAATGTTGGATGTACTACTCATTCAATATGATGAGTAAAAAGATTCCAGCTGTAACTTATAACTGTAACTCCTATATTAATTATGATTATCATGTTGACAAAGCTTTGTTACCCATAATTATATTTACGCAATTTTTGAATTATATTGTTACGAACTCATCTCCGCCCTGGAGCCGCTTCTGCTTGGATATAATAGAATTCGAATATTCGGCGAATGCGCCACTTTTGTTGAAATACCCGGAATTTGTTTCTATATCTATGTCTATATATTTATTTATTTTGTTTCTTAATTTTTTTAGAGCTTTTGGGATATGTATATATAAGGAGTTTGTGTAGCGCAGTTTAGTTCAGTTTATAATGAATAGTTGTAGTGAACAATCCGAAATAGAAATTAATCGAAGAATTTAAATAAATTATTTAAGCTAGTTAAGTGATATTGTTATGTGAATTATTATAACTTACTTAATTGTGGTGTAGAGTATTTGAACAATAGCTTCAATTCAAAATACGACTAGTCCGTTCATACTTGGCTATGATCATTGGCGATTGAGGCATCGGTCTCTTCTTCAGGTTACCATTGACGCCAGGTCATATCTAAACAACTAAACGTTTCATAGGCACTAATTATTTTCATCTTAACTACCTAAAAGCAAAATCTACAATTTCACTACCCTACTTAGTTCCGGTAATCATCCTCTTAACAGTTTCCTTAAGACGAATACTATACTAACAAAAAATTTTTGAAAAATATCAAATTATGTTATTATAATTTTTTTTTTCAGATAGTGAAAAACTAACAATCCAACGATCTTCAAAATGGGGAATTCCTACAAGGAATTTTTCTTTGTAATGGTTATAGCAATCGTGGTGTGTGGCTCGGAGAAGATACTGGAAAACGAAAAGCTGGATAAAGGTGAGTTTTACGACTTGCATGATTCAAATAAGTATTTTTATGTGATCCTGAATTATTACAACAAAGTTCACAGGTAGAAGTCTAATATTACTAGGTTTGATTTAAAAGCAGTTACAATTAGATTTCGATAATTGATACTTGAAATTTTGTAGTAAGTTGCCTTCCTCCAGATCTGTCCAATTAATTGGTTATCTCGAAACTTGACGGAAAAATCTCCATTTTAAATTATGTATACTGTCTATTACTACACACATTTAACCATTTTGGGGGGGGGGGGTAGTGTTTACTACCTATTATGATTTTGGTTACTTCTCTATTAATCAATTCTCTACATGATTCTATTACATAACGTCAAAACTGTTATTATGAATTTCATGAATTTAGAGTAACTTTCTCTAGTACTTTTCTCACATTTTCAATTTTCTGTGAATTAATAAAATCTCAATGAACTCTGGTGGTTAATTAAGTTCCATCAATCTACGATATAAGGACAACAAAATGCCCCAATAATTGTTGGATTTAGGTATCAAATGGAACCAAAAAAACTTTCCCAATAACTTCATGGGATAAAATATTGAATTAGGAGGAGGAGGAGTTTTGAGAATGCCGTGTTATTTTAGAAACGATTGCACACTATCATAAATGTTGATTTCAAATGGTTTTGAAATATGATAGATGTATAAGTGTATACTTGGATTTTTTGCTATTCTGAGAGTAGGAGGAATTTGGTTTTTTCTAAATATATCACATTGATTTTATTGGTTTTTCGAATCCTTAATGAATACTGAATCGTCTTTAAGATGTTATCTACACCTAAGGGCACTTAAGTATGAGTTATTTGTCATTCTTTGACTTTCCTCTGTTGTCTTTTATTGCTTCACCTTTTTACATTAATAATTGTTCTCTTACCAATCAATTTTTGAACTTGTCTTCCTCTGAAGTTCTCTGTAATAATCATTGTTCATTATTAACGATCTTCTTTTGTTCATACTATGAAACTGTGTACTATACTTCCTCTTTGCTTTTCATAACAACGTTTTGTTTCCTTTCGTTATTGCCAATTTAAAGTTTCTACATGTTTACCACAAATACGTGTTTTTATGTATCTGTATTTTCTCTATTTACGTCTAATTCATGGCTTCTGTAATTCGTTTACGTCAATTTGATATGCATTTTGGTAGTGATAGCATAATAATTTGAAACAACATCATGGAAAAGCTTTAACGTCCAAGTATATAGTCTTATCTATGGTAGCTTATAAAATGTTTCTCTCCTGAGAAGGTTATATTAACCTGCGTCCTTTCTTCTAGACCATATTATCCCAAATGTTGGTAGTCCATTTTCTATTTTTGAATTAAAGTCACCTCACACTACTGTGAGACATCTCCGTTATCCAGTATCTAATCTCGTCCACTGATTCTTAATTTTCAGTACATAATATTAATTTCTTGGTGGTTTAAACATGCTTGTAACGTTCCAAGTAACAATTTTCACTTAACGTGAACAACATTTGGCAAATACACAGTGAAGACGTTATATACAAAACAAAATTGTTTCCTTTCTAGTCTGTAGAATAAAAATTACTTGGAAAAATTATATCAAACATATGGATCGAATTCCATGATACAGAGCATATATTTGGTGACCTTATTTTGATTAATATCATAATCATCGTGTTTGTGAGAAAAAACCACGCTTGCGACTAATAAATTTCTTTATTTTAGAATTTACTGACTGTTTCACATGAAATGCATCTTCTCGTAATAAGAATCGTTCCTAATTTTGGAAAAGATACTAAAATTTCATATTTTCGAAGGAAATAAACTTCTACATTATATTTAATACCTCACCAGGGTCGCTTTTTGGTGCAGAATATTTTTGTTATCGAGGGAAATATTATTAAGACCTTACATTTTTTGGGTAAGGAAAATCTGTGACAGAAGCTTTATCATAAAACCAGAAATGAAAACACTTTTACCATTAGATAATCCTCTCAACAAACACTTTTCAACAATATATTTCAGTACTCGCCATGAATTTTCTTCTATATCTTCTATTACTAAGAAGCGATAATTAATAAAATGCAGTGGTTTTACAATATGTTCATAGTTCATACATATTCCAATAATTGTTATCAAAATTTCCTTCCTAATTCTAATAAAATAAAATTTCGTTCACAGTTTTTCTTCCAAACTAAATTGTCTACAAATTTTTAGTTACGCCATTAGAATTTTTTGATTATTTATAATAGTATAAATAGAAAG
Organism: Diorhabda carinulata; assembly: GCF_026250575.1. NCBI lineage: Eukaryota > Metazoa > Arthropoda > Insecta > Coleoptera > Chrysomelidae > Diorhabda > Diorhabda carinulata. The sequence goes on along the minus strand of NC_079472.1, from coordinate 47,353,103 downwards.
ATAAGTAATGGCATACTTCCTATTTTTAAATAAATCAAATTGTACATCCATATTGTTTGTTATTTCCGTGATACTCGTGCATAAATCATGCAGAATTTAACTGTTTATTTGCCTAGACCTGCGATCTTACAAGACAAAATCTAATGATATCAAATTGCACGATCCAGTGACCAGTCTACTTAACCTCCAGCTCTAATAACCTCAAATAACTCGTGCAGGATGTGTAAGATGGTAGGAGCATGTAATCCAATTCACGCCAAAATGAATAGGCTTTCATCGTTTTCGAAGGAATATGGATCCACAAAAATCCACCCCAAACATTGACTCCCTCGGATATCATGTGAATTGGTATCTCTCTCTTCTTCTTCTTCTTCTTCTTCTTCTTCTTTTTCTTCTTCTTTTTCTTCTTCTACTCCATTTTAGGCATTTCAGCATGTTCATTCATCGCAGCATGCCTATTGATGGTGAGATTATCACTCCATCTATTTCGTGGTTGCTGGGTGGAATGAGTAGCTCATTAGTAATGCTGCTGGTCCCAAGCCCGGATAAAGGAGGAGGTTTCCTAGGTTAGGTTAGCATCCTGCCTGAGGTCAAAAAACTCATATGCTCATAGAACAGCCTGCCTCGGAACCGGACTGAACAAAAGATGACGACACACGCGAGCAAAAGGACACAGAGATGGAAAAAGAAAATTGTACTACGATTTGCAACATGGATCATTAGATCCCTCAGTGTGTATACAAATCATGACGTGATGCTCAGCTCTTATAAAATTGGCCTTTCTAATTCTCTTGTACTATCTCACGGATGACATTGGTATTATCTGCAGGTATTATTTTTTCGGTTATGTACAGGTTATGGTTCATTGTTTCACCTGAACTGAACATTCATTTGGATTAGAGAATTTTATAATTTGCTCATATTGTTGAACGCTATAGGCATCCATTATGACCCAAGGCCAAGTAAAATTTGGATTTCGTGGCGGATGTGATAGTTAAAGACCGAGACGAAACTAATGATTTATATCACTTATACCAGATCATTCAAATTTCTAGCTGCTGGTTATATGTAGATCGGATAGCAAATGATTCTAGATCGAAAAAAAACGATAAGTAATTTTGCCTATGTGTCGAGAAAAAATATGTAAGTAATAAAATTAGCCCACCCAAAGGATTACACAACTTAACTTCTAATGACTCAATCGATTTTCAGAATTAATTCAAGTCATATTCATGACTGATTTACTATTGCAAAAAATTCAGATAAATGCAGAACATTTTTTTAATAAAGGAAATTTTATTGTATTTGCTTAATAATCAGCAATAAGTGAAACTTCGTTTCATAAAACAGTGACTGAACAGTAAGGCAACGATAAAGCATCACTATTTTATACAAAACAATAAACAATATTGTACCACGTCTGGTGATGTCCACAGCTTCACTACTTATAAATTAGCAGAATTAGAAGTTTGTTATCTATATCGAGATGGGAGTTTATGAACTGTGCGTGCGCCTTTATGTAGATGGTGTGAGTTGTAATATTTTTGTTCACGTATGTTCTCTCCATGTTAGTCGATTGTCAAACTGAATTTTCAAGTATTTGACGTCATGTACAGGTGATACAGAGCATCTCTCTATAGCCAAGTGTGCTATCGATATTTGGTCAATAAATACATTGCAAAGATTGAAAATATATCAGTCGAGTTCGGTCCTGTACTCAATCCGATTTCATATATGCGATTATTTTTCGAGATGGTCCAACCGTCGAAAGACAATGTATAAAAATTGAGTTGCCTTGATTTATGTGGTAGTAAAATGTAGAATTGTAACTTTTGCCTTTTACTATGTATTGCAAAATTATTTCCGGGAAATTTTCCAGAAAACAATTTATCGGATGCGCAATTCAGCATACTTCTTGCCGGAATCAGATGAGGCTGTGTCGAGAGCAGTCAACAAGAGTCATAAAACTGGATTAAAATATATATTTCGGAAGTATAAAACTTCTGTAATAACTTAGGTTAGATGAATGTTCTCAAATTTAATTTTATATCTCAAGTTTTCGGTAGCAAATTAAAATTCAATTTACATTGTTTGTAGATGGTATTTTCGCCTGCTTTGTTTTTGCTTCGGTCTAAGAATACTTAAAAATTTGTTGACGGCTAACTGAAAAAAAGCTGTATTGACATCCTAAATAAAACGTGCTTTACTTAATTTGATATCAAATTCCATACTGATGAAGATTCTGACCAGACTATATATATGAGTCAAATACATCACCTATCAACTGATTACGGATCCTAACCCAGAATTAGTTTCCAAATGTCGCGATAGATTTTCGGCTCATTAATAATATATAACTTCATATTTTTTCTAATTTTATACGAGTATTGTCTGAAAAGATTACGATTCAACAGAAATACATTGTTTTATAAAAAAAAATTGTGTGTGTGTGTCAGCTCCGACGCACGACTGGAGTTTACTCCTTAAGTTCGATAGTCTAACCAGACGCAAAAAGAGTTTATTTAACTTAAAAAAGATTGGTTGATTGTCAGAATATTTTGGGCTTCCTTCATTAATTTTTTTTTAATCTGTAAGCTCGCTGTCTCTCGGCTGGAGTTTTTGGAGATTTAGATGTTTTCCTAGTCAAAAAGTATTAAAAAAATTAGAAAATTTATAAATGTATAATTATAAAAATTTTAACCGACTTTAAGAAAATTGATAAAAAAAGGTTTTTATAAACATTTTTTTTAAATTATTATAATTAATTTTTTATTTAAAATATAATATTATCTTAATAATTAACAAAAATGGTTATAAAAAGATAATTATGTCACTAAATCTTTTACATACAATAATAAATAGTACATGAAAATTATTTAAATAAGCTAAAAAATAACTTTTCGAAAGAAAATTATATAAAAACATTTTTATAATGAAAAAATATTATCGAATTTTTATGATAATATTATCGAATTATTGACTACAGTTGTAAATATTTAAAAATTATTTATAAAATAAATCATAATAACGTGGAAGAATTTATAGACATCGACAAAAAAATTAATTTTTGGTAAGGTTAGAAATTTTCTATTTTATGTGGATGCGCTCGATAATCCATATTGGGTTAATTATCTAATTTTATGTGTTGTTTTCAAATATATATTTATATGAACTACATCGATAATTATTAAAATATTTAATAAATACAAATTGCACATGCTCATACATGTAATACATGAATTATAACGTACCTTGCAACCACGTGTTCCGACAATATCATCTACACCTCTTTCTTCTATAGTTATTTGAAAATACTTTCAGTTCACTTTAGCGGAACACAATGATAGTAAAACTTCACATTGACAGCAATATAAGTATGTTGACACTGACAAATTAGAAAGTTGCGCATCATAGGATGCGCACCAAAAACGTAACGAGGTCATTCATGGATAGATTTTACTCCTCACATTTTTCTCATACCGGGCCCCTTATATATGCAAATCGATTCTTAAGGAATAAACTCCAATAATTACCATTTTTCGACATAAGCTCCTTTAAAATAATAAAAAGCCAAAATAGATGTCTGGTATGCGATAACGTCCTCGTCCGACAAAAATGTCTCTCATGCAAATGAAACTTTGAAGCTGGGAAATAGGAAAAAGTTGCTGTGAACCATATCTTGTGAATAGGGTGTTGAATTTTAGCCACCAACCAAAGTGAGAGGAGGTACTTTGTCCTACTTGAAAAGTACTTCCTTTTTCCTCAAACGAAATAGCTTTTTTACAATTTTGCTCTTCGCCTTATCAAAAAAATGTGGCACAATCCTTTCCCCTTATTATTTCACGACTTTGAAGAAATCGTCATTTCCAGAGCAGGTTCGCCCTTTCCAATCCCCTGTCGTAGCAGTTTTCTTTTTTATATCAAGAGTCTTCTATGTTTCCATGCTGAACCCAACGATCTCCATGGTTTTCCGATTATTTCGCTGGTTGTCGTAGTTTTTAGCTGGTCGTCATTAACCTGATTCAGCTGTCCAAAATTTTACGATCGTAAGTGATGCTTATGAGAACTAATCAAAGAGACACAAGTACGAAAAATCCAACAATTTTTGAACAACTGTGTACGTGATCCAGATTACTTAGGGAACATATTCAGGAGTTCCGATCATAGTTTCCGAGAAGCACTCTAAACAGACAAGTCTATGTCTGTATTTCATAATCATATTTGGGGTAAATAAATTTGTACTTCAGTGAATTGAGAGTATAACTATACCCTGCGGAACGATAGAAAAGAACATAGGATTTTTGCTACGTGTATGTCGAATATTTTTCCCAATATAAAACAAATATAGCGAAATTTCATTACAATTTAAAACATATTCCGTATTTCGTATTATTACCACAATAATTGAAGCGTTTGGTCCTCCAATAAACCTAGATGGTTCTATATAATCACCCACAAGTGATGACTATCTGTTTATACCGGTCAATCCACTGCCAGCGCTATGATTCAAACTAAGAGACGTAGGTAGTAATTTGTTCACTATATACTCATATTTTAAAGTTTTTCATGGTTACAACAGTTTGAGTTTCTTTCAAATATTCAGAAAAAGAATGAGGTGAATTCATAGTAACAGAGTGATGATTATCGTAAATACAAATATTTCTGATGCCCTATCTATTAAAAATGAAACCTAAAGCTATGAGGATAGAAATACATTGCAATGGACTTGCAAACTAATACGAATTCAATTCAAACAGATAGTTGTATTGTTTATAAATATTTAAGACAGACATTTTCACAATTGTTGTAGAGTGACATAGTTCACACTTTATTAAATTATACGTCAAAAATAAAGTTTTCACGAGATTGGGGTAATGCACACATAGTTACGAGAATCCTAATTTATTTAAATTAATTTGAAGAAGAGTTTTCGTATCTGGCGAGTATCATGATCATATGAATGCAGCTGCAGAATCCCGCTTACCAGCGATCTGTGGAAGAACAATTTATTAATGGGATGAAGCACGGAACACTTATCATCATTGTCTTCATCGAGAACGTATTCTCACTTCGAACAGTCAAAAAGCTTAAATGCAACAATGATTGAGTAAAGAAGGAAGAAAATACGTTAATACTGCAGTGAAAATTTTCAAACTATATGGATACAATTCCACTCAACATGTTGTCGATGAAATTCGGTAGGTACCAAGTTTTACAACTGCGATCGTATTATTGCAACCTCACCCATATGGAACTGATTTGGACGCAGTCATAAAATCACGTGAAAAACTATTGAACCAATCATGCAGAGAACAATAATAGTAAAAATTTGAGTGGTAGAAATGGGCTGAATTCACCATTAAAATTTGATATTCATTAAATCTCATATATAGTTGTATGAATGGAACAAGTCACAATCACACTTTCAAATTATCATTCTATAAGAATATTATAAACAATATAGATCCCTGTGTCAGTGATGCTTAAGAGCGAATGTAATAAGTAATCCTCCTTTTTGTTTATTAGACTTATGTCTCTATCTTACAACTACCGTATATCACTCCCTCAAATCAAACACGTCCAAAAAACCATTACACAAAATAAGACTTCTTCATCATAGTCATTTATCACTAAATTAGTCGTTTTCAAGAAGGGAAATAGCCCTTTTGTTTACAACGGTCGCCAACCTTCGACGTCGGTAGTATAGTTCGGCGTCGCATGTGACATCATGCATCATTCCCGCTGTCAACCATATTAAGCCTTCTGACAGTCTCTAGAGTCAAGTTTGAACCTGGCAATGGTAAACTAATGGGGTTGTGTTGTTGTCTACCAACTGCATTTTTATAAAAGATCTCCGGTCTTCACTGAAGGAGCGAGGATCTTATTACTGAGAGATTACGCAGGTCCGGATAAGGAAAATCGAATATTGAAACAAATATTGAATTGTACAGTTTTTTTAACACAAATCATTACAATGAAAAGAGATTCTCTCCATTTTTTACATATTACTTTTGCTTCTTGATGCATAAAATTTAAAATTAACAAAAATCATCATTATACAAATTTTAGAACGTCTTACGTGGAGTAGTATCAATTATTACAAGACATATTTTTGTTTGCAGCAGAAAAACACACAGATTGAATATTATAATTGAAATATGTGAACATTTTCTTGATTTTCTCTTCTTCTCGCTGGAGCATTGGCTAGAAACCAGAGAAAAATGAAAAATCTTATATAACATCAAAAGTTCAAACTGGAAGTAGTGAGAACAACGGTAAAAATGTTGAAAAGAAGTAAACTTAGTCATCAGTATAGGATGTAGTTGTGATAACATAGATGCTATTATGCCTAAGAGTCCAATTGTTAATTACTTTGAAAAAAATTTTAAAATGCTATTTTCTTGTTACATATGTTGACGAAAAAAGAATTATAATGCACCTTCACTTTCGTCTGGTATTTTTACAAAAAAAGCAAACTGTTCTACGATTTATTAACTCATCCTCCATATTCACGTGATATGGCTCATTTCTTTATCGTTAATAGGAAATTTTGTACCAGTTACTTGTTTATCCATCTAATATTATGTTTATCTAAATTACTCTGCTAGGTACGTATATCATCCAATTTATTCCATCAGTATTACTATTCCTTTATTCTTATTTCATACTGTTCTTCACCTCTGCTGTTTCCCATCTGCTAGTTCCGTATATTGTAGAGACGGTCCGAGTCTAACAAGATTCTATCAGAAATATAATTCTATTATAGTTAGTAGTTGTTTCATATGAAGCTACGAAGACGTTTCTGATAATTTCTAACAATTTTTATACTTTGATTTCGAGCAAATTATCCATCAGATACCAATTTTAAAACGAATAAACGGATTCGAGTCACAGAAATTGTATCAAAAGCCAATGGTTGTGTATTATAAACCCGCAGGGCAGAATAAATAATTTTTTAAAAGCTGTTTATATCACAGAAAATTCAAATGTCTACGGACCTGCTTTAAATATACGAAAACTTTCCCCTTTTTAACTGCCAGTCCATGTTGAATTATATATGCAGTTGGATATATTTATGTATCCTTTTTCTAGAAGCTAGAAATGTAATGCAGGGGTGGAAATAATCCCATTGTGTGTTTCCACTCTACGAGGTGATTCGTACTTGTATGTTAAATGGTTGTGATATATACCCAAACTTCTACTAATTTAGTGTAATTGTATCAAACACAAAATTAATATACATTGAAATGAGCTTCTAATTAAAAGGATTAAGTGATAAATAATATTTACACTAGGATTGAGTAGAAGTAGGAATAGAATGTATAAAATGATCGATTAAATGTGAATGAGTACGCTGAATTATTCTTCAGTACTTAGTTCTTACAGTTTAAGATCGGGTTCCACACGACTATATTGAAAGAAAATTTCAGACATGGTTTATTAATGGTGCGCCACCGGCACCTCAAGTTTAAGTAAAACTTGGAAAATTAGCATGAACTCAGAGAAAACTAAAGCAGTGCTTATCACCAAGAGCAGGAGAGTACAGGAAGGCAACCTAGACATGCCGGTGATAAAATCACTATCACTATTCAGGATGGGACTAAAGATCAAGCTCCTCATCATTAAGCCCATCATCATCAATATGTTATATACATTGCAACGTTGAGATACATTGCAAAGGGTCATTGAAAGAAGCTCCAAGCCCATCAGAACATTAGCATGAGGCCACCATTGAACTTCATTGAACAGAAGATATGAGGGAGCTGACAGACTATATCGATACGTTAGACATTCAAGACGAAAAAAATAGCTGGATTACAAGAAGCAGTGAAGACACCAAACAACACCATACATAAAGAAACAACCTAGGATCTTCTTATGTGAAGTGCATCGAGTTACCCTGAAGAGGTTAGCTCCACATTTATATTAAACCTTTATAAGAAGAAAGAACAACGAACAACAAAAAAGACGATCCCATCATATTAGAGAGGTAGTGGCAGGAAGTTATTTCCGAAATATTCTGTTCAATCCCAGTGATTGATACTTTGAAAATTTGAAATGACAAACTAAAATTTGCTAAAATTGTCAGAAATATGATGTCGTATTGAGATATCAATGAAAAAATACAAGTATTTTATTTTCAACATGTCAAAAATGTATCAGCAGTTTTTAAAATTGACTCAAAAACTTATTATCAAGCTTAAGCTGAAACAGAGCTTGCCAATTTCCTCTCAGTTCGAAGAGACTGAATTCACTACAAACCTAACAGTTTCCATTGCTGTTGAATTTGAGTGTAAGTCATAAGTATGTGTAACAAAAAATCCATTTGCTTCTAATTTGATGATCCATTCACTATTTTAAGAACTTTTGCTCGAATTTCCAAATGAAAGATTTGTTTGTTTGAATGTAGAAATCGCTTTTGTTTAGTTGAGTTCAATCGATTTCGATACCACTGTATTGTTTTATTAAGTGAACAAGCAGAAATTATAAAATTTTTATAAATTTTGTTACGGTACTTCTGCTTAAACCAAAAAAAAATGGAGAGCTATCAATGGTAAAAACCTTTATGAAAGAATGTATTATACATAATTTTTAGATTTTCAGATAACAAAAAGTTCTATAGTATTTATTAATCCATTGGCTTCAAAATGAGCATGTCTGCCAAGGAAATTGCACATGAATTTAATTTTTCAATTTTTCAGTTTCAACATTGTAGTTACAAAAATTATTTAGATAAGCTAATTAATTCTCATAAATAATTTACATATCTACTTGACATAACGTAAATAACAGAAAGGACGAGGCCAAATGAAATAACTAGTCAAAAAGCACGTTAAATGTTCTAACAGGCACATGAAAAGTAGGGATTTACAGTGCACAATAAGAAATGTGGAAGCGATACGATGAGGCAGATGGTACATTCTAGAAAAAATAAATGTATCGATCACATTTATAACAAGAATATACTATATAATACTTTTCTCGTCTACCTCGTATTTTTTTGTATCTATATATCGAGTATGTTACAAAAGTTGTAGGACTAAGTTTCAGGTTACTCCCTCAGGTATTAAGCGTCGCGGCGGTGGACGCGGGTTGCCGGGAATGTTTATTACCTTCCATACTACAAACCCGGAATAGTTTAGGGAAAGAGAGTGGAGGTGAATTTTAGGTGTGGGATTGTATTTCCTCTCGTTCCAATGAGAAAAAATTCTGGATAATGGGATAGTGTCTAGAAATTTGAAACGGTTGTCGCGTATGAAAATTATTCTTGTAACTGTGAAAAGTATTCCAAAGCTTGAATATTTATGTGTTATGAAAAATATGACTCAAATGATTGAGTTTCATATTTTATATTTCAAGAGTGAACAAATGTTGAATCAGATATAGAAGTCAGCCAAAACAAGTTTATGTTTAGCATTTCAAAGTATAGTGTTAAATAAATTAGTGATTCTGAACGAGATCTTGAGAAAGTTAAATAACCATCTCGGGGGAAAACAATAAAAAACTTTTCAACAATCTTGGAAGTTTTCACAATTTTCATTAAAATTAACATCTCTCCGGGATAGTCCAACTTAAAAATGCCGCAACGTTATAATGAGTAATCAAGCGACCTCCTTCTTATTCCCAGAGGGATCATTTCATAATTCGAAAGATTCATTTAGTGCTAGAAAAAGAGTTGACTTGTAGTGTCAAATGAAAACCAAAACAAAAAGTATTTTCTCATATTGACGGAATAAATTTATTAAACTCGGGGAAATCAGAAAATTCGTTTGCTTATATTTTTGTCTACCATTTCCGTTCACGAAACTTCAAAGTATGAATGATTAAGAAGGAACTGAGGAACAATTAAGATGGAATTTTTGCTTTACTAATGACACATCTGTAAATAATGGCGCATTGAACAAAACCTCATTTGGTCAGAATAAAATTATCGTAAGCTACAAAGGTACAATCAGTGTCTGATAGAAGTAACGATGTGTAGATAGGCAATTATAGTTATTAAACCATCCAATTCACCCAGATGTGAGAATTCTGAATCTGTTATTTCAACTAAGGCTCCAATCAACAGTGCTCTTCCTCATTAGTACTGAGAAAATTGTATCCAAACCCACAAGCACACATAAAGTTCAATAGCCTAAGTAATTGATGTCCATCACACAAACACTCTCCCTATTAACTGTATCTGTTCATTCAAAAGGCAAGTAGAATCTATAGTCAGAGTCAATATCGAGAAATATTTTTTTAATAAGAGAGATTTATAATATGATAACACAAAAATGTATAATTCAATCACATTCCAGCTCACAAATAAGTACATTATGTCACAGCATAATTATCTTTATTATTGTTCCTTCTACCACTCATAGCAATGCTTATCTCAATGTGTGGAGTATTGCTTTCTGTTGTTCGATAATCCTTGAAAATTATTTTTCTTTGATAGATGATTCGGTATCTCATATACACTCTTCTCTTACCAAATAATCTCCAAAATCCATTCAACAACATCCTGCTTAAGACATTTTCGGAACCTTCCAATTCAAATGAACGTTATAATGTTGTCCTGTGTTCTTGTCTGTACTTGAACAGGATATTCTCATAATCAAAATCTTCTCAATCACTGAATTTAGAGTCACATATGTACTCGTATTAGTCTCGTAATATTCGTGTTTACAGAAATCTACTTCTTCTTTCTAGCTGCTCAACCATCTATCTTCTCTATATATTGCATCTTAAATCATAATTTACAGTTTTGGCTGTACTTTATAAATAAATATTCGTTAGTGTCACTGAACTAACTTGATTTATACGTCACTTATCTATTTCAATGTGGTGTATGTCTCATTTATTCTCGGTACACCATCTCCAAACTCATTTCTCCATTTCCAATTTGGTCTTCTGAGTAAAACAGCAAATACGTTCATTCTTCTGCACTCTTCTTCATCTATGATCACCTTCTGAAGAAGATAACTAGGTTATCGAACCGTCAGACAGTGTAATTGTGAGTGCGGGTGTAGTGGTAACGGAAAACAGTGTGTTCTGTCCAAATGAAATGTATACACAAACTAAAAGAACTCCCATCAAATATGTACATATATAAAATTATAAAAATCCAAATTCTCTTTTATTTTATTTAATTAGAAAAACCCTATACATGAGCTAGAAAATTTCCTTATTATTTTCTACTGAACAAATGTAGCTGAATCTCACATGAAAAAATGACTCTGTTCTGCCAATCTGGATCATATAGGGATGAAGATCGTTACAATTTGATCAATTATTTGAGTGTTAGTTGGATTGAGTTTAGTAGAATGATCGATATTGAAGAAGTCACTTTTCTATAGTCTATTAGTATTTAAAAATTATTGGTAGGGTTTAAAAGCTTATTATCATAAAAGATATATTCAATGAAAAACTCAGTTTTGTTTGTTGGCAATAGTTGCTAAAAGCAATGACAGAATCCATAGTTACTGTGCAATATGTATTTCGTATTAAGTTTTATAATGAGGGTTCTTGTGATAATAACATCGGGAGGTAGCATCAAGAATTTGCAGGTAGAAGAGTATGTAAGTTTATACAGCCTTGGAAGGCTAGTTGTGAATTAGCATTTCCTGCAGCGATTGTTTAGAACGTTTTCCAAAGACCCTTGTTAGCCGTGAGGGGCCTATTAACAAGTATCGTCTCCACATCGGACCTTTCCAATATAAGAAAAGTGATCAAACCAGCTGATGCAATAATTAATTATCTGTGCTGTGTGATTAATAATGTTGCTATCAGGTTTTGATGTAAGACTCTTTGAGCTGTTTTTTCGTTCTCTAAACCTATTATTCATAACTTAGTTGAGTGCAATGGATATTATTATGAAAAAGCTTAGCTTAGCATTTTGATAATAAAGATTATGATGTAGTAAGGATTGACAATGAAATCGAACACTTTCACATATTTTGATGAAATTTATGAATAACATAGTCAGGACAGTAGCTCATTCTCCTTTCTTTGATAGGTCACATTTTCTTCTGAACATTAGAAATTGTTAGAAGGACCATCGATTTAGAAGCGCCAATATTCTGAAAGTGCATTTATTCTATGCAAAATTTGAAAAAGTTGACATTGATAGCAATAGTAATAATACAGCAAACAAAATTAGTTATTTAAAACAAGTTTATATGTATATCAAAAGTTTTTTCTCTTGAAACTAGAACTAAACTTAAACTTCTATTTTTATACTTCATACGATGATATTACGTCAACCTACTTCAGGAGTTATCAAAGTACATTCGAGAATCGTACTTTTACCCAGACATTTGTTCCAATACATCTTCCCCGGAGAGTATACTTTGCAATATTCACGACAACCCCTATCATTTTGTTTCAGAAAACTGTTGTATTTCAACAATTCAAAAGAAAAATATTTTTTTCCAAAATAATACAAATTTTTAATGAAATACTTGGCATTCACAAACTACACCAGAAAATCAACACTTTAAAGGTGAAAATTGCCAGTTAAAATTTGAAAATCCTGCATTTTCGATAGATTTAATTCTTTTCAAAATTATTCTTTAGATTCATTTTTGACCATTATTAAAAAGGATAGAGACTGTGTGGCCGAGCTACATAAAATATGATTACATCAAAACTTTTTGAATTATTTTTAAAAATGTGAAAATATAATATCATTACATTACTTCACAATCTTAAATTAAATTCAAATCTGTCCAAAATCAATCAATAAAATCAATATAAAATATTTCATTTCATTTCCTTCCATATTTCATTTACAAATATTAGTTTTGTTTTTGTTTTGTATTCTATCTGATATTTGAGTTCTATTTTATCATATATATTCTTAATTTCTACAGTCTTTCTTTTTTAGGTACTTTATAAATATCCTTTTTTAACTCAATCTTTCCTGTTTGATCTTTTTGTGATTTTATTTGACATTTTTCTTTTCAATAAATGAAACTATATGAATAAACTTATAAGCTACTAATTCTTTTTTACGAAGACATTCAGTTTTATTTAATATTATAATATAAAAAAATTAAATTCACAGTCACTAACATATTTAGAGCAGGCTGTAACAACAATATCAACAGTTTATCTTTCACCATGTTCACAAAAATCTTTTTTTTTAATCATACATGATTACGAAATCCAAATAGTAGTGATATTATCAATTCGTCAGAGTTAGATTATCTCAACAATAAAAATGTCAAAATTAATCATATCACCAATTTTCTCAGAGGTACAGAAATACAGAAGACCAACCGATCAAACCAGACATAGCACTGAGTGAAACTACTTATTAAATGATGGTTTGGAGAAGGAAGTAAACTTTTTACTTGTCCGCCGCTTTCGAATCTTCGGTCTCTTTCCATATCGTAAACGATTAATATTTCTTTTGACTGCGAACAACTCTCTGCAACTACCAAGCTGGTGCAGAGAATGACAGAGCTAGCAGACCGAATAGTATAATAACTTATAATACAGTGAGGAATTGAGATTGTTCAAATACTCATAACGATACATGATATTAGATTGGTTATTGAGGTACATACGCATACACAGATCTGCTGGAGTTAAAGCTAGGACGGTATCTAATGGTATCTAATCAACACTAATGTGTATTCAAAGCTATATAACATCTGTCTGTTATATTGATGATGTCCTGCAAACAACTTCACTGCTTCATCTGAATAGACGTTTAGCAAGACAACGCATACCCACATATCCATCGTGTACATCGAACCTTAATGTTTTGTATAGTCCCCTCGATCACCAGACTTATAACCAACTATCCAATTCGTTAAATTCTCCATAAACTTTGCAATTAATTCACAAAGTTATAGTTGTTTGCAATGGAGTCTCAGAAGCAGACGTTTACCACCTCCTCTTGTCGAAGCCTAGATGTCGTCAGAAGTGTATTCAGCTCAGGTGTACATATTAATAGAATTTCTTGCAAATGTTAACATTCTTGATGTGAGGCTACCACATTCTCTAAGGCTTATCAAACCTATAAATACAATAATTATTTTTGAAGTATTCTAAGCATGCAAAAGCCAAAAAAATGATAAAAATCAAAATCATAATGAACTTCCAATCATTTAATACATAAAATGCCAAATTGATAGGGGTGCTTGATGTTACGTATCTTGTAATTCCATATTTAAAAAGATTTAACTTATGTTACTGGTGCCCCTCGCCAGACTAACCCTGAAAATTATGTACAGTTAGATGCAACGGCAATAAAGGAGCCTGCACAAAAAGGTAGTGAAGCATCGTCTGAAACAGTGGAAATTGCTTACAACTGCTCCAGAGAATATGGTTATCTACATGAGGCACTGTGTCATGATGAAGAATTAGTGTCTCAGGAAGGGGTAAACACTCAATGAATTGAAGCAACCAATTCGTTCGTACTTGCGTAGTCTTTATTTAAGAAGGAAAACATATCCCAACCATGTAGTTGACTATCAATGGCGAAAAATTGAATAAACATAGGTTTCAACAAAATTCACGATTAGGTTAGACTTGTTCAAGGAGTCGTTTCAAACTGTTTTGAAGCAATTCATGTTAAATTACACGACATCGTGCGATATGTTTCATTTTAATACCTTTTTTTGTCCAATTACAGCTGTATATTCACTCTTCTGTAAGACCGCCCTTTTTCATTCTCGCAATAAATGATTGAATATTTTGAATCCTCACCTCCAATTCAACTTACATACGAAACATCATCCACTGACATCATATGGAAGACGGTATAATATATATAAGATATATAATTTTCATATTACTGAAGTAGATGCATCCATGCTGCTAGAATTCCGGTATCTATTTTTCATCATCACTGTTCTCGATGACGTGAACGATCACTCAGCACATTATTTTTATCCCAAAATAATTGCCCCTAAAGCATCAAACTAATTCGACTGTTGGGTCTGCCTTTACTAAATTTTAACCCTCATTTCATCCTTTCAGAATAATACTGTATTATCGCGGTGCAAAAGTTGAACAGGATTTACCAGTCATTGACCAAAATATTCCATAATTCTTGTTTTGATAAGCACCACCCTACAAATTCACGCTATACTTCTATAACTGACCGTCAGTAAGCAAAATCTCCTGTACCAGAAAGGCTTTATCGCATTTCCGGTTGAACGATCAAAACGTTTGCAATTCTCATAGCTCGCACAATATATCAACGTTCATTATCTATATCCAGTTCAAAAATTTCTGTGTGTATGTGTTTCACACATGGAGAAGCCCAGAAAGTGCACTCCAATCAATTACAAAACGCAACCATGTATTTCTAATTCATAGAAAAGGATTACATCCGAATACATTCCCATCCCACATAACACTGACCTACGTAAAGACTAAAACCCTGCGAAACTATTAAGATGATTTATGTTAATCGGTATCGTAACACAAGCTTCATTCTTGGTTTGACTATGTAATCCACAATCATTTTATGCGATCAGATTGAAATATTTCTAATTTGTAATTTTCTTGTCATACAGGTTGAAATGCTCATTAGATTTTATACCCATGTATTTTTCCTTCAAAGAAATAGTGTAATTATATTAATTATAGGAATGCAATAAATATGAATATCGAAAGACTAGACCAGACTAGAAAACGTATAAGGAAAGTGGATGAATAAAAAAATTAATAGAAATAATTTTTTAACAATAGTTCAGGATACACCAGATTTCTCAAACATCTGAGAGTTTGTAAAAAAAATACTTCAATTTGATAGTCGACTACGCACATATAAAATAAAAACATTGTTTAAAAATAAATTTTGAATATTATTTCCTTCAAATACATCTGTTAAATGGATTAAATTCGCCTTGAAGTGAAATTAATCCTAAACATGAGTGACTGCCATTATAAATTTTGACATTTTTAATGCTGAATGTACTTAGAACATCTTGTCGTACGAGTGCTATTTGAGTTTCTACGATTACTTGAAACATTTATCTATGTCAAAAAATTGAATTATATCATTTTCATTCAATGATTTTCTATGACTTTCGACGTAAATCAAATCAACAGCAATGTCCCGAACAAAATATTCCAACTTCTGGTGATACAGCAACTTCTCGAGCCATCATGTTACGCTGGTTTTCCGAATTAAGTTGTAGTCGCTATAGGATGAATTTAGTCAACGTCGTCGTCCAAAATGGGCTGATATGCCAGACAGCATAGTTACTGTCCGTAAACTGATATTGCAAGATAGTCATGTGACGAATGCATACATTCAACAATGCATGAACATTTGGTTGTCAAAAAGATTTCTTCGCGTTGGATACCGCATAACTTGACACACGCTCAAAAGAACTCGTATCGATTGATACAAAGAAATGCTGGTAAAATCCAATCGGCGTGCTTCAAACGACGTACATAAGATCGTGATTGGCGATTTATTATGGGTATATACATATTATTCAAAAATTAAACAACTATCGACTGTATGGATCTTTCAAGACGAACCAAATCCAGCAAGCGCTCACGGACGAAGCACTTCAAAGCAAATGGTCGCCTGCTTTTTCGAAATAACTGAACATGACGCCACCGTTCCATTAGACTAACATATAACTGTCAATTTTGAATGGCACACCAGCTTTTGTTTGCCAGAAGTATTTGAAAATATGAGGGAAACCGCAGACGAATCATTTTCCATCTCGACAATGCCAACTCTCACACATCAGTTTAAGCAAAAACGTTTTTGAACATTCAAAACATGGAATTGATGGGTCATCCTACGTTTATTTCTTGTTTGGACCCAATGATTTCTTCTTATTCCTGAAGATCAAAAATAAAAAGTGAGGTCAACGTTTTGCTACAACCGAGGAAACGTTTGATGCGTTTAAATCAAATGTTTTGTAGATACCTTAAACAAAATGGAAAAAACTCATCGATAATTGATTCAAACTCATGCGAAAGGGTATTTATCCCCATAGAGAACATTTTGAAAAGCTATAGATTTCTATCGAATTATGAATATTCATATTTATTTTTCTATTTCAAAACTTAGCTAGCAGGCCTCATAATTGTCAAAATTGAAGACTCAATATTAAGCTTAAAAATATTTATTGGTATAAAAAATGTTCATTGCACTGTGAAAATTAAAGTTCTCATTATAATGAATTATTGAGGCTAAAGTGATCCGCACCTGTTTTCACAATAATTTTAGTATTTGTCATTCACCGTTGTTTTGAGTTTATTTCAAAAGTTATTGTCAACTTTTTGTTTCATGTGTGTTTTGTTTATTTTTCACTTTTTAGTTTCTTAATTGAATTTAAGCCACAAGCAAAATGTCATCCAGCATCTAAGGCAATATTAGTAATATTAATTATGCAGTCTGGATGAGAAGATCTACGTTTCTCTATTTGCAATGGATATCGTCGGTTTCATATTTATTTTAGTTTTCTGTGAATTTTAAACTATGTTCTCAAACTGCACCCATACAAGCTACAATCATTTGAAGAATGTGACTGTTAAAAGTCTCGGGCACATGAAATGCACAATCGAGTTACCCACTCTGACAACATCTATTTCTCTGATGGGGCCTATTATCATATTAATTGGTATGTGAAGCATCAAAATTGCCATTACTGAAACAGTGAGAAATCAATCTCACGTACATGAAACCAATGTATAGTCCTGACGTGACAGTATGGGCAGCAATCTCAACAGCAGACTAAATGGTGCTTTTTATTAAAAATTGGCGGGGGCAAAATATCACTTTATATACCAAACTATTTTTTGTGATTTTGGTAGGCTATTTTGACTTAAAAACTTCGAAAATGGTGAATTTTAGGACTTTGTATCAAGAAGGCCAAATTACCCCACTGTGGTTGTGAAACAGATATTTCCAGGCAGAGTGATTTCGAAGAGATGATATTCATTGTAGCCTAAATTTGACCCTTCTTGACTTTTTTTAGCATCAATGAAGGAAGTTTTCCATAAATTCCGTTCGCAGTTTGAGGAGTCTCGTCGAGGAGAGGGTCATCACTTATATGGTGTTATTCAAAAAAAACTTACATTTCCTCAGCTCTATTTTAACTACACTTTTGTAATTAACTTTCCAAATACGCACGTACTATTCTGCCACTCTTCTTCTAACCCACTCACCAATAATTGACGAAGTAGAAAGGAAAAGATACGTCAATGGTATTATTCGTAGATTAAGAGTTGTATGAGAGCAAAAAATAATAATTACAATAGGTATGAGTATTGAACGGTGATTACGTAAAAAATACTACGAAATAACAGAGAATTCTTCCAAAGAACGTCTCAATACACTACACACAGCCATGAATTGCAGAAGTTTGATCATAATTTAATGCTGAGAAAGGGAGCTCGATACCACGAAGGAAATAAATCTTCTGAGTAAATCTATATCAGACAACTAAATATAAATCGAAAGAATTCTAAATATCGTAACTATAACTGAAGATCCAGCTATCTTGACAAAAAAAATGAAAGTTTCGGAAATTGTTAGTAAAAAATGTTGTATTAACCTATCAACTTTAATGAAGTAGAAATGACCTCACATGTCAAAAATTAATGAAAATTCCGAGTCAATATGACCTATAAAATTTTAATAGCGGCAGATGAGTATGACGTCTGATGTGGAACTGCAGGAGAATATTTGTCATCTTTGAGGAGAGATATTCAAGTGGGTCCATTTCCCTAATGCCCTCGGTGTGATGAATTCCTTATCGATTACCTAACATAAATTCACAATGGAATGTTCGAATTGCATAACTTACCATGATAGAGCGTGTGTGGGAATAGTTTTGATCAACAGGTCAATCAAATAAGGTAGATTATTACTTGTTAGTGGACATAAGAATATTATGAATAATAGAAAATATTCATCGGGATAAATCTGATAAAAACAGCAATATAGAAAATCCGGCCCATCTGATTTATCTATTTTACATCTGCCGCCTATTTTATGCTTTTCTGATATTTTAATACATCCTCAAATGTAACAAATTGCTGCCGAAACTTCCATTCTGAGGTATCACAATCAAATCTGGAGGATACATTCCAATAACATCACAACCCCATTAAATTCAAATCCACGCCCAAACACTCTACTGCTACCTCAAATAATTCATTCATTGTCATTTAACCGATCTATGGAAGTTCCACAGTTCTTTATCGAAACTATTCATCTTTTCTCCATTTATATTAATTATAGAATAGAATCAACGTGGAAGTGAGACAGAAAACAATTTCAAACTACATAAACATGAACGTCAATAGAATTAGAGGAAGGGCGTATTACTAGATTATAAATGCCAAGAAGAATAGAAATCGAAATTAGAATTGCTAAAAGTAATAACTGTGCAGACAGTCTTAGAAGAATATTAACATCGAAAGAGATTTCCATATCTACGAAAGTTTTAATTTATAAGACAATGTTGAGACCAACTCTGACATACGGCTGTGAAATCTGTGAGAGTAAAATATTAAGAAGAATGTTTGGAGGAAAGCAGATGGAGTTATGATAGGAGAGAAGATGAAACCATGAAGTTTCAACACTTTTCAATGGGTTACCAATTAGCATATTTATAAAGATAAGAAGATTACAATGGCTAGATCACTTAGAACGAATGGACGAAGACTGACTCTTTATCAAATATTTTGATAAAGACTTCACGAACGCCTTCAATTGGACAACAGACCTGACCAGTACTGTGAACAAAGTTCGCGTGCAAGATGTTTGATTAGAAGATTCTTTCTATAAGCACGCTTCTCAACATCGCTTGATACATATAAACATGTGCTCCCTACACCCTATTATTCCAAATTCTACAAAATATTTGGATATACGAACAGCTCCTCGATACTGCAGATTATTTGTTTTTCTAATGAATACTGTGATACAATTATTAAAATTTCTTTCAACTTATCAATGAATTAATAATTTAGAGTCGTTAGAAATAGTGGAGTCGAATGATATAATATTTGATTTGATAAATTTCACTCTTAGAAATATCAGAAACGACTCCATTAATTTCTCATTTAGAGATAAAGTAACGCATACCATTACGATAACCCAAGTCGGGATAAATACCACAACATCCTCGAAATCTTTATCTTTAAAACATTCTGTTTTCGGAGTTCGAAAACCGTATCCAACCTACTATATTTACATGAAAAGTTTCCCATGAATTTTTATGATACAGTATACCTGATACAGAAACATTCCAATTCCGAAACAGTAAAACACCTTCTTGATTCCATCGGGACGAAGATAGTTCTCCACTTTTCTGGGTCGTATGAATTTATGAGATTTCCATACTCTACTCTATACATTTTACTTCCTAACCTTTCGGAAATGTAGCACTTTCTTTCAGAACTTGGAAGTCATGGATCATGTTTTACGAGGTTTATAGGAGAAGCTACTTACTAAAGTTAATACAGACAACATGAGCGCGTAGAGATTTTTATGTAAATATTGAAAGAGGAATAATATACAAACTTCGGAAAATTGAATTTTTGGATTGCTTTGTTTTCTGACTAGAGTGAATATATAGGTGTAGAATTATTGTGTTTGCGAACAAAATAAACATACACACAAGTTCGTTGAGCTGATTCTTGGATGGATAAGGAAAATTGTATGTGGTTTTGCTCCAGACATGGCCCTAACAATATTTTTGTAGTGTACGCATTCGATAAGTTTTGTAGGGAAGATTGAAATTAAAAAACAAGAGAATAGAAAATGGCTCGCTGAAATAAAGTATCTTTGAATGAGTATTGAATTAGATAGAAAGGTGGATAGCGCTATGGCTGTATTATTCCCAATCGTCGATCAATTGACTGATGAATGAGTTTATCAAGTTATAGAGAAATTGCAGAAAGCATGAAACCGATTAACCGGACTTGCAGACTATAATCCAACACCTCAAGTAATTCTATCGAATGGATCAATCAAAATCGGTCCTTCAAAGCTAACCTTCTTGCTTATAGAAGATGTGACCACTGTTAATAATAATGTCAAAACATTTCATTTTTCATTGTTGCGTAAAATGTATATGGACAGAGGAAAAAAGGTTTTGTGGATAAAAACTTGCTAATCAAAAACAACTTGTGGCATTTCATATTACCATAATGAAGGAGATGATGATTAGCTCAAGCTTCAGAACTATTTTTTGCACGTCGTTCTTGCAAAAGTTCACTAGTAAAATTCACAGTTTACAGATTGGATAGAAATAGCTTACCATATTGGTTTTTGTTGAGCTAGGTTAGTTCATCAAGTGTTAGGCATAAAAAATAAATAAATCAAAAACGTTGTAACAATGATGTAGCAGTGTAGGCGATGTCATAAAATAGTCGATTTTCCTATAATAAAAAAGGAAGAAGGAGGAGAACAGAGATTGTCATTGAAATAATGGTCAATCGCAGAACTAGAAAAAAAAGTATTTTGTAATTTCTCTAATAATGGATCGAAGCCCCAGGAACCCCCCGTTCCTGGGGCTTCACGGAAGAATCGCTTTTTAGAGTTTGACAACATTGTCTTGAAGTTGGTTATATTGCTAATTTTTGTCATGTAGAACAAGTTCAATTATAAACTTATTTTTCAATAAGTACACTTTTTATTAGCGATCGTGTAGACAAAGTACGTGAGATTGCAAATTAATTGAATATTTCAACTGAGAGTAATATTTTGCATAAAAGATTCATTCTGATCAAGAGCTCTTTGGTATTGAAAATATTGAAACGGATATATTCAAACGTAATCCAAAGAAATTTTCCCGTAACTGCCCACTATACTGCTGCAATTTATTGCCCCATCCGCTATATTCACCTGATTTGACTCAAATTACTTTCTAAATCCCAAATGGCTTGGAGAAAAGCTATTTCATACAAGTGAAGCGGTTATGAACTTTGAAAACGTTATTTTTGGAATAGCTTGAAAAAAATTGGAAAGAGATTGAATTGAAAGTATAGAGTTACGAAGAGATTATAACGAAATATCGAAAGTGTCTACTGTCTTGTTATTAATTAATTAATGTGTTGAAAGTTGTTTCAATCAACAGTTTTTTTGTACTTCATAGAATTGAGTGCTTGAAAAATTATTTTTTGTGATAAATGGAAAGATGATATATAAGTTTCATAACAAAACTATTTCTTTTTTTCGCAATAATTCAAAAGTTATTTCAAAATAATTTTTGAATCCAATATCAAAGACACGTCGACTGATATAGAAATAATAAGTATAGTTCTTCCAATATCAATTGCAGATTATAAAAACACTTGCCAACAATTTTGTTTGATCTGCAGTAGGCCTCGATACCTGATTTTATAATTTTTTTATTTTTATAAATACTTTAAAAAATGTGTTTATTTTAGGCGAGAAAGTATTCGTTAGAAGGCAATCGAAACATTAAAAATGGAATGGCATTATGTGCCATTATTTAGACATATGTACTTAATTGTAATTCAACTTGGTACTTAGAAAAAAACTTAAATTTACCTCGTTAACTTGCTACAACTGATTATTAAAATATAAAACGTGAATAGCCGAGTAAAAAGTACCTGCCTGCAAGGGAGTTTGGTTTAAGCAGGGTATCAGACGTGACTGAGCCCTTTTTGTACCTCATTCGTCTATAAGAACTTCAGTAGTCTTCTGTCTGCCGCAAATAATCTTGTCGTCATCGAACTATCCTTGACGATTCGGTTATTGTCATCAAGTTTTTTGTGTTTAAAATCACATGCTGAAAAAACTTGACGCAATGTTTCAAAACTGGTATAATTGTATTCTGGATAATCTGCTACTTCTAATGTCTCAACCTTATTCTCCTTATATAAACTATTAATTGTCCTACGTATAAAATCTTGAGCAGCTTTGTCAATTGATTTCGGTTTTTCTTTACATGTTTTTCGGTTCTGTGAATGATCCACAGCAACCCCTTCCGTGACTACTCGATAAATTCATTTACTCTAGTTAATTCAGCAATTCTTATTATGATTGCATTATTAGATTGCTGAATATTTTCCTTTTTTAAATATCCGAATATATTTGAAATAACTTGCTGTGTTTGAATGTCTAAATCTAATAATCTAAATAAATGATCATATTTAATGTAATGGAGAATAAATACTTAAATATTTTTATTCATTATATTATTTTCTTAAGGACTTCTTCGAACTTCAGCAGAATTTAACCGAACGTCATTTTTTTTAAAATTGGTTGTCATAAATATATCAACATCAGCAATATTATCAGACTTATCGGAACTAATTAACAACTAGTTTTTTAGCAATAAATTTTCAATACTATATATGGTTCCTAGCAACCAACCCGCCACTGGTTATCCACGGGCATTTTACTCATATATATCTCACCTAGGACTCGATTTCTCCTCCAATGAATTTTTATGTAAATTGACACATAAAGATGATCGTAAAGTGTAAAAATGGATGATATATTTCACATCTCGTATCCACATCACCCGTCAGAATTAGACGTTTTTCAGTATTCGGTTTTTGGTATTCAAATCGAGTTTACACATAACTTTATATTCCAGTGTAACCGTCTCGTGAAATAAGAAAGATCAGCAGAACACACCTCTTTTGGTTATTTAGAAATATCATTTCACCTAACGTTTGAATAAAGTTTTATAATTATTTTAAAATTTTTAATAGATGATAGATGAATTCTTGTCGCGAATAACGGGTTTGCACTACGACTTCTCCTGCTATAAAAAAAGTCAAACTAAAAATAAATACTAAGTAAGGCACAACAATAACCCATACTTGACAGTTTCTGGCTTAATACTAATTTACTTCTTTACAATGACACTTATATTTACAAAGCATCACAACGTTACAATAAAACAAATCTGCTGATGGTGTGGGTTTAACCAGCATCGATTCAACCAACAACAACGAAAATCGTATTAATAAATGATAGAGACTGGTTATGATCACACGTGTTTAATTATTTCTCTCGTATTTCACTGATTAGTGTTTATTGAAAAAAAAAATAGAAGGAAATTCCTATCCTTCACCAATATTATTTCATTAGTACAATTTATATTGCTTTGCCTACTATTATGTTGAAACCAACTTTATCTCCTTTTTGCAGAAATGTGTTAATTTAGCCTCTCTTAAGAGTCAAGCAATGGTTGATATACTATGAAGCAGCAATTTTTTATTTCGAAAGAGCTAAATCAATTTGAAACAAGTTAATTCAAACAATCAAACGTCAAAACTAGTCAGTGGTTACAAACTTCTCCTTGCAATTACGAGCCATTGAGAACGTTAATATCGACAAAAAAGTCGATTGACATCAAGCTTTTCAATTTGGTTTCTGTTCTTATAGTAACAATATTTCAAGACCTGTTTCCACATTAATACTTTCATTGTAATTGAAGATTCCATTGAATATTATAAAAATGCGGAATTAGATAAAACGTTATTATAAAGCGATATTATTCAACAATTTTAATATTTGCCTAAACGAGCACCAGCGAATTTTGCAAATTACAATCTTTTCATAAATAACTTTTTTTGTCTAATGTCAAGTCAGTGTCAGATGTGTTATACCAAATTAGCATGAAAAAGTTTGTAGAGTATTTTAAGGTTCTTTCTATGAAACATTGGATCAGGAATTCTGAGGACTGTGCTTTTCTTATCTTAGTGCTACGTGAGTGTTATGAATGTTAATTGATATATCTTCTAGAATTATGTAGTATATCTGAATTTTTGCCTGTGTAAAATTTTCATTTTTAGGCCTTTGTTTGTTCTCAAATTCTAGTAATTCTCAAATTCGCAGTACCTACTAAATATTAAACGATCTAAAATATTATGTGTTGACATACGCGAACCCAAATGTTCCAAAATTTATTATTCGTAAATATTCAGTTGAATCGTTAATATCGTTAACTTTTTTGCTATGTACTTGATAAATCATGATTTTTTTAAATTTATATTAGTTAAATGAAATCAAACGATAATATATGATCCTAAGTTCATTGAGTAACTGAAAAAAATGGAGGGTGATTTTGAAAATAAAAGATATTTTGCTGCATCTTTCTTAGACATCACGAAAGCATTAGACAAGGTTTGGCATGATGACTCTTTTATTTAAAATCAGAAAATCTTCCCATCAATTATAACAAAATCCATCATTTCTACCTCAAAGATATTTATTTTATAGTTAAAAATATGTGCTTTCAAGCACCATAGTTTAAAATAAACTCCGGAGTTCCTAAAGGCAGTGTTCTTGGCCAGTACTTTAACTCATCTTCATGTCTAATCAACCAAATAGCCATGAATTATTTGTGAACACACTGGTAGACGACACGGCAATATTAGCATTACACAAAGATCTTTAGTAGCATCAAATACACCATAGCTTCACCTCAATCAAAGAGAAATGGATGAAAGTTTATTGGGGTAACTTTCATCAACCGTAAAAGCGAATGTGTGGAAGTCAGGAGAACTCTTAATAATCAAACTATCAAAATGAGACGATATCAAATTTCTAGGTATGTATATAAGCGCATAACCTGGAGAGAACACATCTTTTTCAAGCGCAAACAACAGTCACAGTGTTTAAAACAAAAAAATTTATACTGGCCGTTAGGTAGGAAATTTCTATAGAAAAATAAGGTACTACAAAAGTACAAGACCATCCGGGCCAAGAATTATGGTAGATGCTCCATGGTTTGTGCCAAATTTTGTTACAAACTGTGTCTTCAACTGGAATCGGTCAAACCAGAAATAAAAAATTTATTGATAAACTATAATAATATTTTCAAATATCACCCAAATAGACTGACATCTAACTCTAATGGTACAACCAGCATCCCAGCGTAGAGTGATCCATAAGACCTCATCAATAGGTTTTAACGAGTGTATTTCCAATACACAAAACCTAGTTAGTAATTATAGTTGTAATAGATATTAATTACTGGATTTCTGTCTAGCATACCAAATTAATTGAATTATCACACAATTTTCCTATTATAATAATTATTATAGATTGCATATCAAAAGGGGAAAAATCATGAAAATCGAACAAAAATTATTTTCTAAGCTAAACTATTAAATGTTTTAAACAGTCTTGCAGCAAACACGTGAGCACTGTGTATGTTCAAATATATCAAAGGAACTAGTCTCTGTATACTTCAAAGTTTTTTCTCCATTTTATTGACGCCCGTTTCTCGCAGGTACGATTAAGAAAAAGTCCGCTTCGCTTCCACATTTCACATTAAATATTTAAGGACTGTTTTACACGTGATCACGCCGGGAAAGTTAGAGATAAATTCGCTACAAGGAGGGATTACAATCGTATATTTCTGTAGTCGGGGTAAACAAACGGTTATATATACACACCTATGAGAAATTACGTTTACCGTCCTGCATAGAAGGGGTAACACGTTGATGCGTGTAAATCTTCTTTATAGCCTAAAAGCGTATAAAATTGGAAGCTGGAATCGTTTTATATTTATGGGTTATGGTATATATAGGTTTCGATTAACCGAACGGAGGATGTGATTAGAATCTGCGATAAAGCGGGATACAGATAATCCGTTTTTTACTTTGAAAATATTAGTCGTAGTTAGCCTTTCCCAAGTAATAAACTGTTCATTTAATTTGTACAGGGTTATGGTAAAGTAATGCGCAAAATTCATAAAACGTTTAATATGTTTATCTTAAAAAAAATGCCAAATCACGTTGCACAAAAAAACTGGAAGAATTAATAACAAACAAAATAAACTTGAATGTATGTGAAAGATCATAGAGTTAATATAAAAGATAGAGAGAGCGGGATGTAAGTGGAATTGTCCTATTTGAAGTGAAAGAAAGAGCATCATTTTACCACCGACTTGATATTGAAGAAATATTTCATCAGAAAAGATTAGCGATATATGGAGAGTGGTTTACCGATTTTCATTGTTTTTCTCAGCAGTTCAGCTTCATTTGAACAAGCTCCTATACTTGTCAGTCTTACAATTAGCGAATACGAATTTTTCGAAGATTTCGAAGTCATGAAGCATCTACTTCATCTAATGAAACATATTTTGAAAGATTTCTAATTGCTAGAAGTATAATAAGTAGGAAAGAACCTTCCTACAACTATAACAGAAATCGCCTCACAATAAAATGTAGGTAGTACCTAAAGCTTTAATGCAAATAAAATAAATAAAGAAATTGCACCTTTACGAAGTTCAGCTTGTTCATGGACTCTTAAGAGATGATCCTGACACACGAACTTCGTGACATCTTCATGAAGCATTGTAATGAAAATCCAAATTTTACTTATATTGTATATTCAGACGGAACAACGTTTTGTTTGAGTGGTGCAGTGAATCGATATAATTGTCACTACTAGAATAGAAAAACTCCCTACTGGATTCAGACACACACACACACACAACATTTTCGTATGGTCGTGCTTCCAGACATAAATGGAGTATTTCCGAAACCAAATTTTCAAATAATAAGGAAAACTTGGATTCTATCATTTGGTTCCGACCAGATGGTGCATCATCTCATTAAGGTCTTGATGTTCAAAAGTTTTTGGATAGCCAGTTTGAAGGCAGTTGAATTGGAACGTCTAAATTGGGACACTTAAAAAGTCGGATCCACGTTAACCGACCAGACAATTGATTACGAAGATGGAACGAACTAGACATGAAATGACTCGATAATTTCGTAGATGATCAAATACTCTGAAAATCAGGCATACCGTCGTCTTGGCCTGTCAGATACTGAACAAAATAATTCTTGAAAGAAGTCTAATATACGTACTCAATTTTTTTATGATTCAGAAAAACAAGCTTCAAATAATCTAAACAAACATAAAATATTGATAACGCCAGAACTGTAACAAATTTAACGGTTTATATCTTTGATATATGTCAAAGGACGCATAATAAAATATACTGTTTGATAGTGTCTTTCATTTCTTCTGAAAATAATTATTGAACATTTTATGAATGTTGTGCATTCCTTTATCATGACACCTTATATCTATACACTTCAAAATTCAATTCTGTCAATAATTTCTTCCATGATGTTTCTATTTATTATAATGCGAAGATTTTTCCTTAGTGTGGTCAATCGGTCAATCATATATAAAAGAGCCTCCTGTATGCACAAAATTTATGTAACCATAAAAACCACATTTATACAAATTATTTTTCCATATAATTTTCTTCTTTCATTAGACATGTGTCTGAAATTTTTTAATGCCTTTCCCATTAAATATTGTTGAACGAGTATCTAACCAGTTGTTGATAGTGGTTGGTCTTAAGCCGCTTGCTTCAAGTGTTTATTCAACATTTGTGAAAATCTCGAATGGGAACAAGTTATATTTCTATCATTTTATACTGCAATGCAACTGCTGTTTGAGGACAGGCGTTGTTATTGAGGAGCAACAATTCGCAGATAGGACAATCTCGTCTTTCGATACTAAAGCTTAACATATATCTGCGTAAAAAGACTCCTCCAATCCCAAAGAATCGTGTCCAAAACTTTCATTGAATTGCATTTGTCTTTCTTTGTACACTCCTTGTTTGCAGGCTTTGATTCTAACTGGTTTTTGGATCCAGTATTGAAACACCACATGCAGATATTTTTCTAAACACTTTCTGATTATTGATTGGACACTTCCATAGCTGACATTTTCATTAGCCACACAACGCAACGACGGGAATGCGATTGATTCGTAAGACGATCGCGGCCTTACTTGAATTAATTGAACCCAACTTATATTCTTGACTAAAACGGGTAGTTTTCTGAAGCTTGGAAGGCAGTTTGTGGTGAATTTTATCTGGTTTAACGTTTATAAATACAAAGAACTTCATAATGCATCGCTCAGTTGAAATAGGCATCGTAAAGGCTACTAACGTTAGCAGTGAAAAACTAGACTTATTCTCTTATCCTAGGTTTTCCTAGGCTCGTTCATATTCAATGGGTACTCGTTACAGAAAAATGAAAAAATAAGAACATTGCACCAGAATTATAAAATCTGATTCAACCAATTGTTTATAATTTATTATTCACAATTAACTTCGTTAGTCTTGAATTATGAATTATAATAAACATAATTAATAGAATAGCAATGGCATAGATAGTATAAGAAAATAAGCTAGCAAAAAATGCTGCAAATACTAAATATTCTAATGTGTATGGAACTACATTTTCCAGATTAAGAAAACAAATTTCCATTCTACTTATATATAAATAAAAATATGGAATTACCAACATAATGAATAAATGAACCTTCATGTTTTTATTACCTTGTACATCCAGTTTGATGGCACATCCTGGGGATTTGGATAATGCGAAAGGACAAAATTGATTTTTAAAATAGGTTTAGAGAATTAATATGGAAAAGGTTTTAATATATTTGAAATATATTTCTAGTAGATAATTGACTTGATATAATGGAAATATTTAAAGGGTGCTTAATTTCTTGCTGTTTATTTAGAATTTTGTGAAGTTCAAGGTGATTTGAATGTTGTTCCATTCTGTTGACACTCATAATTTTTTGTGAGGTAACTTCACAAACTATTATTTGCTAGCTGTCTTCTGGGGTTTCGAAATAAAAAAAATTATGGAGACTAGTTGTTTTATTTTGCCGACTCGATAAAGTTAAAATGATTAGTT
This sequence comes from Diorhabda carinulata, assembly GCF_026250575.1. Classification (NCBI taxonomy): domain Eukaryota; kingdom Metazoa; phylum Arthropoda; class Insecta; order Coleoptera; family Chrysomelidae; genus Diorhabda; species Diorhabda carinulata. The sequence continues at coordinate 47,323,454 of NC_079472.1, read as the reverse complement.
AATCGATTTTACCCTTAGACAGTTATTTAGATAGTTATAAATAAAAAACAAATTTCCATTATTAATAGCAAATTTCTTAAACGAAAGTTTTGCTTCGCCATATTGAATTGAATTGAATAGATTTTCATCACATCAGAAAACCAGTTCATAAATTATAACCAAACAAATGGCCGCCATTTTGATACGTCATGTTGAAAATCGAAAAAAAATTAAACAAATCTGTTTCTTTTTGTAGGATCAATATTCTATGAAGTATATGGAAAAAACGAAGATTATTGTACAAAAATTACGTGTAAACAAACTTTTATTTGGTATTAACAGATTAGCAAATATTAGCAATTTTTTAAGGTTTTAAGATATTAAGGAATTAAGCTACAACATTTTCTAAAATAAGCAAAGATTAAAAGAAAACCCCTAATTAGTATATGTTTTTACTGTTATTATTTTGACTTAACCTAGTTCAAGCAGTGTCTTTAGTTCATTTCAATTTTTTCCATTACGATCGAGGTACCTGCGGTGCGGAGAGTTTGCATTTTCGTGGTGGAGAATGGCTCGTCTTCTGTGATTGGTTTCCCTGATTTTTTCAAACATTTCTGGCAAACTGCAGTTTTACCATTTAGTATTGGTTGTTCTACGTTGATCTAATGGAACGATGGCAACATGTTCAGTTATTCCAAAAAAGGCTTTGCTTCGGAGTGCATCGTACGCGAACAAATTTCTTAGATTTTTTTTTGTCTTCAAAGACCTATACAGTCGATTTTTCGCCTGTCACGATCTTTTGAGGTACCGCGATTAAATTTTTCCAGCTTCAATCAACACGAACTTTTTTTGAGGGAATGTCAAATTATGCGGTATCCAACGCGAACAATCTCACAGTATGTCACATGATGAACTTGTAATATCGGCAAACTGCTAGTGGTTTGATCTACATAGAAGATCATCGCATGAATTTAATTCCATTATTTTACCAAGATGAATGTTTTAAGTATTGGATTAAATAATCCAAGTAGCATTCATATGACAACACGTTCTGAGTACGTTCACCATTAAAAATATCAGTCATAGGAAACTTTGGCAATGTCGAACATGACATATTCACATCAATGTTGCTATATCTCAAAACTTAAGTAGCAATCCTCCCATAAATATTTTTGTCAAATGAACCTTAAAGATTAGACATTATATAAAAGTTAAACAAACAAAAAAACGTATTGTATTGAACGTTGTAACTGTATACAATTATCATTTTATTATCATACAGATATACAAATATTTCCATTATTAAATGAACTCAAAATTTGAATCTTATATAGTTGTATTTGAAACGATGCGTGCTATTCAAAACAACCCAGGTATAAGATTTCCAAAAATAAAATTAACTTCCTACTCCATTAGCATTGATACATAAATTAGATTATTTAATTGGAATCAAATAGGCTTTCTATTCAGCTATAATTTCATCGAGGTAAAAACCTTTTCAGACATCCGGGGATTTCCTCGCGTCTATAAGGAACTTCACTTGTATTTAGACTAGATTGATTTACGTTGGTTAGAAGGGTGAGACATGAATCACTCATGATGCGGAATGAAAATATATAGTAAAAGATACCTTAGGGCTTTGCCAAGGGCATTTCCACACAATTCTCCAAGGTGTTAGGATAGAGTGTATAACGTTTCGCAAGGGTTTTATATTTTAACGTACCCTTTCGAAAATACGCATTCGACATGGGGTATCGGTTTTAATATCTTTCTGCGTTATTAGCTGTAAACTCTGTTAAGTTTGACGCATGGGGCGTGAACCCTGTTTTTATAATATATAAAACCCATTAGGAAAAAATCTCATTGAATAAAAAAATGAAACGCAACGATATAATCTAAAGTAAAACACCTTAGATGTTATATGAGATAAGTGATCATCACTGAGACTGCAGTATATCTAAAAACTCATTTTGTGCATTTTGTGCATTATTTTTAAGATTTAATATCAAATGTGAACGAAATAGAGTAAACTTCTATTATTGATTTTGGTTTTATTCACGTGGTTCCAGTCCTAAAGGCTAAATATATACGTGACTCTTGCGTTCTCCAGAGCTGTGAAATATTTTGGATTAATTTTGGATACAAAACTAGACATTAGAATAAAATGACCACCTGCACCTTCTGTGCATGCAGAAGAACAAGAGGTAAGCGTCTGGAATATCTTAGTATCACAGAGTTTATGCGTACTGCCCAAACTAAAGTTCTTGAAGTCCGACTGGGTCTGGACTGTAGGCTGGAACAAATGGCTATGCGAAAATTTGGAGCAAGTCGCTGGTGAATGACTGAACGTCCCTCAACTTGCATGGTAGGCTTTGCAAAGATAGATAGAGACACCTGGCACGAGAAAATTCAGTCCCCTCTCATCAAATACCTATTCTACTTCAATAGGTGAGACCTTCCACTGGTGACTGCACTTTTAATAGACACATCTCAACACTATGGTTATCACGGAAGACCTGGAGGGGCGCTGGTGCATGGAGGAGGAAAAAACTACAGACCACGTCATTTGAGAGTGCCCTGCATTCACATTAATGCGGTTCAAATACTTGAGCAAGCCTCACAGTTTGACTAGTGGAATCAAAATTATTAAATCAAAGTACCTGACACCGGTTCTTCGTTATTTCAAAAGGGGCGCGATGACCCTTTTAGGAGGCCTACAATCTTCAATATCTACTATAGGACTATGAATGTATTTACCCAAGTAGTATTACTAGTTTAATTAATGAAAAATAACCGTTTACATGACAATTATGGGAAGCTGAATGGTGCTCAAAATAGTTAGAAACGCGTATGTACATTATCTAAATACCTCTAATTCATCTGAATAGGACAATTTTACTGGACCGTTTTATTGAGGTTGTCAAAACATTTACAAAAGAACAATTAAATAAAGAACTCTTTCCTAGTTATTATACTCAATTATTATATTATGTCAGTAATGAATTCTATTTTATCACTTTTACTTATTAGTGCATGTTAAGTGAATAATATAATATTCTTCTTTTTGAGATACGATTCTTGTATAACCAGGATAAATGCCAATATCACAATGACATCACCTTCTGCTCATTTTATTGCTGTTTAACGTATTTTTATATAATCAATTGATTTACATGGAGGTACATGGAAGCGACACACTACTGATAATAATATTGAATTGATATATGAACAAACTTCAATAACTACATTAAATCATCTATTCCCATCGAATCCTTCGAAACTTATAAGAATAGTTGCATAGGCGATAAAAAACTTCTTACAGATCTTATTAATTAGAAAACAACTGTGCGAACAATTTGTGGACTTATTAAATTACTTCAACGTTTCTCTTGAAGCTCCTTCCAAACAACAATAAAGCTATTTTATGAAAGCTTTCAAATCAGGTAGAATAAACGTTAATAAAACATACATCGACCACCTAATGGTACAATAAGCTAATACCTACTTCAAATTACCCTGAAAATCCTATATTATTCACACAATAGCTACATGATATTTATAAAACAATTTGATTACAAAAGTGCAAGCTATGTGTTACTTGGGTATCTAGACTTTAACTCCTACAAACAACTCCCCACAAAAAAATATTTTACGTGTATTTAACAAATTTTGTTGACCAACTTAAATCAGTCTGTGCAATATGCTTCCAACAATTCTAAACAAATATGTGTTTCGTTTTTCATCTTATAATTTAGCTTTCGCTGTTTAGCTCCAAATATTTGCTGAAACTTCCACTTAATTAAATTATAAAGTCGGAGTCTACAATTCTGGAATAAGTTAGTTATATTACATGTTCTTTGGAGTTCGAACAGATAATCGTCTTCTGTCTAAGTAAAATTTTATGTCGAGTAATAAATTGTCATTACGCGAAATCACCCCTTCTAAAACAAACACGAACATCAGACTTGAGTGATAATGAATTTACCAAGTTTAGAGCAACTTTTGTAGGAAACGCCACTGTAACAACTTTCGCTCCCGAATATATCCGAATTAGCGAAGTTTATCACACTCTCCGACATTTCCAACTTTGTAGTCTGCATACTGGCTTTCTACACATTTTGATTAGTCAGATTTTTATGCGAGCATTACAAGTCATAAAAAGGGTCGGTATTAAAACTTCCTCTTTTTGTCCTGCTGCGGTCCAATTGAATGTCTCCATAGTCCTAATAATTTTTAATTACCCGACCGTCCACCTTACTAATAAAATGGGAGCGCTTTTACGAGACTACTTTTAATAAAATTTCATTTTATATGCATCATTCTGAGCACGAGTTTTATATGTGGGAATTGATTATAATTACAGTATTAAAACAAAGAGATCTAAAAATTAAACCAATTTCTGCATTTAAAATTCCTGTCTTTATTCGTATTAATATATGAGTACAGAAGAAAAATTTTCTTTGCAATTCATATTTAATTTTGATAAAAGTAGTAGTGATGATTTCATAGAAAACTCTGCACCTCGACTATTTTTAAATGAGACTCCCTATTACATAGAATTATTGACTTATAAGCAGTTTGTACGCATTCTACGAACTAAAAAATCTATTGTGCCCCCCCCCCTAGCTAGAACCAGACTGGACAGATTTGCTTCAGCTCATTGTACTATCTCAGAAGATTGATTTCTATTATTAGAGATGGCTTCAGGGAGATTAATTCTCCATTTTCGATTCAAATGAATACCTGGGCACATGTGCCTCTATCTTGGTAGAATCTGTAGAATTTATGTGTTTCACTATCTTTCCCATAGAACCAGTAGCCGCCGATTATTTATTGTCTAGGGTAAGCATTTAAGTTATAGTATCTCCTCAGAATCCCTGTGAGAATGCGTAGATTATTCTTCCTTAGCTCCATGTATTTATTCGATCTTTCACGGTCTTAGTTTCCTGAGTACAGTCTGAAACCAGGTATATACTCCCATTACAGTGCTCTACTGCGATATTCTATTTTTTCAGTTCTGATTCTCAGAGATTTCCTCCTTAAAACAGAAGTTTTCTTGTTGAAAATAGTTTGTTTCATCAAATTATTTGGTCTTCCGTTACCATGAATACCTCTATGCTGGCACCCAAAGTATGAGTACATTGGTTTCTTTCCTAGTACATTTAGTGTTTCTATACATTCCCTAATCAACTTAAACTTGGTGAGTTGATCATTACAAACAGTTTAGCTTCAACAGAAACACGTAATCGACGTAACGCTCAGGAAATTAGTGAGGTTTATTGATATCATGCTATCGGAATGATTAACAGAGAGGGGATTCATAAAAGATCTTTAGATCAATTGTTTTTATAGATTTGCATAGCCTTATCACCATCTCTCAATCTTATGTGATCGTCTATATGATGTAGTTAAATTTAACTGTTTACATTCTCTTTTGATATTGTGGACGTTCTAGTCTTGATAAATATCAACACTTGTGCAAATAAACTCTTCTTTCACTTTTTTCCTATCCATCAGAAAATCGTCTGTTTATATTTTCTGCTCAATTTGTACTTTCGCTTCTATTTTCCTCGAGTTTAATCTATATTTCTCTTCCATATGGCTAATTTCAAAAGAAATAAATTTATTTTTCCTTATATCTGGTCCAATATGTTAATTCCGACTAGAATTACAAACCAATTATAAATTTTCCACCTGTAATAATGTTCCTATTTTTTCACTACCATCACACAAAAAAGTGCTTATCGATTATTATTATACAACAAATCTAATATAAAAATGGCATTTTTTATCATCCGTACATTCCTCTTCTAAATTCCAACATGAAATTACAAATCACGTTGGCTGAACCTCCGAACTAGGTACGTAAATTATAGCCAATTTTTCTGGTCTCCGTAACAGTTGACACCAACAGAGGGACAGGGAGAATCTGGAGGGTGTTATACAACTATCCAAAATATTCCAGAGATAATCCGGTCGGGTCCAATAATGGAATGATCGGAATTTCTGGCGATATTATAGCACGAGTAAAATTCTACTAAAAATTTTTAACTTTTAGTCATCAACAAAATTTGATTATAAACATTTGGATATTATGTTTATTATTGCCAGTAAAAAAGTCATAAATGAATATATTTGGTCGCGAATTCAGAATGAGAGTATTGAGCTTATTGATTGTTAATTAGATGTCAACTAGTCACTATCGTAACATCTGGAACTATTTCTCATAAACACTGTTCTATAGTTAACCCGTAAGAGAGGGAGAAAAAGTGAGGTATAGAAAGTACAAAGCAAAGCACAAACGGATAATTTCTATGCAGCAATATATTAGCGCTCCTTCAAGGATTTTTCTAGAGAAGCACGCACAAATTCAATGACATTTGAAGGTACTTTTTTGCTATATAATATTTTCAGATTTCAGTTGAATATTAGACAGAAGATACATTAAAACGTTAACCCTGCGAAATCTTACACTTATCTCAAATGAAATTGATATTTTACTCTATATTTTTTCTAATTCATATTTTTAAGGGTAAGGTAGAATACCAAACGAAGATATAGTCCATCGACTAGCATCTCTATCAATATTATTAATTTCATCTTCTTCTGTTGCTTCGTTTTTTTTTTCAATAGAATCATTTCATTTTTTTCAATAGAATCATGTCAAAAAATCTTCAAATAATATTAGACATCGTACAAAGATGGAAGCGAATATCTGACATACACTATAAGGCGCGGCAACCAGTAGCGTGCTCAGAATTTGGGTCGAGGGGGGTCAGAACATAATTATCAAACCTCCGGGGGATCTAGGGGGAATTTAGGAAAATGTTTCAAATGGTGCTTCGGCACTTCAAAGAGTTCTATGTGTAGCTTCACAAAAATAAATTTACCACATAATTCTTGGACTCAAAATAATTTATAAGATAACAACATAGACACCTTTTAACTAGCGGTTTATTTTTTCACGCTTTCGCGTTAGAAAACGCTTTCTTTTCCATGCCAATTCTTTTCTCCGATAAAATGTCACACTTTTATTTCTTGATATTCGTTCAAGAAAATCCGTTTTGAGTCTAATTAAAAGGAGTGTAGTATTATTATTATTATTGAAGAAACTGCACACCAGAAGATATTGTTGAATCGGCAACTGCAGCGACTATGAATCTTTTCCCTGAGAAATTCAGGAAACAGTACTTAAAGGAATATAATTCTTTCATGGAGTTGCCTACTAAAAAGGCATGAAGAGCTTCACAGAAAGAGTGTTAACAGCTTACTTTGAAACTAATTCCAAAATGGGGTCGACTTATTCAAAACTGAAAGAGACCCTAATAATAAATAACGGCGTAGACATCAGTAAATATTCGAAACTCATTGCATATTTGAAAAATAAATTAGTTAGCTATAGACCCAAAAAATCTAAGACATTTGCTCGTAAAGAAATTAATAAGTTTCTATTGCAAGCTTCAGACGATCATTATCTCATGCATAAGGTATGACACCAAAAAATTTTAATGTGAGCTTAGATATTATTTATAATTATTCATAATTTCAGGTTGCTTTAATATTCGGAATCGGAGGAGCTCTGCGGAGGGAGGAATTATATAAAATGAAGTGTAACGATATTAATAATACCGGAAATGTTTTAATTATCACAGAAACTGCTTCCGGTAATTCTAAATAAACAATAATTTTATGAAAAATATTTATGTAGATCGAAGACTAATCTGGCGAAAGCACATCCTCTCCAAAATAAGCAATTCCGATTAAAACTTGAACAACTATTGCCTACTTGGAAATAAATCACAACTAAGTCTCGAAAACAAAGTCTTCTTTGAACCAATTAGTTCTAATGGTTATAACCCTAGGGCACCACTAGAAACTACAGCATTGATATCAGATGCTACGCATAATAGTGATTATTTATTGTTCATTAACAAATCAATTTTGATACCTCTCGGGTCTTCTAAAGAAATTTGAATGCAACACTGTTATAACAAGATATATTCTAGGATTTAGCTAAATTTTCCGAACCTCCTGTTTTGAGACAAAATTAGAATTTTTTGATTATTCTGAACAAGTTTTACAAACAAAAAATACTACGACGAGAAAATGAAAAAAATGAAAATCAGAAAGGGAATTGAGCAAATTATAAAAGCAAACATGTACTAATAATAGGAATTAGGAATGGCAGGGAAAATGTATTTGGGTGTTTTGTTAAATTTCTTGTTTCTCAAATTTGATTTTATCCAGAAGAAAATCTGGGATACAGGTTAATTTCAATTATTAATTGAAATACAAGCTTTTTTTGTGAATTAATGTGAGTTTTCCTAAATAACGATAAATTATGAGTGAACATTTAACAGTCAATAAATGCCGACTGATAAACCAAAGGATGTCAAAGCTAGATTTTTTGTGCGATTAGTTGTCTAATAAGTAATGAAATACGGGTTAAAATCAGCCAAAATAAACTGTATCTGGTTTTCCAAGAAAGGAGATCAAATGTTGGGGTATCGTATCCACTGTGACCCAAAGGATCTATTATGTCCCCCTTTCTTGCTACCAGTTTTATAGCTGATCTGTTAATCTCACTAAATTTAAAAGTCTACAATTTAGGATGGCTTAAGTTGCCAGTGATCTTCGTCTTCTATTTCATATGCTCCCAGGTGTAGTACGCTGGAGTTCCGTAGCGTTTCACACTGCGACAGAATGTGGATAGAGGTTTTGTCCTCTGTGCAACAAAACCTGCTTGCCGCATTATCTGCTAAGTTTAGCGTCTTTAGATGTTTGTTGAGGCGACAGTGCCACGATGGACTTCTGTTAGTATTCGTAGATTGTTCTTACTCAGGTTGATACATTCAGCAGATGTTCTCTGGTTATAGTTTCCCAGTTAGTCTTTCTTTGTTTTGCTCCTTTCTACCTTCTTTTCCAGTGCTTTTTCCTTTGTTTTGTACCTGATACATAAGGAGGGTTCGGATCCTATAATGGCTTGTCTGAAATTGAAACTTAGAGCAACAATGGCTGCGTGGCTATCGGACAGGATGATGATCTCCTATTTACAATTGGTCCCCTCTAGATTGAACTGGACACATTTTTCAATAGCATTAATTTTTGCCTCAAAAATGCTTGGTGTGTTGCCCAGACTTTCGAGGTGTTTGGTTCTGGGCCCGTACACTCCTATTCCACTTCTGTCGGCTGCTTGAAATCCGTCTTTATAGCATTTAATAGCAGTTCTGATGGTTTCTAGTGATTCCGTCTCTGAACATTGATGTTATCCTTGCCATGCTTTCCAGTGCTATGTGGAGAGGTGAGAGATTTATAATCACTTCTAGTGCAGCTGTTGGGCATGATTTCATAACCCCGGCTGCACATAAGCAAGCCAGTCTTTGAGAGATTATTCCTCGTGGTATTCAGACTAGTAGGATATTTGGGTTCCAGCACCAATTCCTCCTTGCGAGGTTTCTTCACACCATCAGGGCTTTTGTGTCTTCAGTAATTATTTATTACTCATTTTTGTTCCAGAGAAGTTTACTATCTAGTGTGAGTCCCAGATATTCCCCCTCTGTTTTCGATTACTTGCCCGTCTAGCATGATGAGATTGAAGCTGAGTTTTTTCTTCCTAGTTAAGGAAATTTGGTTGACGTTCAGCCCCACCAATCGACACCATATTTTTGTATAGTTGAGTCCTCTTTGACCTATATCACAGAGTGTATTATCAAAGCGTCCTTTTGCGTAGATGACTATGTCGTCTGCTTATCCTTGGCAGGATATTTCCAGTTCAGTCAGCCCACATAAGAGTTCGTATACTACTAAGCTCCACATAAGTGGATATGCGACTTGTGGACAACCCCTGTTTGCAGTAATTGAAATGGTATCTTGTTCTTCTTTCATTTCTGCTGATCTAATAGATAGTAGTTGTGCCAACCATCTGGAGGTTGCTCTACCTACTTTTCTCGCGTCTAATGCTCTTTTGACAGCATCCTGTGGAGTATTGTCAAAGGCTACTGCTATATCTAGGAAGGCTCATACTACGATTTTGTTGTTCGTCAGAGCGTTCTGAATTTCAGTTGTCAATTGCAGTCTCTGTAGATTTGCTTGTTTGGTTTGCGAATTGATATGGATGAAGAGGTTTCCAATGTCCTCTTTGAAGGAGGGCTGCGAAGATTTCGTCTACTCCTGGCGACTTCAACAGTTGAAAGGTGTTTAAAGCCTATGTTTTTCGTTCCCTGCTGCATACTTGTTTTGCTATTGCTGCAGTTTTTCTCTTATATTTTTGCCAAGTTTTCTGAGACTAGATCGCCACTTTTCAGAAAGTGAGTGTTCAGCAAGAGCTGTGCTCTGTCCTCCTCACTCTCTGTGAAGCTGCCATCCGGTTTCCTCATTACCATGGTCGTATTGGCTTTGCCCTTCGCCAAGACTTTGTGAAGTCGCTGGTGTAGAGTAAATATCTTCGCAGAATTTTCTGAAGCTTTGTCGCTTTGCTTCTCTATTTTTTTTTTCTTGTAGACAGAGAGTTTTCTAATGTAGCTTTGCCAGTTCCCGAAACACTTTGCTCTGTTGCGAGTTATCGTGTTTGGGTTCTTAACTTGGACAGATAATCATTCCACTGGGGAACATCGGTACCTTTTTCACTTTTATGAATGAGGAAACACGATTCGTGTGCATCGAGTATGGCCTCATTTACTTCTTTTAGATCTAGCTCCAGATTCAATTGGTGCCTAGCTTTTCTGGTCTGGATGCGCATCAAGTTATAATGTTTATTGATTTTGTATGCTTCCCATTCGATTTTTCTTGTATTCCTGCTGAGTTATGGGACAGTGAAATCTATGTCTAGTCTAAAAATGATTATTCTATGGTCAGAGAGAGAGACGGCTCATTCGATACCCTCTGATACCTGTTCTTTTAGGTTTTATGTCCTTCCTGTAATATCTAAAACTTCTTCACCTACTTTTGTTAGAAATTTTGGTGTGTTCTTTACATTGTGTATGTAAAGGTTATTAGTTAAAATATATTCTAAGACTTGCTCATCTTTGCTGTGGGTGTCTTTGCTTCTCCAAACAGTGCTGTTTGCATTTTCATGGCATCCTAGGAGTATTGACAGCTTCTTTTTCTGACAGTACTCTACTAGTCTTTGCAGTTCAGGTGAGGGTACAGGCCCGCACTTTGAACTTGATCACTTGCTTTTATTTGATAAGTTTCCAATAATAGATATGAAAATTGTTATAGTCTCATTATTTTATTTATAGTTGGTTAATTTCATAATTCTCATAATACTACTTAAAAAATTAATATTTATTGTTTTCCCATAGTAAATTTAATGTTGATAACTGACATTTGGGAATGTGATGTAAATTTTGTTGGTCTGTAACATTTGAATTTTACAAAACCGTTGAACATAGTTCTGCAAAGATTAAAATGACTAAAAAAATTCTTAAAACAAATTTTTATGATGCTTAGAAAGAGAATAATGAAATTCATACACCATAACTTTAAACCACGTTTGAAGAAACCTTCAATGTTCTTTATTGTCACAATGCAATGATATCTGCAGCTTTATCAAAAATATAGTGCGGCCAAGGATTCATTCAATAATAATGAATTCACCTCAGGTTAATGTTATGAAAATAATTGATGGCTTAAACAGACTCAAATAAAAGAACGCAAAGAAAGTTGTCTTAGTTTCGAATAAGTCTCTAGGTATAGTCCAGTCATTATACAAAGTTCACCTCGGAATTCGAGATACCCAGCTGTAAGTCTGTAAATACTTGTATATTGACACCCTAAAAGTTGTCTCAAACCTACATAAGGTAGGGTGTACGCAACTATTAAATTTCAAGGTCAAAGGTAACAAAAATCGATTTTTGCGCTTTTTTTGTAAATATCTCATTTCCTATGGGTTTTTTGCTATGAAATCATCTTAGTTTGAATCGATTTTCTCAATTAAGAGCTTTCAAAAACTTCTTCAGTATGATCACGTAAGGACAGTTGAATCATGAAATATCTCTAAAGTTTAATTAGCATTCTCCCGGTTCGAAGGAAGTTTCATCGTAAAATATAAGATTGTATGAATATTGTAAATTTTTACGGAGCAAATAATTAAAAAGTACGGTTGGGTGCCTTTAGACGTAACGCCCCTTCATTGCGTCTTTTCTCATTAATATTGTAAGACGATTAGAAGAAGACTTTGTGAGGGTTTACAGGGCGATCAAGATAATTGAAACATTTGTAAAAGAATGTCGGTCTATTAAATTAAATAGAACTCTTCCCTCACCGTAATAGAGAGAATAAAACGAAAATGTTGAATTTATAGGTTTCCAACAATAAAACAGAGCTTCCTTCCAAATACGACTGCTGATATTCTTTTACCCTTAAAAACTCAATTCTTTTGTCTCTATACTTTAAATGTTAGAGAAGAGAAGTTCAGTGTATACAATACCAATTATTACGACCTCACGAGATGCTACGAACAAACCCTATCAAGCCAAAATCATATTACTGGCATTAAACTTTATAAAGTATTATGTTCAAAGAAATAAAAATGAAAATAGATGAAAGTTCAAGTCATATTTCGAAATTTACAGTGTGATATTTGAGTACTGAAACAAAAATCAAGTCTGTTAAAATAATGATTGATGGATCATTTCGATGCAGACGTGCATGATACATAATTCGGACGTGACATCAAGAAGAAGCACGATAAGATAAAGTATAGACATGAAGCACGATATTATCATAAGAACCAAACAACAAGTATAAGTATTTCGTGAAATTAAAACTATAGACAGTGGAATAGTAAATCGCAGAAAAATAGCCTCCTTTGGCAGAGGTCTTCGTATTTTGGAAGCCAAATGATGGGATCTAGAGTCTTTGTAAATGTTTCTAAATCGTGTTTGCATCAAAATAATTGTGGGACACAAAAAACAGATAATTTTGTTTCAAAAAATGAAGCATAAATTCACAATTTCAGTATTTCAGTATACATCTAGAAATCCATAATTATACCTGTTACCATATCTATTTATGGTGTAAGTATAGATTTATACGGTATATACTATACAAATAAATAACGATTAAGAATATTAGAACAAAAATCCTACATAGAAGTTACGAATCTTTTGAAGACACTAAGAAAGAGTATCAAGAAGTTAACATTACTGAAATTAACGATCGTTATGAAATCCAGAATAATATTTAATAAGAAAGCATGTCGTCTGTACACGGCTTGATATACAAGTAGACGTACAGATTTGAGTATCTTTAAACTAGAACGAGAGAAGCTCTCCAACTCATAAAAGACAGCTAGGACATATTAAGAAAGAATATAAAAAATCTTTGAAGGAAAATTTCTTAACTTTTGATTTCATTGATTCTTATCTCACTCTTAATATCTCAAAAAATAAAGATTTTCTGAATTTTCCTGAATTACTTTAACTTCAAAAGTTAGTCGAAGATCTTGTTATTTACCATACCTCACTATGGAATCTTCTCAATATTTAATATTTTGGACTAACCAAAAAATTGTAAAATTACATTTGCTCGATTATTCTACGAGGGTTGCTACTAAAGCTTTGAGATAGACAATTAAGGACAAATATTTATGATTATATATGGCTCTATAGTTTCTCAAAATATTCTCCATTAAGATCCATACACTTTTGTATGTGTTTGAACGAATTGTCGAAGCATTGTTTCCATTCTGTTTGAGGTACCTACAAAACAAGTGATTTGTACACATCAACCGTTTCTTTATATGTAGAAAAATGCTGGCGTCACGATTTATTTTATTTTTGATCTACGAAAATAAGAAGAAATTATTGGGTACTAAACAAGGACTGTACGGCGGATGACCCATTAATTGGATGTTTTGACTGTTCAAAAACCTTTTTATTTCAATTGATGTGTGACAGCTCGCATTGTCGTTGTGAAAAATTCGTCTTCTGCGATTGGTTTCCCTGATTTTTTCGAATACTCCTAACTAACAAATGCTGGTGTACCATGCAGAATTGACCGATCTACGTTGCTCTAATAGAAAGTGGCGACATGCCCAGTTAATCCAAAAAACAGGTGACCATTTACTTCGAAGTCCATCGTGCGCGAACAACTTTTGTTGGATTTGGCTCGTCTTGAAAGACCAATTCATTTGATTGTTGTTTAGTTTCGAGTTCATATGCATAGATCCATGATTGATCCATTTTGATGCACAGCGATTGAATTTTTTCAGCATTTCTCTGCACCAATCCACACGAGCTTGTTTTTGAGCGATTATCAAATTATGCGGTATCCAATGCAAACAAATCACTTCGACAGCCAACTTCATGCAATATTGAATGTATTTGAGTGAAACTAATGCTTTTTATGCAACAGCACACGGTGTGACACAAAACGATCTTGCAAAATCAGTTTATGTACAGCATGTTTTCTAGCACAACAGACAATTTTGAACGATCTTCGCGAAATTCATCATTTAGTGAAGAGCGACCACGATTGGATTCAGAAAACCAGCGAAACATCAGCTTTAGATCGTGTTTTATCATCAAAAGACGAAGCTGGTTGAACGGCAAACTGCTATTAGTTTAAACCACGTCGAAATTAATAGAAAATGTTGCATCTGTAAATAACCCAAATAGAACTCGTGTGACAACACGTTCTGGGTATGTTCACCATTAAAAATGGCAAACTTTATGATGGCAATGATAGATTTGACATACTCACATCACTGTTGCCATATCTCAAAACTTGAATAGGAACCCTCGTACACTTAATCGATTCGAATGTAAAACAACTCTAACGTATAAAAACGTCATATAAAAACAGTTTTTTCACGTTTTCATTCTGAATAATCTTACTCTTAAAGTTTACGATTGCCGGAAACTTACGCATGTAAAAGTACGATCGTAAAAGATATCCGTTTTTAGTATGTTCGCGGCTTTAGGCTCTGAAAGCACGTACACAAGCTTTAAACTATAAGTAAGCCGGGGTATTTCTCTGATGTAAAAGTGCTTCTATATCTCAATTCTTAAATAAGTTTTTAGTGCGGTTGTAAAATGGAAATTCAGTATTTACTCGTCAATATTTCAAAGCTAGCTTGCACAAGAAATGAAAAATACCAAACTTCCTTTCTATTTTGCAAGATTTTTCTCATTTCACATCAATCTTGCAAAAATAAACAAATAGATTTGCTGCAATCCACCAAAAAACTAGTCTTCGTACGGTGATGGAGATTACATGTTCCAACAGAGCAGTTACTCTTATACGAACGATTCTGTTTTGTGTTCCAATCGACTTAGGTATCGTTGTGATCCGGTTCTAGAACGTTACGAGAACCGTGCATAGCCAGAGAATGCGCAGGAAATATCATTCAAACGGTTTCAATAACTGTTCGAAAAACAGTCCAGATTATTAGAACCTAATTTCTTGAGACGAATGGAACGTTATCATCACAACTCCTCCCATGAATCAGGCGCTGTGTTTTTTTTCTCATCAAAAAGGCATAATACACTGTCGGACTTCATTTTCAATCAATCAAATTCCCTCAACTGCTTCACACAAAATCATTTGTTAAAAATCAGGCTACCATACGACTTCATGAGTTTTTTTAAATGCGTTTCTAGATCAATTTTGGTCTTAAATGAAGATCTTAAAAGGTTTATGTACTCAATATGTTGCTCTACAAATCATATCATGAAGCCTGGGAGACCTAAATGGAAAAACGAAATCCCTATTCATGAATGATAAATATTTTAAAAAATAAAACTATATCCATAAAGCATACACCAAGTTTTACAATGTTAGTGATACTTTATAGATGATCTGATCCACCAATAGTTTACGAAAGATTCCTTATACATAGAGTCAAGTAAGATTAAAAAGTACATTTTTCAAATGTTCTCTATACTTAAGCAGAGCTAAGTTTGTATTTTAATTTGCTCACATAACTCGTTTCTGGTTAGGCTGGTTAGGTTGATCACAAGGTTATATGTCTTGAATTTTCTTTTTTTTTTTGGATTGATTCCTGATACAATAAGAGCGTACAATTATAGCTATTGCTAGAGTATGCATTGGTAAAAAATTGTTTATAATTTATAGGCAAGAGCTTGTAAATAACTATAAAACAAATACACAAATAAAATAATATCTAAATATACAGTATACATACCAAAACTACAATGAATAACGATATAAACATGTGAAAATTTTTATGTATAATATACATTACATGGATACATTATGAGAATTTCTTTAATTTCTTATTTCTTAGACATTTTGATATATTAATGCATCTAAATTTTCTTGATTTTAGGTCTCTTCTATTTTAAAATTAGTTTTATAAATCTTTCAGAAATTATTAAAAAAAACTAATTTTAAAACAGAGGAGACCTAAAATCAAGAACATTTAGAAGCATTGTGAGAACCAGATAATCAAACTGAATATGCAGAAATCCTAAAATATGTAATAATTTGTATCAAATTTCAATATCAACAATAGCCCAGCGTGTAAAATCTTAGATTTAAATATTGGTATTAGAATACAATTTGTTTATAGCGTAGATGGCATCCAGTGAATATGTTGTATAAGATTTTACAGATTTGATTTCAAGGCAAATGATTGTGCATTTTTTCGCATTGTACAGTATAGAGCCTATAACTAATTGTGAACGGGAGTAGATAGATAAAGATCGTGCTCCGCGTTCTTAAGTGAATAACTGTGCAAGGAACTTTCTGAAATAGGAGAAGCGTGCTTACAGATTAAGCAAAGAAGAGTCAATATTTTAAATTTTCTGATAATGTACCGGCAGTTAGTGCTACTAATTAACAGCTAGAGCTGCAATGCGAATGTAGTATTTGAGTGAGTCATTTTGTTCCTGCTGAAAACTACATTTATGTATATTACAAATATTTACGAGAAAAAAATCTTAAACGTCTTCTGTTTTCATTGTTTCTTTGTTTATTGATAAGTTAGTTTTTTTTGCCGCCACAGACAATTAAAAACCATGATGAAGATTTCAGGTTTTTTTCAACCTCCAATAGGCTGTAAATAAAAGATAAGTTCATATAAAACAATAATTTTATTACTAAAAGATTGGTATACTTACGGTTACTTTTCGACATAATCATCGAACAGATTGAGACATTTGGCAAATCTGTGGACAAGATTTTCAATACCCTCTTCACAGAAAGTTGCCGCCAATGTAGCTTAACCGTTCAGTAAAAATAGAGTACAAAACAGACCTTGAAACATCTCCATAGACAAAGTAGTGCAATGGTGAATCTGCGATTTTCTTCAACCATTCTGTCAACTCATTGAACCAGGTCATTTCAAACGACAGATTTACGTCCTTTCCCCTCTTCATCATGCACATCATGACGGCCATCTTCAAACACTTCAAACACCATTTATGCACATTCTCGGATGAACTGTTGTAGCACTGTCCTTCAGCCTCTAGAAAACGAATAACACTTCTGCAATTCACACTTGGCGGGAGCATCAATAATGGTGGACATGTTTGCTGTGGCTGTAGCACAACGCCGACTGTGACACATCCTAGTCTATTTGACAATCGTTGAACTTGGATTGGCACTTATGTTAGAATACGATCTTTTATCGTAATTTCATTTGAAATTTGATTTTGGTTAAAAATGATCTTCGGAACAAATGTCCTGGGTAGATTTTTTAAGTATAAAAACAACCACAACAACATACTTTTCTATGAAATCTCATATGTTACTACCCTTTTTTTAAAAGTATATTCGCCCTTCTAAAACTGAAAATAATAATGAGCATTAGCATAAGGTGGGAGAAAACTTATACAGTGCGGTCGTAAAGTATGGAATAAATTCAATAATTTCTAATCCAAGAGATATTTTCAAAAACCCTCGGACACATTGATTTTATTTTTCGACGAGGATTTTTTTTAAGAAAAAATTAATATACAGGCTGTTCTCAAAAAAGCTGGGCAGGTAGCAACTTTGTTTTTTTAAATAGACACCCCCAATTTTTTTTACATTTTCGAATTCTAAGCATTTTTCATGTAACACTCCCTATACCTAACTTTAACCGTTTTGAAATTATCTAGAGCGTGTTAAAAAAAAATTCGCCTCGATATTACATTTAAGTCAAAGTAGGCCATGAGCATCTGCAAACAAGAGAAAAATTTATACGAAATTAATAGAATCCACGGGTTTTCAGGTAAAATTTTTTTAACTTTAACTCTAATACCTAGTTTACATAATTTGATTTTAACAAATGTTGAAAATGTCTTGTTAACTGGCAATAACCTAACCGATTAATAAATTCATTCTGGACACTATTAATGACTTGTGGTATGATACGTCGCATTTCTTGAGTAATACGATTTTTTTTTCTTCCATATCTGCAGGTTTTATTTTGAAAACTTTTCCTTTTATGTAACCCCACAGAAAAAAGTCTAAAGGGGTTAAGTCCGGGGACCTTGGAGCCCATTCGATCGCCCCCCTTCTTCCAATCCACCTATTCGGCAAAATTTGATCTAAATATGCGCGAACTTGTGCATGGTAATGTGGCGGGGCGCCATCCTGTTGGAACCAAATGTTTACATTAGGTAAATCCTCTCCCGGATATAACGTTGCTAGGGCTGGTAGAACATCGTTATGTAAAAGCTGCAAATACCTTTCACCAGTCAAACTTTCTTCAATGAAAAAGGGCCCTACAATACTGTTTCCTACAATACCCGCCCATACGTTAATTTTTTCCCTATACTGAGTATGGCCTTCGCGCATCCAATGCGGATTTACGTCCGACCAATAACGGTAGTTTTGCGTGTTTACTTCTCCATTTAAATTAAACGTAGCCTCGTCTAAAAACACAATATTTTTCACAAAGTTTTCATTCTCAAGCACATAGCTTGTAAACGTTCGCAGAACTCGAGACGTCTGTCATAATCGTCTTCTTAAAGTTCTTGAAGGACTTGCACTTTGTAAGGGTGGTATTTGCTTTTATGTAATGTTTTGATCACTGTTGTTTTACTAACATTTAATTCTGAGGCCAGTTCTCTAGTTGTAACATGCGGCCGTTCTTGGACACTTAATAAAACATCCAATTGTGTTTCTTCTGAGACAGATGGTCTACCAGACTTTGGAGCATCTCTTACATGACCAATTTCTCGAATTTTTTTTTCAATCTTACTTACTGTTGATTGCGAAATTGGAGTCCGATCGGGATATTTTTGGTTAAATAACTCGCATACTTCCTGTTGCGTTCTGGTTCTATTCCCATAGCCAATCATGATTAAAACTTCTATCCTTTGCGTCTCAGTAAGCCGCATCTTGATAATAAAATTAATTATAAAAATGTTTTTTCAAAAAGAAAAAACTATTGCGACCATGCAAAAAGATACTTTGATAAATATTTAGAAATCGAAAAACACTTTAGGCAATATCGAATTAAAAGCAAAATGAAATAAAGTGCTGTTTTGTGTCAAAAAGTCATAGCCTACTTATAATTTAATAGTAAATTGTTCATTCCTCTAATTTCAAAACGGTTAAAGTTAGGTATAGGAAGTGTTACATGAAAAATGCTTAGAATTTTGCAAGGAATTCAAAAATGTAAAAAAAATTGGGGGTGTCTATTTAAAAAAACAAAGTTGCTACCTGCCCAGCTTTTTTGAGAACACCCTGTATATTAATTTTTTCTTCAAAAAAATCCTCGTCGAAAAATAAAATTGACGTATCCGAGGGTTTTTGAAAATATCTCTTAGATTAGAAATTATTGAATTTATTCCATACTTTACGACCGCACTGTATACATTTCCAAGTAAATAGTGATCAAATTCACTTATTTCCGTAAATGATCTAGGAGAATTTGTTTTAGTGGAAGGTATTTTTACTATAAAAGCTCAAATTCTATCTTCTATATCTTCAGTTCTCAAAGAATATAATTATTCGAATTGACAAGCTCCCGCTGTTCTGGTTGACCATATTTTTAGAAACATCTAAATTCGAAAAGGTGAGTAGTAGATATATAGTCATAGACCTCTTTTTATATCCTGTTGCTAATAAATCTCTTTGATTTCAGGTTTAGAATAGATCTTGACATTTCGACCTAATTTCGTTCTTTATTTTTTCATTATTAGTTATCAAATCACAAAAAAAACAAGTAGAAAACTTCAATTATATTACTCATAGTTAAATTTAAATTTTTAAAATATAAAAGGTTTTTGAATGCTTTTAAATGGATTCAGATATTTCAGTTTGTTAATGTTATTCAATGTTTCTTACGGTACTGATGACTTTTTAATGTATCAAGGAAATTGATATAATAATGCCGAGTTTCTACCAAGCGGACAGGATCACAACAAAACACGAACTCGGTCCGTTTGCAACAGTCCGCAAACTGTTTTCGTACTATTCTAGAACTCTTGAAGCGTTTTCGAAAGTTTCATTGTTGTTATTTAGTAGTAGTCTGATTTGGTGCGTATAAAAGTTATAATGTTCCAATTTACCTACCTCAACCTTATACTTTAAGACATAGATCATTGCATTACATACTTCAAGCACAATTCTTGATATAGATCGCATCGAAACTTTTAACAAATGCATTAAACTATCTCAAGAATCTCCTGTTGCTAGGAAACTTAGTGTAATGGCAAAATGTTCCTATGCTGGTATAGAGTCTATGTAATTGGTGTTGTTCTTGCTAATGATAAGGCCAATTAAACATAACAGATTTTCAAAATCTGTGCTTGATATTCTTAGAAAGTTCGTAAACTTGATCGATGTTCACTTTCTATACACTTATATCATCTATTCTGTTCAGTTGGACATTTCATGCTTTGTTTTTTTCTTGTCCGCTTGGTGGAAACCCGGCATGATATTTTTCTTAACTCACTCATGATTCGTAATTGGTAGTGAATATCAAATAACTGCTCTCGCTGGTGTTGTCTGCAGTTCGCGATAGAGACTCAGAGCCAGAGGTTATTGCACCATAATACAACCACTAGTCAGTGGTTATTCCCATCTCCCTGCTAGAGCAAGCCATTAGGGTCGTTGCTATAGACAAGAGTGTCGATGGACAACAAATTCTTCAAAGCAGGTGTAATTTAATAATCGCCACGGTATTAGCCAGAAAATTAGTTGTTTTCTTTGAGGAGCGGAAGATCTTGAGAAAGAGCAGTTATTAACACCAATTTTGTTAATATATTGTCCTTGGGATAACTTAATGTGATAACTTAATTATCCCTCTATTCTGTAAAATATTACTATTCGTACCGTCAAGTTTTTAAATAAAAGACCATATGACCAATCGAAACTGAAGATTCTACAGTTAATTTCATAATTTCTCATGTAAAATTCATAAAAATTTGCTTAGTGCAAAGTAAGCGAAACAAGTTACTTGAAACCATGAATCATTAAAAATTTTTAATTTCCTGAAAACATTGGTGTGTTCGAAGCAAAGTAATATCTATACTTTCAAGAATACGAGTAAGTTAAAATCCAGACTTTTCTTACCTACTTTAATATACTTCACATACTTTAAACTCCAAATCTAACAACGAAAAATTGTATGCAATTATATAAATCTATGTTGGTTTAAAAATTATGAACGCATTTTTCATATAGTTCATGTTCATAGAAGAAACACCATTATGAACCTCAACTGCTCTCTATATATCTCATCCAGAACCGTCCATTTCTTTTGATACTTTACCACATTAATGGACGTTAATCCACATAATATGAGTTGGTGCTATATGATGTAATTTTTCACTATTATTGCTCAACTGCATTTACAGTCCTTTAAATTACGAAAATGATTTTTCACAGTATTATACCGCTGCGGTGAATTTATTAAGTGATACTAAAAGATAAAGAGGTCTGAGCATAGACGTATCCTGCGAAACTGCAGGGAAATGATATCAATAACATAATTTTGTTAAAAAAGCAATACTCATTTAAAATTCAAGAACCGAATTCAGTCAAATAGAGAAAAAAGATCCTTAAAGATTCAGAATATGTCAGGAAGGAAATTTTGAAAAATTGTAATAATTATGGGGAAAAAAGAAAAAATATACGGAAAAAAAATTTTAATGAGACTCAAGAGAATACAAGCATAATTGTAATTTTGTTTACTCAACAGAACTGCAACTGACAGAAGTACTTATGATTGATCACAAAGACAGAAAATATAGGATACTTATTGATATCACACAACATATATATATATATATATATATATATATATATATATATATATATATATATATATATATATCTTCCTGATTTTGGGTGATTTTTTTTCCAACAATTTTTGAAAGGTAGATAAAAATTTTGACGTTTCGACTATTTTTCTTTATCAATAAGTATCCTATCCTCTGTAAACCAGACCTCCACATTTTTTATTATCTCCTCGTTGGAAGAAACTTTTTTTCAGTTGAGGAAAGAGATGATAGTCGGACGGAGCCAAATCTGGTGATTAAGAGGGGTATTCTAGTAAATCAAACCCTAAATAATGATATTTTTGCATGACAACATGAGATCTTTTCTCTTTAATTTTTTTCCATAGAGTGGTCAGTAATGTCGGAGAGTAATCTCCAGTTATTGTTCCACCCTTATCCAAAAAATCAATCATGATCACTCCATGGCAATCCCAAAAAACTAAAGCAACAACTTTTCCAGCAGATTTTTGGTCACGAATGTTCTTAGGTCTTGGATAACCAGAGTGTCGCCAGTCCATCGATTGTTGCTTTGTTTCTGTATTGTAGAAATGTAGCCAAGTCTCATACATAGCAACAATTCGGTTTAAGAAGTCTTCATCGTTTTCAAATCGAGAACAGGGTGTTCTAATAATTCAAAACCTAAATCACGAATTTTTTGCATGGCAACATGAAATTTGTATGCGAGTGCATTGTCCTGCAAAAACAAAACACCTTTGGATAGCTTTCCGCATCTTCTCCCTCTAATTTTTTCCCGTAGAGTGGTCAGTAATTTCGAATAGTAGTCTCCAGTTATTGTTCTACCCTTATCCGAAAAATCAATCATGATTACTACTCGCTTTGTTTCTGGATCGTAGAAATGTACCCAAGTCTCATCCATAGTAAAAATTCGGTTTAAGAAGTCTACATCGTTTTCAAATCAAGAACAGATCGAACGCGATGCTTCTACCCTTGCACGCTTTTGGTCAACATTCGAATATTTGGTGATCCATTTTGCAGCAATTTTTCTCATGTCCAAATTGACGTGAACTATGTGATGAACGCGTTCGTATGAAATATTCATTACTTAAGATATCCATTTTAGCCCAATTCGACGGTTTGATGAAATCATGTCATGAACTGCATCGATATTTTCGGGGACTGACACAGAAACTGGCCTTCCCGATCAGTCATCATCTTCAATGGAAAATTTACTTCTTTTAAAGCTTGCAGTCCAATTATTCCACGGTCGCATACGAAGGGCATTGATCTCCAAGGGTATTAAGCATATCCTCATAAATCTGCTCACATCTTAACCCTATTAAATACAAGTACTCGATGATGGCTCGATACTCCAATTTTTCGATTTTTTCTTTTAATTTATTGCGTTCACTCTGGTTCACTTCTCTGACGTCAAACTTAACACTGACACTTCTAATAAGTTATTGTTCGTTGCTATGGTAACGCATTATTTTGTTTATGCATGGAACTGGTCTATGCTAACTAGATATCAATACATCCTCGTATTATGTAAAAATGTGAGTCTTTTTTTCCCAATAATTTAGAAATATGTAGGTAAATGGTATAGAATAATCCGTTATATTTGGGTCTACTGTCATAAAAAGGCATTATGAATTTATGGGAATTCCCCGATATTATAACCGAAATGTTCAAAAAGAAAAGAACTTTGTAAACTGACATGGGAAATTATATGAAGTGGAAAAAGATGGGCGGGAACGAGAGATTTAGAAAAGGTGTTTTATCTCATATTTTTAAGTGTCAGCAGCCAGGTTCTAAGTCAATCAAAAAAGGTACATTTCGTATAAATTCTCCATAGTTTGTGAGTCATCACATGTCAAACAGAGAAGTGGGTTAATTATAGTAGTGGTAGTGGTGGAAGACAATCCACTAGACCTTTTGATGTCGGGCCTAGCCTTGCTTCCAAAATTGATCGTATGATTCATAAAAAATACAAGTGTAGAGACTTCTGTCGATCTAAACAAGTGCAAACTGAGAATACCACAAACATATCTCATGTGTCATGTTCTCCAATAAAAAGAGCAGTTTCACATGTATATATCAAACAACATTGAGAATAACTTATATACAATTTGAATTTATTACCTTGATATACCGCGGATTCAAACAGTCATAACATCTTCACATGTGGCAAAATAACTAGCCATTCCAAGGGGATTTTTTTGGAGTAAGATTTCTGACGGAAGCCGAACTATTCTTACCAAAATAGCGACTAATCATTTCTTCTATACAATCGACGCTGTTGACGTAGTATCTATTTTAAATGAATATCAGGTGTTATAAAATATATTCCGACTTCAAAGCTTTGTCAGTTTGTTAATACTAATCCTATCGACTTGAAATGAACACCATTATTCTGGTGAAATTAAGTTGTATTTATTTCCATTGAAAAGAATCTACTATACCAAGTCCATTGTGTAACGAAATATTTGTAAAGCAAAGCCAATCTGACGAATCTAACAAACATACAGATCTAGTATGAGGCCGAAAAATGAATAGATTAATAATCAAGTCGTCAAATGTGTGTTACAGAGCATAAGTACTCTTATATGGATTGGTAGTTTGATACAAATATTCAATAAAATAGTTCATAATACAGAGCTCTTTTGCATTTATACTGGTTCAGGTTATTTCAAAGTAGTTCGGTAGATAGTACAAAAGCGCTGCCGAGCTTCCGTTAATATAAAAAAATTGGAAAAAATCATTTAATTTAAATAATAATCCTCTAAAATAATATATTTTCTATTAATTATCCATAACAAAGTTTTCAATATTTTTGTCGCCTTCAATATTTTGTAAATATGTGTTGTCTAACATTATAAATTGTATCAAAATTTTTGACGCTTTTGAATTGACTCTCACCGTACATGATGCAAATGATACTTCCGGTTAACTTGGCATATTTCTTAGAGTATGCTGAATTATATGCAACTATAAATGGACCCCCGAAGTATATCTCAGTCGTGGTCGGAGATGAATTCAATGGAAGCTTGGCTAAGACGAATAATATGATACACCAAACAACATACATAAATAATAATTATTAATTGCAAATTGCCTTATGGTTTATTGTACGATCTGCAGCTTTTGCTTACAAATTTATGAAAAGAAAATACAAACAAATTATAAAGAAAGGGAGAGCATTATTTTAAATTAATAACAAAGAAATGGAAATCAAAAACAAACCCCAACAGAGAAATTTCTCATTTTTTATAATTTATGGGAAAATATCAAAAAATGAGAAACTTTTTTACGCCTTTGTTTAAACCGAAGAGAAATAACTCTGTGCCCCAGGATAATAGTGTGGTTATTGCAGAAGGATTATGTTGGATGAACATAGATTACACAAAACCGTGCCTACGGTTTAACACTCGGCAGTAGAGTACGCGGATTTGGTATTTTCCTTCAACCCGGGGTTGTCTTCATTAAATTTAATCTAACAATTAGTATTTAGTTTGGATAATTATAAAAATTGAAACTCTGAGATTCATTATGTTGGTTCATACCGAAAGGCACAAAAATAATTTATTTCGTACAACATGTGAATTATTTCTCACTGCTTTATAACTTTATTGTCACAAATACTTTGTATTTACATTATATCACTTCTTCAGATTTTCAATTAGTGAAATATTGAAAGAGTGAAACTCTGCTCTCAAGAATAATGACAAGAAAATATTTAGATCTGATGAATTAGTAGACCAAAGTAGCTTGAAGATCTCTAATTTGATTTTAGTTCAGTATGTCGTATAGTTTTTTAAAAGGGTGCAGAATTGGCATTATCATAAAGCGAACCTAATACTTTAACTTATCAACATATCCTTGTAACTTTTTCTGGGTATGTCATAGCCACACAAAAAAGTTCATTGATTTCCATTTTTACTTATTTCATCGATAAATTTTGTTTTCAGACTAAGCAGAGTACTTTTGGGTGATTCGCCTTTGTATTCTGTGGAGTTTCACCACACTTTATTCAACTTATTTAGTTGCCTGTCAAAATACTAATAAAACTTCCACTAATTTTTTATCAACTTAAAATTTCACATATTTCTTCACTTTTGATGACAATATATAATTCAGTAAAAAATTTGGTGAAATACTATCACGTCAACTCAATTTGTATATGAAGCAGAAACATTTATGGAGGAAATTAAGATGCTGAAAAAATATATCAATTGCATGGTTCGGCTTCTTATATGCATTTTGTCGCCCAACGATTAGTGACGTGAGTTACGTCTGACCTGGTAATGTAAAATTTTGTAATTTGTTATCGGATCAACTCCGATACCTCAATAGTTCGTAAACGCAGCCGCAGTCCTAATGTTGGTAGATGGAATCTTCGAATTTCTGAAGAAAAAAGTCAACTTTTCTTCCTAAAGCTATTTTTAGTCTCATATCAATAAGTAGAGGAGAAAAAACTTTCTTAAATCCACACTTCACATAAATTAACTTAAAATAAAATTGTCAACGTAAATCTGTATACAATTGGTCTCTAAAAATGATTTAAATAATACGTGCTGATGATGACAAAGTTGGAGAAGTATATTGTGAAAATATACTCGTAGATACAAAAATTCATGAGACAACAAGTCATATTTACTCTTACTATTGTTACGAACTCGTCCAATGATATAGACCGTGAAGCCGGTGTTCTTTTCATATGTTATCGAATTTTGTTTATCTTTTACCTTTTTTGTTAATGTTTTCCATAGAGATAATTTCTAGGTTCCTCAAGGTAATCTAGAGATTTCAAGTTGCTGAAGGTTCTAGAAGGTGGTTTTTATATATAATATGTGAGTCTAGCAGTAAATAAACAGTTTTATGGTAAAGTTAAGGCATCAGGGCAGTGACAAGTGAATGCAAAAGTGAACTAAACGTTGTATTTGGAATAAATTGGATGTTGAGTGTGTAAATCTACTGAATATTAGTGAACAGATAAGTGTGTAAATGTGAGTGAATACTTAGTGTATAAAAAAATAAATTACGTTAGATACACTTTGTGCGCAAATTTATCCCACCTGTTTTATAACTGACACATTTATATAAATAAGTAGAACTATTTTTTCACGCATTACAATGAGATTTCAACAATTTTAACTTTATCACATTGTCACATCATTCCTTTACATTTCTGTATCTATATGTTCATAAGATACTTTTTCAACATTGTCATGATTAGCATCAATTTTTCATTTTTTTCGATGTTATCCGTACCATTCCACTAGACCACGACGACTTCTAGGATTAAGTTAAAGTATAAAGGTGGTCACCAAGTAACATTTCGTCAAGAAATTTTTGAGGCAAAAAAATACTGTAATTAAACATAATGTATTTGAGAAATTTGGAGATATTAGGTATAATTTTATCTCGAAATTCGTTATCTATATCTGAATTATTCAAAATAACACATTGCACAACTAGCTAGTATGCAGAACTGGTAACTAATTTAGCTCGTAGATGGCAAATCAACAAGGGTGTGAATAATATAGAAGTCGATGAAAGTTGAAAGAAATTATATGCTCTGGACACAAATACGCTGTACAGGTCACTGTGCATCGGAAATGACCCAATATCATGCGATTTATAATTACAGGTCTTTCATAACCCACTACACGATAGATGTTTTATTCAGATGAAATGAACGTGAATGTTTAAGTTGTGTTTCTAGTTGATCACGTAGCGTTCATGAATTAATGAAAACTCATTTAAGAGATCATAAAAATATGTATCGCGTTAATTATGAACAGGAGGAACATATCTACTCAAAATGCAGAAATTGCCTTTACAGATAGTGCTATTATGAACAAGAGAAATATTTCTGAGCAGCAACACCGAATACAATAGAAAACCTTCATTTTCAGTTATTTATTATTTATTTTATATATAAAACGTACTGATCATTGCTTCAGGAAGATATACTAAAAGTGGTACAAAATGAACTTAATTTTCTCAAAATAATGCAAAATATCAGTGATATCAGATATTAATAATGGATTATAATTTTTCTAGAGAACCCCACTAAAAATTTTTTTATATTGTTTAGTCTTAAATAGTTTTTAATATAATGAAACAAGAAATAGTGGTTGGAAACTGTATTAAACACCGTAATCTTGTCATAATCGACAAACTCTCATGGAATAATTTTAGAAAGTTATAAAAATAATTTTTCTTGAATTCAAACTTCAACATCAGGTCATTAGGTATAAGTATATTTAATAACATTTTAATGTTTGAAAAAGTGATAGCCTGCAGGGTTAATCTTTTATCAGTGTTTTTTGTAATCACTATGCGGTAACCGCGAATTGAGTTGCAACTCCGATTTCCATTTATATAACTTGTTGGCCGACCGTTGAGATATCAATAATCGTCAATCACTACGATAACCAACAATATAATTTCTTGTATTTACAGCAGAAAAATCAAGCAAGTAGATTCAATTACACTCAAATGACATGAACTGACATGATTCGACATTAATTGACATCAAAATACATCAATTAATATGAAGTGAAAATGGGCTTTAATGTATTGTTGATCGACAAAATCTGACAAAAGTAGAGTCCAATTCACCTCAAATAACAGGAATTGGCGTGAATCAACATCAATCGACATCAATAGACATCAAAAGACATCAATCAACAATCGGATTCAATGTATTGTTAAACGACATATTGCCAAAGCCAAAGCCAATTGCCCTCAAATGACATGAATTGTTGTGAATTAAAAGACATCATATGAAGTGACAATCAGCTTCAATGTATTGTTAATTGAAAAGATCTGACAAGAGTAGACGCCAATTGACATCAAATAAGATGAAATGAGTTTTGATCATATTTTTTTAACTTTTTTCCCATTTTGCTCTATATTTTGCACAAAGTTCATATTATTTCCTCAAGAATATCGAGCTGTTTTTATAAGAAATTATTATTATTATTATAAGGTTAATATTTATTGATAAACTAATGCGAATTTTTCCATTATTTTCCCACCTCAAATGTATTTCAGTAAATGTTGACATTCAAGACCTGCAAGAATAACGTAAAAAATAGTATTGAATCCAATCTATCGGATGATCATAACATCCGGTGCAACATAACCAGTATGACTTTATAATAGCCAAGTGCAAAAATTTTCTCTTCCAAACTACATACTTCCAAAATAATTTTTCAGTGGAAGGGTTAGCGAAAAGGGGAAACATGCTATGTTTAAAGGAGAGAATAACATGTTCATCCACATGAAAATCTCGATTTCCTCAAAAATGTCACTTAACATGTTCATCCACTAAGCTCTTCAATTATGCGCGATTACTCTACTACCCTAGCAGAAAATAGTAGATTCTCAAACTGTGCTGTATCTGTGTTGTTAACAAATGAAATCCCTACAATATTTTTTTAAACAATTTTAAAGAAAGCATCCAAGCCAACAAACTTTCACCGGATAGAGTAGAATACTAATGAGTCTCGTGGGAGTACAATTTCTGCATTTGCCCTTTGCTGTCGCTTGGACTATGATAGGGACAATCCGATCATGATTTGAATGTTGGGGAACTAACTCGGATCACGTTCATTGTTCTTTGGAAACTGATTAAGTTAATCGGGTCGTAGTCATATTATATGATCCTTTCTACCCTGGGAGACCAATAGTTAGATTGCGATCAACTGACAGGATGTTTCATTTCTCTATAGTTTATTTATATCCCTTAAATGGGCGTCTTATATTCATTCTCAAGACCAGCGTTACTGACATTTTCAATAAGAAAATAGTTTATTATTATCCGTTTGAGCGGGTAAAAGGTTGATAACTGCTGAATAATAATTATTAAACGTCTAGAATCTACTATTCAACTAAATAAATATCATGGAAGATTTAATACACAAAAAAGTAATAAAACTCAAAAGTTGTTGAACATCATGTTTCAAATTTGAAATTTCCACCGAAAATTTGCGCGTCGTTCGGAAACTGTGATCTAAATCTTGTTCTGGGTTATGATCCGCAGGTTATCTACATGAACCTGTAATGGGCTTAGTTTTCGAGAAGTCTTATTTTGTTATCGGAGCTTTATTTGTTTTTATGAAGCATAACTTGCAAGACAAGATATCTGTTACCATATTAAAGGACGCGTAGGTGCCCAGTTAGGTCGCCAGCTCTTAATGTTCTGTATTTTGTTTTTTTTTCTGAAATACTTAGGACCAACAACAAATATTTGTTCTCATTTTTATACATTGTTAATTAAAATAAACAAATAAACGAATACAAGTTTGAAAATAACAGCAAATGACCTCAAAATACGTGGGAAATATGCTTTAAAATGTATTAATATAACTTAAAATCTTATGTTTACATTATAATTTGATGGTTACTTCGAAATAATCTTATTTTATTTTTATATGACTTGGGTAGTTCATTTTGATTTTCTTGATAAATACATATTCCAAAATATCCAATAATTTTGTCTGTAAGTTGATCTTCCTTCTAAATAAATTGATAAAAGTTAATGTATCAAAGATCTCGCAATTGATCGCACCTCTACTCCCAAGTACCAACCTTTCTTTGACCTGCCCACTTCTTTTGCCTTCTTTTTACCATAGTATTCCCATAGTAGACACCTCATCTACCATTTACAATAAACATGCGTTCTTGTAGAGAAAGCATTCCTAGGAATTCTTCAAAAAAAATTCTTCGACCTAATTCTCTAAGCGGATGCCTCCAAAGCTGGTGAATTATACAGTATCCTTCAAGCTTTCAAATTTATCTCTCCTCCCCATAAACATAACTGACTCTCTTTCATCTATACATAAACTTTCATCAGTCTCAACAGTCTCTCTCATCTGGCTCCTATCGCACATTGAAATCGCTGGTAACGAATCTGCAGTTCATCATACCAAACAAGCCTCAAGGAATCCTCGTGAAATCCTAGTTCACCTTGAGAATGATCTGAAGACTAACTTTAAAAATCTCATTCAAACTCTTGGCGCGATATTTGGAGCAAGAGTATTACAGTATTACATAACATCCACCCATCTACTTCTCACCTGCACCCAAACTTTTTGAGTAGGAGAGAAGTTGTGACAATAAGAAGACTCTACATCAACCACATAAAACTTACTCAAACCTAATCGATGTCGTCAGAAAGTGTGTTAAGCACATCCTCACTGACTGTATACAATACTCTACCGCATATTATATAGTTTGATATGAAAACAATCCTCAAGGACACTCTTAAATCCCTAAATATTCTTAAAGCCACCAAGCTGTATCAGAAAATATAATTGATTCATGTATTGTAATAGATTTTGTAAAAGTCCTTTATTTAACTTAGGTATCATATGATTGTTTTTGTGTGCCAATGATCAGAGCTGTCGAGGCACGTTAAACTCAAATAAAAAATATGGTTCTTTTTCTCGATAGAACTCCACTCAATTTAAATTAGAAAGTGTCTTTTCCTTTCAAATACAAATCTGAATCATAAATCCAAACAACATTTCCATGCGTTAATAAAGAGTTACAAGAATATATTTCAAAAGATATCAACTGCCCTATAATTCTGATCTATATATCTTTAGTACACTACAGTGCTTCACACATTATATAACTCAACTTTAATCTTTACTTCGTGAAAAACCTCCCTTGATACAAGGGTAACGCTATCTTAACATGGATATTCTACAAATAATAATACACGCAGCGCCCGGTCAACATAATGTCAACAGTAACTTTGTTAATTCCAGATAACTTCATATGATATTATCTTCATCTCCCCTCTTACGTTGTCAACTACATTCTAGAGTTAGGATAATACATACAGGAAGTTACACCGTTGAAACAACAGTCTTTGTTATTTATTTAATTTTTCCAGTTAAGTTTATGAATATTCATGACAAGTCCTGTAGTTATTCCTAATTCATTAGGTATATACCTCATGGAGCTCTAGCAATACCTTACGGCTTTAGACGGGTGTAAAAAATATATAATTTGTCTAAAAAAATAGAAAATGTGAAATTGCTGTTAATGTCAAGCAATAAGGGATTGGCTTATAGTCTAAGAGCCAATGACATTTTTGAGTTATGTTTTAGATAAGGCCTATTCTTTGAGAGAGTGCATGAACCTCGATTTCGTTTCCGAGGAGGTGTCAGAATGCTTTCAATCTGTAAAAAAAATGGGCATCTTTCTATTATTTTCCGACAATCAACAATATAACAATGGCAAATCGGCTGGAACACCCACAAGATGTCGCGAAAGCAATGAACTTTCTTTATTTACACAAGTTTCTAATTACGTTTATTTCTGAGTGACATTTTGGTAACTACATCCTATGAAGTTTTTCATCCTTCTTCTCATAATGGATACTTTCTGCTGTGAGAAATCTCTTGAACAAACGCCAAGTAGTACTTTTGTTCATCCACTGAATAAAGCAATAACCATAACTGTATTAATGATTTTTTGCCGGAACACCCTAAACAAGCAATGAACTTTTTATTATTTAGTTAAGCTCCGTGCTTCAGTATATTATTGTATCGACTATTTTAACAGAACAAAATGGCGGTTTTAACTACCTGGGAGAACGACATGAATATCTCGAATGGCCGATCTTATTTCGTGACTTCTATCGCAAACTAACTTACGTTATGAATGCTTAAAATGCGAAGAATGATCTCGTTCATTTATTTAGGATGTTTGTAATTAGCGCGGATATTCAACAATCTTTGGAGTTGCAATTTTTATACTCATACCACGGAATTACGAAAATTAAATTCATTCGAGGATAACTTCGCAAATACTAGAGACACAAAAAACTGGTTGCCCTACTATATCGGATAACCGACATTGAAATAACCATATTTGTCATTTCAACACCATACATTTAGATGACCATAATCAAACTATTCAGAAAGAATCCTTCCAGTTATGCATTTCCCAGCTATGGATTCAACGTAGAGATAAGTGGATTGCTAGCCAAAAACCATACTCTGAAGGAGATTACTTCAGATGTTACTTTTTCACTTTGTTTTTAATAGAAGAATTTACCGTTTAACATACCTCGTTTTAGGTGACATATTCCTTAATATCATGCTGATCTTTGGCTTGGATGTATAAAAATAATTCTAAATTCTGTCATTAGAATCAGCCCTTAAGCTACTTCAATATGGTCGATTCTGAACAAAAACTAATATTCCATTTCAGTTTCCCTTTATATATAACCCTCAAATTGCGTATTGAAGTCCTCCATACGCCTTTGCCGTAGGCCAATCTATTAAGTCCAATATTACTACAACAGTCTACTTTGTTTTCATTCTCTTCTATATATTTTAGTTTAGGTCCGCTTTGCAAGTTTTATTTTCGATTATCTCTTACAAAACAGTTTTAGTCGATTCTTTGTCACGCAAAATACGTTTTACGATTGAAAAGTAGTGCATAATATTCATATTCCAGAGCATATACGCTCCCTCTGATCTACTTACATTTTTTTTGTATCATTTTTTACTAGTCAGACTTTCTATAGTTCTCTATTTTAGACATAGCTATGAATTACTCTCAAACAGAATTCTCTAAATAATAAATAACTCATTTCAATCGAAAATGAATTTCACACCTTTTTGGACTGTTTCTTGTAAAACCTCAGAAATTTCGTGACATAAATGTTCACTTCGCGTATAAATATGAAGTTCGTGTATTGCTAAGACAATATTCAGGTTTACTTACCCGAAAATGGATTGTGTTACAAGACAATGCTAAACCACATACTGCGAAAGTTATGCAAATAAGATCAAAGAATTTGGTGAACTCCTACGATATCCACCATTTAGTCCGGAATTTACACCGCATGGCAATAATCTTGCATGAGATATAATTTGGTTTTACTTAGGTCTCATAGATCTTGCTGAACGATGAGTTAAAACCATAAATTAAGATTATTTGATAAACAAAGTGAACATTGAAACCAACGAGGATATATTGAAAAATTCTTAGCCTACTATAGAATCAAACAAAATTTCAATGTCAAAATATTTTATTACTTAACATATTCTCCTCTTAATTGGATACATGTATATCAGCGAACCTGCAACGTTTCTAGACCTTCAAAAAAAATGTTTCTTCTTGCTCTGCAAACCAGACCTCCACAACTCTTATTATCTCCTGGTTGGAAGAACATTTACGACTTATTTATTTTCAACTTTTTTTCAGTTAAGGAAAGAAATGATAGTTGGACAAAGCCAAATCTGGTGAATAATAGGGGTGTTCCAGTAATTCAAACCCTAAATAATGATATTTTTGTATGACAACATGAGATTTGTGTGCAGGGGCGTTGCCTTGCAAAAACAAAACACCTTTCGATAGCTTTCCGTGTCTTTTCTCTTTAATTTTTTTCCATAGAGTGATCGGTCAATAATGTCGAAAAGTAATCTCCAGTTATTGTTCCACCCTTATCCAAAAAATCAATCATGATCACTCCATGGCAATCACAAAAAACTAAAGCAACAACTTTTCCAGCAGATTTTTGGTCACGAATCTTCTTAGGTCTTGGATAACCAGAGTTTCGCCATTCCATCGATTGTTGCTTTGTTTCTGTATTGTAGAAATGTAGCCAAGTCTCATATATAGCAACAATTCGGTTTAAGAAGTCTTCAATGGAAAATATACCTCTTTTGAAGCTTGCAGTCAAATTTTTCACGGTCGTATACGAAGGACAGAATGGAAGGATGAATGCAGATCCTTGTACTTTACAGTACTCTTGAATTCTCCCAATCCCAATATTTCCAAAACTTGTCGGCCTTTGTTTACAACGTTACCTTAGTGACTTCTGTTAATTTTTATTGTTTTAAGTAATAAGAGAATAATCAAAGGAGCTATTTTTCAGTGAAATTTTTCATATTTTAATATAATTTTCCTTTTTATTTAAAATCGAAAACATTATAAAAAAAACATATTACGATATACGTCCGTGAAGTTATTATTACCGTACTTGATTAGATATTCTCGACTCGGTTCCTTCGTCGCCTCGTCCATGAACATCTATCTCCTACCGTAATAAATCACTTATAACGTGAATAACTATTCTTTTTATAATCGCAGTTTACTATAAAATGAAATTCAATAAACTTCGAGTGCGTCTAAATGGTAGTTGGAATTTTTTTCTTCAGAGAAAGATTCATTTGATAATTCCCAATCACATAGACGTAGTAGTAGCAGATTTATGCTAGAAACTATGAAAACAATGCTCCTGATCAGGAGCATCAGGATTATCCTACAGGATAATCATGAAAGATTATACATCTTGTTAGTTTGAAATTCCAGAATACAGAAATCTCTCAAATACGCAGTAAGTTTCGATGCAAATAAAATATTTACTGGGATATTCTTTCGATCTCCTACCATCAGAGTAACGTTAGTCTGTTGTGAACCAGACAGGTCTCTTCTTTCGTCGACAGTACGAATTTTCATCGTTTGCCCATTCTACCCCACCTTTAGAAATTTAAAGTTTAAGACAACTGATTTATGCCAAATTGGCCTTAAAATATTAACGAGATGTGGGAGAGACTAAGTGGCAAATTAAAAATTCCAAATGGCTTATCGTAAAAACGTTGGGGAGAAGATATTAAAAACGAACTCGAGGTGACAGAAACAAAGAAGCGACATTTCCTCTTAGCGAACGTCTTATCTGGTAATTACCCATGGGCGTATCTCATTTACCTGGAATACTTCGTAGTATATTAAGGATATTCATCAACAGATATCACTTGAATGTCTTTTGAAGTATTTGACAGATCATAATCGAACTTCCATTATTAGATCAAGAGATGATATACGAGAAAAAATTGTTTTGTACTATTTCAAAAATCAATGGAAATATCGACAAAAAGTATATTTTTCTCAAAATGTATCAAAGGAGAAAACATTCCATCCCCTCTTTCCAACATTTTATTTATTCGAATTTTGCTTGGTATACTCAATATAATCGCTTTCTAGATATGTTTTTCAATAACTCGTGTAGATATATAAAGAAAATATAAATGAAAATATATGAAACTGAGCTGTTGAATTAAATAGGATCTAAACAACAATAGTCGTAGTAGACAGAAGTACTTGAGCACATTCAAATAAGTAAAAATCGGACGATCAACGAAGCAGCAAAAATTTTTACTTAAATATTGTAAAATGCCATTTGAAACCTGAAGAATGTCTGCTTGAAGTATATGAGTAAGTAAAATCTCCCAAAGATTTCAAAACTGCTAAACTTTTCAATAGCTTCGGTCAAATAAAAAAAAGATGAGACCGGTTTCCAATCAGAAACGATGTTATCAAATAAAACTAAAGAAAGGTTGAGTACTATTCAATTATTCTGCAAAGCGCAAAGATCTGGAAGATATCCATAATACCTATTGAATGATGTTTTTATTCTAAAATACAATCTAGAGGATTTAATAAGAAATTAATCAGCTAAAAGTACTTTATTGTGCATCTAGGAAGATTATATGAGTAACCAACAGAAAAAGTAGAGTGTTGATACAATTTTTTGTTCGAGTGTTTAATTGATATATTTCATCAATAAATCTGAGTTCTCCTGGAAGATACGCCTTTGGTATCGGAGAAACATCTTATCTTGTAATTAGCCTTTAAGACACTCTAGTTTTATGTGTTTCTGAAATTAGCTCTAAGTGAAACTTCTTAAGCATCGTGCATTTTATATCACAGCTTGCTGTTATAGGTGTTTATTCAGATAAAGGGTTGATGTTTCGTTATGTTACTCAGTATTAGGTTTTCGCAAGAGAAACTTTCATAACAAAAGTTTCAACATAAATAGTTTACAGAGTTTCAAAAGTACTAAGGAATAACGCTTAATGGTAGTCTTAAGCTCCTTAACCTAGTTAACTAACATTTAACCAACACGTTCAATTTAAGTTATGCTCATAAAGCGTAATTACTCTTTTCATATCATATAAATGTCAATAAGTATAAAATGTTGTGAGACGAATAAGTCATAAATAGAGGGTTGTTAACCAAAGAAAATTATTATAGTTTAAATAAGAGCACCGATTAAATTGATTCAACCTTTCAGAGGTTTCCTCTAATGGCTTCATTCCAGGCCCGCGCTGTACATAAGGGAAAAGGCGCCGAAAAGCCTTTAAGCTCAAAAAAAGATAGAGCAGTAAACAGTAGAGGCATTGTCTGATATTTTAATTTTTTTAAACGAGGGAACTGAATTTCTCAAAAATAATTTTCGATCCAATATGTAACATGATGACTTGAATTGTGTAAACTCAAACAAATTTGATTTTAATCATTTGGCTTGCAACGAGCCTACGCGCGATCAAGCGTTTTTGTGCTGTCTAAGCTTGCGTAAATTTATAAATTAAGCGCTGCATCGGATCGGTCGCGATTTCATTTGTTGCCAGTTGCTTATAATAATAATTAACTTAGCGAAGTTAAAAATGCATAATGTAAAAGACATCTGTTTTTTTTTTTATTCCAACAGACTTGCGTTTTATTAATTATTATATTTATTAAATAACATAACTCGCAATGAACGAGATATAACTGCCGTCTAACTATTTAAAGAATTGGATAATTCATAAAATTTTAATGAAAAAGGTAATAAAGTCTCCGAAAGAAACATAAATTTTATAACAATTGAAACATTGGGCAAAACCAATTAAGTAATTTTGCCATCTTTTCAATAGAATTGGACCAGCTAAAACATTAAACGCCGAATATTTGAATAGACAATTTGCAAAAATAAAAGCACGGAAAGCTCAATTCACTTATTATTAACAATACCTAATACCTGATATTAACCTTTAAAATGCAACATGATGGGAAAAATGCGATTAATTTAATAGAAGATAAAATTTATGTATCCTTGCTGAAGCACTAAAATATTTCCTCAAAATTCTCAAATAACTATATTTCTAATCGCCCAACTCTAATCCTCACTCACTTTTGAAACATAGATAACTGTCATATTTTAGATTTATTGGTGAATTTCATCGAGGACATTAAAATTAATATTCAGTAGAATCATTAAAAAATTCTGCGGCTGATGGACTTGATTCCAAACCATTCCTTCTCAAACTCACTTATGTTGCATTATGAGTTTCATCCTGTGATATATAAAAAAGTATTTTCTATGTTTCATAAAAATTTTTTCCATTTTTTGTGTTTTTGTATCATGTATCACTTATGAAATTTTGAGTTGTAATACTATTAGAATATATTTGGGTTTTCCATAAGTTCAAAATTATGTTTTATACCTCAATGAGAAAATATTTGTATAGCTTGTATTTGTACTATAAAATATAAAAATAAAAATAAATTTATGGAAATTGAGAAAACTATTTTTCAATAAGAACGTAATGCAAATTTGGAACGTTAATTTAAATTTGTGTGTTCGCCAAAAGAGCTGTAAAAAATTAGTTTTGAAAAGGTGATGTAATTCTGTCACTAATTCCAGTCTATCAAATAGTATTTTGTATTAATCAGTATAGTATCTGAAAATGCACAGTGTCACGAAAAATGTATATATTGTATATACCTGAAATAATATTTCACTTTTTACTTTTTTGTCTAGTTTCTGCTATGAATATACTTGTGGGTATCAGTATTTATTGAGTTTTTTTATTCATAACGAGTATATATACGTAACTGGTAGAAAATCATCGCTAACTGAGTAACTAGAGTATATATATATATTATATATTTATATATATTGAAAAATTAGATTCGCTTTCGTAAAAAAAAGGCGCATTATATTTTATACTTCATTATTTTCAAAACAATGGAAATAATTATTACTTCATTGAGTAATTTGTATATCAAAACACAATTATCAAACAGATTTATTCATAATAAATTATACAAGGTTTACTATTGTTAGAGATTAAATCTTTTCTTTAACCCAGAAACGTCGGAAAGCAATTATACACCTTCGCGTGAATTTTAAAAGTAACCCAAACTATTAAGAAGTTTTTCTCCGAGTTCCATATCGTTAAGAAGTACAAGAAAAAACAAATAATAGAAAATAATTAAAAGTTTGAGTAGTTGTCAAATGCAACTACTATTGAATATTAAAATTTACACCCGATTGGACAGAACACGATCATAAAATTAATTAAGAACTTCATTTTACGTTTTAGGAATCGTAAAAATAGTCGTAAAGTTAAAAATTCGCTAGTTTATATTGTCGTAAAACTAAAAAAAGTTAATGTCATTTGAAATGGTAAAGGCCATGCTTCAATTGCTTTTTAGTTCATTAAAATTTATAAACTAAAAGAGTGCAGTTTAATGGAGTATAACGAAATTCTAATTGAAAAATAGTATGAGACAAAATATCTGTCGAATTCATTTTCTATTCTTAGGCTCTAGTCTATTTGTAAGCTTGAGGAAAATTTTTGAGAAACTTTATTGTTGGTGAAAAACAAATAGTGATTCGCATTGATATAATAATTATTGTTATGATAAGGATAAATAATAATGACAAATCAATCACTTTTTCTAAATGAACGATATCAAACATTTTAATTCGAGAATAACACAAATGAACTTAATGTTTAAAATAGCTGAAACTAAGTGGTTCTTCCAATAAAAGCACAAGATTACAATGTTCAATGCAACATGGTTTTCTATAACAAATTATCGAAATTCCAAATATTGATTTGGAAAATATACATAAGGTAATTATGTTTAAAACAAAATATATTGTAAATGGCCGCAGATAAAGGGCTAGAGTATATAGAGTTTCTCATGCGCTTCGACATTGAAAATATCTGCGTCAGACTCAATTGCAACACTCATAAAATTATTAAAATGCAACCCAAAAACTTGGTCGTACGTTTTATAGCCGAATCGATATTTGTTTCTCCAATTTTTTATTTCTTACACCTTTTGATATATTAATGAATCTAAATGTATTCGATTTTAGGTCTCTTCTGTTTCAAAATTAGTTTTTTTGATAGTTTATAAAAGAAAGATAAATTTTGACGTTTCGACTTTTCTTCAAGTCTTTATCAAAATATGATATTGACGCTGACAATTTGCTTGTTTATATTGATCTATAGAAATAGCTCAAAATAAATTTATAAAAGCTATAGAACTCATACTTACAACAACATATTTCAAATATGAAAATGGAATATACAAACAAATTTATTGTTGTGCTATGGGAGCTTCTATTTCAAGTGTAATGGGAGATCTTGAGGAAACGGTTCTAAACAAACTTGATATAAATATTCTTTTTCCGATATGTAGATGATTGCATTACTGCTGTACCAAAGAATCAAATTGAAAACATAAGTAAAAAATTCAATTCTTATCATGAAAAACTTCAATTAACATTCGAGGTTGAACAAAATAATAGAATCAATAATAATAATAACTTGTTCCTCAAGATATTTGAACTTAAATTCATGATATTCTATGCCAAAAAACAGATCAGTGACAATAAGTTTGGGTGATAGATCCAACTATCAGATCCTGAATTTAGATGCTTAGCTATTCAAAAAACAATTGAAAGAGAATAATTATCCGGAAAAAATGATAAACAACATATTCAAGATAAGTATTTATAGATACTACAATCAATTTAAAAACAAAACAGAAACGAAACATCAAAACATAAAACATTTTTCCTTACCATATGTACCTACAAGGACTTTCCCAACAATTATCGAATTATTTCAATAAATATAATTTAGTATAAGTCATAGAGGACATAATACATTATCCAAATATTTCACTAAATTAAAATCTAAAAACCAAAAAACAAAAGAAGAAATATTATATATCAAGGGACTTGTACTAATTGTGACGCTGTCTACATAGGGCAAACATCTCAGTATTTAGAAAATAGACTAAGAGGTCATCAATACGATAAAAAAAATAGAGCTGCATTAACGAACCATGAAATATCAAAAAAACATAAATCCAATTATAAAGATTCAAAAATTCTTGAAACGGAATCTAATATACGAAAAAAAAGATTTTTTAGAAATGGTTCACATTCACATTCTATTTTGTAAATTTTAATAAATTTAATATATTTGAGATGTGGAAACCAAGGAAAAATTAATTCTTCTTATCGGAGCAAAGTTCTAAGTTGATTTTATCCTTATTTTGATATTCATGATGAAGGTGATCTATAGATCAATATAAATAAGCAAATTGTCAGTGTAAATATCATATTTTGATAAAGACTTTAAGAAAAGTCGAAACATCAAAATTTATCTTTTAAAAACTATCAAAAAAAAACTAATTTTGAAACAGAAGAGACCTAAAATCAAGAACATTTAGATGCATCAATATTTATTATAGTTTTTCTTTCTTGGTCGCATGTTCAGGCATGTCATGTAGGTCTTCTTCTTTTTCTTCTTCCTGCTATGTATAGGCATCATTGCCTGTTTTTCTTCACGTCATTGCCTCTGCTCAGTCACCTGGAAGGTTGTCACTCCATCTTTTCCTAGGTCTTCCAATGCTTCTTTGTCCTGCTGGTGATTTGTCCCTTGATATTTTCACAATTCGTTCTTCCGTACATGCGATCAATGTGCTCATTCCATTTTATCTTTCTATCCAGTACCCAGTCATTGATATTATCTATCCCGCATGCTCGTTTTATGTTTTCACTCCTTTCTCTATCCAGTAGTGTTCTTCCCGCTATTCTTCGAACTATTTTCATTTCTGTAGTCTCCAATATCCGTTTCGTTTTGGAGGTCTCAGGTCGGGTCTCTGCTGCATAGGATAATATAGGTCTGATTGCGGTCTTGTAAATGCGGGCTTTTGCTTCAGTTCGAATGTATTTATTTCGCCAGATTGTGTCATTTAGGTATGCTGCTGCTCTTGAGGCTCTTGTAGCTTGGTTTCTTACTTCCGTCTCCACGTCCCCGTGTCCAGATATTTCGATTCCCAGATATTTAAATTTCTTTTCCTGGTGTATTATTTTGTTATCCACCACAAGCTTACATCTGATCGGTGTCTTGGAAGTAACCATTGATTTTGTCTTTGCCGCTGATATTATCATATTGAATTTTTTTGCTGTTTTGTTAAATTGGTACAGTAGCCTTTACAGATCGTCCTTGTTCTCCGCCAACAGTACCGCATCGTCTGCATAGCACAGGATTTTGACTTCTTTATTTCCCATTTTGTATCCTCTTAGTTTGCGTACTTGTTTTATGATTTCATCCATCACTATGTTAAATAGGAGCGGACTGAGAGAGTCCCCTTGCCTAATGCCCCTATTTGCAGGTATCTGTTCAGTTAGGTCATCATTTATTTTTGCTTGGATTGTATTTTTTGAGTATATATTTTCGATTATTTTAATGACATTATATGGTATCTGTCTATCATAAAGAAGGTGTATTATGTCTTTTAATTGTATTCGATCGAAGGCCTTCTGCAAGTCAATGAAACACATGAAGGCTGGTCGATTATATTCGATCGATTTTTCCGTTATTTGTCTTATGACAAATATTGCGTCCGTGCAGGATCTTCCCGATCTGAAACCCTGTTGTTCATCTGCTAGTGAAATACATTCATTTATTTTATTTGTTATTATCTTTGTGGTTAATTTCAGCGTTGTGCATAGTAGATTTATTCCTCTATAGTTCTCGGGCATTTTTTTATCTCTCTTTTTAAATAGTGGAATCGTAATGCTATTTCTCCACTCATCTGGTATTCTGTGTTCGGCAAATATTTTTTTGATTAGGGTTGTTAGTTGTTGGTTTAGCTTCTCTCCTCCATATTTAAGTAATTCGTTGGCGATGTTATCCGGACCTGGGCTCTTTCTGTTTTTTAGTTTTTGGAGTGCTATTTCTATATCTTCCTTTTTTATATTAGTCTCATCACTTATTACTATATCTGGTG
This sequence comes from Diorhabda carinulata, assembly GCF_026250575.1. Classification (NCBI taxonomy): domain Eukaryota; kingdom Metazoa; phylum Arthropoda; class Insecta; order Coleoptera; family Chrysomelidae; genus Diorhabda; species Diorhabda carinulata. The sequence continues at coordinate 47,280,429 of NC_079472.1, read as the reverse complement.
TATTTGGTTCGGTTTCGGTCTCTTCTTCCTTGTATAGTTCCTCTAAATATTTTACCCAAGTATCTCTTTCTACGTGTCTGGTTCTGATGAGTTCATTTGCTTCTGTTCTCTGATTTCTTATTAATCGCCAGATTTGTTTTTGTAACCCATAGAAGTCGCTTTCCATTCTTTTGGAGAAGGTTTCCCAGTAGTTGACTTTCATTTGTCTCACTAGTGTTTTTGTATCGTTACGGATTCTCTTGTATTCTTTATATGCTTCTGCCATGTCTGTCATGTAGGTAATAGCAACAAAAAGATGCTTCAAATAATACTTTTTAAAATACCCCTCCGTTAAAAATAATAGATGCAGAAATGCCATTCTCACAGAGGATATATAGCACATATAACCAACTACTGCAAACAAATACCTCAACAGGACAATATAGTTGGAAAAATGATATATTAACAGAAAACATACAAATACACACGCATTGAAAACCGTACTTCACTACCAAAACAAACCATCTGAAATCTTAGAAAAACAAAAGTACGAAATATATTAGGGAAAAACTAAAATTAGACAAAACAATAACATCAACAGCCTGATATGACATTCACTGAAAAGAAAAACACAAAACATACATACCTCATAAACGTTTCCGTCTCCTCCGGTCACAACATAACAAGATTCTATGTAAAACAATTTTAGAGCAACACACAGTGAGCATTATTCCCTTATCATACTAAATATTCCTAGTCTAATGTTTATAATAGTGAACCCGTCTAGGTCTTACATAGAGCACGGCCTGTTGCGGTTAAAAAGAAGCTCATCCGCAGCCGATAGGAATTGCTGTGGCGGAGGTATTGATGAAATAAACTACTCGCAGTGAAACCTGAGACCAAATTACAAAAATACAAATTGAAAGAATATGATGCATTAAAAGAATAAAAATTGTCCAAAACTAATACCACAAACGGCTAACAACAATGTGTTTGTTGCGATAACACAACTCCATCAGAACAACGTAAAAACTTTCGTTATCGAGCTCTCCCCATACACTAACAAAAAAATAAAATGTAACAATCCTAGTTACAGCACATTCGCGCCTATTGTGGCACATTTGACGGCGTTTTCATTATTTTCTTTATCTGGGCCCAACAGAAAGGGCTCATAAAATAACTCTAAATACTGCTAATTCTAGGATTAGAGGCAGCCGCAACATGTCCTGTGTATTTCGAAGGAACAAAGTTTCAGCTTGTGTGTGAGCTTCTGTATTAGGTTCTGTTAATTAGATTAATTTTATTATCGCTATAAAAGGAGTGGATAACGACGAAGGATCGGGATACTATTTACACGATAGGATTAAGAGATTCTTTATGGAATAAGGGAGGTATTAATAAGGGTCAAGGTCGGCTGAAAACGCCGCTTTAATACATACTATTTGATTTAAACTGATTTCAGTTTCATGCAAACATGTAATTTACAACGTTATATCGTTTTGTCGTGTATTTCATTATTCTTTAATCTATTGAACTACCCCAGTTTTCATTCACAAATATTACTTATTTTATTATTGATAAAAAAAGTCAACTCTTTGGTTGAGAGAAAAAAAATTATGACTTTTATATTGTACAAATTATTACACATATTATGTAATTAATTAAATAAGTACACCTTACATAGATGGTTTTTTAAGCTCATTTATATCAAAAATCATTTATAAGACGTGTCCTATCGTTTGGCCTCCTACTTACCTCAACTAACATATATTTTGTCCTCCGCTTTCTTGTCAGACGATGATACAGCTAATCAAGACTATTATCTGCTAATTTTGAAGTATTTGAGAAAGGAAAATTTGTCAAAATACCAAAGTTACGCACAATGTTGTTGTAAATTCAACTTCAAGTGCTATTTTTCTTCTTGTGTAATTCAAATTACTTTCATTAGATACCACAAACCACCCATTTCAATAATAAAGATGGATAAAAAAGGAGAAGCCACATAACTCGAATGATTTCGACTTATTTATAAAAAATAAGGATAAGAGGGATAAATGATATTTTATGTTTCTATATAAAATTAATCTGTGAATGATGTTTGTTCATATGTTATATACTATTTATCAAATTCATACAACATTTTTTTAATATTTCACTGTAACTTGTGTATAAAGGTATTACATGCACCGTTATTTAAAATACAATATTGTCCTACAATTGTAAAATATCCCGTGAATAAAAATTGAAAAGTATATTTGTTAATATTTTGTCTATTCTTCCAAAGATTTTTATAAAGTTAAATAAAGTACAGATAACCATTTTGTAAGATACTGAATTCATTTTTTAAAATGGAATAAAAATGGCGTCCGTAGCACATTCGTATCGATCGCAACGTCGCTACCGACAGAGTTCTTCTATGCCAACATAACAATGTTGCCGGTGGATTTTAATATCTTTTGTCAAGAGCGTTCAATTTATTTCAAAAAATAAAATTAGAAAAAAATATCAATGATCATAATAAAATGAGGAAACGTGGTCGAAATTATTTATACACAAGAAATCTAGTTGCTGATAAAGAAGTAATGAAAATTCGTGTGGTTGAAAATATCAATTCCATTCCAAATTATTCGTTACTGGATTCATAGTTCAATCACTGAAATAAAATGCTAAGAACTCATTTTCAGTTCATATATTTTTGAATGATTATTTTATTAAAAATCAGAATATTGTAATATAAAATAATATTGTTCTGTCAAGTAGGAAATCAGACGTGGCAACACTGAGTATTGTAACCACACTGTCAACTATAAATGATCTCAGATTTTTGTATTTTGTGCCGATAATAATTAAAAGTGTACAATTCTCAAATACTTTCAATGGAACAAACAAAACCATTTCAGTTAGTGGTGTTTGAAGGTGACTTTTCATTACCATCAGTGGACCCGGAATGTATAAAATCGATATTGTACACTACAGCAGCAGGAGTTCCAGTAGAGGTTAAATTATTCAATAATATAAAACATTGTACACTATTTTCGGCACCTTCATTAGTACATAAAAACGTACAATTTAAAAGTTTCAGTGATGTTGTGCTATACTTGAAAACGTTAAATTACTACCTAGATGGAAATTTGACTCCCAAAGAAGCCAGTGAATCTCTTGCATTAACAACTTTAGTTCAATCCAAATTGAGACCTCTTGTTGAATACAATTATTGGGTTGATGTTAGAAACGTGCATGAACTTACCAATATTTGGTTTATGAGAAGTCTTCCTATACCATTTAACTACATTTATACTAGAAAATTCAAAGATAGGGCAGCCAATTTGATAGAAACATTACATCCTGCTGAAACAAATAGTGATGTTATTAAAGAATTTTTGCAAAGGGCAGCTACAGATTGTTTGTCAAACTTGTCAGCAAGACTGGGAAATAGTGACTACTTTTATGGTGATTCACCTACCACCCTTGATGTTACAGTTTATTCATATATAGCTCCTTTATTAAAAATCCCCTTTCCATCAAATGAAATGAAGAATGTTATAACAATGTGGCCAAATTTAATGAATTTAGTTAAACGAATAGACTCTAAACATTTCTCAAATTTGCCTAAAGGCTCAAAATATATAAAATTGGAGGAAAAAGTGAAAACCGCAGATGATGAAGTTTCATATATCGCAATTTTAATTTTGACTTTGAGTGCAACATCTTTAGTGTTGGGTTTTGCCTATACTAGAGGATTTTTATCCCACAGATTGTTGGATTAAAAATAAATGTCTTGGTTGTTATGTATTTTTTGTGAAATGTGAATATTTGAAGCAATACTAGTAATTTAACAGTATTTCCGTGGAACTTTATTATTAGGTATGCATTTATCAATTACTCAAATAAAACTATTTGTTAATGTATTTGAGGTACAAAATTGAAAGTTTTCCTTTTGATTCATTGTCAGCAGTAAATAATCATTATAACTTCAGATTCACTAATTGATAAATTGGTTTATCCATTCAAAAACTTTGTGTTTCACTGCTAGTACAAAAGAAAAGGGAGAAATAACTATTGCCATATGAAATGTAGTTACCTATTGTTTATGTAGACTGAAAAATCTGTGAATTATGAACTTTTCACATTCGAATTTTTATATAAAAACCAAAAATTAGTACATATTAAATTTATGTTTATTTATGTTTGTTCTAACTGTAACTGTTTACATACCTAACAAATAAGCTTGGCTGAATATTTATTACACCCAGCACCCCTATTTTATAAAAATATTTTGAAAGGAGAAAACTGTGCTAAAGGGATTTTTATACAAAGTGGTTCAGAATATCGTCATTCAAGGTCAAATATTGAATAAGTCCAAAAAATGGCTTTTTTATTTTTGAATATCATTCGATAGAGAATTAATAGGTGCACCTCTAGAAAACTGATACAAAAAAAAATCTGGAAATCGATCTATGTTGATAAATTCTCAAAAAAATAATATGTAATGTGATTATCATTCTTGACTCAGTTAAAAGGTTGACATGACAACCTATCTTTCTTCAAATATCTTCCAAAGGATTATATAATTTTATGTCATTACCTACCCCCCCCCCCCAATAAGAATACAGAGTAATTTTGAAGGGTAACAGAATTATTATGGCACGTTTTTTGTAAATTTTCAGTAATTTTGATAAATCTTTTGTGAAGTTATTAATGGATTTCTGTTGTTGATGTTTCTTTACAACATAAAATGAACTTTGGCGAAAAAAAAATATTAATAGAGGAGATACATTACTACCATTTCACTACCAAAAATTTGTGTCATTTGTGAATACATTTCACAATTTTGACCGAAGACCTAAAAAATAAAAATAAGTTATTTAACTGTTACAAAGTTCGCCCAATTAGAAAATGATTGACCAAAAATTATAATGTATAATTATTTTTTATAACGCCAAAAAATTCATAAACTTTACGTTTGACCTTTGACGCGCATTGTGCGTTTTTATATCGAAGTAAAAAAATTTTCTTTAATTATTGCGAAGGATACTTAATAAGGAACCTATTAACAAAAAATTGTTATATAAATATGCCCTATAATGCCAAAAAAATTAAAGTTTACTTGAATTTTTTTCAAAAACAAAAAAATGTGATATAATTATTTTTTATCGAACCCCTGAAACTATTAGATACTTGATAATAATAAAGAATCTAAACACAAAAAATTATGATGTAAGTATTTTTATATCTACACATTCAACGTCAAGGGGAAAACTAATATTTACATTGTAAAGCCAAATTCTCGTTTTTATATTTATATTCTGACTTTTGCACCTCTCAAGAAGAAGATAGTGAGAATCTACGTAGATTTGTCATACGACATATGTCTTTATTCGTTCTTGACGTATTTTTTAAAATATGTTATTTCTTACATTTTAGTCGTTCGCTCTATCCTGTGTGGAATTTCCCTATATAAATAAGAATTGTTGTAGCAGATATCCTATAACATTGGATAAAAAGTTTTATTCGATATCCAAGTACCATTTTTAATAGCAAAAGAAAAATTTTACAAAATTATGGGGCTTTGATTTTAAAACGAATGATGCGCGTCAGCGCTCAATCGTAAACTTTATGAATTTTTTTTTGGGGTTGTAAAAAATACTTGCATCACAATTTTTTGTTAATAGATTACTCACTAAGTGTCCTTTGCAATAGATGAAGAAAATTTCAAAAATTTTGGGGCTTCGATTTCAAAACAAACGATGTGCATCAGCGCTGAAAAGTAAACTTGAATTTTTTTTGACATTATCAAAAATACTTACATCACAATTTTTGATAATTTGTTTTCTAATTAGGTGAACTTTGTAATAGTTGAATATTTTTTTCATTTTTTGGTTCTCCAATTCAGAATCGTGAAATGTACAAAAACATGTGTTTAAAATGTTTCATCTACTTAATCTTCAATTTTTAGAGGTAAAATTATGTAGCCATTATGTCATTATATGTCTTGTCTAATAACATTATTTTTTCGCAAAAGTTCAGTTTATGTTGTAAAGAAACACAAATCCATGGATAACTTCACACGAGTAGAATGCTAACAAAATAAATTTTAATATAATTTTCGTAAAATTACTGAAAATTTACTAAAAAGTGATGTAATAACTCTCACTTACCCTTCAAAATTACTCTGTATTCTTCTTGGATGAGGTAGGTGATGACATGAAATTATAAAATCGTTTGGAAAATATTTGAAGAAAGATAGGTTGTCAAATCACCCTTTTGATGAGTTGTTAGCTTAAAAAAACCAACATACATCGATATCCATTATATTTCTCCTCTATTAACATTTTTTTACAAAAGTTTAGTTTATTTCGTAAAAAAATATGCGTCGTAGAAATCCGTGGATAACTTCACACAGGTTAGCCTTCTTTAATTCAAAAAGGTGCTTCTATAGTAATAGCATCCTTTTTTTTCACTTGGTATAGGTATACAGGTCTTTCATCAAAACTACCCTGTATTGGATGAATGAACCCTCTGATAATAACCTAGTGGTGAAAAAGTAAGTGTCTTAATTCACCCGTTAAAAGAGTTATAAGTCCTCTATCCACTAAATAGCACCATCATAAAAGCGGGTATGCAACAAGCACTCAGTGATCTAGCAAAAGGGTGGTAGAGCTACTCTATTTCCCTGTATTTAGTGGAAATTAAATTAATTAATTTCGAATTTTTGGAACCGTGGGTGACGTTCATACTGAACACACTGTTTACACCAACACTCACAATCACACTCTCTAACGTGCGTTTCGATTACCAAGTCTTAAGAGACTGAACTCTCTGAAAACAATAACTTGGGTATTGAAACGCGCGTCAGACAGTGTAATTGTGTGTGTTGGTGTAGTCTAAACAGTGTGTTTAGTATAGCAATGGAATTGCCAACGATATGCCTAAGTTTGAAATCTCTGACAAGAGCCGAACCGGTAGCTAACTAGACGGGAGGCAAAGACTGATAAGCCAAATCATAGGGCACGTGCAGGTTGCTTATCAAAGATTCTGTGGAATACAGGACATATGTGTAAGTAAATCCTTTTTACCACATGTAGTAAAATCTTAGGATTTGACTTAGTGAAAGATCTGTCTCAATAGGCTAGGGTGACCAAGGGGATCACCTAGACAAATAGGAACCAACAGAGCTTCACCATTTTTTTGTTATAATAATAGTCTCCCTCATTTTCAGTTTTCGACAAAAGTGTTCATAAAATAGTACCCCTATGTTTGTTTATACAAATTAATGTATTTAATTCATCATATAGAAATAAGAAACGGTTGTTCTTCAGTCATGCCAACCTGGCATAAATGTTATGTAAGAAAATGGAAAAATCCATGTAGCGAAGTAAGTAGTTAACAGTTGAAAACAAATTCTAAAATATTACTTAGCTTAAAATTCCTCCAATAGTTATTATAACTAAAAAATATAATTATTCACTTATCACTAACACTCAACTAACTTAAATAATTTATTTAAATTCTTCGATTACTTTGCTAATTCGTTCTATTCACTACGACTATTTATTATATACTGAACAATTTGTGCTACAAAAACTCCTTATATCCCAAAAAATTCTAAAATTTCTAAAAAAACAAATAAATAAATAGACCTTCCTGGAAATTATACTAAAGAAACAATGTAAATAAACCGACTGCTATAATAAGAAACGAACATCAACATCTGGCGAATTTTAGAACTCCACTAATCCAGGCAGGGCCGGCTCCAAGGCGAAGACGCGTTTGCGACACTATTCGAATATCTTCAGTTTTCTTCAATTTATCAGTACCTAAGCATTTGTTCTCAATAGGAATGGTATATGATCTTTCTAGAGCTTTATTATTTGTTAATCATGTTAATTCTTAACTTTAATTCGCTATTAATTTATGAATGTTCTCCAGTACAATACAATATACTGTATCAAGTACCAAACTATAATTTACAAAAAAATATCAACACATGCATATTTGTCTCTATATATTACCGGAAGAATTTGTTGAAGGTATTACGTGAATATATGGTGAGATTACAAATAAATTTTACTTTTACAACAGATTTATTGTTTAAAAATTTTATTATCAAGTTGGTAAAAATTTAAATTATATTCTTCTTAAAATTCACAACTATATTATTAAATTTTTGAGATAGAGAAATTCCAAAATGCCTCTTGATCACATCATACTTATATACTCTACGAAGCTCTAATGAATATCACTTTTTACACGTAATTTTTATTTCATATTCGACTGCATGGTAATATTGATACTACAATGAGAACTACCCTGTATTTTACATCTGGCATATTCTTCGGCGAAAAGACTAGATATTGAATATGTCATCTTGTTTGCGCATCAACTAAGTGATCTACACCACTTTTCGGGGTCATTTTGAAATAATATTTTTCTCTGAATAAACATATGCTATTATACAGATATAGGATATGTAAAAAGTGTGAAGTATAGATGTTTTTATGTACACACGATTTCCATCTTTGTGCGAGTTCGTGTTTGGAGTAAAAATAACTGAAACGAGGGATAGAAAGTCCGAGACGAACTTATCCGCCGAAAGAGCCCTATTTGCATATCCACTCAAGAATTGTATTTCTTGAGGTTTTGCATTTTTTGTCAGAACTAAGTGGAATAATCGCTAATTTGAATTGCGATCCTCTAAATCTTTCAAAATTGATACATGGTCTATAAGATGGAGCTTTTCATGTTGTTCCCGTCTATTGTTGTGGAGAGCCTATATTCAGAGGCGTCTATAAGGGAAATAAAAAGATTTTCATATCGAAAAAAATTACTTTTATATAAATAGAAAGAAAGTTGGGCGTAGTTAAGAAGAAAGAATTAATATATGATTTCGAAAAATAATGTAGATGCAATAAACTAACTATCTTAAAGTAATAAAAGGGGATATAGAGGGATATATATATAATGAAGTGACTGATCCGAAATAAACGAATATTTATGAAATAATTATATTAGAAATTAGTAATTACTAAAATTTAGACTCTTCATATCTTGTGTCAAAATGAATGTTGTGTCTACAAAAAATGTAAATGGCACAACCTACATGCATGATGGAGGAGTGCTTTGGAACTAATTTTTTCCATCAAAATTTTAAACAATCGACGAAACTGTCTTCCAATAAAGGATGATTTAGATGATGATGATGATTAGATCTTGTAGCAACGAAGCAAGTGCTTTAGATAAGTCGAATCTACTTCTTATTCTCAAAGTAGAAGATATGAAATTTGGCACCGTTGGAATTTCATTACCAACTTCTTCGCCTGTTCTTTTCTTGTTTATCAATACCTGATATGTAAAAAGGAATTCCCTCACAAATTTTCATTGCAATATACTTGGTGAATCATTTGACTTGAGGTAACGTTAACTGAAGAGGAGATAATTAAAGCCATTCCACATTCTATAGTTTCCGAAAGGAGTGAGATAAATTGATCAGCTGTTAACACTGGGTCCTACAGTATCGCAACAATAGATCCTTTGGGTCGCAGTGTATACGAGACTCCAAATTCATACATATGTATATATTCATTTTTGACTTTTTTTGAACTATTTGCTAAGAAATCTACTTAAACTATACAATTCTAACCTCTGACCGGCATGAAGAATTCTGTATTGGTCAAATTTCTCATACTTAAGCTGTTCAGTGCTTTAGAACCTTGAAGATGGCATGAAGATATGTTGAATGTAAAAGTATATTCTAATCGAACTTTAAAATTTTTATTTCTATATATTTATCCTTTTTGGTGAATTCGCGTTATAAAAGCCAAATTCCAATGTTGAATTGTGAAATTTAGAGATACAATTATCTGAGTTCATCAACTGAATTTCCATGGAGCTCATATATTTTCTTATACTTAGGTGTGTCTCAACTTTCAAAACTCAGAACCATTTTTCTCAGATATAATATTAGTTTGGATACTAAGAAATCAATAAACATTGGAAAATAGTAAGTATTGTAGAAAAGTTAACTGTTATTGACGAGTTTCATTAAAGACATAAAGCGAAATTTGTAAGTGCTCTTATGAATCCGAGACATTAATACACATTTCTGCCGTAGCTCATAGAGCATTTTTTCGCTACTGGTGTTTTATTTTTCGAAATATTGGTTTCTTGGAAAAATAAAAATCAATTCATCCATGCTTCTGTTAAATTTGAAACGCAAAAGTCTGATCGATAGTGGTCGAGATTGAATATTTATATAAGTTTACTTTTAAATACTAGCTCAAACTTATAACACGTCAGCTTTATGGTTCAGATATCTGATGATGAAATCGATGCTTAAAGGTGCAATTTCATGTTGTGGTCACGTGGTACAGTTTCGACTGGAGCGTTACCTTAAATTAATGCAACTGAACATTGCTTAGATTTTCAAATCAGGTATTCACACAAATTCATTAATATTTGATAAACGAAATTTATATTTAACATACACATTATGTTTATATTTTGAAACTTGAAGCTGTCACAGCTGACGCTGCAACAATTTATATAGCGTCAAGATTAAAAACGGTGAGTGAAAAATATTCAGGTATGAAAACTAAATAGAGGAAATTGAAGCAATATTCAAAATAGGGAGAAAGCTGTGGGAAACGGAACAAAGGGATACCTACGTAAGATATAGATACTGAATGGTGTAGAGACTTAACATTAAGAACAAACATGGTAGAATTGTATTTACCTATTAAATATAACTATGAATCTGAAAACAGGACATATACCTAAAAACTAAAAAATTGTAAAAATCTGCAAGCTTTTTACAGAAAAGGGACAAAATATCTACAAATTCTAATGGCATATTGAAAATTGGCATAATTAAGGATGTATTGAATTTGAAGTTTATTTATTCAAATTATAATAAATTAAATTAAAATTGAAGTAAATTAAAGGTCCATTCGATTGTAAACTACCAGAAATATTATTTAAACTGAAGTATAATAAATCCGAAGGGCTCAAATTAAAAACTATGCTTTGCACAATTACGAATATTAATTTGTTCCGCTACCGTCACAAGTTTACGCACAGCTGACTTCAGATTTCCATAGAAGATATGCGGCAACCTTGCGGTTACACATGCTCATTTTTGGATGACAACGGTAAAATCCATTTATTATATTACTGCTCAATTAGTAATGGTATATTCCAGTTAATGCAAAAATACAAGGACGCTGGGGGTTTAGGGGTTTTTTAAAAAATGAAAAAAAATTGTAAAAAGATAAATAATGGACAAGAATAATTTATGCGAGATTAATTTAAACGAATTTCTTGCGAAAGGAATAAATAAATTTTATGAAGTAACTACCGCACTACCTTGATGTGGTGCCAAACAACTTTTCACTTATCTCAGATGTTTTCAACTTAGAGAAAATGAAAATAAATATATAATTTATTTTGTTAATGTTTTGAGAGGTGCCTTGTTTAAAAGTGATACTGATAAAATAAGTAATTATGGTAATTATGGTAATGTACTGTAATGGTGTTTTAAAATATATGCTTTAGGGAACATGCAATGATAAGGGAATCAATTTTCAATGATTCATTCGAATGCATTTGTACAAGAAGTTTTTTCAGTGAAAATGATATAGCTTCGCTGCAGTTTTAATTTTATTGAAGTTATATTGGTAGAGGGGCTCAACCACCAAGACTATTTGACATAACTTTTTTCAATTTGTTCAAAAAAGAAATATGCACTACCAGAGATTAAGAGGTAGTTACTAAAACTGGGTTTTTTTATTTTTTTTATTTTTCAAAATTTCAGTAATGCTAGAAACTCTAGGTACTGTAATTTCCGCACAGGACTAGGTAATTACGGATATTTTTATGAATATTACTATTAAGGGGGCGAAATTAGCAATCCTCACTTTATTTCATATCAAAACTTTTTTCAAGCTGAAGTTTCATGGAATGAAATTGTAACTTAAAATCCTTGTTTTATTTAAAAATATTTTAAACAAAGTAGAGGTGGTAATTTCCAGCTTTTATTATGATTCGTAGTACATTTTACATTATTACTGTTTTCCATTCAATTTATTGAAAAAACTATGAAACATGTTTTGGTAATTATCTAGATTAGGCTACACCCCTCCGATTTCATTAAAATTTTAGTATGTTATAGAGAAAATTATGCTGAAAAATTTGATGTATATACGTAGGGCGCGGAAATCATCCCTTCACATAGTTTTTTTACTTTTAAGTTCCAGAAAAAGAAAAATAATTTATACATCATAGTTTAGCTTCACATATCTAACCTAACCTAAGCTAACCACTAATTTTTTACTAAGAAAATTGATAGAATATCATTCACTAAACAGCAAAACACAAAAATTTATAGCATTTTATCCTTTCCATGGTCAAACACGAATTAAAAAAAACAAATATTGATTAATTTACTAACGATAGTAGTAGATGTAGAAAAACTAGACTAAATACTCTACAAATTTTATGATACATGATGTTATTATTAGATAATTAAGACATGCGAAGCTAAACTATGATGTATAAATTATTTTTCTTCTTCTGGAACTTAAAAGTTAAAAAACTATGTGAAATTTTTCAGCATAATTTTCTCTATAACATACTAAAATTTTAACGAAATCGGAGGGGTGTAACCTCATCTAGATAATTATCCATGTTTTTCTTTGCACCTATTAGTTTTGGGGAAAAATAAAAGAATGATGAAGAAGAAACAGAACAGTTGAAGATTACTGTGACGAATTATATGTGTAGTCCCTGAAAGCTTTCAATTCAGATCTTGCCAAAAACCTACAAAAATCAATAACTCCACATTGAATGTCCGCGCCTAGCTCCTCTCCAACTAAACCGATTTAAGTGTTCAAAAACTCAAACGAAAGAGGGTGTTTCAGCGAGTGTTCTTAAATCAAAACGAAGTCTCTATCTTGAATAGAACCCGAGATATTGAGGATAGAACGTGTGTATGTGATAAACTCCCATAAGTAATGTACATGGGGAAATCGCATTTGAGTATAACTTGAGAATGGTGAAAATTAGATAAAATCCGATAGTTGATGGCTGATCTGTGCATCAATACCTTTCATTGAAAAAAAAAAAATTAAGCAAATCGGTTGGGTAGAACGCCTGAACGGACTCGGAATGGAAATCAGCAATTTTTTTAATATATAAGAAGATACAGATTTAGAAACAGGGCATTTGACATTCAGAGGTACTAGTACGAAGTTATATCATGGATATATGGGAATTTTTTATAGGTAGTGGAGATGTTGGTCATTTATTACAAAATACCTCAATAATGACATACTATTTAGGGCAGCATTTTCAAAATGAGATAATCAATATTTTAGGTAAATTTATTCATATATAGATAGGACGCATTCTCAAATAAGCCCAATATTATGCTATAATTCTCGACTCTACGTTAGAAATTACTCACACAACAAATAACGTTTATAATTAGGTAAAGTTCTGTGCAATTTTTATTAGAGAACCCATTACCTAATCTACAGCTGGAAGTTTAAAATATACGAGGTCAAAACGACGACAATTGAACGAACATGAAAGGAAAAATGTTGGGTTCTGAAATGGACTCTTAATATCAATCATGGAACATTACACGTGATGTGTGCGGTTCATACATTAAATCTCTTCGTTAACGATGCTGTCAGCTCTAGTGGTGAAATTTCTAGTTCCTTTGATTTGGTACAATAGGTTCATAATTACTTTTCTGCGTCTCATATCAATGGAATTTACAAAAATTGCATGTGAAAAGCTCAACTTTGAAATCGTTAAGTGACACACGGCGATAAAATCATATTCGTGCTGTGCTATTAAACTTCTAAAACACGACCGAAAAACACTATTACTGCATTAAATGTCTCAATTGAGATTCCAGTAGAGACTCGAAAACTTCAATAGGTGCTAAATTACTAATTAAAAATATAGAAACAATCAATTTTTAGTTCAGTTGTTGGAATTTCTAAAATATGACAATAATTTTAAAATATTTCTCATTTCTCATCTCGAAGCTTAGTGAAAACGCCATTTTATTTGATAATAGTGGTGATGATGAACCAGTTTCAACTTCCTGAAGCAATTTTAGACTGCTTTATATTTTGCAATTATTGATCACACGATATTTTCGATTTACCTTATTAACTGAGTGCTTTTCAATATTCGGCTTTCTTTACGCGTGCCTTTAACGAAATATCTTCATTCAAAGATCTTTTTCTGATCACACATAACCAACTAAACTATTGGTTATTATAGTCCAAAATGGTTTCCTTTCCTGTTCTTCAAATTTTATGGTATAAAGAATTTTTTCAACTTAACCCGTCTTCAAGCGAAGAAATTTACAATTAATTAAAAATCATTGGAAATAGATATGACACAAAAAAGACAAAAATTTGATTTCACTGGAATTATTGACAAAATCACTTCCTAGAAAGCCAGAAATTAGTATAATTATAATTAATTATTAGGTATATGTGGGATTTCTATACTTTTCGTTCCACGATATTTATTTTTAACTTGTGATTAGATTGTATTTTCTGAGTGAAAACTGTTGTTTTGTATTTCTAATTAGAGAATATTTTGATTTATAGGATTATATTTTTTATTATCTTAGTTTCCATAATTATAACCTAGCAGGCTTAAAAATAAATTACTTATTTTTAAATTTCAATTGAATTTTTATTAATATGTCAATTTTTGCCCTTTACATAAGTTTATGTTATCGTTACATATACATAGTAGTAAAAACATTCTCCGCATATTACGCCGACTTCCTAGATCGGCCATGTTTACAAAAAAGTTTTAGAAACTTTTCTGATTTAGGAAGCTGCACCAAAAAAATTATTATAGATGTATATAAGTGTTCGAAATTTGATTTTCGAAGAATAAAGCAAAAGTATGTTTATAAGAATAATAAAAATAGTCAAATCTATCCCAGATAAAATATTAAAAATACATGAAATTATATTAACTTCAGATACTAAATCATTCGAGCTTGTGAAAGTAAAAAAGTTAAAATCGGGGTTATTGTTGTGTAGCTATAAGAATAACATGAGCAGATGACGTCAAATACCATGGGTGTACTCAAGTATAAACAAAAATGTTATTGATCTTTTAAGTAAAATTGATTCCCATTGTTAAAAATATGGACTATAATCATTCATCTCATAAATAAATGAGTGATCAATGAAGATGTGAGACCGTTGTAAGTTTACTGTTATCTTTATATAAATACGATACAAACTTTATTTTAATTTCGTTACTGATGCGCCACTGTCCGCGCACCTTTTGGTGCGAAGTCCACGTTGAAAAGTTGCTTATAGGGGAAAGTACTATCGATGTATTTTTCAATTTCAATCAAAAAGTTTCTGCTTTAATCATGAGACTTTCGTAATTTTTAGAAGCTCTTAAAATTCACTTTGTTTTCAAACCCCACGTTAATAGGATTTGATTGATAAAAGGATTATCGCGAGTTACGTCAACTTCATAAAATAAATAAAAAAGGGAGAAATATGAAAAATGAGATACTGAATGTGATGAGACATTGAATACGAATCGAGGTTCCTTATTGAAAATTATAGAAAAATATCTACAGAAAGTACATTTTAATAACTTTTCAGTCTATTTTTACGTGCGATAGAGTAGCTACTTACTAATCCAAAACTTAATAGGTAGTCCAGTCATTATAGGCATACTAAACCTCAATCTTGCAATTCCTAGTAATCTGAATTTTTGTATATACCTTTATCACGGTGTTTTAATAAAGATGTGAAAAATGGATTTCGCTATCATGCCGGCTTAAAAAGTTCTAAAGGTCACGAAAATCAGTTTTTCGCAAATATCTCGCGATATATTGCTTGGAGGTCAATAGCGGTTATAATAAAAATTGTTTGTAGTAAAATTATCTACAAAAAATATCCGTTTCATTTTTCTGTGAAATTAGCCGTTTTCGGAGTAGAGCGCTGAGAAATTGATTAGAAGGTAGTGTATACCGTACAAGGCGTAAACTCTATTAATTTTTCAATATACTTATTTTATAGAAGTTCAGGAACTTAGTAAAATCTACTATAACTTCTCCAAATGATCTTCACTGGCAGATTTTCCGTATTTCATTGTTGCGAGACCCGTCCCTTTATACCTGTTACTGCTTGTCGCACTGTGCTAAGCTCAGTTGAAAATTATTGATTGTTAAACACGTTATTTTAGTATTCCTCCCCTTAAACAGTTTTCATAATGAGTGAAAATCTAGGGAAAAACAATGTTAAAGCAAAAATATACTCGAATGATAGACTCAACAAGTATCCACATTGCAAGGAAAATATTCTGTTTCTAGATGCCATAATCGGATGTGCACTTTTTGTGAGAGGAAAATTGATAGTAATGATGATGTTTCAGAAAAGATCCGATATAAACAATTTTGCAGAAATACTCCAACAAGAAAATTGCATTTACTGATATCCAATGAAAAATTAGTTACTCCTGAATAAGAAAAACATTTATTGAATATCATGCCTAAGGGGGAAACCATGTAAAAATGCGCCTTTCATTCTAACTCGTAGGTGCGAGGAACGAAGTGTGCATCGTCAGGATATACTTTCTCAGAGCTCTTCTCCGAAAATGGTTGATTTTACAGAAAAATGCAACAGATATTTCTTGTAGATAATTTTAATAGCAATAGATAGTGATATATTTGCGAAAAACTGATTTTCGTGGCCTTTTGACTCTTTATAACTTTTTTGACCGGCACCATTTCTCACACCGCATTAAAAGTGTATACAAAAATTCTGCTCCCTAGGAATTTTTCCGCAGATAAAACTTAAAATGACTGGACTAACAGTCAATTTAAATATTATTACAAAATGATCTAAATATTTCCTAAAATTTTCAAAAATGTACCTCGACTAATACAAGTTTTCAAACTTTTAGTTTTCTTTTATACCCATAAGCTTTACAAAACAATAGAAATAGGTTTGAATAGTGCAAATGCCCCGTATATTAGCGATTACATAGCTGTATCATGAGATTTTAAGGGTACCTATTTGCCAAAAAATGTCAAAAATTTTGTTTCACTTCAATTCCAACAAATTTCTCCGATAATACGATTGCAGGTTTTTCCATTTAGTAGGGAGGTCCAAGTTGTGCATTCTTAAGAGTTTAATTGCATCTTGCAAGGTGCAGTGTACAGTCTGTTTTGAATTCTAATGCGATTGTAGAAAATTTGGAAGAACCACATGAAAGCTGAAAAATCGGTACTTCAACAGTTAATGAAAAATCTTTAATATTTCTTCTTTTTTCAGTACCGTCTTCTACCGAAGGTTGGCGAACATTATTTGATAGATTTCTCTATTTTGCGCCGCATGAATTATATTCGAAGCTTCTGGTATTTGGAACCATTCGCGTAGGTTTTTCAGCCAGGATTTTTTCTTTTTACCTAACAATCTCCTACCTGCTATTTTGCCTTCCACAATAAGTGTAGCGAACCGTATTTTTCATTCTGAAATATATGGCCTAGGTAGGACGCTTTTCTTTTCTTAATAGTTACAGGAAAATCTGAATCTTTAGCCATTCTTCTCAGTAACTCCGTATTGGTTATTCTATCAGTCCAAGGCATTCTTAAAATGCGTTTATACAGCCACATTTCAAAAGCTTCTAATGTTTGCATTGTTGTTACTTTTAGTGTCCACCTTTCCACACCGTAAAGCAGCGTGGAGAAAACGTGGCTCCACATCGGGTACCAATGCTCAGGTTGCAGTTGCTCAAGAGATTTCTCATTTTTATGAATGTGTATCTTGCCATTTCTAATCTTATTCTCTAAATCAAATTTCCATTCATCATTTATTGTATATCTTAAGTATTTGAAGCGGTGTACTCTCTCAATGGGAGCCGTTTCTATATACAGATCTACAATTTGAATTTTCCTCTTACTAATCATTCCAATACAGATTTTTTATAATCTGAATATCCTTGGTATCGAGTCCTGAACGATATAATAGTTCTATAAGTTTGTCGTGGTTGATAGTGTTAAATGCTCTCTCGTAATCGATAAAGCAAGCATAAACATTTTTTTGCTGATCTAGGCATTTTTTAATCAAGACCTAATCGCAAATAGGGACTCCATTGTCCCATAGCCGCATCTAAATCCAAACTATGTATTACCTATACGTTCTTCTAATTTTGTTCTTAGTCTATAATGAACAAATCTTAAGAATACCTTCAGAGTGTGGCTAATTGAGCTTATCAGGCGATATTTGTTGCTTTTTTGGGAAGAGTTATAAACGTAGCCAACCAGTCGGTTAGAATTTGACCGGTATCGTAGATCTTATTAAGCATTAAGCAGTATTTTATCGCATCCTGTTGCTTTTCCATAGTTTCTTTGTTTCTTTTAATTATCTCGTGTCCATCCAGATCAAGAGTGTTCATTGCATGACGATCATCAGTAAACAAACTTTTGATGTAGGTTTCCCATACCTCCAACTGCTCTTCCTTATATAAACAGAGATTGTTGTTTTCGTCTTTCAACTTTCCAACCTGTCTTTTCCTGTTGATATAAGTAAATTTTTTGACTCTTTTGTGTACGTTAAACTGTCATCTCTCCGTTCCAACTCTTCTATCTCTTGACATTTTTCTCTGAACCATTTTTCTTTAGCCCCTTTTATCTTAATATTCAATTATTTTACTCGTAAATGGTTTGCCGACATTTATGTGAAAATGTTGATGACACAGTGAAATTAGTTAGAAGTACGAGTGGTGTTGAGTGGTGTTAAGAAATCTACGATCTAAAAAAGAACTGTATTCTCTAGGTATTAGTATTACACAATGTTCTAATTGTGGAAAAATAAAACATTTAAAAATATCCACTTATTTACCTTTAGAAGTTATGAGCAGGTTAATAATACGATATAACTTCAAAACATATTTTATTTAATAAAAAAAGTGATACGCCTGTGAATTACAAATGCTTTATTGTTTTTGTATTCTCTTATTTAAGAAATATACTATAGCAAAGTGTGACTATGACTTTCGATTTCATTCCAGGTATACTTTTGGAACCCCAAAATGCCTGCAGGAAAATTTGAAAGTTTTATTTCATATTTTATCATCTCAAACCTCTTGTAGCATATAAGTACCGAATAGTGCCTGTAGACTTTTTTCTCAGTTAGCTGTAATTTTCACCTCAACACAATAACTAATAAACTGGATGGTTTGTTGGTAATAAGGTAGTGTTTATCAAAGTAAACTAAGACAATTACTTAACGCCTGAGTTGACTCGTTATATTCTGTGGCACTCTCACCCTATTCTCAGCATACGTTGTGTGTCCATTTATGTTCTTCTACTCGTGTGTTAATGAAACCCTCTGAAAATAAACCATTTATGAGTAACATAACACCTAAATCTCAATTCAACTAACACCTCCTAACAAACAGAGCTTCTTCTGGTTGGCTTGCTTACTTCACCGCTAGACTCCGTTAAACAGAGGCGCTACCCAGTGGTGTGTCAACGAATAAAAGGAGTTTTGTAAAAAGTTTATATTTCATTAAAATAAATAAGTAATCAATTTTTTCACCTAAATTTGCTTAAATATTTTTAGATGTGGAGAGAAATGATAATAAATTTTATCTAGAATGAATGAAATCACCTACGGGCGTGTCAAAGTATTTTTATTGATGAACTTCGCTAACGAAATTCTCCTCCATTCCCTCTATCAATTGAAAGTTGTCCATATACCAGTTCTATTGATGTTTTGTCTCTGTTCTTCTAATGTTTCTAATTCTTCTTCTTCTGTTCTTCTAATTAATTGTTTTCTCGTACTTTGGAGCGTTTCATGTTGTGTTTAAATATTGTCTTTACCAATTCTGTCTTTGTTTAAAAATATTGAGTATAACATTCGTTAAATTCTTAATGAGGATGTCACCAAAAGTGAATCGTACTCAACTTATTAATAGCGGATCTCTATGAAAAATGATAACTATAATTGAAATTTATCAAGACTTTCTACTAGAATGTGTGAATAATTATTATTAAATCAAACTCCATGAGATTATTTTAACAAAATATTTTTTTTAACAATAATGGCGGGCTGAAAAATTCCTAGTATAGAAAAACACCTTTTTTGATGAATTATGATTTTCTTATTCAATATTGTTGTTAAGAGCAATACTTAGATTAATTATAGCGGTCTTACAATTTTTCTATACCATTTTTATAGTACGATTTGTCTTTAGTCTGAAAATAGGTTTCGGTTTCGGAATAACGCTACGTAACTATCTCTAATTATAGTACTTCCGTTTTAAAGATAGGCGATGAATATTTTACCGTGCGCATCTCAAAATATCGATACCATAACATAGCCAGCTGACTTTTGTGACTCTACCATAGAGATATTACAGATAGAGTAGGCATGCTATAGGCGCCCATACAAGTGGGAGCGTCTGGCCGATAGAAAGAGAGAGAGAATAATTTATGTATTGCTGTCTCTGTCTAATGGCGCATGCGCGTTGATTAGATTTCGTGTCAGAACATGAATTGAAACAGAATAAGATCTTTCCTGCAATACTGTTGATAAACGAAATCTAGTGCAATGAAAACAATTGTATATTTCCCAAGTAATATTCAATAAAAATAGGTTGAGCTAATGTACAAATCATTAGGCTAAGCCCCTCAGCCCACAATTTTTTGAAGTACTTCACAGTATGTAAATCCATGAATGCACGGCGGCCGAGGTGTCAAGATCTCAGCCTTTAGATTTTGCTTTTCTCGGTTCGATTCCCGCAAATGCCAATTTTTTTTAATGTTTTTTTTTGCTAATATATTTATAGGAATATTGTTTTGAGAGAATTTTTTGGTATTCTTTTATATTTTATTTGTGGAATTAATTTTACAAGGCTAATTAATTATCATTATAACTGAAAATTTATTCCTATTGTATCAATCAAAATTTTTTATTGCATTCCATTAAGTCAACATTACTTATCAGTAGTGCACGTAATAATTTGAAGAATAAATTCAGTTTATCAGTACATAAACAAAATGGAATACTCTGAAGGACCAAAACTCAATTACAATTAACTAAAACACTTTATGTAACAATTCTTTAATAATAAATTAGTACAACTACATAAAACGACAGTACGTATACTAATATTACTTTCGGCTTTTCAATAAAATCTTTTTAATTGGGTACGATACATTCGATTATATTATATTTCAAATCATGCGCAGTACGCAACAAAAGAAAGAGATAGAAATACATAAATGATTCTCTTTCTCTTTTCATTCGCGAGACGCTCTCACTTGTAGGCATGCCTACTCTATTGGTAATATCTCTATGGACTCTACACGTTCTGGAGTCGGTTTATTACGTGCAGTCCATTCTGCTGCTGACCATTGTTACAAATAAATACAAAAATTCAGGTTTATTACGTTTGAGTAGCTCCAATAACTGTTCAGAGTAATCAATTTTATCATGTAACGAATGCTTTAATGTGGGTTAACATTTTAAATTTTCAATCTAACAGTCAATTTTGCAAATTTTGTGGCGCACAGTATAAAAAATAGTTTTACATTTGGAGAATAGTTTTGTGTACAGTGTACTTACATTTCTTAAAAGATTCAAAGAAAATTATTTTCTCGATAACGTCATTAAACATAAGCTTTCAGGCTACTTGAATAATCACTTAATATTGTTAATACTTCATGATTTTCTCATGCAAAATAATGGTATATCTATTATCGAATAATTTTTTCAAATTTTATTCCCATATTTTGATTTTTAATGAAAATCTCTTTTTAGATTAGAGTCGACGCGTTATCATGATGAAGAAGAAAGCCGTTTAATCGTTCTCAAATTTGTTTCTGCGTACATAGTTTCACATACATTTCAGAATAAATAGAACTCGAAGTTAAGAGTTATTTTAAATCTTAAAACAATCGCAGATAATAATGACCATGACCTCGATATTCGACTTTAATTGGCATACCTATATAGAATGAGTGAGTACCTGGCTTTGCTTCGAAAGCTCTCCAAATTTTTGTTTCGAGAACCTAGCCGCAGATTCAAATTGTAATGCCAGTTTTGGCAATGAAACTCGGATCTGTCTAAACCATCTTCCAATTTCATGCAAATTGAAACGCGATTTACTAGTCGTTCGTTAGAAATCTTGGAATAAATTTGGGCATTCACTGATCTTTGCTAGCCATATGTTAAGATAATTTGTATAAATTCATACGAGTTTTTAAGTTCTTCATTGAAGTCTCTAATGACTTCTTCGAAGGATCTAATTCATACACTGTTTGCATATTTCCATCTGTGTTTGGGTCGTTCTTTACTGACTTATTTTCGGTTCAAATTATTCATAGTATTTATAACTAGTCTTTTTCTTATTTTCTTCTATGGTTCAAAACTCAATGTTAATGCGATGTTCAAGCTACATTTTTGGCGATAGAAGACTGGTTTACTAGTTGACATGGATTCTACTTTACAATTCATCGTATATTTTGATCACATCTCTCACGCTCCCTTTTTTGTTCATATGATGAATAAACCTGTACCAATCCAATTTAATCCAAAATTAAAAATATTTTCCATTCAAAACAAAAATCATTACAGCTCTTCGATATAACGTCAGAAAACTGTTGATATAATCTGACAGATATAATCAAAATAATCAAAGAATCCAGTTTAATTATTAGGAAACGTTTTTTTCTCATTTCCGCGAAATAAATCTAAATTTATGCTTTATGCTTATGACTTTCAATTTACTGGTCCGACCAATAGTGAAACTCAACTTTAAAAGGCGTTATCCGCCACTGTCTGTATTGGCTGGTTTCTCTTTGTTACAATTCAACTTTCCGAACAAATGTTTAGTTTAGGGTGAAATGGGAAATTTATGTTAAATTGCTGCTGCCTCGTCGAAGAGATGTTGTTGATCCAAAGTTTTAGGGATTCACCATATATTTTTTCCGGTGTGTTTCGCTCTCGATGCCAAACATTCGGAAAAGTGATATACTAAACTATTTTCGTTCCTCTCTGGATAACTTTCTTGTGACAATTTAAATAGAGGGAAAGAAACTGAAATAAGTTGAGGCACAATTTCTTTACAAAGTAATAATATTAATTTATATCTTCTATAAAACGTATAAGAATAGTACTATAAAAAGTTATAAAAGTAATATCATTAGAATCAGAATAGATTTTGTTTAGACAGGAGACAGATTTTTCAATTAGGCTTTACTACTAATATTAGATCATATTACGAAAATATAAGGACAACAACTGGTCTTAGTATCACCGAGGACGACGTATCCGAAGCTATAAACTTCGCAAAAAAACGAAAGAGCTGTAGTAGATGTATACTCAGAAACACCAAACAGTGAGAATGGTATGAAAGTAATTAAGAACTATTTATGAAACTGGCATTATTCCATTAGATTGATCAAAGTATACTTTTGTGGTCATACCAAAAAAGTATGAAGCAGCAGAATTCAGTGACTTTAGAGCTAGAAGCCTTACTAAACAACAAAATGTACCAGAAAGAGAATTCACGGTTAATAACATACAAATAGAGCAAGTAGCAAAGTTAACATAAGTATCCTAGCGTAGAAATTTGAGCAAGAATAGCCAAAGCAAGATCAAGTTTTTTGAAACTCAAAAAACTCCGTCGCTGTCATAATCATAACATTATTATTCGTATGAGGAGGATACGATGTTATGTAGTGCTTGTTCTTTTATATGCTGTAGAGGCATGGGTGCCCAAATGATTAGAAGCGTTTTAGATGTGAGCATCACCGTATTTTAAAGTTAAGTTGGGTTGAGGCGCGAAACACAGAGGCGCCCAGCATTGAGATTAAAATATCTTCGCCAACAATTCAGTTATTTCGTGCAGCAGTAAATAAAGCAATGATAGTTATAGTTCTTCCAATATCAGTTGCAGATTATGAAAACTTATATAAAAACCCTTGCCGACAATTTTGTTTGACCTACCATGGGCGTAGATACCTTATCTTATGCCAGAAAGTATTCGTTAAAAGGCAATCGAATCATTAATGATTGGACGTTATTATAGGCCGTTATTTAGACAGATGCACTTAATGTACCTCATTCAAACAGCAATCGAAATTCACTACATCGTGACTGTCAAACCATCTAGATAAATTATGTATCTACTATAACTTGGGTAGTCATTTATCTATCGCTAATAATCTTGTCGCCATCGAACTATCTTTGACAATTCGGTTATTATCATCTGTTTGTTCAGTTTTTTGTGTTTAAAACCATATGCTGACAAAACTTTAAGCAATGTTTCACTGGTATAATTTAATTCTAGATAATCTGCTATCTTCTGTTCTCTTACTTCTAAAGTCGTAACCCTGTTCTCTTTATATAAACTATAAATTGTCTTACGTATAAAATCTTAAGTAGTTTTGTCAACTGATTCCAGTTTTTCTTTACATGTTTTTCGGTTCTGTGAATAATTCACAGCAACCCCTTTCGTAACTACTTGATGAATGGAAAATTTATTTACACTAGTTAATTCAACAATTGTCTATTTGTGATTGCATTATCTGATTGATGAATATTTTCCTTTTTTAAACATTCGAATATATTCAAAATAACTTGCTGTATATCTAAATCTTTATTATTAAATTCATTCCTCTCTTTATTCTCACTACACTGTGCAATTTCATTGTCTTCATTGGCCCATGGTCTAAAGAACGAAATTAAATAAATTTTACCAAGCGACGCTAATCTCGTGCAGGAATATTTCGAAGAAATTCTGTACATATGCCTTCCGACAGCTTCGGCCAATAGAAATGCATTTTTGTTTACGATGTTTTTATTAGTAAAAAGTGGAAATGATGAGTCCACGTGGACTGACGGTTTGTTAGATATTTACTGAATTTTATACGGGGAGTAAACATTATTTTTCATTACTTCATTTGGTATGAGTGCCGTGCGTATTTATGAAATATTGATTATTGCTCGCACAACTGTCTTCTGTAATTGATATTGGAAGAACTATAATATTATAACCAATATGGGAGCTAACAGTCTGTAACGATTACGGTATACGAAAAAGAAATTTTTCACTTTCACAACTCGCGGTTGCAAATTTTTGAACATTAATCCCTAGTACCTAGGCGAATCATGTAACAATTCATTATCATCATAATAGATATTCAAGTATCAAGGGTACTAAGTAGATGATTATGCAATGATGGAATTGTAAACGGCTGAATAGGTAAGGCTCAAAAGAGTACAAGACCAAAAAAATTTACTGTAAAGAGAATTTCCCAAAATTGATTCAGGAGGCACCAATTGAAACGATTTTAAGGCTACATTATTTGATGGATGTCGTCGGCAAAAACTTTCAAATATATTAAACATGCATGTATAGAAAAGAAAATTAATTCAAATTGCGCCAGAAACTGAAAAAGACGGAATAAGGTGTTTGAAATGTATGAGACATCATTTTTCTTTGCCGTACACATAGTTGGTCAGAAAAAGACTACTTAAAAGTGCTTTTTGTTAACTACTTATTCAGTGACCATTTAAGTAATGTTTCATAAGCTTGACATGGTGCAACACTATTTGCAAGAAATGGCATGAAAGCTAAAATATTTAATAGATCAATATTTCACGTCGTTTGACGTTATGCAAGTCTCTTACCACTGCATCATGACCGCTCCTAACCAAAATTCCATAAAAAAGTAATATACAAATTCCTAATTTTATTTAATATCTTTTGACAGGTTTAAAAATTAAAATAGCTGAGCTAAGTGAAATGGCCGAGAATAAAGTATCGGTGCATAAATTGCAATGATGATATATGCCGCTGCCTCGCATCTGCAGCCTAATGAACAGGTTGGTTTTTGCGCGAAAAGCAAATAGACGGTTCCCTAGACTTGCAGCTTGCATACAATAAAAATAGCATCAAATCGATAATGTTGCAAATGCGAGATTTTGTATGAAACAATCAGTTGAACTGCATCTGCACATGCTTTCGAAACATTTGTATTGCATCATTTCAAGTGGAGATCGAAACATATCATCTGCTTTTCTATTCCATCTACTTAGGTTAGGTTACGTTACTATTATCGTTATTATTATTATTGCTAAAATAAACGATGAAACATCTTCTATACCGAAAGAAGTAATTTTTAATTCCAAGTAAATCAAATAGAAAAATCGCTATCAATATAGGTTCAGTAAAGAAGAGAAATTGATATCTAATTGGTCATTCAGAAAGTTTCTAAAAGATCTATATTGGAAGAATAGTACTGAAAAAGAATTTCTCTTTTGACAGTTCAATAATATCCAGAAGCAAGTTAGCATGTTGTGTGCTAAGTAAATACATAAATAAAATTCGATTCAAATTGATCGGATAATAATTTAATCTTGGCGCCAACGCGCTTTGATAGGATAAGAGGTCGTTGCTTTCAATGTATCCTTATGTTGGCTTGTTACTGAAACCACAGACGCACCGTTAGCCTCATGCAATTTAAACATACTTTGGATCTCGCCAGTACATAGTTTATAATGGCAATAACAAGTCTAACACTGATTTATTAAATTTTGATAACAAGATTACTTTTGCTCTAGATCCGCTGCCAGCCTCCATATTGAAAATAATAAGCCACCCTTATCATTTAGACGATAATCTCTTCACCTTTTATAAGCTGCCGAAGTATTCTCCAATCTTTTCAATCCTGTTCACAAGCTTATTACTTTTCTTCCAAACAACTATAAAGTTGATTCCTTTGCTACTATAAGTGAGTAATACTAACCTCTCTTTGATCTTTCCTCTTCCTCTTTCTTAGACAAGAAATATTCTTTCAATCGATACCTTACTTACCAACTACTATAAACCTGAATATTCTGTCGCCCTTGTAAATAAATTCTTCATGAAAAATCCTTTGATTTAATTCTTTATACGTAGTCACTTCAAACGACGAATTCATAAGTTACTTCCACTTACCTTCGACATATACCTCCACCCATTAAAATCTATTAAACTCAAATTGCTCTTAATAGTCTGTCTTCAATGATTTTCATTGCACATTTGAATTACTGGAAAAGAATCTGAATGCATAACGCTACCCAAAATAATCCTCAAGCAACCCTCCAGAAATTCTAGTCCAGTTTCAAAAACCTCATCTAAGATTCTTGATGCGATTTATAGAACAACGACACTACCTCCTGAATTTTTTAAGTGGGTTAGAAGCTGTGACAATAAAAAGACTCCGTATGAATACACAAAACGGTTGTTTGATTGATAATTTGGTAATAGTCATTTATGTAATCTCATATTTCTCGTCTCTGTGCCAATGTGAACAATTAATTAATATCCATTATTTCCATTTCTATTTTATGAAATATAATTGTCGGAAACACATATTGTCATCCTCGTATTTATGTACTGTATCACGTAGAGTGCAAAACTACTATCTACACGCTTCATCTTCCCGAGAACATGTTGTGTAAGATGCAATGTATGGAATATTGAAATATGTATGAATATGTTGAGAATTTACAGATTTTTATTGGGAATGAAAATTTGCATGCAATATTTATTCCAAGTATTTTGAGGATACGTGAAAATGATTGGGGGCTTGAGTGAGTTTTTTTTGTGCACATTGAAGTATGTGTTGATATCGTGGAAATACAGAATCAATGAATAGAATTTAAACATTACTTTTTGATTTTATTTTTTTCATACTACACAACGTTATAAAATCAATATTATTCGGGAAAAACTGCATTCAATTAAAATTATTTTAATAATAATATGATGTATGGAATTTATTAAGAGCAAAATGTATCTTTACATTTATTCGTTTCTAGTATATCGAATACAATAGCACTAATCTATATTTGAACAATTTGAGGTTAAGTCTTTTGAACTTTCTATCATCTTCATTTTACAGAACCACCGCATTATACATGAAAATTTTTGTGAGGAATGAAGTGCATTGTCGAAAGAAAAGAAAGAGGTTTGTTGGATAGTTTGTGAATGGGACATTGTTTAACCGGAGTGAGGAATATTTTAGGTTTGTGCAGGGTTGAAGAGGCGGTGGATGTAAGAGGGTAACGTCGTGTGAAATGAAACGAAATGAAAAAAGCAACAAAAAGGTGGACGAAACAAACAGCTTTTCGGAGAGTGTAATGGATTTGTTGTAATTATTTATTTTAACGGGTACAGCTGCGGCTGTATTATTTTCTTCATCATTATCGTCATCGTGAACATATTTTTATAACCTCTATGGAATTGATGAATAGTGTCTGTAATAATAAGTTTCTCATGCATGGAACAAACATATTGAATAGGATTTAATGGATAAAAGTTGAGAATCCAAATTTATGAAGGATAACTAGTTTCACCCATTTCCGTTCAAAAATTTTTTACCCAATGCGTGTATGTGCACTAAACACCAAGCTTTCATAAAGCAATTGGTTAATGTTAAAAATCACACTCTGTACTTAAAGTAATACTTTTATTATACATTGATGAAACCGTACATTTCCATAAATAACGGATTTTCATGATAGTTCATTTCATGATAAATCTGTTCGCTTCACATCAATAACCAATTTGTTTTAGTAAAATTCAATTTCAAAGTTTGCAAAATTAAAGACACTGTAGGGTTACATTGTGGTTGTTGAAAAGAAACTCATACACTTCAGTAGTGCATAACACTTTATTTTTAATATAAAATACTAGTGTGCGGTACAATACTTTTGGCTGATCATTTGTGGTAAACTGAAAACTGTTGCCACTTTCACAAATAAAATACAAGAACAGGCATCCGCAATTTTATTTGGATAGAAGTTATGTAATATTTATGAATCGCCCAAATATGACTACGCAGGTTTAAACAATTTGGCATGACAATAGTATACACAATAAATAAAAATCTCCCTAAAATCCAGCGCTGTAGTTTCCTAGAAAATATTAATCTTATTCTAAAAATATTTTGGCCAATTTCACGCACTGCTCTTTATTATCTTTAGAAAAATGAAAGGCTAAATTATCAGGGCCATAATAAATAAATTTGATACATGTTAACTCAGGAGAAATAATTTCAAAAGCTTCTGAAGAAAAGGGAAGTTTAGAATTCATTTAACTTGGAATATATTTAACAAGCTTATGGCTTAATAAACGATATTTAACGGTAAAAAAGACCTCTGCCACATCTTTATCATAGGCATGAATTGAAATGATGCTGTGGTAATAAGTATGGAAATAATACTGATGTTTTTTTAAAGGAAAAGTAAGAAAAAAATGCTTAGAAAGATAACTTTACCTTTGAATAAATCTCCTTCAAATACGAAAATCACATTGAAAATAGAGAGGAAAATATAATAAAAGTGTAAGAAGGTATCGTAAATTTTAAATAAATCTTCCTCGAGTTCGAAAACTACACTGATGTTTTGAAGGGGGAGATTAAAGAGGAAATCGGTGGGTAAGAGTAGAGAGACAAAGGGTGAGAAGGTAAAAGAAAATTTGGATAAATCTCCTTCAAAATACTTATAACAAGCTAGAAAGCTCATTGTCGCATGACATGGTTCTGCTCTGTCGTAGCCTTGTCAGTGTGTAAAATAGTGTCCAAACGTTTTCTTTTTAGCACATTTCTTTATGTTCGAAAAGGCGTTGTTAAACCTTGTAGTAGGACAAAAATGAATAGAAAGAAAGCTAAACGGCGAAAAACTCTCGAATTAGAAGCATGTTGGAAGAATAAAGATAAAAAATGTTAGCCTATTTTCAAGTTTTGTTCGATGCATATTGTTGCCGAATTTTTCTGTACTTTCATGAAAAATTCTCAATTTTTGCACATTTTCATCTACCTTTAAGATTTCACCCAAACTAGCAGATAATTCGGAAAAAATTCAAACTTATATCAACACATTAGGGGATGAGATATATACTAATTATTGTGGATATGGGATAGGTAGATGCTACTTTAAAAATTCATTTTTTCATCACACCTCGTAAACCAACAAGGAATGAAAGGGTATGAACAAAATGAAGAAGAATTTTAGTTGTTGCATCAATAATAAATGATTAGTTAATGGCTACTCAGAATTGCAGAAAAGATCGAGTTGGGTCGAATTTCTTTTCATCACACAACTGTCATTTAAACAGATGAGAAATTTGAGCATTATGCATTTTTTCATTCATTTTTTCATAATATCAAATGAAAGATATGTTCAAAATTTTGTTTTATAATTAAATATCGTATTTAGAAATATGAAAGGATTTTTGTAGTGAAGTGAATTTATCAAAAACACACGAATGCAAAACACTGTTCAACTGAAAGCGATGGCTGAAGATTTGCTCTATTCAGTCATCAGCCCAGTTCAATATTCTCTAAGCAAAAGAAAATGAATCGCCCTTTAATTGATAAGAAGTAGGGGTAAGTTGAGAAAATAGTTGAGCGGCTTGTTAAATCAATAATTCAAACACCTACATTACCATACTGCAGACACTATATCACAAGAAGAATGGTGCTGACGTTTAATTTGTGTACCTAATTGAATTCAGTCCGAATTCCCCTTCTAAATCAAAAACCTCCCCTTAGAACTGTAATCCTCGCCTTTTATTTCCTTTATTAGGATGTATAAATATGAAGTGGGGCGCTAGTTCACAATATAATTGCTTATTTAGCTCGTGTTTTTACTGGCTAAACGGTGATTCATGATTTTTCCTTTACGACTACGATATGATAAAAGGGAAACGGAAAATTGTAAAGGAACAAAATGTAGCAAGGTTTCTGCTCTTATCATAAAACAGTTTAAAGGAAAAAGAACAGCTTTTAACACTATAATACATAAAGAATACATTTACGTCCTTTCTTGATTCAATAATTAATGAAACCTCGAAATGACTACCCAGATTTCGACTAAACATTATAATTCCATCCTACGGAATTGATATCAATATATTACCATGTTTTGATTTAAAACATGAATCTGTATTGCTCGTTTGATTGTTGTTTGACCAACTTGTTAATCTCTTAAGAATTGTACAATTGATTTAGCATATTATTTCACAAGATAAAACAGTTTTGGTTTCCTGTCTAGAATACGACACATAATCTTTTAAAAAATCTTTTTATTGCTTTTCGCACGATATCGTTATTTCCAAAATACTACCCTTACTAAAGAAAGGGGCCAAATACACCAAAAGTCATCTTTTTCCGAATAAAAAATTCAACCAGAGAGAGTAATGGAAAATATTTGCATTGAAAGAACTCCAGGATCTTGTAAGTCGGACTACACTGAGACCACACTAGCTTTAGCTAGTGGAGGAGGAAGAATCCGATATTCACAACAGATCCTGGTACTTTGTATCAACTTTTTAGGTTAAGTTTTACGTAGTAGAGTTGATGTTATTTCAGATATAAAATATTTTAAATGTCTTTAATTTCTTATTTCCCAGACCTTTTATGTATGCTTACGAGTATGTTTCTAAATCATTTTGATTTTAGGTCTCTTCTGTTTTAAAATTAGTTTTTTTATAATTTTTGAACGACAGATAAAAATTTGATGTTTCGACTACTTTCAGTCTTAATCAAAATATCTCAACCAAACTTATTATTACTGATCTTTTTTGTGACATAGGATAATACGAATTAAAGTTCAAATATCCTATTTGGTTTCGTTTTGTTCTTATGTTATTATGACAGAAGATATCAATAGCTTAAGTAAGTTACTTCCGTGAAGCATTCCACTATACTAATTAAGCTTGAACAATGACAATAACGTAATAGATTCACACAAAAATATATTCAAATTTAGAATGAACAACTTATGTACTATTGGATATTTTAGACGATTTTTTCTAGCTGATTATAAATATATCCGATTTTATATTTATCTTCAAAAAGGCCATACAAATCCACAAAAACTGTTCCATTCCTATATTCTTAGCTATCGGCTTTCAAAGATGACGTCATGCATATATCGGGTGTAAATTCGGCCAAATTGATTACCACAGTTTCATTAAGGTTGCTTTGAATTCACTGGTGAATCTGGCCTAAATGTGTCACACCTGAGTACAGGAGTCAAGTAAGTATCCAAAAACAGAAAAGCAATGGTTTTCACTAAATTGGTACCCTCCAATTCACATTTCAATACAAACAGGTTAGGTTAGGTTAGATCTCTTCCAAATTTTGTTATATTCTTATTAATTTGTACATTTTCGTGAATATATACATATACGTACATGACACTCCAGTTTTCTTGGCTCAAATGAAATATTTTCATAATATCCAATACCGTATCCCAAATTTCTCTGGACGAATTACCACATCAAAAGCTCAACTACCTACCACCTGGTCGAATTTACTATTGCCCAACGTTACCGGGTAACCTAACCTCTATCAATTTTGGGAATAATCCAAGTTGTTTATTTTAATTTGTTTTGGTGAGATTTCATAGTAATCTAACCAAATAGTAATAATTCAAATTCACTGGTTGCATGTGTCCCTATTACGTAATTTTTTTAAAATGTTCTAGAAGTTTTCCTATCTTTTATCAGAAGCTACTTCTTTCTGAACTGTCTGATGATTTGAAGCGATTAATTAAGGCCGGGATTTAGGAAAATAATTAAACTTAACTGGAACTTACTAATAAAAAGTATAAGTAACATACTTTATACACAAAAACAAGAAAACTGGGTGGCTCGTCATTTGTAGATGCAACTTATTGAATCAATAAGTCTTCCATCATAGCGTTCGCTCTCTTGGATTATGTATAGCGCTTTGTGCGCCTACAAATACCTTTATTGGGGTGGATTACTCCCCTTCTTTTTTTATTCACAGTTTTTGATCCTGGTTTCGTTTATCAGCTGTCTCCATTCTTCTCTGTTTCTGCATTTTTCTTTCCAGTCTACTCTTTCTAGGATTCCGGTATCTTCTTTAATTTGGTCTGCCTCTGCTTCTTGTCCATAGAGATATCCATGTGTTATCTTCCTCACCATTTCTGTAGGTTTCCTTCTCATGATGTATTCTGACAATTTAGTCTTTGTGCTTTTATATTATATTTTCTCCTCCCAATCTTCTCTTTTCCTTTTGATTCATGACAATTGTGTCCATGGCTTACGCAATCATTGGTCTTATTAATGTTTTATACATTTTTATTTTGTTATTTTTACTAATATTCTTGCTTTTGGGTAACTTTTTATTTTTTTCCAGATATTCGAGATCCTTTTTGTATTCTCTCATACAATCTTTAGACGTGTGTGTGCTATTGTTACTCCTAGATCATTAAACTAGAATTCAATTTCAAATACGTATTTCGGCAATGCTATCTTCATGTATTTGGTTTTTTCTTGGTATTTCTAGACCGACTTTTTCTGTTTCTGTTTCCAGTTTATTAGTTCTTCTCTTGTATTATCCAATATTGTTACATCGTCTGCGTATGCTACTGCTTGTATTTGATTTGTTATAGTATTTTTATTATTTAATTTTGCTTTTCTCTCTTCGTGGTCTAAAATCTTATTAAACAGGATTGGAGATATTGACTCCTTTGTTCATTTTTATTTCTTCAATTAGTGCCTGTTGAATCATAGGCATTAAAAAATGAAATTGAGAAATTTTCACCCTCGAAATAAAGGCAATGAAACCTATTGAGAAATATTCGAGATCTTAGTTCCATACTTAATATAACTCAATTTATGAATTCTGTATTTGTCATACCTGCATACGAAAAGCAAAATATTTTTTCTCAGAGCAAATGTATTCGTTTGTTGTTATTATATTTAATATATAGAAATTAAATTGTATCGTCCAAAGCCAAAAGACATCTCTTCTATCTCCTAAGAGAGCATTCAATTCTCAAATTTTATATAAGAAGGACATCCAGGAAATCTGAAAGGTTTTGAAACAAATCTCACAGTTGATTTTCCTTAAAACCACAAAACTTTTAACATTTTCCTTTGAGCATGCAGAGTAGCATTAACTCTTACAATGAAAGACCAGCCACTAAAACTAGAATTAGTTAAAGCTCTTATCCCTTGAGACCACAGCCCTACAAAGGTTTTCACGACCACGAATAAGGTAAGTGTGAATCCGTGTAGGTAAAAGTGCCCTTTTCACACAAACCATGTTGAAAATAAAAAAGATTATGATATTATCACAGATAGAATTTTTCCGTAACGTATAAACGTATTTTTCATGAATTGTGGGAGAAATAAATTAGTGATATACATTAAAAGTTTTTGTCCGAAAACTCACAAATATAACAAAAAACTGAGCGACCATTGATTTAAACACTTATTACAAAATATCTCTCAGAGTAGAAAAACAAGAATGCTCGAAATAATTCCGTTTATAAATTTTGAATGATACCAATTTTTCAGTTGACAAATAAATATTCGTTTTTTGACAGATAAACTTAAGTTTTTTTGACAGATAAACTTAAGTTTTTTTGACAGATAAACTTAAGTTTTCGTTCGTTACTGTCCTTAACCATTAGAAATCACATCTGTTCCATTGAAAAGCGGCCTATGATATGTGTCAATTTTGTGATCCAAAAATTCATATTCATTGTGTCTCTCATACTCAATTTAGCATAATTGTTTTTATATTGAACCTTATAGCTTTGGATTAACACGTATATAACTCTGAAATTTGGTACATATTATAATCATCGTTCTCAAAATCCATTAAATTAACAATAAAAAGAGAATCCAGATCCAGCTTCACAGAAAATTCCCTTTTTTTACAGCATCACCTTGTATATAAATTTTTTTCCATTCCTTATCGGAAATAGGTCGAAAAAGTAATCTAAAGGTTTAATATTCAATTCAAAGAGCCAAGACGTTAGTGATGATCGGAGCAGGTTTGATTTTTTATCACCAAAAATTCGCTGTGTGTTAGCAATTAGGTACATAGCCGTATCATAAGATTTATTTTTGTAAGTACCTATTTGGAAATATATTATTTTTCAAAATATTCTCCATTAAGATCAATGAACTTTTGTATGCGTTTGGACGACCAATTGTCGAAGCATTTTTTCCAATCCGACTGAGTTTCCTCCAAATAATGAGATTAAACGCATCAACCCGTTTTAGAGGAGTAGAAAATCGTTGACCTTACAATTTATTCTTGATCTGCGGGAAATAAAAAGAAATCATTGGGTGCCAAACCAGGAGTATTCGGCGGATGACCCATCAATTCCATGTTTTGAATGTTCAAAAACGTTTTTGTTTCAACTGATGTGTGAGACCTCGTATTGTTGTGGTGGAGAATGATTCGCTTTTTGCCCGAACAACTTTTGTTGTATTTGACTCGTCTTGAAAGACTTATACAGTCGATTGTTGGTTATTTTCTGGTGCATATCAGGATCTTGTACACGTTGCTTAAAGCGCTGCGATTGAATTTTTTCAGCATTTTTTTCTACGAATTCACACGATCTTGCAGTATCAATTTACTCACAGCATCGAAGTTTTCTGGAACAACAATCGATTTTGGACGACCTTCACGAAATTCATTCTGTAAGTGTGATCACAAAGCATGGTAGCTCTAGATGGCGCTTGCTGTTGGTTGAATCCAAGTCGAAGGTTATAAAGAATTATCGCACGAAAATGATCGCGTTTTAATTTTATTTTTTAACAAAGATGAATGTTTAAAGTATCTGTAAGTAACTAAATAGCGCACTTTCTGACAACATTGACCATTAAAAATGTCAAACTTTATGATGACATTGTCAGATTTGACATATCCACATCAGTGTTGCCATATTTCAAAACTTAAGTTGCAGCCCTTGTATTTGTTTAGTTATTGATTTTGTTTTATTTTAGTTCTAAGAATCCCTTCCAAACAAATACGGTAATAGGTTTTTTCATTTAGTAAGCTGTATACTGTTAACAGTTTAGTTTAGTTGCAACTTACAAGGTGCAGTGTGCAGCCTATTGTCGATTCTAGTGTGATTATGGAAATTGTGGAAGGGCCACATAAACACCAAAAAATTAGTACTTTAACAATTGAAAAACAAAAATTAATATTTAAGTTTTCAGGACACAATGGAATTCACTTAGTATTGCGAGTTATTAAAAAAAAGAAATGTTAGCGAGTTAAAAACAGCACGTAGAGCTCCAAAAAACCAAAATTTCAAGTAGAATCCCATTTGAAAGAATGAGTGCGTAGTTCTTTAGAAAATAATTTCCGTCAGTGAACAATTTTAGAAAAGAATTTCCGACATGGTTCGAGATGATAAGAATTACCTTGAACTAATTCAAAGCACGCTATGGAAACTTCTAGAAGAAAGAGGTTTTCGCTAGAGATAGTATTCCAGAAAGTCTATTATAATAGAAGCGATATGAAAATTTGCAGAAGAGACCAACTAAATTTTGTCAAGAGGAAGCCGTTACAGGAGACAGCTTTTTTCAAATAATTTATCTACTGGTTTAAATCCAACAACAAGAAAGGGGCAGTTCAAACGAATCTACTCGTTCCGGTGGCAACCGTGAGAACATAATGCTGATGTCGTTAAAGAATGGTCCGAACAATTGATAGATTTTCTTACTCAGAGATTTGTAATGGTAATAGATAATGCAAATTATAATTTAAAATTTCCCACAACCACAAGTGGTTAAGAAAAGATTTACAGAATTGACTCATTTCATAGAATATTAAGTTCCATCCAATATCCGGTTTTTTCAGTAAAGTACTGTATTTTTTGTGTTGCCGTCAAGAAGAGAAGTTAGCAGAAGATCATGGAAAGACGGTGGTTAGATCATCATCATATCATTGCGAGCAAAACCAGATTGAAATGGTATGGGCACAGATAAATGGAGCAGTTTCAAGAAAATATAATTCTTTTAAAATGAATGATGTTCTCGTTTGTAGAGTAAATAATGTGAAAGTGGAAAACAGGGAAAAGGCAGTAAATCATACGATTCAAGAATAAGACAATGAGTGGTTCGAAAATATTACCGAGTCATTAATTTTGAATATTGGTTGTAACACTTTTTCTTCTGACTCCGAAACTAATTTGGATTTGTAAGAAGTAGTTCTGTGTATACATATAAGTGCCCAATATATTCATTGAATATTTACAAATGAAGTGATACACCTATCCATTATTAATGCTTCATTATTTTAATATTCTCTTATTCATAAAAATAGACTAAAATTTGTTGTGAAAAATACATTTCAATTTCAACAATTTAAAATACTGTTTACTTTGACAAAGTAATCTTTTTGTATTTTTACTACTCCACTGCTATTTATTAATCAAATAGAATTTTGTGACAAGAATTAAGAATAGCAACAAAGTCGCTTCAGTTCTTATTCAGTTAAGTGAAGGCTTAGTTATTTTTGCAAACAGCGACTATGAAAATTTTCTGTTTATAAATAAAACTTTGATTGAAGAAAATTTTATGGTATGGTATCTTAGGAAGAATTTTTTATTTTATCACTATTTTCAAATAGAAGAAAATTTATCCCTAAAAATTATTTTTTATTGCCAATCTCTATTTATTTTGTAGTTATATCCGTTATAGTTTCTCTATGTTCTAGAAGAAAAGAAAAAACAAACCCAAAATTAAAATAACTCATATCATAGAACAATACCATTCAGAAAGGCATACAATATATCAATGGTTAGGATAGAAATAACATGGAAGATCACGACTTCCGTTACCGCTCGGTTAAAATTTATGGCATTATCCCTTTCATATTTCTGGAAATTCTCTGATAAAAACAAAAGACGCAAAAACAAACGGATTCACTAGTTGTTTTCGGTTCGTAGAACTGCATTAAAATCTTAATTGGCAGTGCTTTAACTGTGAAAAGGGTTTATCGTGAAGTTTGAGGCTAACGATATTTTATTATTATATGTACAATGTACACTGATAAAAGTGTTCACTACTACAATTAGAAACTGTCAAAAGCTAAACAAATATACACCCGATACAGTTTCAGGGTTGGAATGGTTAGGATAATCTTATATGTACAATCTTTGCGTATAGAACTCTTGTAGTTTTATTTCCGATTTCTGCACAAATTGAATACTTTGAATACATTTATAGATTATTTGCTAATTAACCTAGTGCTTCATTGTGATATTTAATAAAAAAATAAACAGAAATCCACATTA
Organism: Diorhabda carinulata; assembly: GCF_026250575.1. NCBI lineage: Eukaryota > Metazoa > Arthropoda > Insecta > Coleoptera > Chrysomelidae > Diorhabda > Diorhabda carinulata. Next base: position 47,242,312 of record NC_079472.1, on the reverse strand, counting down.
AATTCGTGGTTTTCTTTATTAATTCTTCCTTCCTTTGGTATTTTATTAATTTCATCTACAATAAAATATGATTTTTTTTTAATTTCATGCATCAACCATGTTGGTTATTGGCTTATTAAGTATATCATCCACGTCGCAATTCTTTCCTAGTAAGTTTATCATGTTGAAAAATTACACAGTGGTCTTTGCGATGTTATTAGGCGTTTCACAGTAAGTTATTGGTTAAGTTGTTCATATAGGTTTATACCTACATAATAAATATTCTTACTATGGTAACTATGACTTTTTTTGGGTTATTACTGCATATTCGCGACCACTGTTCAGAAGTTTCCTTCATTTGTCTTAATTTTTGACATGATATTTGCCACTCAACTTGTCCCTGAGGATTAATCTTCATTTTGATAAAGGCTATTCATTATATGTATATATCTGCTTACCGTAGCGAATTATATTAGCAATAAATAAATAAATAAATAAATAAACATTTTTCATTACCTATTTCAGTGAAACTTCATACGGTTGTCAATATGAACGTTCTTATGTGCAAAATAAACTGGTGGAATGATAAAATGCAACACTTGCTAGGCGAGCCGTTGTATCAGCTACAGAGTGGGGATGAAATTATATTGGTTCTTTGGCGGGCAGTGCAAAAAGTGGCAGCCCCAGGGGCCGCAGATTACCCTTTACTTTAAAGTAAACGGAGATAATTAGCCCTATGAATTGACCATTCGTAACACGTTTATGACGTAGCAATCAAAAGCCAGCTGAACAGGTTCTGGCTCGTGCCAGTAGCAGTGGTCTGAAATTGAAATTCTCATTCCTCTTCAGCTCTGTCAGATGTAAGTGCCGAATAACACGAGTAAGCAGACGGTGCGTCGATAACGATCTTATGCAGCAGTGCGTGATAGAGAGCCGTAGCTTCACGATTTCGGAACTGAGAAGCCATTTTCCGCAAATATCACGAAGCGAAATAATATGGTTTCATTCACAGACGGCGGAAGGATACAAGTGTCTCATTACTGGTGATGAGTATGTTCAAAAATAGCTGAAACATTGCTTCAATTATTGCTTAGTGTCTGGATATGTCTCGTATTCTATTCTATACTGTTATATTTGTAAACTCCGAATAGTGCATACTTTTCAAGATTGACAAGAAATTGTCTTAACATTTCACTCTATATCCTTGAACGAAGTATATGTTTTAGTGGTGAAAGAGATAAATTGCCTCGCTGCGTGGCGTTAGAGTTTATTACCGTATTTAAGGCGATCCTTTCGAAACTAGGAACCGTCGGACGCCGCTTGACAGTGGCGCCCCGCTGACTTATATGATATACATCTTCACCGAGTAGTGTAAAAATGTTTCATTATGAATGTTTACGAGAACATTTTTTATCGTGTTTGTAGCGTCATCAATTTATAGCTATTTTAGAAGTTATTCGAGTGAATTATTCACTAGTTTGCGCAATATTTACTCATGAACGATGACATCTTTTATTTACGATAGGGACATTGCTTCTATTGTTTTGGTTCGAGCTCGCTTTCGGAATTATATTGATATAATAGAGGCGATAACTACACATTGAATGGAGTTTACGAGAAAATTTAATTTGATTTCTGAAGACGCAATTCTACTAGTACTAACATGACACATTAAGGCACAGTTTTCCAATCCAAGCAGCATACAGCATGCGACAAAACAGCAATATCGCATGTAGCATGTTAATGCCTCGAAATTGTCGATTTTTGAGATATGACGTTGTTGAAAGGAGTGAGCGATATAAGTTCGTTACTGGACACAATTATTTAAAATGAGGCCATAAAAGAAATAAAAAACAGTTTAAAAAGTTATAATAACGGAAATGATCTGGTCATATTTGTACGGACAAAGAAATCCTAAATCAAACTATCAGCTAAACTCTCAAAAAATATAGTATATACACACTATATAAAATATTAAATGGACAAATAGGAAGCTTCAAATATCTAGTTTCGATGACAGTAGGAGATTGAAAACCAGACAAAGAATTCACAAAAAGAATAACAAGCAGAGAAGAAGGGAACAATTAAATACCTATGGAAATAAGAGTAGAAATTTATACAAAAGTAGTTTCGCGTATTTTAACATGTCGCTCTGAAACGTGAATAACAACCGAAAAACGTGTGTATAAGACATAACATTCCACCAAATATCGAGAACAAGACCCGATGACACCACATAAGAAACGGAACATACAGATAAATATTAAATACAAAGTCTGCAGAACAACATATTGAAAAAAAAACATAAGACGCAAGAATAACAACAAGTAGAAGTGGAGGAAGACAAAGGATAACCTAAATGGTCGAAATCAACTAAGCTACTTAGAACAGTAGAAAAAACTACTCGAGGTACTACTACAAACAAAAGATCGAAAGAAATGAAGAAAATGTCAGAGGGATGACTCGAAATACTATGACCAGTAGCCAAATATCTTCATCCACTCCAATCAAGTTCTATATTCATTATTCAACTGCTTTGGAGCAATTAAGAATATCTGTAAAGAGTGAGACCAATCACCTCACGTATGGAGCAGTAGTCTAGGGTACTAGAGTTGATATGAACACCACTAGAATCAATACATTTACAAAGACCGGTCTGTGCATGCACAGCTGCGGCGATGAGAACATATCAATCAGTTACAATAGAAGTGATTCTAGATCTCCCACTCCCCTAGAAACTGATATGATCTTGAACATGCCTGACGATGAAATAATGAAGATTAGATTTCATGGAAAATTTACCTCAAAATTAAGCTGTAGGAATAACTATAATACACACAACATATTAGAAATGTCATTAAATGGTAATCGGGTGGCACCAAAACAGGACTGAAATAGAAGTGTGCTAACCCACATAATGTAATTTTCAAGCAGAAATACATTCGACTCAAAAATGTGACCAGTTCAACTTGCCAAGCAGTCAACAGAAAGCTCCACTTATCATAAGATCAAAGCTCTCTTGAGAACGTGTAGCATCGTTTCTACAGACTTTCCACTCCATGGTAAAAAACACACTTAATATAAATAATTTGTCGTTATAAAACGGTTATAAATAAACGACATACAAGTTACGATTTAAGTGCAATTTTACAATCTAGGGTGAAACTGGGGATAAATCATAGTTGATTAGACATTTCTATATGTTGTCATTCGGGAAGAAATAAGATACAACTTTTCCGAGACTAAACAATAAACCGCTTGAATTGGTTTTAAAGTTAAATTGTTTAAAGAAAATAGATAAACCAAAATAAACAAAACAAACGTGAGTTCTATAACAATGAGGTAGCGCTTTTGGTCAACATTCTGAAGAAATAGATAAAGTCGGTTCCAAAAAACGGTGCGAAGACTTGGCAGGAATACTATAAGGTTGGGAGTAGATCGCAAGGAATTCAATTATATAAGAAAAATGTTAATGTCATTGGAAAAAGCACAATGAATTTAAAAAATAAGTAGGTAATCTGATTTAAAGAAAACCATCTGTGAAAATTTTGCAATTGAAAAATAATATTTTCATAAAACTGATTAAAGACCACCTTGCCTATATCTTATTATTCTGAAAATTCAAGATATGAAGTAGTTGCTGCATTGAGTCATATAGATGCTAGGTACAAAGTGATAATAAGGTGAAAAAACATCTCACTTACTGAAGCTACAAGAAATAATATTGAATTAACCAAATACTTTAATATGCTCTAAATTCTAAAACGATTAACTTTTCAACGCGTTGATAATGTTGATAATTTCGTTTTGTTTATTAAATTAACTAAGTGTCTAGTACCATTTTATTGAAACCGAGACACCTTGCTCAAAGTAGTATCGTAACAACGTGAAAAATTTGAAAAAGCTAGGTTGGAATATAAATTATAATCTAACGTACACAGCGAAGTGATCGGTAAACGTAATCTATAAAACACATCTTTGGTTTAAATTGACTTTTGGGGTTGTAAACAACGTTTTATACTGTTCTCACTCCCACTCTCCTTGTGCTGTAAATTCAAATAACCAAGTTGATCTACCCACCCTGTAACTGTGGTTTAAAATTGGATATTATTTTGTTTTCTCGCTAATGAACTCACAAAACCAACAAATCTCTGTTTTCTCAAACAATACATCAGCCGCAGCTTTCCCTTATTCATCCCTATGCGGTCAAAATCGTTTCCAGAAATTCATAGTCGACGGTTGCCAGTCATCTGTCATACTTCGCTTGCGGACGAATCACCGGCATCGCACTGCATTACCATCGCTCTGGTCTGCCTGCACAAAGCTAGCAAAGTGGCATTGTTACAAGTGCTGCATTATACATATTTATACATTTCTGTGCCTACATGCAGCACCGGGATGAACTTGACAGCGTCATATTTATATGCGAACGAAAAGTGTGAATAATATTTATTTTATATGGGCTCTGAAGTGTATATCATGTCACAATGGTGAATGGTGAAAAAAGAGAGAACAAAAATATTTTGATGAGCGGACGAGTGCTCTGTTTGATATGTGAGAGATGCGATATACTAAATAAATGTCTATTGTAATTTGAAACGGGGTGGTTTTTTAATGATTAAAAATATATGTTGGAGGAACATACAATGTTGGAATAAGTATAGTCAAAATGCTTCCAGTACATTTCGTTATTATTTTTCCTAGTACTTATTTTTTTCAGTTTAATAAATATCGCCAAATATTGAAGTTAATTGATAAAAATTTTAGTTGGCTCATATCAAATAGATAGTTTCGTAGTGTTTCTATAACTCATTCTAAGCTATAGTACAACAAGTGAGAAAAATTTTATTTTTCTTCGTTCATTGAGAAACGGAAAGTGTAATAGTAAATTTGTAAACAATCAGGTCGAAAATATCAGTATTTCTGCCTTTCTCTTCAGGAGAAGACTAAAAGGAGTCGGTTTAGTTGGTAAAAACCTGCTATTGCACATCGATTAACTACAGATCATATTATATAAAGAGTAATACAGAGACCTTGAAAAATATTTGGTGATTATGATAACTCTCCACAGGAGCTATTTGATGATAGTTCAGAAATATTTTGTAGAGAAATATATTTTGTGGCACGCATAGAGCTAGTTCATGAATGAAGAAAACATTTTTCAAGATCACGAGCCTAACTCAATATGCAAATATTGGAGTAGTAACCGCCTAGTCCAGAGATAAAAATGTAATAAAGTGTCTTTGATACGTTCTATAAGAATTATTTTGGCATCTTGTACCTGTACCTATGAGCCTACAAGAGTTAGATCATGTTGTTCTCTTGGAATGGAAAAGCATTTTTTAAGTAGGTAAGCATTTAAATTGAATAACAAGCCTACCTCAATAAATGGAAGAGTTGTAAGAACTCAAGAAGATACTACTCCTAAATTCAAGAGGAATAATCACATTTTTGTATAGTATGTAACTGACATGTATAAAAAACATAATAGAATTGCAAAAACAGGAAAAAGAAAGGCTTCGCATACAAATCAGACTACCCAGGTAGCACGGTGTCTTTTTCACGTCAATATTTAGTAATTTTTACGTCATATGACCAAAGAGAATCATGTCCAGATAGTAAAAATCACTTGAACATGTCACAGCCCAGTGACATCATTTTTCAACGCCCTATTGACTTCTTTCATAGACTTACATAGACTTAGTATAAATAGGTGACAAATATATCTTTAAATAGAATGAAAAAGCATAATATACAGAGTGTACAGAAAGTAACAACGTAATTAGATGATAACTAGGTTCTCTAGCTTTACAAAAAAAGTTTTAGTTGAAAATATGTCCGTACAAACTAATGTACAACCCAATCGGATGCATCCAAATTAAAATATAATTATTTGTATACAGTGAAAATCACTATTACATATACTAAATATACTAAAAAATCACCTCAAAATTCGCAATGTGTTAAATCTGGTACTGGAACGGATGTGGACAACCAGGAAGACTTTTAGACCAAAAATTGCGAAACATCCGCTTCTTTATGAATGGGGAATCATTTGAATAGTAATAAAATGCATATTTTAAGTATTTATTAGATCATAATCACTCTCACATATCAATCTTTTCGCAATTAAAGAAAAAGATCACACCTACATATAACGTAAAACAACGTACCTTCTAAGGCAAAATGAGGTATTGGAGACACATTTTCTTCTAGGTTGCAAAGCTCACACACAAATTTTACCTCCTTGTTTTCATCATTTATCCTAAGTACACCACAGCTAAAGTATGCTCTTTGCCTACAGGAAAACTATACAATCTATCTCCAATTTGAATTCAATTTTTTAAACGCAATTAGTGGAAATGGAAACAAAACTAAATCGAAGTACTTATTGTTAGTAAAGCTGTCTCCATATTCAAATTCGAACCAATTCAATCATTTTACTTTGTGTTATAATAAGTGGCTGTTACTACGTGTTTATCTGTTGTTCTTACATCTTTTGAACTGATGAAATTCTACCTGTAAATCTGCCAGTTTAAAAATAAGTTTTTCGAGAGATTAGATTTTAACTGTTTTCCGTGTTACTAGTTCAATAGTACTCATTAACTATAACCAAGTTGTTTTCTGTTAATGAATCATAATATCTCATATTGACAATCCAAAATTGTATATTGTAAATAAACTTTCACGAGTAATTGGTAGCCAAAAATTCTAAAAATGAACTCGTTAAATCGTCTTTGCATTTATTACATTTGAATATTTAGCATTTTAGCATACACACTGAATTCCACTTTTCTCACATTTTGGTTTTTTGTTTCAGGTACGTGTAAAATGGGGAGTAATTTAATTTGGTTCGCAGGTAAGCGAATTTCAAAATAATGGAGAGGCCTGTTGTTTATCTCCATCTTGTATATGAAACTACGTAAACGTATGGGTAAAGCAGCGATGCGAGAAATGTTGATTTCATAGTCTACTGATACTTCCCATTCATAACATTTTAGATTTTATTTTGACATGTAGACGCTTTCGTGTGTATATTCAAATTGGTTTTTTTTGACTTGTGACTTATGCCACTCACTACATAAGAAAATTGAAATTTGGTTGAAAGATAACTGTGAACTTGACGAGGTCACAAAAAGATTGAATAGTTATTTCAAAATAAGAATGTATGCTGATCTTAGTTAGTATGATGTCACAACGTTGCCAGACTTAGTATATAGTTTGAGGAAACTTAAGTACAACTAATTACAAATTTGATGCCAGAATATCTTTAATGAATCACTCAGCTTAAATTTTGTGAAAATGTGTATTCCATAATCTTAATTGTTTGTGAATCATGCATATGATTTTTCAATTAATAATTATAAAATAAATAATTACATCTATATTGTAGTAATTTTGGTCTAAAGCAGGTTGCGTTATTATGGAAATTCGCAAAAAATTTGTACTTGAGAAAAGCTTCTAAGGAAAAAATGTGAGAAATTCAATAAAGAAGTCTGTCTAAATTGTTAACTCAAGAATTTATTTGTCGACCACCAGCTGATTTTTTTGCTACTGGGTGAAAAAATCAATTTGCTAAAATGTACGGGTTATTTCACACTTATTTTGTCTAAGCACACGACCCATCTCTATTGGCAGAGGAGAGCGAAGTATATTGAAGGAACAACTGAATTGACCGCAGCGCTCGTTGTGGCCAAATTATCGTCAAATATAAGTAAACACGTGAAAATTGAATGAAACAGTTCATAATAGTTACTGTATTCTTAAATGCAAAAGTACAGGCAAAATTTTACATATTTCCAGTAGCTAAGTGGATAAAAGTAATTAATAAATAAATGCAGTGAGGAGAAACCTTATTCTGTAGCGTGCCATTATCAAATTTTTGATTTTATTTCAGACAATCATTTTAGCAATTTTTGTTATTGCAGTTGTTATGCATCAGATTTCTTTATATTTCACTGGTTAACTTCACAGGATTCTAAAACAATTCTTTTGGATTTTTATATATATTTTTAAACCTACTTTTATATCATAATAACTTTTTATCAGTTTTCTAATTTAAAAAACACGATTATAGTGTTTTTAATGCACATCAATTTTCATTTCATTTTTTAAGACTATTTATGATTTATTTAGTTATTTTTATATTTGTTTTTGTTTTTACAAGCTTGTATCTACAAATTGTAACAATTTTTTGACAATAAAGCATTTCTCTCTCTATCTCTCTCTCTCCGTTCTTCCTCAATGGTGATGGAAATGGGACAATAAATCAGTTTATATTTGTTTAAATACCTATACTTATGGTAATTTTTTGAACGAATTCAGTGCAATATTTTTTATTTAGAGACAATAGATTTTTTATTCATTATACAAGTTCTGATTTTAATCTTTAAACTTTATGTTTTTCATGAAAGAAAATGCTGATATTCCTTCCAATTTTTGGATACAACAATAAAAGTGGCTACCTCACTACCTTGTTGATTTGTATGCAAGATCTGCGTTTCCTGCATCTTACCATAACCTAAATATCAATTATTCGTTTTGTTAAACATGTGTTGTTAATTTTTTATTTTATTTGCATCTCCCGCTGATAATTATTTTTGGCTAAGTTACTGGCTCTAGATAGAAACAGAAAACTCATAATTCCAACGTCAATTTTCTAAAAATTTTTATTTCACTTTTTGTCAAATTTAAACTTTGACTGGTGAAAAAAACGTTTCACTTACTCATATTTCCCTCTATGGCATTTAACTGTTAATATAAATACTCAAAATAAATACTAAGTATTTATTTGGTGGAATGTGGAACACATATAATATAATGAGTTCCTCCTATATCTAAAGCAAATAAAACTGTTTTCTTAAAGAAAAATATATTTAAACACATGCAATCAATAAAAAAGTTCCTATTTATTATATTTGTAAAACCCTTCTCCTGTCTTACGACCCAATTTGCCTTGTTTCACCAAGTGTTTCAATTTTTCGGGAGGAGTGAAAAGAGAATTATCAGGGAATTGTTTATGCCATCCTTCTATGATGAATAAAGTTGTGTCCAACCCCGTATAATCCGCGAGTTCTAAAGGACCCATAGGATAACCCGCTCCAAGCTTCATTGCTGTATCTACATCTTGCGGTGAAGCATCTCCTACAACATAGCAGGACGAACTATGAAGTTTGTTAGAACATTGAGTTATGAGGATAGGAGGTATGATATTCAAAAAAGCATACGAATACTCTTACCTCTTTCTACTAACTTAATAGCCTCAGCCAAATAAGGTACCAACAGTCTATTAACTACAAACCCAGGAGTATCTTTACAAGTGATACAGGTTTTTCCAACTGATTTCCCCCATGCCATAAGGGTTTGATAAGTAGTATCACTTGTTTCCGGTATTCTGATAACTTCTAATAATTTCATAACAGCAACTGGATTAAAAAAGTGTAAGCCACCAAACTTGTCTTTTCGTTTTGTAACAGAGGCTATTTCTTTAATAGATAAAGAGCTAGTGTTGGAAGCGAATAAAGTTTTTTGGGGTGCCGCTTCATCCAAACTAGCAAACAATTTATGTTTGGCATCAATATTTTCGACAATAGCTTCAACTACTAAATCTGCATCATCTAAACTTTTTGAAATATCTGGTAAATATTTAATTCTTGATGAGGTGTCCTTTATGAACGTTTCAATTGCAGAAGGATTATCTTTATGAAGTTTTTTGGCAACTCGTGCGAGACTTGATTGAATCGACGCTTCAGATTTTTTGAGGACATCTGCGTTAAGATCGACAAGAGTAACTGATTGACCCGCTTGTGCCGCTATCTACAAGAAAATAATGCTTGTAATTATATGTTTACCAAAATACCATTCCCATTGATTAAATCATCAAGTTATAGGTTGTAATGTGTTACCCCCAATGTGATTGAAATAAATGATTTAAGCTTTTTAAATTTTTTGGATTCATTTCAACACTAAAATCCTACGAGAGAAAAAATTAACATAACACTCGTTATATTCCTTGTATAGAAACATCTATGAAATTGTTATGGATATAAAAATATCTTTTTAAATTAAATTAAAGAGGATCCAAAAATCATTTTTTTTTGTAGCATTTTTTCGGTATTGCCTACTACTCAAATCATAAAAATGTTTTGACTTTCCTAAACATTAAATTTATTCAGCTTTTTGTGATAATACATTGTGACCTTGAAACAAAATAAGTACATATTCCTATATATCCCTAATACTAACCTAATACTAACAAGTCTACTTCTTAATTTGGATGTTTTTTAGTTGATTTAATATTACATTTATTCATAATCTACTACCAAAATAACATTTATTCAAAAAATAATTTTCTAATCTACAAACAAAATTGTATTTTTATATGATCAATCAACGGTTTATTTATTTTTGGTTGTTTCTGCTATTGACTATTCTTAATCTAATCAATTGAAATAATAGTATCTCGGTATATTTAAACAATTTGCGGAAACTTAATTATAGATCAAACCTAACCCCAAATAATTTCTTAGAACTACATATATTCCATGAAATCTAGTTTCAAGTGTATATATGTAGTAACTCGTATTATAAAATATTGTGAATAAAACAGTATGTTAAGCACAATACTAGTTAATACTTATGTATTAACTAGCAACAAGCATTTGTCTTCAAAATGATTATCTACATAAGTAGTATATGAACAACTAACCTGTGCAATTCCTGATCCCATCAAACCACCTCCAATAACTGTTACATTTTTAATTACATTTAAAGAAGATGTAACAGCACTGGCCATTTTTACAATTACAAACAAATCCACACACTTTTATAAACTGGATTGAACAACATGAAACCCAATAATGGTAATGTCCTCAGTTGTAATAATGGTTGCATACGTTTACAACGATTCGTTGGAGTTTGTACTTTGGTACAATGAACCTTGGTGATGAAACGTTACCAGTGGCGTTGATTGAAATAAAATCGAAATCATATAGTTGAAATTTAAATATCTATAAAATATTTTTTTCAATTCAAAATAATCACTTTTACCTTTGAGTTGATTGGAATATGTACGTGAGACAAATGTAACAGTTTTAAACTACATTGAATACAATTTGTGTCTCAGCTAGTAGAAAATAGCAATTAGTATCATATCATAATATCAAACAATGAGTTTAGCGTGATTTCGCATAACTTATTACACGTCCAATTTAGCTGATGGATTTTATGATGTCTTCTTAGTCCTCACAGTGTTAGATACATTTGTTTAATACACGGTTTGATTAGTTTTATCAAACAAAAACATGTGAATCTAACTGAACACACTATTTACACTACACCAAGACTCACTATTACCCTGCTTGACACGCGATTCGTTAACCCAATTATCGTCTTCAGAGAATCAAGGTGAACAGTTTACTTCTGCAGACGATAACTTGGTTATCGAAAAGCGCTTCAGACGGTGTAATGAGTGTTGGTATAGAGGTAGTGTGAAGAGTGTTCAGAATGAATATCACTATCGGTTCTAGAAATTCAGTCTTCGATTCTAATTATTAGTATGTTACTTCGGGTTACTTGTTCATTCCAAATCTTTAAACAGTAATGGTACGGTTGGTAGGTGAAAACTCCTTTTAAATTAAAATATTTTTATTTCTAGCAATGAGCAATATTGCGAAAATTGAACAAAATTTTTACTAAGAAGTTTAACACAAGCCTTTCATTTGGAATATTTATAAAAACCTTCACCACTTTTTCTTCCTAGTTTTCCTTGTTCAACTAGCTTTTTTTGGAGCTCTACAGGTTTAAAAAGTGGGTTATCAGGGAATTTTTTATGCCATCCTTCTAAAATGAAGACACCAGTATCCAGACCCGTATAATCTGCCAATTCTAAAGGTCCCATTGGATATCCGGCTCCTAGCTTCATTGCTATATCAATGTCTTCAGCAGAGGCATCCCCTAGTGAATGTAAAAATTGCGGAATTTAAAAATATATTGAAGAAAGAATGAACATGCTACAGAACATACAATTCTATAGCAAAGTTGATGACAAAAACTGGCACTATATTCAGCATCATTCGACTCATAAACCCAACTTCATTATGGTATTTGTTATGAGATGAAAAAAATTAAAACAGTTAATACAATATTTGTGCAATATTTTGACTAATTAGGGTGCATTCCACTAAGCACTCACGACAATCACGTTCATGAACACGATCGTTCCAGTTCCTCTTAGTCCAGGGTGTTATAATCGTAAACCCAAGTGCAATGGCAAAACAGAAAATGTTTATGTTACAATTTGTGAGTTATTGAATTTTTTTAGTGGAGAGCTTAACTAATTTGAATTAGACTAAAATCAAAATATCTTCTGCGGCCACTGTAAAAAATTTGGTCAAAAGTACTTTTAATATCCCATACCGCATCAAATAATAAAATAGATTCCCATGGTTGCAATCTGCGTTGCTTGAGTTTTGAAAATTCTGCTAATTCTTTCAACGGTCACTTCGATCCACCTTTCGGCAAGGGTCGTCGTGAACGTTAATGATAACTTCATGAGAGACGTTCTCGCTGTGACCACAACGATCGTAGTCGCTATGTGGATTTCCCAAAAAGAGTATTTCAGGCGCCGTTGACGCTTAGTGAGATGCACCTTTAAGTTTCTCATTTTTTATCACTGTTTCATACCAAATAATCTCATTTATAATCTGATGAATGACTGAGCGAAATATACTGTTCTAGTAACTAATTGGTACCTCCATTAATTTTTTAAACTTTGATGAAAATACAGGACCTAGTCCTAACGTAAGAAGAAGATTAATTTTTTATATGTCATCTGTGATCCGATATTATTTTCAAGAATTTAAAAAGGGCAAAAAATCGTACATTCTAATTTTTCAATAAAACCATTGAATGTTGGATATTAAGGAAGTAACGGGGAAAGAAACAATTCAGGTAGAATTGAGAAAGAAAGAAGAACAAGACCACACTTCTATTAATGTTTTTACATTGCATTCGTTCTCTACTTTGTCTAGTGAACAAATGGTTTTTAGGCCAAATTTCATTTCATTCATCAAGATTTTCTTCAAGAGTAATACGAATAGTCTCTTTCAACGCCATATTAAAAGAAAGTTTTTCTTTTGCCTAAAAATAAGCTTTTGTTGCTTTTATTGCGCATTAACACGTTCAAAAGCCTACTGAATTATCAATCTCTTTTCATTGTGAAGAATTTATTTGCAATGAAGCTCTTTTAACTCAAACGTTCATGTCAAATAGTACTAACACTTCACAAAAATAAAGTCGCGAAGCCTATTATCTCTTTGTGGTTTCCTATAGAGATTTTCTGACCTTCACTATAATATTTTTTAAATCAATAATTATTGGTCTAAAGTTAAAAGTAAACTTTAATCAAAAAGAGGATTTCTATTTTTCCAATGCAAACTCGGAGAATGTCTACTTTAAAATTTTAACAAACAAAAGAGGATTATCTAAAAATGTATGTTATTCAAAGGCAAATATGAAAAAGTGATTTGTAGTATTCCTTAACTGTTAAGCCAAAGACATATTGATCGAAGTTTAGAAACTTGGTTTGTTGTGCTTCTTCACACCTATGCGGTATAGAGAAACCAATCAATTCATTAAAATGGCAATGATGCAAAAAATTATTTTGTCTTTTATTATCCAATTAGATTAGCAAAGGTTTATTTTATTCACGTTTTAATTATTTTTTTTTGTTGACAAAATAGTCTTGATTTTAGGTTTCTTTTAATTATTAATGGTTCATTTGATGGATATTTTCCTCAGGTTATGGCCCTACATCGATCTTTAGAAAAATGTTTTTACCAAAAATATATGGTATAAAAATTAAAAAATTAAATTATTTACTGACATCATAGATATTGCTTTTTCAACACTCCAAAATAATATGTAGAGTATCTAATAGCTTAAACGGGTTTCTGAAATGATTTCGGATAGAAATTACTTATTATGTGTCCTCTTTTGTTTGGCCTATTAAGACTTGTCAAGTTTACTGAGGGTTTGTTGACACTATCAGTGCCAGATACACAGTTTAACGAAACGTTGAGCAGACTAAAAACTTTATGGCCAATTAGTCCAACAAACCAGATAAGTAAAAGTTCCCAAACAAGACAAGACTTTTCAAGGAGTAAGGGAGAAATAAATAGAAACTCAAATGAATACTCCATTGACTTGTTATTTACTTAGATTGAAATAACACAATATCTAGGTAGGTTACGTATATAGATAAAGGTTTACATTAGGAAAATAGAGAACCCGAATAAACTCAGAAGCACTATTAAAGTAATAAATAATCGTACCTACAGGGTGTTTCTATATGCGACCGACAAAGCTCTACAACAGAGAAATCTCAATAGATGATTCATTTTGATATAGGAATACGAACCCTTACGGGGCCTAGTTCCTGAGATATAGGGTGTTCAAAATTTTAAATCAAAATAGAAAATTGCCATAAATAAAAAACGCCTTTTACACTTTCGCGGACAAAGCGGCATTTGACGCTCTTAATACAAGGACAAAGCAGCATATGCCGACCAAATAGGAAATATGAAAAAGAAATAAGAATGTCTACGTTTCAAAGTATACTAATAGGACGGAAGTTTTGGCAATTACTACTAAATATCATCCTCTGTTAGTAACTGTTCAAAACAGGTATGGACAAGATAAAGTTCGATAAAAAACAAAATTTTTTACAGTTTCGGGAAAATGTCATAAAACACTACCTAGGCATTTCCAATACAAATTTTGATGGCAGAAATTTTGTTCGTTCTGGGCCCATTCGTGGAGGAAAAAAGAAGACGCAATGATGAGCCGCTTTCCCAAGAAAGGATGGATGAGCATCTTGCCCATCAGCCCATGCATTTTCTAGATACAATTCCTGATGCTAAGGATCCTCAAGAGCGGCAAAAAACGAAAAGAGACCAAGTTCTTATGAAACCCCCCCCCTCCCCCCCAAAAAGCTTCCTCTACCATACCGGAATACCATGAGTCGAAGAATTAGTTACTGCCTTTATATTTCCATTTACATTGCAATAAATAAGGTCTTTTTGTACAAATTATGGACGGCTTACGCTGTCTTTGTCCCAATGATATTTGGCGCTGATTGTTTTTTTGAAAAATTTATCTCTACCATTTTTGCATTATAAATGTATTTTTAAAATTATTCTAGTTTTTCTAATTCATCAAATATTGTAATGCGTTCCTTGCATCCATCATTTTTCGCCCGTGTTCGCGAACGTGTTAATTTTTTTTTAAATTTGGTGACCAATATGCTCATTAATTTAACCAGTGGCGCGCTGTCAAGTTAGTTGTCACTTTTATCCCTCCATGTTTTACGCCACTGAAGCGATTTTTTATGTTTTAAATTGCCTGATCATTTTTAGTTTAAAAACTAATAACCTTTTATGGAGCAAAAAAAACGGTGTTATATAAATTTGCCTCTTAACAAGTCTGCAAGCACGCAAGTAATTTACAAATTAATTAATTATTCATTTAATTTCGAATAATGATTAAGCGTAAGTAGTTCAAAACAAATAAAAATTATACATAATTTCAATTTCACGTTTTTCAATAATTAGATAATTTGTAAATTACTTATGTGCTTGCAGATTTCTACACCATTCATTTTATCTCCATAAAAAGTTATTAGTTTTTAGATTAAAAATAATCAGGCAATTTAAAACAAAAAAATTTGCTTCAGTGGCGTAAAGCATAGAGGGATAAAAGTGACAACTAACATGACAGCGCGCCACTGGTTAAATTTTTCCAAAGATTGGTCACCAAATTTGAAAAAAAAATTTAAAGGCGTTCTTGATTTATGGTAAGTATACACCCTATATATTTATAATAGACTGTGCTTAAAAAGTGGAATATATATATATATATATATATATATATATATATATATATATATATATATATATATACAGTCGAACTCCAATAATTCGAACTGCAAGGGACCGTAGCAAAAGTTCGAATTATCGAGGTGTTCGAATTATCGGAGTTGTGCACATTTACATACATATATGTATGCATTTCGATGCATCTTTCCATTTTATAAATAAATAAATATGTTATGGGTATATAACATGTTTATTTATTTATTTATTTATTTAAAATAATAATTTGTATACGTTTGAAGAATTTTTGGTCCTAAAAAGGACCGATTATTTATCTTAAAATAAAAAAAATACATATATTTATTTTTTTGTAAAGAAATCAGCTATGCTAGATTGCTTCATGCTGACGATTTTTTCCTTTGAAGCAAATCGAGTGATTCGACAAAATATCGTCGTCTTACCTAGAATCTGAAGATTCGAATTTTTCAATTTTTTTCAACACTAACAGTTCGAATTTTTTAATACCTTTGTACATACATAATTTATACAAGAAAAATTCGAATTTTTCAATTATTCGAACATCAAAAATTCGAACTTTTCGAACTAATTAACACAGAAAATACGAATTTTTTGATAATTCGAACTTCAAAAGTTCGAATTATCGAGGTTTTTTTACATGTGTTAGTAATAGGAATGTCAAGGGACCGACGCAAAAGTTCGAATTAACGAGGAATTCGAATTATCGGTGTTCGAATTATCGGAGTTCGACTGTATATATATATATATATATATATATATATATCTGTTTAAGATACAATTCTTATTTTCGTCTCTCGAGCAATTGCTATGGGTCCGATTTGGTTCAAAATTAGCATACATGACTTTTTTAGCGGCGGATTGATGTTATTAGAGTTTGGTTAAAAACAAATGAATATTTCGAGGGGTGCAATGCAAAAAAGTGGTTTTTGACCTTTGCTCACCTCTGCACCTCAAACGAAAAGCGACTGAAAAATGAAATTTCACATGTAGGTTCAATTAGTTGCGAGATGATTTCCTGTCTAAGGTCGAAACTTTCCATCTCCACCCCTCTCCATTTTATGGTTATTTTTGTTATATTTTTTGGCCAGAAAAAGTTTAACTAAAGGGTTCGAACTTCGCACGCAAGTAGGGGTGATGTTGAAAGTTTTCTTCTTCAGTTCTTCTTTCACAAAACGCCCGAAATCATTTTGATCGTTGTAATTGTTGAACTGGACCGCCTCCTATTTAATGAATAATACGAGTATGATCTTTGCTAGGGTGATTTTTTTTACTTCCCATTTTCGAAATTTCTTGTCACTATGACAATTTTTTCTTTGTTGTCAATTGGAATTTAACAAGAGGATTCGAGACCCCCGCGTCTATTGAAATTATGAATTTTCATTCGAGAGAGAGAGTTAACTTGTGAAATGAAAAGTTATTGAGGAATAGCAAATTTTTCATATAAAGAAATAAGATTGAGAATTGATATCATTTCCAAGAAATTCATTTTATCGAAAGATTTGTTTGTGTATTAGCTAAATTCTTCATTCGACGAAAAATTCGACTTTCGTGATGGAGCTCTGCTGCTCACGGCTTTTTTTCTTCTTTGAGAGTTTTCAGCCTGAAGATTTTTATAGTACATTCGTTTGGAGATTTGTATTTGGCCATTTCATGCGAAGCGACTTTGTTTAAGTAAAAGCAATGAAAATAAGAGTTATTGGAGTTATTGTTTACAATATCTACTTCCTGACAAAAAGTATGGTAGGTGGATAAACTAACTAATTTACTCTAAATGTGTCTTGGTCCGTAAGCTGTTATCGACAGAGCAGCAAAAACAGTAGAAATAATTTGGCACCAACCAAAACTCTCAATTCAGTGATATTTAAAGGTACAGATTGAATTTCATATGTAACAATAGTTGTGCTTTAACATTTTACTATTTATCGGGTAGTTTCTGGATTGTTAAATTTTCACGAAGAAAGTTTTGTGAAACCGGAACAATATTTAGACGGTGCAATATCTGGACTACACGGTGAGTGCTGTTTTAAATTTGATTGTTGTTAAGTTGACAATGTGTCTTTTACTTAAAATTATATTTAAGATTTAACAATGATTTTATTCTCTCAAAACCATTTTATAACTGAACTAATATGAAATAAAAAATCTGTGTTCAACTACTGTCGATAAAAAAGACTAGACTAGTTCTTGTCTTCGCACGGTTATACTATTGTCCTCGATGTTGCCAGAATTTATGCGTTTTCTGTTGAACAGTACGATTTCATATCAAGTACATCACAATTTCCCAACCAAGTTGGACAATTCTTGCTCGACCCTTTGAGCAGTTTCCAAAATTTTATTTTATACAATTCTTTTTCATTTCACCACGATCTCGTTATATTATATATCGCAGATTTTCTTGTAGTGAATTCATGTGGCACATCGAGTTTATTTGTATATCCAGACTTTTTTAAATGATTTCAAATTATTTAATAGCTGTCTAAGCTATTAAATGTTTACTTGTGTCTATTTATCTCGATCAGTTGCAAATTTGACCAAATGCATGTTATGATTTCTTGATACTCACCCTAACAGGTTCACTGCAATTTGTGACGGATTCCTCAGTATTTCCTTTAGTAAAACAGCATCACTTGGCGTATTTCTTCATAAATTTGACTCAATTTGAAACGTTTATAATTTTTAACATAGTCTCACAAAATTTCACAGAAATGTAAACTCAAATACCTTCTATAAGACATGCAACAAGTTGGCGTTAAAAGTGTTAGTACTTTTTGATATACGACCACAAACACCTTTTACTATGAAAATAGGAAAACACTTCTTAGAGAGTATAGTTCTTCCAATATCAATTACAGAAGACAATTATGCGAGAGTCAATCAATATTTAATAAATACGCACGGCACTCATACCAAATGAAGTAATGAAAAATAATGTTTACTCCCCGTATAAAATTCAGTAAATATCTAAAATATCCGTCAGTCCACGTGGACTCATCATCTCCACTTTTTACCAATAAAAACATCGAATTGTAAACATAAATGCATTTCTATTGGCCAAAGCTGTCGGAAGGTATGTGTACAGAATTTCTTCGAAATATTCCTGTTAGAGATTAGCTTCACTTGGTAAAATTTATTCAATGGCGTTCTTTAGACCATTGGCGAATGAGGACAATGAAATTGCACAGTGTAGTGAGAATAAAGAGAGGAATGAATTTAATAATAAAGACTTAGATACACAAACACAGCAAGTCATTTTAAATATATTCGAATGTTTAAAAAGGGAAAATATTCATCAATCAGATAATGCAATCACAATTAGAAAATTGTTGAATTAACTAGAGTAAATAAATTTTCTATTTATCAAGTAGTTACGAAAGGGGTTACTGTGGATCATTCACAGAACCGAAAAACATGTAAAGAAAAACTGAAATCAGTTGACAAAGCTAGTCTAGAATTTATTCGTATAATTTATAGATTAAATACGGAGAACAGGGTTGGGACATCAGAAGTAATAGAGCAAAAAGAACCAGTTTAGAAACATTGCGTCAAGTTTTGTCAGCATGTGGTTTTAAATACAAAAAACAAGATTATTTGCGTCAGATAAAAAACTACCAAGTAAATTTCGGTTGAGTTAATAATAGTAAAACATGCTGTTTGAATGGGCCATGCTCTAAAATGGAACGCATTACAATAGTACACGCTGGAAGCAAAGACAGTTTGGTGCCTAATGCTTTATAAAATCTGCTAAAGGAATTAAAAACTGCGTAGCTGATTATCATGAAGATAGGAGAGCAGAATTATTTGGAAAGTGGTTCAATGAACAGATTTTACCACATTCTACCACATCAGTAATCGTTATGGACAACACATTCTACCACTCCTCAAGATACCAAATAGTAGTTGTAACGAAGCTCAAATTTTAGCATTTGTGTCTGAAAAAAATTTTCCTATTCCTGTCAGTGATCGTCATAAAGGCGCAACAAACAAAGATTTGCTTACTGTTATTGAAGGTCAAAAGTTAGAGAAAAATTAATATATTGATAAACTGTGCAAAGAACAGGGTCATACTCTTCTTAGACTACTTCCTTACTATTGCATATTTAACAATGTAAAATCATAATTCCGAAATTGTTATTAGTCTCCAGAACTAACTAAAGAAGTTATTGAACTGCCAAGAGCTTTGAAAATACTGTGTTGAACATGTTATCAAAGAAGAAGATGAGTATGTGGTATAACCCTCTTTACAACCCTTCATAATTCAATCAAATGATGATGAGTTCAGACGATTCTGATTACCATTATTATTTATTAGATATTTTGGAGTTTTTTTGTTTTATTTACAAAGAATTTATTTTCCTTCATGGTTTTTGCTTTGAAATTTCGTTTTCCAGATAAAAAAACGAATGGGACAAAAAAGGGCTCAGTTCACTTCTGGTACCCTGTTTAAACCAAACTACCTTACAGGCAGGTACATTTTATTCATCTATTTACGTTTTATAATTTAATATTCAGTTGTAGGAAGTTTTCACGAGGTATAATAATGATTTTTTCTAAGTTCCAAGTAGGTTCGCTTTTAAGTGCATCTGTCTAAATAACGGCTTATAAAGCCGTCCAATTTATAATGATTCAATTGCTTTTCTAACGAATACTTTTCGCATAAGATATACATATTTTTAAAAGTATTTATAAAAATAATAAATTTATAAAATGGAGTATCTATGCCTATGGTAGATCAAACAAAATTGTCGGCAAGGGTTTTTATAATCTGCAATTGATATTGGAAGAACTATAGCACCCTGTGGCACTTCATTATTGTTGCTTCCGGTCAGGTAATTTGCTTCGACTGCTAACTTCGAATGGACTATAAAACTTATCATAAGCATTTGAATATTTCTGGCAAGACAAACACTTGAATTGTTTCTCCAAACATACTACGAGTGCGAGTGTTTGTGGAATAAAAAATGCAGTGATTATAATAGCAAACTTAAAGAATGGGTAAAGCGCATTCCTCAATAATCAAGGATTTATATTTGCCTGAGAACTGCCTCAGATATAAATAAGAATACGATTTTAAATCGTCTAGAATTTACGTGGAGAAAGTCAGTGTTCAAATGAGAATCACAATTAGTCCCTTGTATCTTTCTGCAAATACAAAAGTAAAATAATACCTTCAATCTATTTCCAGAAGTAAGATGAAAATTAATCCATTTTTTATGGAGCTCAATAAACCAAAAAACAAAATGATAGAAGTTATCATGTTTATTGGATAAATGTATACTTACCTCTCTCCAACATTCGAACAGCTTCGGCAATGTAAGGAACTAATAATCTGTTGACAACAAATCCGGGAGTATCTTTGCAAGTAATACATGTTTTTCCTATAGATTTTCCCCACGCCATCATGGAATTATACGTTTCATCACTGGTTTCAGGTATTCTGATAACTTCTAACAATTTCATCACTGGTACTGGATTGAAAAAGTGTAAACCACCAAATTTGTCTTTCCTTTTTGTAACAGAAGCTATTTCAGCGATCGAAAGAGAGCTAGTATTTGAGGCAAACAAAGTGTTCTTAGGAGCGGCTTGATCTAAAACCTTGAATAGTTTATGTTTGATCTCAATATTCTCGATTATAGCTTCAATGATAAGATCTGCATTTTCAACGCTTTTTTCGGTATCATGTACATATTTGATACGCGACAAAACTCCTTCGGATAATTGTTTAGCTGCAGTTGGGTCATCTTTATGCAATTTCTTAGCCACACGTGCTATACTTGTTTGAATGGCAGTTTCAGATTTTTTGAGTATCTCGTTGCTCACGTCCACTAAGGTTACGCTTTGACCAGCTTGAGCCGTTACCTTAAAATTTACAAAATATAATCTTGATGTTATAATTATTAACATAGCAATAATAGACATATAAGTTGTAACCATAGATTATCTACTTAATCAATAAAGTGTTAGATGAACTGTTTTGATAATAGACTGAGATTAATTGATATAAAATTTGGACATAAAATACAATTGTGCTAGGGTCCACTGTAATATATACAGTGTCTGTTGCGCAATGCATAATTATTTGTTTTTTGGTTAAAGATGATGTAAAATCTGCGGAAATTTATCGAAATTCGAGTGCCTCTCCAAGACTCAAGTGTTTGAATGGTGTTCCGCTTTCCGAAAAGGCCACGAAGTGGGGATAAAATTGCCACAGGCGCGGCGCCCAGAATAATTGTTACCGATGAAAACGTCAGTGCTGCAGAGAAGCTCATTTTGAGAGATTGCCGCAGTAGTGTACAGGATATAACTGAAGAATTGGGCATTACCTTATGTACGCTTAGGTAGTATTCAGCAAATAATTCAATTCATTAACGGCTACCGCAAAATTTCAGCCAAATGTGTGCCAAGACTTCTGAATTTTGAGCAGAAATTCACACGCTGTAAAGTTTGCAAGCGTCAATTTATAGAACCGAATATTCACCACATACGAGACTTGGGTACACCACTATATTCCGGAGAGTAAACGCACGTCTATGAGGAGAAAGATGAAAGCCCGCCAGTTACAGCAAAGGTTGCACTCTCAGCGTGGAAAGTGTTGTGTAACGTGTTTTGGGTCATAAAAAGGAGTAATTATAGTCGATTTTCTAAGTGTACAACGAACTGTTGCCGCGCAGTATTATAGTAACCTCTAAAAACACTGAAAAATGCATGTAGATCAAAACGACGCGATATATCAATCCTATTGTAACAGTAAAACACACGTTTCCGTTTTCAAACATTGACCAACTTTTATTATCTTCAATGTAAATACATAAAGGCACAATCCTTAACAGAGAAAAGGAAATAAATTATGTAAAACAGGTGGCTATTAGCAAAAAATCATTCAGTGGTGCTACTTATATACATATTTCGGGGTGAATTCAAAAAATCCTCGCTACGATATCGCTGCAAGACAACGTCAGACCGCATACAGCTCGGCATACGATAAAAACATTGAACGAATCGGGCTGGAAAACACTGAAACATCCTGCTCATAGTCTCGATTTGTGGCGACCATTATTGATATGGTTCATTGAAAGAGGCATTTGGCGGACTGCGATTTGAAAACAATGCGGAGGTAAAATCCTTCGTGCGCGAATAGTTACGTGACAAGCCAACAGATTTTTACGGAAAATGCGTCCGAAAGCTTCTGGAGAGGTGGCAAAAGTGTGTAGAGTGTGACGGAAACTATGAAAAATTTCAATTATGTAACTTGAAAATAAAATATTTTATAGCAAAATTTAAATATTTATGGTGTGATTGTAAAGAGTAATGATTTATTTTGTGAGTGAGAAAGTTTGTGGAGTGGAGTGATCGTGCCCTATTTCGATGATAATATAGGGGAATTTGAAATGATATTAAACTTCAAAATATATTTTAATAATCAATCATAATACTGTGTTTAAAATATTTTTAATACGCTTAAAATATTTTTAACCCACTTCAGCAAGAAAAATCACTTGTACGACTATTGGCTGTCATTAAAAGTGTTACTTCTAATGGCAGTTGTACAAAGATACCTTTTCAGTCATATTAATTTTATTTGGATTCCCATAATAGTGAAATGATATGAATAAAATTAAGTTGACAAATAATCAGTTAAGATTTATGAATCGGCCTCCAGTGAGTTATCTAGAAGTGACTTTTTGAAATTTTCGTGTCAGTTTGTTTGCAACATACTTGTGTTCATGTTGGATTGAATTGTGCAGATGGCTAACATACGTCCTCTACCACAATCTTGATAAATTGTGCTGTAATCTAACTACTCTGATCGTGTCCAGGCACACCATACTCTTTATACTGATCCCTTCATGTAATTTTTCGTTTTGGGATTTTCCACGCCCGGTCTATTGAACCTGAGCCCGCATAGTGCTTCACAGTAATACCAGGTTTTTTGTTCCCATTGATACATACAATTGCTTTCATTTCTACCAAATTGGGGACTCTTCATACATCCAATTTTTGATTGATGCTTCAAACAAGGACGCGATTTATATAAACGGTCTACTCCTATCGTGACTAAAATGTCGGCCTCTTTATTTCCCAGGTGGTCTGGCATTCAGGCTATGGTA
This sequence comes from Diorhabda carinulata, assembly GCF_026250575.1. Taxonomy (NCBI): domain Eukaryota; kingdom Metazoa; phylum Arthropoda; class Insecta; order Coleoptera; family Chrysomelidae; genus Diorhabda; species Diorhabda carinulata. Next base: position 47,218,317 of record NC_079472.1, on the reverse strand, counting down.
TTTCTATATCTTCTTGGAAACCACGTAAATAATCCCTTAACTATTTAGATTTTATATTGTGGGAACTGATTACCTTGAAATTATATCCAGTTCATCATGTTTTTTCATTTTTGGTAATGTAGTGACTCTAATCTTTAACTGGTCTGTGAAACAACACCATGAGTTTTTTTGTTAGTTGTAATTTGTTAGTTACAGATAGAATAAGGTGGTTGATGAACTTTTCGGCTTATTTGAAATCCAATTTTCGTGTTGCGTCACACGACTGCATAGATGTTTTGAGACAAGTACTTGTTGCATAAGTCAGATCTTTTATAGCTAACAATTTTGAACAGTTACTAAAGAATACACCAATACTTTGAAAACGATTTATAAGAATTCGTTTTTGAAACCACAATTAAATGTGAACTTGTATATACATTTATATATATATATTAATCGGGTTAAAACGTTCTTCGCCGTCTTCCGATTCCCAGTTTCCATTTTTTTCGATCTTCCCAAAGATCTTCTTCCAATCCTCTCTCTCGAATATCCTTCTCGATACCTTTCCTCGAGGTTAATCTTGGTCTTCCTCTTTTTCTTCTTCCTTGTGGTGCCCAATTTAAAATTTGTTTGGGTATGCGGTCTTCAGGCATTCTTTGGACATGTCCGTACCATCTTAACTGATTCACCCTAATGTCTTCCGTAATCGTATGTTGCACTTTCATGATCTCCCTGATTCTGTCGTTTCTTATTTTTTCCAGTCTTGATATTCCTGCCGCGCGTCTCCAATAATCCATTTCTGTGGCTTCAAGCATTTTGACTGTTTTTTCTTTTAGAGGCCAGATTTCGCTACTATATGTTGTTATACTTTTTATTATGCTATTGTATATTCGATGTTTGTTTTCCTTGGATATTGGTTTGTCCCACAATACACTATTTAGTTGTCTTATTGCTTGTCTTCCTTGGTTATTTCTTTGTGTTATTGCTTCATCTAATCTTCCATCATTAGTGATGATCATGCCTAGGTATTTGTATTTTGTACAATGACTTATTTTTTGTTGTGTTTCTTTCTCTGTTGTATACATTTAATTTCTCAATTAAACTAGTGTAACCTCAAATAAAACTGAATAATTTTGCATTAGAAAATTTTAGCGCGGGTCAAAAGTATATGAGATTATATAACTTTAGTTATGATCCAGATCAATTTACAAGTAAGAGGTGTATTATAAGAAATAGCTGTCGGCATCAAATACAAGCCCAAATAATATTATTTTGTTATTTGCTGAGAAGAATGAAACCACTAATAACAGAATACGCTCTAATAATAAAATAAACTGTTCAACTCGGTTTAAGAAACATCAATTTTTGTTAAAAAAAGATCTTAGATCGAAAAAATAGCTATTACTACCAAATGGCTACCTACTTGTGCAATTCCGGAACCCATCAAACCTCCGCCTATGATTGTTACATTTTGTATTGCATGTTTAGCGACATTGGTCGAAAAACTTCTCTTTAACATATTACCTATAGTTGCCATTTTTCACTTAATGAATTGATCTACACCGCTCCCGTAAATAACTCACGTTTTTTGAAATATTTTATACTTTGGAATTAGATAAAATATTATCAGATGTTGTTTATCAATTTTTTTGTTGGTTAACCTTCAAAACAACTCGGTAACACTGAGAATACTAAAACAGTTCGGCGAATGAATATACACTTAATTCGGTGTTGCCGGCTCGAATAATAAACTTTATGGAAGGTATATTTACTGAAATTTCATAATAATGGAGATATATTCAGATCAACACTTTTTTGTGACATATATATATAGTGCTTCTAAATGCTCGAATTAGCAAAACAAAATTCAAAGTAATGAGCATTATTTTTTATAAATATATTAGGCTGCTTCACGATGTTCCCGAAGCGTAAATTATCAACATACTACCTTCATATTCTTACTGAGCCGAACTTTTCCTATCAAAAGGTTTCTAGCCAAGTTCAGCATCTCATTTATACACCATTCTCCTTATTCACCGGATCTTGCGCTGTGCGATTTCTATTTGTCTCCTAACATAAAATCAACAAGCTTTAAAACTGTGAAAGTGGCACGCGGCACAATCATTTATCTTCATGTCACATGGTAACCTATTATGTATATTTATGTATCATTCTAGAAACCGTCTCGATTCGCTGAAGTCTGTCTACAATAGAAGCCCGAATTAGAAAGAGTCACATCTCAGTAACTAACAGAATGAATTGTGTAGAGCAAACACATGTAGATTAAATAATTGCGTTTGAAAAACTTGAGCTCAAATTTACAAAAATTTGGTGGATACTTTAAGGTAATCTGCAATATCATATAATATAGGGGAAATGTACTATCGTAAGTTTAAATGTGTTCTATAGTCGTGTGAAGACGAAAAGGCAGGTGGAGATGCAGTAACTACAAGTGCTACTTCACACGATAATGTTAAAATAGGTCAGCTAGTGTTTCAGAATCAGTGTGTGACTATTGAACAAATATTTGAAGATGTTTTTCACAATTCACAATTTCACAATTATCTGTATGGATTCCACAAATTTAACAGATTCACACATTTGCAGTATTCTTTTAACGCAATATAAATCAGAAAAAAATTCATTGCAAGATTAGTAACAATGAAGGAATCATTGAGTATATACTAAAATAATGAGTAAGGAGTGGAAAAATCGAAGGTTACTAACGCCGAAAGAATTCCAGATCAGATGCTAACCAACCGTAATTTGTGATGCTAGCGTAATTTTAGTGGATTTTTTGCAGAAAGAACCACTTTGACCTGCAGTATATTACTTATGTACCAAATTACATAATGTGATGAAGGAAAAAAGCCGGGGAAGTTGCGCAAAAGATTTCTCTGCATCAGCATAACGCACTTGGCCAGAGATCTGTCATTGCAATAACCACATTCGCTCAGGTAGACCACGAATTAGTTGACCACCTTTATAAAAATACTCGAGTCATCTGAACTCAAGTTATGGGAATGACAATTCGGACGAAACTATAAGCCGGAGAAACTGTTTTAAAATAATGAAATGGGCATTCATGCATCTACCAGGTATTTTGAGACGCTTCAATCCTCAGATCCACCATTGCACCAGTCGCATCAGGCAGGTTTTGAATTAGTTCAGAATCCGCTCGGAAAGAAAAAGCCCCAAATGGTAGCAAAAGGCGTTCTACAAGCTATTCATGATTGAAATATATAATGCCGTTCATAAACTTTATTATACCAGTAGCAGAAAATATGATAGCCAGGTGGGCAAGAAAAAAATAATAAGAAAGGACATCCGTCAAGTAGAACCCAATTTATGGATAATGCTGGGGATCATCTGCCTATTCCGAGAAATTCAAGAAAACAATTTGTACGATGTACTAGTTTCCAAAAAGAAAAGAAGACGAAGATCGCTAGCCACAAGTACACAGTAGCGCTCTGCAATGGTTGTTTTATTAAGTATCATTCTTTATTACCTTGTATATATGCCATAAAAAAGAGATGTTGAATTACAATGATGTTTTTCTTTTATTTTTATTTCCATTTTTAGTGCCAGATATATTTTATATGCTCCACTATTTTACCATCATAAAATACTGTTTGGACACATACAACTCACTCACCAATACTATTGGGACAATATTTATTGTCCAATTGTCCCAATTATTATTTTGCAATAATCAGTAAATAATATTATGATCATTTATTTAAATATTGGTTTTTCCCGTCAAACTAAATTAGCAATAAATATTTTGTGCTGTGAATAATCAGGGCCGGATTAAGCTAGGTGCTTGGGGGGGCTATAGCCCCGGGCCCCAAGACCAAGAGGGCCCCATCATTTGGAAATCATTCTGTATTTTTTGATGTGTTGATGCCACAAATCTAACGTATTGATACTATTTTGTGAATTTTTCCGGATTTCCGAATTCCCGTCATTATTTTAGCACCGGGCCTTATAAATCTTAATCCGGCCCTGTATAATACATGAATTATTGAAATAAAAAAATCTTATTGAAAGGGTTAATGTATCTTTTTATTTCGAGAAATAATAAAAGTTACATCTATCTCTATTTTATTGGATAACAAAGTTTCTTTTAAAATTGAAACATTTGTTTTCTCAAACTTAATGTGAATTAAATGTGATTATTCAAAAGTTTTTATATTGGCGTGTTGGATAACAAACTTCTATACACGTCTAGAACTCGTAGAGACAATCCGTTATCCGTTAAAGAAACAAGAGCAATGTAGTCTGCTGCATCAGGCCGTAAAAGCTGTTCCTTGTATTTTTCATAAGATAATTTATCTAAAAGTAACTGGTGAAATATTTAAGGCAGTTTTTACCCTTTAAGACTCGCTTGTGACAGTGATTTTTCTAACTTCTTATTCCGACAATGACATATAAGCAAAAAGAAATCGAGAAAGTCGAATAAATACGATGGGTTCTTTTTTCTTTTTCGCGTTGGTACACTCCGAAGTTAGTTTTACACATTGATAAATTTGAGAAACAGATGATGAAATATTTAACTTTTTACGATGTTTAGAATGCTCTGGAATATTTTGTTTAGTTAGAAGTTCCAGGGAAATATTATTTTGCATTACGAAGGAACAAGCGTTTGATAAGCAGAAGTACAAAGTTAAAATTAATTTAGCAATCAGCATTTTTGGAGCTGTTTCACTAATTTTTTATAGAATAACTCTATATATTATCACGTTTTTTGAGAAATTTTAAATACAATTATTATAAAAACAATAAAAATTGAATATATCACAAGTTTAATGATTTTCATAGAGCAACAAATGCTTATACTAGCTACAAATTCCCAAGATGGATTCAGCACTTGTATTATTTCCTGTCACACAGTACAAAAGCTGAATAGCACGTACCACCTGCTGTCCGTAAATATGATAATTTCTGGTGGAATGTAACTCCATATTTGACGAAGCATATCGCTAGGGTAGGAATGATTTTTTCTCTTGGAAAACTACAAAAATGTATTTTCAATCAGAAAACAGATGTTCAATGGAAAGTATTGAATCAAATTTGGTTCGGTTGTCATGATTTGACTGAATTTTTTCATGTTGATATTACCCGTGTGTAGAAATGTTTCCACACATATGTGGAAAAGTACTTTCTCATCCATCTGCGAAGAAGTAAGTAAACTATATTTTTGCCTTCTTTTCACAAAATATAAGTAATAAATAGTACATGTTTGTTAATAGCATTGTTCCCGGTCTAATTTCAAATCAGTTTAGGGACTAATCGCATGCGCACTCGAGAAGTCATCCAGCCGCGAAAGAACATTTTGAAAGTGCGCATTCGACAATTTTAGATGTAAATGCCAAACACGACGATCTACCAATAGTCAAAAAACTTTCTGATATAATTTAGATATAATGATAAAATAAAGTTAGTTAATTTGGGTTTTCACAGTCGTTATGCACTTTTCATCAAGTTTTGCCAATTTTTTCATTCATAGATGTTTAAAAATACTTACAACTGAATTTTCTATGAATCTACATCAAAATATTTGATGAAACCTAATTTCCAATGCAAAACCAGCTGTAGAGAACAATAAAAAAGGTTTGGAAATGCCAAAACTTTGTATTCAAGAGTAAATATATCAAAAGATTGTTTTAATATGTACCCATATGCCAATGAAGGTTAGAAATTTTATTTATTCTAATTCCAAAAATTCCCTCCCAACAAATTTCACCTAAAATACGATTATAGGTATTTCTATCTTATAAGAAGATAGGATGGAAACTTTTAATACAAATTGGGCTCCGCTAAAAAACGAATTTTAGTAGAAAGAAGCGATATTGTAGCATAAGGAAGAAATTACGGAATGACTGTAAGAAAAATGAGAAAGAAGAAATATATTTTATTAAGATGAAACATGGACAATTAACGAAGAAAATACACTAAAATAGTTTTAACAAGATGAAACTGTTAGTCGAAGACAGGCTTTTTAAAAAAAGCGCAAATCCACAACAATTTTTATGGGATGGTTCATACAAATGATAGATTTTCTTCTTCAGATCTATATAATACTAATAGATAAGTTATTACTCGAGCCTTTTAGAAAAATTTCCCACAAGTGGTTAAAAAAAATTTAAGGAATATTTAGTTTGTGTAAAAAATTAAATAAATATGCGGGCACAGATAATGAGAAAAGTTCCAAGAAAAATTAATTCTTATAACATGTTGAACAGTTGTTTTTTGAGGCTGTAAATAATGTGAAAATTGAAAAAGCCCTTAAATTATACGATTAAAAAAGAAGAGAAAATGTGGAAAGTAGCTCTACTTATATAGGTGAGTTTTTATACATATTACAATTATTATTTACAAACGTTACGTTCTTTGAAAGTCAAAGTTTGAAACCTTATACCTATATAACCAGTATGACACAATTTTCTCAACATATCTTGAGAAAGATAGAATTTCATTGAAATTGTACTTTTAACCTTCAGATGTTTGGAAGTTATATATGTGTACATCTGATATACTCATTACACTTTGTTCTTACTGAAAAACGAGCAAAAAGTTGCCTAAACCTAAACACAGTAGAGGATGTCCACGAGAGTTGGGCACTAGTTCCATGTGTAGGACGCGTCCAAATACGAATCACTAAATTATCTCGTCTGCGTGTCACCAAGGGATTGTTTATTACAAAACCAGCTTCAATGATTTGGTTCCATGGCTCTCTTAACGTCATGATGCCAGAAATGACAATAAACAAAATTCGACATACTTCTTTTCCTGGCCTACCAAAGGAAGTGTCATTGAGTGAGGTTAAGAAAGAAGATCTGAAAGCGATGTTGGAATTTTTAACCGAAAAACATCATGGGTTTTCTTCAAAAATAATTCAAATAAAGAAAATGGTTCCTTAAACAATAACTAATGTTTGAGGCTTTAATTTTTTTATTTTTAGCTACTTTTTTCTGTAGAATTCCATCTTGTATTCCTCTTTCAAAAATTATTTCTATTTTAAAAATGTTACATATTTTACAATACCTATATCTTATGATTATGCAGAATCTTCTTTTTTTAAATTATAATTTTTTTATAATATATTTTGAATAAGTTTTCAATAAAGATAAACCAGAAATTAGAGTTACTGCCCAGTTTTTTCCATTTTCCCGTAACTTTGTATTCTGGCACTTACATCACTTTGCCCCGGAACGCTTCATTTATAAAAATGTTATTTAATATGAAAATACTCCAGTTATAACGTCAAAAAATATTTTAACTGTCTACTAAAAGAAGTAATACGCTTATGGATTACCAATGCTTTACTATTTCAATACTGTCTCATTCATAAAAATGGAATATATTTACACATACTTCTTAGAAAGTAACATTATTAAAATCATTGTTTTACTCGTTCTCAACATTAACACTAATTTGAAATTTCTTTTCCAGTTAAGTAAAATAGCGATTTTATTAAACTAGAATAACTACAATAGAATTTTTCGCCCACATCTTGTACTTGTTGTATTTCGTGTAAGTTGTTTGGAAAATAAGAAAAAATGCGGCATTCATCAACAATTTCAACATAACTTGATGATTAACTTCGAAAATTTCACATCCACTGCACGTTCTTTTCCAACAGATAAATTCCATCTTTTGAAATTAACTTCTTAATAGCGGTGTTCATAAAATTAACTGAAATTATGGAGATAGTAGAAACTAGGTATTAACTCTATACCATGATATTTGAGTAGTTTATAGTGAACTCAAGGCAATTGCGTATAATGTTCCGGGTACTTGTATCAAAATGTCGTGTGAGCATTGGCTTCGACATAATTGACCAATCAAAATTATCGTTGGTCAAATTGAATCTATTAGAAGTCACTATCGTATCGTATCAAAATATGCTAATCAGATGAGATACACAGTTCTGGTTAGATTTGAAGTATTTTCTTTTACTTCCGGGCCGATTTTGGGATTTAATATCGCACCTCTGCTCACATAGTGTCATAAGCCAGACAAAAAATTACAATTTATCAAGTAATAAACGTTTGAAATGAATTCCAAATTTTCTAATGATGATTCAAAAATTGAGAAAGTTACCACAATAGTAACTATTTATATGACATTATTTGAGATGAAATTTCCAAATTTTATAGCACCAATGGTTCAGTGAAAGAGATTTCCAAAGTTTGACACTATTTGAACTGAAGTGCGTAAATCTCAAATCTTCTAGTAATAAGAATGCAGTAAATTGTGGGTACTACTGGACTTATTACTGTTAATGATGAAAATGAAATAGGATCAGACCTATGAATTTAGAAAACATTAACTGGTTTGTAAATCAAATGTGGAACGGGTGCACAGGAAGTTTATGTGGTAACCTCTGCGATTATATAAGAAACCCAATACACGGAAGAAATAAAAGTGTGGAATATAAGTACAATGTAACTGTATACCCAAAAAATCATTTCAAATAAAGCATTCAATATAATAAAATTGATTTGTTATTCTACAATTGACGTTTGATTTCGATTAGAGTATTAGACCAACGCGAGTGCATCTTCGCACTCAATATTCGGCAAATGTATAAAAAAATCACTCTCAAGATCTACGGGGCATATTTTTTACAATTTCTCACAGATACGAGTACAATGAGTGTTTGAAATAGAAGAAAAAAAGATCATCTTTGAATTGATTAAAATTAACTTGCATTAAGTAAGTTGTGTAATTTCCAGATAATCTTTCTATTATTTATAAATGATTTCATTTGTTGAACAAATTGTTTTATATGTTGTTTTGAGTACTTGGTACAGTCTTTGCGCTGCATATCACTATTTTGTTCTGTTGTCTCATGCTAATCTCTAATAATTTTAAAAACAAATGCGGTTAAACCTCGTTCAATAAACCTTAGTTTGTAGTTATAGCTATCAATATAAGCCATAGGGCTTTTCATTAGGGCTTTTTATTATTTCGATAATGTTTCTGCAAAAACTGACAAATTGCTCAAACTCTTAATTGCTTCGAAGATATTAGAGGTTAATGCATGAAAAATGTAATTTTTGAGTTTATATATTTTTTGTAATATCCTACCAATTTGTTAATGAATTATTGAATATTCCTTTTTTAACGGTTTCCAAACAATCTGATTTAAAAATCAATTTTTTCATATATTGAATCTAAACAGATAGAGCTCTACTCTATTTATCCTCACAATAAATGAGCTTGACAACTTCCCATTTCCCGTAAAATATGTCCGATACGCTGATGACCTAATCATTTATTGCCATGGTAAATACGTCCTCTCTACATGCCAACTGCTCCAAAACGCAATAAATCTACTACAAGAGAGATCATCCTACCTAGGACTATCATTTTCCCGAAACAAATCCATGCTAATGAAATTCTCTCGAAGAACATCTATTCAGTCATCTCAAATTTCTTTTGATAACTCCCCTCTACCTATTGTGAATCAGTGCAAAATCCTTGGTATGACTTTTAATTCTCGACTCAACTGGAATCACCATATTCATGATGTAAAAGGCATTTGCCTAAAGAGGCTGAACATAATTAAAACCCTTAGCTACCTTCAATGGGGCTCCAACGAAACTATACTGCTAAGAGTTTACAGAGCTCTCATACGCTCAAAGCTTGACTATGGTTGTTTTATCTATATGTCCGCTTACAAGTCTAAAATTGACTGATTAAACTCTGTACATAACACCGCTCTTCGCCTTTGCCTTGGTGCCTTCCGCTCAAGCCCCGCCGCTAGTGTCAATGTTGAGCCACCACTACCCTTAAGACGACAATCTCTTCTCCTGTCATATGTTGCTAAAGTATCTTCCAATCCTTCTAATCCTGTCCACTCGCTACTCACCACCACTTCCGTACCTATCAACTCACGAACAACTGTAAATTTAATCCCTCAATTGCTCGCACCTCTACTCCAAAATACCAACCTCTCGTTGACCTTTCCACTTTTTTTGCCTTCTTCTTCCCCTTGGATAAAAAATATTCCCATAGTAGATACCTCACTAACCATCTGCAATAAACACGAATCCCCTAGCGTTCTTGTAGAGAAAGCATTATTGGAAATTCTGCATAAAAAATCCTTCGACTTAATTCTCTATGCCTCCAAAGCTGAATCCGGTGTGGGTTGCGCAGTCGCTACAAACCACGAACTTATAAGTTCTTTCCGCTTACCCTCGACGTCCAGTGTTTACACTGGTGAACTATACAGTATCCTTCAAGCTTTCAAATATGTTTCTCCTCCCCATAAACATATCACCATATGTACTGACTCTCTTTCATCCATACAGTCAATCACAACCATATTTACCGACTATTTAATAGTCCAAAACATTCATGACATCTACCAAACTCTTATTGCTCTTGCTATAACAGTCTCTCTCTCATCTGGCTTCCATCGCACACTGGAATTGCTGGAAACGATTGTGCCGATCGCCATGCCAAAGAAGCCACAAAGAATCATCCTGAAATCCCAGTTCAGCTGGCCAATGATCTGAAGATTAACTTCAATCACCTCATTCAAAAATCTTGGCGCGATACATTGAGCAAGAGTACTACAGCACTACATCACATCCACCCATCTACTTCTCACATTTCCCTAAACTTTTTGGATAGGAGAGAAGCTGTGACACTAAGAAGTTATTGTCACTTCGTATCAACCACACGAAACTTACTCACGTCTATTTGATGTCATCAGAAAGTCGTCCTGTCTGCCGAACTTGTCAAGTTCCTGTGACCGTTAAGTACATCCTCACCGACTACAGAGAATATTCTACCGTATATCAACAGTTTGATATGAAAACCAACCTGAAGGAGACACTTAACTGCCCGACGGAAATGAGGAAAATCGTGGAGTTTCTTAAAGCCACCAAGCTGTATAAGATATAATTTAAATTATGCATTGTAATAGATTTTGTAACAGTCCTCTATTTAACTTATGATTGTTTTTGTGTGCCAATGACCAGCTCTGTCAAGGCACGTTAAACTGAAATGAAAAAAAAAATCTAATTTGACGGCCTATGAAATCACTGTCTACAATTCTGGTATAAGATGGCCTTTCGTGATATACACTTAAAAAAGTTCAGATCATATATCAACGGTTAATTTTTCAATGGGTTCCTAGCAAAACTCACCTATTCTTTTGTTCTTTTATTTCAAATAATAACGAAACATAGTACCAGTGATCATTTTCGGATTTTTACTGACGATTTATTTTTAGGAATCTGTTGATTTTGATATTTGAGCCCATTTTTGACTTTTTTTCAAATAATCTGACAACAAACGTTCCTGTCGGAGTTTTCTATTAAAAATTTGCTTTCTCAAATCACTGAGTATTACTGAATATAGTTATTTCTCACAGAACCATCGTTGTTTGATTGCATACAGAAAAAGTCAATCAAGCAAACAGCAGCTTCACCACCTCGTCAATGTGAAAGAATTCACGTTGCAGACCTTCAGGGTTATTTTGGTTCCATAAGTATATCATTTTAGTTATTTCTAAGAAAACTTAATGCTGTCGAACTTTTCTCCTTTTTACAGGGTTGTGATTGCAGTTTTCGTTGTATAGAATCATGGGCAGCTCGAGCTTCTTAAAATATAACACTTTTAAATGGGTCAACAACAACTTTCATTTATTTATAATAGCTTACTTGTTAGGTTCCACATGGATTTTGACCGTAGTTTCTTTAAACTTTGTACCATCTTCTCTTCTCATGTTCATAGCCCAATAATTTACAATCAAACGCCAATTCTTCTGACGTCCAATTTCCATCTAATTCATACTTTCTATATATACTTTCATAAGTCCATAAATGCTTTCCGTACAAATTTTTATCTGTAAACGGTACTTTTTGGTTTGATTTTATAATTTGATTAATATTCTTGTCAGTATTACAGCCAAATCCTGACATTTTGAAATATTAAATAATTGAAACTTTATAATCGAAAACAGGCCATGGGTCTGTTTTCAGTAAAATGTTCTACTGATTGGTTGCCTTCAATCAGATCACTTGAAATTTATTGATTTCATTGGATTTCTACTGGAGCAAAAAATTTTCATAACATGAATGACACCAATTGACGTCCATTGAAGCCAATTGACATCTATTGTCCATTTGATGTTGATCTATGTCTTATAATGTCTATTGACCTCGATTCAAGTCAGTTCATGTCGTTTGACGTCATTTGGCCAATGGGATAAATGGAATCATAATTTCGTCAATTTGATTAATTTTTCATAATAATAATGCCCAGATTTATTTCGCTTTGGCATATCTACAACTATACAGAAAATAAATGCAAAAACCCGAGCTCGCTACAAGGTTCCTGTGAGTAGATATCGCTGCTACAAACGGACAGACGAAACGCTAGTTACAGTACTTTTTTGTGAAAAATTCACTAAAAATGACTTTCAAGTTAGGATATCACAATTTTCAATTTAATTCTAATGCTGTGTACGTATGAAGACGAGCCTGTGATGAATCAGAATTAAAATATTTAGATATCTTATCTCTTTTGCTAAATAGAATGGAATATAACAAAGAATAACCTTGTATCTTGAAACATAAGAGATGTATTCATACTAAAACTAACGTGTAGGAACGTAGAGGTACTTAAGAAATGTGAAAACATGAAGAAATCATGAATGCTCTGAAGTCTTGGTCTTATCAAAAGGGATCTCAAGATATATTCAATAGATTATCTAGAAAAAAAACATTATGGCTGAGAAATTTGATACAATGGTCCTAAGAAACCACCATGTTTGTAGTTACCATTGAAGTTACAAAGTTTTTGTGTGTCGTTGTAATTTGAGTTCTTCAACAGTTCGAGGATTGTCTCAGTATATCTATTTGTTACCTAATTATATAGAAACGCATTTGTATTCTCAAATATGACCACCCGTTTGGTAATTATATTTATAGGTACATTAACTTTTGCACATATTTGAACATCGCTGGTAACCAAATCTACTAAATCCTATCAAAACTGCCAATTGAAACGCAATTGCACAGTATGGCTCTGTATAAATGGACACTAAAATCTCCAATTACATTTTGATAAAACCTTTTAGAGCTTGTACAATGAAGTGATTTCCATATTGTAATTCCATAAAATATTTATGACATACATTGTGTTTCGTTCGATATTATTTCAATTATTCATAAAATCGTGTGATGATTAAAACTGACTCAATATATCATTTTCAATAATGATAATCGCACTCACAATCATTTACGAAGACTGACAGTAAAAAAAACTACATGTGGAATTTTAAAGCCGTCATTCAGTACATTAAAACAACAATTTTATTACCGATTCACATTTATAACGATATTTCAGTAACGTCTAAATAAAGTTGAATTATAGTAGCCCTAATTCACTAATAATTCATTTTGATTTGAAACGTAATAGTGAAAGGAAAAGAAGTATTTGAAATGATAGGTTTATTATCTTCTTAGTACGTTTTAACGTAGAACGTACAAAAGTACCATTCAGCATTGACCATTCTACGTTGATTTGATGGAACAGAAGCGACATGTTCAGTTATTCCGAACTTTTGTAGGATTTGGCTCGTCTTGAAAGACCCATACAGTTGAGTGTTGTGTAGTTTCGGGTTCATAAACACAGATCCGTGATTCGTCGCCTGTCAGGATCTTATAGACGTCTTTTGAAGCACCACATTTGAATTTTTTCATAATTTCTTTGCACTATGCGCTATTTATGAAGTTACCTCAGATTTTCACACTGAATCTTGATATTCTCAAACTACTTCTTAAAATCTTTAATTTCAAAACAAATAAGGACAAGGTGATTTCGTAGATTTTTTGTTAGATGCTTGGATCCCATTATGTAATTTCCATCATCATCGTCACAACTTATTCTACTAATAGAATATGTATTTATATATCACTATTTTTTTTCTACTTCATTTTTCAACCTTCAAGTCAATGTGGATACTTTCCACCACTTACGAGGTGTGAAAATTGAATAATGAGTCTTGTAATCTAGCATTTGGTACAGGAACGCTGGTAGTACACGGCTTGGAGAGGCAACAGATGTTTTACGACGTTTGTTACGATTTTAAGCTTGAGCAAGTAAGTATGTTGTGAGTCATCGTTTCTAGTAACCGTATTTTTAAGTCTGTGTGCTCCAATCTTCGGCATAAACAACAAAATGGCGACACCGATGGAAGATGAAGTCCTAAAAATACAAGAAGCTAGATAAATATCGATAGGAATCAATTGTTAATGATTCACTTCTGAAAGCGATTAGAAAAAAACGCCCATTTATGCAATGCAGCACACTAGACTCCCCTTGGTTCAAACGATGCGTACTGATTTGTTTCTCTGATAACCAAATAGTTAGTATCCCAGAGTCAAATAGTAAATCAACACTTTTAATGCTAAGCCTTTGAAAAACTTTAGAAAAATGTTATGCTGTGAAAACAATTAGAGCTTGCATGATAATGCGACTAGTCACACAGTAATTTCAATAAATGGGTTTTTGGCTAATTAAACATTCCAGTTGCTCTCTAACCTCCTTATTCACCTGTACCGAGTCTTTCTGACTTCTTCCTCATGAAGTCACGATGTTCTGGGACATTCAAAAGGTTGTAATCGACTGATTGAGGACTATTCCAGTATCCTAGCTTCAGCTTTGGGATTAGGAACGGCTTTGAAATGATTCAAAATATTAGTCTTACCACTTAACTTCCACTCCGCACATACTTTTGACAATAATATGTGCATCTTAGTGGCTGGTATTATTACTTTCATATTCAGACATCCGTGTTTTTTCATCTCTTAGTCTTTTATTGTTATATTCTTGTAGTTCTCATTGACTTTGTACTTTGATTCTTGACAAGATCTCTTCTCTTTTGATTAGTTCTACCGAATCAATTTGTGTGATTTTTACTAACATTGAATTGTGTTTTTTTACAAATAACGATTCAAAAATATTAGTAATTATTTAAAACTGACATTATGAACTTAGTCCCATGCTGATATTTCTTTTATTTTCGTCGCAATTTCGAAATTGTCACACGAACATTTTGTTTGCAAGCTCAAAAGGGACTATTACTTTCACCTAGGTACATTTAAAGCTATGAGATGATAATGAAATAAACTTACAGAAGATGAAACGAGTGTGTTTAACTTTGAAGAAACCGCGTTGAAAAATGTATGCGAATAAAGCGATTGGAATATGAAAATTGCTTCAGGATTTGTTCCCTTTAGAATTTTACATCTTTGTAATTTCTTTTGTCGCATTTATCAAACCGTTAAAACTCTCGTATCAGTATATTTTATCAAAAGAACGTAGAACTAGTTTTAGTTATGTTATGACTGAACATCTTCAAACAATACTTACCAAAGAAAACAACTTAATAAGTAAGCATTTCGAAAGTGGTTAGACGGACGAGGTTTCAAAGAAAAAGTGCCTTGACTATAAAAAACGATTTTATAGAATCCAGAACCTGCAGAACAATGTATAGAAGAAAATCAACCAAGAAGCCAGAACAATGAGAGCGATAAATAGAGACCAACGAAGACTTGAAGGGATGGATACAACAGAGTGACTGAGAACAGAGGCAAGAAACTACACAATGTACACCCAAAGAAATGAAAAGAATTTTAGAAGAAAGACTCAATGAAATAAGAAACTCAATTTCACTTCTCAAATCTGTAAGGGTAGGTAGACGTAAGGATGAAGTAAGTAAATAACTCTACACCATCCACAAGCATAAAATTTCCGCAAAGTACGCGTTTATCTCTTTCATTACTCCTCTACATTTGTCTGAAGATCACGTGGATATGGGGGACGAAGCAATAAATTCTATTGCAAAGCCACGCTCATTGTTGTGATGGAACAAAATGTGGTCGATTTTCAAAATAAAGTAGCAAATCGGTATAATATTGGCCAGTTTTTGTTTTTTCCCCTTAAAAAAAATTGATCCATAACTATTACACTTTTGGAACCTTAAAACTCTCTGGTTATTATTTGCAGACAAAATTGTTTCTGCTTTCTTGGGAGACCGTTCCTCAGTTGCCCAGATATCCATAACAATCGTTTAATTTTTAATGTGAACTCATATAGCTATTTTGAAAATCAGAGAAATCATTGCGTAAAATGGAGCACTTTCAGGTTGATATTTCCGTCTCTTCGGTTCCTTTAATTGTTTTTTTAAGTCTAATTAACATTCCTCATTATTTTTTCTCGAATAAAGAAAACAGTATTTTTTCGTATGAATATTGTAACTAATCTAAATCGTTTTTGTATTTATAAATTTATACTTGATAGTAAAGTAGGGCTCCAATTTGACAAAAATTAAGAATATAGTTATTGATAATTTCATGAAAATATAAATGTTTTAGAATGATGAGGATCAGTTTGGTTTTATTCGTGAAAAGTAAAGCTAATGAATATGTCTTAGGAACCAATTAGTTCATACGAAATATTTAGACGAGAACAACGTTTGTTTGGTATTAACTTGATAAATAAGTTTAAATTCACCAAATGGGGATTCTGCCAGGTACATGCCATAATATCCTGTGAAAAAGACCATACAGAAAAGTAGAAATATATATTTGATATATTTAGGAAAAACCCCGCTACGTGCAGGTACATCCCCGCTGATTCTTTTCATTGTATCCAATATAAGATGGCCAGCATCCATTTTCTGGTACATCGGTTAATACACTTTCCACTCACCATCGAGAGATACAATAAGGAGAAGTCCTTCATTGAGAATGTAGCTGTACTCAACGGTTATGAAAAAATAATTGTAAATAGGTTAACAATCGTCATAGGTTTAAGAAATCTCTATGTGAAACCACTTTCTTCCAAACCCAAAGTAAAATACAAGAAAAATTTGCTTTGATACCTTTCAATCCTCTTTACACGAGAGGATTGGAAAGAATATTTAGCAGAGTGGGTTTAAAATTGGTTTATAAATCCAACAACACATTAAAACAATTGCTGGGCAATCCTAAGGATGAAATACAAAATTTTGAAAAGAGTGGTAAGTCTGAAATAAATTGTGGTGATTGTGAGCGAAAGTCTATTGGGCATACTAAGGGATCCGTTATTATCCGGTTCAAAGAACACATAGCTCATTTGAAATATGGACGGACCGGAAAATCAGGTATTGCTGATCACGCTGCCAGTCACAATCATTGCATAAATATTAATAATGTAAAATTGTTAAAAAATGTTTCCACTAATAAATTATTGGATCCATTTGAGAACATTGAAATTGCTAGATGTAAGAGTAGCTTAAATAAGGACAAAGGGCCAATTCCTTACAGCCCTCTCTTTAGTTTAGAAGTCAAAGAATAAACATGAATATTCCTGCCAAGGAGTTTTCCCGCTGGAAATAATTTTTCGCGGGAGGTGGCTTATTGATGGGAAAATTTAGTATAAAATAGGTAAGTCAAGTTATTAGATTTTAGTTTACCTTCAGTCTCTGAAGACGATAACTTGGTTATCGAAACGCGGGTCAGACAGTATAATTGTTAGTGTTGGTGTAGTGAAGGTGTAAACAGTATATTCAGATGAATATCACCAACGGAGAAATTCCAACTTGGTTTCTTTTTTCGATGGTTTGAATCCCAATTATGTCTGAAATTATATGAGGTTGGTCCAGAAAAATTTGAGCTCTTCTTATCTCCGCTTTTGTTATATTTCTAGCAGTACTTACACTTCTTGAAGCTATACGGGAATTCAATTTTAGACTATTTCCAGGGATTTCACCGCATTAGCTTCAACCGTATACGGTATTTTCAATCTGAACCGTACGGAGAATGGCAAAGCTGTATGACTTGATGCTTTGCTAAATATTCCTGCACAAGCTGCAATGAAAACACAAGTCATGTAATCTTTCAAATGTTTCAACGTAGTTTTTTTTTAGTGATTGAGTGATTTGTTAGAGTATATATTTCTAGTGCAGCAAAAATTGAAAAAAAGTGAACAAAAACATTGAGGACACATACTACTCAGTATTGTCGCTCAATAGATAATTTTTTTCAGCGATTTTTTTCACTAATGAGATTTCAACAATTAAATTCGCCATTAACGATCGTAAAATTGATCTAAATCATTGAAAATTATTAACAACTTAAGAGTTTTGCTTTAGCATGAGTAAATCTACTAGAAAATTCCAAACTGACCTCATCAAACAACCACAACCTTTTCAAAGAATAAATAATTATTTTTTGTGTTCAAATATGCACTTGACATGTTTATGGACTCTGTAACATATGAACGTTTTAAACAAAATTGAAAATTACCATTGCAACTCTGTTGCAGACGACCGAGTTAGTTTTTAAACTTATCTGTTTGTGCTGTTGGATGTAAATCGTAATTTAAAATCAGCTAGGCGCTTTCTGACAGTTAAATTTCCTCTCTACATGGAATGACAACCGAAGAGTGATAATAGATTTAACAATGTAAATTCGTATGCACAAAACGTATATAGACATATAGTTCGGTTCGCAGCTCTTTGCTTTTTCCATTTTATTTGGTGCTAGGAAATATTTCAGTTTCTAAAAATCGAAGCATGATTGTGTCATATTTCAGAAAGTTCATACTAGTCTAGATCGAGTACGAATTCTAATAGTTATTTATGTATACTTGCTTACAATTTGATGTAAAATATGATTTAAATTTTATTGAGAAAAAATCATCATACTATCTCTATTTGAGTTGTCGGAATTGAAAATTCAGTTTCGAATAATCGCTTTTTTGCTATTTTTCCATTTTGATCATTTTTTAAATTGGCCCTCATTTCAATTGGTAACGCAAATGTGTTTATAGTACTGTAATTCTCAATGCCCTATCTTTAAAGTACCTTGTATTTTAACGGTTCGTAGCGCTTGAAACGGTTGTCTATGGTTAGAGTGAAAAAAGATAAGAAGCGTTATAAAAAGACCTTTATTTCACTCTGTCCATAAGCTACCACAGTTGATTAGTGCAATTCGTCCACACCTTTATTGAAAAAGAAAATATCAAATCCTCTTTAATTTTGACATGATAGTACATGAACTGATTTGACTTCAATCAGTAATTCGATTTCTCGTAATTTGGTAGTGGCTTTCTATTATTATTGTTAAGATGGAAAGTGAAGATTTGGAGTTTGAAATATGTATTCCTGAATAAATCTAATGCAAATATGGCAACATTAAATTTGATGCAGAAAAATTCCAAATAAAACTATCTTATTCGCAGATTCACAAAACGCGTGCTATCAGCTTATTATGAAGAAAAGTTTAAAACATTCAAGTCCTCCACACTATGGTCCAGCTATTGTAAACTAAAAGCAACCTTATTATAAATGATAACCCAATACAATCTCAGAAGAGGGAATAAACAAGTTTGTTATTGTATATTCTAGACAACAAATCACGATTCCACATTCAAAAACGCATATAAGTTGGCGTTTTACAGTTATTGGAGGAACCAGCTCAAACATATATTAAGAATTTCATTTTACTATTTAGACCAATGTTTTGAAATATTGTATCAGGCGTGGTAACTGTTTCACGTTGCTTAAACTTTCTTGGAGCGAACTTCCCAGCTGATGGCTACAGCGTTTATTGAAGTGTTGTGGACAACTTGTTAGTATGTGGTATTTTGCAGTGCTGACATTTGGCAGGATCAGAAGCGGCCATTAAATGTCCGTGAGTCAGTCGAGTATGCCCGGTGCGTAGTCTATGTATTGAGTCTCTGCGACTCATGGGATGTAGGTTTTTGAGGTCGATGGACCGTTGAATTTCCTGTAGCTTGCAGCTTGCCCAGTGATTTGCCCATCGATCGCGTATAGAACGTCTTATGCTAGCTATGACATCATTGTGGATTTGTATCGAGTCGCTGTGGAGCTTAGCAAGTTCATTCATGAATCTGTACATATAGCAGTTCAACAGATCTATCATTTTACCAAAAGTTGGTGGTATCGGAATCGGTAAACGTTTAGTGATGCTAAATCTGCCGGATTACTAGATCTGTTTTTCCTGATTGAAATCTATACCGGCAACTCTCCCATGCTCAAATATTTTTTTCCTTTAACAATAACCATAATGTTTATGAAGAGTTTAATTATCAATTTTCTCGGAATGATTGGTCTAATACACAACGAAAGTCATGGAAAATCATCGCTCAACAATGTTTCATTTTCTGACCAAGATTAATCTTATGTTATGTTATGTTATGTTAGTGTACCTTTTCACTAATCGAAGAAGGAAATGAAGAATTATTCCGCACGTTTTTTACAATTTTTCTTCTACATACTGCTATATTAGAATGCTTGTACTTCTCAAATACTATATAATACTTTCATTGTCAACATTATTTTTTACGCTTTTTAGCTTTTAAATCTTAAATATTTTTCGGATCATCCGTACTGTTAACAATATTGAATATAATAGTTATTTCGAGTTATAGTTTTCCGCTTAGTTGACGTCGTAGCTATATCCGAAGTGTTATTACTGCCGAGGCGAGAAGGGAATCTCAACTTACGTCACGAAGTTACTGGAAAAAGAGAATGAGAGCAAAATAGTGGAAGAGGACTTATGTCGCGAATGCCGTTTTGGAAAGTAGCCAACTGTGCATGAAACAGATGTGCATTTTCTAATTACTTTTTGGCAAATCGTTTAACGTAGATGATGTTTTTGGTAATTTTAAAGATAGATTTATGTCTTCCTTGAAAATAACGTATATAGACACTATATTGTTGAAGTTGTTATTATACAGGGTCTCTTACCTTATAAATGTAAAATCGTTTAGAAATTGTTTCAAAAATAGCAGAAGTATTATTATTCGAGCTTCAAAGGTAAATATTTGATAATAATGTGCCCTTATCTAATTATCGTATGAGCAAAAATATTAAATACTGAAATGTATTATTTACTTTTATTGTTATTAAATCGTCTGGTGGCGCTCGACATACTTCTGTCTTTATCAAAATAAATAAAAGGGTCCAAGAGATAAGAAATTCAAGCGAGTCTCTTATTTTTTAATACTTTCTTGCTTCTATCAAAAATATATATACAGTAACAACGTAATGAAAGCAAGCTTCATCTTCAAATAATTTATTTCACACGTCACCAAACTAAAATTCACAATGGAGGAATGAGTGGACGCCCGATTATTATAAGTGACGAACTGGTGGCTAAACTTGATGGAATAATTCGTGGGAACCACAGCTGTCCACTAACAGAGCTTTCGTTAAATTTTATAAGCTTTAATATTCGAAATTTTCAAACAAAAGCTTAGCTAACATGAATTTTATGCAAGATTTTCCGACATCTGCAAAAATACGGTGATTTACTGGATCAAATAGTAATCGATGACGAGACGTGAGTAAAGCACGTGAATAGCTAGACAAAACAAGAGTCCGTGATGTGGGGGTACAGAAATTCACCCAAAAAATGGAATAAATTGTTTGCCTTTCAAAATAGGCAAGGTCCGAATGATTTTGTTGAAAGTGTTGATACGAACGGTACTATCAAATAATAAGTAAACTTAGGAAAGTGGTTAAAGGAAAGCGCCTAAGCTAATGTAGAAACAGTGGAGGTCTTCCGTGAATAAATCTACTATTCATCGAACAAATACCATTCTTCTTCACATGACTAACTACAAGACATACGTAATAGTTTCTACAAATTCACAGTAGCAACCGTAAACAGAATCAACGATATAATTGACGCAACGTGAATTACTGACCAAAGTAAAAGTTGAATTTGACGTAAGCTTTGTTTACTATGTTGTTTTTACCGAATTATTGGACTGAACGTGTATTTATTGTTAAAATCGCTTCTTTTAAGAAATAGAATATATTTAGCTGTAAAGAAGATAATTAATAGAATGAACAAATATTTCTAGCTAAAGAGTATGTTTTCTTGGAAAATATAGAAAAAATCGTGATAGTGTATTTTCCAGACAAGTTATATTTGTAGATGAAACATAGATATATGCCGAAGGAAACAAATTGACTTCTTGGCAGAACAATACAAAAATTCACCCAGTATATAGATATTTTTATCAAAAGAGTTTTGCTTAATATGTCGATCTAACCCTATAAATAAAATAAAAAGAATTAAAGTTGAATTTCTTTTTTAATTACCATTTCGTAAAAGGCCGACCATTGAAATATTAGACATAACGATTTCTACTGAGTTTACAGAAATCTGGAATTGATTCATATGAATATTGGTGCTGATGTATTAATTACGTTATGGAATACCTCCACTGTTTCTTCTGTAGATTTCAAAAATTTTGCTTTTTTCCCAACGGTCAACTTACTCAGGCGCAAAATAATTCCAGTGCGAAAAACTATTTAGGAAATTTCACATTCATTCCTTAACTAGTAATCAATAGAAAGGGCTCTAAAGATAGGCCATCTATTCTTATTGAAACTATTCTTATGTTAAACAATATTAATGCTTTCAAATACATGTAACAGTTTATTTTTTTTATTCGATTATTAGACATTAATTATTAGATATATTTTATGACTATGACGGACAGCGTGCTGAGCAATACACTATTTTCTGTTCGTCCATATTTCAAAAGAACTTTGTAAACTTCAACTCAGACTTCAACAGCTACCTTAGTCTACTCAACATACCACTTTTCACAATCAATACAGCTAATTTCACAAAAATGATTCTTTCCCAAATTTCTTCTTTATCTTTGACATAATAATTATTTTCATATATTGCTGGATTTATAAACCCATTTTTTATCCACTCTGATGGATAGAAACTTTCCAATTCCATTAAATAAACAGAGTTGACTTGATAGCCCAAATTTGTTTGGTGACTATGTAGAAAATAGAATCTTTCTTACGCCTTTGTAAAAATCAGCATAATAAGTGTTTTTATTTTTTTTTGCTATATACTTTCTAATATTTATATAAAAATTACGTTCACAATCGAAAAGATTGCTCATGTATTTCTATCATGTTCCCAGTTTTCTCCAGTATTTGTTCTAGAGTGTTTTGCAATAACTATTGACTTTCCTATTTTTTGATAATTTCCTGGAATTTTTCCTACGTCTACTTTTGTACGTTTATCAATAAAATTGGCAAGTATCTTATGTGCTATAAGTACATATTTTGTTAATGATGGAAAAATATTAAATCAACTCACTGAAAATTCAATGATAAATTCCGTATACGTAATATGAATATTTCTATTTAAATTATTGATTGCTTTTTTGTCACATAAACAAACTTATATTTTACCAAACAAACACAATAAGTATAAGTAATTATTTGAAGAATATTTAAAAAACGTAAGAGATTGTATATAGTTTCCGTATATAAAAAGTATCTTCAACTCTACTTGTATAACGTTTGGTCTAATGTGAAAAACTTAAGTGGAAAAAGAATATTGAAAACAATTCTTCATATATTGTGAGAAGGTGTTGGCTGAATAACCAACATCTCATTTTTCATTCATCCCATTTGAAGGGGTTGGAATACCTGAACGTCGTCGTCAACATGACAACGACATGTTGGTTCAACAACTACTCAACTTCAAAGCACTCTAGATCTCACTTCCGTCCCTGTTTTGACACTTTCCCTCGTTCCATGCGTCCCGCACGTTTAAAACTTTTTTGTTTTGTGTGTTGTTTTGTTGTAAGTGCGAAAATGTCTTTTAATTCTCGCGTTTCAATGGGACTCTCACTGCCTATTCATCGTTACGATGAATGAATGAGCGACTCCATTGAAAACATATAATTGGGAATATAGTTTATGAACACCTGTCACTGTATCGATTATGAAGAGTATTTTTAGCGTATTTTCCCTTTATTTGCTCTCGAGACGTTTTCACGACTTTATCATTAACAGAATTAAAATTAACACAGTGTTTCGTGGCGAAGGCGAAACTTTAATTTTTGTCTGAAAAGTTTCTGACGTCGGCCTGTAGATATCAGTAATATATGTTGGGAAATATATTTTACGCTTAGTTTCTCTTAGACAATAGTATAAGATGTAGATTTTTCTGAAAATGAAAAAAAAATGTGCATCATCATTTACCACCGTCAAATATTAAGCAACTGATTTCAAACGTGGCCGCTTGACTAACGATGAGCATTTGCGATAACCGAAAACTGCGACAACCAGCGGTATAATAAAAAAAGTTTACTAAAAGATTCTGGATGACCGTCGGATTCAAGTAAGAGAGATAGAAGTGAATTCCTGTTATCGGAATAACGCATTTGCGATGTACTAACTGAAAAATTATGCATCCACTCGTTGGGTGCCGCGTTTGTTCACTTTAGAACTAAAGCGCATTTGAAATAACATTTCTCAGTCTTTGTTGACGCGATTTAGGCAAAATGATTGAGTTTCTGCGTCGATTTATAAATGAACATACAGTCAGCACGGTGGATTTCAATGGACAAACCTGTTCCGTAAAATGAAAAGACAAATCATCGGCTGGAAAAGTGATGGCATTTTAATAATACGAAATTGCTTTTCCCCCAACACCACGCAAATTTTCATATTTTGGTGATCGCTAAATTCTACGAATTGTACTTTGAATAGGTCAGACCTAGTTCGCAGTGACATGTTTTTTTCCAACCTCAAAATTTCTCTCGAAGAAGATTGGCATGAGACGAGAACATTAACGCCTATTTTAAGGAGAAAGTCGACAAGTATTATTAGAGTATCTCTGAAAAATGCGTATAAACTTAAATGGGACTATATTGAGAAATAAAAATAATTATAGAAAAAATATATCATACTCCTTCGTCAGAAATATTTCAGGCAACCCTAGTATATGAATATGACATATTTATCTGCCTATATTTACTTTACCGATGAGGTTAAAAAGTATTTTCCGACATATCAGTTTTTCCCCACACTCTATCACTCCTTTAATTTACGATACTTATCAATATATCTTTAGGTTAACATCTACAAGCCAAAACTTCTTGTGTGAAATTTGATATTCAGTCAAAATATATAATATAGAATTTCTAATGATGAATCACATAATAGTAGTGCTAAAATTTTAATAAAAAGGAGTGCTTCTACTTTTGTTGATATGAAGATATGAATGAGCTCTATTTGCTACACTAAAATTATGATTATATTGCGAGTCATCAAAGGAGAAAAAAAATTTTGTAATCTTACGAATTCAATGCTCGTATTCAAGATACTCGAAACGAAATGATAATCGAAGGATAATCACATTCAAGAATAATATTTTCGACTATTTTCCTTGAAAACTTTAAGAAAAGAGAATACAAGAAAAACAATAATTCTCCAAAGGAGGGACAACTATGGTTTAAAACTGTTTTCGTTATAAAATTTCATTAGCAGAGCACTATTTAAGGAGTTTTCTCACCAACCTCAGCGGATCTTTTATTGTAAACATTTAATAGGCATACGAGAGCTATTCGGAAAGCTGGGAACAATTTGATATTAAAAAAACGGAACGGCTGGAGCTCTACTTTTTTAAATAGTCCAATTTCATTAAACTATTTGTATGGAAACACAAAACGCCGCCTAAATAGCCCTATACCTTTGCAATTTCATTAGATAGTGCCACAAATTCAACCCACTCATGGTGTCAGAAGGTTCTGTTAAACGACAAATATTATTTTCTGTTATTGGTTATATGATATTCTAATAAATAATTGAGCAGTGTAAAATACCAGCTCTCATGTAAGAAGGAGGTAATCACTTATTTGTACAATTAAAGATATTACTTATAATTGAAAGCTCACAAAAAACAGATGTATTTTCAAAAGACAACGTGCAGTGGTTACAAGGAACCTTTTCAATTCCGACAGATTCGCCGCAGTACAAACCGACAACAAAAGCAGTTCTCCGTGAATGAAGAAAAACAAAAAACTCCGAAGTGCAGTAGAGACAAATTTATTGAGGCATGCAACTCAGACATTATTACAAGTATCCGGCTATAGGGATGCTTCCCACATAGTCAAAGGGGTAACTCAGTCTTCGACTCAAGCCCAAAAATACAAAACAGCATTTCTCAAACAATCTAAATTACTATATAAATTAGTGACAAGTTCGAAAAAAAAGTACTATCCAAGCTACATTGGCCTATAACGGGAAAAACAAAAATGCTACCCATTTGAAAGAAGCATATCCAGTCCAGGACTTATTATACTATACGATAACGAGACTTTTATCATATTTGGAAGAAGTGTTGAATAATACAGAACATGAAGAATGTAATACTTTAAAGTTAATGTATAAGTTGAGTTGTGATGGCTCACAACAAGTACAATTTAAATAAAGAATTCGAAATGACGCTAGAGATGCCTATATTTTCTAAAGTTGATTTGTGCTACTTCAATTGGTGAGCGCTACCAGTCAACAAGAAATACTTTAGCACAACCTAACCCTATCGTCTCCACTTTACTGTCGCCCGATTCAAATAAGATGTATGAAATAGTGTATTGATAGTACGACTGAGGAATTGGCCTATGTCGAAGACGCTTTTTTGAAATTACACAATACTGAATGTACTCTAAGCGACAGATCTTATTCTGTGAACCACAGAATGCCACTTACCGTAGTTGTAAAGTGTTCAATGTTGCTAACACACTTTATCAACATTGAGATGTTACATAATATGTGGTTTAACTGCTAAACAGTTCAATGACCTAAGGAGCAAACGTGATGTTAATCTAGATGCATTACGTGTTGGATTGTCAGTATTGCATGCATAAATACGATTGTTTAAACATATTTTGCACATGTACCATAAACTTTTTGTCAAAACATGGCAGATAAAGAATGCTAGCGACACAGCTTTGGGCAAACAAAGAAAAGCGGTGACTCAAGAAGCATTTCGGTATAAAACGGGCTTAATTATAGACCTACCCAAAGCTGGTTTTGGGTAGGTCTATAAGACAAATGATGACGACATCAGAAGAAGATATTTCGCCAGCTCACAAGTAGCTGCCGAAATCACTAGAGTTCGTTTTGTGCTTATTTACCGCTCTAAAGTTATTCTAGAAGTTATATCAAGTGGTCATTAGGTGAGTTTGACAAAATTTGAAGATTATGGGATGGAAACGGCCAAGCTTTATGTTGAGCAGAATCCAAGACCTATATTCCCCACGCTACTTATAATTTTCTTCACGGTGCAACTGTGATAAAACATGCTTTATTATCAATCGGATACTATCTCCAGAATATGTAAAAGCACGAAATAAGCTTTTCTGGCTCTGCCGGCAGAACTTCAGAGGAAAAATTTCCAAGGAAGGCATGCAACCTTGATGATAAGATTGCTGTTAATCACTGATCCTCTTCTGAGTAGCATGTGGCCAAAACCGAAAAAAAACCAAGCCTTATTTAAAAGATACAGGTTCATAAGAGTTTCCAGAGAAAGGGGATGAGACTTATTTTGAATAATCGTGAAACGGTTTATCGCGGATTCTCCAAATGAGCTGATTTTTAAATTACTCATTGATTAACATCTTTCTTAAAATTACTCTATTTATGTCTTATTAAGTTACTTGATTAGCATTCACCGTGATTTTGTTCTATAATCCATATATAATAAAATCACACGATAAAGCATTTTTCAACGAGCTTTAATTTTGGCTGGCTAGATGGGTCAAATACCTCTATGTGCATCGTTATCAAAGCGCTGAATGGCTATACAGCCAGTAATTTGTTCTCGAATGCAACATTATCACACCACATTTTACCTATCTTGAAAGAGAAACAATATTTGTTGTTTCTGGGGAAATTTGTGTGTCCCCACTTGGATTGTAATTTTGTCTGTTTCTGATGTATGGGTCGGAAATATTAGAACTCCCACATTCGCTTACCGTCATAGAGGTTAATTTGGCATCCATCTTACAAATAATTCATCGTATCCTAGCTTTTGTTTGACAATTTTGAACATGAATATTCGTGAAATCAATTGAATCAGTTATTCTGCAGCTGTGTGTTTCACGATTTGTTCCAACAACTTTAGAGTCCCTTTTTAGTTCAGCCATGTGTGAAATGAATGCACCGTTTTCAAATGAAACTTCCGTTCTTTACGTTTTAATGGAAACTAATGAAAACCTTACTACAGATTGCACCTTATGTTCAATCCAGACTGCAAGGCACCTCCTATAGACTCTCGATTCTTGTCTTGTCGAAAGGAAGCGGCAGTAGAGTTAGCCATCCACACTATTGATTTATTTGATATTTGCACTAGCGTTCTCTCGTGTAGCCTGAATCAGGCATTACAATTGACAAGATTTTTTATTGTAGAGCACATTTAATATTTGAATATCGAATAAAATGTTATCATTGAGGTTGTTGGCCTGGAATGCCGCGC
Organism: Diorhabda carinulata; assembly: GCF_026250575.1. Lineage (NCBI taxonomy): Eukaryota > Metazoa > Arthropoda > Insecta > Coleoptera > Chrysomelidae > Diorhabda > Diorhabda carinulata. The sequence continues at coordinate 47,189,992 of NC_079472.1, read as the reverse complement.
ACTCAGGTAGGATCAGTAATTTCTGAAACTCGTTGTCAAAACGCTTATGCCCAAACCTCACCAGACGCCTCTCAGAGCAGAAGCGGCCGGAGAGCTCGCCATCCACCTCCTTGATGCTATATTCATGTCCCAGTAGAGGTATAATTGTTCCGTTTACCTGTTTGTGTAACTTAAATTTTAGGGGCGACTATGTTGCCAAGTGATTCTTAAGCTACAATGTTGTAGTTTGAAATTTTTGTAAATTGAAATGTTGTTGGGTGATTATTTCTGTTAATTAGATGACTTTCGGAAAAATTGTCTTTTGAAATATACTTCGGTCACTTGACTCGATATTTGAATTAATTTTAACATTAGTTATTTATTTGTATAAAAACATTTTAGTTTACAGAAATAAACTTCTGAATGAGTATAATCAAAATCAATTAAAACTTAAACAATTGTAAAAAGTCATTCGTCACTTCCGGTTGATAAGCCCGCATGCATTTAATGGCGCTGCACTTCTTTATCACTGAATAGTAATTACATTAGTATTTAAATTAGGCCGCTATAAATGTCGCAACCCTTAAAACTCTTTTTATTTACTTCTTACGAAACAATTTAAATGAAAAACAATTTTGTTTTTTGTCCTGCTCTTTATAGCTTTTAGATTTTATTCATTCGTGCATTAGCACCTTCATTACGGATTTTAGTGCTTTGGTTCTTAAAAAAGGGGAACGAATCTGCTATATATAAGTTTTAGGGTTATATAAGCCCGTCAAACAAGAATCGCTTAAATTCAGGGTTTGTAAATAAATTTTATGGGAATTAATGACGCAATATCGTTTGTTATTACACCATTGGATCGTTAAATTTATAAAAAAGTTTTGTCACCGTTAGAGGTTTTTGTATTATTAGCGACAATTTTCCTTTCAACCATCTAATCAGCGATTTCTAGAGACTTCATTATTTTGGAAATAAAAGAATGGGAGAGGGATATAATATAAAAATTAACGTTAAAACACAAGTGAAATATAAGCTCAAAGAATTTCTGATTTGAATTGAAGGAGGAGATATCGGATCGAAAAGGCAACATCTCGAAAAATGCGACGAATTTGAACTTACACAAAATGTCAAAGTGATTTCAACAACACTGATCCTCACAGTAATAGAATCAAAGAGAATTGGACAATTTGTTTTTGGTGGTACCGTTAAACATTTTTTTAGTGGAGCTTGACATCAACTAAAAGTAAGAAATATAAAAATAGTTCTGTTAGAAAACATTAGTGGTAAAGGACAAGGAGGTAAAATCCAAGATTTGTTGAATTTTGGCATCTCCACCACCACAGAAATTTTAGAGAAAAAATGGGATATCCAAGTCATAAGAATAATTTTAGGACTTAAAATTCAGTTCTCTACTGGATCTAGAATAATATGAAAGATGATATTTATTACTGGGGTTACACCAACAATCACAATTATATTGTCTGATGTGCATTTCGACATCCAAATTATCGTCTCCAAACTAACACTTGGGAAGTTTATTTACCTATTTATACTGAAATTTCCGCTATAGAACAGGAAAGTATAGCAGCCGTTAAACCTATTTGGCGAGGAGCTATCCATACATCTTGAAATCTCAATACTTTCAAATGTATGAAACCATCTATGGTTGGTTACATTAACAACAATTTTACATTATTTATACTTATTGCATGATTACGACTTAGAGACTACTCGATAATACCCGATTTTGAGAGAGATGATACTAAAACCTTTAGATTTGCAGGGCTCCTAGTTTGTCCAACATATTTGCCGACAAAATGATTGCAGCTGATACTATTTTTTACAAATATAGTATTTTTTGCTCAGGATTACCCAATAATTATTGTAAAGTATTGTAAAATTTCTTTTTTCGACAAAAATATTTCCCTTTATTTCGTTGTTTAACCAGGACTGCAACGTACCTCTGGTTTTCAGGAGTCTAGAGAAAAGATTTCTTGAACCTATCACAATCAGTCAACGTAACCACCATTTTCTATCATAACTGTCAAATGCAACTATATCTCAATCAAATTCTTTTCCGTCTTGCATTCAATTTGTGGAATTAATCACACGATGTAACAGGAAATGCAAACTATCTACTCTAGGTTGAATACAATGGAAATAATTGACTTGGATCCATCCACATGTAGCGGTGTGTTTTCTAAATACATTAAATTCTTCACTCAATTTCTAATTCAATTAAATATTGTAACTTGGCAGTATATCCCATTTCAAAAGAGAATTTTATACATTTTGAAACAAGTTTAGAGATCTACAGTTGCTACGTGCGTATCAAATATAGGAAAATATCTACATACCTTCCACACCTCGAAAAAATGATTGAAATTCAATAATTAAGTAAGATTCTGCAAAAATATAGTCACCACATTTGCATTAACATATGCAAAAAAGTTCAAAGAGAAGAACCTTAGAATAGAGAACCAGTTGGAATCTGGAATACAACTAGCCATTTCAATGTCATCCACCTTCCAAACAATCTGTGAGTGATGACAGACCATGGATTAAATTGACCGGAAGATTCCGCTTGGAGATGTATAGGATGGCAGCTCAAGAGACCATAGAAGTGGATCTTCCAAAGTTATAAAGTTATTTGCTATTGTTAATGGTTGATGATGAATGCAAAGCGAATGATTGTAACAAACAAAATGGTAGCACAAGATTATGATCTTGGTGACTCCGTGTAAAATTACTTATATGAGAATATTTTAATTATTTTACTATTTTAATTATTTTATTAAAAAATATTTTACCAAAGTCGATTATAAAATCACAGGAAATATGTACATGTACATTGATATAGTTTTAAATGCCTGCTGGTATTCATTTTGAATATAATGATCCATTTTCCCCAATAAATAATGAATAATTCCGAACGAGCGCTCTCGGGGACCCTTGAGTGCCGATTTTGCCCAGTTATATTGTAAGTTTAGAACAGGATATTCAACGTATTAAACAGAATCTGGGAACTAGAAGAGATGCCAAATCAATGGAACAAAATATTTATTTTCCCCACACATAAAAAAAACAGATAAGGCTAACTGCGGTAATTCGGCATTACCTTATAGGATATTGTATATGAAATGCTAGCGAGAATCATACGAAACAGGCTGAACAAATACTTGGACAAGCAAATAGGGGAGTATCAAGGAGGATTTTAAAAAGGAAGGTCGACTAGCGATCAAATTTTTGTGTTAAAAACAATACAGAATCAGCAGCGACTGAATTTGAAGCTATTAATTATCGTTTAAAGAGGTACATGATTATATATTGAGAAAATACCTGTACCAAACTTTATCAAAACTGGGAATAGCGAACAGGCGCAATTCAGCCAGGAGAAAAGCAGTAGAGAGACTTCATGCCATGGACCTTTCAGACCTGCTGCCTGTTTGCCCGGGCCCTCGGCGAGATTTTCAGGTGTTGGATTCGGAACGAGCGCCACCGAAAACCCCCGACCGTTTATGATTTTTAACGTTCATTATATATTTTTGAACCTTCTGGAAAAATTATGCACATTGGATGCATTTTATGCATCTCAATTGCAATTTCTAATTTTTTCTGGAGACAATATAAAAATCGCATCACGAACTGAGTTGCAGCGGATCGAAAACTTTTTGTCTAGTTTACCTGATATAATGGTGCAGAGTCTCCATACGCAGTATCTAACTTCTTTCTTTTGCGAAGGTGTATTCACAACGACATGAACGATTGTTAAATAGAAACTAAGCGCCCAAAATGGCTAAAATAAGTGAGAATCTTTCAACGCATGTAAAAATTTATTAATAAGTGCTGAAATATTTAGGTTGAGGTAGGAAACTTCATACTGACTACAGATTTCTACCAATACATTCGCACTTTTCTGTTGAATGAAAACATGTTATAGGATTACTATTGATCCTTTATACCTTTACACTAGAAGCTGACCCGAATAACTATCTAAATAACGGTAGTATTTGTCTATCATTTTTTCTTGATGATTCTTGCCTAAATAATCAATAAATTAAGGCTTCAGCTTTTTCATATTTCTTTATTATAAGAAGATTTACAAATTACAGTATATAAAAATAAACTTAATTCCAGAAAACAATCAAATCCCTGCTTTTTAAAATTGAGTTTTCCACTGTAAAACAGTTAAAGACAGACATCTGCGATCAATTAAATGCTTCCTTTAAATGAGTTGAAAATATAAGTAAGCGCCCAGTCTGCTGCAACGAATCAAGTGCAAATTAAAATCAAACATTATTTAAGCGAAAATCTAATCTTGTTGAAATGTGACAGTATCAGATGGAAGACGAAATTTCTTTGAATCTGGAGAACGTTGACTACATTTTAGATTCCTTTCTTAGAGAGTTGATTATCGGGCAAGTTATTTGCAGTTTTTTAAGCAGGAAATAATTTATTTCCATCTATTGGATGTACTCCAATTCAAGTAGTTTTTTTTTATGAAAAATTAAGTAATAAAAACACATATTGTAGTCATCGAGAGCGTTATCACAGTCTAACAAATTGAAATTTAAATTAATCGATACGATATCCGTACACTGAAATACAGTAGAAACTCGACTATTTGGCCCTCAGTTAGACGGATTCGCGATTATCCGGACTATCAAATGCGACCAATAAAATAATTTGGTAATATTGAGCCAAGTTATGAAATATAAGATATCAAAGAGTGGGTCACTTGTGACAGTGTCGATCAAGAAAATATAGACGTGGAAAATGATGTAGAATCATCTCATTATGAAGCACTCCAGGCTATGAAAACAGCTCTCAAAAGGTTTAAAAAACAAACAGAAACCGATACTGTGAGATAATTACAGCTGAAACGAATTCGTAATATAACAGCAATGAAGAGAAAAAGTAGCTTACGTCAAATGCCAATTACCAAATATTTTAAACTTATTATTATTATTGAATAATAATATCATTATTTATTAATAAATATTACTATAATTAAACTTATTTTATTTCACAAAACCCGCTTTTCTTCATACATTCGATTATCCGGGCTTTCGATTATCCGAATACCTAACGACAACAATTAGTCCGGTTAATCGAGTTTCCACTGTATTCTGTTTATGATATTGTAATTGTAATTTCCAACATTAAGTTAGTTCTATTTGTCACATCACTACAATTTATGATCCTACAAAATTCTACATACGCTTTTCCTCATTTCGAGTCTTGTTCCATACTGTACCTAAATAAGTTTTGTAATGTTAAGCTCAAACGACAGTACCGTTTATGAAAGCTATGTTATCGACAACTTGATTGTTACTAGCTCATCGTATCAAATCGCTTTTCACGAAGGGATTGTTGAATTAAAGCTTTTCGATGATTTAAACTGGAGATACGCTCACTCTAGCATATAACGTTAATAGACTGATCTTCGAAATTTTTCAGAAAGGACTCAAACTATTGTTGAATTGCTCATGTCGTCGTAATAATTTTTTTTCATACAAAGAACATGCTACTTATTGATACTTGAAAACTTGTTCAATTTTTCGACTGCTTGGAATCGTACTGTCAATCCTTCCTTACTTTTTAAATAGTAAATTTTCCGATTTTACGAAATTCTGCTATTTTGCGTCACCAAATAATTATTTCCTGCCATTGTATTAATGCTGATTTCCTTTTTTTCTGCAATAAGTTTGTGCACTTCTTTGCGAAATAATTAACAGCCCATGCTGGGAATTTCGTTGTCTTTGATTGCAGCAAATATCTTGGCGACAATAAGAATTTCTTTATTAAAGTTGATATTAGGTAGTGTTCATTTGATAGTCTTTCCGTTAATCTCATCAAAATTAATGTGTCTGTGTGCCTGAATCTTCTTTCTGACGTACACTTCTTTATATAGTAGACTACAAAACTCTTGTCATAGTTTCATAATATTTTTCGAAATGCCATCTCAAATATTCATAAACCTTATATTATTTATTTTAATTTAAGCCCAATTCCTATCTTTATTATGAAATTCTTATTTCTTTTATTTTTATCAAATCCTGAAGTTTCGCACCGAAAAAAACTAATATCCAAAAGTGGTAAATATGTCTCTTTGCCTATCTGATATTTAGGTAACCAATTTCAATTAAATTGCTAGACTTTTGAATAATCTATCCTTGGGAAAAATTATGTGACCATAAAAATATTATATTTACTTATATCTACGCATGTAAATTTTCCTGAATTTGACTGATTGTTTAATTAATTTTCCGTAGTTTTAAAAAAAATATACAAAACATATCAATCGTTATTGAATTCATTGTGTTTGTCAGAATTAAAAGAAATGTTTTCCCCCATTTTTCCGCTTCCTAACTAAATGATCCGTGTAGTAAACGGAATCGATAAAAATCACTATTTACAGTGAACCGTTAACAAGATATCTCGCGGTCGGATTGTCACAAGGCTCAAGAAAATTGGTTGTAATTGGTTATTAAACCGACAAGAGATCTGATATTCGCCAGATTACAATGTCTCCTGTGGTAGATTTTCCTTTTCTTTGTTTCGTATTTTCTCGCGGTTTACAACTGTTTCAGGTTAAGACTAATATTATTTTTTAAGTTATTAAGTTATTTTATATCGCAGTACATTGGAAGGGTAACATAATTTTGTTTATCACAAAGAATATTATTTTTCCTCTTTATTATTTATTTCTCAATATTCACAACATCAACATACATTCTCTCAATTTGTGGATAATAAGTTTAAACTTGAAGTAACTTGGGGGTGAAAGTGTTTCAGGTTAAGAACTGCTTTCACATTATCTGTAAGAAATCCGATTTTTTATTGTAAGAGATTCAATAATTAGGGTTTATTCATGAGTACAAGAGACCTTTACTGCATATTTTTATCTGTATTTCTGAAAATATTGGGTAACTCGCTGACCTATAAGTTATTCCCACCATGTAATTTTAGTTAACTTAAAGTAGTAATATGTATTTATGAACATGTGTAAAGTTTCAACCGATGTATTTAATATAGAGAAGATCGATATACATTAACGTCAGAAAAAGTAGCAAAATAGTATATATTAGCAGTTCAGAAAGGCTTTTGTGCCTTATTGTATAAGTGTAGATGAGTCTTTTGAACCTAAAGCGATGTAAAGTTCAGAAATTGGACAAAATTAACATTATTGTTTTGGGATGAAAAAGCAATTTGGCTTGTTAATTACCTCTACACTTTTAAAACAATAAACGCAGAGTTTTATTGTGATCTTTTTGATCAACTTAATGTAAACATAAAATTGCGCTACATAACATTCTCCATCGGGGTAATGCATCTTCTAACAAACTAAAAAAATTCGTTTTTCACTTCAAAGCTTTTATCCATAAATTAGGAAATCATTGGAACAAGTGCGTTGAAGTTTATTGAAAAAACGTGTTTCAGTATAGAACGAATAAACTTATTGAACAATTCTAATGAATGTTAATTTTAACTGTACTATTTCTTTTGTTTTCGTTTTTGTGATGAATAGGTACATATGACACATGGACGCCTAGCACTAGCCTTAGAAGTTTTATGAAGACAAACAAATCGTTCAAACTAACAAACTCCTTGCTTTTAAACTTTGAGATATCTAACGGAAAATGCCTGCTCTCATCTGGATAAAAACCCAAAAATATTTGTAGAACACAAAGACAGATAATACACAGACAAACTACTCAAATGCTACCCATTTATTCAGAGCCCTTACTAATGTCATTGGATCCGGATTTTCTTTTTCATGTTATTACCAAGCTCAGTTCAAATTCAGCTCAGTGCTATATTATATGAGTTGTGATTAAAAATACAATTAATGATTATCTGTTACAAACGCTGCATATTTTTTAACTAGTTATGCTAGTGAGATCGAGGTGCAGTGCAAGTATGGACTTGAATAAAGCATTTAGTTTTGTCTCAAGTTAAAGAAAAAGAAAAAAATATATCTGTAGTAATACTTTCAAGACTGTTTATCATGTAAGGGTAGTTAAAATTAAAAAAAAATTCAAAATATCTACAAAACTATTTATTCTCAAAATGTTAAGGACTTTCCTTGTTAAAGTTGCATCACTTTGTACAAGAGCAGTTTAAGCTGATGCTAAATTTAGCGACATATATTCAATTCTTAAGATGAAAAAATATTCATTGAAATTCAATGAAAACAAATTGTGATAAAATATGATGAACTGATTAAAACAAACAAATACATCAGAAACAGAAGAGGACAAAATAAAAGCATCAAAAAGCCAAAAAAACTTTATTTGGAAAAGCCTTAAAATATTTCTTTCGTGATTTCAAGAAAGGAAGGATGAAAATATTAACAAATAATAACACAAGAACTTAATGCTGAATTGAAGAATTTCACTGTTTATTGAACTTTATCCAGAAATCTATTTTGGAGGGTGGATTGATCCTAATAAATTTCATGCATACCCATTGAAACAAAGTCGTGTCCATTTCCATAAAAATAAAGTTACATTACGGGAATTATAGTAAGAAAAAAATGAAAAAAACGATAATAAGTGAGAATTTTTGAAATTCATATTTCATAGTTGAATCCCGTCTGATTAATAAATGCAGATTAATTCTAAAATTTATAATGTTACCACCAAAAACATACACCCTGAATTATAACGGAAATCCGACTTCTAGTTAAATCTGTTCGTAGAGCATATTAAATATAATCTAGAAACCGTATTTGCTACTTCTTTTTAATACTACTTTAATGGGAAAGGAAATCCAATAACATTGGTGAAATTTAGCTCGGTTACATCTGTGAATGTTTCACTTTTCAGCTAAACTTTTCATTATTCATTTCTCTTTACTTCCAGTTCCAGTTTTTATTATAACAAGATATAACCATATACCTGAAATAGTTTTTTTGTTTTGATGACTTCATTATTCGTTATTAGGTTTATAATTTTATTTGTATTGTAAAAGATTTTACAATTTCGATTATAATATTAAACAGATCGACTAGAAGATGATAATACAATATTATGATTATGTATCAGACCAATAGCAATTTCATGTATCAAAAAGTGAATTAATTTATACGTTTATGGCTGATACGGTAAATACTAGATTCGTAAAACACTTGGAAATTAGTTGAAAATTACGCAACGCTATTGTGACCAAAACCATTTTGGGAAATTTTAGTAATCTTTTTCTGTGCGTAACAATATGAAAAAATTCAAACCATAACCAGAGGATGTGTCATATATTCAACAATCAAATCAGTATTATTCCAACACCATCGTTCAAAAGTGGAATAAAACGGGAATATTGAAATTTTGATAATGTATTTTAGATAGATAATAGATTTTTTTCCGTGATTGCTTATATAATATAGATACCTAATATACATATCTTATTAAAAAGTGCTTAATTTATGTACTTTCTGGGTATCAGTTCATTTTCTCCGAATTGATGGCTTTCTGTAAGATATTGACTAAAAAGCGTTCCGTGCGATGCCCTGTCAAAGTTTAATTATATACATATTTGGAACAATATAAACTAAGAGTCATCATTATGGTTTGAAAATTTTTTTGACATGAAACAAATCTTGAAATTCGCAACATTGATTTTGAGCCATATATAATACAAATCAAATAATAATATAAATCGAAGCGATGCCTTATCACATAACTTCTGTTACCAGTTATTACATAAATATTATGACGTCTTCGAACTATCAGATATTTTTAGCCCATATTTAGCTGTGTAGGTACTGAATTCGCAATTAGACGGATCTTCTTAGACAACAGGGTATCTATGGGATAGTAGGTAAACCCTATTCATAGACTGTGATTGATAATTTTGTTCTTCCTGATTATTTCCAGTTTTGTAGGGTGGGTTACTTGACGATAGATCGATATCTTGAGGAAGGTAGACTATAGATTCGTATCACGAAATTGGACTATTTAATGAAGAGAATCTGTAATCTATACAAGTGTTTCTATCTCAAGTTTCTAGTATAATAGATAATTTGGATGTGTATAAACTAGTAGTGGCAGGAAAACAAACTTCTATTTATTACGTCACAATCACTACCTTGTCTATTATTTTGACCCATTGATACACAGAATGTAATGTATTTTTTTTATTTATTTATACGATTTCTATTCGTAGAGTGAATTAATAGACAATGTCTCTTACGTTCCTAATTTATTTAAACACTAATCACTAAACAAAATTATAATAATTTACTTACTACATTCTTACTTAACTAACTTGAATAATTTATTTAAATTCTTGGATTACTTTCTATTTCGGTCATTTCGGTCTATTCACTTTGTCTATTTATTATAAACTGAGCTTCTAGAAAAATAAAAAAATTAAAACCATTAAATAAATTGACCTTTATAAAAAATAATTTGAAAAAACAATGTAAATAAACCGCTTGCTGTGAAAACTAATATACAAACAAAACTCAAACGGGTACTTCGCCTTCACCGGATTTTAGAATTCTAGTATATCCCAGTAGGACCAGCTCCAAGGCGCGAGATGAGTTTGTAACAGTATTTTATTAAAATGGAAATTTATAATGTTGAGTTCGTTCAATTTTTGGTAGCGACTTGAAGAGGTAAGCTAAGTAAATGACCAATGGAACTTTATTGTAAGAATTAATACGAATCATGATTTCCAGATAAAGCGTTCCCAACAGCAGTTTTAATAATGTCATAGCTGGCTAAGAAAATCATTCAGAAGTACGTGCATAATTGATAAGGTTCATATTTCATTTCACTAACGTTTGATAGTAATAGATGCTGTAGACGTTTGAAATACTCAAATTACAAAGCAGAAATTCTTCCACTAGGACTAGATATTAAACTTCAGATTTGAAGTGCAAGCGTTATGTATTAAATGCGTCATTAATCCATTTAGAACTAACTTTGCAGTTTCGTAATATTCAAATACAATTATTAGTTTCTCAGAAACATGAAGATTGAGTATGCAATAGAAAAACAAATTTCATTAATATCTTCTTAAGAAAATCGATAGACATGCTTGTCATTTGAATATTTCTAAAGACGTTTGAATAAATAATAACCAGAATACTCGATTTGTTCTCAAATTAAATTCAACTTGTTGTGTATTCCTTCAAATAGTTTCTTCTACTTCTTTATACAGTCGCCTAGTGTTTATTGGTTAACTCATGGTTCAATGAAATTTTTTTCATTTAAATATTTCTCAGTATTTCGATAAATAATTCCTGTTATTTTTTAATGTCAACCAAAACTAAACGACCCTTCGCAGATATCAGGTGAAAAGCGCCCTTTCGAGTTCTATGCCTTAAGCTTCCTTTGAGGTAGATTTCCATTCCTATTGTCAAATACCATCTGTTAAGATTTTTCTATCCAGTGCAGGTCCTCCATAACTTCTACTCAACTCAAATTTTTGTTACCGTTTATTGAAAATTTCATTCTAGTTTTTTCCATGCATCTCTATAAATCTCATTTTTAGTGATATAATTTTTTAAAAGTAAGGAAACAGTAAAAGAATGAGGAGAGTGAAATAATGTAAATGAATGTTGTAGATTCTCTAATGAAAATGAGAAATCATGAGGAGCATGAATAAGATAAATATTAACATTTGCTATCTGATAATATGAATAAGAATCCAATGCTTGTTGGGCTTGATTTCAAATTGGGATGGATCTGATATAGGATTATTTTTCTCTGCAAAGCGCTGGTTGGGATAATTCAAAAGTGGTTGTTTCGTGTTAGTCTCGCGGGTACGTTCGTAAAGTGCTCCACGTAGAACTGGTTTGCTTTAAATGAGCTATATTGAGCGAATAGATAGAGAAGTAAGTACAACTGCGACGACCATTTACCCGGTTTCAGAGACTCATTATATATTATCAGTCAAGATAAAATAGTTTACAGGTGAATGGGGATAATTATGTTGAAGTAAATCATGTGTAAGAGGAAGAAGAGTAATTTCAAGAGCATAACAGTATGTACAGGCCTAGTAAAAGTAAATAAATTGCTAATATATTATGCATGTATAGGACAGAATTTATCGGAAGAGATATTATCCAATAGCTTAAATGTTTGTTGGGCTATTACTCCGTCGCATAATGGGGCGAACCTATACATTTGGTGGACTTTTGACTAATATCTGAAATTTCGAATTTGCCCATATTTTTTTGATTAAGCTGTTCTCAGTTTCTATTATCATTGTCAATTGTCAGTTTTTCCTTTTAATTAAAAATTTCCAGATATCTTATTGAAACAACCGCCCATGAATAATGTTCTCTTTAAAAAAAATGACCACAGCTTTGTTGATGAACAAAAATTAATGAATCATCTTTATTACGATAATTTAACTTTATTATTATAATTCAAGTTTATGCAGCCTGAAAATTCATAAACTCCAGAAGTTTTATTTTAATGAAAAACATGATATATTTACTTTCCATTAATAATTTCCTGCGGGTTTGTGACAGTTTTTTTTTTAATTTTTTCCCTTTCAGCTCCCGCTTTTTTCCAAATCTTATCCCTATAAATTCAAGTCTCTTTGTTTTAAATATTTATGTTTATGTTTTTTATGCTTTATAACGTATTATTGTCTTTAATCCTCATAAATTGTAAAAACAAGAAAGTCAACAAAAAAAAAATAAAATTCAGTATCGGGATGGGATTCATAGCAATAAGAATAAAAATAGTGACGTTTTTAGTTTTTTCAAAAAAAAAGCATTTAGGTTTCTCAAAGTTTATGACTGAGCATAGGGATTCACGATCTTGCACTTGAAAATATTCTTAAGAAAAGGGAGTTCTTTGTGCGCGAATTTATTATAAATTGAATAGGACCTACCGTTCTTATATGAAAAAGGTCGATTTTAGTTTTGCCGAAAAAACTGGTAACCTTTTTGTATGGTTGCTCTTATCCAAAATGGTAACCTAAGTAAAAGTTTCTGGAAATTTGATGTTAAATCAATTCACGACGTCAAAAAATAGGATTCCAATTGAAAAAAAGTTTCTTCTCGGGCAACTCGTGCCCCAACCACGTAAGCCTCCTACTAAGATATACCAGTTCGTACCACACATAGCACGACCTGCAGTGGAATCATTTCTATATCAGTGCCACACTTGATAAATCCATTTCACTACATGAATAATGTCCTCATCCAAAGAACAAACGAACTTCTCTGCCAACAGCACGAGCTGGCGGAACGTCAAGTAGTAGGTAATCATCTATATAACTAAATCGTCTTGATTTTAGGTATCTTCTGATTAGTTTTTTCGTAATTTTTTAAGGACTGATAAAAATTTGACGTTTCGACGTGTTGCGGTCTTTATCAAAATATGACTTGAAAATTGGAATATTATATTATGTTTATATTAATCTTAATTTTTTCCTAGACGATGAATACATAAGTATTCGAAAGCTCGTAAAATATATTAAAGTTAGCCTACTTTGGTGTTTCGTTGCCACGTTCCCAATAAGAAACCACTCATTATATATATATATATATATATATATATATATGCATCTAAATGTTCTTGATTTTAGGTCTCTTCTGTTTTAAAATTAGTTTTTTTTCTGATAATTTTTAAAAGATAGATAAATTTTGACTTAAAGAAAGGTCGAAACGTCAAAATTTATCTTTCTTTTAATAATCATCAGGAAAAAAATTAATTTTAAAACAGAAGAGACCTAAAATCAAGAACATTTAGATGCATTAATATATCAAAAGGTCTAAGAAATTAAAGAAATTTATATATATTACGATTTTATTACGATATTACGATATATATATATATATATATATATATATATATATATATATATATATATATATATATATATATATATATATCGTAATAATACCTTTATTTAATTTTATTCATACTAAGGCTAGCTCTTAACTTAGACGATGGTATGAGAGACTTTTTTCCTTTGAGTTCTGGCTTTATGTTATTGACATATATAAACTATAGTTGCCAAATAATTTTGTATTATTCATTGGAAAAATAATTGAATGATTTTTGAGAAGTATTATTCGAATATCACTAATTTTGAATGAGTTATTTAGAGAATGAGAAAGTATCTGCAAACAACAGCACCCAAAGAATCTCACTAAAGAGGACGATTTACATCATGCTCTTCATTCAATATTCGTCGAGGCATTAGCCAGGAAAGTAGTTGTTCTCCCCTTTGGAGAAAAGAGGAATATATTTTGGAAGTATTGATTTTCGAAATTATCTCAGAAGTGACTAGTAGAAATATTTCGATATATTTTGCACACCTCATTTACCATTGAAATGTATATTTTCGGAGACTACGCTAGATTTCCCCCAGATCAATTGTTCGCAGTTGGAAGTGAGGATGGCACCACGTAGCGTTCGCTGGGAAACGTGATAACGTAGAAACTAGTCAGTAGTTACTCTCTCTTCTTGTAAGTGCGAGCCATTGGGAATGTTAATATCGACAAAAAGGTCAATTTATATCACGTTCCTCAGATGGCGCTGTAATTCAATATTCTTCGAGACTTTAGCCAGGAAAGTAGTTGTTTTCCCTACTAAAGATTTTGATATATATATATATATATATATATATATATATATATATATATATTTATCTAACTTCAATATATTTTCCAAGCTTTCGAATACTGTATGTATTTATCAATTTATTCAAATTGACTTTGATAGAAGTTTTTATTTTCTGCTGCAACATATTGTTTCACATCTGCCTTAATGGGATTCAGTTCACAATGATTTTATTTTGTTTTCTGTCCATTGCGTCAATATTGTTTGATATATACTTATTTTTATGCTCTTTGACAATTTATATAAGCTTTATCTTAACCATCGTTTCATCAAAACCGATATTTTTAGAAATAAGCCATTCTTGAATACCCCGCTTTCCTTATTTCCATTTTTTGATTTTTCTCAAGTTCCTCGTGTTATACGAAGCATTGTCTAATACGACAACACAATTCTCTTCAAGCTTCGGTAATTTCCAAAAACCAATTTTCGAAATAGAAACTGTTTATTTTCTCGTGATAGTCTACGCTTTTTTCAATTCAAATACCCATTAAACATCTGGAAGAAAACCATCTTCAACACCGATGTGACAAATTATTAATCTCTGTCCTTTTCCTAAAATTAAATTTTCGCTATAAACCACGCACTTATACAACCAAACATAAAATGTGCTCTCTTGAATTGTAATGAATATGGAAATTATATAAGTGTACCCAATAATAGATAATAGTAAGAAAATCTTTTTAGAAACCAGCTTTTATTTGAATGAAATTTTAGATGACTCACAATATGGCTTTGAAAATGGAAGAAGCTCAAATAAATTGATATTTGGAATTAGACAATTGAGTGAGAGATTATAAATGAATATTTATAAATTGATTTATGTTTTATGATTCAAGTTTTATAGTTTTTTATAGTTTTATAGTAGATGTCAATCAAAATGAACTTTTTAGATTTGATTACATACATACACACACATACAGGTAACACTAAATAGAAGCTTGTAAAATCGTTCTTTGAAATATTCCCTACTTGATGAGTTTGTTTGGAAGAGTCCACCCAAACCTTACCCTTAATATGTCCAGATTTTACCCATCTTTTAGCTAGGTAGTAAATTTTTCTATTTTCTTCACGAAATTTCTCAATTTGTCTAAGGTATTCTGCTTTTTCTAATAATAAACTGTTTATTGTATTGAAATCCCATTTCTTTTAATAAATTGTGAAATGTTGATATTTTAAAATCGTTATCCTCGTTAACTATTATTATTTTTTTGATGGATACTTTTTTGGGTCGGCCACTGAATGATTAGCTCTGTATTCATGATAGACCCTTGAAGAAGATTCTCCCGTTTTGGAAATGACGTCATAAAACATCTCATCATAATTTTATTGCATTCCATTTTCATAACTATTCACAATCATTTGTTTTCCGCTAGCTTTAAAATGAATCTTATTAACTCTTTTCTTAGGCGGAGTATAGCTAATGTCAACAAACTACAACAAAGTTTGGATTCTAATCTTATTCTATTCATGCGTTCAATAAACTGACACGTGCTTCCAAAAATACCATAGCATTTTAAATCATAATCCATGTTAGAATTTCTCACTGCATTTCGGAATAATTGAAAGCTTTCTTTTTTCAAAAGCTTCAGTAATTGCATCCGCTATAAAGAAGGTACCTCTTGTTTCGAAGTTTAAATAAACATGATTTTGCTTTTTGAATGGAATTCAAGCAAACAAGAACTAATTCAGATATTCTCTGCTGACTTGTCACATTAATAGCAGGAAAACAAGACATACTTGATGTAACAAAACATGCAACAGGGAGGAAAGTTGAGTTTTAACTGAATATTAGTAGAGACTAAATACGTTGCTAATGATAGCTGCTCAAGACAGGTGACAAGTTTAGAATCTCATAACTAGCAAAAACGGAAACTACCGTACTCGACCGAAACCTTATCTTGTCGCTTCGTAACGTTATTATTTCTCTAACGAAGTATCTAATCATTAAACAATAATTCAGTTGTTTACTTAACAGAAAGAGCTAACTTGACTTAAAAATGCATAATTTTCGCAATGTTTTTGTAGGTTAGAACACTGAACATTGAAGATAAATAAATTAGTTTTAGATCTTGACTATTTCGTTTAAATGTTGTCAACGTGCAGAAGTAGTTGAAAGCGGCAACTACATCCTTTTTTGGTTTTACTTATCGTGTTTTTTTCTCTAGAAATTGTTTTCGTGCAAAAAATTACGTCATAAAGAAATGAGAGGTCGAGGAGCATAATGGTTTTTTAAAAACTATCAGCTCTAGTTGATTTTGCACTTTTTAATGAAACCAACAGGAAAGCGGTACATCCTCTGAAAAGTGAAGAAGTCGATTAATCCTAGAAACATGCGGGTGAAGTCATCCTCTCAAAGAACTTCAATCACAAACCACCTATTTTATAGACGTTTAGATTATTAT
This sequence comes from Diorhabda carinulata, assembly GCF_026250575.1. Classification (NCBI taxonomy): domain Eukaryota; kingdom Metazoa; phylum Arthropoda; class Insecta; order Coleoptera; family Chrysomelidae; genus Diorhabda; species Diorhabda carinulata. The sequence continues at coordinate 47,173,014 of NC_079472.1, read as the reverse complement.
TATTATAATTGGAGAATTATCATATTTCTGCCAAAACCCGATGTGTCTACATTTCACTTGAATAAGGAGAAAAGTGCTCTTACAATAACTTTCAATATTTTTCTCCTAACAAGATTACAACTAATAAATTTCCAAATTTATTATTGTTTTCAGAATAGTTTTCTTCTTCTGTGATATTATATCTTGAAAATGTATTATTTTGAGAAATAATATAAACAAAAACATAGATTTTAGAAGTTTATTAGTTGTAATGTAGCAGTAGAAACCACCTCAAATAATTCGAATCACGCGCCATTAATAAAATTCAAATTTGCCAGTATTATCTTAAGGATGTCATATGAGTAGCTCAAGCTCAGACTCCCAGTAGTCGTCAATTTAGTTAGAACACATTACATTTTCGTGATCCATCTATATATAGGTAATCTGAGACTGGCAATACGAGGATGGTCCCAGAAGTACCTGGCCTGACCTAGAGATTGCGGTAGTTGCTTGAAAAATACAACTGTATTAGAAAGAACACATTCTCTACGACATATGTTTCAAGTTTGAAGAGACCACGTTGCTTAAAACTTGTTTGGCAGTGAATTTGTAAACATGGAAAAAATTGGAAATCGTTTTGTGATACAATACTTTTATTCGCCTTAGCCCATTCATTGTAAAAGCTGAACTAGATTCTATTAGTGATTGAAATCAGAATTGAAACTGGACCGTATGCTCTGCAAAGATCAGCATCGTAGTGGTCGACAAAATGATGTGACGACTCCATAAATGTTGAAGAAGATCCAAAAAGCGGTACTGGATGATTGTCGACTAAAAGTGCGCAAGTTAGCAGACGTAGTAGGCATGAAAATTTGGGGATGAGAAAGCTGTGCGCAAGATGAGTGCCGCGTTTGCGAACAATGGAACAAAAACATCGTCATGAAGGTATTTCCATCGAGTGTTTAGCAATGTTTCACAGAAATAAAGCCGAATTTTCACGCGTTTCATAATCATAAATAAAATATGAAAAAGTTTGTCAGTAAACGCCATTTATAAAACGTGATCAAACCGGTCTCTGTTGTTACTACGTTCTCGAAACGAGCGTAACGTGGGTTCAAGAAGGTGTCAAATTGTATTAGCCTATTAATAATCGTTATTATTATTTCTATAAGCAATTGTTATAACTAAAAGAAGTTGATTTTTAACGTAATTATATTAAAATATTATGTAAGAATTATATATAAGCTTAAATTTTAGCTCCTAATGCGTTTTGTATTTGTATGTTGTTGTGGATGTGACGTATGTATCTGCACTTTCAGTTAAATGAGAATAAATAGTAATAGTTGTAGAGATGGATACACACAGAGAAGATGTTCGTTCAAGAGTTGATATTCACCGATAACGAATTGAGGAACAAACTAATATATTATTGCAAAAATAGAGGAATTTATAAAGAACATGCGAGATGGGTAAGTGTACTAAAACATTTTTTCATCCCAAGACTGTAAAACTATTTGGGATAAAGCCCAATCCTCTTCTTAGTTGGACAGTTCATACATCAACTGAACTTTTTGAAATTTTTTTTCTAATAACAATTTGTTCACATACCATACAACAAAAAAATAATATATAATCAATTTCTTAGTTTCCAGTTTCTTAGTCTGGTATTTCAGATTTTAATTATGTAATGTAATTAAAAGTGTTACAAAATACTCCACGGAATTTTAAAAACAAAGAAAATCGTTTTCTTAAATGGAGGAGAAATTAAGAGCTCGATTTCGATTAACTAAAGGAACAGTTCAATATATAATTGCAGAAATAGGGGAAGGTATAAAGAACTTGAGAGTGGAATGAGTGTATGTTTTTAAAAAATTTCAATCTTCTTTATCTTTGCAGGACTAATGCAATTACTAATGAAGAATAGGTATTAATAACCTTCAAGATATATAGCTACAGGATCAGTGTAATGTAATGTGTAAAAATTTATTCAAAGTCTGGAAAGCCTCGAAAGGTATGTATTACATACATGTTGCTATAGGTCTAAGACTATAGAGTCTAGATAAGTTCACTGCAAGTCAAGTAATCAAGACAGTATTAACTTATATAACAAGACTTCGTCCTGAAATGATTAAAATCTCCGAGACGGAATAGCAGCTGCAAAAAGTTCAAGAAGAAATCTATAGTATAATCCTATATTTCCTAGGTGCATAGGTGTAGTAGATTGAAATATAGTCTCTTAATAATACGTAAATATAGCAGCAATTATCAAAGAAACTAACAATCATATTGATTCAGTACTAGATATACCTACCTAGATTTAATAGACACAATTTAGTTAAATATAATTCAATAACAAAATATTTTCAGGGCTTATTATAGTTATAATTTGTTCGACTTAATAAATGAAAAAGTTATTCTTGTGTTATATATTTATTTTTTAATTCTCCCCACCAAGATTAATACAATATATTAAATATAAATCATTTATTCACTATAGAAGTATTTGATAAAAATTGTACGATTTTTAATTTAATTCATAATTGAAATGGTTATTTTATGTTTCTCTTCTTTATGTTTTGATTCTTGTTCATGTTTCTTTGTGTCTGAACCCCAGATCATCTTTTTCTTGCTGATGTTTCAGATTTTGTCGTGATTCTTTCAAGATACATTGCTCTCGAACCCTCATAAAATCCTGTTTTGATTTTCCCCAGATCGTCAATTTGGTTCTCAATGTATCATCTGAAAAATACAATAGTTAAGATTGATTTTTTTCAATAGAATATTTGTAATAAATTCAATAATCTCATCCATATTCTGGAATTAGCTCTTCTTTCTTGATAAAATCCATTCTTGTCAATACAATTAATGGGCCAAAGGATTAGAATGTATGAAATGCTCATAATATAGATATAGGTTACACATACTAGCCGATTACTAGGTTATATCCTTTATGTCAAAATTTTCATCTCTACCATCTCTAGTTAACATCTCCTCGTTTTGGCTATTTCAAACATTTAGAATTTGGAAACCAAGCCGATGTATATAAATTGGGCTTGGTTTCCAGATCTGTATGTGAGACCGTGGTTTAAACCGATGATTGAGATTTAAACTTCACTTGTAAAAGTTGGCCTTTATAGCGAAATGTATTTTTTATTTTATCAAAAAGTATCCACATAAGTAGTTAGTGTTATTTTCTGTTTTATATGCTTATTCTCCATATGCTGATATAATTAAATTAAACTTTTAGGATTTGTTTTCTTTTCTCCTTTTTATAAGCTCTCCTTTTTCTGTGTTTGTTTTGTTTATCCTCATATTTATCTTTTAGAAATGTTATTGCATAATAAATCAAAAATAATGTTGAGCTTTATTAAAGCGATATATTTCCGTTGATCAATAAAATATCCGTATAGAGTAATACGTAAGTATGATTATATTTGCAACGTCTGGTAGCAGAAGGATTATAATTATATCTCTTTCATCTTGAATATTCATTAAATTTCTGATAGAACTTTAAATACTTTCCTAGTGGTCTCTGTATCTCTCAATAGCTTTATGCTCAAAGCAAAACCAGAAACACAAAGACAAAACTCTACCAATTTCAACCGTTCTAACTTGTTAATAAAGGAAATAATGATTACTTATTATTTTTCCTTCAAAATTGGGAATTTCGCAGGCCGGAAGCTCTATCCATACACAGAGGGAAAGTGGAAGAGAGATAGTAATTCTCTTTATAATCACACATTTCCACATAATCTTCAGATTTCATTCCGACTGGCTATGTTTGTGATTTTGCGTTTCGGATTAAATTTGAGATTAAATTATCGGATTAGTCGAACGGTTCGCGAGTTATTTGACCGCCGGTTGGCTGCAGTATGTTGACTGAGAATATTAAATTTTATTGTTAATTTGTGTTCTACCCGCCATTTTGTAAGTACTGCTCATAATTCAACATTCCGCTATAATCTTGCTCTGTTAAGTTTAATCAGATTAATACACTTTTATTGTTATAATAAATTTGGCACTGTATACCGTTATTTCATATACAGAAATATTATGACTACGAAACAGATATAAACAGTGAAAGCGGGAACATTTGAATGATACGGATCTCATTGGGTTTATCAATGGAATGAATTCACTGTCAATCCGTCTTCAGGGAGTATAACTAAGATACTATGAAGATGAGCATTCCCTTCTGCCATTTTGTATCCTTCGGATAGCAAAAAAGGAGCAATAGTCGGTATAACAGCAAATAGTAAACATTTAAGTTGGAAATTTTTCACAATTCACAATAGTTTGTAAGAGGATGTATTGATATCTAGTTAGCGTAGACCAGTTCAATGCATAAACAAAATATTGCGTTACCATAGCATCGAACAATAACTTATTAGAAGTGTCAGTGTAAAGTTTGGCGTCAAAAAAGTAAACCAGAGTTACGCAATAAATTAAAAGAAAAACAGATTTCCACCGAAATTGTGAAAATCGAGAAATTGGAGTATCGAGCCATCATCAAGTACCTGTATTTAAAAGGGTTAAGAAGTAAGCAAATTTACGAAGTTATGCTTAATATCCTTGGTTAGTTTTTCATTGAAGATGATGACCGTCAAATTGAGCTAAAACGGATAGCTGAAGCACTGAATATTTCATCATATAGTTCACGTCATTTTGGATATAAGAATAATTGCTGCAAAATGGATCCCCAAATGTTTGAATGTTGACCAAAAGCGTACAACGGTATGGATGGGACTTGGTACATTTTTACGATTCAGAAATAAAGCAACAATCGATGGAAAGGTGACACTCTGGTTCTCCAAGACCTAAGAAGTTTCGTGTCCAAAAATCTGTTGGAAAAGTTCTTGCTTCAGTTTATGCGATTGCCATGGAGTAATCATGATCTATTTTTTGGATAACGATAACTGAAGATTAGTATTCGGCATTACTAACCACTCTACAGGGAAAAATTGGAGAGAAAAGTCGCGGAAAGCTATCCAAATGCTTTTTGTTTTTGCAGGACAACGCCCCTGCACACAAATCTCATGCTGCCATGCAAAAAATTCGTGATTTAGGGTTTGATTTACTAGAACACCCCCCTTATTCACCAGATCTGGAACCGTCCGACTATCATCTCTTTCCTTAACTGAAAAAAAGTATAAAATGTCGTAAATTTTTCTCCAACGAGGAGGTAATAAGAACTGTGGAGGTCTGGTTTGTAGAGCAAGAAGAAACATTTTTTTTAAAGGTCTAGAGACGTTTCCGGTTCCCTGTAACAAATTTATCCAATTAATAGGAGAATATGTTGAGTAATAAAATATTTTGACATAGAAATTTTGTTTGGTTCTATAGTAGACTAAGAATTTTTCAATACATCCTCGTATAACAGCAAATAGTAAACATCTAAGCTGGAATTTTTGAAACCGTTGGTTATATTCATACTGAACACACTGTTTACACTACCACTTCACAATACAATGCCTGACGCGCATACGCAGTCTCTGGAGACGATAACTTGGTTATTGAAACGCGCGTCGGATAGTGTAACTGATTGTTGATGTAGTGGTAGTATAATTAGTGTGTTCAGAATTTAAATAGTAAACATGTTTGTTGATGTTGACTTCGTTTTATTTATCATGAAAGATTCTATTTAATCTGATAAGGAAAATATATTCCAGTCATCTTTGATACTTAAAGTTTGTGTATCTTTCGGCCAATTTGAACTGTGATATTTCATCGAGTATTTAAGTCAAAAACATAGGTTACATAACCTTTTTGTTTCAAAGTCGACAAAAACAGTTCTTTTATAATATTTCAATGTATTACTAAGAAATAACAGGTTTTCAACTGTTTCATTATATTTTTAACAGATGACGATGAGTGAAAAGTGAAGTAAAAAAGATAAAAAAAATATCCTCTGCAGAAAATAATAATTAAGGGTGTTTGAGAAGTATTATAGTAAAAAAAGAATAAAAATTGAAATTTAGAAGAAAGGATCATCAGCTGCGAAAATTGAAAATATAAAGTGTTCCTGAAAAAAACAGAAATATTTCAACGGAAAAGGATCATCTGATATGTAAAACACGAAACAAAAAAACGTCTAAACCTATCGAGCAAGAAAACATCACAAATTTTTAAAATTCTGAAAAATAATATGCAAGCTATAAATTATCCAAATTCCAAATTGTTCTTATTCAGTCTGAAAACATATGTGAAAATCAAATTATATATTATATTTATTGCCTGTAATTCTCTACAAATAGGATATAATTTCTTTCCTTATTTCACAAATATAACTTTTTTTATTCCTATGCAAATAGATTTTCTTCTTTCCGATTAAAATATCTATTTTTGTATATATTATACAGCTTTAGAGAATAAAATTACTTTTCGCACCTCATATTCGCTGATTCATAAACTTTGTGGGATGTTTATGAGGCACAACCGAGTTAAAAGATAGTCGAGATCTCTAAACACTCGGTAAAAAGATATGTTTTAATCAAGTGTTTGGAATAAATAGTACTAGAAAGTTGTCTAGCTTTATAAACACTTGAAATCACCAGTTTCTAATGCCTTTACTGGTCATTGTTTTTGGAAAACTTCAGCTATTCTTCTTGTTAATACGGGGGGCCATATATATGTTTTTAAGTGATTTGGAAAGAGGAAGTTTATGTATGTTTTATGGCAAAAAATGCATGTAGTAGAGTTTAGCGAAGCTGTAGTACCTGCGCAGTCCAATATCGCAGTGGTCTACCAATTCCTTAAAGCGGTAATGGATAATCGTGCGCGAGCTAGCAAACATGATAGGCATTTCCAAAAGTGCGGTACATCGCATGTTGACTGAAAAGTTGCACATGAGAAAGATGTGCGCAATGGGGGTGCCGCGTTTATTCACAATAGAATAAAAACAGCGTCATGAAGATGTTTCCATTGAGCTTTTGGCAATGTTTCACAGAAATAAAACCAAATTTTCAAACCGTTTCATAACCATGGATAAAACTTGAGTCTATTACTGCACACCTGAAACAAAAGAACAATCAAAGCAATGGACTTAGAAGGGAGAGTCGTCTCCAAAGATGGCAAACACCATTGATGTCGGTTTTTTGGGATGCGCGTGCGATAATTTTCAATAACTTTATTGAAAAACTATCAGCGGCGAGTATTGTACGAACTTACTGCTAAGTTTGAGCGCAGAAATCAAGCGAAAATGGTCGCATTTGGCTTAGAAGTTCCATAAAGTCATACATTCGTTATTATAATGACCAAAATGAATGAATAAAAGTTTGAATTGCTACTTCTGGCATCCTATTCGCCAGATTTAACCCCCTCGGATTATTTTCTTTTCCCAGACATAAAAAATGGCTCGGTGGTCAAAGATTTTCCAACAATGAAGAGGTAATGTCAGCAGTTGATACCTATTTGGATGAGTTTAACGATTCTTATTATAATTAGGGGATCGAACTTATTGAACATCGCTGGGAAAAGTGTGTGGAGCTAAAAGAAGATTACGTTGAGAACTGAATATATTTTTTCCAAAGTTTTCGTGTTTTCTATGTTGAGCCAGGTACTGGGATAATTGTCGTAATCCATTCTTCCTTCATCTTCTGTAATGTCAACTACTCATATTTGCGCTGAAACTTCTAGTAAGTATCTTGTTCCACAACTTCTCCTGACCACAGTATAAGTCGGCCTCTATTTCTGCTGCGAATTTTTCCCAGTATTTCTTCCACATTTGTTGTATGTGATTGTTTATTCGATTTTTGACAGTTTATATTATTTTAACTCAAGTCACCAAATAATTAAACTATCAAGTTTTTTCTGTGTTTGAGAATATTTGAAGGGTAAACACGTTCATGGCTGAACAGTAAACTTCTCATATCTATTTTATTGGTTTTTCAATATGTGTAATTATGTTCTTTTAATATCGAGCATATCCGTATTATACGTCAGCGTGAAAATCTACACTAAGCTTTAGAAACGACCCTTCCTTTTCAAGTGGCGAAGTCTCAGACCCATTACTGCATTCAAGTGGATAATTCAAGATTAAAGAAGGTATGAAATTCTTTGATAATAATATAGGATATTAATTAAATAGATTTTCCGTGACATCCATAAAAACTTTGAATTAAGCTTAAGTAACTGGAAACTTAACTAATATCTTTCTAATTAGATCATTCGTTAAATGTGAAGGTTGAGCGAATTATTTATTATTTTATCAGATTAAAAATTTGAAATTTAATTTACAAACAAATATCAACAATTTAATGGAATTGATATTATGCAATTACATGTAGTGTTTTGTATTAGTATGAGCTTAAATACGAGGTGTGTTTTTGAAGTCAATACTGTGAATTACGCCGCCGCGTTACTGCAATTTAGTGTATGGGCGACGACTAGCTACATATTTTTGAAAAGTACAGACCAAACAGAACCTTCCAACTGAATCTACATTATGTTTACATGATTTTAAAATTCCGTCACCTACTGAGAACCATGCAGACAGAGGAGTGCGTGCTAAAATATGCAATAAACTGAGTACAGAAGGCTTCAAAGCAGCTAACATGCATCGTCAAATCAATGAAAACATTAAGTGCTCTAAGATGGTGCGTAAATAAGTAACGGCCTTTAAGGATAGCTGCGCAAATATTCATAATAAGGAACGTAGGTGTTACCGATGACTGATTCAAAAAGTGGACTATAAAATAGAGACGATTCATAATTTTATTCTCATTTGAAGAATTTCTTGTTGTCTCAAGAAGTATTTTTATGACATTGTGACCAAACGTTCAAATTATAGGGAATTGTGTTCTCGCTGGATGCCAAAAATGTTGCTGTGGTACACAAGACCAAACGCTTGGTCGTACATTTACATTTATAGAGCAATTCGGTTACGAGGGACATTTTTTCAGCCATATTGTAACTGCCTATGTACCACGGGATAGAAGCAACAACCAATGGCTACATTCAATTTGAAACAAAAGGCGCGGCATGCTTAGTGCGATACTCTTTTCGTTCCTCGATAACTTCCGGACAAAGGAGACGAATTAAATTCAAAAACTCAACAGTTCTTTTTGTTGAAAACAATCGTACCATTTCTCATACAAATTGAGTTTAGTTCTGAGCGACTACCATTCATTTTTGCATTTAAGGCGCATGACATAGTAATGATGACGTAGTTAAAACGACCAGAATGCAATACTTATCTAATCAGGCGGCAACATGATTTGACGATGAAATATAAAGTTTATCCCATAATGAAATAAGTACCTTGATATTGATAGAAACATACTTTTGTTTGATTTTTGCAAGAAAAAGAAATTGTTTATGCAGAAAAGGAAAAAGAATTGAGACCTTTTTTATATGATTTATTTTCTCACGCATAAAAGTTTAGATTTTAAATGGAACATTTCTGAGGTATGCTCTATTCACGGTGGTAAAAAACTTGTTTCCACTCTATCTGAAAGAAACCTTTTCTCACATCAAAAAACACTACTATTTCTTTGCAGTGATTAAATACATGTAAATAGTATAACTGTTGATTTTCGGTTAATGGAGGCATCTAGGAGAAACCTATATAACTACATTTGAAGTCTTATATCTCATTGGATATATCACTAATGCTTCAGAGATGTTTTTGATATCATTCGGAAACTTTTAAAGGGCCAGGATATTTTTTTAAATATAAACTTTATTCGAAATATGAACTCAAAATTGTCATTTTTCTTATATATATTATTATATATTTGATATTTAAAAAAAAGTAAACAGAAACCAAATAAATTTTTTTGTTTTCAAGTCAAATTCAAATTAAGCAGGTATTTCAAATAAACCTCTGAAAACAAAACTGAAAATTTTTATTTTATTCTACAATCTAAAATAGCTAAAATGTCCTATTAATGGCACTGTTCATTATTTTGTACAATTTGGCTTACCCTGTACAAATGGTAATGTTTATGTATTGATAACATATTTTTTTGAAATCTTAAGGGTAATACAATTCATATATAATTCAAAGTGGACTAACTTATATATTTTAGGAGCTTTCAAACACTTTTGTATTCATCGTCTGGGAAATTATTAATTAAGATTTTCGGTGGTTTTGAATTGCATTAATTCTTGTAAAAATTGTAAATTCATAGGTTTCAAAATTCAATATTCAAATTGACGTTGATAGAAATATTGATTAATTGAAAAATTAATCAATTAATTAATGATTTCCCAGACGACGAATATATAAGTATTCGAAAGCCTGAAAAATATATCAAAGTTAGTCCACTATGGTGTTTCATTGTCACGCTCCCAACAAGATACCGCTCTATTCTTTAAGTCTTTATGAAAATATGATATTGACGCTGACAATTTGCTTATTTATATTGATCTATAGATCACCTTCATCATGAATATCAAAATAATATCATTAATATCATCGTTAATAGTAGATCAATTCTTGGACGCTTATCTGTATCTCAATTTTTTTTCTCAGAATATGCTTAATCTATTTTTCAAGTACAGATACATCAATTATTTCAAATATTCTATGAATTCTTATCTTTTCACAATGTAACAATAAAATAGGGCTCAATTCGCAGTGACAATAAGATAATCTCACACACTACTCTACTTAATCCGCTGCAAATGTTTCACGTTTGTGAACATTGAACAGTATTCACTAGTTATTATTCTTTATTTCCGATGTTATAGTAAGATAGTCTATCACTTTTCAATCAACTTATTCATCTTCTACGAATTTACCGTTTATTAAAATGCGCAATCGCATCCTTACCAAATAACTACTTTTCCGAGACAAGTTTTTCAACCTATTTGACAAGTATTCTATTGATATTTCCACCTATAGGAATAATAGTTGCTGAAAAGGTCCAAGAAATTGATATCAAATTCTTCAACTTACTTGAAGTTGCACAACCATTATCTGCACTTTACTAATCAAATTTGAATTTCCTTTTTGCTTGAAATGTATCCGCTATCAGAGATAGTAGGCGAAATTACTGTAAAGCTACCATAGAACCTTGAACGTTGGAGTCACCGGGAGAAAAATGGAATTACGGACGGGCCGGCCATACCTGGACACACTCAACCGGTGACAGGGGCCGTTCAATCACGGATTAAGAAAAACCTGAAGATGTTAGGAAGGGAAGAATCATGCCTCTACTCAAATAGTTGGAGATAGTTCAAACTCTTCAGACTAGTTAGAGGAAATATGGCAGCTAGAAATAGAGCAGGCATAGACTCTGGTATGTCTAATCAAAGCCGATTGTGTGAAGAAAATGAAAATCCTCCAGTATATATTGTTTTTAACTGTCAAGTTCTTTGGAAGAGCATTCAATGGAAGAGTGATCCGTTTTTTCGATCGAGGAAGTCTCCAAGGGGACTGCAAAGGGATTACCTAGAGAATAAGGACCAACGACGTCTTTCCATTCTTAGTATTAGTGATAATTAGTCTCTTCTTTGTACTTTCTTCAGACACAGTGAACTTCAGTGAAAATTATAAGGAAAAAACTGACAATGGATTATCATATTTACCTATAGATAATATCAACTACCAACTATTACAGAAAACATGTTTTATGAGGAAGAGATAAGACGAGACCTCTGGACATAATTTAAACTTGGTTTAGTTGATATCATGTCATATTTTTCATTTCCACAGAAATTTTGGAAATATCGAATTTTTTGTTAAGTTTTATGAGACTTGGATTTCAGATTTTATGGTAGAAGTTTGTAGTAGGACATACATAGAGACTTTCATTGAATCCGTTTCTACCTTTGTCAGTTTAAAGGTAATAGTCGTTTCTTCGTTGGAAGAAGATCTGGTGTTAACACATGTTATTCTCGAAGTGGTAGATATGTAAATGGAAATTCTAGTTACTATATCTTGCCATTGATTTATTTTTTGCCTTCCGGCCCTGCTATTTCTATAGAATTTGAAGCTGTTACACAAACAAGTATTGAAATATTTTATCGTTTTATATATAATCTTTAGATTCGTCAAATATTTAAAAAGTTATTTTTTTAGTTCTATACTTCAAATAAATTCTAGTACGATTTCAAATATAATACCCTTAATGTGGGGATAGACAAAGAGTGATGTTTTATTTCCTAGTGGCGTAGACAATAGTGAAGCAACTTTAGATTTAATTTCAAGATTGAAACTGAAATCTAGCGTAAAATTATTTGAAAATCCTCCCATTTACTGGCAACTGGATCGTCGACACATCACCGAACAGCCAAGATGTGATTAAAAAACTTTGTAGGTTTCCACCATAAATCAACGAGAGGAAATTTTAAAAGTTCAAGAATAGCAAAGCATTTTACAGGGACGTTTCAATTATAACTTAAAGATGATAAATTGGTCACAATCAAATGTAAACTGTAATAAAAATGGTGCAACTTTTATAATATGATGGATGGAATGGAGGTTGTTAAAAAGTCCGGTAGCACACAACATGTCACAATTCTACAAAACTCATTAACTTTATTTTTATAGCAATTTATATTTATTAAAAGTTTTAATAGACTCCAAATGGTTACGTCTCAATGATTAAGTAGCTCAAACATCAGTGTCGGAAGTATAATTGAAACTTTCAGTTTATGAAAAAGAAGCTTCTGTTAAAACGATTATCATTTTATTCCTTTGGGAATTAAAAACGAACCTCTTTTCAGCAATTTGTCTAATAAACGCTGCTTTTAGAACTGTGATTCACTTTATCGTAGTTTGCGTAGTTGTATAAAATTACAGTTTCTTGATTAAAACAAAATGAGTTAAATCACAAAAGATGGAGTAACACAAAAATGAATAGCATATTGTGATAAAATGGACCTACACAAATGCAAAAGTACGAAAAAAATAATTGTTTTTTAGATTTTTATTAAAAAAATTATTTCACGTTTTTTGAAGCGTATATATTGACAATATTTATAGTTTACATCTAATAAACATAAACATCTCACATCTATTAAAAACAAAAACATTTAAAAAAAATCACACTAAATATCAATTAGCCCTACTTTTTCCTTTGATGAGGGGTTGCACTTTCTTCTGCACTTTAAAATTTTAAAAACCAACAGTAATCAACCAACATGGCCGAATCCCATCGTCCTTGATACCGAATTTCCATTGTTCGAATATCTTGGTGGAATCTTTCACCCCACTCTTCACTGACAGCTCCCAACAAATTTTCGGGAAAAAATGTCGAGCATCAAGGGATTTTTTGGCGTCTAGAAGTTCATCAACTAACTATTAGTAGTTTGGATCCATATTGTTGCCCAACAATCCCTCATTACACTAATAAATGCCTTCCATACTCTGTCTGGTGAGTTTTTTTGCAAATTTGTCATTGTCCATCAATTTTCTTATTTGTGGCCCAATAAAAATGACTTCTTAATCTGGTATTACTCAATTGGGGAAAGACTTCTCTAAGGTATTTGAATCCATCACCCTTTTATCGATAGCATTTAAGTTTTCCATTAATCCAAATTCAATGTGAAGGGAGGGAAGAAAAACATTTTTGGGATCCACAAGGGGTAAAAACTTAACATTTTGAGATCCCGGTTGAAACTCACTTCTTGCTTGCCGATTTTTTCACAGAGTGTTGATCTACTGCCCGACAGTCCCATAGACGAAGAAAACGGCAAAGTTTCGTAAGCCCTCTATGAAGTTTCATTAAAATTCCAATTACCTTCAGGTCCCTACATATCGGTCACTTATACTTGTTAATTTTGTCTAAAGGTAAGCGAATATTTTCATAAGTTTCTTTCATCTTCACAGAATGAGCAACTGGTTTAGACGGCTTCAAATTTCCATTGTGTAATAACACTGCTTTTAAACTGTATTTAGACGAGTCAATAAATAGGCGCCATCCACTCGGATTATGCTCAATATCAAGTTCCTTCACTGGACCATCAATATCCGTACACGCACACAGCGAATCTTCCATAGAATACAGAAAATGTAACATTTCTTTTTCTAGAGATCGTAATTTCTGTCTCTTTGGCTAACAACTTCCATTCCCCAAGACTGGTAAATCTTCGTTATGGGTCACAGGTCGTATAGCAGAAAGCAAATTTGGATATTCGATCTTGTACTCTCCTTTCTTAGAATAACCGTCAGTTTTGATTAGACAAAAATAGCAGTTGTCAAAATGGTTAGTAGGTTCCCGCCATACCATTGGAATTGCAAATGACATGCTTTTTTCTTCCCATTCATCCACTGCACCAATTCCACGCTACAACTAGCACAGCACGCGTGGGGATCCACTATTTGTCTTAGTCCCAAATTGAAGTACCAAAATATTTCAAAATAGGCTTTTTTCACATTTTCGGAAAATGGCCTAGCTTGCGATTTCACCATAAATTCTCCACATATACAGCGAAATTTGTCAGGAGAAGTTTTACAACTGCGGCGCGTTTGACTGGACATTTTCGTTTTTATTATGATTTTTTCAACTATGAACAGATAACCACTTATTGTGAAACTCAACAGAATACTATTTTTTTCTTGTTATTTTTATATTTATTATTCTGAATGATACAGTTGGGGTATTTTTTCAGCTATAGAATTTACCAATATTAACCACCTCTTTATAAAATCACCTACCTGCTAATATAAACAGGGTAATTACGCTATTGAAAAGTGGTACGTGTTAGGGCTTAATAAATATTTTTCTATTATTAGACGGGTGTTTCCGTTTTACAAATTAAGGTCTGTGTCACAAAAATCTCGTCGGCCAGTGTAATTATTTAGTACAATGATAGATAATAAAATAATTATAATTACAAATGCTTGCAAGAATATACAGCGTAAAGATCTTAAAAGGTATCGTTTGGTCAGGTTGGCGGCTATTGAAGCGAACCAAATGTTTAGATTTGTAAGAGATCAAATATTTCCTGCAACAGAAATTTATGTTATTTTAATGACATTTCATTTCAGCAGGATTGTGTATCACTTAAGTGCTGCTCATTCAAATTTTATCAACAGACTTATTATACTGTCAGTAGAAAAAGGAAGAGAATTTGGTATTTCTGTATTTCATTTTCAACGAGTTTCGTGGATCTTAGCAACACCGCGTTTCCTAGTACTGATAAATGAGTATCAATTATGTTAGCTATTATAACCCTATTTGTTGAATTTGAATACTTTAATTTTATCCCTTCAACCGCTTTCTACACTCCATTAAATCTGCTCGTTTTTTCCGAATGGAGTGATATCATAAACCCTTTTTAAATCTCAAGGCAGTCAAGAAACAAGCTTTTAATTGATAAATATTGTTTTTAAAATCTGTTCTCTTTTATTAAAATTTGATTATATGAATGAGTATTTTTCCCATCGTATATTGTGATATTAAGCAGTCTAGATGTATATACGAGGGATATCCACAAAGTAAGTGCCGTTTGGTTATATAAAAAACGTGTACAGATACAGAAAAAATATTTATAGCACCAAAATCTACAACTAATATTCTACATAGCTTTCGAAATTTTGTAGCTACTTGTCACAGCGTCGCTCAAGTATTTATGCCTTCTCCATAGGTTACCTTTGTTTTCAACCATGTGGTAACATGCTCTTCCACCTCGTCATCATCGTTGACAGTGTTGACCACCGAGGAAATATTTTAAGTATAAGAAAAATCAAAGTCACCAGGAGCAATGTTCGGGTTGTACGTAGGATGATCAAACATGTCCATACCAAATTTCTGTAGAAATTTTTTTGTCACGTTCGCAGTGTAATGTTGGGTAATATCATGGAAAAAGAAGATTTTTGTCAGTTATCCTAGGTGCTTGTTCTATATTGCAGGTACAATTTCTTAATGGCCCCACAATTAATATGTGCAATGATTCTTTGGTCTCGTGGTAAGAAATCAATTATCAAAATGCTATTTCCATTCCATTGATTGCCGTTAAGTTTCTGGGAGGTCTTAAGTTGCCAAAGTTTCATCCCCTGTGACTATCCGAAAGAGAAAATCATCTCTGTTTTCATTGTATCATATCAAAGACCTAGGTTAATTGCCCTTACGTTGTTTTTGAAATTTCAGTTTTTCAATGAAAATTTCATGAATTAGTGATCGTAAGATTTGCGGCAAATCTATAACAAGAGCACTAATCATAAACTTACGATTAAGCTTAATATTATCTTCAATTGCGTGAACCAGTTCATCAGTATCCAAAGAATGAGTGACATTGAACTATCTGAAACATGTTCTTATCATTGAATCACTCGCAGCTTTTTGTTATCACAGATTTTATGAAATGTTTCACTTGTTTCAACTCTCTGAATTTTGGAAACGAATCACAAATCTGCTACGGTGTTTTCAATAAAGGCTGACATTCCCAAAAAACACTACAAAGAACATGTCAACAGTAACGATCTGAATATGGCGTAGATTTCCTGATAGAAATAGAAACGTGGATATACCTCGTATAAATTTATCTGTTATAAAAGTTATCAAGCCATGGGCTCAGTCCAGACACCGAACGGAATTTGGTTGTATTTCATGTTATCACAATGCGTTATTTTAAAAACAGAAGTTCATTCTTCTCAAATAAACTTTAAAGAAAAGTTTCTATAAAAAAATCTCTATTTTCAATATTGTTGTCGTTAGCATAGCTTATATATTATGTTTAAGCAGTAAAGTCAAAAATATGGAATTTTCTCTGTTAGTGGGTTCAGAATATACATTAAACGATATTTATTGCATTATTTAAAATTCAGATTAAACGTTCTATACACACTGGCGAGTTTCTCAAACTCGCCGTTCTGTTAATTCATAAATACATTCACGTACTAAATTTATTTTGTATATCAATTCCAGAATCGGGATAACGGCCGAATATTTTACAATTAATCATCCTTTAATGAAATGTAGGGACGTTGAGAGTAGTTCATGCGGCAAAACTAAACGCTTAGAGGCCAAAACTTTCAGTAGTTCTAACTTGCTAGCCGTAATTTTGGAATTTACAAAGGCGTAAAATAATTGAATGCCAGATAGTATCACTTAAATTATAATAAATACGGCATAGTTGAACTTGTTCACATACCGTGAAAATAAGAGACAACTGAGATGCGGATAGATCAAATCTGTATTAATATATTTCTTTGCAATTACTCGAATAGTGCTGTAATCAGAAAACAAAACTGCTTATACCTAGCGAAATTAATAGAAGGTATCCATTTATTATCTATCAAAATCTAATCTTAATCAAGATTTCCAATATAAAACTCCCGCGGAGCAGGTATATGAATGTAATAATGATTCAATACGAATAAAATAACTAGTGATACCAATGAAAAAGGAAAGAACGAAGTTACTGGAAATCACCATTGAATAGTCGATATAATTTATTTATTTAGAAAGTTTTTAAACGGTGGAGTGATTTTATACTTTCGGTGTATATTTCTTACGGAATTTATTCATACACTAACACTAAATAAATTAAACTATTCACTATTCTTCAATCGATCCACTTACACTTATACTAATTTTCAGCACACTAATTTGTTAAAATACACCGTTTGGTTTACTTTTTACTATTCTGGTTTATTTACTATGACATCAAAATATTTATTGACTCTAGCTGCCAAAGATAATTCGGAAATCGTAAACAAAGAAATTATTAGAAATTATATAAAAACAATCACAACATTATGTGAATAGTTTATAAAAATAATAAACCGAATTGCCACTATATAGGAAAAAACTAATGTCTCTGGAAAGCTCCTGGCTTATCCGCCACACTTTGGCTTCCATTAGTAGAATGGAAAAGTTGAGATGAAATTTCTGGAACCGTTAGTAATATTCATATCAAATACACTGTTTACATTACCACTACACTATCATTCACAATTACATAGTTTGACGCGCGCTTCGATAACCAAGTTATCACCTTCAGAAACTGAAGGTCGTAAATTTTCTTCCAACGAGCAGGTAATAAAAGCTGTGGAGGTCTGGTTTGCAGAGCAAGAAGAAACATTTTTTTTAAATGTCTAGAGACGTTGCAGGTTCGCTGTAATAAATATGTATATCCAATTAAGAGAAGAATATGTTGAGTAATAAAATATTTTAATATTGAAATTTTAGTTGGTTAAAAAACTTCATGAAACGACTGGAAAACATTTTTTTCCGTGCAATCGAGCAATGATTCACAGCAACTTTTTCAAGTTTAACTCGAGAATGAAATGATGGATACATATAATTTCAAATCTATATCCCGTATAAAATATATTGACACAATTGTAGGAGAAAAATTGAGTTAGCTCTTTAAGGAAGACTTTCCAGTATTTACTCAGCCCATCATAATTTCTTTCAAGATTGTAAGCAGAGCAAATCTTCAACCCGAATTGTATTATTTGTAGTCAGATGCAAGTAATGAGTTAAACTGAATTAAACTTTTGCTAGCAGAAGAGCGACACTTTTACCAGCAAATGGTGGGTCACACTGAAAAATATCTCTACAAAAACACCTTCTCTAAGTTGTCAAATATACTTACTGTATTGATTTATTTGACAACAACAAATATCTATGTATAAGTATAATATTTCCTAGTTTTGTGTTTGGACCCAAAATCGGGTCGCTAGCAGTATTGGACGCGGGGTCTGTTGATAAAAACGTTGTTTTAGTAAATTAGCGGTCATGACAAAACGAATATTAACATATCAACAGTCCACAAAACAAAACTCAAAAAATTAGAGATACATCTTTGGAAAGTCCTTTCGACACGTCGTATATAAGCCGCTCGCAGTTTGGTAAACAAAAAACATACGAGAGACTTGATACATGCAATAGTTTAGTTGATAACGATTACCTATGCTCTTTTCCATTAGCTGGAAAAGTTATTCAATGTAAAACAAATCCTATAACATTTTGGAGTAGTTGTACAAAGAGTAGATGTAATGGTAAATACATTAATATTTAAGGACAATTAATAACAGATCTCAAAACGGCAATAAAATTTTTCATTCGAATATATGAATCAGTAGATACTGAAGGCTTTCGACGGTTGTTATTGTATATGTATAAAATATAAAACTTTTATAAATGAAGAATTTCTTTTCTATGAAAAGATCTTTGCAACTTCTAGTGAGGCTGACATAAATTTTTCAGTTGATAACTTCAAATTCAAATTTTGATGGTTTCTGTTTCTTATGTTTCTGTAATACTTATTATTTGTTTAAATAAAATCAAAACTCTCCTACATTTAAAATATTCAATTGTTTTTACTAAATCCTTCCTTTATTCTATTCTTGGTCTTTTCATCTGGTATATATATATATATATATATATATATATATATATATATATATATATATATATATATATATATATATATATATATATATATATATATATATATATATAATATATCAAATAACCAATAATTATGTTTTCACCTAGAGTCACTGAAATTTTATACTTTTTTCCTGGGGCTTTTTAATTGTTTACACTCAATTGATTTATACTTTCCACTTTACTTCAGAGGGTGCGCTTCTTAATAAGGTTTGTGTGATAACATTTCTATGCAACAAATTGGTTGTAAATGCAGTATTCTTATTGGTTTAGTCTGTTTGATGATGGCTGGGGCCAAGGTTTTAGTGATTATTTGATTTTGTTACATCGTTTTATGTTGCATTTGCCTCGCACTAAACACTTTCTATTCAATGGCCATTCCATGCCATGTTTATTTGAGAACCCAAGTAGCAAAACTTATTTTATTGACGAAAAATAATTGTTTACATTTTTGTTAAATTTTACAACTTTCGGAAGTTATATGGTGCTCAAAATAGTTGGAAACACGTTTATTCATTATTTAAATATCTCTTATTCATTTGAATAGGACCATTTCACTCGACCGTTTTATTGATACGGTCAAAATATTGACAAAAAAACAATTAAATATACACAGCAACTGCAACATCACAAGACAACTATTTTCTAGCTATTATACTCAGTAATTATATTTTATCAGTAAAGAATTCTATTTTACCACTTTATACTTATTTATCATTTTAGAGAGTTGCCGGTTTAAAAGATGTATAAAATGCAAGACAATTGACTAATATATTATTCTATACCTTTGTAATTTTTTCTGGATTATGTCCATTATAGAATAAATATTACTGATCATGGAAAGTTAAATATAATTTTTTCACCAAAATATTTCAACAAATTCCACTTCACTTTGAAACTTGTATAAGATAATTCCAAAGAAATCGACTCTGCATTAAATGTAGGCAAATTCAACAATTTATATGATACTTCCAAAAAAAATTTGTAATTTTGATGCCGTCGATGACTTTCATTAGCCTTAATGACAAATTTCCTGAAAATTTATGTAAAAAAATATTATTGGGAAAATAATATGATAATTAACGAAAATTGTTTTAAGGTACAATTTCTAATGCAATTCGCGGGCGAAGTGTGAAGTAAAATTGACTCATTTCATGAATTTTACCAACGAATTTGCGCATACGCCTTTCCACCAGTTTTTTTTGAGATTAAGTTTAATTGGGCTGTTCTTGATTCAAAATGAACACAAAAATTATCGATGAATTGATTCTCCTGTGTGTATCTATATAATTACAAATTCAATTTACTAATTTCTGTTTGATATACGGTTGTTCTATAATCAATTTGAGTGCCGACTTTACAATGACATCACACTCTGCTTATTATATTGCCGTATAGCGTATTATGAATGGGTCAACTGATTTAGAAAGAAACCGGAAAATTTCGTATGTAAATAGTTAGATGGATAGAGTCGTCAAACTACAGATATAATGAAGCTGAAATGCTATATTAACAAACTTCAATAATTACGTTAATTAATCTATTACCATTGAATATTTTGAAGGCTATAAGAATAGTTGTATAGAAGATATCTTATAGATCTCTTAAACAGGATGCAGCTTCTGCGTGTAAACGATTTGAGCAATGGTTTTTGTGGGCCTATTAAATGACTTTAACGCTCTTTTTGAAACTTCTATAAAACAACAATAAAGCTATTTTATGAAAGCTTTGGAATCAGGTAGAATAAACCCTTATGAAACACGTATCGATCACCGAAAGGTATAATAAGCTAATATGTACTCCAAATTACCCTTAACAACCCATAATTTTTCTCACACGGCAGTTGTATGATATTTATGAAACAATGAGTACAGCTAGAATAGGATTATACCTGAAATTAAATTCGGTGCTTCTGATTTTCTAGATTCTCAGAGGTTTTCGGTTACTGAATCAGACCAGCAACTCTTAACAAAATTACGGGTTTTCGAGATGTTGGAACTCAAAAAAATTTTGAAACGTGAATAACTCGAAAACTAAGAGGAATTCAAAAAAAACTCCTAGAATAAAAAAAGTAGAGCACAAAATTTTCTATAAATCTTCAGCCAGTGCAAATTCAAGATCATTTACGTTCCAGGTCCTCAACTCTTTGAAAGCTACTTCGTTTCCAAAAAATCAAAATGCATCCTTATGGTTAAGATCTCTATTTTCTACTCGGGTAAACTAGCATAATTTTCGACTTCGAAAATCTTGCGAGATAAAAGCACATAAGCATTTAAAGTTTCAAAAGTTTCAATGTATATATTTCATCACTTGCCATATAAACCAATCCAACGAGATATTTATCGTTATTGTTATTATCAATATTTTCATGTATATAATAGGCATGACTACTTGGTTTCAAAAAACGCAATCATGAACACTATCTTCGTTATCGTATGATTATTATTTCAATATTCACAGACTTCTTAATAGTTTCTCTTTTACAAAAATGTGGGTTCTTATTTTGTGCTCTACAGCTTTGGTTTCACTTCTTTCAAATTCTACGTAGTTTGCGATTTATTCGCGATTCAAAATATTTTTCCATTTTATAATGGAAATTTTGAGGTTAGGAAAAATTGAAACCTTTTTTGTACAGAATGTTGGGTTCCACATTCTTTGTCCCGGCAGTTTGTGTCAAAATCCTCATCATTTTCGAGTAATTCAAAATGTTTTTGAGTACATGAAACCATTTTACGGTGAACATTTTGTGGCTAGGAAAAAATGTTTGGAAACCGATCTGTAGAGAATGTTGTGCTTTATATTTTTTGCTACAGCTTATTTTTCGAATTCCTCGTATTTTTCGAGTTATTCGCCATGCAAAATATTTTTTAGTGTATAAACCCATCTTAAAGTGAAAATTTTGAAATTAGGAACAAATACCGTTTTGTGGACAATTTTGTACTCTACATTTTTTACGGCAGTTTTTTTCGAACTCGTCATAGAAAATCAAAACCGCTCAATTTAATTTAAGGTGTTAGCTCAAAATCGCCTAATTTGCCTGTACTAAATTTGGTAATAAAAGAGTTGTTGTTACTTGGGTACCAATTTTGGCACCAAATTACCAGGACTCTGGTGCTGATTGAGCTAGTTGTTTAACTCATCAATTTTGGTATTTTATTTCTTAAATACAATATTTCCGCTTCACTCAATAAGGCGATTGGATATTTGTTATATAGGTATTGGGTGTTAGCCAAGTTAATCTGTTGATATCAAAGGCATGAACTTTATTTTTTAATACGATTGAATGCTTGTAGTATTACACATAATTTTACAATGTACGGAGAAGTGACGGGTCTCAAAATAAATTTTAAAGATTTATTTGAATATAACTGAAAGATGAATACAACGTCATGTTTGCACACTTTAAACAAATTCATATAGAAAACCAAAAAGACTAGGAAGCGGTACATTGTTTATTGAAATCCAACATTTCAAATTTCCTTCTAATTTATTTGATTAAATAAAATTGCAAAAATCAATTTTTTTTATATCCTTGACATCGAAATGCCAATCAGAAACCTCATCCAGTAAATTAATTACACCTTTTTCAATATTGGAGGAACAAAACTCTGATTCTAATAAGTTTGTCCGATAATAATCTGACAATCCACCGGCGTAGGCGGAAATAGTCCAGTAACTCACTTACGAACTAACTGCCTGAATGATGCGTCCGAAAGAAAATCTCGTTATTGGCTTTACTTTATCCATAACTCGTAATTTTGTTGCCAGAGTTTCACAAGTTCAGCTACGCCATTTCGTTGTCGATACGCAAAAGATATCAACTCTGTTTATCCGTAGGGGATATTTTATTTGCATTTATACAAGTTCTGGAAACAAAAATTCTAAATGAATTTTAACTTTTGCACTTTGGGGATTCGCATTATGCTTCGAATATGATGGTTTTGTATTATTTTAGAAAATCGAACTTTCTCATTTATTTTACTAATTCGAAAAAACTAAACATTATTCTTCGGATATAGAATAATGAATAACTTAAAAAGGTCTCAGGTAAACTGTTTATCTACAATCTCTGAAGACGATAACTTGGTTATCGAAACGCCTGTCAGTGTAAGTGTGAGTGTTGGTGTAGTGTTGGTATAAATAGTGTATTCAATATGAGTATCGCCAATACGCTAGTTTTTTCAATTTTATAACCTGGATAGTTGAAAAAAAGGTTCTCGACAATATGAATAATGAACAAGAAAAATAGATATCTGGGAAAATAAAAATCGAAGACATAGAAAATTCATTCAAATTAAAATCCCCTAAGAAGGAGTGCTTACGTTTCGTGTAGCATATTTTATAATAAACTTGTGGGGCCTATATTTTTTTTTCTACATAGAAAGATAATGCTAGATGTATCTCAGCTTCTGGGGCAATTCCTTTTTGTTGAAGATATATAGTGAATAATTTACCAATTCATAGTATTAAACAATCTGAATTAAACACCGTTGGACACGTTTCTATGACTTGAAAGAATAAATGAAATAGTGTTGAGATTATTAGAATCCGAATTGAAGCATTAATGTATAATAAATTAAATTCATAATAGCGTAACCAACTTACAATTTATTTCATACCACCATACTTACTCATGTTCTGGTTTTGTTTTTATTTGTTATTGGAAAATTATATTTATGGAATAAATGTCAAAATATTGAAGTATTGTTTGGTCATAAATATTTTTGGAGATAGTTTCCGATCTCAACCTGAAGATGGTCCGCACTAATAAATATAAGTTTCAGTTACTTGGATACTTAATATCAGTTTGATTGTCATATGGATGAGTCGTTGTGAAGATATTTCTAAAAATAGTATTGAAATGTCATTAAATATTTGCTTCTGAAAAGCAATACGCCGACACAAATTGAAGAGGAGTTAGAAAGTATGTAAGGAGACTCTCCATCATCATTTACGACCGTAAAATTTAAACATGGTGGTAACAGCTTTGATGAAGAGCGTTGGGACATCAAAAAGTTCACAAAAAGACTGGACAACCGTCGGATTGAAGTGAAAGGAATAGAAGAGGCAGTCAGTATATCAAAAGGCCGCATTTGTCATACACTAACTGAATAACTATTCATGCGTAAGACTTTTCAACAAGGTTTAAGGAAAATGAAAAATTTTCTCGTTTTATAAATGTAGATAAAGCCCAGATCTACCCAAACATCTCTGAAACTAAAAACACAGTCAAGACAGTACACTGCAAAGGGGGAATGTGCCCCTGAAAATACAAGGACGCTTGTGAAAAGTGATGGCTCTCGTATTCGGAATTAGTTATGGGATTGTGTTAATCGACATCATGACTTAATAAGATTGCAAAAAAGCTTCAGCATTTAAAGAGCAAGAAGGTGTACTTTCATCAGGACAAGGCATATATAGTGCTCATCATGGCTTAAGTCAACGAATTTCATTTCGAACTGGTATTCACCAGATCTGGTCTCCAGTGACTCTTTCCTGTTTTCTTTTTTTCACTTTCACTTGTAGTAGCAGAGGGTTTTTCATCAGATGTTTAGTTGGACATACGTGCGTTTGTCACATTTTCAAGAACCATTTCTTTATATGATAATAAAAAATGTAATGTTCTTTGAAAATGAATGAATGATTTTTTAGGAACGATTGATTTCTTAAGAAGTGGAATCAATGCCACAATACGTCATCTTAGGTTTCGCTTAACCTCATTCTTAAATTTTCTTGATCGTAATGTTAAAAACGTAACAGTTGCTTAATTATGTAATGTCAGAATTCATAACAACAAGTTTTTAGTCCAAGATGACATACAATCGATGCCATTACTTCTTGATTTTGTTAGAAAATTAAAATAGTCAAATATAGGTAATGCGTTATTAATTATACCAAACATAATTTAAAGTATAATTATAAGGTATATTATAAAGGAAAAAACTACATAATACCACTAGGGAAAATTAGTTTCCTCTATAGGATATTAATACTAAACAATCAACTTTTTCATATGTTGATGAGCCATGAATCGAAAAAAATTCACAATTTTGTTCTCAAGACGCAACAAACCAAAAATAACTTTGAAAATTGCAGCAAGCGCAGAAGATAACATAAAATAGACTCGACCATTTCTGATTCATAAATTGATCAACCCTCAATCTCATTCATCAGTCTTGATAGCACAAACGATATAATTTTCTAAAAACATTGATCATCAGTTTTATGTCCACTAAACCACTAATATTTATTAAACATGTAAACGTTAGTAACGGTTTCATTCAATAAGGCAATTAAGACTACCAAGTTGGAAACTTGTGATTTAATTTGAAAATTAAGGTAATTAGAATTGTACCCGATTGGCAAACTCTGTAACTAACTATCCAGTGCGTGAATAAGTCATAAGAAACAATTATAATAATTGCTGCTTATAATTGTGATGAGAATTGAATTTAGGTCTGCAGTGGATTAGCACTCCGGGTACTAGAACATAAAGTAGAATTATCAAAAGTTTTACATGATTTGAAAATAAATAGGATGAAGTATGCTGCTAGGTGGGACTAACAACACTCCATTTCCGTAGTTGCTCTAGAAATAGCTTCCGTGTACGGACATTAATTACAATTATTGGTATAATTGGCTGCGTCATTGTTATCATGTCGAAAATACTTTATAGACTGATAATTATGGTATATTTAGAAAATTATTAGGGTACGGCAAATAAACTTGCATTATCTAAATGAAAAATTTAATTTTGAAATATAATTACGAATAATATATCATTTATGAAATAAAAATGTCAGTTTTTAACAACATTTAAGCCGCAATTGCGATTTATAAATTAAGTAAAATTTTATAAAAAAAGATGTCTCCACGGAGTGACAATTATTTAGAGGATTCAATAAGGGAAAGGTTAAAAAATGGTTGTAAATAATGGCATTCAAGTATTCAATCATCAACAACTGAATCAATATTTTGATAACTTGAACAGTGTTTTAGAGAAACATACTGTAGATTCTCATATACATTATTTGATCAAATTTAACCCAGGCTAGTGCATCTGAACTGCGTAAATATTGTCTATGTAAAAAAGTTTAGTCTCGAGTTTGTCGACATTTTGTACCTTGTATGTTCAATGGGATTAAAGCTACGAAATCATTGGAAATGGGTTGAAGGTGTTTTGGATAGTCTACTTTATTGCGAATGCCTGTGAATGACGTCGAAAAAATTTAGAAAATGTTACTCGAAATCATCTTGTGGGCATCCATCAGATAACAGTGGCTGTTAACATATTTTGGTTAATGTTTTGGTAAATAGTGATTTTATGCTATACTATACCTATACCTGAACCTTCTGCAAATGCAAAGTCTGCCCAACAATCTTGTGAATAGCGCTTCCATAATGAGCTGAAACAAACCACGTCAAACTCGGTCGGAATTCAGAGGGATCGTTTCATTCGTTTACCGTAATGTGGTTAAACATGTATTCGTTACAAAAATCAAATGGTCAATAAACAGTACTACTTGCTCGTTTTAGCTGTCTACGTGAAGCAATTCGTAGTCAACTATCGGATTTGTGGGAAGACAGTTGATGGATTAAGACCACGATAATATGCCGTCACAATCCAGAGCAATTGTGATTGATTCAGCTAGCACCCCCGCCAGATTTGGCCCTCTGTAACATTTTCCTCTTCTCGAAACTCACCATGAGGCAATTGAAGCTATAAAAAATAATTCATTTAAGATGCTCATGACTATCGTAAAAGAGATTTACAAATGTATGTTAAATTGGATGAAGCATTGGCATGCTTGTATTGTCTCGAAAGGAGCCTATTTTGGAAGCGATAATAAAGAATTGTATCGAAATATGTGATAAAACTGTTTTATCAGTCAGTCCTGGTAAAATTTAATCACTATAACGTAAATGAGAAAGTGAAAACCATTTATGAATGAATTGAACGCAGCATGATTACAATAGACCCACACCGACTCCTATAAATTATCTACAATGTTTTCCACGTCATTTGCAAAAAGACAATAGGTAGGCATAAAAATAAAAAAAAACATTTATTGATACATCTATAGAAAATTGGACTAATTCGCAACCATTTATAACGTAACTGAACTTCTGTATGGCACCTATGATAGGAAAACCAATTCAATTATTTACTGTAATAGGTAATAGATATATGTATATCCTTCGAGCTGTAACAATATCAAACAATTTTATCAATGGTAAGAAGAATTTTGCATTCAAACGCAGTTATTGTCAAAAAAATAATTCATTATTTCAATTTGAAATTACATATGTATAAAAATTGTTCTTTTTAACAAAACCATCCCTATATTCACCCCATTACACAAAACACAAATGGTCTCCCTCTATATCCCCAGAGAAAAATTAATGCAAATAGAAAATTGAAATATAGTTGTACATATTTATACATCCCTCCAGGCTGTTGGATCGTTTCCGATTTTGAGCCAGGGAAGGATTCGATTCAATGTATTCAGTGACAACTCAAAGAATACTAAAGAATTTTTAGCATCAAATAAAAAGTTTTTAAAAATTCATTGTTCAATTATCTAGTATCTAATAATAATACTTTAGCGAAAGAAAGCTTATATATGATATACACTATGGAGGCGAATCAATGCAAAATTTAACAATTGACCGGTTTGAGCACATTCTATTGAACTGCTATTTTATAGAGGTTTAGAAGAAAATAGTACTCTATTACCATATTACTAGACCTGAGCCAGGCTTTTGATAAAGTGTGGCATCTAGAACTTTCATATAAGGCCCCTCATTGTTCTATTATTGAGATGGAATGGAACAAATATTCCTTCAAATGTCTCAAATTGTACCGAAGAAAAAATATCAAATTCTACAATGAACACAACTGATTAGCTGCCAACGCATTACGTACCAAGAGAAGAGCTGGCTGACTACGAACCAAGTTTTGCAATGTATCAAGATGATAAAATGATTGCAAAATATGTGGAATAGTACACAGATCTACGGCGATTATGGTCAATAAAAGTGAAGTATGTCAACATGATATATTCTTCAGTCCACATTAACATTAACATTTGTAACGAACAATATTTTTAGAAAGTGATTAAATTAAATGATACAGAAATCATAAAAAAACATGGCTTGTGTTGCTTTGTACATAAAACTGCCTCGCAGAACTGATTGCATTGTTACTAATAATAATATGTGACAAAACTGCCCTAAATCCAGCTCTGTGTGAAACAATTTTAGTCTGGATGGGTGAGGTGGTGCAAAATACATAATTAGAGAGTGTCAGGTAATGCCTAATGAACGATAGAACAAGGCATTGCCTTTGGCAATCTTTGGAATACGAAAGATGGAACAGGCAACAAAAGGGGATGAATTTAGTAATGCAAATTCACTCTAATATAATCACTCTGTAGCTCTGTTCAGCTTTTACTTTGTTGGAACGATTCTAAACATTAATACAGAACAAATTATTGAAATGACATAATGTAACGATATTCAAATTATACTAAATTTGTATATCTTTTGAAGGAAATTGTCATATTAATTAAATTTATAACAGCAATGCTATTAGAGAAGGATTTTATGATAACACTGATTAATTGGAAAGATACAAGTATTATTTAATGGGTCAAATTAATGAGAAGTTTCCTTACACTTAATATCGTCCTACGAGAAAGAGAGCGGTTAAAACTGCTTCAATAAGAAACGAATCGCCAGCTGAATTGTAAATGGAGAGAATTGGAGTATATTTTGAAACGTTGCGTGGTGCTAGACGATATATGAAGTTGTTTGATATTCACAGGTTTCGATAACGCTGTCATTTAGATTTTTGAGCAGTTTGCTCAAATTATTCTCTACTCCATTTCTTCTAAATAATCTTTGTTTACTTTGATATGCTTTGATAATTTTCTATCACCCTTTTTACATAATAAATTTTCAATTTGAGACCTACTTGTCAGAAGCATAAACAGAAAGAAAAAAACCTTTAAGGTAAGAAAAACGTTCCTACTCTCTCATCCAATATATTTTAACTTCTATTTAGACATCAGACAACAAAAACTATTAAAATAAAAAAGTAAAATTGAAGCTTTTTTCCTCGAACTTCGTTCTTTGCTTTAATGAAACTTTCACCTCTGAAAGCAAATATATTACCTTCATTCTTTTCTTTTTTATTCCGATTCCTCTATTTCTAGAGTCCTATATACGATTTCATTTAAACTTGACACTGTCTTTGTTGACCTGAAGGATGTCGGAAATAATCGTTGAGAATTTTTCAATTATCTTTTCGTTTCACCTTCTGTTTTCTTAAATTTACCTTGACACGGATTAATGTAGTACAGGCTAAATCAATTACTTCTTCATTGCACACGTTGAAAAAGTTATTTCTACCGAATTTTCACTCTTGATCACACATCAGACATGGTATAAATTTCTAAAAGCGTCTTTGTCAAGGATAGCAGCTTCTGGGTGAATTTAATGAACAATTCTTTGATAAAAACGGTGTATAGTAGTAAAAATACAATTTCAATATTTATATAATGGGTGTATTTTCTCCATTAAAAATGTAGTATATTCTACAATATAATAATATCAACCCTTCTGTTCTTCTGAAAAAATTGTTCTGAAAGATTGTTGATAGATATATCCATTAAAGAGAATAGCAAGGAAAATATTGGTTTATTCCATTCTTACCTCTCTCATTGCTTATAACAGTACTCATTGTTGCATAGCTTTATTCCAACTAAGCCACGCTCTATTAACGTGTGTTATATCCTTCGCTCCACTATAAACTATAATTTTAGAAAAGCCGTCGAACCCTTCACCCACTAACTACAAAAAACCGGACCCACAAGAACACTTCCAACGGTGGTACTAGGGGATACTAAATCTTCCATCGCTCCGTACACGAGGATATATTGAAAAATTCTTAGCCTACTATAGAACCAAACAAAATTTCAATGTCAAAATATTTTACTACTCAACATATTCTTCTCTTAATTGGATACATTTATTGGAGCAACGTCTCCAGACCTTTCAAAAAAATGTTTCTTCTTGCTCTACAAACCAGATCTCCATAGCTTTTATTACCTCCTCGTTGGACGAAAATTTAAACCTTTTACCTTTTAAACTTTTTTTCAGTTGAGGAAAGGGATGATAGTCGGACGGAGCCAAATCTAGTAATTCAAACTCTAAATCACGAATTTTTTGCATGGCAACATGAGATTTGTGTGTAGGGGTGTTGTCCTGCAAAAACAAAACACCTTTGGATAGCTTTCCGCGCCTTTTCTCTTTATTTTTTTCCCTTAAAGTGGTCAGTGGTCCCAAAAAACTGATGCAAAAACTTTTTCAGCATATTTTTGGACACGAAACTTCTCAGGTCTTGGAGAACCAGATTGTCGCCATTCCATCGATTGTTGCCTTGTTTCTGGATCCTAGAAATGTACCCAAATCTCATCCATAGTAAAAATTCGGTTTAAGATGTCTACATAGTTTTCAAATCGAGCACAGATCGAACGTGATGCTTCTATCCTTGCATGCTTTTGGTCAACATTCAAACATTTGGGGATCCATTTTGCAGCAATTTTTCTCATGTCCAAATTGACGTGAACTATATAATGAACGCGTTCGTATGAAATATTCAGTGCTTCAGATATCCATTTTAGCCCAATTCGAAGGTCTGATAAAATCATATCATGAACTGCATCAATATTTTGACGTCAAACTTTACACTGACACTTCTAATAAGTTATTGTTCCAGGGACCTTAGAAAATGAACAAGTCTGAGACATGCCTCAGGACCATATATATTTTAGCTATGAGAAAAAAATCACTTCAAAACTAAACTTCAGAAGGAAAAGAGATCAAAACATCATATTAGACATACACAACAAGGAATTATCATCTTGTACGATAGCAAGCAGCCATTAGAGCTCCCAGCGTCATAAGATCCAAGTCGATTTGGGAGTTTCTGGCTTGGCAAAAAGAATAAAGTTGCCGTTCCGGGATACTCCAGAGTGAAGGAAAATTTAGCAGCATACAGATTTTTTGAAGAAGGAACGGATGAACCCTTCGTAGGACCTGTGGAATCGGCTATAAGACAATAGAAAAAACACTATAAAAAGAAATAGGTAGGAAGAAAATAAGTTATTGGAATAATCTACAGCAGTTGAGATAGTCCAAAAAACCTATAACTAAATAAGAATAATTTATGAATATCAACAGGATTCGGGTTGGGGCATTGTTACCTGAAGTTAGTAGGTTCAACAGAGGTTGCAGCGTGTGGATCTTGCCACGAAGAGAACGAAGACTCTATCCACATTCTCTAGAAGTGTTAAAGACTACGGATGTCAACAGTGCTATACCTGTAGATGATCTTTGGTAGTTTTAGCATCCCACATGCTAGAATGGAAGGATTGAAATCAATAGATAAGCTATAAACACTGAGAACAGATCCTATGAAAAGACTGTGCAATAGCAAGAGAAAAGGGCACAAAATAACCTTCGCAGTAACACTCTGAATTATACATACAGTGTAACGAATCATCCATGTTCTACCATTTCTAATGCGCTGGAAGATTTGTCAATCCAGGCAAAACCACTAACTTACCGCATATATGATTTGCTTATCAAAAGAAAATGGTATGCAAACGGCTGGTTACTTAACTAATTCGAAGCCCGCCTGAACTATCGTGATAGCGGATCTACGATTGGGTGCCTTATCTTGAAGAGAATGTCTTTCCTTCTTCAGACTTTTTTATCGCTTTACGCAATTCTTGAAATAGATTAATATGATAAACTCCTGTAATTGATTGCGTCTTACAATTTTTCGGTTGTGGTTAATCTCGATGTTTCAACTACTTACTCTGCATTGTCATGGATCCATGCCTCATCCATTATTGGGATTAGAGGATAAACGAATACAAATTTTGTCTTGAGTTCACTTGTGTGCAGACTATCTTGCAACATGAGTGTGTGGCAACTGTTATCGATCCTCCACTTGCGTGCTCTAAACCCAACTGTTTACCACATTTAAACTCATATGATATTGTAGACACCCTAAACATCCACTATATCTTTCCAAATTTGCGTTATGTTCAACTTTTTTAAATGTATTATGCGTTGTTCTATATGATCCCACTTGAATAGGAAATGTTATAATTTCAGCTATAGACTCGTACTTACCAATTTCTAACGTGAGTATGAGGGTTTAGCAAAAGGTATTAGGCTCAGGTTTACTTTTATAGCAATACAAATATCGAGTCTTATAAAACTGTTAAAAAATCGGCGACTAAATTGTGTTTTATCAATTTCTTTTAGAGAAAAACGGCTAAAATTACAGATGGTTATAAATTTTGTATTTGAATCGTTTATTGCAAAATCTAGCTTTCTGTTGCGAATATATCAAAAATGATTTATAACGATTTTATAAAAAAAATTTAATTCCTACATTTTTTGTTTTCTCCTATTTCTCTTATCTTTTATCAATTTATTGGTCTCTACTGAAAATCCTCCAACAAGTATTGGAAATATTCCTAAAGAGCATGACATTAATTACAGATCGCTTAAAAAAATTAAGTGAAACGAAAAAATTTGTGCAAATTATTTTAAAAAAATAAATTATGAGTTTATTAAAATTTATTTATTTATTTAATAAAACGCACTTAAAATTTAGCATCCATATAGCGCCATTCATACCATATAATTACAAAAAATGAAGTATCTAATTTTTCAAGGGCTTCTTTAATTAACATCATTAGTCCCTTTCTTCTTTGAGAAAACA
Source organism: Diorhabda carinulata (assembly GCF_026250575.1). Taxonomy (NCBI): domain Eukaryota; kingdom Metazoa; phylum Arthropoda; class Insecta; order Coleoptera; family Chrysomelidae; genus Diorhabda; species Diorhabda carinulata. The sequence goes on along the minus strand of NC_079472.1, from coordinate 47,139,942 downwards.
GTAAAAGAAGATGTTTATTTAAGTTTTTAAGTGAATTATATAACTATACTTGAGTACATGCTACATCCTTTGAAAGTTATGGTGTTTACATGATAGGATTTTGATGAAAAATGTTCTTATGGATGGATAGGAAGGGATGGGTTAATACAATAGCTGGCTGGATCAGCAGAATCAAGTGAAAGCGACTTCTTTTTCTGAGGGAATATTGATCATTAGTATACATATTATACAATCTTCAACGATAATTGATGATATAAATGCCTCCAAATGTGAGTACATTTTTCCAAAATAATAATTCCGTTATCGGAATTAATTGCGAACAACTTCAATAAGAATTCAAACAAATTTGTGAATTATTTCAATTTTTGATGTTAATTTCCATATTTTTTGCATGTTGCATCGAAATACTTCAATCGCAATTGAAAATGTCTTTGAAACTATCAAATTTGAATATATAAATTGAACGATATCCATTGCAGGTTTTAGTGGGAATATCAAATGCAGGTTGGTCTATTTTGAAATACTGAAAACATATAAGTTTTAAGTTTAATATTATATATAACGAATATTTAAAAAATCAATACCATTCATAACTTTTCAGAATTATTGGAAAACTGTAGTTGACATATCATTAATCTTGAACAATTTTTTAACTTGTAAAATATTAAATCTTTATTACAGAAAAGAGAAGGGGTTGAAAATTTGGGATGACAAGTCTCTCAAAAAAAAATAATTTAATTCAGTGTAACTGAAAACCTATGTTACCTTATATTATTCAAGAGTTATAAATGGCAAAAATTTATGGCCCCAATTATAATATTTAGAAAATATATTACAAAATATATTTTAGTTGGAACCTATATATCCGAAATTATTCATAGTAGACATGAATGTACGTAACTATAGCGTCCAGCAATAATGACTGCTTATACACCCTTTAGTGGCAATGAGCTGTCACGTAGGCAATATTCTGTCCATCAACCCCTACGAAACAGATCGGTTACTATGAGCTATCGTTTAATATTCCCCACTTCTGGCTAATCTCCATACATTAATAAGTAAGCGGACGCTTTTTGAATATTTACATACCTGTGCGGTTGTACACCCACACCAAAAAGAAATTAGCATTTAGAGACGATATTGCGGTGAAAGTTGAAACCGAAAAGGGAGAGGTTATTCAATTTTCTTAGAGATGTTCGAAATAATGACGAATTGAAATTCATACCGAATACATTTGTCTAGATTTTTGTAGTATAGATTGATTGTAGAATAATCTGAAAATGGACGTATATTTAAATAGAAATATTAATATATTGTATATTTATTATTTGGAAGAGCAATTCGCCCATCATTATTTACCACTATCTTTCTGTTCATCAGAAAAAAATTTCATTTAAGCCTTTACATCGTTATTAAATTATCCAATTCTCGAAACAGCCCTACAAACACTGATGATGTTCAACGATAAGAGCCATTATAGCAATTTGAAAATAGAGATGAAAAACAGAAAAAATGAATTATCATTATTTATTCTCATATAAATTCCCCATTTCTTGAGAATGAAACGAAAACAGCAACTACTACATGAATCAGAATTGCAGAACTATCTCAGACGACCAAAACGCAAAAATCGGTTTGCAATTTTATATTCATATGTTTGTATTTATTTTTTTGTTCATGAATTATTCCAACAGTGACTAGTACTGTACATTATTGGATCCATGGAAAAGGAAATCACACAGAAACGGACCCGTACATAAAAGAAACAAAAGTAAAAGTCGAAATCAATGAATTGTTTCCACTCTTATCATATTCTCCAAATATGACTATCAGCAACTAATATATCCATACTACTTATAAAAATTTCTCCAAGATATAAATATCAATAAAAAAAGGTGTGATTGCTGAAATATAAGCTTAATTTCTTTCGTTCTAGTAAAATTACGTACAAACTCTCTACAATACACGAGTCAGTTCTCTTTTAAGTACATGCTGCTTTAACTTTCTTGCATCCCTTTCCGCTTTTTATTTTGTCCAACCAGTATTCTAGACTACCTTTGATCACATCGACCAGAGCGAGTAAAAACACTACTACGTTACTTGGATCATTCAAGTTGAATGATATTTTTCCTGGGACTGTCTGGAAGCTGTATAAATGTTTCAAGATCTGTTTTTAGAAAAGCAGTTTGGTGTGAATTGATAGCTAGTGTTTTTTTTAGACTGATAGATACAATCAAACACTAAGAATTGTGAGTGAATGCTCATTTAGTTATCAGCTTTGGAACTCACTTTCATTTGGATGTATCTTTGAACAAACATAATAGTCGCTATTTGGCAAGTAACAACTCACAAGAAATGTTTCGAAACTCACTTCAGAGTCCTAAAGATAGGGTATGGAATGAGGTTATTTTTTTTTAAAAAAGTGGTACAACAATCCCAGTTGATTAATAAGTTATGTGAAAATGCTACGTACAGTTTTGCAGTCAAAGCTCTAAGGACCCACACGGCAGATATATGGTTCCAAGAATATGAAGCTAGGGCCCACACAAATAATGCAGCTTTGAAAGTCATTAGAGATATGTTTCCTGGTCTGGTGATTTCACGTTTTGACGGTCTTCAATGGAATCTAACGATTGCAAAGTGTAGTGATTTAATAGACTTTAGATCTACTGCAAGAATTGTTGGTGCTAGTATTTGTGGTGTGCAAAGGGTGTACCATCACTTTCTAGAGGCTGGCCTGATCACTAGAAGATCAGGGTCTGGACGAAAAAAAGTTACCACTCAACGAAATGACTGTTTTTTAGTGTCCACAAGTTTACGGAATAGGACAGCTACTGAGGTTTCACTGCGAAATCAGTTGAAAGAAGTGAGAAATGTCAACTAGTGAATGGACCGTTAGAAGAAGACTTCATGCTGCTAGAATGTCATGCAGAAGAATGGCCACAGGTCCCCCATTGCAACACGCGCATCGGACTGCAAGATTGACATTTACCAGAGATCACGTTCGTTGGAATGATGATGACTGGAGCTGGGTATTCTTCTCAAATGAGTCGCGTTTCTGCCTCACTGGGTCAGATGGACATCGACGAGTGTGGAGAAGACCTGGGGAATAAATATACTGAAGTTTTCATTGGTGGTGGGTCAGTTATGGTTTGGGCGGGAATCACTGCACAAGCTCGTACAGAGTTGGTCTTCATAGAAAATGGCTCCCTAACCTCTCACAGCTACACTACGGAAGTGCTAGAAGACCATGTTATGCTTTTCATGGTGAATAGGGGGGAACGTGGCATTTTTATGCAGATTATGCGAGACCACATTCAGCCATAATTGTCAGGGAGTATCTGGATGAGGTAGAAATAAGGCGGTTTGACAGACCAGCCCACAGCCCAAAGATGAATCCCATAGGACATGTCTGGGACGAGTTGGGACGACTGATCCGCAGACACAGTACGAAGAACTGCCCAGGAGAAGATTGCTGTTGCAGGAATGGGATAACATCGACCAGAATGTGATCCGCAACTTAATTCAAAGTATGGTGTAGAACGTGATATCATCGACAATCCGCCGAAATTGGTATACCTAATGGCTAACGATTACAATTATATATTTTAAATATTCTTTATTTTAGGTCTCTTTTATTTCCAAATTAGTTAATAGATAAAAATAGATAAAATTGACTATTCTTTACGTTCTTTACTATTCTTTAAGTTTTTAGCAAAAAATATAAACGTATCAAAAGGTCTAATCAAGAAATATATAACGATGATGTAATAAATGTGGTCAAATTATTGAAAAAAAGGACATAAGCATACATCCATTGATACAAGGCTATCAACCAATCGATTTTCCGTATATGCAAATGAACTCGATGTGAAATGTAATTTTTTATTTGGTGGTACGGTAGTATGTATATTGGTGCTCTCGTTATATGTAATAAAACGATAGGAGAATGGGCTTAAGCGAGAAAACAGTGTGGTTGAGGGAGTCGGTATGAATGGGAAAATTAATGATGGTTAGAGTGACGATTTCCCGACAGGATTTGAAAATATTAGGGGTGTTTAATTAACATAAAAGAACTGTCGAGTGGTGTGACGATATAGAATATTAATATCATTATCCTTATGATGGAATGAAAAATGTTTTGAATAATAAAAACGTTCGAAATATTTTTGTATTTAGACAAATCAGTAGGTCAATGGATTACTATAACTAAGACTATCACTAAAATTTGTCTGTTAGTATATCTGTTAGATGATTTCGGTTGAATAAGAAGGATTTTGATAACGAATAAATGGTAGTACTATACCCTATTTTTTAACTAGAAGGTGCATTTTAGGAGACCTCAATCACACCCCTAGATATCTCCAAAAAATGCTACTAGATTGGAAACGATGACATAAAATAGAAATCATACTTAAATTATACACTCTGGAAACAAACTAAATAATAATAAACATAATAGTCACACGATAAAAGAGCGAATGTATATTATTGAAAACGGAAAAATACAACTAATTGTAAAATTAAATCTATAAAGAATTTCAAAGTCGGTGACTACGTTTGTATTTATTGATGAAACAAATTTTAAAACAATGATAAGATTCGAACAAATGTAAATAATTGAGAATGAAGGAACCACAATAAACGAAAGTTGCATTATTCAGAGAGCAGAGGATCTTTGATATTGTATATATTGGGATATACAGGATATTATATTTGTCATCACTATTTGAAAAAATCCAAATGGTATAGAAAAGGGCTTATAGATAACCTATTATAGTTAATCCTCATTATGAAAACAGTAATTCCAGTGCTTATCTTATCAGATGTGATACTTATAGGTTAATCATTTGCATATTTTTCTATTAAATATTACTTGTAACAGCATATCAAAATTATTAACTACATTGCCTGTTATTTCTTACCTCAAGAAACATTGAATAAATTTATATAAAGTTATAAATAATTATTCACTGAAAATCTGCCTCACTATCATCATTAGAGAAAGAAACTATTATCCACAATCCTATTTCATCTTCTTGTTTTACGACATGTGCAAAACAATTTTACCTGTGAATGTTGACCACATTTCCTAAGGCTTATATTAGAAGATCCTTCACATCTTTTAGTTTAAAAGAAGTATTTTAGGCTGCCACTTCATTTTTTACTTGTACCCAATTCTATAGGGTTCAGTTGACAAAGATATGGTGGCAACCCAAGAGCATTTTCTCATTTTTTTTGCAATGTAGATGTTGGTGGAATCTTTTTTACGGCCGTGGGAAGATGCATTGTCCATTTACATTACTGTCTGACAATCTTTTCAGAAATTTGGAAAACCAGTTTTCAAATACCAATCCATTCGTATCCTCCAGAAAATTTCCAGTTTCTTTAAATATGAGCAATGAATGTTTAACAAATCAATGCTCAGATACTGCATGAAGGATTATTATACCGAATGGATTTTTCTAACCCGTAGACAATCCTTTAAGAATAGTATATCTTTTGTTTCGAATGTATGTATCTTTCCAGATTGTGGAATTTGTATGACCTTCATTCATTTAGCCAGGTTTCACCAAACTAATAAATCGATATCTTGCCTCTAGATAATTTCTTCTCTATCTTACAATATCGTTGCGTTCTATTAAAATACTCTTTCTATTTCTTTTCAACTCTCTGAAATATGTAATTTCCTTAGAACATACCATACAATAAATAAAGGAGCTTCCAATTCTTAAAAATTAGTATAATTTATGCCTTACTTGAAATTTATTGAAATTTTTGGTAAATCTGGGCATATTTCAATTTCAGCTCGAATTTTATCAATGTTGTTATTGTATCGTTGAAGTTTTCTACAATTCCTGGACGACCTCCACGATAGAACAAACAATTTATTATTCCTGTGTTTCTATGTTCTTTAGTAATTCGATCTAGCAACTTTTAAAAAATAAAATCTTTATCCATTAACTTAATGATTTTCGATGACTTACCCAACGTTTTTACAATTTTAAACACAATGGCATTCACCTTCATTTCTGGTTAATTCAACCAATAACTGATATTAAAAAAAAACAATTCCTACGAGAAATATTAACTTTAGATACTTTCATGACACACATTTTTTTGTTTTAGCATCCATTTCCAAATAATTGAGAAAATATGCGTTGATACAAAAGAACAAGTTGGAAATAAATAAAAAAATACTAACAACGGCATCGCTTCTTGTTTATAAATATCAAACATATTGCCAGTTACCCGAAAGAAAAATCATATTATTTAGGTGTTAGTTTACCACGAATGATATACGAGGGTGGTTTCTAAAAGGTAGAGTCACTTTGCAGAGGTTGACAGTACTTTCGTGCTTATATAGTAAATTTTCGACATATTTCTGATGTCATCTGTCAAAATTTTGCATAATAACTTTCAATACTAATATAAAAAATGGTTCGTGTTGTGAAGGTATTTCGTAAATAATTTCTAGTGGTAATTGAACCATATTTTCCATGTATAAAAAGAATCAAAGAAACTGGGGGAGGCTTACATAGATATAACTTTGAAAGTGCTACGTCCAACGGTGTCTGCAATATTTTGCATGAAGGTCATATATGAAAAATTTCCTCAAAGGCGGGGACCGCGATTGCTTGATACTGAAAGTTCGCTACCTTTAACAATTAAAAGGAAAATTTAGTTACATCCAAACATAATCCAAATGATCTTCTATTCCTTTTCTTATGTTGGTTTTTGAAAAAATTTTATCGAAACACTTGGTTAGTCAATATCGTCTCGGTTTTCAAAAATATTTTGTCTTGTTTGGATTTTGAATCGTCAATGAATTTAATGGTTTTCAACTTTCATTTTATTTGGGTTTAGGTATTTTTATTTTATTTTGTAAATATATTTTGAATAACAAAACAAAATTGTCGTGAAAAGAGGTTTTGATTATTTCAGCATTATTGAATCATTCTGAACAAGTTTATGGCTTGAAGTTATAATCGAAGATCCCGTCTTCATCCTGTTTGGTAGACGTGTACAATTTTCGAGACGATAATATATATATTAATGGAATTAGAAAATCACAAGAGAGCGCTCGGTAATAATCTGATACGACAACTTGAAATGCACTTTAATATCGAGCTTTCAATGTTGCATAACCGAATTAGGAAAGTTGCCGTGACTTCGAAGAGCACCCCAAAAGAGACACACAATTCATTGGACAATTAGCACTCGGGAAATGGCACTATAGATACTATTTGGGTCAATCTATAATTATACTCAATGTTCGTACTGTGCTCTGCCACTTACCAGTCGATAAATGAAAATTAACTAGTATCGGCTGAGTTGAAGCCTCCTCGGGAATTGGTTCGATGGGTCAATAAGGGTTTAACTTTAATAAGAAATGTGTCGTTACGGTTACTAGTTTCTGATTAAGCGTGTTAAATTATAGACAATTGGGGAGCACTAAACCACGTTTAAGCTGGTAAATATCGATCAATTTATTTAACCAATCTCCAAATTAACTTAATTTTGTTCTAAGTTTGAGTATTAAGTTCGCTCCATTCCGAACTTAGGATAAGTATCTCATTGTATGTGTTATGAAATATATATGCCCGAATTATTACAATAAACAATATGAACTAGTGAAAATCAAGTCTGAGAAGGTGCTTCTGACATACTATTTTTTCGGAAAACGAAATCAACATTGCCATAAATACATTTTTATAAATTTATGATATATTTGAGTACCGTTATTTCATACAAATTATTTTCCTTCACAAGCACTGTTCCGTGATTGAACAAAAATTCGGAATGTTTTGATTCTTGTTTACTAGAAACTAGAAATTATATTGCTGAGGTCATATTGCCGACTTATCTAAAAAATTAAGTTCCTCCTGTTTTGCACTCAGATCAGTTTCCAAAGAACTGAACTCAGTTTAAGTGAATCTTTAAACTACAAAAGAGAACTGTTAGAAATTATCTCGGACTAAACAGCAGGGCTCACTGCTGGGACTACTTTAAAAGATTAAAAATTCTGACTCTTCCTTAATCATCTTTGAATATGTTTGCCTTATTCGTAAGCACGCTTCTCCAATTCCAGAAAGGACTTTGCACGGCTATCCATTCACACTTACAATTCCAAAAAATGCACAATCACTTGCCAATTGAAATCAAGTCGATATCATCTTTTCTATATTTTGTAATAATTTGAGGACATATGTACTGGAAAGAGCCTTCTACTATGTAAACGACTATTCTAATAATAATATTTAATTCCCGACATGCTGCATACTGTTTCAATTTTTTCTATGGATAAATATAACCAATTTACATACTAACTAATATATGCTAATACTATTATCTATAATTTTGTTACACATTGTGTATATTGAAATTTTATTATATTTGTTTTATCTTTATTTAGTTATTTTTATGATTGTTTTTTTGTTTTTACAAGCTTTTGTCTACCAATTGTTACAATTTTATGACAATGAAGCATTTCTCTCTCTCTAATTATGGGGGGCACTTCATATTCATATTTATTAGGATAAAATCTTTAGAGTAAAAAAACATTTTAAATAAGTATAAATTCGATTTTAGGTATTCAAATGGGCCAAAATTGTGTCAAAATATTGCGAATTCGTTCACCAAGTGAGTTGACTTTTATGTATTTTATTTCCGCAGCCTTCATTGAAGTAATGGGAGATTCAATTAGAGGTATACTCGTATTTTGTCGATTGAAAAAAGAATAAAAATAAAAAAGGTGCGTAGTTCAAGTGATATTTGCTCAATAACTCGAGCAATATTGGCCACCAATACCTCAGACGTAGCCGCATCCATGTAGACTTTGGTCTATACATATCACTAATGGGGAGAAGTGATGTCTTATGATCCAGCTGGCCAATTCATTGGTTCATAGCGTGAAATTATATATTAGCCGCAGTAAATCAATTGTTCCACGGGCTGAATAGCAATTGGAATTATTTTGTTGGAACCAAATTTAGACGAGACCACAGGCTTCAGTTTCGGGTGTCAAATAATAGGTTATTATGGTGAATTAACGGACACCATTCCGACTGGCCCATGTTTTGAAGAAATATGAACCAACCATTCTACCGGCCCATGAACCAGTTGATTTTTCTGGATTTGATGATAACTCTTGAACCTCTTCGTATTGTTCATGACCGCATATACAAAAATTTTGTTTATTCAAGCCTAAAATGGGCCTAATCTGTTAATAAAATTTTCGTCAAAAACAGTGGAAGTTCTGCAAGCTTCTCAAATACTCAATGAATAAAACGGAAACTATTTGGAAGGTCGGTCGGCATGAATTCTTGCAATATTGGGATTTTGTTAGCTTTTAAAGAAAGATCCCTACGTAAAATACTTCAAGTTGTTGAATGTTGAGAGCTGGGTATCAGGTTTACTGATAGTAAAGTGAATTGTGCGTTCGGTAGGCCGTTGGTGTGGACCATAAGTTGCTCTAAGTGTTCGTCGCTCAATCTTCCCAGTATGAAATGTCACACAATACTGAATCACCTGTATTATAGAAAAGAACAAAACCAATAATCTGGATTATCAGTTGACCCTAATTGACTCTTTAGCAGTCTATTTAGTCACACTTGCATGAGCCTATGAAAATGTTCACTATTAGAGAATCCTCAAGAAGCCACGGGTTTTGAAGCGAGGCTCTACCACTAGGTCAAATTCTAGGGTGTTCTTTCGTCTGTAATAAGACAGGATTCGCACCGTAGATTCTTCCGCTATTTCAAAGAAGCAACGAACGGTTTCAGCTACCTAGTCTGTGATGTATCAGTGATAGCTCACTCATCTGTGATTGTTATACCTATGAAGATTCTTGTATATCTACAGCGTGATGACTTCTTGTTTTGTCCCTCCTCAAGGGCTTAAAAGGTTCCTAAAGCTGCAAGTATGGAGTTACCATTGCAGTTTCGAACCCTGTCAACACTTGAATTGCTTCAAACTTGACCAGTTCATTGGCCATTTCATTGTTTCTCAGTCCTCCATGCCCATAATTCCAGAGCAGCTTATTGAATTCCTTCCAGAAACATCTTTAATTTGACTGCTATTAGTCACACTGTACTGTACATATGTGTACTCTGAGGAGGTTGCTCTCTATGCTGTAAGTTGGGCCGCAGTGGGTAAGATTCTAGCTGGGTGTGTTTAAGAAAGCCTACCTTCTTATCATCTGGAGGCTGGTTGACCTTATGCTTAGCCCATTCTTGAATCCTCTCAAGGGAAAAAATCGGATGTATTTCTAATTAGACTTAGAATCTTGGCGACTTGTATGCTTATACTAATCTGCAGATGCCTAGCGCTCAATAGGATCCATAGGGCAGCCATCGATATTGAACTAGCTACGAGCGTCCTAATGTTCCCTCTTCAGGAGAAGATTACACTCATGTGAGTGTATAGTTATAAGCATGTATCAGCAAGGATGCATGTAACCACCAGGTAGGGGAATCCAAAATCATCAATTATAAATAGAAATTTAATTTCTTTCGCATTTATCCTAATATTTGGTGAATTATAAAACGCAATTAATATAAAATTTTGTAAAATGCTAGCAATGTATAAACTATGTATGCATTACGGTATTAATTTGGATAAATTTTATGTGATAAAACTATAAACAACGTTCTAGGGCCACAAAAATTGTTTTCAGTTGCTTCTTCACTAAAAGAACATCGCTAGTTGATCTACTTTTTATGACGATCCAGATTTCAGTAGAATCCATCACATGCAAGGATATTGAAATAAAATCACTCGATAGTACTTAAGATCAAATTATGTTCTTTAAAGCAAGCAGGGCTAGCATCTGTGCTATGGATTTTTAGGTAGGAAAATAAATTTTACCATAACATGTATTTTGTATGTTTCAGATCTTGAAACCTAAATATACCTCAAAATATGTGATACTTTCAGTATGTTACAGCTTTTCACGCGAAAGTTGAAGTATGGAGATAAAAAGAAACCAATAAAACTTTTCTCAAATTATATTTCTCCCCAATTTATGTAAGACAACATAAAAAAGCTTATGTGAATCTCTCATTTACTATTCCATTGAGCAATAATAAAATCCTTAAAGTTTGTAATTTGTTTTAGTGTAATTTTCCACCGGAATAAAATTTTTATGTTTCATGCGGCAGTTTAAAAGTTCGTGGAAAATTATTACGGTGGTAATGAAAAAGATATTCAAAAGTGTTAAAGTGTTTGATATTGAATTACTTCGTGCCAAACTACCATTAAGAAATTGTTATATGCATTCAGGTATACTGATAGTTGTAAATGTCTCAATGGCTGCTGATAAGAAATACCGTCTGGAATATAAGCAAAACCTTAATGTTTATTGACATTCTTGACTTCGATCTAAATAGAAAGATACGTTAGTGTAGGTGACTTGTTATGAAATTCCAAATTGAGAGAAGACAATAATACACATTGTTTTCATTTAACGTTAAGCAAGACTGAATTAGGAATAGATAAAAAATATACCAAGTGTATTATACTTTTTATCTCTCCATCTTTCGATAGAAGATTTTGAAATCTATATTCTATAATGTGAATGGTATTCTATAATAATAATGTTGTAAACTACATTTTTAACACCTCACAAACATTTCCATAATTTTATTAAACGAATTTGAACAAAGGCTAACCCTAAAACTTATTAAACCTCTCCCCTCTTGTAATTACCATCATTTCCTCCCTTCGTCACATACTAGCAAGAACTTATTAAATTCTATACCCTCAATGATGATTGTTCTCATAGATTAACTCCTTAATCCATGTATTCCTATATATAACTATAACGAATTAATTTCCTTCCGAGCAAATGTGGTTTATTCTTGTCATAATTGAATTACCACGTTCTTCAGAAATAATCTACAGAACGTTGAGAAATGGTAGGCTCATTTTTGAAAAATATTGTTACATGAAGTGAACTATCGCCGATCCATATTACATCTTCAATACTGGTGATTATCTTGTCAATACTGACAATTGTATACAGGTTTTGTAATTGAATGAATGTAATTATAATAATGACAGAAATCTCGCTTGTTTTAATCAATGACTCTACTTATTCTTCGAAGGAGTGATATAATTACTACATTTATGCATTTTTCGTTCTGTATTAAACGAAATATTTCTAAAATAAATACATACAGGTTTCTGCAGTATCTTCAATATGTTTAGCCCTTTTTGACAATTAATCCTGTATACAGCCACTGTTAAATACAGCGAGAAGAACTTATTTTTTCTAAGAATGTATAAACGTTAAATTGGAAACGATTTTTCGCTTGGTCAACTCTATAAAACAACAAACAATGATACATAGAATTAACACCATAATTTAATAATATGGCACAATGTAAATAGGATTCGGATTTAGACAGGCGCTCAGCAATTCAGCTATTGTTATCAGGCTCTATGACAGACAACAAGTCCTCTCGAACACCCCGGAGAGGAGCACTGTTTCTCCCTCACCTTTGCATCAAGGACATTGAGAATCTTCCATCCTGAGGTGCTTTTCCGTACACCAGTAATTAAACAGTAATTAAACAGTCTTCCAGTACCTAGGATGGTCTAAAGAGGGTTAGGTTAGGTAAGTTTTAACAAATAAAAAGTGTCCAATATTTAAACTAGATTTTTTTGAAAATGTCAATTTTATTTTTATCTAGTGCTTTATTCAGAAACTAGAGATGAGAGATAAGATTTGTAGACAAAAGCTTGTAAAAACTGAAAAATAAACATAAAAATTACAAATAAAATAAAATTTCTGATTACAGCAGAAAACCAAAATTATTAACGAAATTATAGGTAATAATAATAGATAATAATTAGTATGCAGCATGCCCGGAATTAAATATTCTTATTAGAAGTCGTTTACAGAGTAGAAGGCACTTTTCAGTAAATATGCCCTCAAATTATTGCGGAATGCAGGAAAAGATGATATTGTTTTGATTTCAATTGGGAAGTGATTATGCATTTTTTTGCAATGTAAAATATTGAACCCCTCAACTAATGCTGAACGTGAAATAGGTTGGTTAAAGTGGTGCTCCTAAGTGAATAGCCGTGCTCCGACCTTTCTGATTAGGCAAACATTTTCAAAGATAATTAAGGAAGGAAGAGTCAGAATTTTTGATCTTTGAAAGAAGTCCCTGCAGTGAGCCTTGCTGTTTAGTCCAAGTAAATATCTAACTGTTTTTTCTATAGTTTGAAAATTCGCTCAAATTGAGTCGCACCACATCCCAGAAAGGAAGGGCATGTCGGAGATACGACTCAATAAAAACATAATGAATGAAGGAGGTGGATGAGTTCAGTTATTTGGAAACTGATCTCAGTGTAAAACAGGAGGAACTTAATTTTTTAGATAAGGCGGCAATGTGTACGACGTCAATTGTGGTGTTATTTGATAAAAAAGGCTGCAATTGGGTAACACAATAGAGAACTGGGTACAAACTGAGTATAATGTGAGGATTTCATTTGAAAAATGAAGGAAATTTGCAACAAAAAAATTCATATTCCATAAATGAGTAGCTTGGCTGTATTTATAATTCAAATGAAACGTTTTCTTAACGTGTTTATTGCTCAGTAAAAAAGCTTTATTGCTCCGTATAACAAACTTGGGAACTTATATCGGTCACTTAATATCTTGGAAGGTTAACTTAAAGGTCGCCTGTTTGCGAGAAGAAAAGAAAAACGTATTGGAATTAAAACAGGGGTCAGTGATTCCGTTCAAACTTGATAATGTCAAGTTTAGGGTTACCATCTAAATGTCAACGAATTCTTAACTGTACTTTGACTGATAATATCATCAAATTTAAGAGTCATTAACCACTTTTCATAGTAGCATTAACTTTATTCAGTTTTTGCATATGTTTATTCGGATTGCAATCCATAGTGGTATTATTTTAAATTTTCTTATGTGGCTAGCAGCAAAGTGCGTTGTACTTTGTTCACTCATTTGTATTTAAGATTGGGAGATTATTAATATTTTCAGTCATCGTTAAATCGAATTATAAAAATATGTATTAGTACGAAAGATGAATAAGGATTGAATCTTTATGACAGATTAACAGAATGGTATTCCTACATTTGAGTGATACATACAACTTGCTAAATATTTTTCTATTTGGAAAATATTATTCATAAAATTTTTTATAACACTCGTATATTTGAGAAAGTTATTTCAAGAAAGTTATCAAAATATAGAAATTGGGAAACTTTCCTAGGAACAGTACGCTATCGAACGTAGGAGAAAGGGCTCAGAACGTTAAGCGACTCAAAGAAGCTACTTTAATTTTCCAGAAAGTTTTCCAGTTTTAAGGAAATTGCTCGGAACTAGAGAAAATCGACAAAATCATAGAAAAATTTTCTTGGATTTGCCTACACATTCTCATTATTCACAATAACTTTCTGTCACCTAGACTAGAATCACCGGGCTCCTTCTTGGAAGTTTTCGATTCTTTTGCGGTTAATCACTCCGCAACCCGCACACCTTCTCTTCTTTTTTATACGTTTTTGTGGCTATATGTTCATTCTGCTCAAATCTTTCTATTATTGGCTTAAATATTTAATTTTTATTTCTTATCTCACTTGGTCTTTTCTTGATCTTGATATTTATTGTTGGTCGACCTCTTGATCTACCTTTCATTAGTTCTTTTATTTTTTTATTATATAATCCATCTACCAGCTCTCTAGGTGTCCATACCACTTCAACCTATGGAATTTTAGTATTTCAACTATCACATGTTTGGTTTTTTCATTATCTATTCCACTTCTTTATCCCAAAGTTTTTTTATTGAGTCTCATCTATTTTGGTTACCTAGTCGCTTAACATTATCCTTTATAATATTACCAGGTTCTCGTCTCCTTTCTTCGTGCTGCAATGGTTTCTGCGGCAAAGGTGACAACAGATGGCTGCTTTGCGAATTTTTAACTTGGTTTTACCTCTAATCTCTTATTAATCTGTTTCCAGATTTAATGCGGTGCTTTTTCTCTTCTAGTCTGCTGTTTCTGTTATTTGAAATATTTGGAACTCGTCACTTCATCTCAACTAGCTTCCCTATCTTCGTAGATATTGTTCCCTTCTAGTTTTCACAATGGATTTGACCTTTTTTTCAATTACTTATTCAGCTTCCATTACAAATTTTTCATTTCTCACCATTAGTGCTATGTTTGCTTGCGCAAGAGACCTATTAATTTCAGCCTCTTCTCTTGCTCCTTCGAGTATCAGAAAACATTAAAATAAATTTCCTACGGAAAACACAAATAAGGTAGAAACAAACAGATAAGGCAATACATATAGAAGAACAACAAAGTTCAAATATTTGGATTTAATAATATCTTAAGATAAACAATCAGTGGAGGAAGTTGAGGAAAGAGCAGCAGAGTAAACGTTGCATATTGGTATGATTAGAAAATTATTTGGGAGAAGAGATTGTAGAAGTTGAAAAACAAGTTTATAAAAATTGTGATACATATAGCGCAGAAATGTAAACAATGACAGAAAAATAAATATTTCGGTAATGAGATCGGTAGGGCAAGTTACACAAGAGATAAAATTAAAGAAAAGATAGAAAAAATTAGAGAATCCCAGCTTCGATAAATTCAAAGAATTCAATAAGGCATATTAAAATAGATAATTATATAATATATAAGAAAATGTCCAAAAGAAGAGTCAGAAAAGAAAAGTTAGAGAATGTAATGTATGAAAAACTGAAAAAGGAGATAGAAATGCTATCGCAAAGCAATCATGAAGAATAGAAAAGATGGAGAGAGGAACAACAAATTCCACTAAACAACACACACCTGAGAGTACAGGATATAGAGGATTAAGGAAGTATCCACAGTAGCCAAATTTCAATTTCCCACCTGACAAAATTGAATATTATAATCTTCGTGCTTTAAACTCGTTAACATAAAGATAAAAGCAATTCCTTCGTCTAATATTGTTTCTCTAACTGAATTGTTTTATTGAAAAAACTTTTTTCAGATATTTGTGAAAAAAAGTACTTTATAATTCTCCGATACTGATACGATACACCTAATATCGGAAAAGATACAAGCAATAACGTAACATAGGGTTCGAAACAGTTCGAATCCAAACTAACAGCCCTTATTGAATTTCAATATGGAAATAGTATTCATGGAGTTGGTAACGTCGTACACACGGAGGAAGGCGACAAGTTAACTTTTTATTTGATTTATGTTTATCGGTTTATAATAATCGAATATTTCACTCGCAGGATTTAAAACTTTTCAGACTCTTTCTCAGAATATTTTGGTTCGGTTGTAACGTTTTATTAGTTTTTTAGTATGTTATGAATATTGAATAAGGTAAACGTCACGTTTGAAATGGAAACAAAACCATAAATTCTGAATTTTTAATAGGTTTCTCATATAAACCATGAATAAGGAATTTATAAACTATATACACGTACGAGGAAATGGATTTTATATATTATCCTGGGTGATGGGAATTCCATACACTTAAATGTAGGATTTTCAAAACATCATTGATCTTATGTAAGTATTGACTACTATAGTACTGCATTAAATTTGTGACAATTATGATTGAATACACTCACAATTCATCATGAATAGATTGACAGATAAACACCCCTAATTATCCTGATTTACATTGGAAATCAGTCGTAAATTCCAAAACTTATAGACGAGACTAATATTCGTTGATCTGAGAAGTGATGCCTACGATATTTTCGTTTACGAGTCTCGCTTTCGAGATTACTATTATACTAGAATTATTGCCTTGGGAACGTTGGTGAGTATGTGCTCTTTTTAATAATCATTAAGAAAATACAAGTTGCAATAATAATTTTAAATAACTGAGTTACAATACTGTTCAATAAGTAAAATGAATACCCTTTTCATGAATCCACCAAAACACCTCATTTATGTATGATGGGAATAAATCTAATCCATGTTTTAATTTATTCATTTTTCCATTTCATGTATCTATCATCTATATTGTTTTTTACATTTATCTTGATAGTTTACTATGTTTTTATTTATTAATAAGAAAATTTTAAGATAGAGACAGAAATCATAACAAACTTGCGAAACTTTTCCGTAATCTCTGCGAAGTCCTGGTCGAGAAACGAGACAAGACGTCCCACATTTTTGCAAGAGAAGATGCTCGTCGCGTCTCGAAGTCATCACTGAATCTGAGAATCTGTAGATCGTTTTAACAATTCATAATTTCTAAATGATCAAAGAGCATCAATGAGCCTATTGAAGAACTGTAGAAGAACAACAAGATTTATAGATTCGTCATCTCTCCTAGTCCGTATAATAATTGAAACATTTTGCATAAAGGTCTTGGCTTTGACCCGTATTATTTTCATTTGGTACACTAATACGTTTTAACAATTCATTATTTCTAAATGATCAAAGAGCATCAATGAGCCTACTGAAGAACTGTAGAAGAACAGCAAGATTTATAGATTCGTCATCTCTCCTAGTCCGTATAATAATTGAAACATTTTGCATAAAGGTCTTGGCTTTGACCCGTATTATTTTCATTTGGTACACTAATTGAAGCCACGAGACCAAATATGTTTTGGTCTTTCGCCGAATAAGCTGTAGAACAGAATCTGATCGGAAGATTAATCGGATTGTTTCAGTGATGAAACTCATTTTTGATTAAACTGGTATATTACTAATATTTCCACTTTTGGAGTGAAATCAATCTATAACAGATTCTGCCGACCCCATTATATCTATCAAAATTGTATAGTTTGCTTCGGTTTATAGACTGGTTGCGGTCAATGGAGAACATACACTTTTTTTTTTGTTTTGGGCATATGGATAGATATGATTCGGATGAGATCTCGTTTAAACAGTGCCATAGAGCTACGTGTCATACAGTGACCAACCAGCGGCTTATTGGAAAGAAAATTTGATTTCTAGGAAATAGTCAAAGTTCGCATGATTTCAACTTTCTCGATCATTTTCTATGTTGTGTAAAGTCACTTTTTAATGCTGATAGAACAATAACATTTTAAGCCTTAGAGGACAACATTGTGCAAATTAATCTTGGGTAGGTTAGAGAAGATGAACAAAAAAATTTAAACAAAAAATATAGTACATTCAGTGCCTTTAAAACCTTCATTCGATTTAAAATTAAATAGCTTTCATTAACGTTATTTTGTTTTTTTCGGAAAATTGCGCCTACATATCGTTTGCTCTTTGTGTTGGCAAGTACTTACTTTGGCTAACGCTCTAGATGAAGTTTGCTCACGATCTCTAGATAGTTGCCACAGAGTTTGAAGGAGGGTTAGTGAACGAAACTCTTTATTCAACTGTGATTCACTAATGGTGTGGGGAAAGATTTGAAAATAAACATATCGTGTATGACTTTTTACTTTATGTAAGATCTTTCTTCACTCTTTTCTGTTTCGCATTATTTCCTGCAAATTCGCGGTTCTGGTCTTCCTATATTTGTTTTCCAATAAGACTTCGGTATCGGTCTTTTTTCTGTTATGTTCAGTTTTATGGATATTTTAATAGGGGCTAGTCGTGTTTTCTTTGTAAATATCCGAAACATCTTGGTATTTATATTTTCATGTATTGTACTATGTCTATAATTCCATCTAGTTCCTTATTTTGTAGTTTATAAGTATTCGATATTTATTTTATTACAATTCCTTGTGAAAAGCGAGTACAAGAGGGTAAACTATTCCACTCGAATAACTCGAGTAGTGCCTGCAGTATAGAGATGTCTGTGATTATTGGTTTTGAACTTCTGTAGGTTGTAGTGTTCTAGAAAGACGTGCATTATTAACTGACTCCACAGACTTACATCTCTCCAATAGAAGTAGACTTGATGTGACCTGTGGACTTGCAGACTGCAGATGAACTCTCTGTTAATGAGTCGTGCTCAAGCCGATTAGATTACAAACACGCCTCAAAAGGCCTCAAAGAAGTCCTGATTGAACTCCCATAGATTTTATCTCCTACAGGTACTTTGAAAAGATGTATAAAGAATATATACCATTCCAAAAAATTGGAACCATTTGTATAATTCGTGAATAATTTTAGAATATGCCTTCGTTGACGAGGATTTGCATATTTTCGATTGTCCTAAGGAGGTACTGCAGCGAAAAGGACGATATATGGCTAATGTTATTATTTGTGAAAGATTATCCTTAATTTTTTGTGTAATAAAAAGTCTTACAGATGGATAACTGTTAAATTAAAATGAGAAATACCTTTTGAGACACCCTATAATATTTTCGTCGTGAATAAAGAGTTTCATTCCCACTTTTATCCATTCCTATCGATACACCCTTGTGGAAGTCCGCAATTGAATTGTTAAAAGCTATGTTTAAGCCATCAAATCTTTGAAAACTCACATTCACGACCCTCTCACTCTGGCACACTTACGAAACTATTATGACAAACGATTCATCGGAAAACCATTTTCGTTTCCACATGTAGAATTCTTTCTATTTCATGAACTCTCACCCCCCTCTATTCGATGCAGTAAACGTTTGGGAATCTATCAAACTAACGAAATTTTCTTGTAAGAAAGTCGACTTTTGCCCTTGTGCGAATTGAACACTGCTGAGAATATATAAGGGGCTTTTCTAAAATACCTTCTAAAAGAAGAGTCGACGGTACAGTTTTCATATTATTAATTTTTCTGTGAATGATTTTTTTTTAAAATATCAAGTAAATCGATATTTATGTATAAATGCCTCAGCTCACAGGTATTTGAAGTTAATCAAATTTCATAGAATTCCATTTCGAAATATAATTCCAAAACTGGTTATAAAATTTCATTCTATTTAGTGAAGAAATATTAATAGAATTGTTTGAGTTTAATCAATACTTCAAACAAAAATTTGTTAAATAAAAATTTATTGGTTTCATTTTGAGTGAAATTTAAACAAGAATTCTATGAAAATTTACACTTGCCACATTTAGATCACCTCTATTTACCATCTTTTAAAGTAATTTTGATTGAAAATTATTTTCTTCTATGCATATATAAAAAATTAATAATATAACATAGTTTAAAATAATAATAAGAATAAAACTAATTCTACTAGGGTAAAATGGTTGATTAAAATTATTATTTGAACAATTTTGATTCATTGAATTTTTTAGGATTAAATTTTCTCTTCTTTAGGTTATCGGATTTGGGTCTCTGAACTTTGTGGTACAACCAGGGATTGAAGTTTAGGTTTGAGCTCCTGTTATTTCTCTCCTTGCAAAAGGTATCGATTTCCTGAAAGGTTTTCTTGCTCAAATTGTACTTATAATGAATGATATTCGGCTTACATTCCTCGTAATGAAGCTCTTAATTATAACCATTTAACTTTAATGGTGGTACTATTTACAGAAATATTTTAACAATGTAAAAATTCTGAATATAGAAACATGAAAATCCTTTCTGGCCGATGAAATTCATAGGTCCAATTCCCGGGCTATGGAAAATATCTGACGCGCGCTTTGATAACCAAGTTATCGAAAGTTGGTTAAGTTAAGTTAAAAACCAGTGAAAAATAACCAGCAAAGATTTTTCTATACCTGGTTAGGTTAGGTTACCCAATGTTACAAGATATACATTTCAGACACTCGTCAGCGTCTCTCCAAATTCAGAAGCGGATACTCTGAAACTATAAAGTAACACGTAGGATGGAAATTCAACAATGTAGCCGAAGATAAGAAAAGAATTTCAGAAAACATTCTAAGCCAAGCCCCTGGTATACATCATGTAGATAACACATCTTCAAATGAAATTGACATTAAACAAGAGAATATTCACCAAGAAAATGAACTACATACATTTTAGAATAGCAAAATTATTTATAATAAGAATTGTTACCCCTCGGAAATATAAATGACTCCATAGTTGTAGTATCTGACTATAGTTGCTTCGATTCCTAATAAAATATTTTTATTATTCAATCTAAAGGATACTGTAAAGTGAGATTTTAGGATTTTAGTCCCCTTAAATGAGTAGCTACTGTATTTCAGATCCAACTGGTCTGTCGATAAAAAATGCAGAAATCAAAGACGTATAAAATGCAGGTTTTTCTACCCCTACGAACCAATAACAATTGAAATACGTGACGGGAAAGTGGAATCACTTGGAAAAACTGGCTTTTCTTGGTTGTCGTAAATCATTTTTACAATTAGTGAAGTGAATTGAAATAGGTTGGAATTCGCTGGCAAAGGAATCAAACAAGAGGAGAAAAAAGTTAGGTAAATCAACAAATCAAATGTAAATCCATATCTTGGAGCTAGGAATGGTGATAATGTTTTTTGAAATTTCACTACACTTGACGTGTTTGGGCCAAAATGAATTTTTACGATACGCACACACTCCGACACGTGACAGTTGGCTTTATTATTAACTTATAATGTACATGTATTCTTTTTATTTGTTCACAATCAAAATTTGTTCAAACTAAATTTTTTAGTCAAAATTGAAACGCTCATTAACGCATATTGTGAATAACCGTCTGCTGTTACTCAATTCTTACAAAAATAAAACCCACTATCCAGATCATTTTCGTTTATTCAATCATTGAATTTTCAATTCCATAAACACTAGATTCTGGCACACCATATACTCGATATACGACGGTTCTACCAAAAAAAATACCCAAAAGTTTTGCAAATAGAAACCATTGTTCATTGCTATGAATTTATATTTCATTGAGAAGCTTACAATATACTTTTCAAGGTGGTGCTTCAGTTTTTGTATTCCTAAGTCGAAGCGTTGTGCATGTAAAACTTCTTTTACCTTGCGGAAAAGATGGTAATTCCTGGGGGCTAAGTCCTAGCAGTACACTTTGACAGCCCACACAAATTTACTCAAAAGCTCCTCTGTTCCTGTGTTTGACAAGTGACGTGGGGTTGAGGCGTTGTCATCTTTGTTGATTCTTAAGTACTCGCCGGAGTCTTGTCAATGTTTCATAGTAGCGGGATGAGTTTATTGTCGTCCCACGTTACATGAAATCGAGAAGCAGTGCCCCCTCCCAATTCCAAAGCACAATTCCTGCCAGCTGTATTTGTTTGAGTGTCTCTGGTGGTGGTGATGACACTGACAAGATTGTTGTTTTGTTTCTGGAGTGTAATGAAACACCCCCGTTTCATCTCCTGTGACGATAGAGTTCAAAAACTTTTCCTTGTTGTCTATCCCCACCCATTGTTCAAGAAACTTGTTAGCACAGTCAAGGCGTTGCTGTTTGTGTATGTCGGTCATTGAGCAGCTCATCGGTTGTTGATGGGTCTCCATGGGCAGTTACTTCCTTGTGTGAAGAAATCGGAGCGGTAACCAACATTTCTATCTCGAACTACTACCAAGCAAACATGATGGGCAAAAGGGTGGCGGAACCACTGTAGACGACACTGGTAGACTGCGTTTCTAAATGACTCAATACCCCTACTTTAACAGCTTAATTTTGCAATCTACGTTGTACTTCGAGATTTTAGTTTTCAAAATCACTAGCGCCTTTAAGCGTATCTACTAATTAGATTTAGAATAATTAATATAATAAAATATTTAGGTGACATATAGTACAACAAAAATAAATAAAAGAATGTAGGAAGTTGAACAATAAATTGGAAAACATAACGATAGAAAATATTAGAAGTAAATGTAAATATTCGAAAAGAAAATGACAAAAAAGAAACAGTAATAGATTCGAGATACTAGATAAAGATAGACGATTGAACAACAAAATACTTCACAGAATCAAAGAGACAACGAAATAATGATAATGAACCAAAGGAAAAAATAAATTAGTTGAAATCAAACATCATTCTATTAAAAAAATTGGGATTTGATGTGTGGTTCCCAGCTTGAATTAATTCTTGATATAAGAGTTTCTGAGGAAGTCCAGTTTCCGTTGAAAATCCGAATAAACAGTTTTCTACTGTAACTCGTTTTACTCAATCACTCGAGCTACATACAAAATGATGCATTCTTCTATCTGCCAGTAGGTAAAAAGGCTGTACCATTAACTAAACTGGAGCTTACAAAATAAATTTTATTATAATACCAATTAATCAAAATTGACATATTGAGATGAATCGAATTACAATGTGCCCATCAATATCTAAGCATGTACAGCTTGTTATTAGTTTGAAAAATAATTTTATTGGGATATATTGTTTCTTTTTTTTATTCTTACGTTAGGACTGTATTAGTATTTTATGGTAATTTAGATGCATTTTTAAATGTGTCGATAAATGTGGCGTCAGTATTTAGTTTCCTAGTTTCCTAGTTTTTTTTTGAATTCTATTGCTCGAACATTACGAGGATATATTGAAAAATTCTTAGCCCAATATAGAACAAAACAAAAATTCAAAGTCAAAATATTTTATTACTCAACATATTCTTCTTTTAAACGTTTCTTCTTGGTCTGCAAACCAGACCTCCACGGCTTTTATTATCTCCGTTGGAAGAAAATGTACGACCTTTTAAAGTTTTTTTCAGTTGAGGAAAGAGATGATAGTCGGACGGAGCCAAATCTGGTGAATAAGGGGGGTGCTCTAGTAATTCAAACCCTAAATCACGAATTTTTTGCATGGCAACATGAGATTTGTGCGCAGGGGCGTTGTTCTGCAAAAACAAAACACCTTTGGATAGCTTTCCGCGTCTTTTATTTTCAATTTTTTCTCGTAGAGTAGTCACTAATATGGAATAGTAATCTCCAGTGATTGTTCTACCCTTATCCGAAAAATCAATCACGTTTACCCCATGGCAATCCCAAAAAACTGAAGTAAGAACTTTTCCAGCAGATTTTTGGAATGAAACTTCTTAGGTCTTGGTCAACCAGAGTGTCGCCATTCCATCGATTGTTGCTTTGTTTCTAGATCGTAGAAGTGTGCCCAAGTCTTAAAGTCTCATCCGTAGTAACAATTCGGCTTAAGAAGTCTACATATTTTTCAAATCGAGCACAGATCGAACGCGATACTTCTACCCTTGCACGCTTTTGGTCAACATTCAAACATTTGGGGATCCATTTTGCAGCAATTATTCTTATGTCCAAATCGACGTGAACTATATGATGAAATATTCAGTGCTTCAGTTATCCGTTTTAGCCCAATTCGTCGATCTGATAAAATAATGTCATGAACTGCATCGATATTTTCGGGGACTGACACAGAAACTGGCCTTCATAATCGGTCATCATTTTCAATGGAAAATTTACCTCTTTTGAAGCTTGGAGTCCAATTTTTCACGGTCGCATTCGAAGGACATTGAACCTAACCAAGGATATCAAGCATATCTTCGTAGATCTGCTTACCTCTTAACCCTTTCAAATAGAGATACTTGATGATGGCTCGCTACTAAAAATTTTCGATTTTCACAATTTCGGTGGACATCTTTTTTCTTTTAATTTATGGCGTAACGGTGGTTTACTTTTTTGACGTCAAACGCAATATTTTGTTTATGCATGGAACTAGTCTAAGCTGACTAGATATCAATACATCCTCGTATAACTTCATTTCATCAGAAAGTAGAGATAATAGATAATCATGATTTATATTGTGTTTTCAAACAGGAGATTATTATTAAATACATATTTACCTTGCAAAATCAATAAACAACTACAGATTCATCGTATATTCAACTTCTACTCAACTATGTTCTACTATTATGAAATTAATCGTCTATTACAATTGGTGTATCTCATACCCTCATATGTTAAGCCAAGTAATTACCCATTTTGGTTTATTGTAAAACGAGGATTATGGGAAACGCTTTAATTTTTGTGAAAAGTGACACAGAAGCTTAGGACATGTTAGAACTGTCTATGGCGATAATAGGGTAACTTCGAAAACTGTTTATAAATGAGATCAGCGATTTAAAAATGGATATAAGTCAGATTACATTAATAAACGATCAAAATCTTCGTCGCCATCAAAAAGAGTTGAAAATGTCTAGAAAGTAGACCAATTGGTTTATTTAAACACGCGATTGACTATTCGAGAACACAGCGATTATCATACGAGTCCGAGCAAATTATTTTAACGCATGATTAGCAAATTAGAACATGGAGTGCGAAGAATTAATTTCAATTCTATTAATATTGATAGAATAGGTAATGGTGTGAAAGATTGCATGAAATTGAAATATTGTCTTTATGCTGACCCAAATTTCATTGTCAAAATTGTTATTGGAGATGAAACTTGAATCTATGGCTGTGACCCCAAGACAATTCTGAGTACTCAACGGAAAGCTGTTGAATCACCTGAAAGTGAAAATCTATTATCAAGCTCATTGCCTTTGTTCTATGCATATTAAGTGCGCCCTGCTACAAAACGCTTTCCATTCACGACTTCTAATTGCTAGCATAATTTAAAATATACTAGAGTGAAATCTTTCACCATTTCTGATATTGCAGAAAGTAATTCAGTCATGAATTCAACGTTGAGATAATAGCTGGTCAAAAACAGTACCTGGAAGGCGTTTATTTCAAATGTTGTTAACTCTTAACTTCAATTTTCAATAAAATTATTCACCACAATATTCAATATCACCTCGTATATTAATTAAAAATGAAAAGTACGTAATTTGCTTGATAATGAAAAGATTCCAAAAACTAACAAATGAAATAACTGATGAAAAGATTTTGAAAAATATCTATCACATCAAGTTCATCAGTCCAAAAATCAATTCCTTTCTCGACCACCCTTCAGATCATTTCCGAGCAAACAGATTTGCAATCGGGTATCATGTCGGTAGTTACGTAATAATTGGCTGACCATTGGTATTTGATTACCCCCATTTGGCAACAA
The DNA here is from genome assembly GCF_026250575.1 of Diorhabda carinulata. Taxonomy (NCBI): domain Eukaryota; kingdom Metazoa; phylum Arthropoda; class Insecta; order Coleoptera; family Chrysomelidae; genus Diorhabda; species Diorhabda carinulata. Next base: position 47,114,139 of record NC_079472.1, on the reverse strand, counting down.
TAAATATGAGTTTGATATCCGGAATTGTAGCATCCACCAATACCACACGAGAGAACGTTTCGTAAACAAACGCTTGTAATTAAATTTGAGGTTAGAAACTGTTATACACAGTGAATAGGTATAGATATTCAGTATAGAACTAAGATTGTCTCATTAAAAATTGAAAGGGATATTCTTCGTTCATATCAACATTGATATATGTTGTCAAAATCAAAATTCAAAATGTGAATTAGTAGTCTATTAATAAAAATTAGTATTTGTGTTATATAAATACATCTAAGCTTTGAAAAACATTTGTTACGATCAAAATCAAGTCTCAATAAATAACATGTTCTTTCCTTAGAAATATTTCTCAACAGTCAACAGTTTTTACCTTTATAAAAGTTTTTCTTTCAAGCGTAAGTCTGCAATCGCTACGACCAAACATAACGAAGTTTCACATAAATTGTTAACACATATTTTGCACTCTTATTTGTTGGATTTTTCAGAATCACTTTCTCGGTGGTAGAAAATAACATATTTGTGCAATTGAAAGAGTACCTAGACGGTGCCACGGCGCAAGTTATCTTTTGCTAGTTTTTAGAAATTTACATGAACCAAACAGTAGCTATTCAGTTCGGGTAAGAGATTGAAAATACGAAGATACTATTCCGTACTGACGAGTTCTAAAGATATTGAAACCTGTATGTGGATTACGCTTTGCTTTTTGCAATTGTAGTTATGCACAAAAGATTCGCTAGTAGTCAGGTTCTTCGAAGGGGATATAATTTAATTGTTTCATAGCTTTAAGAACATCTAAAGCTATTTTGATTTTTAAGATTAGGCTTCTCATAAGTGCTGGAGTATCGTCTGTAGTTGGTAAATATATGCTTCACGATCATAGTAGCATAACAAGTATGAAAAACAAAAGGGCTGTTTGAGGACATCAAATAACCGTATGTATGTTTGATTTGATGGATACGGAGACTTCTTATTCAAGGAGAGGTGAGAAATACATGTATAAATGTTAATAATTAATTAATTAATCATGGATAAAATTTTTCAAGTTCACCAAGAAAGGAAACAATAATTATTTCTTATAATTCATTGAAATCTCAATGGCGAATCATTTAATTGATTCCTTTTATGTGTCCTTACAATCCTTCTATATTATGAATCTGATTTGTTTTTTACTCATCGGCTTCATACTCATGTTACCACTTATATTTTGCTTTTATATAATTGCTTACTGTTGTTTCTGTAGTTACGAAGCTTCTTTAACATTTTTGTACAATATATGTGCCATTATGCTACAGAAAATCTTTGGAACTATTCACCCCAAAGGTGAAAGTCGTATTAACCAGTCAATCTTGCATAAATACATTCAAGTGTTATCTAAAGAAGATATATTTTAATCGGTTTCGCAGTTCGCTCAATTCTTACATAACAATTTCATCATATCGGCTTGTTTGTGTAGACGCTTGAGATCAGAATTGAGAGAAATATTCAATTTCATCGTCACACTCTATGTGACATTGGCAACATTGAAAATGCATAACGTTCTAAAATTGTAATTCTGAAGTAACGCAGGGATCCTCCGTTCCCTGGAAGGGGTATAGATAGGGTCTTCCTACCTTTGATGTTAAAAATGTTAAAGCATGAAAATTGAATTTCTACGAAACGCCTTTACAACCTTTTAGCATGTTTAATCCGAAAGGAGTTTACAAAAAGAAGTAAATATGCAATTATTCTTTAGTAGGTACGTTGCCGAGAAGAAACGTTAACGTTAACTGAAAATTGAGTTTATAGACGCTGAAATTCGCGAGTAAAAAAATGGAAATTCGGGGCAGCCGTTAACAGGATTTGCTTTTTATTTTAGACATGAAAAACGTGACGCTTCATTGAAAGTTTAGCCAATTAGGTTTTTGACTAGAACTCAGAGATATTTATAATCTTCAAATTCTTAGCGAAAATTTTTTTTAAAGAGATCGATTGATTTATAAAAGCTCAAAAAATTCCTACAAATTTATTTTCCGAGTAGAAAATAATACGATCCCATATTGAAATACGTGGTGTATGAAGAAGTAGACCTATTTTCCATTCCCGAAGCTTCTTCTTTTATTTTTTCCATAAAACGTTTCGGCGGTTTCCATTTTGAGAAGCTACGCAATTGTTATGGCTTTTAATTAGTAGTACAATATTTTAAATACTCTTCACCTTTCCAAAGTGATGTTGTTTAAAATTATTTTTCAATTTTGGAGATAGGAAAAAATCACATGGACTCAAATTATGATTTCTGGTAATTACTATTCCCCGCAATGTAGACGTTTCGTTGCTTGTCCTTTTTTTTACTTGTGAAGTTCAATGATATCATGTAAAAATGGTATGTACGCTGGATGGGTAATTTGTTAAACAAGAACCTTCACACGTCATAGTTTCCATCAGTTGAAGATCTTGATCTTCAACAAAAAGTCAGACCAAATTTAACACAAAACATGATTGAATAACGTTGCCCTAAATTCCGTTTGTCTATTTTTATAACACTCAAGAAAAATACAAGTGATAGCTCTAACAAAAAACAATGTGTTAGCTGTACGGAATTGACACAACGTTGCCAGGTTGGACACAGTGTTGCTAGTGGCATTACTCTCACACACTTTGTATTCTACATAAAAGATGCCTCAAATTAGTCTACATACACAAATAAATTCTATTCTACCATATAACGTACATACGTGTTTTCTCAAAGTGGAATGGTCATATGTTTACATATGAAATAGCAAGAGATACACGGATGATTGAAACGACATTCATTTCTAAATATTTTAAAGCTTAATGTACTACATGCTAATTTTCGATATACTAAAAGATATTTTAGTTTTCAAATAACAATTTCTGTTGGCCTCAATCATCTATGGATGTTCCCAAAAAAACGTTCGGTGACTTGCCTCCGAGTGTGCTGCTAAATTTGAAATATTCCATACTCCTAGACTGCACTAGTCTTGGTATGGTGACATAATTTAATGTTCAGAATGTGAAATTTTTTTTAACATATTAGCTGATGTAATGCATAAATATGAATATATAAAAATTTAACTGCCAATGGTAAGCGTAACGTCGTTGTCATGACTCATGGGGAACGATAAACTAACGTTACAGTAATAGAAATATAGTACCTCCTATGTTTGTGTTTCCCTAAAAACAATTTAGAACCACTTTCTCAATGGTGGTACCCTTAAATGCATAGGAACGTGTAATGCCAGTGGATGGGTTACAGAAAAAAAAATTTATCAGTTTACAACATGTGAAACCGTCTAAGGAGCACTGTGTTTTTCTAGTATTAGACAATAACTCATCTCAATTGAATGTGAATACGCCAAATTTGGGCATAGAGAACAAATTTTTAATATTGACTTTTCTGCTGCACTGTAGCCACAAAACAAAACCATTGGAGGTCTCAATATTTCGACCAATTAAAAAGTATAACGCTGCTGCTTAAGATACATGGCTGCAATATAACAACTCCGACAAGACCTTAACTATTCATGATTTACCAAAAATTGTCGCTGATTAATTGCCGTTTGCTCAGAAAAGTATAAATATTGTTAACGGTTTCCTAAAGACGGCATCTTCCAGTATAATACAAACATTTTTAGTTAGGACGAGTTTTCGTTATATTTTGTTACCTATCGGCCAGATCCACAAACACCGATCTGGAAAAGATAGTCCGTGACAAGCTATAATGTCCACCATTGAACCCAATTCCACTCCTTCTACTTCAATTAGCCAAACTGAACCAGAACGTACTGCAAACAATATATAAAACGAAATGTTTGATCTAACGAATGCATTTTCCTCAGAAATTCTTCGACCATACCCAAAAGCAGGCCCTTAGAGAAGCAACCAAATTTAATTTTGTAAATTTTGAATTTATTTTTAATAAAAAATCTACCGTGGTTATCTTAAAAACTTGTTGTTGAGTTGTGCTCCAATTTTCCCACCAAAATTAAAGATTTGTGGGGATTTGTGGAACGCTATAGACGCTCGGTAATGTTATACGGAGTAGTCGTGGATTCTAAAGTCAGGACATTGAACAAACTTGAGTCATTCGAAATTTGGCTTCACAGAAGAATGCCCCGTATTTCATGGACCTAATATATTACAAACGAGAACTTACTACGAATAGCAAACGTCGAAAGGTAACTCTTGGCAATCGTGAAATGCCGAAAGACACTGCTCATATTTTGAAAGGTGATAAATGTTGTCAAATACAACTCATACTCAAGGGAAAGATCAAGGGACTCTGAGAAGCTGGAAGAAAGCAACAGTCGTAGCTCAGAAATATTTGAGAGTGGACCGGCATAAGAAGCTCTAGTGAACTTTTGCGCTTAGCAGAGGTCCCCACAGCTTTTGTCATGGTGATAGTCAACGTCAGGAAGACCGGACAATGGGCATGAATTAAAAAAAAGCATATTTGAAATCAAGAGATGGTTTCTTGTGTCGAAATTTGAGAAATAGGGCAGTGAGAGAGGAATTTGTAGCCCAGTTTATGGATTTTTTAAACATAAACTACACTCTCTTATTGTCCTGATGCAAGAAACCTTTTTTCCAGTCAGTCAATCGTTTTTCAAAACTGACATTGAATTGACTCAAAAAATTGGCTTGATATTTGCTCACACTTCAAAAAAAGAAACGATAATTATTGTCTTTATTGGCTTACAAACCAACTTTGATCTACTTTGGAGCCGATTTATCGCAGGAAACTCAATGCTTTGCCTTTCCTTCAATTCAACGAACCATGTAAAACCAAATAAAGGTACCGAAAATGGGAACAGCAGAGTCAACTAAATTACTTTTGTATCCACAATTCCAATCTTTTTTGATATCCTATCATTAAATTCTACAGTTGTAGAATTGGCCTAAAAATTAGATGCAGCTAAGCGTCCATAAGATTGGACATCTTCCTTGCTTATACGACTACAACAAAAGTCAGTGATAGTTTTACATGTATTACTACCATTTGGAAATTGTTTCATTATAGTCTTTCCTTATGAATCCAACAATGTGTAATTAATTCTTCACGAACCAACTCGTACGTTCATGAATAATTTTAGTCGTTGAATAAATAATCTTGCGGTTTTCTCATATTATTACTTAGTAATAAGTAACAATTCTTATTGTAAAGTATGTCATAGTATATTTTGAATGACATTACGTATTGAACGAAAGTTCTAGATTATGTAGTATAATTACCAAGATGAACCCATTTATAAATTATTACACTGTAATTATTTATTATCACTATAATTCAGTATGATTGTATTAATGATTAGTCAGATATATAAAACTTTCCTTTTTTTCAGGTACGTTCGTTAAGGCGCCACGTCATTGTTACAACGCTGTGTAAGTTTTTTTGTTACAAATCAAAATTATCCCAAATTATTAAATTTTCATGAGAACAGATTATAAATTCCCAGAAACCTGAAAAAACCATAAGTAGTAATTTTATTTTCCCCAATTGATATGAATTATATCTGCGGTGGAGAGGCCAAAGTTCTATTGAATAGAGGATGTTTATCGTATTATTATATATTAACATAATTCAAATCATTACTCATATTCGTAGTCAAATATCTAAATAGCACTTTTCTACATAAGAAGTATGTATAAGTATGTGAGAGATAAACTATTGAAGTTGTCCAAACTAACTCCACAAACTTCCAATGACTGGACGAAAAGATTGTTGAGTTGATTTAAAGGGAAAATTCGCAATCCAATATAAAACCAATACAATAAGACCATAATACACTTAATACCGTGAAACTTCAAAAGGAAAAGCGGAAGAACCGAAATGTCTTCATCAGACAATTTTTAAAAATAACTCTTCCAAGATGGAGAAGCATGAAAAAAAGGAGGAAAGGAATATGTTTACAAATGTTCAAATGAATGGATAGATGTTTCTTTATAAACATACTGTATAAAACAATAAAAAAGTTAATAAGAAACCTAACTAAATTGTTTTTCAAAAATAGTAATTTCCAGTAACCTACAGCAAACTATCTACCATGATTTATAATCGTTCAAAAACTAAAGTTAAATTCTCATAATGAGCGCATGAACAAAACTTTACAAATAGTCAACACTATAAGCCGTTGCAAATGCAAAAAACGGAAAAGCTCCCGGATCTGATGGAATTCCTACAGATTTCCTAAAAAATCTTGAAATCAATTCCCTTAGATTACTAACTAAGCTCTCTAACGCTATCTATCACAAAGGCGTAATACCACCGGATTGGTTGAAATCGACTTTTAAAATACTGCCTAAAAAATCAAACGCTAAAGAATGTAAAGATCACCGCACGATAAGTTTGATTAAACATGTATTGAAAATATTCCTGTGAATGAAACATCAAAGATTATACCCTAAAATAGAATAACATATTAGCAGTACTCTGTTTTGGCTTTCGAAAAGGACTAGGAACTAGAGGGGTTTGTTCAACATTCAGGTCTTGGTGCAGAGTTGTAGAGATGTCAACCGTAACGTATATTTATGCTTTATAGATTTTGAGAAGGCATTCGACAAGGTCCGTCATCATAAACTAATAAATATCCTACGGGCAACTGGAATTGATAGCAAAGATATTAATTTTATAGCGAATCTTTGCTGGAATCAAAAAGCAAATTTACGACTCAAAGGTAAGTTATATTCCGAGAGGCCTTCAATGAAGATGTTGAAGAAGGTATAAATATAAATGGGGTGACCGTAAACAACTTCCGGTATACCGATGACACTGTCCTCGTAGCTGACTCAATGAAAGGTTTCCAAACGTTATTAGATCAAATAGTTGGGAAATGTCAGGAGTATGGAATAAAACTCAATACGAAAAAGACTAAGTACACGATCATCAGCAAAAATCTAGTAAACGATGGTGACCTTATTGTTGACAATGAACCATTAAAACGAACGGAAAATATTAACTATTTAGGAACAAATATTAATGACAAATGGCATTACTCAACAGAAATAAAATGTCGCATTGAGAAACATAGAGCAGCATTTATTAGACTGAAAAACATCTTGTATAGATACGATCTAAGTTTACAGCTTCGCGTCAGGGTATTAAGATGTTTTCTATTCTTTTGTATGTTATGGAAGCATGGACACTGACGGAAGCAGCTCATAAAAAGCTCGAAGCTTTTGAAATGTGGACATATAGGCGTATGCTCCGAATCAGCTGGCGGGATAGACTGCGTAATGACGACGATATGGTGCAAATGAGAAAGGAGGGAGGGATCAGTTAAGAACAGAAAATTATCTTACTTCGCACATGTAATACGCAATCCTGACACGTATAGCATCTTATGATCCCGGGAAAAATAGAGGGAAAACGGAGTCCCGGAAGAAGAAGAACATCATAGTTGAAAACTTTACGTCAGTGGTTTGGCCAGAAACCTAGTTCACTCTTCCGAGCTGCAGTGATCAAAATTATCATACCCAACATGATCGCCAACGTCCGATAACGAACTCGGCACTATAAGAAGAAGAAGAATACTATGAATAAACGTAAATTAGACTACTTTGGCCACGTAACGCGCAGCCCAGTGAAATACGATATTCTGGTAAAGCGAAGAAAAATAATGGGTAGAAAAAGCATAGATCGACGCACAGCATCATAATTTGAAAAACTTTGTTTAGTGGCTTTTTCGTGCTGCAATGAATAAAGCAAGAAGGGAAGATGCGTTGAGAGATTCTCAAATTTCAACCATATCGTCATAAAAATCCAACAACTGGTACTAGATGACGGTCGAATTAAGCTTAGAGAGATAGAAGAGGCAAGTCTCTTATCAGAAGAACGCATGTGTCATATAATAACTAAAAAATGAAGCATGCGTGAGGTATATGCGCGTCGGGTGCTGCGTTTACTCATTTGAACCAAAAACCCCCATAACTTATTAATGCAATTCAAACAATTGAGATGGATTTTTCGCGTCGATTCATAACTATGGATGAAACCTGGATCCACTACTACACTACCGAATATCTATCGAAGGTACAAAGTCTGGCTTGCATATGTAAGACTGGGGCCGTAAAATCATGCCCAGCAGCTGCACTACTACCTTTCACATATTTACTATAAAGCGTGGCAGAGTGTTCAGAGACGGCCTAAAAAATTGAAAAGACTGGACAAGACAAATAAAATTACCCTACATTTGATTCCGAAACACACCGGAGTGAGAGCAAATGGAATAATTGATAAGCTCACTAAACTACTAGTTCAACCCTTCTCCTGTATCAGCTACAGCACTTATTGGAACAACGTACAGGAGCTGAGACAGGCAAAGACTATCCTTGAAAACTATAACCAGAGAAGATATGCTGTATCAACCTAAGCAAGAACAATCTAAAAATACTAACAGGAGTCCTATTGAGGCCCTCTCGCCTCAATGCAAACCTGCACCAAAAAGGCGAAAATGGATTCATCGGCCGGAAAACGAACTTTAAATTTTCACTCTCAGAAGAGATATTTTTATCAGACGAGGAACTTACAGCCTTCACAAACGATTATTTTGAGGAGAAAGACGGCAAATATTATTTGGAAGAATTAAAAAGGTTAGAGCATCGCTTGACTAGCGGTATAGACTTAGAAGAAGACTATGTTGATTATAAAAAGAAAGTCTTATTCCTTTGTTAGGTCGCAAAACTTTTCAGACAACCCTCGTAAATATAATAAATCCATACGAAACGAAAACACGCCCTTCAGCTCGATGGTTTATTATTCAGTTCAAATTCTATAGAATACAACTAGAGATATCTAAAAAACGAATGAATAGTTTAAAGTTTGTACAGCTAACCTAACGTTTTTGTCGGAAGAAATCTCCTGACCCGTTAACACATACCGGAACAAACAAACCACTGAACCAACCATACACCACCAACAACTCACTAACTCATTGCTGTCATGCAGGTAATTAATATCTCTTTCTTACGGCCCCGTATATTCTTGTCAGAGACAAATGCGACAAGTTCTCCCTAAGTAATAGTTTCTGTGTTGGTCGAAATAATCCCGAAAAAACCGGAGGCAGTTCGTATTTGGCAGCAGTAGAGAATCTGGCAAAACTCCGCACGAATGCCCTTTAGAGCTCCCGCTAAGACCACTGATGCGTCCAGCGAACGCCGTGGGGCGGGAATCGACGGCCGACTTGCCGCCTCTCGAGAAAGAACTTTACCGCGAAAATGAGGACTAGTTGTAACCCTCGAATTGTAGAAAGTTGTGAGTTACAAGAGGAATTAATATCGTCAGAACTTGTGTTAGGAATACAAATTTAAACTGAGACGAACAAATTTAGAATCGAAAGGGAATCTGATAACTGAATCAATTTTTAGAAGCACGTATTATATTGAATTTTATCTCGAAGTGAAAATTTATCGGAATATTCCTTTTTCCATAGTTCCTTTATTAGAAACAGGCATAATTTTTATACATAAGAAATTCTTTGTTTTTGTAAAGATTTCTTAATTTAGTCAACTCATTATATTCACTATGTTCTAGATACGAGGGTTGCTACTTAAAGTTTGAAATTGACGAATATAAACTAATATTTATAATTGGATGTAGCTTTATGTTTTTCAAAGTTTTTCAAAATATTCTCCATTGACATTAATAAACTTTTGCATGCGTTTGAATCAATTGTCGAAGAATTTCTTCCATTCCTATTGAGATATGGACCTCAAAAACATGTGATCTTAACGCATCAAGTGCTTCTTCGGGTGTACGGCAAAAGGCTCATGTTTTGACTTTTCAAAAATATTTTCGTTTGAACTTATAGAGTGAGTTTTATGTTTGAAACGCAACAATTATCTCGAAAATGGGTTGTACGATTTTTAGAAATTTTTGTGCGCAAGGGTCTTGTTATAGTAGTATTTATATTGTTGTCAGATCCTTCCTTTTTCTGGAAAAATAATGAATTTTGTTATTTCGAATGGATCTCCATATATATTTTGTGTTTTTTAGAAATCCTTGAGAAATACTGATTATTTTTCATGTAAAGTTCCCTATACCTAAATGTCGTAATTTTGGAGTTTTAGCTACATTTGCGTTATCTCCGCCGAAGTTAAAATAGTACAATTTGGTGGCTATGACTGCTACAATAACAAATTTGACGTTTCAATAAATTATTATTGTTGAAGTTTATTGAAAATCACAATGGATCGTACATCTGAGAAAGAACGAACTGATATTTTAATAATATTAGGATAGGGTGATATGCCAACAATAACCGTGTAATATCTTTAATAATTTATATCCTAACCGAAATCCCATAACAAGATCTACTGTCAGTAAATTAGTATAAAAGTTTAACAAAACTGGTTCAGTGAAATATTGATCCAAATCAGGACACAGAAAAACTGCATAAACTAAAAACAAATATTTAGATGTTTGTGTCCTGTTAGAAGACGACCACACTTGAGTTCTGGACAAATGTCTAGGAAACTTGATATTTCGTAAACATCCGTGTGGAAAATTTTACGTGATAATAAATTCCATCCATACCAAGTGTGTTTCTCAGTAGATGTTTGGGAAGGCGTGGTTTTATCCAATGACCTCCGCGATCACCCGACGTGAATTCTTTAGACTATTTCCGGTGGGGTTACTCAAAAAACATCGTTTTTAAAAGAAAACCTGCCAATATTCAGGAATTAACAAATAATATTACCAAAGAGATGAGAAGAATTGAGCAGTCAGAGATGCTGCAATATGTATTGCAAAGTTTTAAAAATCGCAAGGTTTGTTGTATTGAAGTAAATGTACAATATTTTGAGCATCTACTGCAATCACCTTTACTGTATGTCTTCGTAATTTTTCTACTTGATGACACAAACATTTAAAGATTTGTCTTCAGTTGTAGGTTTTGATAAATATTTTATTGCGCCAATTTCATTAAACTTTTTACTAACTTGCAGAAACTAGATCTTGTTACGAGATTTGTATTACACATAAATTATTAAAGAATATTCAAATTAAACGAGTTCATTCAATCGTAGCCATCTAAATGTACAATATTTATTGTAACTTTGGTGGAGATACTGTAAATGTAGCTATAACTCCGAAATTACGGCATTTGGGTATAAAGAATATTACATTAAATATGATCCTAAGTATTTCTTAAGGATTTAGAAAAGCGAAAAATGTACAGGGTCATCTATTTGAAAAAACAAAGTTCATTATTTTTCCGGAAAAAGGAAAGAACTTACAACAACGTAAATATCACCGTAAAACTGGCCGTATCAGTAGACTCTTATACAAAAAAATTTATAAAAATCATACAAGCCGTTTCCGAGATAATTGAGGCGTTCCATACATAAAACTCTCTCTATATGTAAGAGCTCGCATTGTCGAGGTGAAGAATGATTCTTCTGCGATTGGTTTCCATGATTTTTTGCTGGTGTACAATTCAGAATTGACCATTCTACGTTGCTCTCATGGAACTGTGGCGACATGTCCAGTTATTCTGAAAAAACAGGCGACCATTTATTTGCTTCGAAGTGCTTAGTGCGCGAACAACTTTTGTTGGATTTGTTCCTGTGCATTGCTACATGATTCGTCCTCAGTCACCAATATTCGTATCCAAAGTAAATAAATCTTTTTTACAGCTAAATGTTCACGCAATATTGAATGTATACGAGTAGAACTGATGCCAAGTATGTCTCCATCTCATGATATGTTACATGACGATCTTTCAATATCATTTTACGCACACCATCAATGTTTCCTGACACAATAGCCCATTTTGAAAGACCTTCACGAAATTCATGTGCAAAAGTGCGACCACAATTGAAAACCAGCGAAGCACGGTGGGTCAAGATTATCAAAAGATTATCAAAAGTGGAAACAAACTTATCTGCACATTGCTATTGATTTAATCCACGTCGAACGTAGGGAATCAACACACGAAAATGGTCGTAATTTAATGCCAACAGTGACAACTATTATATTCAACTTTCAAATAATGGGATTGTTTCATTTTCCTACCTTAACTCATTACGTTTATTCCATAAAAAATCTATTCTGTATTTTATTTGTATTAATTGAAACATGTTTCAATTTTTTAAGATTGTCGTGAACTAGACGTCGTGGCTGGTGTTTAACATTTGCATCGCATTCAGAACTTAACATGAAATGGAATTTTCTGTGTTCGGTATGTCAAAACATTGATATTTTCTTTATCGAAAGGGTGCGTGTAGACTCAGAGGCAGACAGGCTTGCAATTATTTCCATTGTGCACGAGTATATAACAAGTTGCTGTATTTTCCAGAATAAAAGTCACGCAGAAGTATTACAAATAATTACTTACTATTTGTTTGATTTCATGTGATAAACGGAACTATGAATAACAAATCCCGAAAATGCTACTAGTGAAATGGGTTAATGTTCGAGAACAGCACATCCATCGAATTCATATATTTTGTCTTTAATAAAATAGGAACAATTCATTTTCATTCATGTAAATGGCATTATCTTATCGTCTTCCAGAATTCTAACCGTCATCCTTGCCGATACGTCATCCCTCTAAATTCTCAATATTTTCAATTATCCTACATTCTGTTCACGCTTCTAAACCAACTAAATTGCTACCCTTTTATTGCTTAATTAATCATTTGTTCATAAAAGAGGGCGATTTAACATTTTGGATATTGACAACACCGCTACAGTGACTATATTGTTAGTTTATGTTGTGATTTCATATGTCAAAACTTAATTTAAATGGAACTGGCAGATTAGTAATAATACTAATAAATAAATAATGTTTAGTTTAGGTATGGAGACAAAGAATTTTGAACCAAACAAAGAATTAAGGCAAATTTACAAAAATATTATTATAAAAATTCTCCATTTCTAAATGAGAAAGCAAAAACTGTTTTTGCGGTCACAATGCTTTGGGATTTCAAATAAATTTTATTAATTTTTTGATAGGAAACGCTAACGGGTCAAAATTATACTGACTTGATAAGTCAGATTATTTGAAAAAGTATAGACATCGTATGAATTATGAGAAAAAAGAACTTAATTCGGGAGATATACTTCAAAGAATAAAAGAAGGTGGGGGAAATACCATGGACGTAAACATACAAAGTCTAAATAACAAAATAAAAAGAAAATCGGGATTAATCCTTCAGAGTAGAGCCAAATATTTTGTTTCAGAATACATCTTGCTTTGTTCAAATAAAGCATCTTCTGAGGAAGCACATTTCCCTTACCACCAAATTTGTTTGTTGATCCCTAGCGAAGAATTCATTGTTTGTGTAATCCTTCGTCCATCTTCAATTCATTCTTCAATTTCTCTTGTTAGTTATCGTCATCGTAGTATAAATGTTTGATTTATTTGCTGTTCACTGTTAACTTCATTTCACTTTCTAACCTTACACGTGTATTCGTCTTCTGCAAGAGTTGCTTCCTAAGTTTTGAGATAGAAAATAGAAACATATATTTATAATTAAGATCAATACACTTTTGCATGCGTTTGAACCAATTGTCAAAGTATTTTTGCATTCTGATTGAGATACCTCCAAAACATGTGATTTGAACACATCAGTCGCTTCTTTATGTGTAGAAAAACGTTGACCTCGTAATCTTTTTTTGATATGCGGGAATAAGAAGAAATCATGGGTGCTAAACAAAGACGGCGGATAACCCATCTGCGATTAGCTCCCCAGATTTTTTGGAACACTTCTGGCAAACAAATTCTGGTGTACCATTCAAAATTGACCATTCCGCGTTGCTCTAATGGAACCGTGGCGATATGTCCAATTATTCTGAAAAAACAAGCGACCATTTACTTCAAAGTACTTCGTGGGTAAACAAGTTTTGTTGCATTTAGGTCTTGAAAGATCCATTCATTCGATAATTATTGCTTAGGTTCGGGTTCATATGCATAGATCCATGATTTGTCGCTTGTCACGATGTAATAGATGTCTTTTGTAGTACCTGGATTGAATCTCTTTGAGCTATTGTGAAATTATGCCGTATTCAACGCGAACAAATCAGCCAAATGCTCATGCAATATTCGGGTGAAAATCATGCACAAGTACGCTTCAGTCTGACGATATGTCAAATGCAATATTACTTTGCATCGACGTTTTCTAGTACAACAGCCGATTTTGAGCGACCTTCTCAAAATTCATCCTGTAGCAAAGGGCGATCACGATTGAATACGGAAAACCAGAGAAACACGGTGGCTCCAGATGGTAATTATTACCTAAAGTCGATCGATACATTGATGTTGGTTAGATTAATTGTAGAAAATCAATGCACGAAAATGTTCGAAATTTAATTCAATTTTTTAATCAAGATTAATGTCTCAGGTATCTTTAAATAACTCAAATAGCACTCTTCTGACAACACGTTCTGAGTACGTTCACCATTAAAAAAGTCAAACTTTATGATGGCAATGTCAAATTTCACATATACACATCAGTGTTGCCAAATCTAAAAACTAAAGCAGAAAGAATAATATGTCATTTGTCAATCTCAATCTAACTATGATCAAAGTATTTATCTCTTCTTAGCCCATTATTTTCCACATATATGTAATAATGAACCGCTCTTGGACGCTTTTTACAGATTAAGTTAATTAAAGCAATAAACCTTCTTTCTATTCATATTTTCAAGATTTTTGAAATACAATATCCATTGTTGAAGCACATGTTAAAATCCTGTTTGTTTTTTTGGGTTAGAATTAGAATAGAATTGTTTTTTAATAATAATAAACCTCATATTAAGGAATATCCGTGAATTTTCAAATTTGTTTTAGCAAAATGAGTTCTGTATACATTTACTAATTTGTGGATCTATCTTAATCATTGTCTTGTCTTAGAATTAGAAATAATATTGAAACTTTTTATTCGGCCGATTGAATTTGGCCATAAAACAAAAGTTGTTTTAAGATAAAATTCTTATAGGAAGACAAAATCGTCCCACTTTTGAAAGTTTCAGCATAAAATATAAATCAATATTGTCGCATTTCCATAAAGACTTTGACTCAGTTCAATCACTTCATAAATTCCATATTCAAATATGTTTTCTTGAAACAGACTCAATCAATGGAAACCGATGTAGCGATGCTCAGGTTTGGACTATGTAAAGACTTTTATCTTTGTATTGTGTATATATTTTGTATTCTTCCAATAATGTAAGTTATTTTGTTTGTATTGTTAGAATAAGATTCAAAATTTGAAATATAAAACATATTTTACATGCAGGCATATGTCTGTTAACACTTTTTGGAATAAGAATCAACTCAAATGGTTTTTAGATAGAAGAACTAACTACTTTTTCGATGAAATCAAAATTACATCAAGATTGTTTCACAAAAATTCATAGAAATATAACTAAAATTGAAACGTTCGTGAAATTGAAAAATTTACTCTATTTTTTTAACCGCATTTTTGTATTTATAATGTCGAATTGGCGATATATTGTGAAGAAATAAGAATTTTTATATACTGCATGTTTCAGTCGTAGAGAAGATGTGAAATTGTTTCTATTGCACCTCATTGAGTTATGTAGTTTCTGAAAATAAGACTTATATTAACTAAATACTTATGCTGGGGGACCCATTAGAATATCGACCGATTTGTTTGGAGTTTCTATCTATTAACAGACATGCTCTGAATGTAATGCAGCAAATAAAATTGCATTGATTTATATGCACCGGTCCTGTTTTCGACTTTGTAAATACGTCGTTTGGGAGTTTCGTCTTGAATCTGAATTCGTCGCAGAACATTTGATTAAGAAAATCCTGTTTGATAAAGCCGTTAGTGGAAAATTTTCGAAACTTTGAGATTTCAAGTGTCTACTTCCGATAGAGCGACGACAGTTCGAGAAAGATAGTTACGAAAATTGCTTTAGTTTTGATACTGTAACTTAAAAAAAGTTCTATCGTCAAACATCTTTTTTCAATTGATGTACTGGTAATGAATATGGATAATATCTTCTACGGAAGAATTATATCTTGAGGATTTTATGGAATATAATATGAAATTAGTCTGGGTACGAGTATGACCAGTTCTAGTAAATTTTCTTATTGATAGATCTTCCTCATTATAGAGTCTGGACAAAGCCATATACTTCTCATACCAGATAAAGGTTACAAAATTCAACAATTCGAAATAGATCTTTATGGTCCACATTTTATTTCTGAGTTAACGCATTTCATTTTGTGGTGTTTTTTGAAATAATCATATCATATCTTCATTGATAGTGCGAATTATAAATTATATGTTATTTTAAATATTTTAAAATATTATATTTTGAAATATTTTATTTTATATTAATAAATTTAAAATCTATTTCTCGCTTGAATTTGAATTCACCGTTACATAATTGCTTGTACATGATATATGATCGATCTATCAGAATGTTGCTAACATTTACTTTACTAACTTTTAAAACAATTTTGAGGATATCACTCTTGTATTATTTCAAAGCTAACAGACAATGCAAAGTTTTTGATGAAAGCTTTAGGCAAAAAAAATAAGTCTTTGGAAACATATTTAACCATGCTAAACGTAAATCGTATTGTGCTTGAAGATTTGGTTGTTAAATATGTGATTTTTAATATTATAATTCGAATTTATATTTAAACATAGGAAAATTAATTGTAAGTACTATCATATTAATACACCAAATTATTTTCTCTAGTTTGAACAATTGCCACCAATTGTCCAGTCCCTTATTCACACCAATGCTCTTAACCTCATTTTTCAAATAAACGCGTATCTCCTCTTCCTAGATTTCTATTGTCTATATCGTTCAGTTACATACCATTCAGCTTAGAATACGTACTTTATTATTTTGTTTCTGTAATAAATGCTTTTCATAATTACTGTACTTTCTACCTCGTTTTTCAACAAATTTCAATGAAATCAGAGCAATCGCTTGGAATATTTCAGAGCTGCAAAGAAACAGAATGTCAAATTCGAATCATGAATTTTTATTGATACACCAAAATTTCAATCTTTCAAACTTCCATTATCATCAGAAATGTGTTAATAATAATACTAAAAATAGAAGAAAATAAGAGAAATGGGAATAGAATGATGAGTCCACGTGGACTGACGGTTTGTTAGATGCTTACCGAATTTTATACAGGGACTAAATATTCTTTTTCATTTCTTAATTTGGCATAACTGTTTTCTGCAATTGATATACCAGCTGATAATCTAGGTAGTACAATATAAAAAAAGCGTTAGGTATAAATTTAATCACCTCAGGTGATAAGAACACAAAATCAGTGTATTTAATTTCGATTACCAGCATTTATATGTGAGATAATTTTAATTAAAGATCATACTTATTGAGTCGATGCTTCCGAGCATACTTTCTGATAGATTAAATTTCATCCCATTTAGAATCCATTGTATCGTTATTTCTAACTAACAACACCACGGTATATATTCCATCTACTTTTCTGGAATTAATAAAATACCAACCAGCTGCGTAAAAACTTATCCATAAAATGAAAAAATCGCCGCCAATTTTCAGGCAGGACGGAGAAATGAGCACGTAGAAAACAATAATTTAATAATCTGTTTTAATTTAACAAGATTTAAAGTAGGTGCCTATAAAATTGCGTTCAAAATGAACAATTTACCAGTGAGGTAAATTGTCCCGTAAATACAAATAAAACCGAGCGAGGTGGAAATGGGATTAAATAGAAATTCTGGCATAGTAAATAATGTCTGCAGCATTTGCATGGATAAAAGTAAGAACTTGGCATCCGATTTTCAGTCAGACATTTGGCAAAATTACAGTTTGAAAATTAAGTAATATTTTCGAATATGTTTGTTGTAAATTTCGAAACGTAACTTCTAACAAAGGCAGTAAATTATGTTCAGTTTTTAATGCAATTTTAATTGGAATGTTTTCGCCAAAATGCAAAATAAGGTAGGTTTTTTACATAACTTCTTATGTCAATTAATTGGTATACAAACGCTTGATAAATTGAAATAAATATACCAAAAAAATAGTGTAAATAAACAAAATAATAAAAAATAATGTGGATCTGAATAAGGAAAATGTCCACCAACTTTTGAATTATTTTAGCAATACATAAACAGAAATATTAGAAAAAGCTGCAAATCATGCAGAAAAATTGATAAAAGAGAGATATTATGAAAATAATTCATCTAAAAGATTGTAACAAATTGTGTATTAGAAGAAAGATAAGATGAATAATAGCATTGAATAATAAAGAAAAAAGAAGAGATATAATGAAGAAGATGTACGAAAAGAATTACACTCGTAGTATATATAAAGTATCAGTGCCAATTTTTTAGTTGTGTTTGTGGATCTAATTTCCACAATAGGCTAGTTGACAAAATTTGGAAATTAGTTCAAAACTAACCAAATATATATTATTAAAAAAATAGGTCTTTTACATTAGTATTTTGAGTTTCTAGAAATGAACTGTCATGACGTCCTGAATGACCTCACACCTGGCGAAACCGCCGTGTTTGTTTATGACAATAAAAGTATCTGGTATCTTTGCACTTAATATGAGAGATACGAGTGTACCATCCTTCTTTTTACAGCATCTAACCTCAAACTTTTGTTATTTTATCAACACCTCCCGCTTCTGGGTTCATCTTCTGAAAATTTGTGCCTTTGACTAAATTATATACTTATTCCTGGAAATGTTTCTGACTTAAAAATAAAGCACTAGCTGCTTAACGATTAAAGTTGCTGCCAACAAATGATTTTACTGAGTTGAAACTTTTACTGCATATCATATATTCACATGCCGCTCCTCCAATTCTCGTTTCGTTAAGTATTGTACCCATCAGTATTTTATGAATATTTTTTTGTTATTTGTAATCTAAGTTCAGATTCAGTAATCGTTATCTCTTTGAATCCCATTTATCAGGAAGACCAATAACATCAAACAAAGACATACTAAGAGCAAAGGCAAATCCAAGTCAGACAATTGAAAAACTCTCAAACACCATTAACCAGCTTTGGTCGACCATCCAAAAACAATTGCAGTAAATAATTTATACGAAGAAAAGGAAACTAATTGCTTCAACGACATAATACAAAATCATATTATGTTCCCTTGATCAAAGGAGACGGTCTTATATCATAATACAAAATGCAGAAGACAGTGACTTTTCCCACCACGAAGCACATCTAATCCAGTTTTACATCCCAAAATGCGTTTTGTGTTGTTGGTGGAGCCTACGTTGAATTGATCACTTTGAAGTGCTGATAGCTAAATAATATTAATACAGATCGTCATTGTAAGCAATTGAATCGAGTGAAACCATCCTCAATCGAAAAAGCGTTATTCTGCAACATGGTATAAGGCAAGATCGCACTTTACAAAAAGAATTTCGGGAAAAATTTATTCATTTAAGAAAGTAACACTACTTTCCCGATCCTATGTATAACCGTTTTCTTTGTATAGCCTGTCGGTTCTACCACAAATCAGATTATGCTGCTATTTTTTATTCACATTTACATAGAAGGAGCAATTGCATATTTCTTTCTCATTTTTCCATAACTTGAAATTTAAATTTCTACAACTTCAAATAATTGATTTCACCACTAAACTGGCTCGCAATGTATCCTTATCTTAAAGTAGCTTTATCGATTATCTTTTTGATTTCCATCAAGTTTTCTGTACATGAAAAAATGTATGCCTCTTATCCCATGGATTAATTCGTAATTTCTCTGCTTGTAAAAGTGGTCATATGACACGGATGATGCCGAACGTCCAGGACCGTCATTTACTGTAGATATTCCAGAAACGGTTAATTAAATTCGGACCCTTGTATTTATCTTTGAATAAAAGAACGTGAGGTAGCTAATGAAATAAATATTCCAACCACACTGGTAAGCAACATTTTCCATGAAAGTTTATATATAAAAAGCAAGGCGATTGTCGGCATTTGGTTGATATTGATGAAAAGATTGCTCTAATTTAAAATTCTTTTCAAAATAATGTTTGAATAGAATATATCGCATAAGATGAAATTTGGGTACACCATTATCAACTAGAAACAAAAATACAGAATCCAACAAATCAAAATCCATTGTTGTAACGCCAAAGACTTTCGGGATTACAATAGCGTGATATTCTTTGATTATTTTAAAAAAGAGAAAACAATAACTGTTGAATATTATGCTGATTTTCTGACATGTTTTGATACAGCATTAACTAGAAAAAAGTTTTATTTAAATTCGTTCTTAAATCTTATTGGTATTGTCTGAGATTAGATTAGAAGTCTGATGTCAGTTGAAATATTAATTCGATTTATTGTTTATGAGAAACTAAAACATTTAAGATTCGCGAGCGCACATGTCTTAATACATACTTACTATAATTTCAGCGGTAAGAGAGAGTTTTTACATAGTTGCCGCGTTGAGCAACTAACAAATCATTTAATGTTGAAACATTATTGAGGTTTTCAATAGATTATAAGGTGATGGGTAGTGTTAAATATGATTTAATAAAAATCTTGAGCTACCTACTCTATTGTTAAAAAAATTTATGTAATTGCGTTTACGGTTTATTAACTAATCCGTCATATCCATCTTCATCTTCTATTCCCAAACATTAAAAAAAAATCACTCAGTCAAAAGCAATTTCAAACAAATAAACTGGGATGAGACAATCGCGTAGTTACTCTCGAAAAATATCCAATTTTACTTTTAAAATTCCAAATGTATTTGTTTTTACCTCCACCCTGTATACCTTTCGTTAATCATAATAAACACTAGAAGTATATTAGCACCACAACCATTTGTACTACTGTAACATTAACGATGGTTAAACCGGAAGTAATGGGGTAAGAAGGGTGAATGCACATCCGCTTTTGGTGTCTCTTAGCTGGCAGAATGGCGCTATTCTTGATGGTGGGTCCTTCGTCCCGCGTAGGCTTTATTTTCTTATTTTTTTTCTTTCTCTGACCTAAATTCCACTTGATTAAACCTCTTTATTTTCATTTATTTATGTCGTGCGTCATAAATTCCGAGTTATGTATGAAAAATATTTCTGAAATTTATATATGAGGAAATTTTTCGATTGGGAACTATTTTTCATCCACGAGCGGATTAATAAAGTTATATAGTATGGGACAAAATGAGATTTTGTTGATATAATGATAGTTATAATATCCCAACAGTATAATAATCGATATTTTTTATTGTTCGACAGATATTTGTTATGTTACAATGAACGTACATTCATTGTAAGTAATTTGTGAAACATTATTAGATATGTATCGATAAGCTTGATATGGCTGTATTAGTTAATTTCAGATATCGCTTGAGAAACTTTATTGAAAAGGTATAAGTAATTTGAAGAAAAATGGGCTCCTGATTTTGTAAAATTGTTACAGCAGAGGCGCGATTGGACTGATTGGTTATTTTTAGCTGGTTGAAATCAATCCCAATACTCAGCGAATCCAGCCGAGTATTCATTTGATTGATTAATACTTTAGTTTTTTTCAGAAAGGTAATAAAACTTCGTTAGGTATGCAAAGGAACCACAGAGTGACCCAACGAATATTTAAGCCACTTTCATAGTTTGGCATTGATTTCATTGTAAAATTCTTTCTTTTTATGAAGTGCAGGTAGTACCACCCGGGTTGGGGTCAATATATAGCTTATTGTTCTCCATTCACACATACTGAAAATAGTGTGCCAAAGTCGTGCCGGTAAGATACTCGCAAAAAGGAAAGCTGAATCTGATATAGGGTTGGAATTAGGCAGAGACACTAACACAAGTTTAAACGGTACCTGTAAAACGCAAAAACGTAACTGTAGAATATAGTACCTAAGTAATCCCTACACAATATTTCGATATTGACACTGCGGGCCAGAAAACATACTTTTCCTAATTCGCAATTAATTGAAATTCTAATATTACAAACAATACTATTTCAAGACCTACACCTATGGCCGACACAGAAATTGAGCCGAACTGGATGGAATTCCCCATTTTATTGCTCTATATCTTTCTCAAATAGACTATAATCAGATAATTTATGTACTAAATTCCTATCTTCTCCCAATCTGGAGTTGGGATTGAAACAACCGAAACGTTTTAATATTCCAAGATCTTTTGCTTAACATATTCTAGTATATGCACTAGGTGGCTTTCCTCTGCTCTGTATGGATTTGTAAAATGTAGTGTTTCTTTTAATACGACCTGAAATGTCGCCATGAACGTCTACTTCGTATTGAAAAATTTGCTCTACAGCAAAAATTTAACTTTTTTTTAACCATTTGGTGAGCTATGTATTCTCAGTTCTTAGCGTGTTCACAGGCGTTAAAGATCTAAAACTGAAGCTATTTCCAAGCGATTCATGGCAACTTGGAGATGTTTTTCACTTTTTCACTATCGTAACACACATAGACATACGACAAAATTTCTATTAGCTAAATTTATCATTATCTATTCATTATAATTTCGTTTAATTGAATTTTGTTTAAATTGAAGGAAACCTTCAGTTGCTAAGCTTGTCATACTATTTACCACATTCGAGTATGTTATATTTAGGAACAACATAGATTTGTACAATTTTAGGCATATACAAAAGATTGTAAAAATACGGAAGGAAAATAAAAAGTAACGAAGTATAGAAATAAAGGACGAACAGTAAACTAACAAAAGTAAGAAAGGTTGTACCAGAATGGAACAAGTGAAAAGAAATACTTAGGAGTGAAGAAGCACGAACATAGAAAGCTGAAATAAACCAAGGAATGAGCAGATCGTTGAAAAACATCATTGCAAGAATAGAGCATTTATCAATAAATCAGAAATTAATATCGAGACAATATAAAGACCAATCTTGACATTATACGGTTAATTACACTAGCCGACAAAAAAAATTTATTAAGCACTAACACATACCACTTACAATAGCTTAATTATGTATGTAATTTTATAAACGGGCGGTTAATGTCGGTAAATAAAATACCTGAACTGTATTATTCAGAATAATAAACATAAAAATATCGTTAAAAATTAATATTCTGTTCAGTTTCATAGTAAGTGGTTCTTTGTTCATAGCGCAAAAAGTGATTAGAAAGACGAAAATGTCGAGTAAAACGCGCCGCAGTTGGAAAACTTCTGACAAATTTTGTTATATTTGTGGAATGTTTATGACCCGCTAGCCAGGTCACTTTCTGAAAATGTGAAAAAAGCATATTACAAATATTATTTTATAGACCAAGATAAGCAGTGGACCCCCTCGTACGAATGGGAGGAAAAAAAGAAGCATGCCTTTTGGCATGGCGAGAACCTACTAACCATTTTGACGACTACTATTTTTTTCTTACAAGGACTGAAGGTTATTCTAATTTACCGTTTGCTATACGACCTGTTCCGCATAACGATTGCGCCTATAAATCCGCAAAATATTGTTTTAGAAGATTATTGAAGACCACGTATCATCAGGAAGGTCAGAGAACAATGCACCGACCCTATTTTTACTTCCAAGTACCATTTCTAGCAAGCTATATTTGATTGTTTAAAGTCAGTTGAATGACTTAGCACGTGATTTGGGGTTATCAAAGCAACAGTCTGGACTTCTTAAGGAATGGAACTTGTTAGCCAAAGAGATAAAAATTACGACCTTTAGAAAAAGAAATTCTACATTTTCTGCATTCTACAGTATGGAAAATTCGTTGTGTCCGTGTACGGATGTTGGTGGTCTAGTGACGGAACTTGATATTGAGCATAATCCCAGTGAATGGCGCCTATTTATTGACTTGTCTAAATACAGTTTAAACGCAGTGTTATTACACAATGGAAATTTAAAACCGTCTATACCAGCTGCTCATTCTGTGAAGATGAAAGAAACTTATGAAAATATTCGCTTGCTTATAGACAAAATTAACAACAAGTATAAGTGGCCGATATGTAGGGACCTGAAGCTAATTGGAATTTTAATGAGATGTCAGGGAGGGTCTACGAAATATTGCTGTTTTCTTTGTCTATGGGAGGTCGGGCAGTAGATCAACACTATGTAAAAAAATGGCAAGCAAGAAGTTGTTTTCAACCGGGATCTCAAAATGTTAAGTTCATACCCCTTTGTATATTCCAAAAATGTACCCCTTCCTCCCCTTCACATTAAACTTAGATTGATGAGAAACTTTGTAAAGGCTATAGATAAAGAGGGTGATGGATCGAAAGTATTTTTATTGGACCACAAATAAGAAAATTGCTGGACGATGAAAATTTTGCAAAAAGCTCTCCACACAGAAACTTAGAGTATGGAAGGCTTTAATAGTGTAGTGGGGGAATTTTTGGGCAACATTATGGATCCAAACTACCAACAGTTAGTTGATGAGCTTCTAGACGCCTACAAATCCCATGGTGCTAGAATTTCATTGAAAATTCATTTCCTCCATTCGTATTTGACATTTTTTCTCGAAAATTTGGGAGCTGTCAGTGATGAGCAGGGTGAAAGTTTCCACAAAGGTATTAGAACAATGGAAATTCGGTATCAAGAACAATGGGATTCGGCCATGATGGGTGATTACTGTTGATTTTTAAAAAGAGAAAGTGCAAAAGGAAAAAGTAGAGCTAATTGATATTTGAAGTGATTTTTGTTTTTAATAGATGCGAGGCATGTTTATTTCATGGAAACTATAAATATTGTCAATATACCTATACGATTTAGAAAACTTGTAATTATTTTTTAATAAATATTAAATATTTTACCAATGAATATAGTTCTATAAATGTAACACGAAAACCTTACGTGTTACATTTATTTTTTCATATTTTCGTATTTGTAAAGGTCCATTTTATCACAATATGCTATTCATACTTGTGTTATAAAAAAATTTGTTTTGCCGACCCCTGATAATTGATGATATTTCTGATATAGAAAAGAAGAAAAAGTCAGGAAGGCGGAAGTAAACAAAGCGCTTCTGCGACATATAAATAGACATATAATGAGGATCGCTTCTTTTACGTGAAAAAACAGTCTTCGCCAATTTCTCAAAATAAAATCCTCACAATTTGAGAGATTTCTTAAAAAATTTTCTCAGCTACTCGAATTATGATGAAAGAAATAATAATTAAAGTATTCATCTTCAAAATACTGTTAATTTTAGGGAATCAATGAGAAGCAGAAAATTGTTCCAAAGACACGTTCCTCAACTGCTTGGAGTTTTTTGATAAGTTAAATGATAACAATTTTGATTTTGTAAGGAATCACGGAATAATTTTGCACATATTTTCAGCAAATATGATATAAGTCAAAGCTACCAAGAGGAGAAAGAAGCAGAAATCAGTCGGCAAATCTTTAAGCACTTCTGAGCAAAATGCTACAGGAATTCAAAGCATCCTAAGGCATCCTAACACCTTTTAGTCCAAGTACTCCTACATTTGGAACCAGTAATGGGCAATGAGGAAGAAATTGTTGAAAATCTTCCATTCAAGAAACTGTGCTCAGTGTTAAAGTTGAAATTACGGCAGAACGAAAAAAGGGTCGCAGTATATTTATTGGACGAAATGCTGGCTTCACTAGCCAACGTAATAACCATTAAAGAAATACAAAAAACCAATTAAAATGGATATTACTACTTCGCAGATGTGTGAATACCGAACCATCTATCCGTTATATCACTGTTTTGTTATCCATTAAAAACAGAGACAGTGAGCAGCGAGAAGTTAAACTTCAAAATTTACCTGATATCTGGTTTAACCATGGTGTATTTAATTCAAAAACCTGTATATATACATTATAAGTTTAGATCATAAGTTTATATTAGCTCTTCTAGGATCAGTTTGGATGATAAGTTCCGCTTCCATATTATCTTATAAGCATCTGCATCGAGGAAAATGGGTAAATAGAACAGTTCAGAAA
Source organism: Diorhabda carinulata (assembly GCF_026250575.1). Lineage (NCBI taxonomy): Eukaryota > Metazoa > Arthropoda > Insecta > Coleoptera > Chrysomelidae > Diorhabda > Diorhabda carinulata. Next base: position 47,088,276 of record NC_079472.1, on the reverse strand, counting down.
TATTACCGCTGTTTCAAGCTTCATCAACAAATATAGGTAGGTTTCAAGCAACGCTAACAAGCTGCTCGGGTAAAAGAAATGCTCGTAGAACCAGCAGCATATACGAAAATAATAGAAAATTATCGAAAGGTAAGATCAAAAAGAAATATTTTAACAATGAAAGGAAATAGAAAGTGGGAAGAAATAGTAGGAAATACAATACGAAAAGACGCAATAAAGCTTTCTGAAATCAAATTCGATACTCGTACAGAACTAAACGGAAAAGATGGTTTGTTTAGGTAATACGCCGATCTGTTGTGTACGAGTGGTGGCATTTGCCCGGAAAGTTATGCAACTAATCTAACCTACGAAAAACCTTTCTTGCAAGATTTTTACCCCCTACAACCCAATAAGTCTGTCTTATAATACTTAATAATACAATTTGCCATATTCGAATATAATAATTCTGTAGATTAAGTCTTAGAAGTTATTAAGATAGGATACGTTTTATTGTAGTCAAATCCTGATAGATGTAATCTACCCCATACTCCCAAGACTTCTTGAAAGTCAAAGAAATATATGAAGGTTCCTCAAATTGTAAGCAAAATCATTTTATCATTTTTATTTTTCATCTATTTCCTATCCAAACGATTCTCTTTGGGCAATTGTAACTAAATCTTATATATACATATTTAAGAGTTGAGTAGTTAGGCTTGACGTATTCACTTTACTACTCTACTTAAGACTCCAAGCTACGACTCAGTCAGTGAGGCTTCCTATTCCGTAAATTAGTTCAAATATCTTGTACTACTTGTATAAGTTGAACCAACTTCAGTCCAGAAAGATTTAACAATATGTATTTGAAATAGAAAGCCAACGATTTTCTTCTACTTGTAACCATTCTGGTTGATGATATGGCATCACTTTTTAGAATTCATTAAATTACTGTAATTATTGCGATAATTAGTACCAATACAAAAATTGAGACAAACATGAAAAACTTCCATCATTGTCATTTCTTTGCTTCTTGTACAGTTCTCCTAGAATTAGTTTGGGTGATAAAGTTCCGCTTCCATATTATCGCAAAGGTGGTCAACGTCTGTATATAGCCGGTTCCAGCTTCACAAACAAGGTTCCAAGTAACGTTAGCAAGCTGCTTTCGTAAAAAAACAAAATTCTCTTAAAACCTGCCACATATGATCAGATTGAATATTTCAACAACGAAAGGAAGTAGAAAGTGGAAAGAAACCGTAGGAAATGGACTACGAAAAGACGCAATAAAGGTTTCAGAAGGAAGTGAGATGAAACTGTGGGAAATAGACAATATAACGATTATTACAGTTTTTATTATGAATGGGGAATATTAATTATATTCATTATCTGACACCACTAATGTGATATATTTTCTTTTATAATGAGCTTATTCGGCGAACTTTCATTATCTGTTTGAAAGACGACAAATGTAAAAAAATAAAACTACAAGACTAAGAAGAAGAGACTGAATTAAATCAGAAAAGTTGAGATCTGAGAAATATACACATATGTAAATGAAATGAACTTGATTACTTTTAAAGCAGTTTCCTATTCGAAGAGGTGTACTAAACTAAAAAATACGCGAGGACCGTAATTTCAAAATAAAGTTTGAATAAAATGGGCATAAAATAAATTTTGCTAGTTCAAATTATTTGTACAAATCTAGTTGAAAAAACAGATTCATATGAAATATTTCAAACAGACATAAATATATATATTGATTTAGTATTTCACTTGCTTGTAAAAAACAATATAACCCAATGTTGTGTTAATGAGGACACTGACAGTTCACCTTCAGTCTCAGAAGACGATATCTTGGTTAATAAAACGCTTGTTAGGTAGTGTAATTGTGAGTGTTGGTGTAGTTGTAGTGGTAGCGTGAATATTATGTTCAGATCAATATCACCAACGGTTCCAAAAATTATCTGTAATCTCCCAAATTTTGAGGTATTTAAACATCCCAAATACTTCTCAAACTTGGATTCATTACTTGCTCCCATATGTAATTGAGCCACACAATTGATTAAAATAGGCAATATGATTATTTAAGACTTGATATTGGACAATTTTCATTTGACTTATATCATATATTTAAGATTATTTTTACTTAGAGACTTCTTCATGCACCAAATTCAATATATTTTCTAGTGATTACGACAAACATCATTCACAATAAATAATAATACCATACAATGAAGCCTTCTCATGTCTTACAGTCAAAAATGCTGTTAGTTTTTCTACCATTTCAATAATTATTCTCGTTATCGAGTAAACAGCAATCAAAACCTTCCGATTTTTCTTCATCACAACCAACATTGAAGATACTTTGGATAAACGCCTTGGCAGGCGTCAAAAATAAAGCATATTGATTATTTCTATACAAAATGTGCAATTATGTTATATGAACTCATATACTCATCACCTGATATTTTAGTTTTGATAGAATGTTGATTCTACTTTTGTATACAAAGTCATCAATGAATTTTCTAACAACGTGACATACAAAGTTAATTTATTTAATTGACCTAACCATAATATAGCATAATGTTAACAGTTTTTAACTATGAACACTTGCAAATAATATATATATATATATATATATATATATATATATATATATATATATATATATAAAAGAGTTTTATTATTGAAAAGCCTCAAATATTCATGAATTATCAATCAAGACCCCATATAATGTGAAACTCAAAAAGTTAATCATCAAAACACGAGTAAAAACTCACAGTTATGAAAGCTTTTTCCTAAAGTACGTGGAGTACTAAAGGGAATAATTAATAAAATAATCAAGGTAGAGGATTTGAAGAATGCCATGATGCATCTTAATAGACCAGATCTGGCGTTTAAGAATCCGAATCGAATAAAATCTTTTCATGGTATCATTGGAGAAACAAATGTTTCAAAAGATCCCAAAATTCTAAATTCTAATGAATTAGATATTGATGAATATAGTTTAAAAATGAACAGATGTATTGATTTTCAATTCAAAACGTATTTGTGAGGCATAAAAATCATTTTTCCATCCCTGAAAACCATTTTTAATAACCCCAAGTAGTCATAAGCAAGTTATCAATTTTTTATTAAGATCCCTTGAATTGTTAACCCAGATTTCGGTATCTATACAGAAAAAGGATATTTTTGATTGTATTCTGAAAAGAATAAGTCCAGATGGACTATTTATCTCTATCACTTGTATATTAGACGTAACTTTCAGTTATTAAATATGTTGTTTCAAAATATAATACATACATATAGTTTTCATAAAATTACTAAATTTTAAAATAATATAACGTTGAAAATACATATATAATTATACTATAACCAAGGATTCCAATTATTTGGTAATCAATACGGCACCAGATGATATTTCTAATCTAATAACATCTTTCATTAGATAGCTCTAAAGGCAACGAAACATTTTCCGGAATATATTCAGTTTCAGATGTGTATTTAAATTAATCCAAAGCACATGGCTCATTTGCCGGGAATGCAATAAAAGCCGAACCCAAATTAAACCGGTGCATAACAAACCCAGACTACGAGTGAAGGACGAATATGGTAATGACCAAAAACTTCCTATTCAATGCAACTCCTAAGCCTAGCGAAAAGTCAAACAGAGTCGTATTAAGACGCAATTTTACAATTTTTGAGTGAAAATATTATTGAACTATGGTTTAAACGTTGGATTAACTTCTAGATTGAACCCAGAATAAACAAAGTTGCTCTTTTCTACAGGTCACAGTTGAGCCCACATTTTTTGTCAAAGCTTGGAAAAGGATAAAGATGAGAAAGGAATTTAATTAATGGATTAGGAGAATGGTATTGTCTTCGACACAAACACAACAAATATTAAAACTAATTGGGACAATTTTAGAAAAAAGCTGTAAAAATTTTGCAATTGAAAACCAAAATTTGTATAGGACTATTCGAAAATCACTTTGCCCCTCTCTTATTACAGCAATACATGAGAAGATCACTAAGTTGATTGGGTTCGAAGTATTTGTTACATAATCGTCAATAACATCTTCGTAACCAAAAATCTATTTACCTGCTAAAGCTACATTAGCATTAAGTATGTCGACAATGTTGAAAACTTTTTTATCATTATCGTTGAGTTCCTCAGATATAAAGTGCAGTCATTCTAACAAAACCAAACCTTTCATTCACGGTAATGTAGCAAATAGTGAACAATTTGACAAAGCAAGGCTGAAATTGTCAGTTTCATATTAAATAAACTTTAAGAAGCCCTCATACCGCCGGTAACGATTTCACCGTAGTGATGATATCTATGGAATAACCGACGTTTTAGGTTCAAACTAAAGCTATAAAGTTTCGTCTAGAAAGCAACAACAGTCGACCTCCAATTTTGGTAGTTATCGCATTCGATCCCGTCGATTTTTTTTCTACAAAGAACATATTGCTACGATACAGACAATTGTCATTTGTAAGTTCCTTTTCTTTCATTTTGGGTTTTCAGAAAGGGGATAAACCGTGTAAGCTTCATTTAGAAAAGGTGTAGCACTTGACTTAGTTAAGACTTGTTTGCAAAGACGGCGTAAATGTAGATGCGTTTTGATTGATGTATCAACCATGGTATAATCCCTATTTAAAACGAAGGACTTGGGGAAGTGAAGAGGAGAAATGGCTAACAAATGACAGATTCTGTCTCTCGAAAATATGTCACTCTTAGAAAAATAATAGATTTTTTAAAATTCATTAGAATCTAAGGATTCTTGCTTGGTATCGAATTGTTTTCCGGTGCCCAGTCTGAACATACGAAAATGATATAACAAAATTCGAAGCAAACCGGGGTTTACTGCCACGAAAGGTCTAGGACAAGGGTGTTGCCTCTCGACAACGCTATTTAAGATCTACTTGGAATAGAGTCTCAAGATGGGTATACCTGTCAGTTACAACACAATAGCAATTGCACAGGATTATGACGATTTGAGCTACATGACTGGAAAAATCTTAGAAAAGTACAAGAAATGGAGTCTCGAAACGTAAAAAAAATGAATCCATAGGCATCAGAGCAACAGCACTAGACATCGACCTTGAGGATGGAAAACAAATAAAACACTACGAGAACTACAAATACTTGAGATGAAAATAACACATGTTTTTTTGATTTGTGTTGATAGTTTTAGATTATTGATATATTAGACATCTAGAGAAATGTGTATTGATTTCATCAATTTATTATTATTCGTCATACTTCATCTGTATTTAAAAGTTTTGTTCTGTTCGACGAGAATGATATCTTCATCACGAAATGATTTATAGATGATATATACAATTTGAGATTGTCTATATAAATATGTTGTGTAGTTTTCAGATATTCTCAAATAAAACCATCTTCAAAATATACCTCTCCATTTGCTCCTTATTACTTGCGGTTTTATAGATATTTCGTTAGTTTTTTTGTAGTACTACTATAAGTTTGAAATGACGTATAAATCCTTATTGTGGCGTATAATCCTGTCGATCTTTGTAGCACTTAAATCAATGATTTCTAATTGTCTGGAGGATACTTTTTTCATTATGATGGAATCTGTTATGATCTGCTCTTTGCTTCTTAAAATCCTCATCCTTCATGCTTCTTGTTATTTTGATACTATTTAATAAATCTATAAGTGCGAGTCAAGGACCTTGAATTTGCAAGAAGTATTATTAGATATTTCAAAAAATAAACCGATGTGGCCCCGCCATTGGTCGGTGTTAAGAATATTCAGGCACATAAATCAAATATTTACTTCAAAATACTGGTAAATACGTGATAATTAATCAAATTCTTTATTTTACTCATTTTACCCCGTTTAAAAATCTAGTTTTTTTAGAGAATTAAATTACAATTGTTTGTTGTACGAAACAATTTCCCATCATGTTCAATTTCATTTAATCTCCGAGTGAAAACTAAAACTGCCCCATAGCCTCACATAACGTTTCTCTTTTAAACTAAGAGTAATACTACTTGACATTTGACCTGTATTCTCGTTCAGTGGACGGCTGCTAAAACTGCTAAATATTGTTGTTTACGTTTTATAGTTCAATTCGATCTGACATCGAAATTACAGTAACAGGAGACAATGCCAGAATGTACATTACAGATGAGAATTATTTCAACTCTTTCATTATATTTATAACTCCTAACACTTCACTTAAAGCAAGAAATGAATGTGGTTATTTTACAGTTCAGCTTCAAATATTTTTCACCCATTTTGTTATACCAAGAATTTTTTATAGAATTTCGTTGCTTTTTATAGCTTCCTTAAAAATACTCACTATAATGAAACTGAAAAGATTCTTGGAATTATTTATAAAAAATGATTCCGAATTTCTTAATGAGCCGATTGGCCTAAATGTAACACTATTATTGTAAATGATGGAAGTAATTTTGAAATTAATTGATAATGGAAAAGGAATGGATATTTATATCAAGTTTGCTTAGGACAGTTTTCTCAATATTCATTACTAACTGTGCTGTCTATATAGGGCAGACATCTCAGTATTTAGAAAATAGACTAAAAGGTCATCAATACGATAAAAAAACTGCATTTACGAACGACGGAATATCGAAAAATATAAATTCAATTATAAAGATTCAACGGAATCTAATACACGAAAAAGAGAATTTTCAGAAATGGTTCACATTCATAAGAACGAAAAAGCTATAAATGATAAAAAAGGCCTAAATAATTCAGGTAAAATTTATAGCTCTATTTTGTAAATTATATTACAACTACAAATAATTTAATTGATTACTGCTACGTATTGGAGATGTAAAAACTAAGGAAAAATTAATCTTTCATGACCAAATTTCTACTGATTTTATTCTTATTTTGATATTCATGATGTATATGATCAAATGTACAGTGTCAATATCATATTTTAATGAAGACTGAAAGAAATCGAAATGTCAAATTTTTATCTGTCTTCAGAAAATTAACAAAGAAAATAATTTCAAATCAAAAAAGATTTAAAATCAAGAACATTTAGAATATATATATATATATATATATATATATATATATATCCCAGATCCAAGACAGTAGTCTTTGCTGACAGCAAGAATAAATAACCAATATATTGGGGGTTGCAGCAAATTTGGAGAATGAGAACTCTTTATTAAGCTATAAATCAGGAAATGTTCTTCCCATCATCAATATAAAATATAAATGGAGAAGTAAATCAAAAATTCAAATCATGTGTGAAACAACTGTTCAATGTGAATCATAATTCATAACCCCTAACATTTACCATAGCTCTCCGTTATGAAAATACCTAGAAATTCATCCTCGAATTGAACGTAAGTCAATTTTATAATATATCTTTGGATACACTTGTTTTACACTTACTTCTCCATTTATATTGTAGTTTTCCTGATGATGGCAAGAACACTTCCCTAAAGCTTGGATTTTCAGATTAATAAAGGTTTCGTTTTCCAAAAATGGTTCTAAATGCTCTTGATTTTAGGCCTCTTCTGTTTTAAAATTAGTTTTTTAAATAATTTATCAAAGACAAATTTGACGTTTCGATTTCTTTTAGTCATATATTTTGATAAAGATATACCCATCATTTTTATTCGAAGCATAAATGTACCATGACTTTGCAAAGAAACCAGACTCTCAGTCAAGAAAATGATGTTATCGAGGTAACAATTTTGACTGTAAAATTCAAAGGTGAAGAAGTCGTCTTGCCATCAGCACGAACTGTCACAGCAATATATGAAATTCATTGGAAGACAGTGGCGCCATTTTATAACAAATTTATCTCATTTTTAAACTAATTTCAATTATGTTCAAATCAAAGGATTTCGAAAATGACCTGTAATTCTCCATTGATCATTACCTGAATTCTTCGTTCAAATACAGACAATTTGTCTTTCAAAGAATCCTGCTCCTTTTCTGAACTTTCCAGTCTGCAATAACTTTCTGTTTTTGCTCCTAGATATTTATATCCATCCACTTGTTTCATTTATTTTCCCTTAATATGTTTATTATGTACTTTATCGTGTCTTGCTATATCATTAGTTTTATTTGTATTGGGTTTCATATTCATTCTATTCATTTTTGCATTTAATATTCATAGATGTTGCCAATAATACCAAATTATCTGCGAATATCAATATTAGTTTCATCCTCCAACCTCCCATACCGAATTTTTTCATTTGACTTTCTGGTCTTTTTGCTGTTTCGTCTATTACTATTGTCTAAGTAATGGACTTAGTAAATATCTTTTGTTTACCACCTATGTTTGTGATAAATACTCTTGATTCTTCGTTGTTTGTTTGCTCATATTATTGATTAATGATTATTAATGACGGTTTTTAAGTAATTTAAATTTATCTTCCCACCTTGTTTGATCACAGACTCTCTCCAAATCTATGAAGTTATTTATACTTCTTCCAGTCACATTGTGAGTTCTGCGAACTTCTTGTTCTTTTCCCCATTATTCTTGCTGTTATGCTTGTTAGTTTTATACTTCTGGTACACCCTGGTATTTTTCCTGATTTATTATATCGTTTAGTAATTCTGTTAATTTATTTATTCTCTCTTCATTCATATAACTCATTATTTCCGCAGATAGATTGTCTCTTTTCTAACTTTTTCATTTGCTTCTCCTCTTTTTTACCGAATTTTTCGAAAACTGTAGTAGTGCCCATTTCTATCGAAACTTTCTTAACTTATAAATATATCACACAATACATCATTGACGAATCATAAAAAACCAAACGATAAAAAGTTGACTAGAGAATTAATTATGAAATAATGAGATCTTTATTTGTGTATCTATCTTCAAATGAATAGATAGAAAATGTAGTTATTCATATGTCTATATAATAATAACTAGAATAACAGATAAAAACATCTTCAATCATTCAAATTAAAATTGAATACAGGATTGATTTGGGTATAAGAAGTAGTTGAACTACTCTTTTTTCAGTGTAAGGAGACTTCTATTTTCTACAGTGATAAAGTCAACTTCAACACTATTACTAACTTAATTGGCCACATAAATAGCTTTTAAAATAAAATCATGCTTTTTGAGACTGTATTGAACGACGAATTATAGGGGAGTTTCAAATTTCAATTTAAATACCCTCAAAGTTGAGGATGGAAACAATCAGATCCTTCTTACCAAGCAAAAAAGTGGATCAAACTTCATTAAGTTGCTGATAGAATAATTATTATTTGAGTTCAATACTGGAACGCACATATCATTGGGAAAGCAGCTTTTTCATCATGAAGTTCATTATAGTTATCATCATTTTCTATTTCTTGTAAATTAAACTGAAAATACAACAAAGTTGGAATTTTCGCAACAGGATGTGATATTCATATTGAAGAAACCATTACCACTACACCAACAATAACACTTATATTATCAGACGTGAAGGCCTCTAAAGACGTTTTTAGTTATCGAAACGCGTGATTAGATTAAAGATACAAACGAGTTTTTTTATTTGTATACCTATTACCTATCTTTCTTCATGATTCCCTTGTTTATTTTTCATATTTTTATATTTTATACGTGATATCCCTTTTTTTCTTAATTGTTTTAGTGTTCTATACAATTATTTTTTGTTTTCCTTATAGTTTTATGTCTTTTTTGTCCAAAGTTGATCCATGATTCTTCTTTGACTTCTTTTACTTTAATTGACAAATCTTTTCTTATCAATTATATTCTTCAAATCTTAATTTTTTGTTTACAAACCTTTTTCTTCATTTTCATATTTTGTTAACTTTCTTACATCACTCTGTCCTCTTTATGTTTTTGTTAGACTTTTTAGATAACTCACTTGTTCGTTGGTATTTTTGATAAAGTCAATTAATTGGCGTATAAACATATAAAATAAAAGTTGTTTATTCTATACAAGTATATTAAAACAATGAATAATTTTCATTTAACGGTGCACTTTGGTGTCGTGCCCCCAACTCCCAGAGGATAAAAACCATCAGTGAATATATCAGTTTAAACTTCAGATAGAACTTTCAGTTTACATTCACGTCTTCCTACCTTCCGAGAAGAACCGAATCGTGCCGAGGGTGCACGATATAAACCGCCATTTACTAAAACGCAAAACTGAAAGTTCAGTTCGACACGACGCGAGGGAAGTGATATACTTATTGTCGTATCCATCTTCGAATACGGAACGTAAACAATGCGTTCAAGAAAAATTTGATATAAACATTAACCAAGTTAATAGAAAACTTAACTTCATGTGAACAATAGTGTAATTATTGAATTTTATCTTTTTTCTAAGTTTTTGTCATCGACAGGTTTTCCGTTCAGTGACCCGACCGGCGTTTTCAATTTACAAAGGTGTTGCAGTCATCATAATTTCAAAGAACATTTCTTTTATCACATTGACACGTTTCAACTCGAGTTTCATTCAAAAAGAAAATATCGTTTGTGTTTTCACACCACGTGTAACAATGGCGTTCTGTTTGGAATACACCGCAAAGTTTTTTATATTAGTGACTGTGATAGTTCAACTCAATTTATTTAATGTGGCTTACGCGGATTTTGAAAACAGCTGGACGATGTATATGGAGCAGCCCTGTTGTTCCGGTACGGGACCGCATCATGTTCGACATCACAGAGGTTATATTTTTTCTTTACTTTTTAGCTACCTGCTAGTTATTTAAGTTCGAATCGCTTCCACATGATTTGTTGCCAGTCAGACAGAGACCGGTTTCTCGATAGAATGTTATTTGCCTGTGTTATTATATACTTTGTATAGGAATGTGTCCGTATTAGTAGACCATGGTTTGTTTGGCATTTCGTTGTATAACAATGAAGAATCAAAAATCTAATTATTTTAATACTATATAATTTACAATTAGTTCTTTTTAATGTTTTCATTGAAAAAAAATAACTATTCTTGTTAAGTGGCATAAAAGTAAACAGTATGAATATAGTATATATATTTTTTCAGAATCTAATTTTGATTTTAACAAGTATACATGTTCGGTTTACTTTTTATCTTTTTGCTTAAGTGTCGGTTATAGGGGTGGAAAATATTAGTATAATTTATACCTCTGTATTAATTTACTAATCTTGTGAAATATTTAGGAATACTGAGTCACACTTGTTTCCTGAATGTGGAAAATTATCAAAAAATTACTATTGAACAAAAAAAAATAAATGATTTTTCGCCAAAAGGCTTAACATCAAGCCGTAAAAGTATGTATTTGTGCAAAAAAATTTTCATTCAATTAATTATTGTGGCTAGAACTTTAGTGAAAATACAATAATAAGATTTCAAAATCAAATAAAAAATGTGTCGCGCGATTATGAATTCCCTCACAAACAAACAACTAAAAACAGTGCAGAAAACAATGTAAAATATGTTTTCACTTGAGGTATTACAGATTGATAGAAAACCATATAGAATTTAAGAATTTACTGCCACGAAAAACCTAAAACAACACTAAGTTATACACGCTTTGGTTCGCAGACGATCAAATAGTTATAGCACAGCTACATGATTCGAAAATTATAGAAGAAATGGGGTCTAGAAGTAAACGTATAAAAAGCAGGATGCATATGAATCTGAACAAGACATTATCTGGAGAAAGGGAAACAAATAGAATGATATTATAACACCAAACAATATGAAAAGCCAACAAATTTTTATACCACGATCCTTGAAAGCATTGTAACATATGGCAACGTATGATAATGACGACCGAAAAGGACTTCTGGAGATGAGTAGCAGCTAATTCAGGAGGCACAGGATAAGAAATGACACACAAAAGGGAGATCACGGCAATTAGACAGAAACTCGTGGCCGTAAATAACACCATCCTTTATTTCAATATCAAAACCTAAAATGTTAATCTTTTGGGTTTCTTTTTTTTTCATCACAAAAAGTTAGTAAAAAAAGTATCTTAAATGTTAGCGATAAAATGTAGCAAAATTTCTAATCAGCAAATAACTGTTTTTGTGTGTTTTTTTTTAATTTTAATTTTATGCATATTTTAATGTTTCTATCATTCTATTGTTGTACCAACTTGTGGACAGCAGTAATTTAAGTCAATCAAGGTGTGTAAAATATGTGAATAGTTAAACAAAAAATGAATAGAGTTAGGGAGTTAAGTGAACGCGAAGCTGAAAGAATAGCCGAGTTAGTTGGACAGGGACAAAGTTATCGTGAAGCGGCAAATCTGTTTGGTGTACACCACACAACCATTGTCAGATTGATGCAAAGATTTTGATAGACATTCTAGGAAGCCTGGACAAGGACGTCCTTCAATTTTAACTCCTCAGGATGACCGTTTTTTGCAATTAAATTCATTAAGAAATCGTTCACTAACAAGTGTCGAGCTAACCAGGCAGCATCGTGTTGCTAGACTAAGATTTGCAAGACAAAATTTCGATTGAAATTTAGAAAATTGGTGTTTTATTTTTTGATGAGACAAGAATCAGTTTAAGAGGTCCAGATGGATGTAATCAAATTCGAAGATTGCAAGGAGAAAGATTTGCGCAGCTTTGTATCATTCCCAGGGAGCCGTTCCAAGGAGGGTCTATCATGTTTTGGAAAGGAATTTGTTTTGATGCCCGCACAGAATTATTGTCTCTTCCTAGACCCGCCATTAACGCAGTAAGATACATAACAAACATTCTTGAAAATCACGTCGTTCCATTTGGGTCATTTATTGGTGATGATTTCCGTTTAATGCATGATAATGCTAGACCACACGTTGCGGCAGATGTTCTGAGTTACCTAAAAGAAGTAGGAATTCATACCCTGGACTGGCCACCAAAAAGTCCATATATGAATCCTAACGAGCATGTCTGGGACATTTTAAAACGCCGCATTCGTCGTCGCAATCCATCACGTCAAAATTTAAATGAGCTTGAGCAAGCGGCATTAGAGGAATGGGAGAACATACTTTAAGAAATCATACAGCACCTAATTAAAAACATGCCCAGGAAAATGTTAGCAACTATTACATCCAGAGACGAAAATACACGATACTAGCGTTTTAAAAAAAGAAAATTCTTTTTTATTGCAATGTTTTTATTTTTATTTTTTTACTCATTAAAAAGAAGTTAAACAATAGCAATATTAATTTAAATTTATTAACCAAAAAAATATTATCAGAAATTGGGGCGTTATTTTTTGGTGCGTTATATTTGACCACGAGGGTACATTAATCGTTAATTTTTGTCTTTAGAAGGTTGTATTGCTATAATTCTGTATTGGACTGAGAACAGGACTAAGGGCTCGCCAATCCAAAATGTTGATTCATAAATCCTTAAACTATTATTTTGTAGTGCCTGCATTATAAATTTTTCGCTCCACTTTCAAAAAACTAATAAATGGATAAAAAAACTCTTCCAAAACATTTTGATACATAACTGTATCCATTTTTCAAACAAAATGCGATTTGTGATTCTACCCTTTCATCAAGCGTAGCTCACACAATAACTCCGCCACCTCAATGCTACATTCTTGACAATTATTTTTCTTTCCTAACGTAATGTCAGTAATAATCAAACCGTCTGGACCATGAATGTCAAATTTATTATCGCTGAAAATTTGTGGCTATTTTGAAAAAAATTCTAGCCGTTGCTACAAATGGTGTTGGAGTATGCTCCTGTTTATGAGATTTCTCTTGAAAAAACCCGTTTCACTTGCCTGGAGGTCTTCCACTTCTTTCACTTATCGTTTAACCCGAGTCTTAAAAAGTTTTTGACTTCTCCCTTCTCACGAGCAATTTGGTTTTGCGCCAATCCAATAATCAGAAGAAAACTGAGGTGGTAATTATCTTTTATACACCCGACAATGGAAAATACACAATGAGATTATACTTATTCATTACATATGTAAACATAGTTTGTTTACAAAACAGATATTGAAACATTATTATGCAATAATTTTCTGAATAGCTTTAGGTATTCATTTTTTCTTTGATTTGTTAATTTATTTCTAAGATAATCGTTTACTGTAGGCAAGAAAGTTCGTTTATTAAATTAAAAAAGTTTGAGAAACTTTTTCTCGGATTAATAAGCAAAAATGTATTTTTTTACTTTGAAATATCATTCATGCCAAGACTAATGTTAATGAACAATTAATTATTCAATATGTTAACCTAATTCAAAAAGTTGATAACAAGTGAAAATATATGTTTTATTAATAGACATTTAATGGTGTCTAAGTCTAAGACCTGTTTCATACGTATGCGTTCCCAATCGATTCGGTTCGCTTGTGTTTTCCGGTCGCAACTGAAAATATGTGCAATAATGCTTCGGTCTTGGTTCAGTACCTACTAGAAACAGTACAACAACGAATACTCTCGACACGAACAGGTTCTGAATCGGTTGAATACATTCTCTGATGAATGTATGTTGGCGTTGAAGACGGTCTTTGAACTTCACATACATCAAATTATTTAGTTTACAACCTAAAGTATTTAAAATATTTGTCTTCGTTCTCTCTTAGCTTTGGGAAAATAGTATACATTGCTCCAAATTCTTGCCGCAAAGTTATGGGAGAATGCATCTAAATTTTTTATTTATCCTTCGTTTTAGCATTTTTCTGTACAGAAAAAGCCATAACTTGCCTTCTCTCCACGATTACTACACCACAAATCACTATAATGCATTAAGTCTGAATAGACTCGAAAAGAAGGAACATAAGGAACCTTGTGAAAACCGTATATGATTGACAAGGTTTCAGACGTTTCCGGTCATTATCGAAAACGAACCGAACCGAATGGAACCGCCTACGTATGAAACAGGCCTAATACTTTTTCAAAATCTAACATTTTTTATTTATAAAATTTTTTATTGAGAACATCAAGGTTGTTCTGAATCATTTTTCACAAATTTAACTAATATCTCACTACCATCTCAATCAGTCTTTTGTAAAAAATGAATTTTTAAATAAAAAATTGTTACGATTTTAGTTCTCTTTTAATTAAAATTTTGTTTAAAAGCACAAAATTTTGACGTTTCGACCTTTATCAAAATATATCAAATCAAGACGGAGTACTCGTAAAAAGGAAAGAATTTTATTTTAACAGAATAAAAATTAGGCATTATGTACATAGTATTAGGTACACTTATTTTTTATTGAACATTATACAGAAATTAAATTATAAAAAATCTTAATATTCTTCGTCATCTGAGGAACTGTAATCTCCTCTTGACGATATAATTAACGGGTCGACGGTCCGATCGATCAAGTAGTCAAGATCCCACATTTTCTCCTCTTCTTTAATAACATGCTGGACTGATTTTAGCTAGTTCTCTGGTGTCACCTCCTTATTGATCAAACGTCTTTCATTTTGAATGTCGTGTTGTGTCTTGCTACAATGAATACTGTCATCCTGTCCAAGCTCCATTAAAATCTTATCTAGGGTGGGTATTTCTGTTTTAAAATAAAAAGAGTGAACTTTTCTTCTAACTACACTTTTGGTGTCTTCATCAATGACTTTTACTGGTCTGTCTGGACTTTTCTTGGGAAGTTTCACTTGGCCTGCCATCTTTCTTCTCCGCAATAATTTAAAAACGGTGGACTTTCCAACTCCAGTCATTCGGAATCATCGGTCGACAGTTTCTTGTACAATAAATTTCGGATAATTGTATTTTATGCTATCTTGTACATTTAAAATAATAATTTTTTCATTAGCTGATAGTGGAGAATTATTGGAACATCTTTTCGTTGGCGTAAATGTCGCCATTTTATTACTAATCTTATAATGAACACTATGTACGGCTTAACAGCAAATACTGATGCGTTAAACTAAACAAATATACTTATATAGGTCTAAAAATTTTGGGTAAGGCACCATTGCCCTTACGGCGTATGGTTAAGCCGAATCTGAAATAGGGTTGGAATTAGGCAGAGGCACTAATAGAAGGTTAAATGGTATCTGTTAAACGCAAAACGTAACTGTATGACCGACATCGAAATTGAGCCGAACTGGACGGAATTCCCTATTTTATTGCTATATACATTTCGGAAATAGACTATAGTTATATATAGAATTAAACATGTTTTATTACTTTATTTTTCTTCGTTTGTAGAATATCTTATTCATCAGGTGTAATACTTATTCATGTATGAAGGCATTAAAAGTTGTTTTGTTACCAGGCTGGAGATTGGCTGCCGAGGTGTGTATCACAAAAACAGACTTTAGTGCCGCGTTACATATTATGTTTTCTTTGAAATCGATCAGATTCAAAAATACTTGAGAAAATATTTGAAATTGAGGCGAACAGACTTGGTTATGTCTGTTGGGTTATTACACATTATATTTTTGAAAAATCAGTATGGAAATTTTATTTCTTTTCATTTATTTATATTAATGGTAATAGAACAGTTTGAATTAATTGTAATTATAAAAGATTATGAGAGTTACTTCAGTGCCTAGGCGATTTTACTGTCGATTTCTATCGCCCATTAATGTTTCACTGCTTCGATTTCAGAATATACTTTTATCGTATTTTTTAAGAAACTCTAATTAGACTGAAGAAAGGGTCCGTAGCTTTGAGAAGAATAAATTATTGAATTGTAGATATTTCTATTTATGTTTATATTACGATATTATTCAAATTTTAAATCTATTTATTGCAAAGTTTTCAGTTATGTAAGTGATTTTATAATTTTTAGATCAATCCAAGATGTTGTGTTATTTTCTGTTTGATGTCTTATTTCAGTGTAACCCAAAATTTGTACGTAAGTGCCAACAAAATATAATTTCACTATTTGCATTTAACAGACAGGATGACATATCATATTCGCTAATGTTTGATATATTTCGCAGTTTAGTTTTCAAATATTAAAGGTTAAAGGCGCGTTGTGATTAATGAATTTGGCGGGATTTTATTTAGAGAGATTTGACTAGTCACCCCTCTTATTAAAATACCAAAGTAATTACACCAGCAAAGGGTAATTATCAATTTGATTAATGATCAAGCAACATTTTCAAAATTGTGACCGGGCATGATGATCATCATTTGGCTTCTATCGATCTGTTTCTGATGTCGCATTATTTTGATAAATCGTTGACGAGTTTAATTTGTTTTATTCCGATCCATCGAACCACAGTATTAAACTGTTTTATTTTGTGGAATGTGAAAATAATACACAGAAATGTCCAATACAAATGACGGAAAACGATAAAGGACAAAAAAATAACTTTCTGAGTACTCTCGTAAAGAGTTAAATACAAAAAGAAATGTTTGTAACGTTTATAGATTAAAGAGTAGTCTTGGATAAAGGACGAGTAATATAAAATACAAAATATCTTTTATAGTTATATAAACGTGAAAAATGAAATGCGAAGAAAATAGTCTAGGCAGAACATAGATCGGAAGACAAACTATTATCATTTTCAATTATTTGATAATTAAACTTTTCTATCAAATCTGTAAACATTTAAAAAATCCGTTCTTTGGCCACAAATCGCCTTAAGATTAAACGATTCCGAGTTTTATACGATAACTGGCTCGAATTTCAATTTAAACGTCAACAATCTTTGTTACAGAGGAAATATAAAATTTGAATTATCTCACTGTAACATTTTTTAAAATGCATTCCATCCAATTTATGTATTATCTGTAGATTATCATTTTATTGCTTCAAATCCACCTTGCAAGCATTCATTGAACATTACTATTGCGCATTAGTGTCGAATGAATTTTTTGTAATTTCATTTATTATATGAACACTTATGCTCTTAATTTTCATAAATGTAATAGTATTGGAAATTTTGTTTAATATTTGGGAATGATAAGATGCGGTATCCATAAGAATAATTGCAGTTGGATTGAGGACTAGTTTTCTGATCTCCGTTTTCTCACTTCACTTCAAACTTTTGATTCACTTTTGTATTTATTGTACTGTCTACTTTAATTGTTCGCCGAAAAGCTATTTTCCCTTTTTTCGTTTTCAATTTAAACAATATTTATACGGTGCGGTACCTTTATACATTCCGTGTTTCTCACATGTTTAATATATTTATACACTTATACTAGATATACTAAACACATCTAATTCGAAACATACAAATTTCTTACACATATTTTTTACTTGTTTATCCCGATGTGTTTGGGATTATATCTGATCAGAAATTTCCGCCATATAAAAAGATGATGTAATCGATCCTTCTTGGAATTGTCTGCCGCACCGCCAAACTTTGGATTTTATTAGCATAATTGAACAGGACTAGCACGTCAATGGACGTGTTCGTAATATTACGCTCTCCTTAGAAAGAAGATACTCCTGGAACTCATGTATAGCCGTATAGCCGAGACTGAGTGTTTAAATCGGCAACTGGATCCCTTCGTGCACGTACCTGACTTATGAAAATAACAGCGCACTATCTTAGGTGATTATAACGATTTGTATAGCTGCAAATATGTAGGCACCGGCATCCTGGAAGTTCACCTCTACCATGTTCTTGACGATTAGCCAATCCAACTGGCGGTATCTTGGTCTTAGCCAATTTCCATTTCCTACACATCGCGGTAGGTGGATCGATCTTGAAATTCGTTTTTGGTTACCGGGTAGTAGACGTTATTAAGTTGGAATTTTTGGAACAGCTGATGATATTCATACTGAACACACGGTCTACACTACCACAATTCTAACACTCGCAATTACACAGCCTAACGCGCTTTTCTATAACCAAGTTATTTTTTTCCGAAACTGAAGGTTAACTTTTTTCTTTTAGTTTCTGAAGACGATAACTTGGTTATCGAAAGGCGCGTAAGACAGTGTAATTGTGAGTCTTGATGTAGTGGTAGTATGAACATTATGTTCAGTAGGTAGAAGACGTACTTTGAATTGTGTATGAGTCTCTGTCTTACCTTGGAATCTGCTCTTTAAGTTTCTCTAATTGCCCAAACTGCTTTCGGACAACGCCCCCATGAATTCCTCGTAAGCAGGGTCAGGCTTTTATCGGACATGGCTCACTCCTTCTCTAGATCATGATCTCCATTGAACGACGTTTGTCGATTTTGGTGGACTAGTTTAGGTTTTCCATTGGAAATCTTGCTTATGCGATAGATGACATCTTTGTGCTCTACATTCAGAAAAAGTGAACAGTTTTGTGTACTCTTGGCTCGACTGGCAATATTGTTTTTTCAAAGATAAAGGGACCACAGTTACTGTTAATTAGTATGCTCGGAACCAGAACAGAATCTGCTTAAGCGTGTTTGGTTCCAGCAGGATAGGGGAATACCACACACCATGGCACATGTTTACTAGACAGATTTGGCAATGTTTCTTACGACCTATGAAGGGCGTTCAAAATCGGCTATTGTGTCAGAAAATATCGATGCTATGCGTAAACTTGGATTGAAATATCGGGAATGAGGCATACTTACTTACTTATGCATTAGTTCCACCAAAAAGTCATTTACCTATCTGGCCGAATTTACTACCAAATTTTACTATCATATGACAACCACTATTATATCTTAACAAATTTTTCTAACCACTTCTAATCAAATCTGCACAATGTTATTCCGAGAAACTAACCATTCAGGACATTTTTTTCGCCAGTGGGAAGAAATCAACAGATTCGAGAGGATCCAAGAAAATCTTGAGTGACGTATATTTTTTTGATTTTTTATTAATGTGTCATATTTTCATCGTTTTTATCAATTTATAGCAACTTTCAATTCCCACATTTTTTTCATATGACTTTACTTTTTGAAGTATTTTCAGAACATTGAGATATTAATAATAATATATAATAAATATTTTCCTTTCCTCACATAAAATTCAACATGCAAAATAATTTGAATTCTCATCAATTATTATCAATTTATTACACGTGGTGATTCCATATTTTTGAATTGTTGGTATATTATTTACAATCAAATAATCTCAATTTTCTGTGACATTTGCAAACCGGAAGCCAATCCCGAAAATTCATTTTGCTAAGATTCTTTTGTGCGTGGGTAGTCGTTCGAAAATTTCAACGTTCACAAACCTCCACAAATTATGCACCCCCAAACAACACATTTGATAAGCTAAGCAAAGAAAAACCTGAAGCGAAAACAACACTGAAAATGACATTTGCTAACTCGATACAAAACCAGTAGCGTAGGTAATTGAACAAAATAACGGTCCAACAAATTTTATTCAGTTTAATTTGATGTTTGTGTTTAACAAATTTGAAATTTGTATAGAGGTTAGCTGGTGAGAACTGTTACATGAAAAGGTAATATACTTTTTACAAGTAATCAACGATTAAGTAGTTTTTTCAAAACATACATATTTATAACATGTAGTAACATAAAGTTATGATGTTATTTGTTACAGCCTAACGGGACATGTTTATTGCTATTGATACATCTCATCATACAGAATCTTGAATATTTCCTTGTGCAAACATTAATTATATCTTCTGTTTTTATCCGCATAATTTGTAGTCGCCGATCGATTCAAGCCACTGTCTCTCGTCAGGAACTTTGCGAAAATGTGTAAGTTGTTCCTACTTAAGTCGATGTATTAGTAGACGGTTCGTGAAGATGGTCTCGAATATCTAAGACCAGATATAGACTCTCATTTGAGTACTCAGTAGAGGTGGTCTATTTACTTGAGTTCCGATTTTTAATTGTAGTATTCCCTGAGAAACAGTTTTGACCTGGTGAAAAAGAATTTGATCCCCCTTTCTTGTTCACCTATATCTCTTTGTGTGCTGGCACTTAACTTCAGCTTTATTACTTATAAGTTATTGGCTGTTATAACTGCTTGAATGTAAGGTAAGATTGATATATCTCTTTTCCTGTGTCTGTCTGTCTCTCCAACTTCATACCAATCATACCAATATGGTATGATTTCTGTTTGAAGGTTGTTGTTTTTGTAACTATTTTTTCCACTCAAAGGTACCGAGGAGTTTCTCCTGAAATTACTTTTTGATCATCCTAGACATGAAAAATATTCAGCGAATAGGATAACTTCTATTGCTTCTGTTGTACAAATCCTCGTAACTCCTTTAGTCTCTACACCATTGACTGTTGCTTGAGTTCTATTCGCGAGACCATTAGTCCATAGATTGTTTTTATCTTAACAACCATGGTGTACATGCATGGAAATAAGTAGGAACTATTCCCATCTCTTGACTGCTTGTCTTTTGCGTACCATGATAGCTTTTGTGGCATTCTTATTGATATTGTTGTATTAAGATATTTTTTTAAAAGCGAAATATACATATGAATATAATCATCGGGGTGGAAAAATCTGTATAGTTTTTGGAATATATTGAAGACATATTTCATCAAACCTCGTTTTTATCTCCTCCCCTGATGTGTCTGCTCTTACTAACTATTGAATTCAATTTCACACTGGAACAATCGGCATGGTATATACAAAGAAGGAGGTACAAAACCGTGAATAACTATTAAATTTGATTATAGGGTTAATGTAAATCCTAGGGATGAAAAAAATCAATGGATTTCTGGCCGCACAGGATACAATGTCCATATGTACTGCATTTCGGACCCCTACAATTGAAATATAAGTGTCTACCTAACCGTCAAAAATATATATTATTTGTTTTTTCGTAGAAAAATGAAATATTTGTATAATTATATTTATGTGTTCTTTCCTAGAGATTCACTTCTTTTAATTATTACGAATCGATAAAAAGAAATTAAATATCAATAAACAAAGAATGTTGCTCCAAATTTACACGTCTATTTGTGACTAAGTTGTTCAAATACGGAAATGTGTTAAATTGACTGTACATATTCCATTCATCGAAATCAAAATTTAAAAAAAATGTAACCGAGTCAATGCATCTCGCAATGACTTATTTCTCCTTTGTCGTAATCTCAAAAAATCAGTGAATAAATGATAGTTCAGTCCAGCAGAAGTTGATTACTAGGTATACTAACAGAAAAGATAAATCCATTGAAAGATATTTTGAAAATTGTAGAACAGTAATGGCATTATCTAGATCTCCGAATATATCTTGTAAGGTTGCTTTGAAATCGAGCTATTGTGTAGTGATGATATTATATAATAATCTGTTCAAAAAAGATATAGGTTCTTCGGTCCTTTGCTACTTCTCTCCACACAATCCTTCTTACCGCATATATATCCCGCTTGACTTCTTTTAGCCATTTTTTTCTTTAGTCGCCCCTTCCTTTTTTCCCACCTTTTCCTCCCTCCAAACATCATTTAGATCTGTCCCTGCTGCCCTTCTGTGTCATAACTATCTTATTCTTTGTGCTCGAACTATTTATGTTATTTCAACCTTCTTTTGTACATTCAGTCATCTATACGTGTTCCCCAGATAAATTTTGTCATTTTGATACCGTTATATATTTTCCTTTGGATCTCTCTTCCCCATATTTCCAGTTTAATCTAATCTTTTTTGTTATCGCCCATGTTTCTGATAGCCTCTGATTTTCACCGCTTTTGAAAGGTTTTTTGTTTTCATTATTTTTTGTAGCGATCCAACTAGTCTGTTACTTCTCAGTATTTTCTTATCTTTTTTATTTTCTTCTACGTTTTTAGATGTTATGGTTACTCCAAGATAATTAAAACAACTTTTTCTTCTTTGCTTTTCCATTTCTCTCTTAGATTTTGTTAGTAACATTATGTTATTGTCATCTGTTCTTTATAGTGAAAGATGGAGGCTGATGTTTGTATGTTATTTTATCTGTTTTATTATATTACCAGTTCTGATATAATATTGAATAAATTTTTAGACTGAGGATCGCCTTGCTTTAGTCCTTTGATCATTATCAATCCATCAGATAAATAGTGAAATGAAATTCTATTACTTATATTGGTCAATGTCATTTCAATGAGATTCCTCAATTTTCTTCCGTTTCATATAGTTTTTTCTTTGTATTGAGTCATAAGCCTGCTAGAAATCAGTGAAAAGAAGACACATTTTTTTCGCATCTGTTGTTTTGTATCAGTTTAAGTGTAAATATTTTGTCCAATGTTGATCGCCCTGCCCAAAAACCTCCTTGGTATTTTCATCATTCTTCTTTAATATATTTCGTATTTGACTATTACTTTATATACTGTATCATCTAGTAATTCGATATCCCTATAATTTTCACACCTGGTCTTTTCTTTTTCCCGTGACATCAGTGAATTTGGTTTTACTAACCCCTGTCATCAATAAAGTTTGGGATCTTAAAGAAGATAGGATCTTTTGTATTTTTTAACAAATGGAATCCTATTTTTTATTTACATAAAGTTCTGACCAAATTCACGATGCCTGTCTTGAAGTCGAAGCCTATTCTGATATTATATGCAAAATTAGAGATGTGATTGAGAAATATGAGATGGTATCCATAGAATGGTAACTGTTATGAAGAGTTAAAAGCTCTCAGTTATGAAGTATATTCTATATAATAGAATAGTCACTCTGTACATATGCAAAATTAAAGGACAGTGCAAAGTAAAGTAAAGAAGACTACATCGGAGATTTCAACGTTTTCCTAATTTAATGTCTGTTTAATGTCTCATTTTCATTTAGCATTATGATAGATGGCTTGACATTAATTTCACAATGGACACTAAGGAAAGTGGCAGCTATTAAAAATTTAAATTAAAACAATAATATGAAATATTCAATTTAATGGTTTAATATTGATTTTGAATATAAGATTTTAGATTGAATTTACTAAATAGTGATTCACAACAATGAAAAGACAAAATTATCAGAAGAGAATAAAGTAATCATATTTTGCTGTTGATTGACTAACATTTTCTTCAAATATTGAGTAAAAAAATACGTTTAGCGACGGACAGATTTGATTAACACATAAGGTAAAACCGTGGTCATTCAAACTGAAATTAATGAACCATATGGAGACCTTTGACATGCAGATTCTTTGGAGGTTATTAACGATTCTATGGGTACATCGAGTCACGAATGAGGAAGTGTTTAGAAGAGCTGATGTTTATTGCGAATTATTAACAATTTTATAACATACTCCGAGGTAATATATATATGGATTTTATATATATATATATATATATATATATATATATATATATAAATAATTCCATATGTATAAGGAATATTATGAACCCGTCTGGGACGAACTATATCCACTACCGAATTGTGTAAACTGAAGTTTGTCCCCTTCGAGAGTAAAAACTGATGCTAGAGCGAACAGATGCTTGTTTCTGATGGTTCATTGTCCTTGACAAGGTTACGCCTAAAAATAGATAATGTGTAAATGTTCCTGATAATTCAATAGTATGTGCAGTGATTAGATATGATAAAATGGAGGTAGATAATCATATCAAAAGAGTGCGTCTGTAATGGTAAATAGAAACATCATCTTCGTCATAAAATATTACCATTTTCCATTTTTATTCTAAGTAATAGGACTGCCATTTCCAATTTCTAAACAATACTAGCAAAAATTTCTACCTATTTGACACCTTTAAAAATATCAAAATTTACAATGGTCAAAAAATGACAATCGTCCTACGGATTTATGCTGCCACGGCTACAGTAACACCCGACAAAAAACAAGTGATGGTTGTCTTGATCGGAATAGGGTGCCATATATAAATGTGTATAAAGAATTTGACACAAAGTATATGTATTACAAAACTCTGTTATCGTGTATTTTAAATTAAAAAAAGCCGTGAGCAGCAGAGCTCCATCTCGAAAGTCGAATTTTTCGTCGAATGAAGAATTTAACTAATACACAAACAAATCTTTCGATAAAACGAATTTCTTGGAAATGATATCAATTCTCAATCTTATTTCTTTATATGGAAAATTTGCTATTCCTCAATAACTTTTCATTTCACAAGTTAACTCTCCCTCTCTAGAATGAAAATTCATAATTTCAATAGACCCGGTGGTCTCGAACCCTCTTGTTCAATTCCAATTGACAACAAAGAAAAAATTGTCATAATGACAAGAAATTTCGAAAATGGGAAGTAAAAAAATCACCCTAGCAACGATCACAATCACCAGTTCAACAATTACAACGATCAAAATGATCGGGCGTTTTGTGCTAGAAGAACTGAAGAAGAAAACTTTGAACTTGAGAAAGACAATTCTTCAACATCACCCCTACTTGCATGCGAAGTTCGAACCCTCTAGTTAAACTTTTTCTGGCCAAAAAATAAGAAAATATAACAAAAATGACCATAAAATGGAGAGGGGTGGAGATGGAAAGTTTCGACCTTAGACAGGAAATCATCTCGCAACTAATTGAACCTACATGTGAAATTTCATTTTTCAGTCGCTTTTCGTTTGACCTGCAGAGGTGAGCAAAGGTCAAAAACCACTTTTTTTGCACTGCGACCCCTCGAAATATTCATTTGTTTTCAACCAAACTCTAATAACATCAATCCGCCGCCAAAAAAGCCATGTATGCTAATTTTGAACCAAATCGGACCCATAGCAATTGCTCGAGATACAAAAATAAGAATTGTAGCTTAAACAGATATATATATATATATATATATATATATATATATATATATATATATATATATATATATATATATATATATATATATATATATATATATATAAACTACAGAAATTCGAAAAACCATCATAATCGTGTTCAGGAGGTCTCAAAACATGGGAAAAATGATGTGCCCCCCATTTTTCTTCTAGTCATGCCTACCGTAATAGTCTAATTTTTCCTTGAAAAATTCGACTACAAAGTGATAAAAAATGTTCCTAAATATCTAAAAGAATTTTTTAGAATCCTGAGGTTAACCAGTGAGTAAACAAATGTGAAACATGACAAATGCAATAATAAAAACTGTGCTACTAGTAATGGAATATTGAACGACATGCGAAGATCACCTGGTACTAGATTGGAAAAATAAGTGTTGCAATGTTGCATGCTTGTCTTTCAAAATGAGAGATCAAATTAGAAAAAACGGAATCCTGATTTTACTCAAATGCAGGTACAACTGTACGTAACTGGGATGTTTACCTGTGATTTGTTTATTGTTTATTTATTCGAAAATAAGCGATGACTGCCCAACTTTATCAGTTTGTCGGGTTGAAGAAATATTAAAAGATTTTATACTTACAAAGTGCAAAATCTTATTCACACACTATTTATAAAGCAACTATTGTGACAGTAAAACAAACGTTTTGGTTTCTATACATATACTTGTTAAATGTACCTGTTAGATCCAAATGGAGAAGAAATATTACCTCTACAACTATACTAGGAAAGGTTGCGGAATGGTTCGTAAGTAGATATATTTATTGCGCTGCATATCTTGCGGAATAGTAAAGAATTCGTGTTTTTCCCATTATATCCTGCGTATAAGGACATTATGTTACATTATGAAGCTCATAATGTAACTTTTAATCTGTAAATAAATAAGTGTAATGATTCAACTCATCATGAATACTCGCAAGGTTAGGCCATGCCCTCAAGTAAATTCAAATAATTAAAAAATCTTCATCAAGTTTTGTAAGACTATTCCATAAACTCAAACGCCTCCTCAATCAAATTATATATTTATTTGCCTTCCCTCAGTAATGATTTGTGAATTATAATTGTTTTGTGCCTAATTTGACTGTACTATAAAAAATTTATATTATATAGAACACTAATTTCAACAACGTTTACTGATCACATGAATTCAAGCGATTAGATTCAGAAGTCCAGTAAGATGAACAAGAATTGAAAGGGAAAGGAAACATCTGAGATATTGGTCTGTTTGAACAAGGTAAATCCTTTCTAATACCTCTGCACTTCCTTTGCAATAAAGCTTAGGTTAACCACCGTGATATACAAACTTTGCATGAGTATCGAATAGCGGCGGCAACGACTGCGGGTTCTGCAACTTTGATGTCAGTTAATGCAGCGTTGAGTAGAAATCTGTTAATTGTAGATGAGTCATGATATGTACAGTTGATGGGTTAAGACAAAAATCCCAAAAGAATTTTTTTAAATATTGGAATGTTTTCCAAGATGCGCACAATAAATTTCTTGTTACCTTCAATGCTTAGTAAATGGTCAGTATCTAAGGAATCTATACCTATAGAGTCCACAGGGCTGTGTGTATTTTTCTTGTATAATTTGAACAGAATTTGAACAGTGTGTATTTTGAACAGAATTCTATAATTTAACTAACATTTCGTTAACCAATAAACTTAAATTTTGCATGCTTACTTACTCCCCATAAGAATATCTACGAATTTGTTGACCAATTCAGTTGATACTACTTGTCGCAAAAACGCTCAAATAGTGTCATAACTCAAAAAATTATAATATCTCTTTGATTGTATTATTGGTGCTAGAAAATTTTAAAACCCTCAAATAACGTCATGTGAATAGTTCCTGTTGAAAGTGAAAATTAAAGTTGGAAATAATTTCAAACGCTAATCACTCGATAGTTTGTTTTTTGACTTATCACTATTTGAGCGAAGTTGCGATTTATAGAAATTTTTTCATGAGTTCACCAATAGATGGAGTTAGTAACAATCATACTTTCTATATGGATCGCAATAGGTGGCGTCTTCTTTTTTCTTCAATAATAGGTATAACGATAACTTTTCTCATCCTGGCTCTAGATTGTCACTCCACCTTTTTGTGATGAGATGACGCTATTAACATTTGAAATAAAAATTTCGGTTATAACATTTCTAATAATGACTTTTGATATAAATAATTATAACATCTTATATGTTATAATAAGCCGAGTAAGATCATTAGAATCAATTTGATATAGTGCCCTCGGATCGCACTCTAAAAGGTAAGGTCCACTGATAAATCATAAGAACTATCTTTTTGCATCTCTATTTTAAAAGAAAATAATTAAGAGAACATGGGAATTATGTAGAATCCTGATTATAAAATTGTACTAATACAATGAAAATATTAATGACCAAAAACAAAAAAATAATATATTATAAAATAACTGTCTGTATTCAAAACTGAACTAAAAAGTAAAAAATAATTAATAGGGCTTGTAGCGAACTAGGTTAGTTCGCTTGCCGTCAGAAGTTGGTAATAATAATTAAAAAAAAAATAAAATATAACAATACCAAAAGTGTGGGCGCTGAAATTTAATATAAATTTTTTCTCTTCCAAGAATAGTGTATGCTATGATATATCTTCTCATAAAGCGCCCACACTTTTGGTATTCTTACACTAAATTTTCATTTTTTTTCAACTTTAGTATAACCAACTTCTAACGTCATACATACCTTGTTTTTTTTTCTAAAATATAATATTTTTTTTTAAATTGACAACTTGACTGTTTCAAAGCGTGTAGAATACAATTTTCGTTTTTGTTCATGATGTTCTGATGACTAATATTGTCTTAACCAGCAGTCGAATTGGACGATAGGTTGAATTAACGTTGTCCGGAGATTCTATTGGGCGATAGGTGTGATGGGCTTAAGGTGAATAGAAAATGGAAATGTAACGAGGCGAAACCGACGAAATTGAAAGCCCTACTGGCGATGTTTTCACTTTTCGGTTTTCGTCGTTGTTTTTCGTGCATTAGGCTCCGACTGAGACGATGAAGTCTAACCGACTTTTGTTTTTCTTAGATGTTTAACGTTCGGATTCGGAGAAACGTATATATAGGTTTTCTGTTTGTCAGAGTTCTTCATGAATTAATTATTAAACTTAAATTAACAATCGGAATCATTTATCAATCTCGAAGAAACAAAATCTTAATCTTGATTCTTCTTTCTTCCAATTCCCAATATTTTTCAAAAATGTTTCAATAAGTCGGTATAAAAATTATACGGAATGATAGAATGGAAATGAACTCATTTTATTTTTTTTGCGAGATCATGAAATTCTTTTCTTTTCTTAATATATTTTTCAAATATTGATTTTGTTCTTTTCAATATTCCGCATATTATACATGAAGCTAGAAAAATACTAAAAACTAAACTGGAAATAATCATCTCATATAACCATTTAATCCCAGAATATCAATTTGGTTTTCAAGAGAAGTACGCCACTACTAAACAGGTACAAAGGGCACTAACAAAATAATGCAATGTCTAGAAGATAAAAAGTACTGCTTTTCTGCGCTCTTGTTTCTTTTGACACTCTGGACTGGACTGGACATTATGAAGCTCTTTCCTCTAAACCTCTTCCTTAAATCCTATTTAACTCACCACCAATACTTTGTTAAATGCCAACATGAACACTCGAAGTTCCATCCCATAAAAGCTGGAGTTCCACAGGGTGGTATAGCGGGTCTCTTCTTTACCTTTACCTACTAGACCCTCGAAGGGCATTCCAACATTTACATTCAGATTTCAAATATGGCTAAAATTTTGGAGAATAAAAGTCAATGAAATAAAATCAGTACATAAAACAATCACAAATAGAAGAGGAAATTGCCCACCCGTGAGTCTAAACGGCAAGGAAATACCACAACGGGATGACGTAAAAGGAAACAACTTGGCCACAAGCTCATTAACTCTACTATAGACCGAAACTCCAAGCTATCTCTTGAGAACATGGTCTTGATATACAAGATTATTCTCAAACCAATCTGGTCATAGGGAGTGCAACTCTGGAGCTCGGCATCAAACTTGAATATAGAAATTTTCGAAACGTTTCAAGCAAAAACTCTTAGAGTAATTACCGATGCTCCTTGGTTTGTGCCTAATAGTGGTATCGCTCGTGATCTGAATGTTAAAAAATAAATCAAAAAGTTATGAGAAAACTATAATAAAAGGCGTCCAAACAGACTTGCTAAAAACCTCTTGTCGCAACGTATCATAAGACGTAGACTCAAACGATTTATTCCTTACGACTTTTTAATAGATTTTAGCTATACTTTTAGTCTTTTAGCCTCTCAAAACTTGTCTTGCTCCTAGTTCTTAAATAGTTACGTTGTAACTATAGCTCAATAGGAAATAACCACTGGGTTATTATTCCTATACGTCTATTTAACTAGTATTCAACATATTTACTTATTGCTCTATTTTGAATAGATTGTAAATTAAACGGGAAAATAAAAAAAATACAGCTTAAAAAATTGATTATTTAAAAATACTTTGAAACCACATTGGCAGATATTCTTACCACTTTCTGCCTTTTTACTATAATTTTAACCTCCCGTCAATCAAGTTATTGATTCA
The DNA here is from genome assembly GCF_026250575.1 of Diorhabda carinulata. Lineage (NCBI taxonomy): Eukaryota > Metazoa > Arthropoda > Insecta > Coleoptera > Chrysomelidae > Diorhabda > Diorhabda carinulata. The sequence goes on along the minus strand of NC_079472.1, from coordinate 47,058,193 downwards.
TTTGATGAAATTTACCAACCTTATCAATATATCAATCTGTTTGTTACAGATAAAAATCATCACTACTCTTCTCATGTTCCCTAATAATTATCAATTACCGGTTTTATAGGTCTAAATGCCGACAAAGTCGCCATATGTCTAATTATGAAGATCCATCTGTTTGTTAGTTGATGAGTCACTTTGCTTTATAAGACTATTTTATTGACTCTTGCCGCGACGTTAAATTCTGTACGGTAGATGATTTTAATGTCGGTATAAAAACCAAATGTTTTTCACAAAACTTTATTGGCAATACTCTTTTGATGTCTTCTCTTATTAGGTTATAGCAAGTAATGAAACTGCCGAAATTTACAACAATAGAGACGACACAATATGGAAGATATTAACACATTTTGTTATTCGAACCCTTCCTTGTACCATGAAATATGAGAAAGAGTAAATAGAAGAATTCAAAGGGCAGAGTTATATATAAGCTGAAATCATAAATGAATAACAATTCTGTAATACTTTCGACCCAATATTGGTCCAGTAATATTTGTCATTAAGCTTTTTCAGAATTAAATATTCGCTGTTTCGTTTTCCACAGTTCTTCCTTATCTTCTTCTTATGTATATATATATATATATATATATATATATATATATATATATATATAGGTGTAGATGTTCTTCTTAGATTCTCCACTTTTTTCTTTATTTCGATTTCGTAATGGCAAGTATACAACTTCAACTCATGCTGAATACCAATTCCTGAGGAACTGTCTTCAAATGAGATCTCAAAATCCATGGTTTACTATTTGATATTATAGATATTGCGGTATAAAATATAATGTTGAGCAATTAATTGGCAAATGAATATAACAATATTTTAAATAGAAGAAACATTTTGACAACAATTAAGAAAAAATTGGGAATGGTTAGTTCTCATCTGAAGAACCAAGTGAACAAAAACGTAAATATTATTGTCATAGGTTACATATTGATAATTAGTGTTATACTCACGCAAAATGTTGGAAATTGTTCCACAGAAACACCAGAAGTAACTAGAACAGTGTGGTAAATTCCCAAAGTGGTCCAGGTGCACCTCCAGAGAACCACGGGAAGCTCTACAACAGGAGTGTACTCGAATATCCATAGTTAGATCTGATTTTTTGACAAGTTGTTATCAAATTTTAAGCTTCGTGTACATAAACAGAAATCGGATAATTTTATTTTTTCAAATTTGCTAATAAGGGTCTGTCTCGATCGGTATTATATATCTAAATGAAAAAATCGTATTTGATTCACCCTGTTATATTTTTGGAATCTATTATTTGTTGATCGCGTGTTTTGAAACCTTCAGACGTATCAATAGTAGAGAAACTGTTGATAAACGTTATAACGTTGATGAGCTTTTTATAGGTTATTATACTTTTTAAATGGTTTTATAAATGATGGTAAAACGAAACTAAAACTTTTCGAACATTAAAAAGATAAGTTATTTATTTATATCAAGATATGTGGGGATATATTGTTAACACGAATATGAACAATAAAATTGTGAATTATGAATAGTTTTGATGAACGTTCAACAATTCATAAAATCTATATATTTTTTAAATTTCGTGCGTCAACCATGCTGGCTATAAGCGATGGATTTGATATAATTTAATCACAACTTATTTTGAAGTGAAGAAATATTTAACAGAAACTAGTAGTGTGACCTATTCTTAGGGCCGGTTTCCTCACGTTCTAATAAAGTGCCGAATAGTTAGTAGGAAACATTACAACATGAATGCATTTAAATAATTTAATTGTATCAATATAGTTAATTATTGTTGTTGTTCATTCATATATTCGGTCGTCAATTTATCTTACCAAAAAACATTGGAGCTTCTCTTTTAATGAGTAATTTTGCTCTAAAGACGAACATTTGACAAAATCACGAGACCGAAGGGGTTGAAATTAGCAGCCTTTACTTTATTTCATACCAATTTTTTTGTTCAAGTTGAAGTTTCATGAAATGAATAAATTGTGTAGTGGAAAATAATGAAGATGTAAAATGTAATACGATTCATAATAAATTCTGGAAGTAACCACCAAAATACATTTTTTTAGTTTTTGTTTCCAGGTGTTATTCGTTGCGGATATTTTTCAGTATGAAAACGTCCAGCTTGTCGAGAATTACCATTTGTCGACCATTTAAGCGTTTGTATACATGTTACAACACAGAAATAACGCAAAAATAACTACCTACTAACTTCGATTAGTAACTATCAACAACAGTGTTTGATATCAGCCTACTATAATTTGAATAAATATTAAGTAAACACAGTGATTGAATTGTCGAAGTGACAACAGCATTTATTACGAATCGTATTACATTATTCCTTTGCGAGTGCACCAAAATTAACTGAATTTAAGGTTTCTAATTTCACTGAAATTTTAGAAGAAAATGAAAACTCAATTTCCGTCACCACCGTTTACCGGTGATATATCGAAAAGAGGTGGGTTGGGGGAATTTTGTTATAGGAAAAACAATTTTCGCCTCCTGAATTTGGTCGCTTGAATTTAGAAACACCCGGTATATATGTTGAATAATCTTCAAATTCACTCTGTAGTTTCGTCAAGTGTTCATAAAGCTACGTGACATGTTTCCGTTACTACGTCGTTGTACCAATAATTAAATGTAATAATCGCCTGTAGATCCGAATATATCAACCCATGAAATCATGTAGAGTTGTATATTCCGTCAACATCAATCTCGGACGAAATTTCGCGTAAATGTATTTCTGTAATTAATTGTCGGTCGGGTAGGATTGATATATATGTATAAAGGAGGATATCCGACAATTATAGCTCAGGAATGCTCAAGTGCACTATTACGGTTACCTTCGAGAGCTGCTTCATATTAAGCCAGTCCAAATAATGCCATTGAAGTCATACATTCCAGATAAACTCTCACCTATTAGATATACTAGTACATTCAAATGCCGTGATTGTCAGGTTAAATATTTGATAAACGTAACCGCTTGGAATTCCATATACGTGGCTAATAAGTAACGAGACTGGTTACGAAATAGGGTTTCTTCTTTGGTGAGAGCCTTTAGAACATCTGCCGATTTTTGTTTCACCGCTTCCATCGAATCAATCCGAGTCATTTTTAAAGCAGATCTTTTTCTAACTTTCAAGGAGTAGACTCGTTGACGCAAGAGCTTTCGGTCAGGAGTCAGATTTTTTGGCACCAACTTCGTACACACTTTTGTCGTGTGTAATTCCTCGTGTAAAATTTTTCTAACCTTTTCTTTTTCGGCGTTTACAGCCTCGGCAATCATACAGATGTTCATTCGATAATCTCCACGCACAATTTGGTTGATTTTGGTCACTGTTTCCGGATTTTAAACAGTCACAAGGCGACCTAGAAGTTGGTCACCTTCAGTGCTGTCTCGGCTCTCATTAAAGCGCTTACAACACTCAAAAACACGCGCACGAGATAGATAATTGTCCCCATAGGCCTCTTGCAACAATTTATAGCACTCAGTCGGAGTTTTTTTCAGTTTAACGATTTGAAACAATTTGAAATACTTTTAAGCTTCATAATACCGAGGTTAAAAAGTTATCTAACACCATATTTCATTTTATTTCTACAGATACTGTTGTTTTTAAAGGGGTTAGTAAGCGGACTACCGCGGATATGGATGATGTCGCATTTGATTAATGCAGACCGGTAAAGGTCTTCAAAATTGACAAGTTATGGAGGAAATGAAATATTTGAAGAGCCCACAATCGTGACAAATTAATTCTTCTGAATAGCGGAATACATAAGTATATTGATGCTGGGTATTTTCTTTTTCCATTCACATGTCTAGCACTTTTGGTTGAGCAATGATTTTTTTGTTTCGTGACACTTCTTTTAACTATATAAGAACTTTCAACACAAAGTTACGATTAGGATCTTCTGCATATTCATCTAATCTCTTCAACTCATTCAATTGAAGTTTCTTCTAGTTTGATTTATTTGAACCCATGCGTTATGGGAACAAAAATACCTAGCTATGGTTTGTGGTACTATTTCATGCTGCGATCCACAGAAAATTCTTAAAATTAATTAGGAGGTACAGGCATCTCCGCTTAAAAGTTACGTTAAAATATCTGATCCTTCGCATCACCGGATCTACCCTATTCATTGTATTTGTTAATTTATTCTCTAAATTGGTTTCTCAAGTTGCTTCGCCAGTAGTTTGCCCATATATATGTGTTATTTTATTGGATTTTGAACATTCCTGAAGTAAGGAATCAGTTGAGGTTCACATATATTGATGTTAATTCGTATTTTCCTGATTAATATTACATGTGGCTTTGAGCAATTATCAATGCCATCGCAAACCATGACTCCAACAGTGCCAAGCACATTAAGATGTTCACTTCATCTCCTTCTGACTTCCACTGGACTGAGATATGAGTAGATATATTAGACCTGTTCCATTCCTGATTCCACGCTAGTCGCATGCGGTACCTCTGAAATTGATTACTTCGATGTTTCAGTGCTAAATACCTACTGAGATCGATTTGAAACAGACCCAAACCTTCTGTTCCATCTATAAAAAATTCTCATTTCATGTTTGCAAACCACGTTGCTACTGCCTTTTTCGATAATATCTTGATTGGATATCTTTTACTTCGTTCTATCGTTATGACCTCTTTGTGTTTGGCCTTTTTGATACCATTCCTGATACCATCTGGCAAAATTAACGCACTCCTTAACTGCCGAGAATTTGAAATTTTTAGCGCTCTATACATGATAAAAATTGTAAATTCTTGTAAGGCCTAACCAGTCCTCTCGAATATTTTAAATTTTGATAGATTCCCTGTAGAAGTGTGTAGATAAAATGAGGCTCAGCGTCATATTATGGATCCATCTCTTACAAATTTTCATATAAACGTAATACGATATACGTGAAAAGCAAAGAAATCTGCGTTTGTTTGTACTGTTTACTTTTATCCTTGAAAATTCTTCACTGAAATATTAGCACAACGAACGTTCACTCCATTAATCGAAATCTAAATGCTTATGGGAAGAGTATGGGGAATTTTTTTCTTACAGATGATATGATTCCAAACAATGACTAGTTTTACTTCCAGAATTACTCGACACAACTCAACATATAACGTAAAATATTGTTTGTTGATACGATTTGTGTTGATACTAGATACTATCTTTTTTAAGACTCGTAATAAAAAAACTGCGAAATTGTCAAACGGATAAGTTAGAATAGCGGCTATAGCTTCGCTCTTATCCCTTGCTCTATTATTTTTTGCGATGTTCATATTCGTAGCTCATTTCTTCGCTCTTTTTAGACCACTCCTTCCCAATGCAGCAGCATTAGCGTGAAGCTGCTTTATTAGGTTTAATGATAAGTGGTTGAAAGAAAACCCTAACGCCATTTCCAATGCTTAAAATTGGAAAAAGTAGTTTCTAGTTAAAAAGCAATTACTGCTTTATTTCAGCACTTTATCGTGATAGTTAAGATGAAAATTCAAAGATCAATCATTATATTATAGACCAATTATAAAAATGAATGATTTTAGTACTGATATTATTTAATAATATTTCTGTTAATAAATATTGTATGGACAACCAACTACGCACAATACATCACTGCCTTACTTGGCGTGGTTTTTATCCTTCTAATTAAAAATCGACAAATGAACAAATCAAACATGTAAACGATATCATGTTAATCACACTGAAAATAAAAGATATGATTGGGTTCCATGCAAATCATCACATTTCAGTACAAGTACAATAATTGGAAACGACTAAATGAGATACATTTCATGCATAAATTGTTTGATTGTATTTGAGTAAGTTTGATCAGGATAAATAAGGGTTTCAGATTATTATTGATAATTTCGGTAATGCTGACGATACAATAATAGCAGTTATTCCATAGGTAGCTTCTAACTACCTGCAATAACATATAATAGTACAGTCATTCAACCAAAAAATTGGAATAAACCACTATTTGGCATTCGAAACAATATCTTAAAAGTGATATTGAAGTCACAAATTTTATAGCAAATAACTTTTTTAAACTTCGTATAGTGGTTGCTTTGATTATTTTGTAGAGTTTGAAATTCTCTTCAACGGCTCTTTCCTCTTTAATTCTTTAACTGTGCAATAGTTTCGCATTTTTCGTTCATTTTTCAAGATGAAGGAGCACCTTAGCTTATCGATAGAAACAAAACATTATTATACAATGGTGCAAATTAGTAACAAGTATACAAGTACAAGTGTACAATGTTGATAGATTCACTCCGAAAATTTGGTGTTAGCACGTACAAACTGACAGAAAACTAAAAAAATACTACTAATAATACAAAAATAGTTCAGTTATCATTCCAAACAAAACATCCTATTTGAATGGTCTAATCAATATGTTATAATTATAAGGGTTGCTACCTAAAATTTTGAGATATGGCAATGCTGATGTGAATTTATCAAATCGTACTCAGGACGAGTGCTATTTGAGTTGTTTACAGATACTCAAAACATTTATTTTGGTCAAAAAATGAAATTCAATCGCCTTTACGTGCGATGATTGAAAAAATTCAATCGCGGTGTTTCAAAAGATGTCTATAAGATCGTAACAGACGGCGAATCATGGATCTATGCATATGAACCCGAATCTAAGCAACAATCGAATGCCAAATTTAACAAAAGTTGTACGCGCACGAAGCACTTTCAGGCAAATGTTTGAATATGAAGAAATGAATAAAACTTCAATAACCACACCAATCTTTTAAACACAATTCTTTAGATGGAGATTATAGAAATTGTAAGGTACAACATAATCACAATCCAATATAATGGATTTGGTTAGCGCGGAACAGCTCATGAGAAATAATACCCTTCTACACTAAGCATCACCTTCACGTCAATACTATCTTCGCAACTGCTTATATCTTCCACTGCTCATTGTCTATAATTATTTTTCCATTAGAAAAGAAGTAATGTCTGAATATAAACTTATTACACTAAACGTTAATTCATATGGAACTCAAGTATCCAACTTGTTTCCATATCCAGTCTTACATATATAGTTCAAAATTGTTTTATCTCGACCGTAGATTTGTTGCGAGATGAAATTTCTCGGTCTCTTGATATTTTGGAGAGTTTAATTGACTTCATCAACAGTTTACCAGTATGGGGCCCACCTTTAAGATGGAAGTTTCCATAATTGAATTGGACAAACTAAGGCGTTAACTTGAGCACTTTTCACCCTCCATACTACAAAATTTTCGATTAGATTGCGCTGCTTGCGGTCATGGTGGCATCATGATTCCGTAGGTAAGATAAAAAAGCTGTAATCATGGTTCTATCTGGATGCTTCAAATGATACTATTATGAATGTCGATGATGAACTTATGGTAAATCTTCAGTTGCTTGTTTTACGTTGATTAATAAGTTAATTACCACACCTGAAATAAAATCAACTATAACTTAAAAACAGAATGGTGGTGTTCTCCAACTATCAGATTCTGAATTTTGGTGTACATATATCGAAATAGTAAAAAAGGTATTGGGAGAAAATTGTTTTTGATAAAAAATTATGAATAGAATATTCATAAGACAAATATAAATCAACTTAAATCTTGAAACGTGTAACACCCTTTCCAAGATGAAGTATTATTACGAAGGATCTCATCATGGTGGCGTTGGGGAGGTCAAAGAAGCTGTAACCGTCTTCTAAATGGGTCAACTTCAGACGATTACTGAGGATCCTTTGAATCGTAGTTGCAACGTTAAAATCGTTGTGTAGAATTGAGACTACTGCGATAGTTTATTATAAAATTTCAATGAAATTTGATTCGATCGTATTTCATTGATATTGAGTTTTAAGTATGGAAGGTCTCACAATCCAAACTATATAAAAATCGTGAAAGGGGCTTTGGAAATAATTGAACTAGAACTCATACTATAGAATTCCTCTTGTATTTAAAAAGTGTAATTATGAAAACATGTTCAGTTGATTATTTCATATCAAAATTGATTCAGTACTAAAAGACTTGAAAGGGGTAATATTTTTTCCAATGTATAACCTCGAAAACATTTCTATTATCATTCTACCTGAACGTAGAGACTTTTATAAACCTACCTTTTCCATTTTACGTGAGAAAAGACAGATGTTCGTTAGTGTTTATAGTGAAGACAGCTTCCTTATCAGAAATTTTAGAAAATGAGGAAGGTAGTGAAAAGAAGAAATTGAAATACAGTAAATAAATTTGAAAATATATTAGTGTATAGTAGATCACATCATTAAATAAAAATAATCATGTACTTATTTACTTAAAATGTGAATGAATTAATTTATCTTGATTTAGCCTTGGATACGTAGGAAACGAGACTTGATTATTCAGTATTCTATCACTCTCACACGAGTTCAACTTTACAGGTTTTCTAAATACTTGGCTTCTTCAATCTTCTTCGCTATACTTCTTTCAGTTCTTAGCTACTTCTTTCTACTCGATCCTTTCTAACTTATCTATTATGTATATCCCGCTTAACTTCTTGAAGCCATTTTTTCTTTTGGCGCCTTCTTCTTCTATTGTCTCCTTCTCTTTCCTCTTACAGTTGTCTGCAGTAACAATCTCTCCTAAGCATCTGGTTCGCTGTGCTTTAAATATTTGTGTTATTTTCGGTTTCTTGTATATCATCCTGATACCTTCTGCTTTTTTTTGAAACCGCCATATATTTTCATAAGGATTTTTGTTTCCGCTATGTCTAGTTTATCCTAAATTTTTTTTAGTATCATTCATTTTTGTAATGAACATATCGAGCTGCTGTTCTTACAATTTTTTCAAACGCTTTTATTTGGACTCTTTAGTATTTATAATAGCGATTCTACCTTTGAGAATTCTCGTATCTATCTTATTTTCTTCCAGATTTGTAGATGTTACGGTCATTTCTAGATGAGCAAATTATTTCGAAGTAATATTTTTCTCCACTTTTTATCCATTTAGTATATTTGATTTCTTCTGTGCCTCCAGACTCTGCTTTCTCTTCATTTATTTGTAAGTCACTATTTTCCATTTCCTGTTCGCTATAATATAATATGAAGGTTCGTAGCCTCCGATTACATAAAAACTGTATCTTTTCTTAAAATTCCCATTCATGAATTATTCTACATGATACAGTTTAAGAGTAACGACACAACATTATTCTTGTACCACAAAGGTGTAACACGAAAAAACACTAATGAGGTTTGTTCTTTTCTTAATGAATAGCTGAAATCAGTACCGCTTCTTCTTTTCAGTGATAACTGTTCAGGCCAAAACAAAAACCAAGCGATGTCAAGTTCTGCTTATGCCTGACAGACTCAGGTCGTTTCCAGAAGGTCACTCAATATTTCCCTGTTCGCTGTCACAGTTTCCTCTCGTGTGACAGGGATTTCGGAATAATATCTAAGGCTTTAAAGAAAAATTACCGCATTACCGAGTGTTTAAGATGTCTCCGACAATCGTGAGTCCCGCCGATTGTGAAGTACGGGCTGTTATACGATTTCTTAGTGCTAAGAAAGGCGTAAAACCGATCGATATTCATCATCACCCAAAAAAGTAAAGTTTAAGCAAACAATTTCTGCCCGGAAAATCATGTGCACAGTTTTTTGGGACAGAACAGGAGTATTGCTAGTGGAGTTTTGGCCTCGTAATGAGACAATCAATGCAGCGTCTCATTGTGAGACATTGAACAATCTGCGTCGTGCAATCCAGGACAAAAGACGTGGCAAGTTGAGTAAGGGTATCGTTTTGCTGCATGACAATGCCCGCCCACATGTGGCTAATCGGACCAAAGATCTCATCAAATCTTTTCAATGGGAAACTCTAGATCATCCTCCCTACAGGCCTGATCTGACACCCAGCGACTACCATTTGTTCCTGCACTTGAAGAAACACCTGGGCGGTCAGCGTCTTCAAGACGATAACGATGTCAAAACAGTTGTGATACAGTGGTTAACAAGTCAGGCGGCAGAATTTTAGAGGGTATTCAAAAACTGGTGCCTCGTTATGACAAGGGCCTCAATATTCACGGAAATTATGTAGAAAAGTAGATTAAGGTATAGGTTTTCATGGAAAAAATTATTGCGATATCCTCGCACTTCTATTTTTAATTCCAAAACTTACTTAAAAAACGCCTCGTAAAGGGATGTGTTGAAGCCTATCCTAAAATAAATGGTATTATTCATGACAACTTTTTATTGGCTAAGACAAAAGCTCCACCTTCGGTTAAGGCTTACCAAGGTCGAGTGCCAATAAAAACTACAAATTTTGAGGTTGAAGAAACCACCGATGACCCATAAATCAGAAATATGGCCTCAAATCTACATTTTTGAATTTTTTTCTCTTTTAAACTCATTTAAGTAATTTTCCTATAATCTTAGAACTTGTAAACATTATCTTACAATAAAAATAACAGTTTTTACTAATAGTAATTTAATGGTTTTTTATCTCTTTGTAACTTGATGTTTTTAAAGGGCGATAGTTTCACATTTTTAGAGCTATATAACTAAATTATGGATAAAAATACAAGTGTAAAACTTTGCATTTTGTTGTAAATTGAATTTCTTTACATATTAACATTTTTTTAAAAATATTTTAAGTGAAATATTTTGATTAAACAGTTTTTTTTAGTTTTCCGAAACTTTACTTTTTTGGACTTACGCCCGTTTAAAAAAAACCTTTTTTTCCTGCTACTGGATTTGGTAAATTACCAAAAATTCTTTTTCTATCGGCACCATGAAGTATTTTTAGTTTCTCAACGGATCTTGTGATGAAATTAATAAAAAATCTGAACTGAAAAGTTTAATCCAATATTTTTATTTTGAATAACATTATTCTCAACAGATTAAGTTAGGCAGAGTAAAAAAGAACAATGTACAATGCTTTTTTTCCTGAAGTTGAACGAACTCTAAACTATTCAAGAATAATATTCTAAACTTTGTATTAACAGACAAACAAATATTTATTTTTTCTTATCTCCTGTTGAAAGTATCATGAAAATAAACATCTCTGAATGTCGATGTTTGTGGTAGATCAGGAATATTTTAGTTCTCTGAATCAGCTCAGTCTGGTTATAAAATGATGAAATAGTTAAATAAGGGAAATATAAAAACTTTCGAAAAACGTTTGTGACTTTGTCTTTAGAAACTAGAAAATAGAACATCTCAATCTCAATCTGCATTAGGTAAATGTTCACTTTCAGCATACTCACTGTAAAGTAATAAAATTAAACTTTGGATTAGGTACATTTAAACTTAAACCTTAACGACTATAAAATGATACAAGTGCACTTTGGAATGTGTAAATCTCTATTTAAAAAATAAAAAGAGATATTCATACAATGCCTTTGTAATAAAATAAACATGCACATATTGTTATTGTTAGATAACTAACTTTGTATATTATGTATGAACAAAAAAAGGCTTAGTATACAGTATATACAAGTAAAATTTCCTTTTTAAACCAAGTCATATTTTTTTGCTTATATCTATGTCCTGTTTTAGAAAAGTTGAACAAGTACATCGAGACGTTACTTTATCATTATCAAAACTGAAAGTTATTTTCATTATCTGCTGACATTTTTGAAAACTATCAAAACATTCCCATTTCAAGTGGATATCTTCCTATTATACATCTTCTCGGGTCAACACTTTTGTAGCATTCGTTGGTGTTGTATTATAAGAAAAAGTGTTTTCATTCTCTTTTTCTTCAAACATTTTTGGTTTAAATTTTATTCATTGATAAGGATCGGCCAGATTTTGGTTGTTAATTGGTTTTGTTTTGTTGATTTCATTCATATGACCACTTTTAACCGGAGAAACTATTAAAACTTCCAGAAACTGACCCACAGGAAGTCGTTTTCTTAGATTTTCCTTTTTTATGACGAAATTTGTTGATTCTAGTACATTGTTTGTACTTGAAAAGCATCTTCATAGCAAAACGGGGTTTCTCCGAGCCAAGACATCTCGAAATAATCCAACAAATCGGTTTAAGTTAGCATTACTCGCTCCATGCCAACTAATAACTTTGCAGACGATAAATGTCCTCTGCTGTTATCTATATGATTGGCATGCTCATTTTTTATTTTAAAAACCGTTGCTTTCTTGCACTCCGAGTGATACAAAGGGCATTAATTCTTTTTGAATCTATGACGTTTAAATCTAAATCTTTCTATTGACAATTATTTTCTTCCAAATATTCTGTCCTTCAATGAAGTCTTTAGCGACTAGAAGAATATTAATTCAAAAACATTTTTCTGACTCTACCTTTGGAGAAACAAACTCTAAAATATTTTATTCACTTTTTGACTCAGGTCATTTGTTTATTCCACACTTTCTTCTTTGCTGGCTTTCGCTTTGTACGAATTGTAATTCCGCTATCGGATTCAGATTCATGCGATTGCGAAATGACAAAACATTCTTTACAAGTGCTCATTTTTCACTTATAAATTTATACACGCACCGTTGTAAATTTTTAAATAAGCATGTATATAAGACACCTTGCAAAAACTAGTGTCTACCGCCTACACTCTATACGCACCGAATTTCAAAAATTTTCGATTCGTTTATTTCGTTCACGTTTGATATCTACGCAGTGTATCGTTTTTTCGTGCAAATCGAATTTCAAACAGTGCGTAAATATACTAAAGTAAATTAAGTTTTCTTTAAAATGGAACCTTATTATAATAAGTCATTTTTCTCATGTTGCAATAGATTTGATATTTCGTATCACGTATATTGACACTTAAAAATACTTTTCTAATGTTTATTCATTTTGTTTTTAAAGCTATTTCAGTCATTTGTAAAGTGCATTTAATCCCAACCCGTTAAATAGATCATTTCAAATATGATTATGGTATGATGATACGTGGATATGTGAATCTTTTACCGAAGTAAAGTATTTTATAAAGCTCAGACTTTCAATTTTGTTTACTAAAATCTTTTGAAAATATTACAACCATGGAATATCCTAGAGTAAAATTTTGCAAGTAGCCTCTGCACTTTGGGTTACGAATATATTGCTACATTTCAATATATTTATTGCACTTAATTCAATTATCCGCATAGTTATTTTTGAGAAATTATGAACTTGACGAATTTTTTCAATAGTCAAAGATATTTCATTGAACAAAAGAATTTTTCCTGTCGGATCTCGCTGTTTCCAAAATTCTTCGTTCCTTTAGCATGCAAAGGACTTTTATCTAAATAAAAGCAATAATAATGGATAAGGTTAATCTCCATTACCCTCTTTAATAGTTTACAAGATCAAATGAACCATAAAATTATATAAAGAGGAAATATATTTATTTTATAGAGCAACATTGCAACGTCTTATTATTGCTATCAATCCGGTTATTTGCTACTATAAAAGTATAAGAGTTGACATAAAACATGTTCTACTATTTTTATAAACATTAATTTAATTTGTTGTAAAGATTGATTCTAGATACAAAGAACACAAAACTATTTTGTTCTTTTATCAATGCGTACTACCAAATAGACAACAAGACAACAATTTTCCACAAACATCGGAAATTGCAGTGAAGTGGTAAACAATTTGAACTATCTTGGTTTCTTATTTACCAACACGAACAATCTATCACGAAAACCAAGAAACTCCGTCTAGTTGATGCTCTTATCTTTCCCATTGTAACGTACGCAGCGGAAACATGCACTTTAAACAACGCAGATAAAAATCGAATAGAGGCTTTCGAAATGTAAGTATATAGACTACTCTATGAGTGTCATGGACAGAACACCGAACCAACGTATCCACATTACAAGAAATTGGTCCACGTACAAGGCTGCTAACCGGAATAAACTGCATCTGTCTGCAGTATCTGGGATATAGCTAGAAGATCAGGAACAATGGAACGATTAATCATAGAAGGGAAAGTAGAAGTAGAAGAAACGTCCAAAAAGGCAGATCTCCAACTAGATGGGTAAACCAAACAAAACCCTTAATAAATATGAGATTGAATCATGCCGAAAAGATTGCACAGGATAGGCAAGCATGGAAACAACTGCTGAATCAAATATAAATGGTGTCACTTCATTCTTTGGAGGATAATGGAAAAAGGAGGACGAGGACTTCCAAATGAGACATTGATTTATTGGGGATTTGTTTGAGAACTGTTTCTTTATGAACAAAGAAATGAATTTTATGATTGTTTTTTCTATAATCTATTAATTATTTATATTAACTATTTTTCATATTCAAACTAACCATGAAATATAACCATAAATTCTGTTTAAAGGAAAACATCGCAACTGCACTGCAAAGAGTTAATTTTTTTCTTTGAATGTATAATATGTCGAGAGAATTGTGTAAAAAGTCAGTCGTGACAAAACTAACGAAGCTACAGGTGTTTTTAACGACCTACCCGGCTGCTGTAACCCCTATTTGGGCGCAGCTCAAAGTCCCTTTGTTTCCTTAAACAATAGCCATAAAGGCAACTATGAACATTTGAGTACTTTGGCAGCGATGTCTTGGAGGTTCTACACAAAATAACAACGAGCGTCTCAATCATTTATTTGGAAAATCAGTTAGCAGTACTGCAGTAGAAGAATTTCATAATCACTTGAACGTAAACCAAAATATCTTTATTAAAAAATTAGGTTAGGCTGCCTCAGTTCTATAGTGAAGTTATATGCACATAAAATGACAAACAATGCAGAGAATACAAACACTACTTTACGATGGTTTACGATGGACAGTTATCACTTAAAGAGTCATTCGTCGGAATCATTGAAAAGACAGTTAATTTATTTCCTTCTGGAAGTTAATGTTGGGAAGTATTTGACCAAAATATTCAATGGAAAGCTTAATGAACAAATTGTTACATAATTCACGATATAACACGCAAATATTATCATATATTTATGATGATATGATTGCAACAATATATACGAGTAATAGAGGTGGATTGGATTATTGGAATAATAAGTAGTAATATGAATAAAAAATATCTTGAATTCTGGTAAACAAAACTTAAAACAAATCGAGTTGAGAAAAATAGCTAATACCACAATTAAAACCTAATTCCGCAATTAATTTTGTAACAAATCAATACTGCATGAATGATTCTCTTGTGGCGACATGCCAGGTGTCCTCTAATTTTACAATACACAATACAGGCACACTTTTATTCGCGATATTTCTTCCTTGAGCCGATTCCTCGAACAACTCCCTCAATAACACAATCATCTTTCGAACCAGGGAAGTTTTTTTGGGAGTCATCTTTCTGTCATATCCTGTTTAATGTCCTAATAGCATGCAAATAACTTAATCTTCTCCAATATACCTGTTAGGACGTTATGGGAAAAACTAGCGTATCAACGTCCCTCCACTTTTTACTTTGTTTCATGACACCCCCTTCTTGTACGTTTACTCTTTATAGGAACGGCGAAGCGAGCATATCTCGAACACCTAGTTCTCAGTGGAGCTACGCTACTCCTAGCGATTTTGCACGCGCAACTTAGTTTAATTTTACGTTTTTTACATATTTCTCTGTATATTGTTAGTTGGTATATTTGTACATATAGTAAGTTCAAGTAGTTCTCGAACTTTGATTATTGTGCTACCGCGTCACCATCTTCGATCCTAAGATTAGTGCCCATACTGTCATATATGATGATTTTATATATGGTATTCCGCTCGTGGGTGATGACTATTTTTAAGTAGCTTGACGAATCGCAAACGAGGAACCTCATCATCCCGCTTTTATATAATCGAATTAATTCAGTAAATAAATCTGATTTTTTAATGCCTCTAATGACAGGGATGAATTTCTTCCTAAATGTTCTTTTCACCAAGAAATAATTCATCTCTTATTCTCTTGAAATTTCGAAATACTTGAATGTGTTTCTGCTTTTATACACGTCAATATGTTAATAACATACATATCCTGTTTCTTCCTGCAACATTCCAGGCTTCTCGCAATATTCATGTCAATTTTCGGAATAATTTCGTAAAATGACGCCGTTACTCAAGAGATCATTTTCCTTCCCAGCAATTTCTGCATTTTGTAGACTTCCAAATTACACACAAAACATATCATACGCTCCTACATTTGAATAGCAGGGCACTGTGCATAAAGTTCTATAAATTTCTGTTTACTATCATCTTAGTTTAGTTTTCCATTACATCTGTTGTATTTCAATGGTATTTCTCAAACAAAATAAGTACTTATAAAACTCAAAATGTGAACAATAACAAGTGAAAAAATGTCAGAATCAGTTTGGCAAGTCAATAAATTAAATACTCTTCCTTTTTTTATTTGGTTTGAATTTAGAATGTCATAGTATTTTCTATCAACAAAAGTACAAATTTTATCGAAGTTCTGATAGTTCCCGATAGTGGAGATTGGAAGTGATTTGGATTGGTACTAGAACGTTTCTTAGAAAACTATCAAACATCAAATTATACAAAAATTAGGCAACATTTTCTTATAACCTTCAGTTATCTGCCATTACATAATGGCAGATAACTGCTGCTCCTTGAAAATAGATTTCCTAATTTTTCAGAGAAATATTGGCAACAAAATATTTCTTCCATACTTTCCGATCTCTGTAATGTGAGATTGGAATAAAAAACAGCTTAAATCTGACAATACATATTTACGTACCTGAAATTTCGTCTAGTGAAACTGCTATACCCTATAAACAAGCAATGGGTAATAGCTAAGCCTGTCCGCAGTAGGTTTGAGGTCCTTTAGGTGAGTTAGGCATGAAAACTTAGTAATATTTTACAGTATTTTGCGGTGTCTGCTGTTTTATTATATTATAATACACCTATAGAAAAATTGAAATATAACTATGGCTGCCGATTTTAAAGATAAAAAAAAATTTTATTGAAGTATTTACGGCTTCTGTCAGTTTACCTCACCTAGGTGCATACGTATATCCGTAATTGTAATTTTCACATTCATAGAATTAAAATGAAAATAGAAATGAACGAATTGAACATTTACTTATTTTTCACACCTGGCTCACCTAAGGGACCCCGGTCGGACTTAACTACAGCGATAGCTTGTTTACTGGGTATAGCAGTCTCACCGGACAAAATTTCAGAAACCGTGAAATGTGTTGTCAGATTCAAGCTAATTCTTAGACTAAAATATTCAAGAAAAAATGAAGCAAATCTTATTTCGGTGATAACAGAACCACGATTTTCTTATGTAATAATTATACAATAATCCAAAGTCAAGGAATGTGTGAACAGGTTGTTCTGAAGTGAAAACATCAATAGTTAAATATTACCAAAGCACTATAAGGAAAGAAAAGGATTTCACAATGGTTTTTACTCAATCCTTTTTCCTATATCAAAATAAAACGGTGCATAAGATCGTTAACAGTCAAATCGTCCTTTTGTCATGTACTCTTCATGTATAATGAAACCATTCATCAAGTTGCAGTAATCACGTGACTTTGCATTATTCCCTCTCCTTGTTGTCAGACAAAAAACAACCAGCTAGCCCTTAGTCAGCGAATCTATCTCCATCGTTACGGTAGATTAAAGGGAATGCAGAGAGAAAAGGGGTGCGTACGTAAGTTCAGCAATTATGCGTTTCTGTCTTTGATAACTCGTATAATTTCAGCAACGAATCTGCCGCGTAACTCATTCAGTTATTTCAGTCCAACAGGACCGGCGAAGCCTCTTCTCATCTGATAAATACTTCAATCTGTTACTGTACCTTAGTATCGTTTTTATTATAGAGACGTTCTGGTGTCTATTTTCTTTTCTTCAATAGTTGTATACGAACAATGAAGTTCCTTAATTCAATTAATAAGTTTAGAAATTACCAGTAGAAACGATATCCAGCTGCTAATAACAGGAAGTCACTGAAACTAGCTTAATAAATATTAGTATTAGACGGAAACATGTGGGAATCTTCTATTTGCAGGTTTCATTACAAAACACAACATACAAAGGTAGCTAATAACAGTAACTAATACGTAATAAAAAAACTCAATATACACTGGTTAGGTTAGGTACTAGGTGCTTAGGTACTAGTAACAATAACATCGTTATTTTCAGGTTTTTTTTTGAGAAATCGTTTTAACTTTAGGTATCTTTCTATAGGAAATTCGTTTCAAAAAACATACGTGCAAGGACTTTCTCAACAATTATCGAATTATTTCAATAAATATAATATTAGTATAAGTCATAAGGAACATAATAAATAATCGAAATATTTCACTAAATCAAAATCTAAAATATCCAATAACAAAAAAGTATTATTATATGAGTATATCAATTATACCGTAAAATCCCGAAAGTAACCCCACTTTTCACAAATCAAAACACATGTATTTCAGGTAGGAGGTTATAATCGGCATTTTTTATAAAAATTATCCCAAAAAAATGTGTACTCGTATAGAAGAAATAATATAAATAAAATGTTTAAAATACAATAAAAAATCATTTAACCATCAACTAGCGAAACTTTCATAAATATTCAACTCGAAACAGTTCAAACATCATAGTAAATAATATGAATTTCCCCTTTTTTCGAGCAAAAATTGTACGGGGGGTATATTCGAGATACTAGAATGATTTCAATTTCGGCGAGAAAAGGGGGTGGTTATATTCGTATATATGAAGTAAGTTGTAAGTGAAATTGTTTTAATAAGACAGACATGTCAGTATTGCGAAATAATTTAAAAGGTCATCTAATGATAAGAAAAATAAAACTGCAATCATTTATAAAAATTTAAAATGTTTTAAACTGAATGATCTACAAGAAATAGAGAACTTCCAAAGAGACCTAAACAATTCGAGTAAAATTTATAGTTCTATTTTATAAATTTTAATGCAAGACGAATATTTTAATTGAAGCTGCTACATTTGAAATAAAACTATAATTTATTTTTGACATTACAATAAAATATTATTTAAGTATTCATGCTGTAGTTGGTTAGGTAGATAATTAATAATTGTGCAAATTGTCAATATCAATGATAAAGACCAAAATAAGTCGAAACTAATTTTCTATCAAAAGAGACTTTAAATTAAGATAAACTATCAAGAAAACATATAAAAAGGTATAAGTGCAAAATTAAAAAAAAAATCAGGTCACCTTAAAAATAAAAAAAAAAAGCATAATTTGTTATTTTCCTAATTCAATTCGTGTGAAGCTAGGTATCAAAATTTCATTTTGAGATTCTTTTCCACCATCACCTCCCTAGAGAAAACAATAATATAAGAAATTTTTCATTGGTGTACTATCATCAACTGCTTTACCAACAACCGAATGATTATAGTGGAGAGCTGAAGCAATTAGTCCGGTCAATTTAGACCATCGAAGTTACATAAATTCCCACCAAGCTAATAACTAGTGAAATTGCTTAAAATATAATTAAAAATAAAATTTGGAAATTCCCCATCATTCCCGTGTATAAAAAATAATTAATTCAAGATCAAAGGTCAAAAATATGGAAAAAATGAGCATTGCGATTTTCAGCAAAATGATAAAATTTATTATAACATATAATATAATTATTGTTTTTTGATACCATATGAATGAATTGGAAAAGATGTTATCCAAATGATGACCGTTACGTTGCTGGCACTCTCCTAAATGGGAACTTATCCGTTCTTACTTTTAAGGTATCCCCATACAAAATAGTCAAGCGGGCTAAGGTCGTGGCTTCTGGGAGCCAGTTGATGTTACCCCTTCGCGAAATCACTTTATTAGGAAATAATTCATTCACAACTTCCATCGAGTCATTCGAGGTATGGCAAGTGGCCCCATCTTGCTGGAACTACGTTCTTGAGTTGAAATCTGCAAAAACTATTCACATGCTCGGCCTCGTTGATCTTCATGAAAATAAGGACCAATAATTCCTTTAGCAGACATAGCGGCCCAAACAACTACCTTTTGGCTGTACAGGGGTCGTTCATGCTTTCGTCTCGGATTCTCGACTGCCCAGTACCGACAATTCTGCTTATTAACCATTCAGGTGAAAATTTGCTTCGTCACTGAACAGTATGTTTTCAAAGTTGTTAAATCGCTGCATCATTTCGTTTGCAAAATTCAGTCGATTAGCATAGTCCGTACCCTTCAATTCTTGAACCAATTGAATTTTATAGACCTTTGAATGCAAATCTTCCTTTAAAATCAAATGAAAAGACGATTTTTTGATGTTTAACGCTTGGCTTCGCTTTCGGATGGATAAAGATGGATTTCGACGAACCGACGCCTCAACTGTCGCACCTGTATTCTGATCCATTTGCTAATGCTATCGTCACTTGGCGTGGCGTGTACGATATTCCGCACGATACAGACGTTGAGCATTCACTATTGAATCACCGTTACGATAATACGCTCGTACGCAAAATGCGCGATGCTTCCCCGAGTACTGTTCCATCGTGACTAAAACTCCACAAAATGGCGGACGCCACGAACCTCTCCCCTCTCCCTTTCGTTGCTTCGTTTCGAAGGTGGCGCGAAAACAAATACCCGATACTCTTTTTGGACACCTTGTAATACCCAATCTTAGTATCAATTCTAAATACTTAAGCTGAGCTCAAATACGACATCCCAAGCAAGAACTTCCAATCGGAGACTTAATCTTAACATACATAGGAGGCTAGTAACAATAATAAAATCACAATTTCAATTATAAACAGTAAAGCAAAGATTATTCATTGCTCTATCTTTAATTCGTAAACTGAACTCTAGGGGAATATGACGAATTCTTGAATTTCTCAATTAGAAGATTTTTTTTCAGTACTATTCACAAAATTTTAAATATGTTATTAGTATTATTTCTGATTTCAATGAAGTATCATAATTTTCAAAATACTGTTTTTAAGAAAAACGTGAATATTTATACTAAGATGGTAAAATTGAACGATGTAAAATTTAATGTTCAACAGGTCCTGGTTACAAGATATTTTCAACCCGAAGTTGTCTCGTCTCGTGTGTCTCTCTGGAATTACATTTCTTGACCAATAAAATTCATCCGAATTAATACCTTAATGTATATAATGCTTGAAATTAGAAAATTATATATATCTTGCTATTACGTACTCAACACTATAACTATGTATGTAGTTAACGGTGTCATGTACACTGTATCTCCTTTTTTGCTGGGGATCCTAAGTGTTTACAGTTGATCTTTTATCCTTTTATTCTTTCGTTTTCATTACCTTGTATTGTGTAAATTTTGTAGTATAAGAAACCTCATTCCTAGAACTTCTCAAAAACAAACCTACTCATATTATTTCAGTTACAATTATTTTTAGCGCATTTTTTACAAAAAAAATTCGCTGACACTAGCGTTTTGTCTGTCCGTCCGTCCATCTGTAGCAGCTATATCTTCTCCCAAACAGCATGTAGAGAGCTTGGGTTTTTTGCATTTAATTCCTGAATAGCTGTAAATGTGCCGAAACGAAAGACATGAATCGACATCAGACGTCAATAGACATCGTAAGACATTGATCAACATCAAATGAGAGGAGATGTCAACGAGCTTCAATGGGGTCAATTCATGTCATTTGAGGTAATTTTTCATTTCATAAACCAATTATTATGAGTATTGTCAAAAAATGATAAGGAATTTATTTTTCATGCAAAATTCGTTTTATACAATAAAATTTCTGTTAATATTTACCGATTACTAACGGTAGAAAATGCGTTGTCTCTCGAGAGGGCGACGACTTTTTTACATGTTTCTATTTTTATACAATTATTACAATGTGATATTGTCTTACAACTAATTGTTATTTGTTAGGTAAATATTGAAATTGTTGAATTGACTTTTAATCTGGGCTGGATTATATCACTGAAAAAATGTGCATCAGCATACCCTTATCCAATATAGATTATATACAGTACCGAATAAATTCGTTTATTTAAACAGTTTTATGTTAGTCTACTTGTTAGATAATATCTATTAATTTCGTTATTACCAGATCAAATTTTTAGAAGCACATCTTTTCGGAAAAAGAATCTTTTGAAAAATATATATTTTACTCTGTTTTCCGACTTTAAAAACGTATAGTGCTAATGTTCCACTTCCATCTATATGTTCTATATTGAAATAGGTTTTGAAATGTGCTCTGATAAATTCCCTTTGCATTAGAATATACGCTATTAATGCAGAAGTCTTACATGAAAGTTGAGTAGTTATTTGATAAATCAACAAAACCGATCATATTTACCGGACTATTAAATTTGGAATAACGAATATCAGTGTCAATTCATTATCCATTTTGAATGGAAAGAAGTAAAATTAGAAAACTAACTATTCATAATGTATCGTACCAGGATCTTGAATTTTATTCTTCACACTCATAATACATAACCTAATTGGATTAGTTCATTGAAAAAAAACGTGAAAACAATTATTAGTATGTTTAGAATATTCGATGATATTCTCACTTTCCGAAATCATTGTCTTTTACTAAAAAGCGTTATCCATATTGTGAGTAAAAGTTCACATAACTGTAATATAAATTAACAATATTAAAACCGAACCTGTACTCCCTTGAGCTTTACCCGTTCCCTAGGGGTTAGATTCATTGTCGAGACCTGTAATCCAAACAAAACTTGCCACTTAATGATTGATGATTTACTACATCTTCAAATCGAAATGGAGTGTTAAGGCCCAATCTGTTCGAACAATAGCAGATAAGAGTTTGGTTTAAACACATCTTATTCAAGTGCTATTGTGGTGTGGGATATGGATGAGATAATATTTTTGATGCTTAATTATCTGTGGTTGGTTTGAACTACATTGAAGTGGATTTTTCTTAATTCTGTTCCATCTAGAAAAACGTTATTATGAACAATTCTTGTATAAAAAATAAAATCCATTTTTCCACACATCTTTTGATTTGATAGTGAATTTTTTTCCATGAAATCATACCAAAAAATATACATATTTACTATACCTAATCTGATTCTTGTTCCAAAGCTTTTCATTCAACATTTTTGGTAATGATAGATTTTATTGTTTCAAAGATATAATTTTTATAAACTGTGGTGTAAAGCGTTATTGGTTCTAACAAATCGCCTTCGATATGAATTGATCAGACTATTTTTACATGGAGCTTCTTTGAAGCCTCTATCACAAAGTGAACATTCTAATATTTAGGACTCAAGAAGTAAGGTCCCCGCAGAAATGGGAAGAAGTAAGCATTTAGCTAATAATACTTAAGAGGATATATTGAAAAATTCTTAGCCTACTATAGAACCAAACAAAATTTCAATGTCAAAATATTTTATTACTCAACATATTCTCCTCTTATTTGGATACATTTATTACAGCGAACCTGCAACGTCTCTAGACCTTTAAAAAAATGTTTCTTCTTGCTCTGCAAACCAGACCTGCACAGCTTTTATTACTTTCTCGTTGGAAGAAAATTTACGACCTTTTAAACTTTTTCTCAGTTGAGGAAAGAGATGATAGTCAGACGGAGCCAAATCTGATGAATAAGGAGGGTGTTCTAGTAATTCAAACCCTAATACACGAATTTTTTGCATGGCAACATGAGAATTTTGTGCTGGAGAGTTGTCTTGCAAAAACCAAACACCTTTGGATAGCTTTCCGCATCTTTTCTTTTTAATTTTTTCCTGTATAATGGTCAGTAATGTCGAATAGTAATCTCCAGTTATTGTTCTACCCTTATCCAAAAAATCAATCATGATTACTCCATGGCAATCCCAAAAAACTGAAGCAAGAACTTTTCCAGCAGATGTTTGGACAAGAAAGTTCTTAGGTCTAGTACTAGTACTAGTACCCGCTAGTACTAGTACTACGTTATCTTAAAGCGGCATATTAAATTTCAACTGGTTTGGTTATGATGATTCGTACCTACATATTAACATTCTTGGTAAAGTTAACTTCGAAAATATGAAATAGGGTATATAACATTAAAAATGAGTATTAGTTAGTGGGGATTTCAAGAACAAAACAATATATATGATCGTTCATTTGTATTATAATATTACAATGAAAATTCATGAAACTTGCTTAGGAGTTCTCAGATCAAAACTAACTTTCTATTCTGTTCCTATATTCTTCAGCATTCCTAATTATGCTTTGTCATATAAATTTGAATAATAAATAGTTGAAATCTACAAAGTACAAACCGTCTTTCTTTCTTGATTATTTCTTTTCCGCATTCCTAAGAAACTGTGGGCGATTTCCATATAAGCCTCATCTATTACTGACTGCTAACACCCGCCTCGCTCGTTGATGAATCATACTATATGTATTAATTTTTATTTGAGGCTAGGATAACCTCGACGATATTTTTTTGGTCAATTGAAATATTTCTCTTTCAATTTCTTACATATAAAATTATGATTACTCTTAACATTTGCTATAATTTCTCTTCGATACATGCTAGCATTTTTTGAAAAGTTGAGCGTAGAAAGTTTTTAAAACTTCTAGGAATTGTTTGAATGTTTCTGAAAGTTCTAGAATTTTACTAAACTTGCAATAAATTTCCTTGTTTTTGGTCTATATCAATAAATCACCTGTTTTTTATCATGGATTTTTGATAATTCAAATAATATAAAATAATAGATCACATATTATTTGAATACAAAAATATATACAAACCATACAAATATTTTCTTACATTGAAAGACAAATTTATAAAAAAGAAAAAAAAATACTCAAGTTTCTTTAGTGTTTTCCATCCTTGATAGATCTTTGATTTTTATACAGAGTATTACGATAAAATTCAGGAAGTGATTGCTTGTATAAAATTAAGATGGGCCTCAGCCCACCCCTTGACGAGAAATCACCCTTAAAAACGTGGTGACTAAAATTCTGTCTTTTCTAGCACTGGCAAAGAACTAACTACGGGTATTTTTTCAATATTCATGTTACATTATACGAGGGTGAAATTAGAAACTTAATTTCTTATCAAAACTAGCTGAAAGAAGTTTTATGAGATTAAATTTATAACTTAAAATTTTTTTATTACAAAACCAATAGCTGCAGAGAAAAAAATACCATAATTTATAATTTTTTTAATAAATTGAGTGGAAAACAGTAGTAGCGTAAAATGTAATCCGATGTTTTCCACTAATTTTATTTATTTCATAGAACTTCATCTTAAAAAAGTTTTGATATTGGAAAAATACCCGTAGTTACACCTTTGTGAGTGCACGAAAATTACAGAATTTCAAATTTCTAGCATTGCTGATATTTTAGAAAAAAGAAATAAGAATTCATATATAGTCACCACCTTTTAAGGGTGATATCTCGGAAAGGGGTGTGCTGAGAAAATTTTAATATATTTCATACGAGCAATCACCTTTTGAATTTTGTCGCATGAATTTAGAAACTCGTATATTCCATTGGTGGTAGCATTCTGTTTTTCTATTCAATTTTGTTTAAAAGATTTTTGAATTAAATACGTACTTTAGGCTTATCAATGCCGTTTTCATTTATTCATTGACATTGATGACTCTGTAATCTATTTTCCAAGTGTTGAGATATCTGTCTTATGTGAAAGAATCTCTTATGATAATTCTTTTATTTTTTGGTATATTACATTTTAGACAGTTATTATATTTTTAAATATAATGACATCCTTCATGATTTATTCTTTAGATGTATTGTATGTACATTTCTTAAAGATAGTGTATGTTTTATGCTCAAAATCTGTTTTGTTCTTCAATTAATGATAACATAATTTTGAATATTTTATTTAAGATTATTTGGGATAATGTGTATTTATCTGAAAAAATAAAAAAAGGCTGAAATAATACCGGGATTCTAAGGTGTGTATGACATCGTTGGAATACTTTTTCTGCATTATCATTGAGGAATGGGCTGCTGCTTTATAATGTTGCAATATTTCAGCGCTGGCAAGTTTGTTTGAATTTTGTTCCAAAAACTCGTTTTCCAGAATCTTGTCACTTTCCTTTTGAACTTGTCGGACAAAATTGTGTAATACGCAAGCACTTTTAATTGAGTTTTCCGTTAATTGTACATCAGTTTCTATAGCTTTTTGAAATATGCCAAATTTTTGTGTTAATATGCCATAGGCACACTCTGTGATTCGCCTTGCTCTGGACAAACGATAATTAAATATACTGCTGGGAAAATTTAACTGCCCACGATCATAAGGTCCCATTAGGTTTTCACTTAAAGGAAAAGTCTCATCGCCTACTAAATAGAAAGGTAAATTAATATTCGTATTAATAATTTTTTCGGAGTTTGGTATATTTATTACATTTTCTTTAAATGCTCTTCCCATTGTAGATTCTGAGAAAACGGTGCTATCGTTTTCCCTACCATAAGCTCCTACGTCTATTAAAATGAAATTATTGTTTGCATCAGCGATGGCCATTAAAACTACAGAATGAGAATGTTTGTAATTGTTAAACTGAGAATTAGCGTTTGGTGGACACTTTATACGGCAGTGTTTACCGTCGATGCTCCCAATGCAGTTCGTCATTTGGCAAATCGTATAATCGTGTAAAACGATTGAGCAATGACTTTCCATTTCTCTGCTGTGAGCACAGGCATATACCATGGTTGCAAAACAGTCCAAACCATTTCAGCCAGTCCCTTCTGGGACTGGTGCAAACATCAGGAAACGTTCCCAACAAAAATTTCCTCTTTCTTCATCTTCCTTCTTCTGTACAATCGGAGTAAAATTATGGCTTGCAGAAGAGCATCCATCTTGTCACAAATTCTTCTCAACACTGACAAACTCAGACTCAACAAGAGACATATTAAATGCGAAAGCAAATTTTGACGTGACTTAACTGAACAAAACTTGACTAGACGCGAATGGACTGGACTGGTTTAATACGAAATGGGCCTAAGAGAACAGTGACTGGAGAAATGTATTCACAATGAACGATACCGTGGATTTAAAAAAGCAATCAACATTGCTTGAATATCTTTGTTTTTGTTGAACGTTTTCCATTACTAATTACATAGCCTGTGATCACCCGACGCAATTCATATTTTCGATGTCCGAAAATTTATTTTTAAGAATTTATTAAACTCAAATTTACAATATTTTCACAAAATTGAATGAACAGAAATAATTTTAAAAGCGAATTAACCACAATTCGTTATCTTGATGTTTACAATATTCATATTTATACTAATAAAATGCTGACAGTTATTTACGTAATTTAATCTTTATGCGTTTTACTTTTTTAGAATGTTCTGGATTTTTCTTCACATAACTCGCATACAGTTTTTGCCTTCGCTTTGGATTCAACACAACAAAACCTTTCAGATCGTTTTTTCTGTGTTTTTGTTTCGCCAATTTTTCGTTTTTAAATTGTCGTGTAACATGTTGTGAACTGTTTATTGGTTGATATTCGATTCATATAACATTTCAATGGATAAGCGTCGATGGATGGTACGCAAACAGTACAAACAGTAATGGAAAATCCTTCATGTAGATCGTCTTCTATCGATTCACGCTTTTGTTACTACTTATATTTGCACGACCCTACGAAGCAATTTTTGTAAAAAATACGCACCAAACTCAGACAGAACTTGCTTTAGGTTTTAGACGTGAAGTAAAAAATGCATTACTACGTCCACATAGATCTGGCCGAAGCAACTCCTGAAACTTGATTACTAGAACTCATATTATAGTGAGACGTCAAGTTTGGTCCATCAAGTTAATACTCCAATAGACGCGAAAAGTAAAAAATAGTTTATATATAAAAACACGTCATTTGTAAAAAAATATGTAAAATCAAGAATAGTTATAAATTGAATATAGAGAGCTGTTGAAAATTCATAGATGTACACATAGATAATAAAGTATCGATTCTACAACGTCCTCTTTCTAAAACGTCAACCAAAGGAAAAACATTAAGTGAATTTCAGTAAACTTATGAAGAAACTATTCCTTGTATTCGCTGTATTACAGCTGACAACTGTATAGTTGATATCAAGAACCGAACCGGTACACCATTATAGTATAACGGCATCATCTTCAGCAAATTGACTACGGCGGGATGGTTGTAGCCCTCAACAGGGGTCCAAGTTAATGGATGATCATTGGTTCCCAAACTTTTTTGTTTCATAGACCAAATTCCGGTAGACCTGCAGCTACATTTCTACCATTTCTCTAAAGAAAAGTGAAGATTAGATCTATCTATGCAAACTTGCGTTACGGCCGAGTTTCAATGACGAATTAAGAGTTTTCCAAAACCTGCGACAAGTTTGAAAATTGTGAAGATTTGCGCCGGTCAATATTTTCCTTCATAAATTTCAGTTTACCAAGAAAAGCTGAAATTACACTATTTGTTTTTATTAAATTGAGGCTGTTCCCTTGTGATTTTAAACTGAGATCAATCAATTTTTTGAACGTATCTGTCAAATCTGCTTTGAAATTGAGGAGGTTTTCTTTTAAATCAGGTTCTTTATTTTCCAGAAACTCTAGAACTGAGTTAGAAAGTAAATAAAATCTGGATAAACATACACCCTTCGACAACCAGCATACTGCATATATTGAAAGGAGAAGTCAAGACAACAACCCCCGTCGAGTCTCCTGTGGATCCACTTTGGAAATCACGGAAGTAGATGTACACAGGCTCTTGATTTCAGCTACTCTCCAACTTAACAGCCAATATAAAGAACAGTTTCCTCACAAATTTACTTTATGTTTCATCTTTGGTGTGCGTTATAGATAGAGGATGTTTTAGAATCTATCTGAAATTTTAATAAACTTTTCGACAAGACATTAATTTCTTTAAGAACTTGAACGTGGTAATAAAACAAAAGTGACTACTTAGCCACAATAAGTGAACAACGCAAAATGAGAAAACATAACGGGCTGATTGGCCTGTTACAAACACTACATTACCCAAGGAAGTTATTTTGACTGTTTTTTGATTCTGACACAGTTTCTTAGAATTTTGTGGGTTTTGGTACAACTCGTTTATTAATAATTGTGTTTGTTATAACAATATTACCCAAAAGCAACCAAAATGACTGCTTGGGAGATTTTAAATAATCAAATCAAACAACTAATTTAACTCTTATTATTCAATTGTTGTTCTATAGAACCAGATTAGTACAAGCTATGGATGAACTTTTTCATTAGAATGTCACTAGTAACAAAATTATTGATCAATAAAACAACTTTAGTTAGATCGATTGGAGAAAACAAAAGATAACTACTCAAAGCAGCCAAACAAAGTAATGATAACATATTCCGTTTTTCCACTCTACTATATAAATCAGACAATTTATAGAAGAAAACGAAATGAAAGAGTAGCTGTGATCGAGATTAATCAATTTTATAACAGCACAAATGTGGAATTGATATTTTGAATCAAATGGCCAGAAAATATGTAGATAAAAGCTGGTCATCTACGAGATTAGATAGATCCTTAGAGTATTTTTCAATAATTTATATTTGGCTGCTATAAATACTTGGTTCCTTTACAAAAACACGATAGGAATACAAATACAACTAGAAAGTTTTCCACCGACAGATCTATAAGACAGAAACATTCACTTGGACATGAAGATCCACTAAGATCAACTGTAGCATCATCGAATCTAGACGTAAATATTCCGATTTTCATTTAAATGAATTATTTACAATATCTATTATCCTTTTGGCAACTTTCCGATATTTTTTTGAGAGTTTTAAGATCACATTACATTCTTTGAAATACTGAAATTAGCGTCGTAAATTTTTACCCAACGTATTATTATTGGGTCTATGCCAGACCTGGAAATTGCAGTGTGCACTTCTAGTTCGTTTAATCTACTCCTAAAAATGGACGAAAATACACGTTGAGTTAAGATCGGCTTCAAAGGATTTGCGATAATGGAGAATATACGTATATTCATAAACAGTTATTCATTTATGAGCCCCTGTTTAATTTTGAATTAAAATTTAATTAGTTTAACTTTATGTTTGGGTTTATTATGTTTGTTTTCACTTCGCTGCTTAAAAAGGTTAGTAACCACTGCAAATATTGCAAGCGGCATATTCTGTGTAACTCATGTTTTAAAATTTTATTTAGTTGGCACATTAAATATTTTAAATCATTCCAATATGTAATGAACATTAGCCACACTAACCTGGTCTAACAACGATCTTGTAATTATTTTTATTATTGGTTATTAGTGTTTCAATTAGAAAAATAATATACGAGGGTTAAGGCAGCAGTCATGGAAACTTTTTCTTTCTCGTAGATATGTGAACTTATTAAAATGTATGTGTCGTTTGGATATTCTGCAGGCGTAATGTGTATGCAGACGAACAGTTAGCTTTTAGATAGCTGGTTGTTAGATATAGGAGTAACCCGTGTTGAGCAGTGTACTTACATCGAAATAGCTGTTCTCCGATGGAGAAATGCAATGGAATGTCACAGTTAATTAGTGGAAACCTTTGGGAATAATCTCAAACCATATTGTAGTTCATTATGCAATATCTCGTGAATGGTGCGTTTCTCGACACACTTTCTCATTCCATGAGCTGCTCGATGACGGCACGTGCCACAAAGTCCGCACACTGAACAGTCGTCCCGATTATTGCTATTCACTGATTGACGCACGTTTGGCTGAGAGTTTCTTACCGATCGTATGATACGAGGGCTGACTGAAAAATTTTCGGTTTCAATCTGAAGATATCAGCATTTATCATCCTAATATTTGTGTTCATGTGGTGAGAGTTGGCTTTTGCTTGACAAAACGCCTATACAAATTAAAGAGGAGTTAGACACTGTGTACGGAGACTGCACCAGACCGTAAAATTTAGGGCCTCTGAATTCAAACTTTGATGGATCAGTTTGACTAACGGATCCATCCATGTTTCAATCCAATGTGTGGTAGGAAACTGCGACAATCAAGATATCATTAGATTAAAGAGATAGAAGAGACCATCGGCTTATTGAATGAACACAATTGCCATGTACCGATTGAAGAGTTATGCATGCATAAGCTGTACGCGAGTTGGGTGTCACCTTTGCTCACTTGGGCCATTCGAATGAACATTTCTAAGGAGTTATTGACGCAGTTTAATCAAAATGATTTTTTACTCACTTGAAACGAAAAAAAATATGCATCGCAAAGAGCGAAACTGCTCCGAAAAAGAAATAGATGGTTTTATCGGCCGGAAAAGTAATGACAACGTTTTTTTAGTTTTATGCATGATTGCTTGATAATGTAATGGAAGAAATTAAAAAGAAGCGACCGCATTAGAAGAAAAGAAGGTACTTATCAATCAAGACAACGTACATCCTCACACTTCGGTGATCGGCGTGGTTGAAATTCACGAAATGGTTGTCCACCCAACGTATTTACCAGATCACCAGCGACTTTTTCCTGTATTCTAACATTGAAGTTTCACTTGCAAGAAAGAGTTTCGTTAGGAGAGGACGTTATCGTATACGTAAACAACTATTTTGATAAAAAATTGACTGGACCAAGAGTATAGACTTATCAGGGGACTACTTAAATTGAAAAATAAGAATGATTTAGGGAAAAATGTCTTATTACTTTGTTAGACTGAATACGTTTCAGTCAACCCTCGTTAAATCGTTAAGTGGTTCATGGATATAACAAGAGAAACCGCGGTTCCTTTATAGAATTATAACTATCCTCCTTCTTCTGTTTCTAACTGACACTGGCGTGTTGCTTCATGTTTTTGTTTTTTATATATATATTTTAAAAATGACGAACAAATATTATAAACAATTGATGATTAAATAAAACCTGAATGTTATTAAACACATCTCTTTAAGTATATTTCACTATAAAACCCAGCGAATCTGATATATACGATTTATAATAGATATTTGTTAAAACCGATAAAAATTCAATCACAATAGAACGTAAAGTGGCATGTGAATAAACGAGGTAAAAAAAGAAAACCAGTTTTCTCCAGGGCACCGCAACATTAACACTCCATTCCCGCCAACTGAAACAAACAGCGTTACAATAGACAGCTCAAGGCCGATAAATGGGCATAGCGCGATTGCCCTGAGATTCCATCGGTAAATTATAATAATTCCATGGCGGTGATGGTAAAATGGGTTGGGCTTCGAAGATATCTTCATCGTTGGTCTGTCGCCGGAGGGTCTTCACGGGAGGTCCCTACAACCAACATGGATGACTTTCTTTGTTTCTTCTATTTTGACGGATGATTCGGTCAACGAACCAACATAAAGCGACGTTGCCTCTTTTAGCATTTTAAAATGGACGTATTGATTTGTTGGGAATGTATTTAATTAATTTAAGTTAGTATAAAAGTTGATATAAAAACTGAAATATTTGTAAATGATATGCATCGAGATAAATTATGAATTAATTCAATCAAGTATTGAGTGTTTTACGAAGGATTGCACAAATTATGTATGGTTGACTAAGTTAAAGAATTTCTATTCCGTTGGTATTTGAATATCTACTTAAATGAATCGAATATATAACCTATATAAAAATATATCTAATAAAATTTCAAAATTTTATTAGTGTTTTTTTGGAACAGAATAAGAAATAATCAATGCACATGTTTACTACGAGACCATGAAGAAATTGTGCGGTGCAATACAGACAAAGCGCCGAGGATTACTGTCAAAAGGTTCTCACATCTAAAATATTTCCTTGGTGGTCAACAATTCAACGATAATGAAGAGCATGTTACCACATGGTTGAAAGCACAGGCCGCAATCTATGAAGGTGGCATACAAACACATGTGCCACGCTATGACTGCCTACAGGAAGCTATGTAGAAACCTTGATTTCTGTACAATAAATATTTTATCTGTACCTCTGTATGTTTTTTTATATAAACAATCGGAACTTACTTATTGATGTATCCATGAATCTTGGGTAATGACATAGGGAAACAAGAGTAACCTTAGTACAGCAGAGATGAAACATCTTGGATGAGTGAATTCGAAATTTTATGCTCAGAAACTCGCATACAAGATACAAGATTTAAAAGTCGAACCAATATAAGAATACGTAGAAAGGAGGCAACTAGGATGATGAGGCCACTTATAAAGGATGGATAATATAGTGCCATTTAAAAAAATTGGATACACTAAGAAAAAGGGGACACGAATAACATGGGATAACACAATAGGCATTCTCCTTCGCTTCGCAGCTCTTGATGGACGAGGTGTTGAGAATTTATTGTCTCTAGTACCAATCGAAATCTCATTTCATATCATCGATGGAATTTCCAGTTTCATCACAATCTATTTCGTACCCGATTTATCATACGTTTGCTCCAAAATTGTTTTCGTTCACGCCCAAACTTGCTTCATGATCAAACTTGTCTCATTCTGAACTTGTCTAACCTAACCTAAGGAGGGTACTTCAGCCAAATAGGAAAATATAGCGCGCATACATAATATATACATCTCTCTATGAGTAAATTTTTTAGTATTACGTTATTTTCAGAGTAAATACCTACCCGCTACCTCATTAATAATCAGTAATGGCCAAAACGCGTGTTGGAGTACACTTTACAGCACTCATACGCCAAAACTATTAACTTTATTAAAAATAGGTTCATACATAAATT
This sequence comes from Diorhabda carinulata, assembly GCF_026250575.1. Classification (NCBI taxonomy): domain Eukaryota; kingdom Metazoa; phylum Arthropoda; class Insecta; order Coleoptera; family Chrysomelidae; genus Diorhabda; species Diorhabda carinulata. The sequence goes on along the minus strand of NC_079472.1, from coordinate 47,024,657 downwards.
GTAGGCAGTTGTTCCTAGTTTAATTTTATATGAAACTGTTTTTTTTTTTTCGTAAAATGAGTCAAGAGGTGAGATATTGGCCTAAAACTGCTTTTTATTTTCCAAGCGAGCGAGCGGGAAACATACGGCAAAGTTGAAATTCGGAAAGAGTACATCAAAATCTATAAAATTACCAATTTTTGAAACTTTCAAGGTAAAACTACCAAATGACTGTATCATATTTCAAGTAAACAAATTTTTACTTTAATATTGGAATACGGATAAACTAGAATATAGAACAACATGGATTTTCAAATGATCAGCTGCATTCAGAAATATATGTAGATATTGTACAAACAGTTCACATTGACAAATTAACACACCTTTATTATAATGGATATTTTTGTAACTTTTATAATCTGTGTTTAATTTCTCATCGCGTTCTGTACATTTATACAAACAAAAATTCAAAAACCTGTTGGATTCATGTTTATTTCTTTTTTTCATTATTCAACATCATTTAGAATCAACTCGTTAGCACTGAGTCATTGGAATGCTTGACTAAAAAAACCTGTTGACTGGATGACTCGCAAATAATACGAGTCGATTTAAGAGGAAATTGAAAGTGGGAATATATCTTTATAAATTAAACCAGTTTATAGAAGAGAAACAAAAACATTTTGTTAAATTCTCATTCAGAGTATTATTAATCTATTAATGCTAATTGACATTATATATATATATATATATATATATATATATATATATATATATATATATATATATATATATATATATATAGATCCAGCGGTCAAATTGGCGTCGGTACTTTTACGGTATAGCCAGGAATCCTTCAATATACACCAATGTATATTTGCAAAATATATTCAACGGACAGGTTAGCAGCTTGATAATTTGGCAACGTTGAAATAGATATATTTGAGTTTATTAAATAACTTTCATTCTGCAGATTTGATGGCCGTATATGAATGTTATACTTGTAACGGAGGAAGTGGCATCTTAAAAAATATATTTAAAATCAACGTATTGGTTACGCCAAAGTGTATGGTGATTTAAATGCATTTTACTTTCTTGGTCTTAATTTACATATATCCATTTCTATGAAGTTGTTTGAGCATAATTTGATTATTATTTATTCGAACGTATCGCTACATGTCGCAAGTATGTTTGGGACGAACCAAAAAATTAACCATTTTAGTTTAAAATTGTGATCATATTCAGAGATCCGTATTGAAGCTTATAAGCAAAAGGTGCCAATTCAAATCTAATTTTTTACTGACTATTCGAAGCAACATTCAAAACTCTCCGAACATTTAAGAGCTGATTAAAAAACTAAAAAACTGGACATTATTTCAGACTCACCAATATGGTAGATCACAGAAACCTTTCAGTTGTCGATGTCTCAGAATAAACGTTAGTTTTATTTTGGTGCTGTTTTTTGGAAATTTCTCTATTCCATTTTTGTGATCTATGATAAGCAACCTGCATCCAGAATTGCTTATTTTTATTTTTTTATTTTATAAAAATATTAAATAGCTGAACAAATTTTTTGGCTGATTTTAATAATACTAAGAAAAAAATAGCTATTAAAGAGTCTCCTCGGGCTATTACAAGCGGGCTAAACACAGACAGACGAAAAAGGATCCAAACAAACAATATTGATGATAGTTATCCAACTGCAAATCTTCGTTATGCTTAAAAAATCGTAGGAAGAAGAATTTTCATTGGTTTATTGATCTTAAAGATGAAAGAAGAATCCGTGATGCTAATACAAAGATGGGTAGTTCTTTAATAATGATATGCGAGACCACATCCAGATTGAGTGATTTCAAAAGACATGGGAATGCCATAGAGCATGCTTGGGATAAAATGGATAAAATACCATTGGCGAGCATGATCCTCGACCTGAATATTAGCTGTTGTTGAAACATTCCTTTTCATTAAATCCCTTGAAGAATTCCTTTGTTTTATTCTTTTATTTCAGCACTTTATCTAATTTTCATTATTCAAAGAGATGAGAAACGATTTTATGATTTTTGGTATTCAACAGTTAACAAATATATTCTCTTGTACCATAAAATTTTGTTTCAGCTTTTAAAATCTGATTAAATAAATATTCTTAACTCTATCAATATCTTCAACTTTTGAACAGCTGTTCATTTTCAATTTTTTTGAATGTATTTGAATACAAATTCAGCATGTTTTGAAATTGATTACAATTGTTCAATAACGTCTTATTAGAACAAAGTTGATTTTTCACATGAGACATTTTGTATCTTAGATTTAAATTTGTTGCAATTTGCCATCGTAACAAGAAATATTTTTTCATATTCCATATACGGTATTCCACTAGTTCCTCGTGAAAGTCGTATGCAGGTCACCACCTTCTGTACTTTGAAACGCACAACCCAAATATTCTGTCGTAGATAAAGGTTTTTAGGCCCACTCCAACTTAAAGATTTGATAAAACTCGAACCTCGTTTTGAAAAGTATATACATGTACAGAAGAACAACAAACTCTCTACAACAGTTTCACATTTTTGAGTCATCCTGTATTTCATTCTGCCAAATTTGAACAATGTGGATCTTCTTTTAGATTGAATTGGCCCATAACTTATACCGAAACCTAAAAACTCTGAACTGTATAGTTTTTGTACTATTTAAATGTTGTTTATGAAACTTTCACCTATGAACCATTTGATTAGGGCCCTTAATGATTCTTGCTGTGTCTAGCTGATTTTCATAATATGCTGATATAAATGCATCAAGCTATTCGACGCCATTTAAAGAAGAAAAATGGAGTTTCACTTTCGAAAAAGGATAACTCCTTCTTTGAAATTGATAAGCCTTAAGAAGTAGCGGTAAACGACTTGAAACTCTATCCATTTGCCGATTTTTCAATAAAATAGGGTCCTATTACGAATCCACTTGGAATGCTCCCATCTACGTTTACAGACCACCTAGTCTGACTGCGAAATGAAAATTTGTTGTAGAACAAATAATGTAAATTTGTGACTGTTCGCATATCTACTTTCATGAATTGTCCACTCGTTACCGAGTAACACAGCTACTATTTTTTGCAAGAAGTTCTCTCCTCAGAATAATTTTATCGTGTCTTTGTAATTGCAATAAGCTGTAACTGATTCTTTGGGACTCTCATATTGGTGGGGATTTTATCCAAGCAAAGGGTAACATCGTAATTTTCAGTCTGGTTTAGAGGTACCAGACGAGAGAGTATTATGCCATCCTGATGAGATCATAACAAGGTCGAAACTAGTCAGTGGCTATACCTCTCTCCTTGCAATTGCGAAACATTGAGATGTCTGTCTCGATTGTCGGTCGATCGGCATCACGCTCTTCGTTGTGGATGTAATTCAATGTTCGGCGTGGTATTAGCCAGGAAAGTGCAAAATGACTTACAGACAAATCTAAATGATTAACGAGTAAAGTCAAACTAATAATACATTGTTTTTAAATCTCACGGTATTTCCACACTTGTAATCTCCTTTTTAATAAATAAAAGTTCAGAAATGCATTTTCAATATAAAAACGATTCCTTCTTTTCCATTGATAATTTGAAGTCGTCAATACTATATATTATAAGAGGGATAAGTACTGGAGACGATAGTTGACGTTTCCGTCTCTTGTGACTGAAAACATATTTTCGCTGAATTTTTAGCATTTGTAAAAAATATACTTCGACACTAACTTAGCACGAATGATGCATGTAGAATTTCACTTTTCAAAAACATACCTTGCTGTTGGAAATAATAAAAAATAGTTGCCTACACACACTTGATGAGTACTTTAATAAAACAAATTCAAATCATTCTGAGTAAGATAGAATCACTGGTGGTCGTGGAGCAGTCTGAAAATTAGCATCAATATTCAATCAACAGTTTCGGACTGGAGAATTGACTGTATTTCTAAAAAATTTTGAGAAATTGGCTCAGTACATCAACAATATTATTATTATTTCTATCATTACCAATCTTGTTGAAATAACATTTGGTTTTAGTTTCAATATCGGATCCATCTCTTACTTCAGAATCCGAATATGTTCCTTCGTCCACCGTATCAGATATGTTAACGTTTGAGTCCTCGCTGCTACAAGCAGCACCAGTTGAAACAAAATATGAACCACAGGATGCAAACAATATATTAGGAACTCTTGAGATGAATATTTCAAATAATATGAAAATTGATGTTTCAAGTGATGAAATCGCTGGTGATTGTCTTGCGGAAAGTACTAAATTAATGTCTGAACAATCTTTGAATGCAATTTTGGGCAGTTATGTTTCTCTTGTCTCAGTGTTTGTTGACATTCCTTAGCATACTTAAATTACCTGATGTCGAGGTTATCTTTTCAAAAAACATCACAAATTCATATTATTGTTGTAATAAGAAATGAGAGCAGAATTCATAATTAATATAAAACAAAAAGTATTACTTAAAAGCAATAATTTTAATCAAGAAATGAAGTTATCAGACATCCTTCAAACTGTTTTGATAGATATAAGGATTGCCATATACTGGTCTTTATTGTATTAATGATTCACTCATTATTCAAAGCGATTCATATTGAATCATGGAGAGTTTGATGTTATGATATTGAGAATTCACTTTTACCTAACTGAACCGAATCATTGTTTTGTTGAATCATTGAGTATCTAATTATTACATTTTATGTCATAGATAATGTAACACTAACGATAATTATACACGCTCACGGCCACCTGGTCAGGTTACGTTAGCTTCGGTTTGCAAAATAGAATTTTCTCAATTTTTCACATTGACTTGTTCAAAAATGGATAATCAACATTTTTGTTCATTTTATTACTTGAAGAAAAAAGATATTAACAATTATTCGTCAATAAGCGTTTACATGAACATCCAAAACCATTATTTTCTGATATTCTCATATCTTCTATAAACACTTGAGAGATTTTTATTGGAATTAGATGATTTTTAGATTTTTTTACAGTCGAAAATTATCGACATATTACTTATAACGTTTTGATACGTTGCCTCAGTTGATGAAAAAACAGAATATTATCAAGAGCAACATTGGTGCGACGGAAAATTTGATTTATACTAGTAACTGATATGATTACAACGATAATATTTCATTTTAAGATGAACCGTTGAATTGGCAACGTTGTGCGGATGCCTGAGTGCAAATAATATAGATATACAGAAGCCAGAGTGTCCGCTAAATGGTCAATATATACACGGATGCCAATCTGACCGTTCATTTAATCCTACATATACAAATAAGCGATACCAGAGCCATACAACAGAAACTCTGTGAACTTTAATTTAAAATCCATTCAAATATGGTGTAAATTGCACTCCGGCCCATTTTTACCTTATGTGATAGCTGATGAAATTCCAAGTCGAATGCACTATCTTTTTTCGATTTGCAAATTGGCATCTGTATATTGGATTCCACTTTACCGCTGATGCCACCTTAACCGCAATTTTAACATGGGGGGATTCCACTTCACGCCGCTAATGTATATATATATATATATATATATATATATATATATATATATATATATATATATATATATATATATATAGTATTTTCAATATCAATGTATTATTATTAGTAAAATCATCATTAATATTGTATAAACATTCATTTATTATGTACAAATTCAATCCAATTTATCTTTATGTAATACATGGGAATGCCCAACTAGACATCAGTGGTAAAATATGTCTATTTGCAGAAGGCACTAGTTTTTTTTTTGGATCAAACCTGATTTCACGGCACTTCATAGGACCATATCTAGTGACCTTATCCCCCTTAAATCATGGAACGATTCTAATCTTTGTATCAACGTTTCTAAAACTAAAGTTTTATCATGTAAAAGTACATTGCTGCCTTTTTTATTAACTAACACCACCATTGACGTCGTTGAATCTGTAAAATTCTTAAGGCTTGTTGTGGACAATTCCTTGAAATAGGAGAATTCTGACTCTCCCTTCCTCATTCATCTTTGAATCCGTTTGCACGGCTACCCACTTAGGAACGCGAAGCACGATCTTTACCTATCTAGTCCACGTTCAGAATTAGTTAAGGGCTCAATATTTTACAATGCAAAAAAATGCACAATCACTTGCCATTTGAAATCAAATCAATATCATCTTTTCCCGCATTCCACAATAATTTGAGGGCACATTTACTGGAAAGTGCCTTATACTCTGTAAACGACTTCTATTCTAATATTCTAATAATAATATTTAATTCCGGGCATGCTGCATACTGGTATAATTTTTACTATGGACTTATATACTAATTATTACTTATTACTATTACCTATAATTTTGTTACACATTGTGGTTTTGTTCTATATATTGGAATTGTATTTGTTTCACTATTTAGTTATTTTGATGTTTATTTTTCAGTTTTTACAAGCTTTTGTATACAAATTGTAACAATGTTTTGACAAAAACGCATTTCTCTCTCTCTCCCTAACTTCTTGACATTGTCGTAGCGTATGCGCCATAATAAACAAAGAAATCGCGAGCGTTTGTGAGGTACATTTTTGCTTATATAGACGTCTGTTATAGTCTATTTATAAAAAAAAAATAGTAAACCCAAAGATATTCACGCATAATGCATGTGATCAGGGTTGAAAACGTCACAGCCGAGCATGTAACAGGACCGCAATCCGCACCTAAAAAATTATTTGTGGTTTCATACAGCAGATTAATAATATAAATTATAAGCTATTATACACAATTATAATTACAAAAATTTACAAAGCAAACGTGAAGTTTGGAATAGATATGAAGTCTACGGCTAACATATGGAACACATTCATTTAAATATAAGGTATTAATAATATTTGAATTTTTACTTCTTTCAATAATTATGTATAGCATCTTATTACTAACACCGAGAATACTTGTCTTGAGTATTGTATGGAAGAATCCACTCGAACCTTATCCTTAGCGTTTACCCATGTTTCATCTAGATAGTAAATTTTTCTATTTTCTTCACGAAATTTCTTAATTTTTGTTGCCTTCACACAAAGATTTCTGCTTTTTCTAATGATAAACTGTTCCTTCCTCATTTTTTGTATTCAAATCCCATTTCTATTAATAAATTATAAAATGTTGATCTTTTAAAATGCGGCAAATGATTATCTTCAGTAGCTACTTTCAGAACTTTATTTACTGTAGTTAACTATGAATTGATTTTTCTTCTTGATGGATACTTTTTAGGGTCGGCTCTGTACTCAAGAACGATTCGATAGATACTTGAAGAAGATACTCCCGAAATATTTGCTCTCTCTAAATAACGTCATCAACAGTTTTGTCATCATTTTCTTGCATTTCATTTTTATAAATATTCACAACAATTTGTCTTTCGCTAGCGTTAAAATGAAGCTTTTTAGCTCTCTTCTTAGGCCAAGTATAGCTAAAGTCGAAAACTTCATTATCTGACTCCGTGTGTGATGTTTAAGGAAATTAGGCAACAGAAAAATACAAACAATGTCACTGAAGTACGATAAGACGATGCCGTCTCTGTACTACACCTGATGTAACGGCTTATGCACTCGCTCCTTCCACGCGGCTTTTCATTTGTTGTTTCCCCCGGGATGTTCACGTGCTAATTACGCACTGATCATTGTTTTTTTTACTATTTTCCTTCAATAAATAGACTTCAGTAACAACGTTGTATGTTTTTAGTGATGTGATGTGATAGTTGAGAATGGGTCCTAGAATTGAGGTTAAAATCTTTGTTGTTGAGCCTCATTTTCATTCGTACAGAAATGGTAAATAAGTTAATGACGGGAAATATAGTGACCAATTCCATAAAATGACACCAACCAATGCAGCTATGCTTTCTATTGTTGTTGTCGATTTTCTAACAGTGTATTGTGCCAACAAAAGAGACGGTCTATTAGGCCAATAAATCGAAGAAATTATGATCATGGACCTGTTGGATCATCTTGTTCGTTAGTAATTTGCAGCAACTTGTGTGGTTTAATAAGTCTGAAAATCTACGTGATCGTTATGATCAGTACCTACAGTGTTATAATTGAGCACATGTTGAACACGTATTCTATAGATGACAAATTTGTACTCTAAAAAAATAACATGGTAACAATAGTAATAAATTTATTGTAAATAAAAATATTGCTACTCGAAACTCTTACTTTTGTCAAAAGATGATTATATTCAATATATTAAATAAAGAAAAACATTCATTTTATATTCTTTAAAGTGAACAGAGCAGCTAACACCTCCATTAAGTGGAGCCCATTCAACCATCTATTCTTGAAATCGATCTTATTGGAAACCTTGCAAACAATGTTTATACATATTTTATCGGGTATTTTGGATTATTATGGTTTCTTTCACACAAAAATCGGAGACGTTTGTACCTACTTTAACCTGAGAAAATTTAGATAATTTCTTGTTCCGTTCTCTCATATTTCCATGACTGAACCAAAATGTCCATTTATTTATCTTGGAATAAGACAGAGCAGGACCTGATTGGCTTGGATGTTTTGCATTGCATCTATATTGGATTCTGGTAATCATGGCAGTGCTCTTAATGCTATCGGTAGTTCTGTGAGCCATCCATGAATATTTTGGAAGCATCAGTCTTATTGTCGTAACACACATATTGCGTTACAAATTCTCAGGGCCTTTATATACATCCATAAACCCGATGAGGTGTTTTCCGCCATCATTTAACTTTTTCTCCATGGGGATCTTTCTACAGTCCCTGAAGAATAACCACGTCTAACTGGGCTAAAAGGTCTTTTATAAAAAAACACAAAATTAGGAAGAAAAAGGTCTGAAGAGCTCGAATAAAAACCACGGATATTTTTTTATATTAGTTGCTCTACTGTAATAGATGCATATCTTCTCCTACATCCTCCCCTTTCTGTCTGGAGTAAATTTATGATGAAATTGAATTAAGGAAAATAATTTACTTTAATTAAGTTTTGTTAAATGCCGTTAATGAAAACAATTTAAGTTTCGCTCAATGCCGAGTTTCAGAACTATCTGTTGGTAGTTAAGAAAGTTCACTTAACTAATTAGAACAGCACAAAACTTCTTTGAAACAAATTATTGCAACAATTTTCTCCGAGCAAAAAAATGTTAAATCTATACTATCATCTAACTAGGTTAAGTGTTTTCCAAGTTTTTCTACTCTTTTCCAGGTTTGCGTTTACAATATATCTTAATTCCGATCTGATTTCTCTGATTGGGATTAATAGCCACAAATACACCAGCTATTTATTAGGATTACAGAGAATCTATAAATAATTATTGACAGTTTCCAAAACCACTATAATGCGCACGCTTCGTTTTCTTTTATTAATATATCATAACTTAAAAAACCCTCTTCTCCTCTTCTTTTCCACATAACCTCTATCTGTTTTTCTTTTGTTTCATTTCAATTTTTATTTAAACCTGTATATAATTCTAAAATGCTTCACAAATTCGTTTCTATTAAATTACTACTATTTGTTCAAAAAAGGATATTTGTCCAAATCTTTCTTCTGGGTTATCCTCAAAATCAAATTCCGATACGGATAAATTTCTAAAGATTTTTAAACTGTTTTTCCTCGTCGACCACTTTCAAGATATTACTAACTTCGGTGGACACTATATTTCAACCATATTCTCAAAAAGTCTCAACAACTGTGAAGATCTAACGATGGAAATTTGCTTAGACACCTTTCGAGTATCTTCCTTGGATCTCTGGGAGTTCAATTATACTCCTTAAGGAATTAATGATTTAAAGATAAGAATTTGTGTAGACCCCTTTTGATTCTTCCGTTCACATCTTAGAAATTAACGAACCACTTTGGGAATCACTGTTCTGAATAGACCAGAAAAAAATTTGTGTTTATTATCTCTATTACGTATACTTCTGACTATTGGAAAGCAAGGAGTTTGGATAGTAATTCTATCAATTGACGTTGCCTAAAACTGTTATGTAACCACGGAGAAATAGATTTGGTAGAATTCTAACTGATTCTGATTGTTTGTGACTCCTGTGAGAACAAATTCATTAAAACCGAAATATTCGCCTGAGACTGACAATGTTTACAAAATATACAAGAAAGGGATAGTCCTATCTATCAAAAATCTGTTATATTGATCCATTTTTTAAACTTTCTGTTCACAAGATCGATGCATAAACATTTTAGTCAGAATACAATAGGAACTACCTCAGGAGCTGAGGAGGATGAACATTTTAACGACAGATTCTAAGAATCTCTCTAATAATTACTACAGAAATTATGATTGGCATATTTGTCACAAATATAGAGCAGTATCGTAAAAACATTCTTTTTCCTTCAATAAATCAGTTAAATAAACAACATTCACCTTACATAATATGATTAAACAAAATAATTATGGTCATAGTACAAGCATAATTATAGTTCAAGGAATTAATCTTCTGTCCTGTATCAGGTAATGAGTTTATAATTACATATAACTTAATTACCTGTTCTATATAAAAATGATCAGTCTACTTCGTTATTGATGCATGCCGAAGCATCTAGCTAAAATATCTTGAAAGAATCAATATATCAATGTTGGATGAAAAGGAGCTCCGTGCTTCAACCACCGATAGGCTATAAATAAAAGACAAGTTCATATAAAACAATAATTTTATTACCACTTACGGTTACATTTTCGACATAATCACCTAAGAGATTGAGACATTTGTCATATCTGTGGTCAAGCTTTTCAATACCCTCTTCAAAGAAAGTTGCCGCCAATGAATTCAAGTAGAGTACAAAACAATCCTTGAAACTTCTGGAAATTCCGTAGGAAAAGCAGTAATGGTGAATCTGCGGTTTTCTCTAACCATTGTGTCAACTCGTTGAACCAGGTCATCTGAAACGACAGATTTGGGTCCTTGGCTCCCCTTCATCATGCACATCATTACGGCCATCTTTGACCTCTCGACACCATCACTCATGAAGTTTTTCCCATACACACGACTCATTATCTTTTGAATTTCTGTAACACTATGGCCTTCAGTCTGTAGAAAACGAATTACACTTCGTAATTCATACTTGGCGGGAGCATCATTAATAACGGACATATTTACGTGGCTGTTGCACAACGCCGACTGACGACTGGATGTCAACAATGGCGGAGTGTGTAATGCGAGAGCTCCGCAGTCGCCTAAAGCGCATGCCAGCTTTCTTCTGCCCGCGTAGCGTCTGCAAGTAGCGTTCGGAAGTTGAAAAATAAACGGCCCACGTAAAAAGTTGGTTTTCTTGTTTACTATAACCTAAATTCAAATTTAATAACGACACGAGAATATTTAAAGTGAACGTAGAATCAACAGCAATTGTGACGGGAGAGTTTCATTGTTAAGTGAAAAACTCATGGAATTTATTATATTAGTAAGATTAATCCTAAACATATGAAAATTATTAAGTATGAAATGTAAAAAGCTGCATAATATTTACCATCAATAGTATAATATATATAAGCTATATAACAGGATAGAGGTACATTCATTGAGTGTATCAAGTTTGAAAAAGATGTGATGTTAAGTCACTAGCAAACAATGAAGCAAAGTTACGGAATGAATTTAAAATAACTAGCTGAAAAAATTGATGAAATCATGTGGTTAATTTTCAAATCGAATAATCATTCTAATGATTCTTTTTTCTCTGTTACAGGTAAGCTATCTCAGGAACATATATGTGTATCAGGTAAATTTTCAACAGCTTCATTCAATTCAAATCTTTACTATGCGATGGATGGGAACGTAATTCGTTCAATTAGACATTCGATGATGTAGAGATATTTGGTTTACGTATACATACAATGCATTAATTAGAAAACAAATATCCCTCCATACAAAATTCAAAAATATACAAATCCACGTCATACTTATTTTTAGATAGGCATGGAAACGGGAGCTAAGTGATACATTATTTTGAAGTACGTTAAATTACTTTTTGGAAAGTAGCTACTACCTTCACCCTTAATTATTGTAGAGAAATTGATTGAAAGTTGGGCAATCATGGTGGCTATCCCATTGCTCCTACAAATCTACCGAGAATCTCTCAATTAGCTACTATATGTGTACGAGGACTATTTCGTGACTAATATCTACTTGTAAAAACGTTTAACCAGCCTCATCAATTTGATTATCTAAACTATTTGTTATTTTGATGTCTATTATTTCTTGAAGCAAATTTAATTGACGTATATCTTTATCTCTAGATACTAATAGAGGAGACACTCAAAATCCACAATAATACTGCCTTGAATTTGTTATAGTAGTCTTTTTAATACGTTTTATTGCTCAATTACCATAGAATCAATGTTCTTGGGATGAATTTTTTGGAAAATTTTTCCAAACTCGATGTAGTTTGTGAGGAATGCCGAAAATTCATCATAGCAACAAACCACTTACGTGTTTAAATAGTCTATTCAAAATATGTTTTGGGTAACCCACCTTAATCTACCCCTAAAATGGAGATTTTTATCTTTACACGTTAGTATAAGGGCTTGGTGTAAACTCGTAAAATCATACATGTAAATGTAGTCTTTTCCAAAATTTATTTCGAAAGGACAAAGAGACAATGACCTATGTGAAATGCGTACGTTTCATGATGTCGTAAAATGAAATTATTAGTTTTATTGTTGATATTTTCATAGAAAAAGATTGTAATGTACGTTTATAATCATAGATATTATCAGTAGGGTATAAATGTCTATAAAATTTATGTGAAAAACAGTGTTGATGGTTTTAATATTAATATCTTATTCGAAAGTCACACCATCAAAAACCTTATTACATGTAAGCTATAAACTGGACAAAAAATTCCATCACTACATTATTGCATATCTATGAAATTTTATACGATATAGGGCTAAGTGCTACTACATAAGTTCGACTGCTGAGAACCTATATAAATGACGGCATAATCGACCGTGTATGCAAAGATACATGGATACAAGCTTTCTCTTTGCTGATTATTTTCATAATTATTGTGGGAAATAGTTATTGAATCAGTTTATTGTCATCATTTTGAAATAAATTAGAAACAGTGGAAGCCTTTCATTAAGTGATTAATACGTAAACACAATATTCATATGAATTGAATTAAAATTTCTGAATACAAATTTATTTCTTCCAATTGCTTGTATTTTATTTATAGGGTTACATCTACATATTTGGGAAAACTGTTTTGATAAAAATATCGATATACTGGGTGTCTAAGTTACAAAATCCGAAATTAATATTACCCATGCTGGCTTATTACAGAAGATCTGATTTTTTGTAGTTCACAATAGTGACGTACCCTCTAAACTAAATGAAAATTACACTTTATGGATTGATTTACTTTAGAACGTTCTTAAAGTTTCCTAAACAGCTTGAAAATCGACCATTCGGTGAATTTATTATCATCATCACGACAAAACAAAAATAACAAAATCCATAAAGGCGTCAGAAAAATACTTTGAACTCATATGGTACTAGAAACCGAAACAACACAGATGAACTTTTGAAAAGTTTTAGCTGGAACTCAAAGCTCTTTATATCTAAGAAGTACGTAGTACTCTACCATGATTTCCTTTGCACTTACGATGTGAAACTATAAGTAACTGGAGAAAAATCACTCTGTACAAATAATACTACGTGTCATCGTAAATCTTCTTAATTTTATTCAAAGTGTAAGCTGACTTTAATCTAAAAGTTGAAAATATGTGACGGTATTTGGTATTAAAATAAGCATGTCATAAGTTGATGGTGTATTATATTCGTACTTACTGATGTGGAATTAAATAAAAAGTCAAATCATGTCGTTGTCTCTTTTTACTATTACGTATGTCTTGTAGTTGGTCTTGTGCAGAAGACAATCGATCTTATGTTATTCTGTTTGACGTCAATTTTATATAAATCGTAGATCTAGTCACGTAATGAAAGACCTCCACCGTTACTACTACAAGACTTAGATACTACTCAAGTTAAGACATTTCGCAACACTAATGTGATGTATATTAAATCTGACATTGCCATAATAAAGTTTTGACATTTTTATTGATGAATATACTCAGATCGCGTTGTCATACGAGTACTTTTTGAGCTGTTTGAAACATTTATCTTGGCCAAAAAATAAAATTAAATCGCAAATATTTCGTATGATGATTTTCTATAACTTTCGACGTGGATTAAAACAATAGCAGTGTGTCGATCCACTCGCTTTGACTTTCGGTGATGAAGCACCATCTCGAGCCACCGTGTTTCGCTAGTTTTCCGAATGTAATCGTGGGCGTACATCGCTACAATATAAATTTCGTGATTGTCGTTCAAATCGACTACTTGGCCAGAAAACTTGGATACTGTGTGCAAACTGATATTGCAAGACAGTTATGTGACATACCATGAGGCATACTTGGACATAATTTGACAATTTTTCAAAAAAAAAAAAAATTGTATTTGCTTCCATAATTGGTTCAAAGGTTCAATGTAAAAGGTTATTATTGATCTTTATGGAGAATATTTTGAAAAACAGTAAAGTCATATCCAATTATAAATATTTGTTTCTACGAGTATTTGTCTCTCTCAAAACTTAAGTAGTAAACCTCGTATATATCTGATTGTTTAACTGGGTAAAAAATCGAAAGATTCCAGTGAACGCTAACTTGGTAAGAATAATGATACACATTTATGAAATTATTCTATGATCATCGGTTCTTAATGAGTGGGAAAAATTTCAAATTACTCTTTGCGCTGGGGAAAATCGACCTCAATAATTCTGTTACATACAGACAACAACACACTAACCTAATACCGTTAACTTCATATTTTATTAACAAATTTTCGTTTTTTCTAAAAAAATTGTGATTTTCTATGCCCAAAAGTTGAACTAATTAGATTTACTGTAATGATAGGACCTGTTATGGAAACCTTGCGAACAAAGCCCGACCTATATAGTATGCTATGCATAAAATTTCCTAAACTCTTGGCTTATACCAACGTAAAAAATCAACTGAAAAAAAAACACCACCTCTTATCTAAACCTCCTGTTGTAAACAAAATTGCTTGACATTTCACCCCGCTCGTTTACATGCGAATAAATGATAAGGGAAATCTCATGGCTTTACGCAATTAAGACAAATGCAAACAAACAATCGCACAACGAAATTTCCAACTTTTTTTCCTTTTGCCCATCGAGAATTTTTTATTTTGGATTATTGGACTCTAAATCGAAAGTTCTGTCACGCATAACAGATTAGTTAACTAAATTTTATTCAGATTCGATGCGCTGTTTGTCTTCGACATGACCCAAAAATGCATTACAAATATTAGTTTGATGCAGTATTGAGCATTTTACACAAATACAGAATTGATCAAATCTGTTTGTTCTATGTTTAGGTACAAAGTAAATTGTTTCAAAAATATTATTCCAAAAATAATGTTTTTAAATTCTTAACATTCTATTATAGTAGAAGCCTAAAATAAAATAAATATTAGATAACTCAGCTACATTAAAAGTACATAAAAACTTTAAAGCGCGGAAGGTAGTATATTATTTTATCTATTCTTACTTGAATTTTAAAAAAGCGCTTATAATATGAAAATCGAAAAAAAGTAGTGAAATTTACTAGTTGGTAAAGTTCAGATAAAAAAGCCGGCTGATCATTTCATTAAAAAAAATTTATTGTGGGCGATGGCTTTTCAGCCCCATTCTACGTACATGATACAAGGTCAAATAGTGAAAAAAGTGATAGTCATTTGAGTGTTGACATAAAGATTAAATATCCAATGTTAAAAAGGATTATTGCGAATAAGTCAAGGGCCGAAGACGAGTACAAGGTAATGGACATCATTCAGAAAATGCTATCATTGAACGGATTGAATACTTAATTAAGTTGTACAACTGGGGGATGTTATAAATCACATACTAATATGAAAGAAAGTTAACCGAAAATCCGAAAACATAAATGTTGACTATGAAACCGAAGGTTTTAATTGTGAATGAATTTTAAAAAGTCAGTGTAGAGTGTAGGTTCAAAACAAATTGAGTATAGTGCCTCTGTATCCTGATTATGACTAAAAATATTTAGGGATACTTCGGTGTATTTTAATAGAGTGTGGTTTTAGACATAATAAACGTATTGGATAAGTATTTACTCGTGTACACACAAGTCAGTTATCTTATAAAAACTCTAAATAATTTTATTTCTTTATGTAAAGTAAGTTCTGATAAACTACATATAATTCAATAATTCATCAAAACATTATTGTCTATTATATTACATATTAGTTATATTGATAATGGGGCGCTGATTAAAGCGGCAAAATCATTTGTTATCTTCCACTTTTGTGTTCCTTCAAGTGAGAATAGACCTGCTGTACTAAGTGCTGTTTTACATGGAGATTATAGTCATCTTAGCAAGTTCCATATATTTAAATGAATTATAGTTCTTCCAATATAAATTGTAAAAGACATTTATGTGAGGAACAATCAATATTCCATAAATACGCGCACCGCACTCATACCAAATTAAGAAATGAAAAATAATGTTTATTCCCCGTATAAAATTCGGTAAACATCTAACAAACTGTCAGTCCATGTGGACTCATCACCTCAACTGTTTACTCACTCCGGAAAGATTCATTTACCTCATAAATTTCTTTAAATAAATATAAAAATGGCGTTCTTTAGACCATGGGCAAATGAAGACAATGAAATTGCACAGTGTAGTGAGAATAAAGAGAGGAATGAATTTAATAATAAAGATTTAGATATAAAGAAACACAGCAAGTTATTTTAAATATATTCGAATGTTTAAAAAAAGAAAATATTCATCAATCAGATAATGCAATCACAATTAGAAAATTGTTGAATTAACTAGAATAAATAAATTTGCCATTTATCGAGTAATCACGAAACGGGTTGCTGTGGATCATTTACAAACTCGAAAAACATGTAAAGAAATCTGAAATCTGTTGACTACTCAATATTTCATAGGTAGGACAATTTATAGTATATAAGGAGAACAGAAGACATTAGAAGTAATACAGCAAAAGGTAGCATCTTTATTCATAGCTTCTACAAAATTTTTGATTAGATGAAATTAGTTGGGGTGAGGCGGTAAAATCATCTTTTTTCTGATCAACTAAATCATCATGGAATCAGCATTCCATTGTCCTAGGCAGTAAGTTATTAGAGGTCTAAATAAAACATTGATTTTTAACGAAGCTGTCCCATTCACATAAAAAACAGTAATACTATCGCATCCCTAAAAGCGATCACTTTAAAGTCACCACAAGTGACTTTTAGAAAATATATCAATAGAGTTATTTCCGTTTTCGAAGAATAAATAGGTTTAACTATATAGATAGGCAATGCTGTGAAGTAAAACCGAACGGGAAACCACACTACACCACAAAACAAACTGGTTTTGAACTCTAATAAAAGTAACTTAAGTTTTATTTATAATGAACATATTCCGTATATTACAGATTAGAACAATATGCTTTTACTATATTCATCAGCACACTTTATTCATTCCACTGTGCCTGTTGAGATTGAATTTTCCAATTAAATTTAAATTTACTTTTAAACAACCGATTAACTTCAAATTTTGCATAGTTTTTTTCTGTTAATAATGCGTAATTCAATAAAAAAATGGCCAAATATTTAATAATATCGCATGA
This sequence comes from Diorhabda carinulata, assembly GCF_026250575.1. Lineage (NCBI taxonomy): Eukaryota > Metazoa > Arthropoda > Insecta > Coleoptera > Chrysomelidae > Diorhabda > Diorhabda carinulata. Next base: position 47,006,968 of record NC_079472.1, on the reverse strand, counting down.
AATAATTAACTTCATTTTCTCATTAAACATACAACGGAACCTATCTCGAATTGTTTAATTAATTTTATTAAAATATCAGAAAATTATTTGAAAATTTCAAACACGACTTGAGTTGGTAGCTGTCATATTGAATTTATTTTAAATTGACTTTAATGAGTCGGCAATTTTTTGTCGAATTAAATTTTTCACTATTAATGTACGATGGCCAACATCTCACATAAGAACTTATAAATCTTACCCTAAAAATTCTGCTACATTGTAAAATACGAGACATATTGCGAACCAATACAATTGTACTCATGTTTAAAAAAGGAGATAAACAAGATCGGCTGACTACAGCGGGATAAATTTGGTAGATACAACATTGAAACTCGTTACAAAAATTATCACCAACAAAATTAACTCCGTCACAACACTAAAAGACAAGCAGATCATGAAGATCCTCAGAAATAAATAGAATGAAGCGTTCCCATGCTTCATTGTCCTCACAGAAGGCTTTGATCGTAATAAAGTGGAAGATGTTATTCACCTATTTTGCAATTAATATAATCGAAAACACATACTCAGTCAATCTGGCTCGTATTAATGGTAAACAAACAAAACCCTTACCCGTCAATAGCGGTATAACACAAGGAGACTTGCTTAATCCCATGTTATTCAACATAATAATGGATGAAATCATAAAAAAGGTGCGGTTAGGCAAAGGTTACGGAATGGGTGACAGAGAAACCAAAATTCTTTGCTATTCCGATTTCGCTATTAGAAAAGAAACATTACAGAGGAAGAAGCGAAAACGTCAGACGTTTATGTCGAATGACAGACGATACATTAACAAAATCGATCACGAAAGAGGTGAAGTGACCATGATGAGGAAAGATATCGAAGAAGTAAACCATAGTTTATAGCATTTTCGCCGTTTTCCAGACTCTAGATAACAATATCTTATCATATTTTCCTGCTACACTGAAAATGATAATACGTTTCAAGAAGTTAACGAAAATGATAATACGTTTCAAGAAGTTAACGTAGCCATGATAGTTTCAAAAAAATATGTTTTAGATAATGTTCAAGAAAAACTAACAACAAAAATCATCCAATCATAGAGATACTAATTTATTACTTAAATTCCAACATAACAGAACAAATCTATGCAGAGACTAATTATTGAATGAAGTTTAACATACTTCAATTGAGCGGAAAATAGATTTTCCACAAGATCTTGTATTTAAATTATTTACTCAGTTTCCATGAATATTTCATTCTAGGGATTTCCCTCTCTATCTAGTTAAGTATATATTTCTATATATTTTGTATATGGAAGGTGATTCAATTTTATATGTCAAATTATATCTCATAATTATTCCATAAAAAGTTTATTTAATTCATATTCTTGTTTTTCTAGTCTTGGGATTATAACACGCGGGATTGATAGCTCTATTTTGTTGAATTTGTGCAATAAAAGTGTCATAAACTTCTAATTATACTCCTGTAAAAATAAAGTGCAATTTAAGCGTACATGTGGAAATTTTAGTGTTAAAATACATGATGCTTTGGTACAGAGTATAGTTTAAATATGACCAAAGCTGGAGAAATAACCATTTATAGATTTTAAAAGCAACTTAAGTATAGAAAAACCCAAAAGTTCCACGGAAAAAACGGAATATTTAACCACTGCTCCACTTCACTTTATTCACAAAAAAACTTTTACTAGATTTTAATGGTAAAGAAACTTTCCTAAACATTGAATGAGTCCAATAAAAATAGATCCATTTTAATTTCTCTTGCCTATTCTTATATACTTTAATTGAAGTCTAGGCTTTAATAAAACTCGTTTTTCTCCACTTATTATATTTTTCTTGTTCTTAATATACTTCCTGTTACTGCTAAGATGAATCAAAGTCCCTCTTTGTTGCCATCCAACGGATAGTCAATTTCTAAGACAATACGACGCTAATAGTATTGTAGTATTTCAGCCACGGCGTACACAACATTTTTTAGACGACGCATACTTGTAAGATCCAAAACTTTTTCAATTTCACTGAGGAAAGAAAATAAATAATAGAGAATTAGAAACATTTTATTCATAATTTTTTCTGGTGACACTACTTCATAAAGAGCTCGCACTGTTTTTCGTACCTTGCACGAGATTTATCCGGTAACGAATTAAGAACGGCCGCATTGGTTTCTTCGGTGATATCAGGTGGTGTGGATTCGAGTAACTCTTCATCGCAGTTGTTTTCTTTTTCATCATCTTTCATTGTTATTCATTAATTTAGACAAACCTTCGGATAAAACAAATAATTTCAGAAAATGAAAAATTTAAGGTTACGCAAAATAATCGAAGTGAAACTGTCAACAGTCAACTGTCGTTGAAGTGGCTAGAGTTGCATTTAAGTTAAAGTTGTCTACTCCAGAGCGCCCGGAAAGTGTTTTGCAGTATAGAACTGTCATTTTCACTACATGGAACACTCAAAACGCAACTTTCGGTTTGTAAAATTATAAATATGTGTAATATATATATATATATATATATATATATATATATATATATATATATATATATATATATATATATATATATATATATATATATATATATATATATATATATATATATATATATACTAGCTGACCCGGCCACGCGTTGCTGTGGCTGAAGTTTTTGTTATATTACATTATAGTAAACAATCTAAGAGGAACGATAAAAGAACATCAGACACGGAGTCCACTATGCTTATTTACACAGATGGTATTTGAAAAAAAAAAATGGTGATCTCCTTATTTGACTTTCTACTACTATAACCCTTTAGTACAATGAAATTATTTACGAACAAAGACGAAAATGTTGATGGTGGTATACAAATTCACTGGATTGAGATTTGAAGGGGAAGTACGTTGAACACAATTAATTAAAATGTTCTTACACTTGATATTAAGCAGAAATCAATACAAAATAAAAATTTATCAGATTTATTATTTCCATTTAATTTTATAACAAATAAGTATATTACAGTATAATACAGTAAATAACATGTGACGCTTAAACATCATGAATGAGGTAGGCAAGGCAGACAGTCTTAAACTTTTAAACATTAATGTCTTTTTTTTTGAATTATAAATACTTTCAATTTCAATTTAATTTAACACCAATCGGTGCACAATGTTTTTGGTTAACCTGTCTTTAGCTAACACAAATAGATTCGACGGTTTCCCAACACGTGAACACGCAACATATAGTTGCCCATGAGAAAAACATGGATTTTCCAAATCTAAACCACAAATGGACATTGTTTGACCTTGAGATTTATTTATAGACATGGCGAAAGCTAAACGAATTGGAAACTGTAGCCTTTTGAAGGGTATGGTAGAATCTGATGGTATCATCGGAATACGTGGCAGCAAAACCACTTTTCCTTTAAACTTCCCAGCCAAAATGGTTGCTTCAAGAATGTTACCGGTGATCTTTTTGATGACCAAACGCGTACCGTTACATAATTGAGGCGGATTCAAATTACGGAGGAGAATAATAGGGGAACCAATCTTTAATCGAAGATTATGTGGTGGCATTCCAGGTATATCTAATGAATTTAAAAATTCAATCGGAAAATTTACACTTTCATTTTCATCAACAACAGTATCGATTGATTTAAAAGACATCAGATCGCCTGGTAACAACTGTTGTATCTGGAAGTTAATTTCGTCAACATCAACGTTTTTGGCTGCCAAAATCGCCCGTTGACTGAGCCATTCATGATTCAAATAATTATTCTGTATATCCGGGAAAATACTCTGAATCAATTCATTTTTATCCTGAACAACAGTGCAAAAATTGTCTGGTAGTTTAATGCATTGCGTATTTGGTTGCAGTTCTATTTTACCGTTCCCAATATCTAGTAGTTGTTCGGAAAATATTTGTGCTGATGGATCATTTTGCAATTGTACTCGCATATTTATGGTCAATCGAAGTGTTTCAACACTTCGCCATAAGAATGATTGTTTCAAACATGCATTAATCTCATCCGCGAAAGTTGAGCGAGGTATAACCGGTAAGGTCTGCCGGAAGTCACCAGACAAAAGTAAGATAACACCACCGAAAAGTCTATTATTGCTGTTTAAATCTTGCATAGTTCTGTTTAATGCTTCAAGTGAATATTTGTGTGCCATTGTGCACTCATCCCAAATTATTATAGAACTCTTTCGCAACACTGCAGCTATTCCACTATTCTTTTTGATGTTACACATTGCATCTGGTTTATTATGAACGTCCAATGGCAGCTTGAATGTTGAATGTGCTGTTCGCCCACCATCCAGTAAAGTAGCCGCAATGCCTGACGATGCTACTGCTAATGCGATTTTTTGTTGCGACCGTATTTTGGCAAGAATCAACGATATTAAAAATGTCTTACCGGTTCCACCGGGTGCATCCAAGAAAAAAAAACCGCCTTGTTCAGCAGCAACAGCCAGCATAATCCGATCATAAATAATTTTTTGTTCTGCTGTCAGTAATGGTTCACTGTTCATGATAATTGTTGCTAAACTTCCATGGTCATATTGCTTTTCTCGTTGTAAATCGGTATTGACTAAGTCGGTGGCTGGACGATTAGGTGATGGCATACCATAATGATTAAGTGGTAAATTTGAAATAAGAACACATAAATCCTCGATCAAGACCAATGCTTCATTGTACATCTCTGGTGTATAATCTATGTTTTGGCATTGATTTGTTTGTCTAATTCGGTGCAAGATGTCTTCTGTCATACAATTTTTATATTTTTCCCACAAAGTTTGTGCTTGCGAGGGATAACATGTCGTCAAAATAATTGCAAACAACTGACGAATGTTATTCGGTGTTGATGTCAACGCAGCATCAGCAAGCGTTAAGTCCCAATGGTTATCGTCTTCTAGCAATTGCAGTTCACGACATGCATCCTGGTATGTATTGAATACTCGACCATTAATTGTTCGTAAAAATTCAAAAGACGTTGGTCCGGGAACATTCACCAATAACAAACGTAAATAGAAGCACTCACGTTGCTTTGGATGTACCGTGTAAAGTCTCCCCAATGTCTTAGCTTTGAATATGCCTGTAATGGAAGGATGTGGTTTTCCTTGTTTCCGTGGCTCCCATTTTTTACTGGATTTGTTCCATGTGAAGTAACGTGGAACATCACCATACACCAATGTCTTCGCGAATTGGCCAAAAACATCAGGTTTTTGACACAATGTAAAAAATTCAGTTAGAGTCGTTTTCGGAGCTTCGAACGCTCTTTGGAGAACATTTTCTCCAGTAAAGTATACACGTTGACCGTTTTCAAGATGTATTGCCAGATGTTGGACAGCAGGATCTCTTTCGTGGATGGGAAAGCTGAGAATATGCCAAATAGCTTCATTGCTGCTAATGTATCTGCCCATTTGGTATCGTGCTATTTCGTCATTTTTATTTATGTTTTGTACTTCAAATATGGCCAAATCACTGCCTTTGTTTACATATTTACAAATATACTTAATTGATTTAACAGAACTGCAAAGCTCAACATTGATATGAGCTTTGTAAGTTTTTGAAAGTAGTGGTGAGTATGGTACCACCCACTGATTATCAAACTCAACTTGATTTGGAAAGTTCGGCAGTCGCATTGTAAATGTGTGGCCACCATTCTCAGTACTTCTGCGGCGATACATTGGATAACCATCAATATCCGTGATCGTGTCATTCGTATGCGGCTTTGGGAAGTTTTTTTTACATTTTCCATTTTCCATGCACGGTGACGTCATGTTGAAAGCACCGCATGGCCCATGGATCATGTGTTTGGTGACAATATCAAATAATTCTTGATCAATTAATGGGTCTGGAATTTCGGCTGAAATTATTTGATCGATTTCTTCAGGACGGATTCTATCTTTAAGCCAAACCAAAATGTGGGCATGAGGCAAACCTCGCTTTTGCCACTCTATCGTATACAGCCAACAACGTGTGATACCAAAAATTGAATATTTAACAATAAAATCAATTAAGGATTTCAATTTTTGTTTAAACACCCGTGCAGTTAAATCATGACGATGAATGGCTTGTTGTCCTGGCAATAGTAAAGTTTGTATCTCTTCCCAATTCGGATTACATGTGAATGTAATAAATAAATCCGGTCGGCCGTAATGACGTACGTAAGTCATCGCATCTTGTATGTATTCCTGCATGTTCCGTGGGCTGCCGATGTAGCTTGAAGGTAAAATGAAAGCATTACCGATGTCATTGGGATTTAAATTTCCATCGATGTTTCCAGCAACAGCATCTCGTAAGTGAATATATTCTTCCGATCGTAGTTTCGCCTGGTTGAATCGAAGGAATCGCAAGCGTTCGCTTTCGACCTTAGCATACATATCAACAATGTATTGATGGAACAGCTGACGATATCGAAGGATATAATTGTCTTGATGTTGTCTAACCATTATTCGGTGTGCGTAGTAGTTCATTGAGCTAACTTTTTTATTTCTGTAATCACCTAAAAAAATAAAAAATAAAATGCAATACGAAATTAAAATCTATACATACAGTAAGAAAATAAATAGATAATTGTCAAATTTACCGGTATTTGGATCATACTGTTTGATATTGAGGTGATATTCATCTTGTCCTTGCCAAAATATTAATGGATATTGTAGTGCATCATATGAACGGTGTAGATCCGAAATCGTACTGACAGTGTTGTCTCGCCGTGTAATTTTTATAGATCTTTCGTCAACTGGATCACCAACCATGATAACAGCAACCTCATCAACAGTTGGAGCGTTGAATCTACCAGCATGTTCACCTAATGGTACTTTGTCGGCTTTAATGACGATTTGATAATTGTCATTTTGCAGTCGTGGCGAAACTCTTTTGATCAATTGAATTAGTTGATTGTGATCTTCTAAAAAATTTTCCAATAATATCACAATTGCTCTTTCCTCTGCTTGTTCAATAAAATTATACAGGCACCGAGTCGTCACGCGCTCTTCACAATCGCCCATAAAATAAATTTGAAGAAATTTCGGATTGTTATCAGGCATTGGCATCAGTGATCCGATTTTATGGTACACCTGGCCTTGAATTTTGAATGAAGTTTCAAAATTACGTCCATCGGATGCACGATCGCAAATTTTAGTTGCCCCAAATGACGTCATTTGGAAGCAAGAATTAAATTTGCGTATCTTACGCAAAAATAATTTGGAATCATCTGAATTGCCAGTAAGAAGGGATAATAAAGGCTCCGGCGGAGCGGGTAGAGGTGACAGCACAACTTTTCCTGATGCGCAGCACATGCCGGCTGCTTCATTCCGAAATTTCAATGCCTGACAATATTGACATACTTTATCCATTCCACCGATAGCAATTTTTGAATGCGCTGAGTAGTTAATATCTGGTGCATATTCAAAGGCAAGCCGAACGAATGATGCACGTGTTAATCAGCGGCTGATCCGTTGCCTTTGTCGATCTAGTACTCGTACTGTAGCTATGTTTCGTTCTCGTGCCGCTCTTGTTCTCGTAATATTCTGTCGCAGACGTTCGTCACGCTGTTCTTGAGATTCTTGTGCACGACTTTCTGCAGTCCTGATTCTTTGAGCTGCATTTCTTGTTTCGATTTGTTCTGGTAATTGCTGAGCTCTTTCAACACGTTTGCGTCGTGCCTCTCTGGTGCACGCGTTATTCAGTTTAGATTTTTTCGGTGGCATTTGACATTATTAATTTTAACAGATAATTTTGACTGTCAAATAATAATGTCAAATGCCACCGAAAAAATCTAACCTCAACAACACGTTTGCGTCGTGCCTCTCTGGTGCACGCGTTGTTGAGGTTAGATTTTTTCGGTGGCATTTGACATTATTAATTTTAACAGATAATTTTGACTGTCAAATAATAACAGACGAATAATTAGCAATAAATTAAAATTGCGACTATAATTTGAGATTTAAACTATCCTATCTCTCAAGTTGGATCGAACTGCACATGGTGTGCAAATTTTATTATAATCGGTTAAGTGGTTTAGGAGTCCATTGAGGACAAACATTGTGACACGAGATTTATATATATTAAGATATAAAGCAATTTAATCCGGACCTTTTTAACAAATAAATATTTGACGTTCCATTTATATCTCCATTCTTCTCATTTTGTTACTCATTATATGCATTTTTATACATTTTATAGATCATAAAGCTCTATATTGATATAACTTCACCACACTTTATTAGGTACTTACATTGTTTGCCACAGTAATAAATTTGTGGAAGGCCCATTGCAATTTTGTTACTATACTCACATTAATAACAGATAAAATTAGAGGATTAATTTTCGAATTTTGAGTATCATTAATTTCTAATTATTAAAAAAAAATCGATAATTCTATAAAAACTTGAAATATTTCTTTCTTTCTTAGACCCTTTCAAATGTTTCTGTTGCTAAACCTTTTTGATTTTAAGTCACTTCTGATTGAAAATTAATTTTGAAAACAGGAAAAAATTGACGCTCAAAAAATCTTAGTTCATGAGGTCACCTTCGACCACCTATAACTTTGAGAAACACGTGGCAGAATGTGTGTTGGCGTAATGGTAATAGTGTATCACGAATTGAAATCTGATTGTCGAATTAATGATATAACCTTAGAAAACTGTGGTACGAGAGATATGAATATATATGATTGAATTAGGAGTGAGGAACCATCAAGACGTCTTTCAACTTTCTGAAAAGCAGGAAAAAGTGTACCAAAAGTATAAACTCTGAATTTTACATGCGGTTCTGAGTCCCATAGGAAAAGTTGTTGAACGTTTTCGGCCACTAAAAGACTTCTTGTCTGCTCACATACGTCTTACTTAAAAAATATATTTGGACTGGTAATTTTACGAGTATGCTCCTTCATTTTGAAGAAAATACCATGTATGTGTTCATATAGATTGTCTAATTGTGATTCCTTATTCTGGCGAAAACAACTAAATACTATGAAAATAGAACACTTTCGCACACACAATCATCAATATAGAATTCTAATTATCATGAATTCCTTATAATAATTAACAAAACGAAATGTTTGAAAATCGGCTTACACGAAAATAGTATTTCAGCATTATTAAGCATTCCTGTTAAATCGCATCGAGTCTGATATGAATTTGAAAATAATAGCAACCAATTAAGAAAACATTTCAGAAGTACATCTATTGTGGCAAAAGGGGCGTTAGAATTAATGCCGCCGCCAACACATTTATCTCTACTTCTGACCGCCATAAGCATTTCTGCTATTCTGGATATTTAATATGCGCCAATTCCGAATGAAATAACAACCGCGGATTGGGTTTATTAAGTGCAATTTAATGCAATAACATCAGAATTTTCGAACCATTAATCAGTCTTAAAGAAAATTTATGAAATAATAGTGGAATAATGGAAACCATCAACCCTTTTTCTATTATATTATTTTTATAAATACTAGTGACAGAATTACTTGATTTAAATGAGAATATATTTTCGTTTTAAGACACGATAACAGCTTTTTAAACATGGCTTTATTATTTGAAATCATACATTCCACACGCGAAGGTGATTAATATCCGCTGTTTTTACGATGTTATTATAAATTTATTATAAAAAAATTGAACCGTCCATAGCATTAGAAGAGGATGTCAAATAACAGTTATAAAAATTTTAATAATAAGCTGCCATTCCAATTATTAAGCAGAATTTAACAAAGAGAACAGAGAAAACTTGAATTAAATGTTCTACATGCCATCCTCAGACTTCACGTTTTTCTAATTTGTTCCTATCTTCAGTAACTTTTGAATATTGAAGAGATTCAAATTATGTTGTTGAGAATAATCCATTAAATATATGTCAAGCTGCTAATTAATTTTATTTATAGTTTTAGTTCTATTGATAAAAATGCATATTAACTCGGACGGTACCAAGATGTTTCAAAGAATGTTCTATTAACAAGTCGCGGTATGCTTGAAATGTACTCGTTGTTGTAGACTTGTATCTTTTTGTCTTGAGTTCTGAAGTCTCACAACCAACGCAATCATAAGTATGAACGTAGTATTTATGGGAATACTTTGGTGATTGGTAATTAGGAGAATGGGTGTGGTATTACGAAAGAAGGAAATTCGGAAACTACAAAGAGACAAATTGAAAATTAGACATTGACAAGAGAATCAAGTGACGGATAACTGGAAATTACAAAGTAAAAACATGGTAATGAAACGATAGAGATATTTCCAAGATGGGTCTGAGATAACTAGGTCTTAAATTAAAAATAAATAAGTTCGCATCGCATCTGCTAAAGTTTTATTATTATAACAAAAAATGTATTCTTATGAATACTGTATATTAGTTTATAATGAATGACATATTTTTAGTAAAATACTCCAGATATGAAAGTACAATAATACAAACAAATAATATAAAGAAAAAATAATAGAGAAAACACTGACAAAAACAACCCGCAAAAATTAACTATTGGCTTAGACAGATTAAGAATCTACCAAAATAGTGTAGGTGATAATGTACAACCTAAACAACATAAAAGCGGAAGAAGATATTAGATAGATAAAACTTAGATGTAAACATCAAATAACCCTGATACGACAGCGTTACGGAAATCAAAAAATGTATCCCGAACTATAAAAACTCGCACCAAACTGTAATCTCTGATAAAAAATAGACTTAAGAACTGAGAATGTCAAAAAATAAGCTGAAATTTGTATCTTTTCTCATGTACAATATTTATACGTTCCCATAAATAAAACTCATCATGACTTTATTTGCATTCTCTGCCAATCTATCGTTGAGAAAATATACCACTTAGATGATTTGTAAAAGTTATAAGGGAAATGAGGTACACCTCCATTTTGCATAAACCACATTTTCATTTTTTAATCAAATAATTGAAAATATTGTAATATTTTTCGTATTTATTTACACAAACCACACTTGATCTTGTTAATATATCCGAAAAAGATGTTGAGGAGCAGCAACTGATGTTGAAGGAAGACAAACCAATTGAACTTGTTTTTTTTTTACTTTTAGTTGTTTTAACTAAACATGCATATCGATACATATTTAAGCAGGTAGTTTTATTAGGAGTTCCATACATAGAAAGAAGAAAGCGAATGCCTTTGCTAATAACTTCTTGTCGAATTGAATTATTGTTTCTAAAAACTTCAGCACATTGAAATAAATCTTGTTTTCCACACAAATTTGAAAATTGTTATATAACCCTTCCTGTAAAATGCAGATGTCACATCCAGTTATTGCGTGTAAAAATAGTACATGATTTTGTCTCTTTCCAAAAGTAGATGAACTATTTGATGAATAGATTTCCTGGTATTAAGTAGAAAATAGTTTTTTCAGTTAGAGTTGCTTTTTTTGACGATTACAATTTTTCGAATCGTTATATCTTACAAACGGTGACTCATAGGAAAAAAAGCATCAATACGTTTTCTGTAGATAATTTAATAATCTACAATTTTTGTCTGAGGTATATTTTAATAAAACTTACCGTTTTCCTGAAAATCGCGAACTCATTTTCAATAACAACAATTATTTGAAGATGATGATCGCAGAACCATAATGTAAAATTTTTTACAACTAAGATAGTCTCTTCTGATAAATCCTCGTTTATGTTAAATTCCACAGTAGATCGCCAAAATTATTGTTGATATTGGTAGTAATACTAATCCCAGATGGATGCGGGAACGGAGAACACAAAGGCCTTTGAAAGTTAATGTTTGGTAGGTATTATCCGCATCAATGTTATTGGTCAAAAGTGTCAAGATTTATTGAACACCGAAATAATTTCTGCAATTACAAATGCAGTTGGTAACAATTTAAATGACGTTTTTCTATCCCCCTCCTTTTCCAAATAACCTTGTATCCAAAACGCTAAATTTAAATAAGATGTTCAGCAAAAAAAGTCAATAAAGCACGAAATATATTAAATAAAACCGATAAATACGTATTAAAATATATTAAGATAAGTACATTAAAATTTCAATATTATCTACATTTCGATTAATCAGAATTAAACAGTTGGACACATTCATTGCGAGCACTCTAAATATAAATAATAAAGATTTGAGAAGTAAGAGGAATGAGTCAATAATTTTCTTCTCAATTTGTGTCACTGATTTGTTTTGAACAGGGCCGCCTCAAGACATTTTAACCAAATTTAAAATATTCAGTTTTCAAAAAATATCCCAAAAATATCGTTCTTGACTGTTTTCTTTAGGTTTTTATATAGTTTCTCAATTCATTTCTAAACTGTTTAATTCTTTCTTATATCACACAAGTATTGTTTTGGGGGCCTTCACCCACAAATTTGAACAGTACAACATAAAAAAATACCAATGTATAAACAATGTTTACTGGATGCGCTTTTATTTCTATCTATCGTATCGTAAGGTTGCTTAGAATCTATAAACCTAAAAATTAGGCTTAGATTTAGTTAATAGTTTTCATACATTATCGTCTCAAAGGTAACTATCTGATGCTTTGTTTTCATTCTTAAAATCACTGGTTTCCCTTCATTGTTTTTTCTTGTTATTTGTTCAGTTGGTTTCTGCTAACTCAAGCAAAATCCTTATATACAACTACTAGAACTAATTATCACAACTAATTTTATCTATCCTCGTGAATGTTGGGCATATTATTGCATGATTCCATCTCTCAGGCATTTGTTCTTTATTCCAAATCTTCCGTAAAATACAATATAATCATAATAATGTATAGTGTAAATAAAACATGCATAAAGAACTGTATCAGCTGGATTCAAAAAAACAAAAGTATTTCCTTCCGATAAACACATTATAATACCAAATATATCAAATTTGTAATTGTTAGTGCTATCCTTTAAATAAAACAAATTCATCCGACCACTTACTGAATTGAAAAAATTTTTTAATTCTACCCACAAGTATCACTTCTTCATTAGGCTAAAATCGCTTTCCATCTAGACATTTTTTAAGTTTGGGAACATAAAATCAGAAGGAAATATGTTAGCAAGTCAGCATTATATGGCCACTTAAAAGCCAAGAATCAAACACTTACAAGTCATATCATAGAATGAACCCTTTCTAGGATAGTATTCTAATTTTCTTGGCTTTCTTTAAAAGATTATCATTGTCCGATTAAGACTCGAAATTATCTTCACTCTATATTCACCTGATTACCTGAAAGAAAAAAAAGTATCAAAACTAATTTTTCTGTCAGAAATATATAAAATTTCAAACGATGTATCAGAAACTAATAATATCCGAAAAGTCAAACCACCTTTCTATTAAAACAAGTCTCGTTGTACGTTATAAAAAACGGGGACAAAAAGTTTTGAGTAATCAATAATATCAAGATTATTTCGCATAGTACTTGTGTACAAAGCAAAATTAAAAAAGTAAAACTATTCCAGAGTGAGTGAAGAGCTCATCAAGAATTTTGAAGATTGAGGTGGACAAAATAGCATCTCTTTATTCGAAATGGCTAGTTTCCCTTTAATATATTTGTACTCATCATCAGCCATATCAAATTTATGAGATTTCGAGCTGTCGCAGTCATATTCCTTTTTGTTATTTAGTTATTGTTAAGTAGCAGGCCCAGGTCTATTAGGTCTTTCTCCAATAAAATTACAATAATGAATGTTAAATTGCTGTATCCTCCATATTTCATTTACGTTGAAATGTATTATTAATAGATCGTTTTCCCCTTATTTCAAATAAATAATACATTTCACGTTCCGAATCTTTCCCATTCCAATTCCTCCAATTTTTTACGGGATTCGGAGGTACCTTGGTGATCGCAAATTAGTCAACTTGGAAAATCCTTTTATAAGCATTTAATAAATGAAACTGACGTTGAAAAATTGATGCTTTTCTCTATACTTCTGGTTGAAATTGCCTGTAGATTTATGGCAAATGGAAGTTTCATCATTTATTGATGATCATACTTTAACAATTGATATTTTGTCTTTACACCCATCTTTTCTCCACTTATTTCCTTTTGATCAAAACTTTTTCTCTTCTCTTAACCATAAGTATATATCTATCAATCTTTATTTTTCTCTATTCTGTTTCTTGTTTTGTCCATGATATTTTGAGTATTATACACATCGCTCCTATCTCCAAGAGACTCTTAGGCTACCATTATACTAGGATGCTGGCATCTGGTAGGTTAGCGGGGCATTAAATCAATTGGGAGCGATTAGACTAGGGATGCCAGCATCGGATGCTAAAACAGCCACCCGGAGGCTCGATTTGTGCATCCCGGCTGGGATGTTAAAATGCCAGCAGCCGGTCGGTTTTTGTATCCCGGGATGCACAAAATCGGTTATGTGGCATTGGTTAAAATGCGGCGCATTATACTAGGCTGCTAGCATCCGAGCGGGAGCTCTATTCTGGTGTATCTTACCTCAGATTTATGACTAGTTTCTTTTCGGGTGAAATTGGTCTGAGGAATTTTGTATCTTGTTTAGAGATGTCGCTTTGGATGTAGCCTAGAAGCTCTTTGAAAGAAGGAAGTGACATTCTAAAGTAATTAAAAAATCTGGTTTCACTATTGTACAAAGTAAAATACAGGCTTTTAACACGACGGACAGTTAAAAAGGGATCTACACTAAACTACCTTTCTGCACGACGCCTACTTTTCTTAATTAGTAACATCAGCAACAACATCTCTTTATTCGTTGGGGCCATATTGACGACTGGCAAAAAATTAAAATAAAATAGCAGTCCGGGATGCTAGCATCCTAACACAAATTCGATTCAAAGTGGGATGCCAGCATCCCGGATGCTAGCATCCTAGTATAATGGTAGCTTTAGTGTCTTCACTCATCAGTGATGTATGAAGGGTTTGTATGTATGCTTTCAAAAATTTGCTTTAATATATAATATTCAATTTGTTTCATTTGTTCTACATTATTATCTGGTATATAGTTTTTTCCCTCCGTTGAAGAACCTATTGCTATTTATTTTATTGTGTATTCTACTTGCCGTCTCTGTAATTTGGAAGCTTTAAATTCTCCCGAAACGTAAATAAGATATCGAAAATCTGAAGAATTGATATTTGACGATTATATTTATAATACAATTCCATTATAAACGCGACGTTGCTTTAAAATTTGTTGAAAGTAAGCGAATTTGCCAGAATGTCTTAAAATTTATGAGTATAATCGAAGCAGAGCTTGTTTTATTTTCTTACGGCAACAAAGAAGTCTGAAGTGTCTTTCGAGATGTAATTTATTGGAATATATCTCAGCTATATATTTCTGGAACGGTTTCAATAGGATTATATTCTAATTTTACGACTATACCGAATAAATTAATTTTAAAAATGTCACTCTTTATTTCTGAAACATTACGTTGAGAAATCGCTTATACGAACTTCTATCTTATATTGACTTGTTCGAAAAATAATTTCGAAACAAAATAAAAGATTCAAACACTCAGAAGAAAAATAGCCGATGTATAAATCTGACGCTGGACATCGAGCATCGGGGGGCACAAAACTTTTCGACCATTGCAATCTCCAATAAAATTGTATTAAAAGTTGCTTCCACTAAATCTCAACTTGAGACACTGATAGGTAACGTACGTCTCGAACTATTATTATGTTAGTTTCGCAGTAAAGGTGAAACATTTAGTCTTGTTTTTAGTAAAACTTTCCAAACAATTATAGAAATGGATATTTATACATAAAACAAAATAATTAGTATTGATTAAGTCTTCGACTGGATTTAGAACATGCTAATTTTGGAAAACCATTTGATATTTTCGTATTGATCAAATAATTTACAGTACTCATTTTTTAATAAATTCTTAGAATCAAGCAAAACAATCAAATTCTGTAGAAAAACCGAGTACGTTTTATCAAACTAAACCAGTTATTAATAGTTGAATGACTAGATTTATTCCAATATTCATGTCACCAGAGAAGGTCTCTGTCAAATCTAATCAAATATTCGGACTTTGTGTGACATTAAGCAAGTATAAGCTACTCACAAACGGTCCAGAAATGCCGCTATCTGCCGTAAACGTCATTCATCAAAAAATCGACGGAATAACTATTAAAAAAATTACCGATGATGTGGCCTTTTGGATTTGTTTTACCATGTAATTTCCTTTGGATATTTTGTGATTAAATATTCTTGTTTATCCTAACATTGCTAAATTTGGATTAAATAACGTTCATATGGTAATCACTCAGGAGCTGTTGATTGCTGTTGTTCATATGATAATCACTCAGGAGCTGTTGATTGACATGTCTAAAAAAGTTGATAATTGTTGACAAAATATTAAATGAATCTTAGAATATAACAAAAACCAAATTATCTTAGAAAAATGGGCAGAAAATCTTAATCCACGTTACGTCAAATTTCAAAATTTTCTCTATTTTCTTTTAATACTATGACGTGGCGCATCATGATTTATCACTTGTGGTCAATAAGAAATATTACCTTGAAGTATTGGTTCAAAAAAAAACGAACGATGCTCTAGTCAATCATTTCTTTGTGACCGCACTAATAGGCATCCAACAATTTTTTTAATTTCTAATAACTAAGAGTGTAGAGATAACAAATAGTCAGCATCATCTGAAGAACTCATTGCCACATGAAAAAGAATGGATTGGTGGATATTGTATCTCCTCTTCCCTTAATTTTTCTAGAACTTGAACTAGTAGTCCTTTTATTCCTAATCCTTTACTCAATTATAGGACATCCGCCGGCTACAGGCAAATTTGTCTGTTCTATCTAGTGAGCTCTTATTTGTCGAGCCCTGAGATTCTTGTTCACAATAAGTATGGGTGAATAAGTGTTTTCTCTTCTAACCTACAGAATGTGCATTAGTTATTTCCAACTAGTTTGAGTTTCCTAAGGTGTTAATTCATGAGGCAAATAATAAATCATTAGGTAGCTATCCCATTTCTGTCTACCCCAGGATGACTTGGTATCCACAACTCGTTAACCATGTTATTTCTGATTAGCATTTCCAATCTATTTTGGAACTAATTAGGCTTTAGAGTGTTTCAGTGGCTGCTTGGCTATCCGTTATTATTATTATTATTATATTCTCTGCTCTTAGTATTTTTATTTTGAGGAAGATATGTATGTATGAAGAGGTCGTGTACCATTTAATAATATTTCCCTGTCTAGGAATAGTCTTTTGATTTGCTTGACTCCTCTTTGTTACTGCATTCTGTATTGAATGTTTTAAAGTTGAAATTTTCATGCGACTCATGCGATTCTTATTAACTAGTGAATTTTTTTCCGATTATACTTTGGTCTCATTATTTTTGATACACTTTTAACAAATCACGATCATCATTATCATTGTTCTTTATATTTATTTTTTCGAGATGATCAAATATCATCATTGTAAATTTTTACTAGTTGCTCTGCAATACACTTTACAGTGTGTAGCATTTTGAGTTGCAGAACTACTATTAAATATTCATGCATTTCACGAAGTATTTAAAAGAAAAGTTGCAAATTTTCATAAAGTTTAATCGTACTAACAAAAAACGTACGAGCAAACCTTTGTGGCTTCTTCAGCAATCTGAACTTATTTAATGTGAAACCATCTTTTACTTTTATAAAGCATTCTAAGATGATTTTGGTTTGAAGTAGAAAATCACTTAGGGCTTTTCATCTGCTACCTGCTTTATCAGGTATTTTAATCTGATAAAATACATAAGTTGAATTAATTACGAGGATGATTCCACAACTACCTGGCCCAACAAAGAAAACATAAAAATGTTTGAAAAAAATATAATCATTTTTTAACCTAATCTCCTTGTAGCTCCATACACTATTCCCAGCGATGTTTAATAATTTCGATATCCTTTTCATAATAAGTATCGTCCAGCTCATCAAAATAGCCATTAACTGCCCACATCACCTCTTCATTGTTGGAAAATCTTTGACCACCGAACCATTTTTTCAAGTCTGGGAGCAGAAAATAATCCGAAAGGGATAAATTTGATAAATAGAGGGCAGGAGGTAATTTAAACTTTAAACAATTCATTAGTTTTGGCCATTGCAATAACGGATGTGTGATCTGGTGCATTGTCAAGATGAAACAACATTTTCTTCTTAGACCAATGCTTTCGATTTTGCTTGATTTATTTGTCAAACGTTGCAATAAGCTCGCATTATACTTGCCGTTGATAGTATTTCCTTTTTTAAGTTAGTCAATGAAAATCATCCCACACGCATCCCAAAAAACCGACGGGATTACCTTGTCTGCTGATGGAGCAGTCTTTGCCTTCTTTGGAGTCAGTTCTCCCTTTTCAGTCCATTTTTTTATTGTTTTTTTTTGTTTCTGGTGTGAAGTGATGGACGTACGTTTCATCCATGGTTATGAAACGACTCGAAGATTCGGTTTTATTTCTGTGAAATATTGCCAAACATTTTCAGGTTTTTGTTCCATTGTAATCAAACGCGGTACCTATCTTGCGCCCAGCTTCCTCATGTTCAAATTTTCAGATGTGCGCACTTTTGAAATTCCTACTACAACTACTAGCTGGCGCAGTAGACGATTATCCAATCCCGCTTTGTGGATTTTCTTCAACATATCTGTCGTCATCTTATCACATAACGTTGACCAATTTTTTACATGTTTACAAATTCACTGAAAACGTTCACTACTAATAGCTTCTAACCAAATACTAAACAACATGGCGTTTTCAAACTTGAAACATATGCTGAATAAATTGTGTACTTACTAATACGATGGTATTTTTTAAGCAACTATCGCCATCTCTTGATCAGGCCAGGTATTTCTGAAAGAATCCTCGTATCTGAGGTCTTAAAATAATATGTTATCACAATATAATAAGCAGATTGATTGTATGCTGTAATCCCTGTTTATCAAGCCATGGAGATCTGCACCGCCGAAGCTCTACAATCACTATTTTCATAGCTTGTGTTTTACATCTGCACTCGAAGCCTTGAATTATATTGTAATTTTATCCCTCACTATCCGTAGGCGACTTCAAGCACTAGCTCCGTACATGATAAAAAGTCTCGCAATGGAGATCATCCAGTTAGTTAGTTGCCGCCCCAATTTTTCCCTGCGGGCTTCATGTAAAATGGGATTCTTATTTGTTCATGTTCATTTCACAAGATCTTGGTTATTTGTCATCTACGAATGCTTCTTTAAAACTGGTTTTGTCTACAAATTCTTTCAAATTATTCTCTTGTTTTGTTAACTACTTTATTAGTTTTAACCTTTCAACTCCCTATTTTCTATTATAAGCATATCCATTTTTTTCTTAGAGCCTTATGTAAATTTTTAAGTATATCCTATTAATTTTCGTTTTATTTTATTTTAGAAAATTTTACTTGTGATCGAGTTAGTTTATAATACCCTCGTGTCTAGAGTATTTTAGCTAAACAGTTAGTGGTCTTGTAGATCATATTTGTGCTAATTGTAATTCTGGAACGGTAATGAGATGCGGACCTATTCAGTTGAAATTTATGATTTCGCTTACAAATATATTCAGTTGATTGCATTATTACCTCGGTTTTTTCTAGTTATAAAAATATTTTAGAAGATAATTATCACTCTTCTCTTTCTAATTTGGGTTCGAGTTTGTTCTTCCTTCTTGACACCAGAATTCACGTAGTAACGTTCATACTTCGCGCTTATCTTCGACTCCTTCCTAGTAAAAATTAAAACGAAAAGAATGAAATCTTTGAATGGTAATCAGTCTTCGTAAAACAGTAGAGCCAGCAACCACGAACACGATCGCATACCTCGGCCCTCTCTAACGGAACATACCGTTCAAATAATCAATACCGTTTAAGTTGCATGTTCCTAACAATCTTTATATCAACTTATTTAGTTAATTGCAAATCCCTTTAAATCTAAAATACGTTTATGATTTACGAGAGTTTTCTGCAAAGCTTCCTACATAATAATGATACAAAACATTTTTTTCCATAATCATTTTTACTTTATCTGTAAAAGTAACTTGGAAGTTTGGAAATAGGAAGAAGTCCTTAGGGGTCAAGTCTGGTGAATAAGATTGATAGTTAACCAATTCGTGAATTTTAGCGATATTGATCACCGAAGTAAGCAAGGGTGTGCTTTTCTGATAGAGAAGTTCTTTTTTTCTTCAGATAGGTTCGCTTCTTTACAATGTTTTGTTGACTTTACCAAGAAATCATGCATGATATTTTCTTGTTACTGTTTTACTTGGTCAATAGTCGATGAAAACCATGACTATCCCAAAAAACGATCGCCATCACTTTTTCGGTCGATAACACCGTTTTTGATTTTGTAGTAAGCTTGCTCTTTGCAATCAACTCCCTTGACTGATTTCTCGTTTCAGAAGTGTTGTGGTGGTTCAAGGTTTTATCTACATTCTTTCGGTTAAACTGCGTCAATAAAGCCTAGCAAAAGTTAATTTGAATACGTTTTTGGTCCAAACGCGCGGATAACATTCATAATTTTCTAGTCAATATATTTAAATGTATTCTTTTAATGTGCCCATAGCTTTTTCTATCTGTCTAACCACAATTCTACGGTCGTCCAATATCATTTGGTGAACTTTTCCTATAAACATTCAGCGACGTTGGAATTCAGCTGACTAAAATTTTACGATCGTAAATGATTATTCAAAATCTCTGTTCACGGTGTGTGTATAACTTCTCTTTCATTAGCATAATCGTATTACTTTTCAAAAATAAATACTCATCTAATGACAGCTTGATACTCAATTTTTTCCATTTGAAGTAAAATTCAGAAACATCCTCCACTCATTATACTACAGAATCTAGACGTCCAGAATGGCTAAAATTATAGAGAGGATTTATCGATCAATGCCCAAATATATTTCTTATATTATGCTGACTTTATGAATTCAGAGACTTTTCAGACAATTCTGATTTCATTTGGATTCTGGATTCCTGGTTTTTCTCTTTTTCGTAGCTTAATTCTACTGATTCTCTCTGAATATTTTTTTCAAGTCCTATGTTTTACAGTATTTTTCTTATGGTTCCATCATTGATTTCTAGTTTGAACTTGTCCTATTCAATTTCTGGAAATAGTTACAAAACTTTCCCAAATAAATTTATTAAGATTGTGCAAGGTGTTTTCTGAACACTTCTATACTTAACACTCACTTTAAACAACTCATCTCACTTCATAATACAGTCGACTAAGTAAATTTATAACTTACCCAGACCATATAAAATTCCCAGTTCACTGAAAATAGTTTCGTAACGCCTCGACACTATTGTAAACTGTCGAAATAAAGAATTTCTTTCTCTTTATATTTTATCAAGTTCCGGTGGTCAGATACGTGCCTGGATATTTATTGGGTGGACTCTACCGAAATTGATGTACGATCCCAAAACGACGAGAAACTTTTATCCAATAAGACCCAACGAATGAGGAGTTTAGATTCCACACAACAGTATATTTCGTGTCTAAGAGTATTGTTTTTATATTGATTTTGATATCGCATGAAAACAACAAACGACAAATATTATTATAAAACAATTTTTTGCCGATTGAATGGAAATATTCAAATTATTTGTGTATGTTTATACATAATATTAATATTATTTTCTACATTTTTGTGTATTCTCAATCTTTTCTTTTTATTTAAATACAATATGTCCTGTTGGAATCATATGGAAAACTTTTTCATTATAAATTTTTCAAGAAAAGTATTTTTTTGAATTCTGGAAGTTTCATTTGTAATTACTAATTAGTAGCGTAATTTAGAAAAAAATGGCTGCGACATTCAGCATCATCCGAGTTCATTCCACTTGACAATCATTTACTTAACTTTTTTTCGGTTTCCAACAATTTTCCTCCGTAAAAAATATCATAACCAAAAAAGGGAAAATCTTGAGATAAAGTTGTAAATCGCACAGAGAGGCAGCAAATATTTGTATTGCTAAATTTTCCAATAATAATATTACTCCTTCAATTTTTACAAATAAGAAGGCTGATTTCTTTCGCCTCTGCTGACCCACTTACTTTAAAGAAATATCATTCTTATTTTTCAATGTACGAGGGATATTCGAAAAAAATTCCGGCCTAATGAAGAAACAAGACATTTTTTTACATAATAATTTTTATTTCTCAACATAGTTTCCTTTCATGCCTAGACACTTTTTTCAGCTATGCTCCAACCTTTTTAACTCTTCGTAATAATAGTTCTTTCTTCTTGAAATATGTGTTCACGTAAGCGACAACATCCTTGTCTGACCGCCGTTCTCCCCTCAAATGAAAAAGCACTTTTTCTCTTCAAATGCGTTTGCTTTTTTGAAATTTCTCCTTTTGCGATATCAAGCAGTAATGAGATTGCTATCTTCTTATTGTTTTACTTTTTTAAACTTCTATCGCTTTTGGTCCAAATTCCTTCTTTTGATATACCGATAGCCTCTTCTATCTTTCTAACCTCAATCCAACGGTCTTCCAGTTTTTTCGATACTATCGTTGGTTCTCGCGGAGAAATTTTAGTGAGAATCTCTCGCCGCATATGCGAATATATTTTCCTTATATTGTTAAGTGCTGATATCTTCAGTTTGCTGGAAACCCTCGTTTTCAGCCAGTATAGTTAATACATTCTCTCATTCTTAAAAACTTCATTTACAACTTATCCAATGGTTAGGTTAGGTTGACTGGGTTTGTTATCCTAATGTAAGAGACCAATTGCGATACTTTCCCCGGTGTTTTTCTTTTATCGCATCACTAACTAAATTGGTCTAATGACTTCTTACTTTGTATTTTGGTTTCTATACCATAGTGATAGATACATAACTCATACATTGTTACTATTCTTGCAAGAGAATTGATTTTTTTTTCTTCTCTTAAAGCTTGCTTGTGTACATCTGTTAATAATTGTGGTTCATCCACGTACATATTCATCTGTACATGACTGTCAATCACATTTAAACTAATGCCACCACCTTTTCTCTATGTCACCAGCTACTCAAGATTTTTCTGATGTATTTGCGTTGAGATAAACTCTTTTAAACGCGAGTATTTAATAAACCTACGTAACACGACATACTCCATTTTGATACTGAGATGTGTCTCTCTCAAATTCAGATTTATAATATAGGCACATTCCACTAAGTTTTGACTTGTCAATGTCTTGCGTGATTTTATAGATAATAGGTTAAGAGGAACGATAAATAATTTTTACCAAACTTTATTCAATCCACACCGTTTGTTTGTATAGTACAATTTTTTTGACCATTATTTAATTAACTACCAATCAACTTTAAATTTTGCAAACTTACTTACTTCCGAATATAATACATGAAATTAAAAAATCTACGACTTATTGACCAATTAGTGGTAATTGAGTTGATATATATGTGGAGAAATTTGTTCATGATTTCACCAATAGATGGGACTAGTAATAAACATATCTACACCTGCAATAGATGAAGCTATTGATATTACCAATCAAAATTCAAATTTCAATTCAAATATTTTCAATAATTACTCTCCATGGTTCATTCTTGGACGTGACTATTATAAAAAAATCTCGTAACTAGCTATTGAACACGTGGGATTAATTATTATAATTTAAATAAGAATTCTGCAAAATAAAAATTTAAGAAAAAAGTTCTTAATGAACGAAAAGTTAGCATTATGGATATTCATACTTCATTTGTTCGGCTCAAATCTCAATTTCCATACTTTCAACTTCAAAAATTGTAATTTGAATACAACTTTTGCAAAATTAGATGTAGAAAAAATTATCCGCAATCGCTGAGGTTAGTGTCTTTAGTCGAAATGACTGTTCTAAATTTTTATACTGTCAAACTACAAAAATTTTAAAAAAAGTAAACATTTAATAGATCATGGAAAGTGTTTGAAATATTCATTACAAAATTTCACAAACAATTGAAAAGTGTAAAATAATATTTTTTAAGATTATTTTCTAAAAATCCACACTTTATACAAGTACACAAAAAAGTAAAAAGTTAGGAGTCGTGGATGACAATGTTGGTACGTATGACAACAGAAGTTGGTAATAATAGAGTGCAAAAAAATTATTATAATACCAAATTTGTGGAAACTTTATATTAATCTCAACTAAGTAAGAAAGGTGATATTTTCCATTAAATTATTGCTATCTATGAAATTATACAGCGAAATCTGACCTCGTGTTCAACAAACCAACTACCTCTCTGGTTAATTTTCTAAAGTACACACCTAAACGAAATTGACACACAGAACGAATGTCCTCATAATTTTTCTGGATTTAAAGTTTTCTCTTTGTCTTTCTGCTAACGTATCGATTCTTTTTATCATCCAAGCAGTAAACAAGATTTGGGTCCTTTAGAAATACAACAAAATACATGGCTGAACATAAATAATTCCCAGGAAGCCACATTATTTTACGAGTCAGTGGATATTCTCCTGAAAGGCGTACCTGGACTAGATTTCCATTGTCTCATACAAAGCACTAAAAATCAAATTAAGGAAAATTCCATTATAATATGCTATTTTCTCTATCTCTTCTGTTTTAATTTACACAATACATAGGTGGTTTTCAGGAGTGTTGTTGAATTGTGTTTTGTTCTCGTTATTTGACAAATATTCATCTTTGCTTATATTTACTTTGCTATGAAACGGTAGTCGTTTGTTTTAATCTTTCCAGTTTTATGAAAAAATTGCCATCCATTGTCTGGAAAATGAACTTGCTAAGGTTGAAAACTATTTCAATAATTTATAAAAATATTAGTTAAGAATATTTACCTACGAAGAGAATACTTTTATTCTCTACTTTTTCAAATTTTCCATAGATTTTTTGGCTTTTTCTTCTTTATTCACAGTTATACAATGAAATGGCTTAAATTTATCTACATAAACCTGAAAAGAAATTTCAAATGTCTGTTTTCAATTTCTTTTTTATAACAGAAATCATGGGTTGTAATCTTCCGAATTTTGGTGGAGTTTGTTAATTATTGAAAGCATTAAATGCAAAATTAATCACCCGGATGAAGAGTTAGAAAGTTTTTGTTGTAAAATTGAATCAGTTTGAGAAAGTTGTAGCTGGAAATAATCAGAACTTTTATCAATATTCAATGTTCCAAACGCTAATACGACTTACGTTCACACAATTTATTTTTGTTCTTCTTATAACAACGATTTTCACAGCGACTGGAACCGACATTAAAAGGCAATAAGTATAAGAACAGAAAATGGATTCTTTGCACAAAATATACTGACACAGCGATAACTTACTGACAATTTACACATAAATAGATGTTAATTAAAATTGAATTGTCGTTTTTATGTAAGGAAATGGTTTAACGAGATAAAGGAAAAGAGATGGTATTGATGATACATGAGCATCAAATTTGAACATTTTGTTCTCTGAAATTGTTACGTTTTAAATGTTCTTGTGAAGTTTGAGCTCCATATCTCAAAGAAGAAAAGTTGGGCAACAATTGTGTATATTCAATGAAATTTCGACTACAGAATCGTTAACAGAATTGCAGTATTTTGAGGACTTTATCGCGAACCCAAGTAGGTCGGGAAGTCGTCGAAAACTTGCCTCATGTGAGTTTACCATACACCTCTGTTAACAATGATAACATGAAGAAAGGCAAGGTACAAATCGTTTCAATGCTAGCTTTGTACCAAAAGATCTAAATATTATGCACAACCAACATCAAGTAGAGGTCTCAAAAGAGATAAAAGTTAAGATGAGGACTCCACATTCACAAAATCACAGATCTGGTCAAACGGTCTATAAAGAGTAATACTTGAGCCATCTACGCGAAGCAATTTGTCGTAAACGGAAGAACTTGTGGGCAGACAATTCATGGATTTCTCACCACTATAATGCGCTGTTACATTCCAACATGAATTATTGTTTGTATGTATGTAAATGTATATAAAATTGGATTGAGCATTGGCATGTTTTATTGGCGTAGAGGGAGTTAATTATGAAGGTCATAATAAATATTTGTATTGAAATACGTGAAAATGTTATTGTTTGGTCAATACCTGGTATATTCAGG
Source organism: Diorhabda carinulata (assembly GCF_026250575.1). Lineage (NCBI taxonomy): Eukaryota > Metazoa > Arthropoda > Insecta > Coleoptera > Chrysomelidae > Diorhabda > Diorhabda carinulata. Next base: position 46,980,959 of record NC_079472.1, on the reverse strand, counting down.
TGATAACTTGTTGATAGTAGGGGAAAAACGAACGGTATGGGAATACCTCCTACACTGAATTTTTTATCTTGTATTGTAATTTGCCAATAGGCGATTGCAAACTTATTAGACCACAAAATGAAGTAGTTGATGTATAGTCGTTCTAAGATGTTTGAAACCTATGGCACATAAGCGTTTATTGAGGTTGCTTTGTATCCGACCACCGCTGAGCTTAGGCGTCAGCCCTTGGTCTACAAAACCATACACGAGCCACAACTCTACAGTCCTCTCAATTAAATCTTGACGCTACTATTTTGAAAAGCAATATTTTAAATGTTTCATCGCATTGTGCGCAAGTGCGTAATTTTCTGTTGTAGTCGATACATCTGTCACTGTGTTATATGTAATGATAAGTAGGGATGCTGTGCATTAAATCTACTAATTCATTCTTCTTAGCGGACTTTTATACCTCCGATTTTCCAGTTCTGCTTTCAGTTCTGTCACTTTTAGCTCACTTAGTCTCTTAACCATTTTTTACTTCACTATTAATTTACAATACCTCACACCAATGCAATGTTTTTTCTCATTTATTTAAACTATTTTTAACGGTGGGGTGAACATGTCTCTTACTTACTGAATTTATTTCCAAACTTGCACTGGACACTATAATAATTAACTTATATAATTAAATATTCACTATTATCTATTTTTAAAATTTATTTAAATTCACCATCTCGTTCCATTCACTATGACTTTGAATTATAAACTGACTTCAATGGAAAAGTCTATCTAAATTATATTTATCATTATACTTTATATAGATAGGAAGTGTAGAAACAAGGTGTATAAGAAAAATACGGTTCATTAATTTGTTAGAATCAAGGTAAACATGTAACATAAAACTAAAACCGATTTTTTTGAAAGTTTTGCCATTGGGTTCTGAGGAACGGTATCATTCCTATTTAGCAATTGTATGGTGCTAAATATGATGGATAAAGTAGATGTCAACCGACAGAAAACTTGTTAGTGGCCAAAAATATCTGACACAATGTACTGTCATAGTGAAGAAGAAACCCTTTGGCCAATTTTAAGGTCTCTTTCCCCGCATATCATTTCTCAAATGTTTCCGTACTTTTTTTGCATAAAATCACCTCTTCGAACGCATTTGTCCGATTTTTGTACGTTTTCATCAGTTTTTTGAGGTCGAGGAATATCTCCACAGTTCACCGTCCTTAACTATTTTATTTCTATTTTTAAATCGCTTATTACACTTGTAAACAGTTCTCAAAGCTACTAAATTATCACCATATTATATTTCATGAGCTTCAATGATGTGATCCGTCCCTTCAAATATATTTGAAATTAATTAGATGTTAGATATTTGTTGATCACCTGGTATATAACTTGATGTACAGACTGTACATCGTTTAATGAATAATTATATCAATATAAAAGAGCTCAACAATGTTCAATCTATCCCTTGAGGCTAACACAATGATTCACAGTAACTGAACACCCCTTTTTATCTCTCAAACATTGAGCATTTCAGTTTAAATGTTTCTATCCTTTTCCATTTCAAATTCATTTTATAGCTAAAAGAAGAATCGATAGATACGCAATTATTATACAATCAAGTTACCCTCTATCATCTACTTTGAAGTATAGGCGAATTCAGCTTTTTAATTAAAATAAACAAAAAGTTATTACTAGTCAAAAGGAACATTAGACTATTCAATTTGGTGGTCATAAAACGAATCTGGAATTAATAATTCATTAGACCATGATGTAATTCGTCCGACAAGAATTTCGATGGTCCATACAACTTACAGAGGACATCAGTCCTCTTGAATTCCATTGATCTAAATATCATTGGCGGTTGGTTGTTGTTCGGTCACCGAAAATTTTCATATTCTCCATCATATTATTATCCAGTCAAAATAAACAAAAATAAGTCATAACTTAGCCAAAACTCGCATAGAGATGAAGATTGGCAGATACGTTGAATACATCATTATAATCAAAAATCACCTTCGATGGTACTTCTGCAAAAAATTTCAAAAGTACCAAATTAAGATTTTTTCCGTTTTTCTCGAAAACGGTAAGTATTATCGTGAAAATATTTTAGACAAAAGTTGTAGATCATACAAATCTCTACAAAAATGGGCCAGTCACTTTTTCTCTTACGACTCACTATTCGTGAGATATCGCGGTTTTAATCATTAGAAAATTCATGTTTTACATAATATGCACTAAAATGCACGTACACGTCATCGGACGTTCAATATAAATGAATCTAATAAACTACTGGTTTGTGTTATTTACTCCATAAACGATTGGATTTGATGGTTATACTAATCATACGAAAACTTAAAGCTGCAGAACAACGTCGTCATACTACAAAAACATCTGTCGATATCGATTTTAATCGATATATAAAAGTTCCAACAAACCAACAAAAATTTCTTGCAAATATTCACAATAAGTCTTGCTTCATTTCAATGTTATGTTAAGAATTTACAGCTGCTGGTATTTCAATAAAACAAGCTGATAATGATGCTGATGTTCTTACAATTGAAACAGTTGTTGTTGATTCCTTGATATCACTGACTGCACGGACTCCAAATGATAAAATTATTTACTTCTTGAAACCTGGGAATGCTCAAGTACAATCAACAATATAATCATCACAAGGTCTGACTACATATCCGAAATGCCGAGATCATATTCTATTTTTACATGCAATAACTTGTTGCTACATTGGCAATTTTTGAAAGAGGTAAAATATCAGTATTTAAATTGTTTGAAAAACGTAATAATTTAATTTATTGCGTACAAGTATTTACAAAGATTGACCCTTCTCCACACGACATCGTTACAAATGTTTTCTTCTTGTACGGTATGCTGCCAAAAAAATTGATTCCATAAACAAATATAGATATTTGATATTTGTTAAATCTGCATGGATCAATACAACACTATAGTTGTCTTGTCTGCCTCCAATATTTGCTTCTGCCTTTCAACACTTGTATCGTGTGAATGATCAAGTTCAAGATAATTATTTGGAGCCAATTCAAACTTCACTCCCGCCGATATTTATGATATTAATGAAGAGACAATTGATGCATCCCTTTTCTTAGAATAGCGAATAGAAATTCTGTAAGAAGAAAATGAAGGCGAAGAAATAATTGTCAAAGTAGAATTAGACAATTATCTAATATAATATCTATCTCTAACGAGTTTTTACGATAATACTTATCGTTTGCATAAAAAATGTAAAAAACCTTACTCTTGTACTTTTGACCTTGAATAAACTTTTTTGCAGAAGTAGAATCGAAGGGGATTTTTTACATTTCATTTATAATGATGTATTCAACGTCTCTACCAATTTTCAGCTCTTAGCTTTGGCTAAGTCAAATGTCTATTTTGACTGGAATATTATAAGATCCAACATACACTGTGATTAGTAAATTAAAGAATAAACTAATATCACTGTACTAGATATCAAGAAATACATAAGAATTGTTCACATAGTAATTAGAGAAAATACGAATAAATCGATCCAAAAATACTGTGTTTTTTCAATAACAAATATTTTGAAACTATTTGTTAAAATAGTTTGAAAAATTTTGTGGAATAGTTTCCCTGTATTACCAGATGCGTGCTTTTGAAATTGCAAAGGACGAACCTGCTCTAAGAAAGGTAAAGACGGCCGGGAAAGTGATGGGGACCGTTTGTTGGGATTGAGTTATTCGAATACGAAAAGGTCAAACAATAACAGAAGAGAAGTAAGCATCATTGCTTGATAAGGTAAATGAAGAAATTGTAAAAAGCGAATGCATTTAAAGAGAAAGAAGGTTTGAGCATCGCTGAAAAAATGTATAAACTGAATTAAAAGAGACCATGTTGAAAAATAAAAATGCTAATGGACAATGTTTTTTTTTTCTTTGATAGGTCTCGTATATTAAACACTCAGGGTAGATATAATTTTTTAACCGAATGTTAGCAATATATTTATGAATATTAACAGTTATTTAGCATTTCATTTGACATTGTTGACAAATTCTTCGTATTATGTAGACCAAAGGGTACGATCCATCAGTGCAAATGACGGTCATCAGGTAAGAGAACAGCGGATATTAATCTAGAGAACGGCAGTAACCAACATCGGGTAGTGACGGCCTATTAAATGACTAATTTCACCCCCAATGCTGATGCAGTGTGTATGTATGTGTACCGTCGTTGGGGACATATTTAACGTGCGCCCTGATAGTATTGCGGTCGACTAGAAATGCGGCTGCCATCTGTCACTAACCGTGATGTATAACCCTGTTGGAGGACACTGTATAATCGAAACAGAAAAATCTCATGTTTTTTTTTTAATGAACTAGACGTTTTGACTGATTGCAGTAGTCATAAATTCGCGGTACTCGTTACACAGGTATCTCACATTGTGCTTTTTTATTCAGTTATTCCTGAGTGTGATTAAATAATATCGAGTACGCATCCTTTTAAAGAAGGTATTCTATATAATTCCTTCAATATGTGGATGTGATAATGCTTCAAATGCTTAAGTAACAAGAAAGTGTGTGTCAAACTCGATAAGGTTTAAGTGGGATGGTAGGGAATTTAGATTCACATAAACAAAAGAATTCTTCCAAGTAGTTTTAAATTTTCTATGAAAAGTTAGTTAATCTCTTTCATAGCATCAAATTTTCCAATTCTTTCAAACCATCCAAGTTCAGCAATTTAACCAAAATCCTATTTCCATCAATCTATTTTTTGAAGTTTGGGAATAGAAAATAATCTAAGACCGCCAGATCAGGTGAACATGGAAAGAGAATTGTAACGCTAGTGTTTCTAAAGGATCAAAACTCTTTGATCCATATATCTTGTTGCCAAAAAAGTATATATGGTAAATAATGGATCAAGAAGCTCTTTGTATTGACTTTTTTAGTTGTTTTGACATATTTACACACAATTAATAGACCTTTCATTTATAAAGATTTGATTTCAAGTCGCAAAACTATATTTCATCACAAAATAATTCCAGAGATTCATATCTCAGTTTTGATTTTATTCTTATCCCTTACACTATTATTCAGACGATACGAAAGTCAAAAATCTCAACTAACTTTATTTAGGTCGCACATGGTATGTAAATATATAAAAAACACGTGTCGATTCCTTTTTGTTTTTAAAAACTTTTTTAGAGTGAATGGTAGCTTGAAATTTTCGCAGCAGTGGATATTATAGCACTTCTTTCATTATTTTTGAATTTAAGTTTGATTTGTATTGGCTGATTAAAGACGAAACTGTTTTTATAATACTACGACTTTGGTTAAGACTCTAATGCTCCGAAGGTTTAAGTAATGGAAAACGCACAAAGAGTATTCCCTTCAGTAGTTTCTAGTTTCATTAATTTGATGCTCACATAAAATTACTATCAGCCAGCATGCCGTCTAAGAATAACAACCTTTATTAGTCCTTCCAATTCATTTTATTGAATTTTCTGTTTTTATAAATGCACTCAACTCACAACCATGAAAATAATAACGCAATAATGGACTTCATAATTATCGCCTTCAGTTCCCCTTAATGAAAAAGAGAACAGTGGGTTATAACCCAAGTATTAATATTTCGAAAACATTGTGAGCGTCATTCTCACTTGAAAATTGTTTTCCCATCCCTGTATTGTAAACAATGCATATTGACACTGTTTTGAAGAAGGTTAATACCAATTCCCAGAAGGTATTGATTTCCCTCGGTGACAGGTTGTAAATCAAGTTAATACCCTTGGGTGACAATAATTTGTGCCTTACAAATCTTAGATCTTATGTACTTAATAAACACCCTATATTCATCAAATTCAACAACAAAAATAGGAAATACCTTCAATATTTCATTTCATCACCATTGTCAAAATAACAAAGACTTATTCTTATTTTTAATGCGCGAATTTTAGGATACTTGAAAATATCTATGTTTGCCTGTAATAAAAGGGCGAACAGTATGTAATAGTCACCCCATAAGCTTGAAGAGAGGCAGCAGATTTTTAGTAAAACTACGCCAAAAACACAGTTTCTAAAACTGCAGTATCAGTCTTTGTTTTAACAGCATTTCTTGAGTATTGATACCTTGCTTCAGCATAGAAGGCACTTTCCAGTAAATACGCCCCCAAATTATTGCGGGATGCGGGAAAAGATGATATCGATTTGATTTCAATTGGCTAGTGATTGTCCATTTTTTGCATTGTAAAATATTGAGCCCTTGATTAATTCTGAACGTGGAGTAGGTAGATAAAAGTCGTGCTACGACCTTTCTGAAATTGAAGAAGCGTGCTTACGATTTAGGCAAACCGATTCAAAGATGAATAAGGAAAGAAGAGTCAGAATTTTTAATGTTTAAAATAAGTCGCTGCAGAGAGCCCTGCTGTTTAGTCCGAGTAAATATCTACCAGCTCTCTTTTGTAGTTTGAAGATACGCTCAAAATGAGTCGCACCACACGTACGTCAAAAGGGAAGGGCATATCGGAAATGCGATTCAATAAGGGCATAATAAGTTCAATTCTTTGGAAACTGATATCACCGCAAAACAGGAGGAACTCAATTTTTTTAGATAAACTGGCAAATATGTAACCCCCATTTTAAAGAATTGTCCTCAACAAGCCCCTCGAATTTTACTGATTCAACGACGCCAATGGTGGTGTTATTTAATAAAAACGGCTGCAATGTATTTTTATTTGATAAAACTTTGATTTAGACCATGATTTAAGGGTGATTAGGTCACTAGATATGGTCCTATGAAGTGCTGTGCAATCGGGGTTGCTCCAAGAGAAACTAGTGTCGTCTACAAGTGGACATATTTTACCACTGATGTCTAGATAGGCGATGTCGTTAATAACCAGCAGAAACAAAATAGGGCCTAGTACTGAGCCTTGGGGCGCTCCACATTCTATTGGCTTGCTAGAAGACATCTTTGTATCAAACCTTACAAGCTGACTTCTCTTTCTAAGTATGACAAGAACCATGAGAGAGGTGTTCCCCTGAAATCGTAGTACTGCAATTTGTTGATAAAAATATTATGATTAACACAATCGAAAGACTTAGATTTTGCTGATTCTTCTTGTATTACATTTGAATGCTATACAAATAAAAAATTCCGATGTTAATTTTATGATAATAAACAGTCAGCTTCACATTGTTAATAAAAGAATAACTAATGCTTATGATGCTATAGAAACTGGTCAAAGCTCTCCATCGTTTCATGCAAAAAGTATGGAATTAAATTATTAAAAATCTATGAATAAATTCTCCGGAAAGAAAAAAAATAATTATATACTTCATGGGATACCATTATATTTACTAATTTCGAATTCTATTTTCAGCCCTCACTATCGTTCTCGATTCGTAAATGTTACTTGCACCTCTTGTAGTATACATAAATATTTATTAATGAATATAACCAGTAAGGAAGAAAGTTTAATTACATTTGTCTCATTTGCTAAGAGATATTGAACAAAACTAACATTTCCTTGGATCTTGCAGTTTTACATTCCAGAGACAGATTTATATCTGTTGCATGATAATTAACAATCTATTTAATTTGAAATTCAACAAACAAACCAATTCGATATTTTCTGTAAATACACAAAATCCAATATTTAGTTACTATTGTTTTGATGCACGAATATTTAAAAATAATTCTGTTTGCTTCATCTATTTTCCACTAATTGTAATCATTCTATTCATTTAATTAGATTGACTGTTCGAATTCATAACGATTTTCATTATTGTGAAGACATCAATGTCAGTTATTTTTATAAAATAGGTGAAACAATAGCGTATACTGCAAGTTTTAATTCTAAATAAGTTGCAATTGTAGAATTTGTTGGATAATAAAATAAACCTGTAATATTTCACTGCAAATTCTTCTGTGACTATTGGAAAAATAGTGCCTTAATGACTAACAGAACATGAAGGAAATGTTTGCACGATGAGTAGCTACCACGAATTTGAACAGTTCACACAAGTAAACTCGAAATAGCAATTCTTGCACCAAGTGCATAAAGTGGCACTTTTTTCACGAATGGAAAACGGCAATTCAATGAGTGAAGAAACGACATTTTATCCACATGGAATATTCTGATTGAGATGGTTTGCTAAATTACAATTAATAACGAACGCATAATGATAGATTTGGAAGTTAATTGTAGACAACGATTTAAAAAAAACTAATAACTAAATGATATATTTTCCATCCACTTCACAATGTGAACATTAAAAACGTAATGGTTGAGTTAACTTGTATGTGAATTTTCGATTTAGTCTTAGTCTACAGTCTGTTTTATTGACAGATAAAGCTTCATTTAAGTGGTGTATATTCGTAATAGTCAAATTGTTCTCTTTATTCTCATATGTGTAGAATGTTGGTTTATAAAACTGCTTATGTTGCGAGAATTGCTCATATACCCTTCGTCAACAACACTGGATTTTCACCCTCCGTGTTTTAATTCAAGAATGTCTCCACCTTAATCAACTAGAAGCGATGCCGAAGTACGTCGAAACATATGACCTGTATATTCTTCTGGATGCAGTAAACTTAGATATGGCTCAATTAACGATGAAATTTTCGAAAAACTGGTTATACCTAAAACTTGTTTTGTACATTTTCCATTTCTATATGATAGAAAGGGGTTGCTGGTTGCGTTTTTCGGTATACAACCAATTCTTATTTCATATATGCTCTTATTTGCCATATTTACTTAAATTTACAGTATCATTTTTAATTAAGGTTGCTTTTAGTATAGACTAGATGGACCATAGGACGTTCTGTAAAGCTGTGAATATTATTCTGCAATTTCATAAAAATGTTACATTCTTTCAGATATTTTACTTTGAATTTTCCGGTAAAAACTCCTATGCCTCTTCTATAATTTCTTGAGTAATACATATTTCAAACTCGAAATCTTCACTTTTCATTTTAACAATAATAATAGAAAGCCACTACCAAATTACGAGAAATCGAATTACTGATAAAATCAAATCAGTTCATGTGCTGTCATGTCAAAATTAAAGGTAACTTGATATTTCTTTTTTCAATAAAGGTGTGGACGAATTACGCTAATCAACTGTATTAGCTCATGGAAAGCGTGTAATAGAGGTAACGTTAAGATACTTTTTTTATGAGCTCTTTTACTTTTTTTCACTCTAATCATAAACAACCGCATTACGCGTTACAAACCTGTGAAATACAAGGTACTTTGAAGATATGGCGTAGAAAACGATATTTTCAGAGAGTTAAATAACTTAATTCACAACTTTGTTACACAACTATTTATAAACATAAAATATAAATAAATAAAGGTTTCAATAATCCAACTACTAATCTCGTTGGATATCCAGACTATTAACTACACACTATGATGTTAATGCTCTCTTAAATACTGATTCTATTGTATACAAAGGTTATAATTAATTATATTTATGGTCGTCAGAGTCACATCAATACCAAAAAGGGTGAGTAATTTGAGTTAATGGAACTTCATGTGTGTAAGGGACATTTGGAACCGCTTAAGTAAGACGTTGAGGACGGTCAGTTTAGAATAAATCTTAACGAATACAATAGTAAATAGAAGTTAAATAGGTAGATTTCACAGACACTATAATAGATTATAACAGAAATTAGGTAATCCGAGAAGATACGTTGATGGAGCATATGAGACATATTGTATAACTTAATATATGGTAAACAGATCTTAAATGGTTCCCATCAGGTGTGGCGATATAATTAATGGCATTCACAAAATGTTAGGTAGTGAAGGTCATGCTAATCGTATTTTGGTACCATTAATTTTAGTCGATTAAATGTAAAAAGGAACCACTATCACAATTTCTTGGTATATCAATTTAGTTTCAAAATTACAAAATTTTAATTTACAATTACAAAAAGTGACAATACACTTGATCTAGCAATGTGCCAACCTTTTCAACAAGTCAAAGAATTACGTTTTCTCGAGGTTGCTTAGTAAGTTTCCGGTGACATTTAACTCGAATTTCTACTCGGCGAGTAACTTTTTCAAGTTTGTAAACAAAAAAAGGCGAATAGATGGGACAGCAGTTCTTAGCCCAATTCGATCAATTTATAGTGATGTGAGTCGGAGCTTTATATGATGTAAGAGCACTTCTTTTCCCGCCGCATAGGGCCGTTATTTCTTCTATTTGATTTCAAATCGGCCCAATAAATCGCTGTAGTAGAGCTTTGTGGCCATTTCGTACTTTTCCAGGTAGTTGAGGTAGATCTCTATGAATTCCAGAAAACGACCATCGCCTTTGTTTGAAGCACATTCGGCGGGTAAACTCTACTATTTCGACTATTTCTTGTCTCTAGTGTATACCAGTGGAATCATGTTTCGTCGATTGTCACGAATCCGCGCGTAAACATCTTCAGTATGTGTTTAAACAGCATGCTCTGAATTAGTTTCACGGTTGTGCTTATTGTCCTCAGTGATAAAACGCATCAACAACTTTTTCATGCTTAAAATTTATGTACGTGATCTTTTAAAATGTCTGCTGTTTCAACGGTCTCACGCACTTTCAAACGACGGTTTACCAATACCAGATCGTGGATTTTGGTCACGTTATCCTCCGTTGCAGCTATTTTCGAAACACTAGGACATAGGTTATAGAACCGTCGTGCGATCACCTTGAAACTCGTTAGCATTAATAGCATTCAATAAGTAAAATTGCGCAATTTACTTTCCAAAAACAAACATCAAAATATGGACAGATATTGACCATTTTCAACAACCCGCAGACAAACAAGCTTCCACACGCCGTTGAAACCAAAACTACGAGTGTGACCCGGCTTAAATTTCGAGTGTAGCCGTTAACAAGAATGTACTAGATAATAGTAAATTGTGATACTAGCGCTAAGTACTTATTGAACTGTCTTCAACGAGAGGCGATAAATCACCAGATAACGCACTCAGACACATATCCGCCATTGCAACAGCCGTAATAGCTCAGGGAGGATTCGAATTAGTTGAGTTTTCGCCAGATTTTCCGCTGTGAGTGATTCAGGGGCGGAGCATAGGGATCATCCCTTGTTCAACTTTTGATCTTCCACCAAGAAAAATTTAACAAACTCTAGATAAATTCAATCAATCAATCAATAAATAACTATTAATATCGACATATACTTTCATTTATGCTTAATTATATTTAATGATAATTATATATATATATATATATATATATATATATATATATATATATATATATATATATATATATATATATATATATATATAATTATCATTAAATACGGAATATAAATTCAACTAGTTTATTAATGTACGAAGGAAAATAATATTATTTTAAATCTTTGGTGTAAAAGTAACTAAATGACAGCTTTACTTATATTCATGGAAAACATTCCAACAAAACTCCGCCGCACCACCATTGACTCAACAGTAATTTATCGTTTGTTATGACGTCGGTTGATAAGGCTGTCGAGGATAGGGTTACGTTAGTCAACTGTTTATTCATTCGTCGTCAACTGAGCGTCATCGGGCACGTTTTTGTTGCCTCGTGGAAAGGCTCAACAGCCGAATAGATGCTGCGTTTCGTAGTGATTTGTAGATTACGTACATACAACCCCCCGAGATCCCTTTTTATAAGCTTGTAAAAAATCGTGAACAGATTGACGCGTTTTTCTTGCATCTTATGATTATATTTCATATTGAAATTGATTACACGAGAAAGAAATAATGAAGAGATTCGAGGCAAAACGTTTTATTAGAAAACAAATGGTTGAAAATATTAGTTATCGATATATCAGGCATATTACCTTTCTGTATTCTTTATTATAGTTTTTATTTGGAATGAATTAATTTGAGGTACTACATTCCACGAATTAGAAAAAATTGTTAGTTTAACGAGGAAGTGTCCTTGCAAAGAGTTGTAGGTTTAATTCAGTGGAATGAAGACCCGAGAACAGGAAATTAAGTTGAATAATAACCGGAAAATTAGTAAATATAATGTTCCAAACTTCAGTTCACGAGGGTTATCTGAAAAGTTTCAAAATTAAACAAAGAAACAATCTCATGTTTATCCCAGAAAACTGTCTTCCCTTTTTTCGGAGAGTGCTGGTAGAAACAATTTTCATCTATAGATATAAATAAATTCAAAAAATCGGAATCGTTTTGTTTAAACCGCGTCAATAATGCCTGAGGTATGTTCATTTGAATGAGCTTCTGGTCCAAAGTGAGCAAAAGTGGTAGGTGTAGGGCACATAAGTTCTTTTGATATATCGTTAGCCTCTAATACGTCTCTAGCTTTAATCCGTCGATCATCCATTACCAATAATGGTGCAGAGTCTCCTTAAACAATGTTTAACTCCTATTTCATTTGCGATTTGCCTTCCAAAATATTCAACTCCCTTTTCAGAAAACAAAACAAAAACCAACTGTACGAAATAGCTAAAAGTAAAATATTTCTCAGCTTATATTTTAAGTGCTGACATCTTCAAGTTGTGGTCGGAAAGTTTTCACTCAACCTTCGTAAGTTGTGATTATTGCGTAAATTGATAGAGCAAGGAAGCAAGACAATATTCTTTGCAGGCATTGGCTACGCTCTTATTTTTAGAAATGCTGACATGAACATGAACAGTGCAGAAAATTCAGAAAAAATCAATAGTAAATTCTGATCAAATAATGAATGTGAATTTTGGACGTATAATTTATAGAATTATTGTTATAATTTCTTTGTGACTTCATTTTGTTGGAGCAATTTTAAATGCAGAACTATTTTTAAAACTTCTCTCTGTGAGTACTTTATCTATTAAAACGTTTTTTAAAACGTCTGTTGTTTTATAGGGTATGAAATCATCATTCATTCATCCCTCGGCATATGTTGAGGATTTCCATTGTTCGTGATGTACTCCATTTCGTTTAGAAATTGACAAAACATTTTGATTACTATGCTATTGTCTAAAGTTGGCGTATTGAGGAAATATTTTCTGCTGGGTTTGTAATTGTAAAACTCTTCTACCATTTTTTATGTCTATAATAGTTATTACTAACATGCCTTGACCACAAATATTTCTGATCGCTATTTTACTCTCCATGTTATAGTGCAGAAGTTCCCAAACTTTTTTTCATCGTAAATCACTCCCAAAATACTTATTATTAGAAACACTGTTATAGTGGATGTGAATAAAATTCAATAATAATAGATTTACGAAATCCTTACTATTAATGTATTCTTTGAAAAATCTGTTTCCCCTCGTTGTTATTTTTTGCATTTGAGTGGAAATAATTACATACATATAAACATATTCCGGTCGCCACAGTATTATTATGTCTTCCAACGATGCTACACTGACCCTTCAGTTTTAATTTTATGCTAATTTTGGCTTGATTAAAAATTTTTGCGACAGTTGTTTGTGCCTGGTAACAAGTGTGTTTAAAACATCAATAATTTTTTATGCACCCTTCGTCCTTCAAAGAAATATAAATCACACTTGAATTATTGAATGTTCTGGTCGCATTTATAGGGAAACAATGCATAATCTCAGTTAGTGACTTTATGTATCGATTTTCTCGTTAATAATTTATTATTTCTGATAGTACAATAGATTGGGTGAATAATGAGAACAGTAGATTAGCTGACAAATAAACAACTGGATACAGTAATAGACTAAAAACATTTAGAACCAGTTAGATTCGAATTCGATGAAATGTAATGGGTCGTAGAAGAGAAAATATACGCATTTACAAACAGAACCCTTACACACACACACACACATATATATATGTATATATATATATATATATATATATATATATATATATATATATATATATATATATATATATATATTTAAAGAAAAAATACATAATATATGATAATACATAGAAAACAGGAAGAAGATAAATGGAATGAATGAAAATCAATAAATATAAAACCCAAACAAATAGAATAAAGGTACATAAAGGAAATAACGAGGCAACTATCACAAATCGCTAAAATACAAAATATATACAAAGAACAGTGAAAGTGTGAAAGTTGTAATGAGAATGAACCAATGAACGATAACCAGAAATATAATGTTTGGTATTTAGATTAAAAACAGAAAGACAAGACCAACAAGACAAGAGAATACGTCCCGCTGATAAGTATAAGAAGAAGAAGATAATACAATGAAAGAATAGTGTATAGAAGCATATAGACAAGGAGACAAAAAATGTGTATAGAAACAGAAAGAGACTATATAAAAATAATGTAAAAGTAATCCGTGAAATATACAGTGTAAAAACCACATTATTCCGGTTTCTGTACATATCTTTGAAAAATCCCTAAACCCGTTAAATATAAATAATATATAGACATGCCATTCCTGCCTTCAAGCCTCGTTAATTTTAAGAAACAATTTGTAAAAGCATTTTCGCGATTTTGGTTATGCTTATCAGCAAAATTGTTCCTACTAGTGTGTGGACAATTCTCACTCATTATTTGGAACTACTCTGAAATAATGTAACTTTTGTTTTGTAATTTTGGCCAATTGATCCAGTAAATGCGATATTGATTTAGAAATAGAGAGCAACTCATTATCTGGCATTATCATAATGCTACTCTCACCTGATTTTACACTGTTAGATTTCTCTATATGGCCATATGTGAAAGGCATTGTGTACAAAACCCAAACTTTTGATTCAAATGACTTGAAAGAACGAATGACGCTTGAAATTTGGTCGATCACGCCTGATATATTGGTTGATTGCCAAACATTCGCAGTGAAAATTTTGAACATCTAATTCTTTGACATCCAAAATCTCCTACATTCCAACTAATACTTCTTTTTTCTGCTGCTATCTCTCTTTCTCATTCCATAGACTTTCCTTTTTGTTCCTTTTTTTGCAGTTCTAACCATTTTGTCTTTTCTCATTCTTGTAAGATATCCAAACCGTCTTTTCTGCGCTTCTTCAATCTTAGTATCTATAGATTTTGTTTTATGTTTTTGTTTCTCTCGGTATCACTTTCTTTATCAGGAAGATATTTTTAATACTTCTCAAGAGTCTTCCTGCTGCCCCAGTATTTGAGATGGTTCCAAGGAAGTCCCAAAATTTTGTTTTGTTAACTATTGTATGCATTTGTTTCCAATGGGTAGCATTTTACTGCAATAGCGATTCATTTTTTCCCACAGAATCCGCTAGACCTAATCCTTATATGGAAGTTTGTGTAGCTTATATCTTTTGCGATTTAAAGATTTTTTAAGATTAATTCGAATTTCCAAACTAATTTTCCCAAATAAAATTGAAAAATGAAGGTAAACTCAGAAATATATCTTCTGCCTTTTCCGAGATATATCGTTTTGTTTGAGCAACCACATTGTTCAATATTCTGAAACTATGATGAAGAAATTTGTAAAATTGATTGAAGAAAAAATTCAAAAAGTAGTTTCCAGTTTAATTATCAATTGAAAGCTGTTTTTCGTTTTCTCTTATAATTTATTTTTTAACTACATACAAAAATATCATAAAGCTCTCCTAGTTTTACACACAAACTAGAAAATTTATTAATGCAGCTAGTTATTAAAAAATCTAAGCACTTCCAATCAAACCAAACTCCGTGATCACCAAAAATAAGTTTGCATCAGCATATTCATTCCTTATATAATTTCATTAATTAAAGCAATGCTAAATAACTCAACCTCTATTTGAACAACTATCTCTTAATGAAGATGAATGTCTTCCCAGAGTTTGCTATTACATTACCCCGTAAAGCGATATTTAATTTATTTTATGATTACTCTTTCGTATATTTAGATGCAGCAGAAAACGAGTAATATTAGTTCACTTCAGATTTAGGAAAAGGAAACGAATATGATTCTTTACAACTGTAGATTGTGAAAATGTTGAACTTATTTAATAATTACTTCTACTATTATATTTCATAGGTAGTAATTATGCATTTTATATCATTCCACTTTTGATTTGAAGTAGAAGATGAATATTTTGGTTATTTTTGATCATCAATTTATTCTATGAATATCTCATTCCTGCATTTCACATTCATTAAATGATTTTGCCATTTGTCATCATTTCAGAAAAACCAACTATGCCGTAGGATGAGAGTACTTGATATTCCATTTATATAATTGTTTGGACCCATATTTCAAAGCATATTTCTACTCACTTTCACACTAAATCTTTCTGTCTTGTTCATATTCGAGGAGGAATCCGGTTCCTCTTATGTCCAACGCTTCGATTCCTTTCTGTTTCCTAATAATTTTTTTATTTCAGTTATGATTTTTTCTCATCTGCTATCTTCCTTATTCGGTCTATCTATCCACTTTCTTGTCGGTGTACCTCTTCTTCTCTTAATACTCTTCCTGTTTCCATAACTTTTCTTGCAAGTCAGTCTGATTTCATTCTAAGAATATGTCTATACCAATTTAGCTGTTTTCTCTTTATTTATTCAATACTAAAATTGAAGATTCAAATCAAATTCAAACACTAGAGTCCACTTCTTCGGAATTTTCTTTGTCTCGATCCTGTTAGATTGATCGACAACTGATTTTTTAATTTGATGTTTGTTAATTTCATTAATTGATCAATTTATCATGAGGTTATCATAGGCTATTCTACTAATATTGTTTTCAATCATTCTTCATTACATGATAAACACAATACAGTAATATTTCAGGGGAATTTAATGTATTCTCAATAAAAATCGAAAGTTAAATTCCAAATTATCAAAGCGGCGCTAAAAACGATAAATCTATAATGGCGCTAGTCACTTTACTCATAATCTCATAAATCTCATAATTTTACCCTAAATTCATTAGATATAATGGTGTATGAATGGTGTGTGGTGCCACAGTGTACAAATACGACTACAAAAAGTACAAAGAAATTATTTCTTTCCGTTCCCAAGAATCCCGCAAGACGAAGAATGTGGTTACAATTGGCTCGAAGAGACCCAAAAAGTATTATGATGCGTACAAATGTGTTTATGTGTGAAGATTACTTTGATGTAAGTATTTTTGAAGTTCATTAAATACTAAATACAATAGCTTAAAATGTCAGTTTGTCAAAACAACATAAGATATTTAATAGCTAAATTCTTAATATGGCTTATTCTTGTGGCATAAGTTAAAAGTTCTTCTCAACATTACATTGCAGCAGAATAATTAGAATTTTAATTTTTCTGTGTAGGTACTTTCTTTACATTTCCTTGTGCTGTTTTGACAAATATAATATAGTGTGGACTTCTAATATTGATAATATGTATTGCAGAAGGAAAAAGATACTAAGAACTACATGAAACAAAAAATGGGCTTCAGTAAGAAGATACTTTTGGTAGATGAAGCTGTGCCAACTAAATTTCATTGTCAGGAGGAAGCTGTGCCAACTAAATTTCATTGTCAGGAGGATCGCAAAAGACGAATGCCAGATGCTACATCTTCTCGAAAAGTGTTTCTTAAAAGGCAAAGGACTGAATTTGCGCAGATTGTCTGCAAGCTCAAAGTGCTACTGAAACTCATGTGACAGTTCTCAAAAACATGATGAGTTGATACAAAAAGTTATTGAGCCTGAAGATTTGTTATGTATTAATAACTTATAATATAGCATATGTTTATCTTAATCATATTTATACTGAGTAAATTATTTTAGCTATTTTTTTGTATTCTCAGAATTCCCAAAGACTCAAGACAAAGAAACAATCACTGACTCTATCATAAATATAGACAAGTCTATTCAAACAACAAAATTCAGTAAACATTATAGAAGCAAGGCTATACGAGATGGCAAAATAAAAATATTTCCACCTCACCATTTTAGGCGAAGGCAGTTTCTTTATTTTTAATTCCAGTATATAATCTCGTAGACTTCGTAGTGCTTCACACATATCTCGGTACTTGAATCGATCCTATATTTGCTCTATTTTTAAATCAAATAGTAAACCACAAGCTGCTCTATCTGTCTGACTATATAATACTTTTTTCCCAAAAACCATATTTACTAAAAGCATTGGATACACTATATAAAATCATATTAATTTTTAAGTACTTTTTGATATTTTGTATAATTTCCATAATTAAGTGAATAAATTATGTGACTATCTTTATGCAAATGTTTTTTAATATCTGGATGAGAAAGAAAGACTAAGTCGTTAGTTTTACACCAAAGTTATGAAACTTTGAATGAGTTCCAATGGTAAAATTGACAAATGACTTGCTCTTTCGCTTCCGCTATTTCAAATCTTAAAGAGAACCCCCCGGAAACGGCGTTACGAGTGGCAAAAGTTCACGACAGTTTTGCTTTCGTTATATAACAGTTGCTTTTTCCTTGTTCTACTCTTTATATTTTCCCGACTTTCTTGAAATTTCTCTACTGTGGTAAAAAGTATCTTCTCCTAGAAACGCGACAGAGCTTTGAATCGTTCGATTTTTTAACAATGGTAAGCTTCGAGAGAAATATTCAGAAATGCAGTGAAATTCCGCTTGAAAAATTTGGAAATTTACGTGGAAAGCTTACGGAGAAAAAATAGTTTCATATTATTTAATTTTTACAACAATAAGTCTATTATTTGAAGAAATATAATTTTATTTTACTTCCATTTCTTTTCATACTCCTAATTTCGGAGACAAAATCCATCACTATCGACCAAATTATATATAGAATATTTATATTTCCTAATACGTATACGCAAATAAGGACATGATGGTGAGGTTGAACAAATGAATCAATATTAATGTGTGCAACTGCGCGTTTTTATGCAATAACAACACGAACTGAAAAACAGGAGACACATTGCTCTCCGTTGCATACTTGTGAATATATTGTACCGAGCTATCTGACAGTAACTTGGCTTCCATTCTACCCACCAAGCCGAGGAGCATTACACCACCTTCTTTCACTGTCCCGTTGGCTTTCTAGATAGGTTTCTTCACACATAGTCTCGCAAATTAGCCACATAGTTGTAACCACGATGGTGTTTAATTTAATCAAATTCAAGCAGTGGAACACATAGTCAGATGGGGACGTAAACGTAGAAGAGCTTGGAACGAACACGTGGACTGGATGACCAAAGAAAGATTAGCAAAGATCGACGGGACACGACGACCTTTAGGAAGACCTCCAAAAAGATGGATGGATTCATGGACATCAACGTCTCAAGGATGACAAATTGGAATTTACAGGCCTAAGGCCTAAAATACGTTGAAGAAGAAGAATAAATACCAGCTAATATTAAATTGGTTTTATATATTTCATTGTTCCTCTTATCTTAATAGAACTGAACTGTTGATGCGAATTTTAAAAACTGCTATTTTGTTTGTTCGGACCGTGTTATCAAGGCACTATGGGCCTAATTTCCACCAACAAAAGTTAAATTGAAATGTATTAAACTGAGCTCTACCCAGCTGAAAACTGAGCACACTACACTAAACATAACATATAAAAATGCACTATGTACTCTTTTTAACATTTTCACGTCACTAAATCAAATGGTTTGGTGTTCTTCTTCTGGTCTCCTTTCTATTCCTGTGTTGTCCAGCAGGTTTTCTTCTACGTTGACAGGTTGTGGAATGTCTAGGATAACAATATTTTTGGAGTTGATTTTCTCATCTACTCGGACTGATTCTTTACTACCATTCAAATACCTTTTGAATAGTTCCCATGCAGTTTCTGCCACTCGTGCGCCTTCTAATGTATCTAGAAGTAAAGTATGGTTTACGGTATCGAATGCCTTCGATAGGTTCAAGAATTCCCTTCCAAATTCTTTATACGAATTTTTTTCCCAAAAGTTACGCTATTAGAAGTTTTCACCGAATTTATTATCAAATATATTCAGTAATTTCCATGACAAGAAGTAGCGAGTAAGTAGCAACGATAAAATTTTAGTTCTAGTTTACTATCAGATAGTAATATTAAGTTTACGAATTCTATTACATTTTATGAAACCGTTTTAGTACAGACAAAAAACGAACTTTACATTGCAATATTGCAATGAATATTCTATTACAGAATAAGTTCGTATTCCTGTTTCCCAGGTATATATTTAATCCCAGTTACTACTGCATTAAAATGCATGAAACACTATGTAATGAAGCAAATAAGGTGAATAAGTAATGAAGACGATCGCATGTCAATTTCGACGGCACAAAGGACGAAATGAAGGTTTTCCATTTCTAGTTGGATAATGGAGTGTTTTGGGCTTGTACTTGCGTATCCTGAATAACCTCTACAACATCCTCTCGGTATTCATAAGTGAGTGCGATATTCAAATTTCATTACCGGTAATAATGGGTCTCTACAATCTTGTTCGAGTTTGAGAGTGTAATTTAAAAGAATCGTTTACTGCCGCATTTGAATTTAATGGACAGACACAATAATAAAAATGGCGGTTTATGTTTGTAGATATTTTTTACTTATTATGATTGCTAAAAATCATTAACTATTTTTCAGATAACTATAAATAAGTTTTTAAAGGTACAATAACAAGGTATTTGGTATGACATGAATTATTATTTTATTTGTAACGTTCTTACAACCGATGAAACGTGACTCAACACAGCTACTACAAACTGGAATAAAGGTACTTCGTAGAAAAATTGAAAGAATTCTGTTGGATAGGAGAGGAAGCAAAAATAAAAAACGCGTTAATAAATGTGTATTAGGTGAAAAGAAAGAATGAAATGAAGGGAGCAGGAGTATAGAATGCACCCGAAATATGTTGAATGACAACTTAGTAGTGTTGCCAGATGGAAATTATGGAAAGAAAAAACGATTTTCTAATCTAAAGAAAAAATGAGAAGAAGAAACTAAGATTTCTCGTTGGTGTAATACGCCTCTCGGCATCCGTGGTTCTTGCCATAAGGTACAAGACATTTTAAGTGTTTTCAATTCTTGTGTGCGATACATGTAGCTCCTTCGCAACCTCTCAAACAGTTATATGACAATCCTTTCCAATTATGACTTTGATTTGGTCATCATCAACTTCAGTAGGCCGATCAACAGTCAGCACCATTAACTTCACATATTTCTTTGTGAGCCGCAGCAGCTTTCTTTCCTTTACGGATATAAAATATGCCGAAAATGTTAGTTTCTGCACTCTATTTCAAACTTATTTCAAACAACGAATAACTTTAATAAAAATCGCGCACCACTTTCTTCGATTGTTACGTCAATGTTACCAATATCACGTGACAAAAGCGAAAATACTTATTTGCCAACCTTATATAAAAAAAAATATGATTTACTTATTCATCATAACATAGCCGAAGGTATAAAGCTACAATCCAAAAATTTGAGAAACTAAGAAAATATTTTTAGTCCACTTGTAAGGAGGCAAAACAAAATTGTGTTAGGAAGTATACCAGTTTTAAAGTTAGGGAATTACTTTGGAGCAATTCTAACTATTTCTTTCCATTCATGTTGCCATTAATGAAAAAGGGACCTACGATATAATTTCCAACAATTCCTGCCCAAACATTAACTTTTTGAGGATATTGCGTATGCTCTTCTCTCATCCATTAGACCAATAGCGGCAGTTTTGACGATTAACATGACCGTGAAGTTTAAATGTGCTTTTAACAGAAAACAAAATATCTTTTAATTGGATCACATTTTTAACTAACATTTGTTTACAAAAATATCAAAATCGTCTTCCATAAGCTCCTGAGTTGGAATCATATTATATGGACACATTTTATTAGGATTTTAAAAATTTATGTGTGGCTTACGTTGAACACCTTTCCGACTAATATTGTATGATTTTCTTGAATCTTAACTTATTCACCAATTTTGTATCATCACTCACTGCATTGGGCAGTAAATTTGGACATTTTTCGTGAAATAAACGAGAAACTTTGTGTACGTACAGGGAACGAAATTAACACTGACACAGATCACTACTGTTAAGTTCGAAAATAAGTAAAACGGAATGCTGGAATGGTTTTTACTCACTTCCTCAATATCAAGAGTCAAATGGGAAATAAATAAGTATTGAGTGTTATGTAGCAAATTTGTGAAATAAGTTGATTTTCTTGTACGGTTAATTTTTTTGGGAAAAATGCGCATTCAAAAATTCAAATTTGACTGTCCCATGCCGTATAAGCTGGTTAAGCTGCTAGTTTATGGATAAAGTTAGAAATTCAGTAGTTAAAAATCTTAGATATGAAGAAATGAGAGAATAAGTAACAGGATGCGCAAACTTTCTAATATGTTGATACACTTCCACCGACATTTTTTACCAACAAATCCAGAGGTAATATAAATTCAACTGGGCTTTGTACAAGGGTCATCTGAACAAATTATTCGAGAAAGTTATATTCGTTTGTTATTCACTTAAAATCAGATCAACAATTCTAATCAATATGATCGTTAGGAAAAATAATCATTCACTAATACGAGTATCTTTTAATATTCTAGAATATATAAACTCAGTCAATTAAAATGAATAATTTATTTTTATAACAGTAAAATAATTACAGTAAAATAATTAACTCATTTTAATTTGTTCAAACTAACTTCGTACAAATTATCATCAACACTTACAAAGTAATGAAAAGTAACGTATTACATAATAAAACTAAAATAAAGACAAACTATCTTTGTTACAAACTTTAGTCAATGGTAGGAACATTTACATCTTGTGATTTTTTTATAGAAAAATCATATCTCTATCAAAATTATTCCAAAAATTACATTTAAAACTGCAGTAATGATTTAATTGAAAAGTGATTGATTGAAACTATTGTACTAACATTAAGATAATTATAATTATAAATGGGGAGTTATTGAAATGCTTATTAATTGCTAAGAAATTTAAATACTACATATATTGATCATCTGAAATCTCTTCCACAATAATGTACTAGAGTATTTTTCTTATCACTAAAAATGGAAATTGGGTTAATACAAAAAAAACTTGAACGTTTCAATTTAGATTTCCCTTAAATGTGCGTTTTAGCTTCTGAAATTTAACAGTCCTTTAAGAACTTGCAGCACAGGAAAATAATGTAATGTTACTTTGCTCTACTAAAACATCAATTGAACTATCTGTAAGGGAACTATCCTTAATAGTTGTTAAGACTCTGGGTGACGATAACTTCAATGATGGTACGACAGTATCTTTCAAACATTTCTTTCCATCAAATCTCTCGATAAAATCTTCTTCTAGGAATACATAGAATAGAAAACCTTGTTGCTTGAACAAACTAAGTTGTTTATAGTGTTCAATTCAAATATTTTGTAAATTGTTCCTTCGAAATATTCAAGATAAAATCAAGTTATTACAAAGTAATATCGATTTATAGCAGCTAAGCACTGACCTATGGAAACTGATATCCAGAATTCTAAATTTTTCGACAATATGACTGCACAAGACGTCATTACGTAAACATCAAAAGAGTTGTACAGAAAAATCCTTGACACTAGTGTAGAGCGTTATCTATAAATGCAATTAATCACTTAATGATTCACTCAATCACTAAAGCACACCAAAACTAAATTATATTGTAATGAAAGCACCGGGGCACGAGGTCTGTTCACAAATAAACTCCAAATCTCCACTAACCGGGGTAGAAAATGGTGGATTGACATTTCTCGATGTCGTCGGAGAAATTTTGAATACGCACTGGTCGAAGCTCATTATTCCATTTTTCATATCTATATTAAAAATATTATAACAATGGATAATCTATGAACAAGAAGTAAGAATATCTAAGAAGTAAAACAAAGGAAGATTATAAAATAATAGATTACTCTATAACAAGTATCACCATTTTTTTTGATATCTTAATGTGGAATTTTTGTCTTTAAAAAGTACCAGTTGTTAATTCATAGAGAATTTAAAATGAAAAAATTTCTGGTTTCACTTTCATTATCATATTTTGAGCTTATTAGTCTATCGAATCTTTTAAGGTGAAACTTGAAAAAATTAAATCGATCCTTACCCTGCCATTAAGAAATCAAGAAAACAAATCTATATCAACTTGTTTCTACCTATAATTATGTCTAATAAAGATAAAAAACACATAGTTGGTTTCTTTAAGAAAATTTATCAAACAATATAAAACTATTGTTTTATCAGAACTTGCGTGAGGACAATTTCTGATTTAATGATAAAATGGCGCTTTTTAAAATAAAGGGGGATTACGAGGATGTATTGAAAAATTGTTAGCCTACTATAGAACCAAACAAAAATTTCAATGTCAAAATATTTTATCACTCAACATTTCTCTTCTAAATTGGATACATTTATCTTCTTCTTTATCTTCTTGCTCTGCAAACCAGACCTCCACAGCTTTTATTACCTTCTCGTTGGAAGAAAATTTACGACCTTTTGAACATTTTTTCAGTTGAGGAAAGAGATGATGGTCGGACGGAGCCAAATCTGGTGAATAAGAGGAGTGTTCTAGTAATGCAAACCCTAAAACACGAATTTTTTGCATGGAAACATGTCCTGCAAAAACAAAACACCTTTTGATAGCTTTCCGCGTCTTTTCTCTTTAATTTTTTCCTATAGAGTGAAAAACTGATGCAAGAACTTTTTCAGCAGATTTTGGACACGAAACTTCTTAGGTCTTGGGGAACCACAGTATCGACATTCCATCAATTATTGCTTTGTTTCTGGATCGTAGAAAGGTACCCAAGTCTCATCCATAGTAACAATTCGGCTTAAGAAGTCTACATCGTTTTCAAATCGAGCACAGATCGAACGCGATGCTTCTACCCCTGCACTCTTTTGTTTAACATTAAAACATTTGGGGATCTATTTTCTAGCAATTTTTCTCATGTCCAAATAGAAGTGAACTATATGATGAACGCGTTCCTATGAAATATTCAGTTTTCAAGATATCCGTTTCAGCCCAATTCGACGGTCTGATAAAATCATGTCATGAACTGCATCGATATTTTCGGGGACTCACACAGAAACTGGCCTTCCCGATCGGTCATCATCCTTAATGGAAAATTTACCTGTTTTGAAGCTTGCAGTCCAATTTTTCACGGTCGCCTACGAAGGACATTGATATTTACTTGATGATGGCTCGAGTCTCCAATTTTTCGATTTTAACAATTTCGGTGGATGGATCTTTTTTCTTTTAATTTATTGCGTAACTCTGTTTTACTTTTTTGACGCCAAACTTTACACTGACACTTCTAATAAGTAATTGTTCGCAATTGTAACGCAATATTTTGTTTATGCATGGAACTGGACTAGGCTAACTAGATATCAATCCTCGTATAGCTGTTATCTTCAATTGGTCAAAGGATAAATATAAACGTTAAGATAGTAACTACTAGAGTCAACATTCACAATTAGATACTTTACGAAACGTGTAATTATATTGAAGTTTTAAACATGAAAAATTTTACAATGTTATAATAATTTATGACATCACACTGACAAGAGTATTTGAGAAAAATCGAGAAAAATTGTCAACTAAATAAATAGATAAGAAATATGCACTTTTTGATACACGGCACACATGCGCCCAAATCATCAATTTATGTGGACAGAAGTCATGTCAATTGTATGGATTTTATCAATAGCTTTCTTCTTCATCTTGACAATGTTCTATATTACAAGTGACTTTTAATTTGCAAGTTTTTGGCTGACACAAATTTTGATATTGAAAACCCCAAAAAAAGCAGACATAATTAATTTGGAAACAAGTTTCCCAAAAATACTTTCTGTTATAAATTCAACATTAAAATAAATGCATTGCCAGCCAAATACCGTACTTTGGAAGGGATTAATTCAAATAGTTTACGATGTTTTATTTCAAAACTATATTATATCAATATAATCTAAAAAAATCGTAACAAGAAAAGTCGGAAACCCCAAATCCTATTGCTATAATTGTAGGTAGATAATCATTTTATCATTTTTTTTCATTTTATTTCTCTCATTCCAGATTATTAACTAGTAATATCAAATATTCGGAATCAAATCTGTCTAATTCCATTAAAATAAGAGTTTACAAAAAAATAAAACCGGTATTAACCATAAGCTGAAGATATACTGCTACCACACAATTTAATATCTCAAGTCACGCAAACAAAGGTGTAGTAAGTACCAACCAAATATTTCAACAAAGTCTCTATTACGTGTTATAAAGTACTTACATCAAAAAACAATATTATATCTATCACTATTCCAATTATGTTTATGGTGCTTACGCATGTGTGTGTTTATAAACTTTATCAAGGAAAAATGTTTTCCACCGTCACTGCCTATCACCATACGTTCAATAGCATAAAATTGGAAATTCTTCTGCCGCTACATTCACACGCAACTCTATGAAAACAAATTTTAATTCTTTCGTTCGCCCAAAAGTAATATGTTTCTGGAAAACTTATGTGTAATGAGATAGATCTTTAACTTATGGCATTAATTTCATAAATTGCCATGAAAATATCCATATAACATCTACAATCTAGTCAATTTTATCGCTTTTTCAATTAATTACAATCAGTAATCCGAAGGGGATTTTGGTAAACACTGCTTTGAAATAAAGTAAAAGCAGCTTAATTTCTTGTCTCTTGATAATTAAATAACAATTTTTTCCACAGATTTTCAAACGTTTTCCACCGAAGAAATCGTCAAGCTTTGGGAACAGATGATAGTCTTAAGCTGCTTATTGAAATTTATTTGAAATAGTACCAACTATCTGTGGCAAGTCCTCATTCATGTTACTATTCTGTCCACATCATTTTTTATCATGAATATTCGTTATTTTTGCATGAAAAAGCCTACATCAACTATGCACATTGCCATCATCCAATACACAATTCCAATAGGACGAACTTGCTTGCTTGGAAAACCCGAATAACTGGGCGAACCTTTATTGTAATACTAATTGACACTGCTATAAACTAAGCAGTTCAATCATACAACAACACCGGCAGAGACGTGAATCGCAATCTCGGTGAAGTAAAACACTAAAAAATGACCAACTCTGAACTAATGTCATTCGACTGTATGCGTGTATACGATGCCTAATTCGTTCTTACTAAAGACATAATCCATATACCTAAATATGCATTTTTATCTAAATTCGGTCCAATTTTAACTGTGCATAGTTGTGTTAAACGTGTATGATGCTCTCGTCGTTTAAAACTGCAGGATAGAGATAGAGAGATAGAGAGTTAAAGACGGAAATATCCGAGGAAAATCGAAAACTGAGAACATACTGAAAACGAATATTCTGTTTAAATGTTCAATAAAAAACATGCTCTTACAAAAGTACACCAAGTTTTCTATGGGGTTTATCAACAAGTTTTAATGCTCCTTTTTGGAAAGGTTGTAGTTTGATATAACCTATATTTGAAAATGTACTACATATTACGAAAAAGATGCCGATATTATTTCAATCAAGTTTTGAATGTAATTCCGTCAAAGCTTTGGATAGATCGATGATATGAGAACCGTTATCTATAGCTCACTGGAAAAACAGAGTAACTGGATAATTAATCAATAATAAAAAAAGTTTACTCTGACTAAGGAATTTGGAATTAGTGTTTTCCATCACCATCATATTTCTACGTATTTAATCCAATCAAGTTTATGGGGTCAAAAAGGATGTGTGGCTTGTCAAAATAAAACATTTAAACTTGAGAAATATTTCCAACTTTTATTGCAATCATTATCAAAAATATGCAGAAGAAAGTTAGAGAAAGTTTAGTCAAAGAAGAATGGAAGATTTATGAATTATGCGTATTGTACTTATTTTATCTTTAATACTTCAACTCATTTACAATGTTGAATTGGTTATATTGTATCTCAACAAGTCAAATACTAGGAGTTTTCTCCGCTTGTAAGAGCATGACAGTTGCAGAGAATGCGTAACTTAGTTTCCTCATGTACTCTAAAGAACTGACAGTCTAAGAAATATGTCTCACCTATGAAGGATTTGGCCTTTCTGCAGTCATATGACTGGAGCTACGCTACCTGGTCATGTCGTCGTTTCATTTCCTTGCCATCTTATTAAGTGCCTTGTAGCTCTCCAGAATCTACTTTGCTTCGGTGATCTTGCTTCACAAAGCCATTAGTATCACAGCACTCTCTGTACAGATGTCGAGTTAGCTTGGTCGCGGTAATTATGGCTACCAACTCTGTTTGCACAACAAAAATGTACCCTTTTATATACTCTAGTTTTCGATTTAGTCAATTTCAAATACCATAAAACTCTATGGACTGATGTTATATGCGAGTATCTATTTATCATAGAGACAGCCACCCTGTAGCGCCTTTTTGTTTTTGTTTGTCAAGTTAATGTCTTCGCTTTCAGGACAAGAGGTTTATACAAACATACAAATTACAATACATTACGTGGTTTTTTATTTAAGTTTTGACATATGGCAACACTGATGTGAATATGTCTGACCTGACATTGCCGTAGTAAAGTTTCACATTTTTAATGGCGAACTTACTTTGATGATTTTCCATGATTTTCAACCATGATTAAACCAATAGCAGTGTACCGATCAACTCGCTTCGACTTTTGGTGCTGAAGCACCATCTCGAGTCACCGTATCCGAATTCAATCGTGGTCGCACTTCGTTACAGGATGAAGTTCATGAAAGAAGATGCTGTGCCTAATCTGATATTGTAAGATTGTCATGTGACATAACGTGAAAAGAAATACTAAGGCATTAGTTCCACTCGCATACATTCAATTTTGCCTGAACATTTGGCGGTCAAAAAATTTGTTCTCGTTGGATATCGCATAATTGGACAATTACTCAAAAAAATTGGTGCAAAGAAATGCTGAAAAAAAAAGGATTCGCGGTGCTTTTAAAGACGTCTATAAGGCGACAAATCATGGATCTATAAATATATGGATGAATCTTGAACCCGAAACTGAACAACAATCGACTGGTCTTTCGAGACGAGCCATGTCTAACAAAAGTTGTTCGCGAACGAAGCATTTCGAAGCAAACGATCGCATGTTGTTTCGAAATAACTTGACCTGTCGTCACCGCTCCATTAGAAAAACTTGGAACGGTCAATTCTGAATGGTACATCAGCATTTATTAACCAGAAATGTTCGAACAAATCAGACAAAACAATCGCAGAAGATATACCATTCTCCACTACGACAACTCGAGCTCTGATGCATTAATTAATTCAAACAAAAACTTTTTTGAACAATCAAATCATCTAATTAATGAGTCATCCGCTGACAGTACTTATTAAGCACTATTAAGCACTTATTAAGCTTATTAAGATAAAAAATAAATTACGAGGTCAATATTTCTCTACATCTGAAGAAGCGGTTGATGCTTTCAAATCATATGTTTTTGAAGTACCTAATCGAAATGGAAAACATGGTACGGCTTATTATCACAGCTTGAGTCTATTCTAATGTAATAATGCTAGATTCGATTCCATCTCCAAACCAAATATCATTGTTATTCCGCCACCTAGTATATATTTAAATATCTGCAAATAAATGTATTTCCACATTTATTTGCAGCTTACTAACTTCCTTCATATATTACACTCTTGAATCTGGAAGGTTTTCTTCACATAACTTATAATTTTGTAATGTTGCAATAAATTTTCCTTAATATTAAAATTTTTCCTGGAGACAAATCCACGAGAATTTCTCTTACTTCTCTTACATTAATAATTTTGCGCTTACATATTACGTTATTTGCTATAAAATGTGGGTATTGAAGTTTGTTAACGTGTTCTCCTGAGGATTTATACCATTCATATAGATATGATAGTATAACTCAATGCAGTAATAGTTTTTTTAGAATAGGTCTGTTCCAACTTTATAGAAAACCAATCAAATGATACTGGAATTTCTGGAACCGTTGGTGATATTCATACTAAACAAAAACACTGTTTACTGCTACCTACCTTTGGTCTTTGAGGATAACTTGGTTATCGAATGTGTCAGAGAGTGTATTTGTGCTCAGCTTTCAGAAATAGCCACGTCATGTACAGTACTAAAATGGTGCTTAAACTAAAAATTGTTGGTTGATTAGGTGGTTTAAAAGATGTTCCTATGATTTTGAGGAGAAGTTTCGAACCATCATTTCATTTTATGGTCCTGAGCTGAAACAAGACTAATTATCATACTTTCTCTATTTCCTGTTATCCCTAAACCCAATATTCATAATTGCTATTGATCCATAAAATTTTCAATAAATGTAGCATCTTTTAAGAAGGATAGTCACAGGATACAATAATTGTACAATTAAAGCTTGAAAATTCTGGAAGCAACAATGTCAATTATTTAAGTACGTTAATTACAAGAAACACAGTTGTCCATATTGTTGTATATGCAGGTACTACCATTATATAAAGACGTTGCATCTCTTCCTATATTTTAGAACTTCGAGAAGAATCATGTATAGATTCAGTCTTCTAACAGTAAATCACGATCTACTTATAAGAACAACTGAACCTATATGGTTATCCTATTGCATATTCTTAATTACATATATTTTGAATTTAACCCTATATTATTGAATCCTTTGTATGAGTAAAGTTGCTCATCCACTGTGAAACACCTTGTTGGTTTGTAAAATGCTGATAAATTGACATCCAGCAATGTCCATTCATCGCGAACCAGCACTGTCTTATGTTCTTTCGAAGAACCTCACATCTATTCGCATTATCAAGTTGACTTGGTAATCGATGTTTTTGCATTTCATTCGATAGAAAATCGAAAGAGACACCTCTAGACAACTGATACAAAAATATTGAAATCCATTTATGTTCTTTATTTTCCAAAAATGTATTATGCACGCGATATATAAACTCGCTGTTCTAGAAAATTGTCATTTTGACGATATATCAATTGTCTTGTTGTTGATACAACGAAGAATTCTATCACACACTAACTTACCAGCTTTGTCAAAGTTGAATTGGTGGAATTTTAGACCAACTGTGATATATGTTACTATTCACTAGTAGTTAGAGTCGATTTATGATAATTCTAGTCCAGCTCATTTTAACTCACGATTCTCCATTGAACTCAGAAATATTTGTATAAATTATATGGATATTATAATATTCCAATTGGGAAAAGTTATAGTTCCATAAAAAAACCCATATTTGTGTGGAATTCGTCTAAAGATTAACAAGTATAAATGAATACCGACATTTTGGAAGAGTATTTATATCAAATAATATATTTAGTTCTTTGTAATTTTGGATAATTCAGGGCGAAAAGAACCGTCATTCACGACAGGAATAACGACACATAGAAGAATTATTATCTCACTTGATCAAAAATTGTTTCTGTTGCTTTTCAAGTACTTCCAAATTGTTGAAAAATTTTGCCTATTTCACTTAAGTTTGGAATTTGATGGATAATCCATGGCGATGATCGAGCGAACAGTACAAAAAATTCATCGACTGCCAACATGGTTGGTAATTTTTTCTTCTCCTCAATGCCAATTTCAAGAAGTGGCTTAAAATTTTACGTTTTTTTTTTGTTACTTACTCCATACTGTTTTTTCAATGCACAGAATTCAAATATACAAATCGCCATTATTACACTAATGAACTGATCTCTACGTTTTACGTACTACGTGTACTTGTTTAATATCTATTCATTTTTTGAAATTATTATTTTAATTTTATTATGATAAAATGTTCTCAGCAAAGTAATTTCAGTGATCATATAAAAATAACTTTATTACTTCTCAAATTCTAGGCAAAAAACAATCTTGAGATCGCTAACTCAATACTAAGATGTTATTCCAAGATAGCAGTCTCGTTCTGCTTATTGTGTTATTCAAATTTTATATTCTAGTTTCAAATTATTGTCTCCCTTATTCCTTCCTTTGTTTTGTGATTTGTGTTGCAATTTCCCCAGACACTGACTGAACTTGAGAAAAAAAGCGACACAGCTGTGAAAATTCGAAATGAAAAAAGGAAAACTTCATTAAACGTAATAAAAATACTTATTTGTACGAAAAAGTTAGGTAACTGCTACGATTCGGTATATAAAATTATATTGCTTCCATTTTTTCATTTTTCTGAAAAAATTATACTTATTTTTCACGAAAAGAAATCGCACAATCTACGGAGAAACCAGAATTTATAGAATGGTGTTTCTGTAAGATTGTGGTTATTTTGTATGTTGAAAAAATTCATATGATTTTGGATAACGTTAGTTAGAGCTAGCAGAACGAGATATGGGGTCGGGAGAACTGCTGGATACGTCGTGCACAGATCTGTATCAGAAACAGAAATCATTGGCAAAAAGAAATGACAAAGAAAAAAATGTATAATAACTGAGGAAAATTTTGATATAAAAGTAATAGATAAAAATCGTTATATTTATTATCAATTTGTATATTCACCAATTATGTAGCTATTTTATTTTGAAAGTTTCACATAATATGTACATTATATAATCATCAAGTTATAATACAAAATTATTTAGAATTATAATTGATTTTCTGTTCACTTTTCGTTTTTATATCCTCGCGCAAATTAGTAATAAGAGTGACTGGTCATGAAAAACTCTAGAGACAGGCTGTGACTGAAACAACATTCCTATCATTTTGATAGGAGTGGCCAAATGGCGCCCATGATTGATAATAACAAAGGCTTGGAGCACAAATTACTGACAGGAAACTTCAGGTTCCAGAATTAATGGCTTTGTTCCAGGATTAATGGCTTTTTTCGAGCAAGCGACAATGCTGAATTGGTATGCCCTAGACTTGTGCTGGAGTATAAGAAAGGTTTTTGGTTAATCGAGCAACGGAGACTTCAATGATGATGATTAGCTCTCCAGACTTCTAAAAGATTACTCACCGGTGAATCCAAAGTATGTTTTTAGTGTAACCAAAAGTACAGTTATCACATCATTGAGAAATATGCTTGCAAAACGGTTTCTACATAGATGGATGAAAACACACTGTAATATATGAACATTTATAATCTTATTAAAATATTTATTAACCCATCCTTCATTTCATCTAGTGAGCTAACTGGAACGAGGAATTCGATAGATTTCAAAAAATTTTGTTTGGTTACATTTCTCACAATCACATTGGCCTTGTATCTGCAATCAATTGGTCAGCTCCAATAGGCACGTGAGTTGCCTGTGACTGCTCTTTCAACTGAATACATTAATTGAAGACGCTTTAGGCATCACTAATAATTGAGGATACATGGAGGAGGAACAAACTGCAGACCACATCACTTGTGACTGCCCTACACTCACACATTCGAGGTTTAGAAACATGGGCGAGCCTTGTAGTTTACCCAGCAACGGTAAAAGGTTCAAGCTAAAGTGCTTTATTGTACCTATGGGTAACACAAATTTTTTCGCTCATATAAATCAAGCCTTGATAAGTAGCGGTCGAAATAAATATTTTTAAACTACAAGCAGTCATATTCTTGTTATTCGATTTGGTTCTTCCATATTTTTGTTATAGATCATTGTCCGTTGGATGACATGAAAACAAACAAAAAAGTTCAACTATATGCCGAACAACAATATAACCTGTGCACTCAATAATGTTTACGAATGATATAGATACTTCTACAGAGAGTCCTCATTTATGTAATTCCACAATCTTCTACTTGATTTTAGTTTTCAATATAAATAGAGCTGCTAGTTCTAGTTTGTGGGCGACCCTTTTTCTACTCTTTTGTTTTGTCTGAACTATTTTCGTCGCCGCTGATAATTTCTTAAAACTGTTCTGCTACTGTCCTGCTATCTTGCTATACCTGTACCCGAAGAACTCAATATTCAAATCGTTCATATATAATTAACAAAAAACACGTGGTCCATTTTCAAAGAATATTCATCCATAATATCAATATTATCATCACCTTATATATTCTTTTATAAAATTATTCACGTGCAAATTCAATAAAGTTCTGATTTTTCCACTTGTATAGCTTTGAACTCAATGTAGACAAGCAGAATCAAAGGAATTACAATAAATCCCTCTTTGACGTTATCAGAACAACGCCACACTTGCACTATGCATTTTACGCGAGTTTTTCACAACCAGCCATTACCATTTATATTTCTCATCCACTTGATATCACGCTTAAATATCTCTTTATGGGGTATGTTTTCTTATTTGTTGGTTATATTCTAGAACGACGAGTTTAAGGGAAGCGTGATGCATATAAAACGTTCATTATATAATTTTTTTTAATTTCAATATTTGGAATAATGCACTGAATATTTTCGTAGTTTTCATCGGTATATGTTCAGGATTCCAATCATTGATTACTGGGAATTTGAAATTGGAAACCGGCGCCACAATATTAAAAATTAAGATTTGAAAACGAAAAACTCTTGCTCCATGTCGTGAATCCGGCTCTAAAATAAGCAGGGATCGTATCACTGCCTAAGCAAGTGCCTATGTTACTGGCGGCAATTACTGTGAGTGTGGTGATGAGTTCAACAATGGATGGATATAGACAATAAAGAGCCCGGGTATCAAATTATGCAGAATAAAGAAATTTGAGATGTTATATCTAAAAAGCCTCTGCTAGCACCTCATCAATTGCAAACTTAAATACTGAGGATGAAAACATGCTGTTTCTGAATCATTGCCTTGGTTAGATATTGCCTTAATTTGGTTTGAAATACATTCTAAAAAAATACATCACCTCTCGGAAACGTAAGACTTACTTACTTCGACAGATGATTTTTTTAACCTTGTACAAACATGCTCTATCATAAAATTATCTACATTTTTTTATTTAATGTACTTGTACGTAGATCTGCATGGGTCATTTGGTTATCTGAAACTATCGGGACACTGTACCCCGAATAACTCTGAAAATCGACGTTCTACTGTATATAAGACGAGACAAGATGTTTTTCTGAACGAACTTTTTATAGCTTGTGTAGTGAATGGTTGATGTCTACAGCATGATACTGTTTGGTTTTTCCAAATGTTGTTGATTGATCATTTTTATCATACTCTTTTGCTTCAAAATATCCAATTTTGCATTCAATAAATGATTTTTCTAACAAAAAACATCTCATTTTCACGAAGCATATGTATGTATATATACATGTCTTTCCAATATAATCCCTTTCTGATTCAAACTTCAATATTAATCTATTTCAAATTATCAATCGAAACAGTGCCGAAATCGTCAACAAATCTCCAATTTCAGAAATTAATCCACGAATTATCACTGTCCGCCTGCAAAATAAACAGCCTGCAGCCGTCGACGTTGGAGCACTCGGCGCCGGTTCGGTTTCACTGGACAAAATCAAAATCCAAAGCGCCACGCCGCAGCCCAAAACGTCCGTTTTCCATTATGTTAATTTCGATGAAAATCCCCGGAATAAATCCTTTCAAAAAAAATATTATGTACCTCACTCCTGCGTATAATTTTGTGCTTTGTTTTGAGTGTGTAACTCAAGAGCGTTCATACATTTCATGAAATTATAATCCATGTATTTCGAAAAAAAAAAATGTAAACTTCTGCTCTAACGTAATTCAACTAGTTTGAATGCAGACATTGATCAACTCTCAATAAAAAATTAAACTAAGCTACAATGAATTTTCTTTTGAATGAAAACTAGCTAATTCTCATGTACCTGCATACATGCTAGGTTCTAAATATCTTTTTGAAACCGATCGATAATTTTTTGCTTTTGATAAAATGAAAAACTAGAAAATCGAGTAGTCATTAAATATTTGTTTTAAAAAGCAACAAGCCTACGCAGATGAAAGACGAGATAGGTGCTATGTATGGAGACTCTGCACCATCATTTACGACCGTAAAATTTTGAGCAGCTGGATTCAAACGTGTCCATATCAAACCTGACTGACGACGATCGATCGTGACGGCGGGTCGGATCAGAGTTAAAGAGAAAAGAGAGGCTATAGGAACATTAAAAGAAAGTATTAACCATATACTGATTGAAGAATTACGTATTCGCGTTGGGTGTCGCGTTTTTTCACCTTGAACATTTCCGAATAAAGACTGCTACAGAATATTTAAGGGGGTTTCCTGGTATAGATGGCGAAAAATTGACGGAAACTTTGGGAATTTTTTCTCAAAAACTATTTAATATTTTTATTTGAAATTTGGACACATGCTGATTTATTAAAATCAAATTGTTTTGTTATTGTCACATTAAAATCTCGCCCATAAACTAAATTTAACATTATATAAATGTTTTGAAAAAAAATGGCAGACTTTTGAAAAAAGTTTTTTATTGTTATTGCAAAAAAATAGTTTAACAATTTTTTTCGCAAAATCCTTTTAGTTCATGTATTAAAATGCTTTTTTTACGACCAAAACTCTCTGAATGATTCATGGCGCAAAATGGGAAAATTGAAAAAAACTGTTTTCGAGAAAAACGCGTGTTTGCGGTACGTGATAATAAGCTTTAAGTCTATACTTAAGTGTCACATAATTTTTTTCAGTTAGTCGGCTACTGCTGAAGCTTCCTCAAAAGCTTCATTTTCTTCAGCTAACTCAGACTCAGACGTTTGCTCTGCTCGGCTGTAAGATCCTACTCGACGGGGGTCTTTTGTTACGGAGAGCACACTTGCCTACCTGCTCCGCGCTTCGAGCGACCTTTACAAAAGTAGTGATAAAATCAATACCCCTCTGAATTTCATTCTAAAATTTTAACAGCATATTTTTGAAACGTTATTCTTTCGATTTATACATAAAATGCTAGACCGTATTAATTCGAGTGAAAATTAAGAGTTTTATTTTGAAATTTTCATGCACCATCCAACATTCTGATATCTGAAAAATTCTTTGAATGGTTTAAAGATGATCTAAGAATAGTTTGATGAAAATCACTGAGTTTCAATTTCTTAGCCAGTGATTAAAGTAGTTCTGTAGAGATGATTTTACATAAAAATTGCAAGTCATAGATAAGAATGGGATGGATATCATTGATTGGTTATTAAAATTAATATGGACAGAAGTATGAAAACAATTACTTAATTTCATTGATTTAAGTGACAGTTTTCAAGTTTCAGTTCAATAACCTTATGGTGATTGTGGTTTACATATACTGCTTGTTAACTTTAAAAAATCTTAAGCTTACAAACTAATCGATTTTATTAATTTTTCCTATTATCCAAAATTTTCATGATTTAATTAAAGTTCTATAAATAATTGTTGAAGCATATTTTGATACTAATCTATTTATGTCTGAAGCTGGAAATTAAATTTCATTGTACAATAATCTTATTAATTTGGATAAGTCTGCTTATCAAGTATTAAAAAGGAAGGTCACGCAATTGACGTTGGCTTACATCAAGGGTTTATACAAGCTAAACAAAAGAATGTAATTTCTAAAATAGAATAAATGGAAAAATTATAAACTTTCAATAATATGAGAATCTTTTTCCACTTTGACGAAGAATTACCGTCAATTTATAGTAGAATACCAGTACCAACAAAGTCAAGAATCGCTGAAAAACGAAATTCATGTGGTGGGATTTATTTGGACTAAAATTGTTGATAAGAAGAGCTGTTTAACAATACCAATGACGGCTTATACGTAACTGCTGTTGTAAAGAGACCAAATTTATCGTCGAATCTTATTTAGGATAGAAACATATTATGAAGAATGACTAATTTACAACTATTTTTTCATCTATATATTTTATATTTATATCTATAATTCATTATAATAATAAAGTATGCTGCAATATATTTTGTTTAAATTATTTTCACAAGTTACATTAACAATTCTCATATTGATTTAAATGAAATATGTTGGAACATACCACATATTCCTTTCATTTCCATCAACTCAAAATTCTGAACGTATGTATATTCATAGACGTTCATTTGCTAATATTATCAATAAATTTTTTGTATCGACTTTTTGCTAAGTGTCAATTTCAAATATTCATTTTAGGGAATAAAAATGCCCATGGATTATAATCTCATAAAAGAGAACAGAGAAAATATTCACAAATATTACTATATAGCTTGAGAGATCCAGGAAACATAAAATTACTGTCTGTAGCAATTACAAATTCAATTTTCAACAATGAAATCACAAAGAATGAGAGTTTTGACCATTTCCAGTTTTTCTAGCGACAAGTATCATCAGGTATATTTGAACGTTTGAACATTCGGCTTAACAACGAGAGGCGGGCATCTAGATCCCGGAGGATAGAATCGTTTGTAAAACAAATAAATGTCAGAATTCGTTATCCGTTAGTCTCGGAATTGGACTTTTCTGTTTGCGTTTTCTATATATGTGTTTTTATTCTTTTTAAAGTTGCTCTATTAATTTTTCACGGTGATGAAATTATAGTTTTCTATTTGAAATTATCATTATTTAGATCAATCGATTGAAATAAAAATTGAATAATAAATCTCTTTTGAAATTGATATATGTATAGAGTAGAAAACAAAATACCCACTATATATGATTTATTTTTTGTATACTTGTGTTTAAGGGTTAGGTAAGCAGTTGTTCAAATTTTACCCATAGTTCTCAAATATCTTCTAACATATTTCAATTCACTCTCTCAATCTTTTATTACTTATTTCATCCATGCATCTTCTGTCATTTTAACCATTGTTTCCAACCACATATCGTTGTCTGTGCTTCAATTCCACCATGATTATCTCGAAGTATTCCATATTCCCATATTTCTAGTGTAATCAGCCCTTATTTCTTCATTATTCAGGTGGATAACATTCTTGATAAAATTCCTGCTGTTTTACTGCTTTTTTGCTTTTCTTTTGTCTATTTCCCTTTCTTCGTCTCTTTAATTTGTGATAATGACTCTCAAATATTCGATTTGTTCCCTCTTTTTTTATCCTGTAGCTATTCTTTCCATTACGATTTATAATAATATTGTTATCCTCATCGCCTTTCATCAACATATATCTACTTTTTTTCAATCTCTAAGGCATATTCTCTTGCCTCCTCTTCAAATACGCTATGAAGCTCTTTCCTGGATCTTGCCATGAGTAACTATGTTTCCGCATATGTTAGACATTGATGTTTTTGTTTCCATAATACAAACTCTGGTTTTCTATAGCACTTTCTCTTAGTGTTATTGGTTGTGAATAATGGGTCTTCGTGTCGTAGATCTTTTCCTTCTTTGAATTCGTTAAAAGTACTGCCTCTCAGTTTCACTTTGATCTCGGTTTTTCAGATCGACATTTCCACTGGTCTCTTCAATTTGCTATATTCAACTTTTCTACTGCTTCATATATTTTTCTCTTGATGGTTTCATTTGCCTGCCTGTAAACGAGTAATAGCATCTGCAGACTTGTTTTGTTCGTTAGCATTTTCCTCAAGTTTCATTACGAAAATTTGCTTAAAAACTTCTTTTTTACTCTTGTACATTCTTTTTGTGGTATTTTCGCCAGAACTTTGTCTATTACGTCGCGGTTGTTTCTTTTGCTTGTCATAACCTTATCAACAACAGCCCTATTTTTTATGTGATTGTTCGGCTCCATAATTCAAAAGTTATGGAGGATTGAACAAACGAAGAAATTTTCTTGTCAATATGTCTCATATATGATGTAATGATATAACTCGAGAAATTCTAGCTACTTGTGGTCATTCATTATCTTCACGAAAAAGTCGTAGATGCGTTAGCAACAGATCCCTAAGTCTTAATTTTCGATAGCTTATGTGCCATCATGCATGCCTAAACAGAACCTCGATTCATCACTAAAGACAATATTAGTCCATTCAAAGTCGTAGTTCGGCTGCATCAACTCCGTCGATCACTTATGTGCCTAGCTAGAACAAAATGAGGACGGTGTGAGGTTAATCCAAAACTTTTGATTTTTCATGTTCTTCAAACAATTAGTCCGTAATTGACCCCGAGGACGTGATGCAATCCCATACAGTGAAAAATCTAGGTGACATTTCGAATTGGGGTCATTTTTCTGTTCTGTTCTCGTGTACGGTCATCTTGGTTCAAAATCTGACGGCAATCTAATACAGATTTATACTGTGCATCATCGCGATTAATTCTATAAAACATTTTACGACAATCGTACACGATAACAATCTACTCACTTTTTTTTGAACAGATAATACGACAAAAACGACTCTATTACCTGAAAATTAAATTCTCAATGTTCTATTTTCAATGCCAAAATAATTTGTATTAATAATAAATTAATATCTTCGTTAACTAAAATACATAGAACATTCATTTTGATATAAAGGATAAAGTTTATTTCAACTGACATTTCTTAGAACAGAGCATTCAAAAGACTGAAAAAAAAATTGTTCTGGCCACAGATTTAAATTGTGCATCGAATGACAAAAACAACATTCAACCAGATTACAATAATATATTCAATTTGTTTCCAATCTCAGTAGCAAAAGGCTTTTGCTATTAATGAAATTCTCCTTTCCAATCATGCCAATTCTTCTGTAAATATAAATTAGGTTCTGAAATTAAACCCGGAAAAACAGCTTGAAACTGATGTAGGCCAATTCCTTTTCCCTCTTGTGTTTTAAAAACATTTTATTGGCCCAAGAGATCGATATTAGTGCGTAATTTTAAGTTTCCAAGAATATGGAGAAGTATGTGTTTGGTTACCTGGTACCTAGTTCAAATGATTTCGCATTGGAATTTGGAACACATTCATTTATATTTATTCTATTAATCGTATAATTAGAGCGACTCCGATTTAGAATGGTTTCGGGTTGTTTATGTATAGATAATTAAAGCTACTCAAACGTACATACAGCCGTCACGACGTTGGTTTTTTTGAAATCATTCCATTGATATGTCGGTGTTCGTTTTTATTCCCTTTGACTGAAAATTGTTCATTTCAATATATGAAATAACAAATGATAGAAATCTAGAAGTGAATTTATGTTTTTAATCACATGTTATACGGAATAAGTTCTTTTATACAACTATCATCATTCAATTTGATGGACGTGTCAACCTTCAATAAATCATATCACCCCAAATGGAATTCACAATTTCGTTCCCATTATAACCGTAAAGTTCCAATGGAAGTGTAGAAATATAGTAAATTTCCAATATAGTCGAATTTTCCCAAAAAAATTTGAAAATTTTACGCTGGATGCTCTTTCAAATTTTTTATTCGCTACAAAGAAAACATGTTATGAACTCGTACCCGACATGGACAAGAAGCAGGCCCTGTTCATGTTAATAGAAACTAAAATTTGGTGGCAGTACCATGTACAAATTTCCAAGAACGGTTATAAAGGGGAAAACTTTTAAATTTTTATAAAATGGAATTCTAGAAAGGCTTTTTTGTTTGTTTACATTCTAGAACCAAATTATCGAAAAATCGGTTTTATATAAATTCACACTTGTTTATCAGCAAGTCTGACGACATCTCGAAAACATCGGGATAGATAAGTGTATTTAAGCGTGTCCAAATAAATTAATGTGTGTATAATTAGATAAATGTTTAGTAATAAGTTTAAGTGTATGGCTTCGTCGGTAGTAAATAGTTTAGTGAACTCGGTGTTACTGTATAAATCAATTGAATGAGTAAGTAAGAAACACTGTGTATAAATTCATCCCACCATTACAAACATATTAATTTAATCAAAGATACCGATGTGTACCGATGACATCAGATTATTTACCGACTTACATGCTCATAAACAAGCACCTATTTATACAAAATACATCTCGCGATAATTCGGTTCTATTAGATGGGGAGCTGGCTACAAAAAACAGGGTCGATAAGGATTCAGCTTGTAAACTGGCTGCCCCAACTTAGTACATCACGAAACGCCACTTCTTAAGGTCAGCACAGGTCGGATATGAAAATGCTAGCCGGTTTTCCCGAACAAAAAAATTGGCTGAAAAACATCATAAGGGGCGCGCGTAAAACCTTTTGTAACCTCAAATAAGAGCGGTGTAATAGCGCAAGAAGTTTTGCAGGCCGGAAAACCTTCGTAATAATTGTTCGAAAGCGCCGGAAAACTCATCTGAAAAACCTCATAACTTGCGCGCGCGAAACTTTTATATTTGGTTTTTGGGGTCTCAACTAAGAGCAGTTTCTTGGGGCACCACGAGCTGCTACTCAATACTGAACAACTTTATCAAAAAGTATAACTATTCCCCGAAGTTTCAAGAAAAATTTGATCAAAATCAATTGATAATTGACGCAGTAAATAAATTTAAAAAAAATTATAAGCCCGTTTTTTTGCGTTGTTGGCGGCGGCTCGATTAGGTAGGTGGAAAATGAGTGGGCGCTATAAAATCAAGCGCGCGATAAAAATGATTATATTTCAGAGAGTTTTCATCGTATCCTGATTTTTTTAATTTGGTAGCAGATATTTTGAATGGAGACATCAAAAATAATTTTCCATTAAGCAAAACTTCTTGAGCTATAACACTGCTCTTAGTTCCCAAAAACCTAATAGATAAGTTTCTCGTGCGCACGTTATGTGGTTTTTCAGATGAGTTTTACAACACTTTCGAACACTTCTTACAAGGGTTTTCCGGCCTGCAAAACTTCTTGCACTATTGCACCGCTCTTATTTTAGGCTTAAACCTCACGTTACAAAAAATTTCGGCCGCGCCCCTTATGAGGTTTTTCAGCCAATTTTTTCGTTCGGTAAAACCGGCTAGCATTTTCATATCCGACCTGTACTGACCTCAAAAGTGGCGTTTGGTGATGTACTAAGTTGGGGCCACCAGTTAACAAGCTGAAAAGGCGCGCACATTATCGACCCTGTTTTTTGTAGCCAGCTCTGGGACTATATAATGTGAACAAATAAAAAGAAATTGTGATATAAAAACGTTCATAATATACTGTAGATAAGATAATTTGAGGGTTTGCCGCTTTATAACTGTTCTCGGAAACTTGTCCCCGACGCATCCGCCAAATTCTATATTTTATTCGTAATAATACATATATGTACTATGTATAAAAAAAGAAATATGTTTTGAAAACATTTGCAATATTATAAAAGAAATTAAGATGAGAATTGACAGTAATAAAAATAAAATTCTCATAGATTGAAGGTGATCGACGTGACAATGATAAATTCTGTCAGTTAAAACTGTTAGTCAAGAAGCCGTTCTGAAATATTTTTTATTTAGATTTTGATAGTACTAAATGACATGAGGAGTCATAGATAAAAGACAGCGAGAGTAAAAAAGCGCGAGAACAAAAAATTTTTTATTTTATTTGAATACAAAGCAAAGAATATGAATTAACTTTGAAGTGAAATAGGTAATTAATGACATATTCTATTTGGCTTCGAATACATCACGTCCATT
This sequence comes from Diorhabda carinulata, assembly GCF_026250575.1. Classification (NCBI taxonomy): domain Eukaryota; kingdom Metazoa; phylum Arthropoda; class Insecta; order Coleoptera; family Chrysomelidae; genus Diorhabda; species Diorhabda carinulata. The sequence goes on along the minus strand of NC_079472.1, from coordinate 46,937,770 downwards.
ATCTCAGTTTCGTTGGACCTTCAATGAAAACTATGTTTTTCTTAGGACATTTTATTTTCGATAGTCAATTTTTTTCGTAGCATTATTAAAATTAACCATTAACTTTATAAAAATTCTGTACAGCCGTTGAATATTTTTATACAAATAAACATAAGTAATTCAGAATTCAGACTTTATACTCAAGAAGCAACACCATATTAGAATTCATTCATTTTTTCTCCAATGATAAAAATTTCAATATAAAAAAATTTCAATTAGATCCATTCAATTCCGAACACGATTTAGAATTATCCTTAAATGTTGAGTACACATTTTTCCTATTTCTACTCTTTATGGTACTTACTGCATATTTTGTAGAATGATCTTGATATTCAAAGGTACCATGTTGTCTCACTGGTAGAGGCAACGATGTAACTTTGAACATTTTGATTATACTTGTAATATTAAAATTCAAAAAGTAGACGAACCCCATGTTTGCTTAACAAAATAAATATACCAATACCAACCCCTGAAACCGCATTGATATTGTTTTACAAAACTTAAATCGAGACAGCCATATGTTGCCGTTTAATTTGTGCTAGAATGACGCCATCTGCTTTTTCCAACAGCTAACTTCATCCGGAACTTTACGTGATGAAATTTACATTATTGTAACATGTTTAAAGTGATTGAATAAACCTCATGATTATTTATTATTACTTTTCTTTTTTTTTCAGGTGAGTCTTGCAACTTGAATATTTGGTGGTGTTAATGTAAGTATACATAGTCAAATGTTGTCTTCATTATGCAGACATCGCTATTTGATAATTACCAATAATTTACTGCTCAATACTGCTGCAATGTCCAAAAGATTTGATAATGCTAAGAAAAGGAGAAAACTGACTGACTAATTGAATGGGTCCCAAAATAAAGTTTATACTTTGTGAATCCATATAATAAAAAATAAGATTTCTCAGAAAAATGTTTATTCTTGATTAAAGTATACTATTTGCGAATTCTTTTCTTATAATTAATATCGTCGCCATATAACTTACTTTAATACAATGGCGCTTTATTTTCATGAACTTCTTATTTGATATAACACCACAAGTAAAAGTTCATTGGAGTTAAATTAGGACTACCTCTATTTCGCACACATAGTATTGGAAAAGATATATTGAGGTTGCCCTGTTTTAGCAATGTTCTTCCTGTTGAAGCCAGAAAATTTTGTAGTCTTATCACCAAGAATTGTATAACATTTACAATTAACACTCTGAATTTACTGAAACTGCACGTACGCATCTTTTAAACTATGTGAGCCATTAATATCTTTGACACTCATTGCAACCCAGATTTGTGTACAATATTCAATTTTTGCTATTTTGATTAACTTGAAGACCAACATCTCGACTTATCTAATTGACGCTATCTAATTGTTTCGACCCATTTTGGAATGCTTGCCATTGCATTAAAGACACGATAATCTTCAGATTTTTCCTCTCACTCTAGTCACTCAATTACCATTTAGGTCATACTTCAGCAACTACGGCGCACGTTTCACTCACGCTGCATAGTGACTGAATTCACAATAACTAGACTACCTTACATGCATATGCTTTGCGATTCTTATATTCGATAAACTGAACAAATGTAGTCTTTTAAAAAACCTTATATGTAAGCCTACATCAAAATAATGGGATTCGGGACACTGGAGTGGAGGGAAATTAAATAGCAGATAAACTAGGAGCGAATAAATCCTTTGGGAGACTCAAATTCTTCTATAGAATAGAACGCGAATTGGGATCTTATAACTAAAGAAGATCTATTGAATGTATAAAGCCAAGTCCAAACAATTTCCAAATATTAACAGTAGTCTTGTGTCTTTTGAACACCTGAAAACACAACTTGTAGCAGAGCATGCTTCACGTATTAGTAGTAGTAATAATAATAATAAGAAGAAGAAGAAACATAGATCTTCGAAAGCTAGAGTACATATCTTAAACTTTGAGAGAGGACTAGACCCATTTAATTTTTGTGTATCCACAAGCCATAGCGATGACTTTGCGATCAAGCTGGATGGTTTGATTCAGGAAATTTGAAAAAAAGCCACCAAATCAATGCATTGCATCACGAATTTCTTATTTTGAATGTACTCTAAAATCTAAAGTTGGTTTTAAACTGTCTAAAAATATTTGCAAAAACTAACATAAGAATATTAGAAGCTTTCTATAAATACAAGAATCACTTTCTTTGTGTGTAGATGATATTTATTTGAGAAAACTATCTTTGAGTAAGTACCTCTAAATGACAAAAGAAAATTTATTCAGAATCAGAACTCAATCAAGTGCAGAAGCTAATGGTAAATCCATTTAAATCCCGAATTGTCTCTCATTTCTAAGGGACTAACGGTGGGCAGGGGGTTGATTCGAGTCGTGGGGTGGTAATTAGGTCTGCCGCAAAACCGAGTTTGTTGTTCAAGATCCAACTAAGTTTGCTTGACGTAGCGGTGCAACTTCCGTGCCCATTACCAGCTCGTATTGTTTAAATGCCATTCTTATTGAGTTACTTCAGACATGTTGGGAATGTCAGGAGTGTCAGAAGATAGGGATCGTGCAGCTGTATAAGAGAAAATTCAATTTAGGAAAAGACGGACGTTATGTACAATGAAAAAGAAATTGAAACACGTCAAAATTTTACGACGTAGACCACTCAGTAGACGTACAACGTTTTAGGATACATTGTTTTTACAATAAAATGTTCGAGATACGGGAACGGAAATTCTAAAAGTCTTTAAATTGCTCTTCCAATTACCATATAGTAAAAAACAATGGAAATAAGTTACTCAAAATATAGAATTTTATTTAAAAGTTTTCATTACTAATTATCATTCATATATAGAGCGGTTTTAAAATTGTTTAAACCCAAAATAGAAATATTGATTCCATATTACATATGTACATGGCGAAGCGGATTATTCACATTACTGTTAATCTAGAGTATCCGAGATGAAAAGTGGAAAAATCATTTAACAAAAGTCAATAACAAACTACCTACTATATTCTGACTATACAATTCGCTATAAATAACATCATTTGTGATTACCTGTCCTTACAAGCAAACAAGTTCTGACCTTTTTTATTGAAATTATTGTGACAATTCATTTGAATTTTTAAAATTCCCTAAAGTTGAATTTTTCTATTTGTTAGTGTTGTTAAAAATATCTTCTCTATAATTATTTTCCGCAATCCAAAATTCTCCTTAAAATTTAACAAAACCACAATTTCTTTATAACATTTTGAGTACTCCTACCTACAATAGATAACTAGGCAGATGTCTATTAGGTACCAAGATATTTTACAAAAGTGACCTGCCGTTAATAACATTTTTCACTTCGTTGCCCATGTCTGACAAAAGATTGCCGACCCCTGTTCTATTATCTATCTCGAAAATGGTTAAAGATATAAAAAATATTTTTAAACAATAGTTAAAGAGAATTCAATCCTCTATAATATTTATAAGAAATACAAATATCATAAAACCCATAAGAAATGAGATATTTGCAATAAATGTGTAAAAAATTTGATTTTTTGACTTTAGAATATTTGTACCCGCGAACACGCTACATTTTAAGAAAATTTCTAGGTTCATACAAGTTTATTGCTGAATATTCTCTCATTCCAAAGTGAAACCCTTAATATTCCCGGACTATATTACGTTTTCTGTTATCTTTATGCCCAGGTAATAATTGCTCCGATGAATCTCATTGCTTCAGCATCTCTTCTTGATTAGCATGCTAAAAATATGAGCGAGACACTTAAGGTAATAAACCATGATACTTAATTCGTAGATAGTTCGGTTATTAACAAAAACTGACGAAATAAAATTTCACTAAATTCTAGTCTCCCTTTCAAACTTCTTGGAAGCTATAGAATGCATTTAACGTATAAGAAAGATACTAGTAAATTCAAAGCACTTCTAGACGACAAAAGAAAATGTATTCCGAGTCAGAAGTCAATCGAGCACAAGAAAGCCATTTAAACCTTGAATTGTATTATTTCTATGAAACAGAGTGGGATGAAGGAGGGATTCGAACTAGTACGAAGTCAGTAATTAAGGCCGTCGCATATCGTTGATCTAATTTCGTTTCTTACTAATACTGTTCAAAACGTCTTTGTTTAATCGTGATATCACTCGTTACTTTTGTGTATATCGAAATAAAACGAGAAATTTCAGAAATAGAAACACAACGCCAAAGTCTTTGAAACTAAATTTCAAGCTCCGAGTATGCTAAATGTCAGAATACTTATTAACCGAATAATAGAACACAGTTGATATGTATACGTACTGCGGTCGATGAGTATACTATACTATACCTAGTTATAGTATATTGTAGACGTGGGTTGGGTTAGGTAAGTAAGGGCAACCTCGATCTACATTGGTCGTGACTAACTCGGAGGCCTGAGGCCCATTGTGCTATCCTTTATTTTCCACATTTGGAAACTAAGTTAAATAGCTAGAACCAACTTTCTGTCATTTTTACTTCTAAAGCTCATTTTTAAAAATTCTCAACCCAGAATAAACTTTCGTTTCTCCGCCAAGGTCAGGCACCGACAGAGCAGATGCTCGATCGTTTCCTCATCTCCATGTTGCACTCTGCAATAGTTGTCCGTTGTCACTTCCCATTTATGAAACATTGTTTCAACAGTACAATGTCCAGTGACCATATTCAAATAGAAGTCTTTTTTGATTCTTTTGTGTATTCTCTTCATTGATTATTGGCCAAATTGCACTGGACCTGACCTAATAGAATTTTTATTTGCAGTTACCCACATTAGGCAAAATTTGTAGTTCATTAATTGTAGTACTCACCCCACATGTTTCTACATTTTAAATTTTATATATCATGAATTGATTGATGAATTTTTTCTACATTCGATGAAGTCTGTTCGACATCAAAAAATCTTGAATGAGGAAACGAATTTTAAACTTCGGTTTAGAGTTATTGGGATAAGAATCATGAAAACCTTAATAATCTTTGATAGGTGGATAGAAAGAAATGTGATACTACATTTACCAAGTATATATTCTTATATGATAGGATAGAAACAAAAAGGTGCTGTAAAAGTTATTATTCTTTCAGCCCGAGGATCAAAAGAACCTCTAAAGCATATCCATTTTATTCATGCTTATTTAGAAAAACGTAGTAGTAAATGATTAGAAAAGTTTGATAAACTGGCAACAAAACAAGTTATAAGAAGTTTCTAAAGCTGGAAACACTTTCAAAAACAGATATCTGAAATGGGTATCTTTATATATGACTTCAACAAAATGCAGTAAAAGTATTCCAAGACTAATAGCGTCACTATCAACTCTTAGAAAAGCACTGATTGAATTTCAACTTCGGAATACATTTGCTTTTGTTGGCAGAGAAGTTCTTTACCGACGCCCTGGCGTACCAGCGCTCTGGACTATTTTCCTTTGTACGAATATATTGTAGTGAATGCATTTTAATGTGGTTAGTTTGCTTCTTTAGATCCACTTTGTTTCTACATTCAATTTTGCCAGGAAATAAGAATTTACAGGCAAGAGAATGCACAATATAAAATTATTTTAGTGTATATTGTTTTTAGATAAAAGCATGTAAACTGAATATTCCCGGAGTATACGGTTAGTTTCAAAATCTGCTTTGTTTTCATGTGCATTCTCTAAACATGCAACTTTCACAAAGGAAATTCAATGAGGTTATTTTTTCGATTAAAAAAGATGATAGTTGAACAAATTAGGTAATTCAATTTTACATATTTAGGTATTTAAAAAATTCAGGGTCTCTAGTATAGCAAACTCTTCCTAGATTTGCATCAAAACTTGTCAGTTATATAAAGTGGAAGGAACAGCAGATATTTTTCTAATTAAAAAATAGATTATGGAAAAACAGTGGAACGTATTTTTACAAAACTTTCAGTTATGGAAAGTGGAAGGAATGGACGATATTTTTCTTATTAAAGAAGATAATATGGAAAAGTAATGGAACGAATTGGGTAATACAATTTTGCAGATTAGATTTTTGCAAAGATCTCGTAAGGTTTGGGATAAAACAAGGAAATAGTTCAAGCCATTTGCTGCTTATTTTGGAGATAGATAAGATCGTTAAGAGTTATGGGAAAAGGAAGAACTGGATACAATGATAGTCCAACACATTAAGGGCGAGGTAGACTCAGTTATTTCTTATATGCAGGTGAAATAGTGTTCATTGCGAACTCAATAATAACACCATATAAAAATGAAATTTTATTTGATGACAAATGGTCGTTTAAGTGAATTAAATTGTACATTGATAGAAAATTCTTTGATGCTTTTGTATTATCAAACATATTAAAAAACTCGAGAATATTACACTTACATTACAGCAAACATTAACATCATTTCTGACAGTGAGACATGAAAAAGCTTCAATGTATGGTAATTTTTTTTCATAGTCATAAGAAATTGGTTAAATTTAATAGAAAAGGGCGGTATCTATGTAAAATCGATCCTTAACATATGTATATATATATATATATATATATATATATATATATATATATATTGAGCGTTAAATGTAGAAGGCTTAATATCAAGTCTTAAAAGTATCTATTTATGTCAAAAATATCCATTTTCACGTGGAAAATACAGTGCTTAATTTAATTAATTATTGTGGCTGAAGTGAGATTTTTTAAAGAAAATATAATATTAGAAACAAAAAAACATCGGTTATAAGTAAGTATTTTTCAGGTTTGAGAAGGATTTAAGACATTTAAGATTCACAAACAAGCAAGTAAATTTTTTTTCCATTTCAGAGCTCATTTACAGTCTGTTTTTTTAGCAAATAATGAGTAAATATATTTTGAGGGAGAAGTGTTAAGAATATCGCAGTTTTTTTGACAGAATTCGTTGTATTATTTCTGGGTTTGAAAACATTGAACAGCTCCCCAGATGGATTCCATAAGTCCAGATTGGCTTGATTATGCATTTGTACAAAAGAAATTTGATATTTTATCTTTTATCGAGAAGCTACTGCATTTGTTTGATCTATATTAATTTGGCCTTTTTTTGACCGAATACTGGATTTCCACGTTTGTTTTGAGTCCAGAATTAGACCTTGACTACGTTTTTGGAGGAGACAATTATTATACATTGTAAAATTGGTATATACAACAGCTCTTCTAGCGAAGGCTACGGGGGCTGATTTTTCGAATTGACCTTTATACACCGGTTAGTAAACCATTTTTTTAGGATGTTGAGGTTCATTTGTGGCTGCCTAAAGGACTGCTGTCTTCTGCGAGGACAGCAGTGTCGTCTGCAAACAAAGCAAAGGATGTATTGTCCATGGTTGGAATGTCTGCCTTGAATAATAAGTATAGGAATGGGACTAAGACACTTCCCTTTGTTACACCTGATTTTCAAAATGAAATAAAATTTTGTTTGTAATTAGTGATCACTAAGGTAGGATTTTTAGATTGAAGAGTAATTTGTCGAAATAGATTTTTTTAGTTAATAGAGTAAGCCTTGGCGCTAGACACGGTCGAATGCTCGCTCGATGTCCAGAAAAGTTGCAGTACTCTTCAAGTAAAGTGGAGAAAAAACGTAATAATGAATTGCAAGAATCAATCAATGTATGCAGTGGTTGAAAGAATAAACATGGAAATAAAAATGAACAAAAAAATAGAAATGAAAATAAATGAAAAAAATAAGTTTAACAAAGTAGTAAAGAAATTAGATCTCAACAAAACATTTAGAAAGATTATCGGAACAATCATCAAAGAAGCAAGAAAAATTGACGCATAATTCACAAAAAGAGGCCAAGAAAGTAATAAGATTATACGATATTCAATAAAGTTACAGAATTTGTTAGTTGAAAGGAAGTACGAAACTAATATTGAAGAAAATTAAATGTGATATTATAAAATAGTATGAACAGAAAAATTATGAATGAAAGAAATAGCGTGGCTAAAACACGAAAATATAAAGGAACATATTATATGTGGCTTAAAATGAGTAAACGAAAAATGATAAGGAAAATAAAAGTTGACATGGCAAAGGGGTATACTAAGAGGACAGTGGATTTATTAGATAGAGAAAATACTGGGAAAACTCTGGAAGAAGTGGAAATACCAAAGAATTGAGTAAGTAGAAATAGCATAGAGAATAGGGAATCTTCTAAACTTTATATCACGGTTGTAGTTCTGAATAATAAAATTATTGGTTGTTCTTATTATTTCAAAGGAGTTGACGGAAGAAATCACATTTTTACGTTGAGATAATTAAATCCCATTAATTCCGATTTTCCACATTATTTTGGAATGAAATGCGCTTTACAGTTGAAAAGTTTTTTCATACTTTCCTTACACTGTAGGAGGAGGGCTTTTACATTGTCTAGTAATTTTGATTTATTAGCGTAACATGAAATTGAATATTTTCTACTGTACTGGATTTTCTAGAGTACTGGAATCAAGTAACTTCAAATATTTTCATTAAACAGAAAGTAGTAAAAAATTAAATAAAAAAAAATAAAAATTACATGAATTCAAATGAATTGGGCAACTGTTATAATTAACAATATTTTGCTTCCTATGAAATTGTAGACATGACGGTTAATGCAGTCAACAATCGGAGTGCTTATTTGGCCTGGGAACTTTCTTGATCTTGACGTATGGTCATTGTCCCTCATTTTCTTTGTAAACATAGTAAATTTGCAACGCAATTTCCGACTTCTACAGTCCAATTGCATCTCTAATTCTCCGAAAATCACAGACTTTTATGATAATTTTAACATACTAGAATAATGCATTTGGAGATTTCAAATTACTCCGACAAAATAGACGTACTTAAGCGATTTCATTTAGTATTCACGAGAAGAATATATAGATTCTTCTCTAGTTTAAATTCATACAGCTTTTACTTATCCCGTGCTAAAGTTAAAAGGCCAGAAAGTGCAATTTTTTAGACCCTCATAAAAATTTAAGTCATAAACTCCTTTTGCTTTTTGATAAAATATTCAGAAACGCAAAGTGATTTTAGAGTTTATATTGTAAACTACCGAAAAAAAAAGGAGATTTCCTCTGGGTTAAACGTGAAACATGAAGATCTTCGTGGTAAATAGTTGAGAAATGTGAGTGAGTGATTGATATATACCCCGAAAATCGCGTCGACAAAATTAGCATATTATTGGAAAAGCAGCTGCCAACTCAAATATTGAAATTTGGAATCAAGCAAATTCTAGAATTATTTTCTTATGCTAATGAACTGTTCCATTTCTCTAGTATCGCTTAATATGGAGCTGCTACCTTAAGATGAATGTTCTTGCTGTTGATAATTAAATCAAGTATCAACAGAAGGATTAATGATTTTCACTTAACTCACTCACTTAATTCACTTACAATGTTTGAAAAAATAGCTTCATTTAGCAATTTCATCTAGAAGAGATAAACGTAAAAAAATGTGATTTTTCAAGATTAAAAATTGAATTTAATAAAAGAAGAAATGGCTAGAAAGTACTTAGAAGAAGACCAGTAAAAGGCAGCTGGAAATCTAGAGGAATATTCAGGATTTTGATCTGACCTCCAAAAAACATTTCCTTTTCTCAAACTTACGACTTTCATATTATATATCAAAAGAAATAAGTCTTGGAATGGAACAATTACATCAAGAAGTTGTCAGAAAGTTGCCTCGTAGAGTATAAAATATATTCAGATTCAAAAACAGACTACTGGACTAAATTTTATATAAATTACACGGTATAAACTATTATATTGGAATGACATGTACGAATATCTTCTTATCCTACCACATAAGTATCTTGAGATATTTCGAAAGGTATTAAAACTGAAATTCTCATATATATAGATTCGAAATTAAAATTAATTACGCTACTTTCAAAATAAACGATATATATTTTCCGTTGGAAGCTTGTATATTTCTGAAATTTTAGTTGATAGATTGATGAGTTGACTTATGTTTATTCAATGTTTCATTTAATTTGAACTTATTTGTTAATTGTTAATCTTTCATAAAATAATCATTGTACAATCAGCATTTATTCCAATATATATAATTGTATTAAAAATTTTTGATTGATTGATCGATTTTGAGCTCTTGTTCTAAGATTTTGAATCTAGATTGTGATTTTGCATTGTCATTTTTGATTGTAATTTTGATTTTATGACTTAATATTTTATATTAATGAGGTTTGTTATTTGTTTTTAAAAAAAGTGTTTCATCGCGAAAACACGTAATTGGAACGTTAAATTTTAAATTTATAACTTGTAATAAGCAATATAGATACACACATTAAAATGATTCAACACTAAAAATGATTCATCCAAAAATTTAATTTGTAGGTGATTACTAGCGGCATGGCAGGTAACTGAAATTTAAATAATGGCATATTCTGTTCGATTTATTATTTTTGATGTTTGTCGGTAACTAGCAAACTGGACATGATGAGATACGAAATAAATTAATGAAAATGGAAACTGTAATAAAATAAATAGAATTGGATAGTTTCGACTAGAACATTCCAAAAACAAACGAGGGTTGTCTGAAAAGTTATCGACCTCAACCTGAAGACATCAAAATAAGTTAAGAATTATATTTGCGCATGCAGCTAGAGATTGTTACTGAAATTTCAGCCATTTTGAGGCTTAGTTCATCGAAAGAGTTCACCAAATGGTACTGGACGGCCATCGAATAGACGTTTAGACATATAAGAGACTATCGGCATATCTTTGCCACGCATTTGCCATATACTGACTGAAGAATTATGCATGCGTAAGCTATCCGCGCCTTGGATGCCGCATTTGACGAAAAGCATATTTGAAAACGGTGCGGACATAGATTGCAAAAGGCAAACCTACTCCAAAGAAAAGTGAAGGGGGTTTCATCATCTGGAAAACTGATAACGACTGTTTGTTAATTGACCATCATCAAAAAGATAAAACTATAACGGAAGAATCTCACGCGTCTTTGCTTAATAACTAGGATATAGGGAGAAATTACGAAAAAGCATTTTCATCAGAACAACATATCAAATTTTATCAGAAGAGGATGTAAACACCTATTTTGAGGAAAAGACTAAGAAGTGTTAAAAAGGCTAGAGCATCGCTGGACTATGTGTATAAATTTAAAAAATAAAAATGATTATGGAACAATAGTGTACTATATGAAAAGACATTGAATACTAAAATTATGTAAAGAAATAATTTATTAAACTAACAAATGAGATAAATAAAATCAAGCAAGTTATTCAGAAGTAAATTTTTAACTGGAATCCCTCATTATCTTCATATGCTGACGTATAAACATTTCTTTTCTTTCCTTCTGGTAACATCAACGTGTGGGCGCGCTCTGTTGAGTGTAAGTTTATCAAGTATTTCTCGATAGATCGAGAAATCAGTTTCGCTTTCGATTTGCTCATACGAGTTTTGTTTTCTTGGACCATCATGGTTTATGTTTGCTTCATCTGCTATCATTCGAACTGTTAACCCAAGATTTTGGAGGATTAGGTAGCATATACGGTGTCAGTACCAACCTCATCCGGTATCTCTTTTAATGCTTAGCCTTCCATGCTTTCATGGCCTTCATTGAACATTTCATGCCAACAAAACAAAATTGACGCGTTGCTCTTTGTTCCACAAGAACTACTAAACTATCATTTTCACTACATAATTGTTGGACCTCGTATATGTCAATATGTCAATGAAATCATCATGAAATATTCAATACTCTATGTAAAACCAGAAATTATACAAAAAAAATTATCATAACTATCTGTTATTTATGCTTTTCAACACCCTGTACGATCGATGCTTAAATTAAAAATTTATATTCTCCTAAATTTATTTTTGTAACGGAGTTTCATATACACATTTGATGGCAGTCGAGCTCGTGTCAATGCCTACACGTCTGCAAATGACGGCCACTGATGTTGAATTATTAGTCGAGATGGGATTCGTATTGTCAATTCAGTGAGTATGGATCACTTGATGTTTGTCAATAATCTCGTCTCTCGTATCGTCCAGATTGCGAATTGATAATCCCAACAATAGATGCTGGGGCAAATATCATGAATTATTATTAATTCACCGATAATTATTGATAACGAAGTGAGAGAAACACAAAGCACAATTCTAAATACATCAATTATTGATTAAATCCAATAGGATGTTTCTAACAGAATGTTCTCAGTTAGGAATGATTCAAATACTTTTGGATTGTTAATCACAATAAAAGTACTTGTTTTCAAGTTATAATTTAAGATATCGGGTCTTCCTTATTACTTGATGTGAAAATTAAATGTTAGAAGTAACCGGATAGCGGAACGAATCTCTATTCAATTTCATTTAATCCCCTCTTCAATTTATAATTTTTCAGCTTATTCTCATTCCGGACATAAATTGAATTCTCTATTTTACATTCACTCACCTACCGGTTACTTCTAGCACTTAATCGTCGTCAGGGTAAAGGTGAAAAAATTATTGAATTGTTTATTTATTTTTTGAAGAACTATGAAAGTTAGAAAAACTGCTATACAAAGTTGTTCTTCTTTTAGTTTTACACAAAAATTTTATAAAATTTTTATTATTTTTTGAATTGTGCAATAATATGCTTCGGAGCATTTAGCCTGTTATTCCCAAGCATGTATAAAAATTTACCACATGGATTGTTTCTTAGAGCAGGGTTGATAATTTTTCGAACCAAAAAATAAATAATACTAGGATGAAACCCGTTGAAAGAAAGAGGAGAATATGATAAAAATAATTTACGGGCGATCTAAGATCTAGAAGGGGGTTTTTAAGGGTAAAAAAGGTTTATCTTGATTTCAGGAGTCCTATGGAAAAAGTCAAATAGCAAAGTTGCAGATAATAAGAAGACCTACAACTTTTGTATTCACATTTTTTTCATATAACCTCAAAATTATGAAAAAAATTCAAAAGTCAAGTTTTTCGCTTTTATTTTCTCACGTTATTTTGGCATAATATCGAAAAAGCACCCTTATTTTCAAACGAAAATTCTCCCAAAAAAGTCGGTGTGATTTTTGTTCGTTAAAATCTCCACCTCCTGATGGTGTAAAAAATATTACCATGACCATGGTAAACTCAGAAAAGGCAAAATAAAGACGAAAAAACTCGTATCCGAAATTATGTACAATTTTTAAATGTTTATTAAAATTTTAGTCTCTGATTACTTATATTCATCAATGTAACATGGAATTTCACATTTTTCGTGTAATTAGAGTTGAAAAATTTATTTAATAACTAAAAATTGTACGTAATGTTAAAAAAAGATTCGGATGCGAATTCTTTCGTCTTATTTTTTGTCTTTTCTAGGAAAGTTTACCATGACCATGGTAATATTTTTCACACCATCAGAAAATAGAGACTTCAACGTATCTAAGTCTCACTGACTTTTTCAAAATTGCTGATATTTTGACGTGAGAATTTTCGTTCCAAAATTAGGGTGCTTTTTGGATATTACGTCAAAATAACATGAAAAAATAAATATTTCAAATCAAATAAATAACAGTGTAAATGGGACATGAAAAGGTAACTTTTCACAAAATTTCGTGAAAAAATTCTTGTTGTAAAAGATAAGAATAAAAAACAAAAAATCTGTTGTTTGAATTTTTCACATAAATTTTGAGGTTATGTGAAATAAGTGAGAATACAAAAGTTGTAGAATTTTAAGTTTTCCTTTTTTAATAGGTTTCATCCTACTACTATTTTTTTTTACTTTTCATTATTTTTAAAGGCTTCTACCCTGGGATATCTTGTCTATGCTTCGGTATACTAAATGGTTATTTACGTATGTACGGTTACAAAGTTTAGAAGTAAATGCAAATATTCCAGCATGTCAATTTAATCATATTTGGTTGGAAATGACAGGTCAAAAAATTTGGTACTCCTAAATACCTGAATAATTCGGAAAACAGTGAAAATAGTTTTCTATTGATTAAATGAGTTTGAGTCTTTGATTGTGCGTTTGAGTGATTGTGTGTCTGAGTATATTAGATTTGAGGTATTAGAGTTTGGTGTTTGCGTATTCGTTTTAGTGGTTGAGTATTTGAATAAGTGAGTGTTTGTTTCAGTATCTAATATTTGAGAGTTATTATAAATACAATTGTAGTTGGCTATTATGAATAATTAAATAAAATCCCACAAATTCAACTTCATAATATTTCAAATATTTATATTTTTCTACAGCCTTTAACTGACATATCTATCGAATTATATATCAAGAAGTAGTAATTTTATCGTTTATAAGAGATTAGCCATTAGCTAGCCATTCAATTCATAACTATGTCGTATTATTACATTTTTTCCTTCAGTGAATTTTTGTCCTTTAACCAATTCTTCCGAACATTCCATTTATAGACGTAACAGAATCTGTACATTATACTAATTATGACTTATTACCTACTGATCAAATTTTGTGTTTATAGTGACATACATCTCGTTCTCAAAATTAATTGATTCAATTGTATATCTTTCATATATGATGCAATTTCTCTAACATTTCCGATATTGTCAATTGTGAAGTTCTTTAGTCATAAAAAATATTCTTTCAGGCATAATACCTCATTCTTCGAGAAATTTCCTCCAGATTTTGTATAATTTTTCTCTGGAATTAAGTAATTCGTTTAAGTAGGCCGCAAGCTTTAACGAACCCATTTATTTATTTGCAACTGACGTGTTTATTGTGCCACCATCGCTTCGGACGTTTCTTAGTGAAGTGATTCCTATTGTGGTTACAATTCATTTTCCTTCAAGAAATTTAATAATTTCATTTCTGTACGCTCTTCCCCGCACCCATTCATCTTCGAGTTACATCCGAACGACAAGGAAGTTAATATATATCTCGACATAATTAAATTTTATATCTGTAGTATCATCCTCCTAATATTATGTAATTATATTTGAGATATTAATACGACGCCACTATTATTCCGGGCAGGTTTTAATAAAACATCTCGAGACTTTCAAGACCAGATATCGTCGACTTATTCAGCTCTGTTAAACATTAAACTGTTTAAAATAGTATAAAGTTTAGAGTGAATTTTGTTAAAGCTTTAAGAGACATGTAACAAGACGTAGAAATTTAAATTGGATGCTTCGTTTGTGACATCGGATAAAGGCCTATACTTATTAGAGCGGTGCGAAAACACGCGACACGATACTGAGCCTCGAAGCATTTTGTACAAGTTATTCTCACCTAGTTTCATCTGTGTTTATGGGAAAATGACTCACAGGAGGACTCTACATCCTCATATTAAAGTGATTTTCTATTTATACCTGTAATATGTTATGAACATGAGTACAATGAACGACAAAACAAGCGACAATATTACGTTCATGAACTGTTGTGTAAGACTGGAAAAAGATTAGTTTTCTGCACTGTTTTAGCGACTTTTTCTGGAAAAGTGATTAGTGTAGAAGTTAGCTCAAAATCTATTAACGATACAAATATTTGGAATCATATTTTATCAAATAAATATAAATTTTGGGTTTTCGAAAATTTGGTTTTTGTAAAACTTGAATTTCTCATTTGTTACCATTATTTGATAATAGCTCTCCTATTATGACTACTGTCAAGTTTTATTATCCATGTTGCCTCATATTCATGAACCAATTAAACAAATCGCTAAGTTTTCACAAAAAAAATAATATATTCTTGAATACCGAAATACTCAAGTTACCCAAAAAAGATATTCAAGGGTTTTCCCTTCCATTACTTAGATTAGACATTTTTAAGAGCATGTTATGATTCTCCAACTTTGGTCTCATGTATACCTGAAGGTTTCAACTTCTGATGATCCTGAAGATTATGGCTAGGGGGCATAAATAGACAAAAAATGGAAATTGTAATAGACAGTTCCCTATATCGACTAATGAAATAACTATTCAATCCAAAAAAGCAACATTTTTCCAATTAATTTAATCATATTATCGTAAATAATTGTAATCGTAATTTCTTTTAAATTGTCCCAGAGATGTTAAAGCTAAAATGAAAATAAATAAATTAGATTTTCATCTCATTGTAATTCACAACTGATTTTTGCATTATTTTCTTCGGTTCGCTTGTCGCAATCTCACAGTTTTGAAATGAGTTTTGAAAAACACCTCAAATCCTTATTGAATTTAAACTTGTACTCGTATATAATTTACACGTGAAAATAAGTAAGTTGTGCACAAATACATACTTAGAAACTTTTGACACTTGATTTATATCATATGATTGGGATTAATTTTATTAAGATAATTTTACTTCTACTAAATTTATTCAATTCAATTTAAAAATTATCTAATAATAAAGCATTTTAATGTCTTACTGCCAAAAAGCTGTCAGTTCTTATCGTCAATTCTAACATTCTTGTATCTTTATTGCATTTATATTTAGTTTCTAGCAAGCAATCAACACATTTCGGATTTTTAAAGAAAATTGTATAAACGCAAAAGTAGTTAGCTATCGTGCACTTAAAAATTCAGTTTATAGTTTAATCAACGAGTAGATCTAATCTGTTTTATATATAAGTGAAAATAAAGAAAACTTTTTCAATTTAAATACCCAATCATCAATAAGCCTAGTTAAAAGTGAATATAATGTATTTACTGACGTATTGAAAGAAAAGAATGTTAAAGGGATGATGAATTATTAATTAACTTATTTAAATATTTCTGCCATAATTTGTTTACACAATTTTCATCCTTCATTGGAGCACAATGAAAAATAATTTGATAAACGCCATCTCCTTTAAGATAAAAATTGTAAGTTGATCACTGTTATGATAAATAAAAGAAAATCAGGTAATGATTAATTAAGGTAAACCTTGTTATAACTTTTGAAATATCAGCTGCCAATTTTTCCACTGATTTACAGTTAAGTAACTGTTGTTGAAGAGAGATCTTTATACCCGTAAATATATTTCTTTCATGTTAGAAGATCCAGCTAACTTAGAATACTACACTAAGTTATAATCAACTGATTGTTTTTTCATCAAGATATTGGGTTAGCTACAGTTTCACAAATTTCACGCTGGGATGAAATAATTGCATGCAAGATACGAGGAAGTATCCTGCCCAAAAAAGAAAACAAAAAAATTTTGGAAGAAAATATATTTATTTTTAAATGTAATGTCCTTTTAACTCCATACACTTTTCTCAGTGGTGTTCGATACTCTTTTTATAATAAGAATCGTCGTGCTCCTCAAAATAGCCTTTAACTGTTCATTCATTGTTGCGAAATCTTTGACCACTGTGCCATTTTTACAAGTCTGGGAACAGACAATAATCCGAGGAGGCTGATTCTGGCGAATAGGGAGCAAGATGTAGCAAATTCAGAATTTAATTCATTAATTTTGGTCATTGCAATAACGGCTGTGAGAGCTGGTGGTCTTGATGAAACAATATTTTCTTCTGATCCTATGAGCATCCCAAAAAACTAACGTTTAACGATCTTGCCTTATTTGTAGCCGGTTCTCCCTTTCCAGTCCTATGTATTGATTGTTCTTTTGTTTCGGGTGTGAAGTGATAGACCTACGTTTCATCCATGGTTATGGAACGGCGCAAAAAAATCGGCTTTATTTCTGTAAAATATTGCCAAACACTCTATGGAAACTTCTGGGACCATCCTTGTACAAGAAAAACAAAAAATTTAATTAGACGAGTAGACCTTGACAAAAAATCGAATATTTAGAATTAGTATAAAGTGAACCTAAGAAACCTGAATATGAATAGTGAAACATATCATGCTTGGTATTTGAAGAATAATGAGCTCACTTGATTTTCCTTAGTCTTCAACACAATCATTATAATCAATGTACAAGCGAAAGAATGATAATGCAGACGAAAATATTGGCCGCATTCGTTGCAAGTATATTTGATTAACGTTGTTAATTTAGTTATATCCTAAATAGGTCTGCAACGCTTTTTTTGCTGAATTGCTGCTAGGAACCACGCCCAATTCCGTACTAACGGTGCTGAACTAAAGGAATAGGAGTAGTGAGAATGAAGTGCTTTCTCGTGATCCTATCCTGTCTGTCAGATCTGTCAAACCTCACGAGACTGTGGGCGAGAGCCTACTTTGCTCCCGCTTAGTTACCCCAATGAGGTAAAGATCGGGCTCTAAACAAACCAATTTTAATAAGAAGTACGGGTTGGAGCAATAGAACGTACATATTGCATCATCTTTATTACGAGGTGGAAAGCGCGGGCGGAGGAAGCTTGCTACAGTTAGGCAGGCACGCTCATGGAATTTTAGTCACAATGAGCCGCTCCGAGCGTTTATTCAATTAAAATATATGTTGAGCATTTTCAACGTTTTAACCACAAGCATAGGGTCGAACATCTAGAACCGAACTCAGTATTGCGAGTGTACGAGAAGATCCACGATCTGTCTTACAATTAACAGAAGGTCGAATTTGGACCTGAAACTTCAAGTATAGTGAAGTCTAGGACGTGGTTTCAATAAGACATAAAATGAGCCCATAGTGGTAATGAAACAGATGATCTTAGGTAAGCTGATTTCGAAAATGGTTCCTTCATAGTCCAGATTTAATTCATCTTGACAAGTAATAATCCGAAAAACATCGATGAACTCAAGGAGAATATCCGTGGTGGAATGATAGCATGCCATCAACATTACTGATGAAAGTTTTCAATAGATTTGTTTGAGGGGCTGATTCCGAATTAGTCCTTCCTGTGATGAAAATGCGCATGCGATCGGTGCCTAAGCTAATTAGGAGACCCGCCAACAAAGCTAACAATTACCGTTCGCGGTTAGAGAAATGCCGTCATAGAGAGGGTCATCATTTATATGGTGCTATTTTAACACGCTTACATTAGCTTTATATATATGTAGGTTTGATTATTTGATTATTTTTGAGCTTGTTTGTAACTCTCATTTGGACTACATGGGTGGCTTATTTAATAAAAATTTCGTTTCACAGAGGATTCGAACGACCGATCTCTGTGTTGGTAATCAAGCACGCGAGAACCTTACCAATTACACCATTTTGGCTCTATACAAGTTTTTACGAAGTTGTAGGTAGATATAAGAAGCGAAGCCATGATACGAGGGTGATTTCAATTAAAAAACGAAAAAGCTATAAATAAATATTGTTTGGAAACACTAAAAAACGCTAAAACTAAAAATCTAAAACTAATTTTTTCAATAAGCCTTAAACAATAATTGTTACGGAATGCTATATAATGTAGTCAATATTATTCATATACACTTCTAATATGCCGAAAATATGCTAATTCAGAATAACGACCAAAAATTTTATCGATTCCTTCACATTTAGGAAGTTCTATGTAAAACCAACAGAGTGCAAAACATGTCCCACGTAAGCATAAACCCTTCTTAGTAGCGTGTTCGTGTGTCAAGTTATTTACACTGTCTTGTAGATCCATCAAATTGAAACTTAATACTCGCGATTGTCTACTAAGAAAGCACCTCTTAAGTGCTTAAATTTCAGCGGAAAATGGAGTTACTTTCCTACCTATTACTTTTGCATTCAAATTATATTCTAGGAACGGTGTCGGTTTTAAATTTAATAAATTCCCAGGGTGTGGGAGTTAGTAAAAGTGCCGGTAATCTATTTGAGGATTACTTCTACTATTCTAATTTATGCGGCATTAAAGGTTTCCCCTTCTTTATTATGTGAGTGCATTAAGAGACTTCGATCTGAAAAAATAATCGCTAACAATATAGTATTCTTCATTTTATAGTGCAGTTTAGGAAAGACAATGTTTCTATACTCTTTTGGTTAGATAAATAGTCCAGGAACTAAAGAAAAACACTCGATACAGCAAAAAAAGTTGTACCAATGATTTTGTAAACATATCCGATAAAGTGTTGCTTTTCAATTCAGCGGTAGGCGCAAACTAGTTAGATCGATTGTGTTCTGCTTTTGGAACCAATCACTTGAAGTTCTAAAACCTGAGAGCTTTGAAAGTTTCCACACCCTGGACAGAAAAACAGTTTGTCCGCGAAATACGGTACCACGTGAAAGATTCATATTTTCAAAAATTTCAAATTCAACATATTCCAGCGAAGTAGTAGTGAGAAGTGTGGTATTTAGGTCTCTTTTAACTGAAAATTATTTTTTATATCGGGTAAAAAATTAACGTTTCGACTTATTCCGGTCTCTAAGCATAAAAAATAAATTTTCCTTATTTTTACATTGTAAAAATATGTAGCAACAATCAATTGAATTATTCATAGATGCATTAAAATATATGCAATAGAACTATGAATTTCATTTCAAGAATTTTAGATATTTTATAATTGAATGTACGTTTTTTTCATATTTCATGGTTTGTTAATACAATATTTGGGGTTTGTCCAGTAAAATAATTTTGTAACGCCGTCCATATTCAAGATAAAGAGCGTTAAAGAAAAAAATAATACACATTTTTTACGATTTTGCCGCAACTACTGGCAACATTGTATTGAAATTTTACGAATATGTTTTGGGAGCTAATTAATTAGTTTTTATGTCTGACTCTCATAAAGGGCGATAGTTACACGGTTCGTATCTAGTAGTATTGAACATAACTTTTTCAATAATAAATTTATTAAGTAAAATTTCAAGTGAATTTAAACTTCCCTTAATTTTACAACAAAAAGTACTCTTGATAAAACTCGATACTGTGTACCGTTTTTGGAATATTTTGATTTGATTTGATAAAGTTATTGATTATTATTAATATCAATTAGTAAGCATTATGTCGCGTAAATGAGACCCCATTGATACAACGAATACAATTAAAAACATTGGGACTTAGGGCTTTCGTTTCTCAAAAATCCAGTCTAATCAATATAGGATTTTGTTTTTCAAAGTGAATTAAGTGTGGGTACTGAGCTATTGGAGCCTTAGTATGAAACAAATAACACTTTGATGATCGTGTATTGTGGTTCAGGCCACTAATAGCTGACTACCTATAATTATTTAACTTTCAATTTTACACGACAATAGTATTTTTTCTGAATTTGTCATGAAAAACTGTCATTCATTAATAGTTATGACGTTGAGTCAATAATAATTACATATCTGAAATCTTGGTATTTGTTAAATTAGATATTGTTAATCAAAATTTACTCAAATTTTCAATATCCTGATATGTGATTAACCTTAGAAGAGTGTTTAGAAAACTCTAAGGCATCTGTGCAGGCTCTGCAGAAAAGTTCCATCGACGAAACTTACCTAGTTAGAGCCATTGAACGACGTTGTCGAGAAACTGCGAATGTGAGACCTAAAAAAATAAATTCTGGTAGAACAAAACAACAAGAACCATTAATGAAGAAAATATTATTTTAAATTAGCTCAAGAAATGTGGCAAGACAAACAAATACGTCTTCTTTAAGTACTTGAAGGATACTTAAAGAGCAACAGCTACATCCTTATCATTACAGACTAGTCTAAGAGCTCTTGCCAGACGATCTACCGGTTAAAGGGGATTTTTGCCAAACATTAAAAGAAAGAACAGCCCTCAATCCAAATTTTTGAAAAAGTATGCTTTTTACAGACGAGGCCACTTTTAATATTTGGGCAGAAACTTTAGGTAACAAATTAATAGGTTATCACATTCTGCCTGAAAATTTAAATGGTGATCTGTACCTGGATTTTTTAAGCAATCACTCATTCCAGATATTACAGATTTAAGAAGCGGAGATATTTTTTATGTACGATGGAGCTCCACTGCACTTTGATAGAAGGTGTTGTAATTGGTTGAGTAACCATTTTCCGAATCATGGATTGGTAGAGGTACAGAAGCTTCGATTCATTGGGCCTCCGCATTGGTCATGCGATTTTAATCCCTAGGATTACACAGTTTGGTTGTGTCTTGAAGAAAAAGTTTATGGTATTGAATTGAAAGACAGAATTCAACGTCACACTAATGACCTCATAGCTGACTCCCAACCGGTTAGAAGATTAATGGATTCTTTAGAAAAAAGGATAGACGTGAAAACGGAGTATATTTTGAGCACCTACTCTAATTGAATTCTATTTTATGTTATTAGTCTCTCTTTGAATTTTCATCTTGTGATTATTTGTTTAATTAATATATTTATCAATACTTCATACCACCATCACTTATTACTTCATAATTTTCAAATCAAAGTATTCTGAAAACAGTAAACAATATCAAGGTTTATCAAGAGTACTTTTTTAAATGAAGAATTAAATGTTGTTAAATTTACTTGAAATTTTGCTTAATAAATCCAATATTGAAAAAGTTATGTTAAATACTACTTGCTACGACCGTGTAACTATTGCCCTCTATGAGAGTCTGACATAAAAACAAATTCATTCAGCTTCCAAAACATATTCGTATAAAATTTCAATACAATGTTGCCAGTAGTTGCGGAAAAATCGTAAAAAATGTGTACAAACTTTTTACTGAGCAAACTCCAAATATTTTCAGTTTTCTATCTATCCTTTAGACGGGATCACATTCTTTTGAAACACCTTGTTATTAATATTTTTGCAGGTTTTCAATGTCATATTTTGATGACGACCGAAATAGGTCGAAAGGTAAATTTTTAATCAGAAACTAATTTTTAAGCAGAAGAGACATAAAACTAAGATAATTCAGCAGTAAAAAGAAATAAAAGGGTCTAAAAAATAAAAAATTAAAGAAATTATTACAAAATTCATTCATTATCATTATATATAAAAATATTAATAGAATTTTTCATTTGATTGCACCCTCTATACGAGTTTTCTAAAGTTATATTCATAAACTTGTAATATATTTCTCCTGTAGATATGGAAAGATTATAATTCAATTAACATTTTACAGTTGAAATTCATACTATTTTGAAATTATAACTAAATTCGTAATTTTTTATAATTTACGTAAGATTTGAAATATTTGTGACGATTCAAGATAATGTTAATATTAGTCATCTCATTGATACTGAAAAAGCGTTATGACATTGACGAGATGATCAAAAAACGTCCTCAAAAGTTTCAATTAAATCCGTTTGGTGACAAAAAATTAAGAGTCCTCTCAACCAACCCCTTGCTAATTAGGCGTCTTCAAATACACACAAATTTCAAACCGAAACTTTCTTTTCGTATTGCTGAACTGTTAAAATTACTTCTTTAGTAGGACGTCGTAGCCATCTTAATTGGAAACTGTAATGAACAAAATGAATGTCCTCAGAAATTTCAGAACGGATAAGTTATATAAGGACGAAGAAACTTCTGATAGCCAGTAGCGGCCTTTTGGACAAGATTATTTTTCTTTTTGACACAAACGGAAATAATTAGTCAAATTTTGGAAACTTCTAAATTACAACGCCTAGGGGAAGCCGAATTAACACATTTAATTGGAGGAATAATATAACGTCTTGACTTGGTTTTTATGTTACACGATACTAAATTTATTTGAGTATCATGTTAAGGTAAAAATCCATTGTTAATTCTTACGCGTATTCAATAAAATTCTTTTATACAAATAGAAAGAAGACAACAAATATACAGCGTGAGTGTTAAGTATGGTAAATCAATTATTTGAAAAATTTCTGGGGCGATTTTTATAAATTTTAGTTTGTAACGGTTTAATCAGATACTTTTCTTTTCTGGAAATATTTTTATTTCAATTAGAATAGAATTTATATCTGTTATATTTTGAAAATATAAATTGAGTTTTTGTATGATAAGAAAACTTTTCCCTCGCTTATCTCAACATATTTGAATTTACCTTATTCAAAAAACTACAGTGGGCATACATTTTGACGCTCCTCGGCGTCTCTATTGAGTGGATTCCGATGGTGATATAATTCAACTAAAGAAGCACGGTGGGTGGAAATCCAACACAGTTGCGGAGGGTTACGTAGACGACTCAATAAAAAACAAAATGGATTCCTCAGTGAAAATTTTAACTGGAACAACATTGTAAATGATCACGATTCTACCAACAATCCAAGTACTAATACAAATATAGACGATGTTATTTCTTTGAACTCGTTGAATGTTGCCAATTCAAGTATCAATAGTAATATAACTTCTTCTTCACTTTAAATTAATCATGCTCACAGTTGTACTTTTAATATTACTATTACAAAATAAAAATTGATAAAGTTTTTTCGAATTTTTTCAAGTCTACGAACGTTGAAAAATTTTTGTATGAAACTCGTAAGTAAAGTAATTTTCTTGCACTCGTAGAACTGCCGGTCAAACCGTCCTACTCTTGAAAAAAAGTATTTCTTCACTCACTTTTTGTATAAATAAATATTTTTAGAATTTCTTGGCAGATAATCAACAACACATCAAAACAATAGTTTTTCTTAGATTGCTAGTCGTACAAAGAGTTGGTTGTAGTTAGGTAGATTTTTTCAATTAAACATACATTGGATCAATAAGGTTGAGATAATAAATTTTGGAGCTGTATTCTCTGTTAATAAAAAGCGGTCCTCACATTTTGAACCATTTATAACATAAAATAACTTGGATTTATGAAATATCCCTGTATAGTTTTTTAAATAGCATTTACAGTAAAAGTGTATTTATCAGTTATGCACCGCATTTACATTCGTTTTTACATATATATACATACCAAAAACGGTAATGCCTTAGCAATGCTCTTCTCCTTTCACATATCAATATTTTCTTGTTATTCATAAGTGTGCCCTGGGTTTTCTCTTTGATGTTCTTTCTTTACCTTTTACATTTAAAATTCAAATTGTTGGTTTGCAGATTTTCTTTTCATAGTTAAGGATTTTTATTTCTTGGAATGTGACTATAATTTGAATAAAAGAAAACAAAATATTCAACACTTCGGATGTTTAAGATTGATTCGTCATTCTACATATTTTTGCCTAAAGTAATGAAAAAATCGAATAATGCAATTAGAGATAACTGAGTATTGTGAAGTTCGTACTTGACATTTTGATGACACTTTACAGGATTCGAGACTTTTCATCTAATTAGTAGGTAAATTGTAGTTTCAGACAATAGACAAGAACGAATCTGAATAAATCCATTGATGCTCTTGCATATACTGTACACAGTTGATTGTATTGTATGAAAACATAATAGAACAGGATCAAGTGGTGGCCAACATACCGCTAAGTCTATTTTTTTTGTTCTAACTCATAAAATCGAATTTATGCAACTTTCTTAACTTTTCACAAGCTATTCATTTGTCAGATATCTAATTGATATTTTCGCTTGAGCCAAAAATTGATCAATAGTATACCTATTGTGCTTGTTCAATAGTAATTTCAGAACTTTTATTTTGTTGAACCTTAATTGCTCTATGCACATTGTTATAGGTGGTACTGGTAGTGGTACTGTTAAACATAATTTAACGGTCATTCTATTGCGAATACTTTAATAGTTTATAGTTCCGACAATATTGACCTCACCTCAATTAATTAAACGACACAATGCTACCAACACATACAAATAAATTCTGCGTTAACAACTGTACATTTCCAAAAGGAGTTGTAAACAAACTTCTAAATTACAGTGACAAACAGTTAGAGTGTATGAGGAGTATGCAGTATATACTGCAAAATGTTTTGTCAACCTTTCATAACTATATGGTCTTGGCATACCTAGAAACTATAAGTAAAATTCAAAAAATGACTAGAAGAGCAGACTACAACAATTTTTTTGTTGTTTTCGATATTTCAAATCTTGTTTAGTTGGTATTCAGTTGCATTATAGAGTAACCAATGGTAACACCATAATATGAGAGTTTTTATCCTTCGATCGTGAGGAATTGATTCAATCAAATTATAGGTAGATATTTAGTTCACTAAACAACAGCAAAAATGATGAATACTAGAATAAAAAAATACAAGGAAATTGATTCAGGTTTGGTGGTTCACTTGCCTCGCCCTCTTCTTCTTCTTCTTCTTCGCGCACCATGACCGTTATCGATCGTTAGATTCCATATTTGTTATCATATTGACTATCATTGCTTTATTTACTGCTGCTCGGACTAGCAGTGTTTTTAATTTCCCGAACCATTGACGAGTATTTTTTAATCACAATGTTATCCGCTCACCTATGCTTCTCTTAACCATGATTTTTCGTTGCTTTACCAAGCGAATAAGTTCGTACTTTACACGGTTACGAATTATATGACTAACGTTTTCTAATTTATGTCTCTTTATAGTGTTTACTACTTCTAAAGTTTTGTTCATGCGCTCAAGCACCTCAACCCGACTTATCTTCAAAATACGACCGACGATAAACACACAGATTTTCTATAAGTTTCTATGTCTCTAAAACTTGCTTTCGCCTTGGCTACTCTTGCTGGTATCTCCACGCTAGGATCCCATTTATTATTTCTCATAGTTCCAAGGTGCGGTTATTTTTCTATTTGGTTCGTTATAAAATGTGATTTTCCTTCTGGTACATTTTATTGTTTAGTTATGACAATATATTTGTTCGTCTTCCTCTAAGCTTTAGTCCGTAATTTTGGCAGACCCTAAAAAGACGGTTTATGAACCTCTATAGTTCTTCAAATGAGTTGGCTATTATTAGCGAAGCGTATAATGTAGATTAGTTTTCCATAGAATGAAAAATATTCTTTTCTTTAAATACATCAGTTTTATAAATTAAATTCGTCTTAAAATTAATCCTATGATACATATAATAAAATTAATTAATTTCTTATTTCATTAGTTAATGTGGTTAAAGTGAGCTTCCTCAATCAAAACATATTATCGAGATAAAAACTTACATCCATTTTTAGCGTTTTAAGTTTGAAAATGTACGTAGCCCAAATATTTAAATCAATATTTCACATGCTTAATTTCACTTCTACTTGATTTGATTTTTTGAGATTGAAAACAACTAATCAATAGTTTTGCTGTCATACAATACATGTAACTTTGCAATGCAAAGTTTGGAACTCTAAAATTCAATAAATTCTTACCGCCAAAGAGTTAACTGGAGCTATTATGGTTTTCGCAAGTACAAATGGCACAAACAATATATGTAGTACAAACGTCGATTTTTAGAGAAACAAGTGGTTTTCTGGAGACAGAAAGACAGTTCATGACTTTGGATGTGTAACTAATAGTTATCAGGACCGATTTCTGTGATTTCATGTGCAAAGACAAATATAATTAGCAATGATACAATTAGTAGAGGATAAAAAAAGTTCAATATGAGATTCAGTGTCTGTAACTGAACCTCCATAACCCCAGCACAGTGAAGAACATGATTATAGTGTGTACTGTGGAGATCACCCGTGATCGAATGTAATGAGTTCATATTTTGTATATTTGCACATGTCGCACTATGAAGAAGATCAAATGAAAGGTTTTTACAATCTGCTGTAACAAATCAGTGATGGTATGGGTTAGCATTAATATGGCAGGCCACATTTACGTAGTGATCATTGAAAGAAGTTTCTCTTATAAAAGGTATATTGTTGTACCTTGCACTCTCTTCTTAGGAGAAAATTTTCTGTACTAGAATAGTACATCTTTGAAATGTTATTCACACTCACTTCCCCGGCTGGAGATTCTTTCCCAGGAAGAAATATTTTTCTATATCATTTCCACATATTCCATATATATCTCCGTTAGTTTTATCCAAGTATAATATGGCTTTAACCTAATTTTCTATTTTCGTCCGGTAGATTTAATTTAGAGGCAAACTAAATAATCCTCGTAACTTCCATCAACTGCACATTTCCAAAAGGAGTTGTAAACAAGGATCTAAATTACCAAAACCCAATCGTCGGTTACAGTTCACAAATTAATTTTCTCGTCCCGTTAGGTCGATTTATGACGACAAAATGGGATCTAATGTTTCATGAAGTGTTTTTTTTTTTATTCTAGACTACACAAATTTCCAGTGTTTCGTGGGATAACACCAAAAAGATAATAGAGTAGTTGAACAATTAGGAAATGCGGAATCTATTGATATAGTTTTTGTAATAAGGAAATAATGATGACGAGGAATTGGAAGTTATTCGAAGGAACTTTATATTGGCATAGATCAAAGCCATCTAAATATCTATAAGTATAGTCTGACAAACTAAAATGAAATTATTCAGGTACCTCATAGGTTAATGAAACAAATCCAATCAAGTACCACTCCTGGAAAAACTTAAATTATTTATAATACACTCATATAATTTTATATATTATTTGTGATTTGTCTTATACGTTGAGATTATTTTTGTTACCTAAAGAATACAAATTTTTTATAGATATGGATTCCAATACGCAGATTATAATAGTTTAGTACTCCTCTCTATATTCAGTAATTTATAAAATTGTTCCATACTAGTTGAATAACTTCATATATTGCTGTACTTAGCAAACGCTCTGTAATATTTATATGGATGTCATGTCCAGAGTCAATTTAGCATAGTTGGGATTCATTTAAATACTTACTAAATACAGTGCGAATATTAACTGAAATATACTAATGTGTAGTTCACTGTAACAAACATGTACTCTCGACAATTAACAATTACAAACATCAATAACTTTTTATACATAAATGTTAACTGACCATTATGTGAATACGGTTGGAATTATATTAACCTTGTTCGAGGGCGGTTCAAATATGATCGAGAAAAAGCTGTAAATTACGCGCCTGTATATTTTGAGGTCGCGGCTTGATTACCAACAGTGTGCTATAGTTATCGCTGCGAACGTACGTCCATAAGTGAACGTCAAGTGCCACCCGCCGTTTCACAACGTATTGTCTTTCGTTTTTTGGAATCGGAAGGTATTAAAAACACGGAAATTCTTCGGCGTTCAAGAAATCAATTCGGTAGTGAGTGCTACTTTATTTGCATGTTCGTCGACCACGAATTTCACTAAAGTCGAAACATGGGTACACCATTACACTTCCAAAAGCAAGGTGTAGTATAAAGAGTGGAGAAAGAAAAAGGAAGGGGCGCCAGTCAAAGCGACGACAACCAGATTCCCAAGTAAGATTACGTGAACTGTATTCTGGGTCCGATGGAGAGTGCTATACGTTGACTTCCTGCGCAGACAACTTTCTATAAATGCTGCATACTACTCTAACCTACTGAAGAAACAAGTGAACCCACCTTATCGCTCGAAGGGGAAGAGCATTTAGACCACTGAAAGAAGGGGTCGAAAAATCAATATCGACGACAAGGTAGAGGAGTTCACTTTTGAATATTACTACTAAAAAGTTTGTCTGTTTGTCAAGTAATATCATCTAATATAATACATTTTCATCCTGGAGAACGTGTTTGTAGTACCTCAACCAACCGTTTTTTTAACATACCTATCATAAAAGTTACATATTATCTGAAATAATCGTTTACCACTACATCTCTACTTATTCTTATCGTCACTGCTACAGTGGGTTCCATATTCATGGGATAGGTTTTGCGAAAAAATTTTATGAAAGATTGCATATTTGGTTTGAATATCAAGTTGAATCAACTATTGGCTTTACAGGAACACGCCGGTGAGGTTGACTCCAGAAATTAAAAATTGATGACATGAAACTAAAGTTACTAGAAATTTCACAATAATGGGAGAATTATATCAAGAATAAATAAATTTGGCACAATGACAAAGGATATAGAGAAAATTATGAAAGTATCGAATTCGGAATTAGATTGATAACTCTATGGCTAACGAAATGAAAATATCCTGCCATAGAATGGATTCAGCGTCACCTTAATCTGAATATTCAGTATTTTTTCTTTTGTTTCTACAACTAATTGTGCTATGACGCGTAGTCATTGGCCGTTATGATATTATACTTAAGAGCATGATGTAGGCGAAGATTAGATGATAACAATAATCAAAACAGAAAAACGTCTAAGAATTACAAAGCGATGCAAGTAAAACACTGTATATTTAACCCTATTGTTTTACTAATTCAGATAAAGTTGTGTTTCAGAATATAATTTAACTTTTTTGTGTAGAGGTATGGATAAAAATAATGTAACGTATTTTTAGGGTTGATGTTCTATTTGGTATATCCAATCTGGAACTCCTTCCGCCTATTGTTTGCTTCAGAGTGTCGTTTCCTCAACACCTCAGTGGCGAAAATACTCTTTGCTGTCCAGGCAGTCTCTGTTGACAGCATATTTTCAGGCATTACTCCTACTTCTACTGCAGCTTTCCAGGTCTGTAATACGGGCATGTGAGAAAACGTGCTCCGCACTTTCATAGTTTTTTGTACATGTTGGTTACTCCGAGAAATCTTCATGCCTGAACCTGTGGAGGTGATATCTCAAGTATCCATGTCTAAGAAGCATTTGGGTCAACTGGTAATTCACTTCTCCTTGGAGGCGGCTGAACCAAATGCCACCCGCGGAATAAGTTCATCTTCCCGTAGTCGAGGCATTCTACTGCATTCTACTGCATCCTCGGACCCTGTGCGTTATGCGCTGATAACTCCTCCTTTGTTTTGAACATCATTAGTTCGGCATAAGACGAGGTAAAATGTTTCTCATTCCAGAGGTTTTTCCGCTCATGAGCTCTGCCTGCTTTTTGAAACTCAATCTGCCATCAATCATCACTTCCAGGTGTCAGATGGATAAGTGGGATGTGATCGCCTCCTTCCCGACTCGCAGCTCTATCGTCTCTACTTTTTTTCTTCTAATAATCAGCAGTCCATCCACCTAGAAATCTTTTCGAGGAACTATCAAACATGAAGTTGATTTCTTCTTAAGTGCTTTGTCACAAAAACTACTGCTATGTTGTCCGCGAATGCTTCAAA
The DNA here is from genome assembly GCF_026250575.1 of Diorhabda carinulata. NCBI lineage: Eukaryota > Metazoa > Arthropoda > Insecta > Coleoptera > Chrysomelidae > Diorhabda > Diorhabda carinulata. The sequence continues at coordinate 46,907,058 of NC_079472.1, read as the reverse complement.
TTTCTTAGTTTGAAATGTGAATTGTTCTAAACCTCGTATGAAAATTGTTTATTCCATATTCGGTGGTGATATATTTTTTCCTCAGGCAATATTTTCACTTCACATACTTACTAAACCAGCAAGTGTCGCGCATAAATTTGTATCTATACTCAATTAAAGAAAAAATATATATTTACAATGAGATCCATTCATAGTCAATATAGTCTATGTCGCTTTGCTCATTGTTGATTCCGTTTATTTTCGATAGACTCAAATATATAAATTTTATTAATAGAAATAAAATTTTGGCAGTTCAAATGGAACAAAACATAGCGAAGCTTGTGACTATAAACACTAAAGAAATTACGTCTTGTCTGACAGTTTGACTCAATTTATGATTATGTCGTTTTTAGTGTACCCCAGTAAGGTTATTTTCCATCTGCGAATGGAAACTTTCGCTTTATATAAAGAATAGTAGGCGTAACGTATATTCATATAAAAATACTTCCAGCTAATAAAATTTTATACAACTGCATGCATCTTAATAACCACCGCAAAAGGATGTAATCCATATTTTTTTATATCAAGTTAATTTTTATACTTCATTCACTAGAACCTGTACTCTTTCCTCTATTCAGTTTTCGAGGACATCCACCTACTTTAGTTTAAATAAGTCTTGTAAGTATGCTCCCAACTGCCTTGCATAAACCGAGAATGTTAATTGATTATTCATCTCCTAGGCTCTTTAAAGCTCTTAGTGATCTTGTTAACACATTATTCTGATTTCTCCTAATTTCCCAGTAGTATTTTCACTTCTTTTAGCATTGTACAAGTTGAAAAAGCTTTTCTCTGCCTCTTTCTTTCCTGTTCCCTCAATATTGTATGGGTTCTGATTCCACAAAAGGGTTCGGTACCTTTTCTGCTATGTTATCAGCTGTCTTGTTTCCTTCTATTGAAGTGCATCCTGGTACTCATAGTCCAACGTTTTAATAACTACCTAGCTATCCGACATTATCACCATTATTTTGTCAATAGCGTAAAGTTAAAGTATGCTTTAGGGTTTTCGACTATTTAGTTTCCCTTGACACCAGTTTGAGTGAGTGTCCTGCCTAGCATGTGATTGAATATTAGATTTATTTAGATGAGGTTAGATTACATTACTGGGATATTTTTAAATATTTTTCAATGGAGCAATGGACATCACGTTAAAAGGAAACGAAACAGTGTGATGAGGAATTACTCTAGAATCTATGCTAGATAAAGTGATTGATTAACTGATTATAAACTGTTCCATAGTCCATCTTTTTCCCTATTCTACGCAAAGCTATGTGTCAACCAAATCACTGATAAACAATAAAGTAATAAGTCTTACAATGTCGGCTTTTAACAAACATCATGAAAAGCCAATTTTATATCTAGTAGATAACAAATATTGAATTCCCTTACTATATCTGTAATAATAGAATGAAGCATTTATATAAATAAAAAAAGATACAATTCTATATAAATCCTCTGTAATTAAATGATCTATTTAACTGTCCTGAACGAAGGGTGATACTTACAACAACTAAAATATCTAAATATTAAGGCACTCCTCTATCGTCGCCTAATTTGAATACCGAGCTTAATGAAGGGAGAAAATGATACTTTTTTCATTTTTTAAATTTCTTCTTAATGATGTGCTGTCACTTTATTAACCCCATCTTGACAAATTCGAAAATTAAGAACGATGAAGTTTATACAAGAACATAAAATGAAAAGGGGTGTCTTATTTAACAGTTTATTTTGTCAAGAAACGCAATTAAGAAACATTACCGATGTAGAAGATTAATTAACATTTTTTTTGTTGATGGTACCAAGGTAATTTATGGATGTGAACGGTGGATTCAAATGATGTTTACATACTACAAATAGTATTTGATTACAATTTTAATATTATTACAAAAACATAAAGTTTATTAAGAATGGAGATGATAAATCGTTTCGAAAATGATTTACCTCATTTAGCGTGATAGGAGAGAATTTGATATCTTTGTTTTGATTATACACGTTTATTTCGTTGTTGCATTGACCAAGAGACAGCAAAATAGTTGGAGAATTTTCAATTCTAAATGTTGATTCCCGTACTTACATACGATTTCAGGAACAATACAAAGCATGATCAAAAATACAGCAGCAAATACGCAGCATTCATTCCAACTAGAACATCTTATGCTGTTAAGTATTGAAAAAAAAAAACAGTGATAAATTTGAAATCTTTCCGAATTGTCAGTCGACTACTATAGCCCTTTTAGTGAGTTATGTCAATCGTAAAACGTAATTGAACACTGTTTTTACATTGAATTATGTTTTGAGTTTATAAAAATGTAGAATAAACTCACGGAATGTTGAAATTGATTGTAATATAAGGAACTTCCTATTCGAGCGTTTACTTGAACTATGTGCAGGGAAAGAGCCCTGAAATGAGCAGTAGTTTCCTATCTGTCTACATTCTTTTCACTTGATACATTTAACACCTTGCAACTTCTTACCCTTCCTTAAAATGAAAATATGCTTGAAAGAAAACACAATATATGATAATGAAAAGACCAAAGTAAATAAACCCATTCCTGAAGAAGCTCTAAAAAATGCTTCAATCTATGAATTCGTCGTTGCTAACCAAGAGCAGTATTTAGAGGAATGTTTATTCAAGCCCCTTGTTCCTGTTTTTATGCGATAAAATATTTTTTATCAAAACTCATCATTATTTGGTGCAATTTTTGGATGTATAACTGTCTGGATATAAAGATGTCGAAGATGAAATTGAAAAAGAGACTAAAAAAGCCACTAGAATAACAACATACTTGAAGAAATCTGAATAGATATCTCAGGATAATTATTGTGAAGAGATTTACGAGGAAGACTAAAAAAGAGACAATTATAAGCATTAGGATGGATGACGTCAACATGCAGATATTGAAGACAAAGATGGAAATGGACAGAAACATATTAACCGACTGGACGTCGAACGCAAACATTGCTTACGATAAACCTTTGGGTTGCAGGGGTATCGGACGACCAAGAAAAAAATGGAGCGACATTTTGAAACCTAACTAAGCATAAAGGTGAAGAAGTAATAGGTAACTTTTTCTAAGTAGGAGAATTAACAACAATATATCTCATCATATATTTTCGTTCTCGTTGACAAAATATTATCAGAATAATGAATGTAGCTTCAATAATGTTTGACACCACTCATAATATATCGTTGTTTATTTTGATAAAAACCCTAATAAAGAAATTAGTCAAAGCATTAATAAAGTTTGTAGCTAAAACTAAACCTGACACAAGAGGTACTGTTGGTATACCAACAGAAACCCTGTTCTTCTAGAACCGTGATCCACCAGGGGTCTACGGGAGACTCGAAGGGGTCTATGTTGGACGTGACAAAAAATGGGGGTCCAAAGCGTAACATGGGTCAATCAAAATTTATTTCGTTTCGATAGTGAAGAACTAAAACGTTGGCTTGACTTTTCCTATCAATATAGGCAGAAGCTCAGCGCCTGTTGTAAAAACTTACATGTTCCATATTCAGTACAACGCTTCGAAACTCAGCCACAACGCAAGTGGTTAGGTTAGGTTAGGTTAGTTTAGGTTAGTTTGTTCTTTTAGAAGATAAAAGGTTGTGCCACATTCATTTCTCATTCATACTAATGAACTTTTCGATTACAATAATCAATTTTTATAATGCAATACAAAAGTAGCAAAATGGAGAACAAAATAATATAATGAATAAATAATAGAATCCGGCGATGCCACTGAATCGCAAATCGAAACAGTTTAAAAAAAGTCGTCCGTGCATTTCAATAATATCCTTTTATTATTTTCCTTTTATGTATCCATAAACTACTTGAATAAATAAAAATTAAGCACCGCCAACCTTCATTACCTAATGATACTGGTTTGAATTTCTCATTTTCCATTCCGTCTACCGGCTATGTAATAATATTAAAAATTTCAATCTCAAAACAACTGTATGTCTTTTCATAGTTGGATGATTTCATGTTTAACGTCGAGTCTGTTGTTAAAATTTTATGATACTGACATGCATTGTGACTGAACGTCGTTTCTCAGAAAATGTCAACAAGGAAAATATTAAATAACTACTATGTTTGGGAACGTCCCGTAGGTTCACATCGATTTTATAATAGTTCTTAATATATCATTATGAGAAAAAAAACAGTTTTATGGATGCTACGTATAAAATTTTCAAAACGTTATATATTTTCAATGGTATCATCCAGAGAAAAGTATCAATATAAAACCACTCATTGCTCTGTATACAATGACAACAATCAATATAAATTTATGGAATAATTCAACTGTCATTGTTTTTTCACAAGTTTATAGACTTACAAATCGATCTAATGTTTTTAATTTATAGAAATCATGCCCGGAGTCTGATATATGCAGTTTAGAAAATCGGATGAAAATGACTTTATTTTTGATAATTATATTGCTCGTAAAAGAAACTTAAAAATAAATAAGACGGCATCAACAATATTATAGTTATATTTCTTTGGTACGGCTATGCAGCACGTTACTGACTGTTCTAAACTCAACTTTTTACTCATATGAACTTAAATTATTTAGTTCCTTCTAGCTTTTGTATTAGGAGTTGATTGTTTTGATGGTCTAGTCTACAAGTTCGAATCGGTTTTAATTAGACATACTTTTACTAAAATTATATGGATTAGCTCAATCGATTCGAAATAATGTCTACATCATCGTGCCTAATGAGTTAAAAAACCCATAGAAAGTTTCAAAATCTATAAACAATGAACATTTTCAAGACATAGTGTTTGATTTTTCGCTTTTAGCTTGTAAAATATAAGTATTTTTGAATATTAAGAAAAGATCCTTAAACAGGAGGGTATTTACCATAAAAAAAGTTTGGTTTGCCAGAACTGTACCATTATTCATAATTCTAATTTAATGCTCGAAATAGCTGCCATTGTTTGATTACGTACCTAACCACCTCCAAATCGGTACAATTAAAAAAATTTTAAGATATTCAAAGTAAATTGAAAAATATAATAAATAATAATCTAAACAAAAGTTTTTTTTATAGTTCTAAATTAAAAAAAATGTTCAAAAATATTGGCGTGAAATTCTTTTGCTTCTTCTTATACGAATGTTGCTACTTAAATTTTGAGTTAAGGTAACACTGAAGTGAATATGTCAAATATGACATTGACATCATAAAATTTGACATTTTTAATGGTGACCGTGAACAGAACGTGCTGTTATACGAGCGCTATATAAATGGTTTACAGAATCAAATCGAGAACATTTTCGTGCGATGATTTTCTATGACTTTCGAAGTGGATTCAGCTAACAACAGTGTGTCGATCAAGTCACTGTATTTCGCTGGATTTCAAATTCAATCGTGGTCTTTACGGGATGAATTTCGTGAAGGTCTTTAAAAATCGGCTGCTGTGCCAGATAATATCGATGTTGTGCGTAAATTGATATCTTCATGTGACATATCGTGACATTGGGGCATACTTGGGTATTGTTGTCAAAAAGATTTGTTCGCGGTACTTCAAAAGACGTCTATAAAACCGTGAAAGGCAACGAATCATGAATTTATTCATTTAAATCCTAAATTAAACAACAATCGATTTTATGGATCTTATAAAACAAGCCAAACCCAATAAAAGTCGTTCGCACGAAGCGCTTCGAAGCAAATGGTCGTCTGTTTTTTCGGAATAACTGCTCCTGTCGCCACCGTTCTATTAGAGTAACGTAGATGGGTCAATTCTAAATGGTACACCAGCATTTGATTGCTTGAAGTTTCGAAAAAATTAGGAAAACCAATCGGAGAAGACGAATCATTCTTAACTGAAAGTTGATTAGTTGAAACAATAACGCTTTGAACAGTTAAAACATCGAATTTATGGGTTATCCGCCGATCAGTCTTGATTTTACTGAAGAATATTGTGAACTATAAATTCATATTCTATTATTTCTTTAAGTTAACTTAAATTTTCAATAGTAATGAGGATATTGTACTATATAACGATTATTCATTGCTAGATTTTCCTACTTTATATTCCTTTATCATGAATACCTACGTAGTTTTTTTAGAATAGAAATATTTAAGTAATCACTCAAACGATAGTTAATTTTTTCAATATCTCGTCACTAATTACTTCAAATGATTGCGAGTTTGAAAAAAAAATATCTACTTTATTTCTGTATGAAGATGAGGTATATTATTCAATTATTTTTGATCTCAGATAATGTCGCACAAAATTTCTAATGAAATTAGTATGTAAATACACTTACTATGCATCAATAATATATATTATTGATAATTATTAGATATTCTGAAATCCTTTTGTAGAATCGAGTGAGAATTACGTTTCCTTCTACATACATAGATTTCGTAGACATTCTTGGCATAGTTACATTCTCGACATAATCCTCGCATTGCCTTTTCCACTGTGTTGCCTGCTTCCAGAATTCAATCGCAGCATCCAATATTCCTTTCTGTCACCAATAAAATTTATAGCTACACTATACCATTTTGATACATGTATACGTACTATGTACGTTAACCTGAAACTTACAGGGTAATCTCAATTTTTCTATTCACTTCAACAAAAATTTTAATACTTTGAAATAGATGTTAACTACATTCTAGTTTTATTTCAATATTAAAATATTTGTCGCTTATTTTCGAATGAATCTAATGAAATTACAATATACAAAATTACTGCAATGACAATTTTTATGGAATGAGGTGTTTTTTTAAAACTGATGTGGATGCTATAACCATTGTGTTAATATTTCTGGTAATGTTTGTGGCGAAGGCATATATAATAAAGGCAGGACTTCACAGTAGAAATATTGAAATTATTTGGGGAGGGGTGGAATATAATTGCTAAATTGTTAGCAGTATTGTAATTAGTGTAATAATTATGGTGTGAATGTCGAATTGTACAATTTTATCGACAAAACCTTACTCGAAAAATGCTACAGTATTAAATGCAACTTCATTATTTCAAATGATACTCTTCTCTATTTTTGACTTACTCTTTTTCTCTTGATCACAAATATATATCAACTTTTACTATCTATATCTATTACTTTGGGAAATTATCGAGTTCAAAATTATAAGAACTACCCGAAAATCTCAGTGATCAATTGTCAAGTCACAGGCTATGATAAATCAACAAGCTGCATTGATAATTTTACTAGGGTTGCTTTGAGGAAGAGAAATAAAAACAAATATTTATAATTTTATATGACTTTATAGTTTTTCAATATATTCTCTATTAAGATCAGTACACTTTTGCATGCGTTTGAACCAATTATCGAAGCATTTCTATTGAGGTACCTCCAAAACATGTGATTTCAATGTTGACCTCGCAATTCATTTTTGATCTTCAGGAATAAGAAGTGTTCATTGGGGCCAAACAAGGAATGTACGGCTGATGACCCCTCAATTCGTTGTTTGACTGGTCCAAAACGTTTTTGTTTCAACTAATGTGTGAGAGCTCGCATTTTTATGATGGAGAAAAATTCCTCTTCTGCAATTAGTTTGCCTGATTTTTTTCGAATACTTCTGGCAATCAAATGCTGGTGTACCATTTAGAATTGACCGTTTTTCGATACTCTAATGGAACTTTTATTGTATTTGACTCGACTTGAAACATCCATACAATCGATTATTGCTGAGTTTAAGGTTTATACGCATAGATTCATGATTAGACGTCTGTTACGATCTTATAGATGTTTTTTGGAGCACTGCAAATAAATTTTTTCAGCATTTCTTTCCATCAACCGATACGAGCTTTTTTTTGAGCGATTGTCTAATTATGCGGTATCCAAAGCGAACAAATCTTTTTGACAGCCAATTGAACATGCAGCATTGAATATATGCGAGTAGATCGAATGCCTAAGTATGCCTTCATCTCACGGTATGTTACAAGACGATATTGGAATATCAGTTTACGCACAGCATTGATTTTTTCTGACACAATAGCCAATTTTGGACGACCTTCAAGAAATTCATCTTGTGGCGAATACGACCACGATGGAATTCGGAAAACCAGCGAAATACGGTGACTCGAGATGGTGCTAATGTTTAAAGTATCTGTGAACAACTCAAATGGCACTTGTATGATAACTTTCTAAGTACGTTCACCATTAAAAATGTCAAACTTTATGATGGAAATCTCAAATTTGACATATTGACACCAGTGTTGCCATATCTCAAATATTAATTAAATAGAGTATATGTGTTTATATAATAAGGAAACTATAAAGTTGGGGGTTTTACACCAAAAATTTCATATCAGAATTACCCCCTATTTCTATGTACTTTTCTGTCCGTCAAAAGTACAGCCGCTGGTGCAGGTACAAATGCCGGATTTCTCATTTCCTATACCGACACATAGAGCTAAAAATATGACATTCCCTCGACATAATATTCAATATCTGACTGCCCGTCTGAAATCCCTGTGAACCCGTAAAGGAAACTGCAGATTATTTATCGTATGTGCGTGATACTGCGTTTGGATACTACCAGTTATAACATAACCAGTGGTGGCACTTATTTTACCCAAATGGATCAAATTCTATTCTATTCTAAAAACCACGTTTTTATATATCCTTTATATTTTCGTTTTGTTAGGACTTCATAGTTTCTATTTTTTTATTTTTAGTAGACTCACGTTTTATTATATCCATTTTTTGAAAATATCTTTTCCAGTTTGATTGAATATGTAGCCACATTAGTCACTTATGCTGATTCCATCAATACCTAATTAAATTTGTCTTGGACAAACTCAATTTAGTTGTTTATGTAGATCAACGTTTCTAGGAAATCTAAGTTAAATTGGTATGGGATTAAGATGAAGACACTCACGTATATAATACAAACTTCAAGTATGAAATTATAAGAAGATGACTCAATAGCGTCATCAAAATTATAATTAAAGGAGTGAATATATTTGACATAAATGTTGGATGGACAAAAAGAATATCGAAATGGAAATCATGAAAAGAAGATGCAGGTCACCAACAAAATGTAATTATAAAAAAATACCTCAAAAGATAGAGAGCTTTGTGTTGGAATAAAGAATATTTTATCTCTTTATTCTCTTACACAAGTGGTTCGAATTTGAAAATCCTTCAAACTACGTCCCCTAATTTTTCTACAAAAATCTATTTTTCTAAAATATTTTTGATCAATATTTTGACCCTAATATTCCGTTTACCCTCCGTTTCCTCGAAGTATATAGATGATAGCGAGATGGAGCTTACTACAAATTACAGCGAAAGAACAAAAATAATTCCGATTCTCGGGGGAAATATCTCAAGGGATTTGAATTTTGATATGCGTGATAACAAAAAGTGAAAAAGCATGTAAGTCTTAATAACCTTATGAGTCATATAACACCCAACTTCCACTTCAATTCTATGTTCATTTGTAATGAAAAAGAAAATGGGAAATAGTTAATACAAACGAAAACGTTTACATATTTAATCCTATTTCAAGATTGTTCATAAGCAAACTTAAATGAATTTTACAAAGTAGTGTCGTATAACCGTTGAAGAGGACACGTAGGCACAGGTGAACGTGAAGAATAAAAGCAGTTCTCTTTGATCATCACTCCATGGAATGAATAGGAGATAGAAATAGCGATAAAGATGAAGAGCAGAATATAACATAAATACAATATTTGCCACTACAATAAAAAATCAATCTTCAAAAACATTTATTTTGGAAAATAATTGAATCCATTGCTATTTTTCACATGAAAACTAAAAAAATAATAGAATTCAGAGATTTGACGTTGATTAAGTTGAATCATGAGATTATAATTTTGTTCTTTATTTTCACAAAATAATTGCATATAGGGATAGAGCAAGAAAACAGAAAGTTACGTATAATGTAGTTAATAAATATTAATGAATAGATAATATTATAGATGTATTTATGTTGAACGTATCGAATACAAAAACTGAAGTACTAAAATGAAGATCTGAAAAACATCAAACAAAGAAAATTATCATCATCATTTTCCTTCTTCCTTTCTCTTCCTACTAAATATCTTTACGAGTTCGCAATTACCACTGTCATTTTACTCCGTTAAACTTGTTACCTAGTGAATTCTATATGTTTCTTGTAATAAGATGAAAAATTCGTTATCATATTTAATAATAACATAAGCATCAACTTCAACGGTTTCTTCTGAATATAAAATTACTATCAGCTCTGTATCTCAAGATTTGTTTGGATGAGATGAAAACTCAGGTGCAGAGATGTTTCTACTTTCTTTCCATTCCCTCTCTTGTTTATACTGTATATTGCTATCCTTCTTATTGAGAGAAATATTTCAATTTGCCAATAGTCATTACAATAACAGTTTTTTTATGTTACGATCATATCAACGATGACGCTATATTTCTGATTTGGAACAACTTGTATACATTATTGTACCCACAGAATCACGATTAAAAATATTAATAAACTATCCAAAATTAACGTTGGTCTATGTAAGTCATAATGCTTCTATTCAGTCTTTTATTCCCGCGGGGACTCGATGGATTCTCACCTGTGTTGTGTTTTCTTATTATAAAAGATAAAAAGGAACTGACGTTTATCCGAATATCTATATTGTATGATCAGGTGTTTTGTATTTTCAACTTTGATAGTTCCTATAAGGAGAGTTAAGCTTTCAGATTGTAGAATTTACCCCAAAATAGTGCTTGCAATACGGTTTTAATTACTAAGATGCTAAATTAGCGAGAATACAAAATGACTGGTTACGATAATCACTCGACTCGGATTTTATCGAGTTAATAAAAACGCTTTCATATAGCTCTCTCCGACGAAGTTTCGTTGACCATGATTAGCGAATTGGGTAATTAAGAAAATTAATGTTAGATGAAGTATTATCAAGATTCTCACCAGAATTCTGCAGATTATTTCCGTTTCAAAATTGCTCGCGCTCGTTCGAAAATCTAATGTAATATGAATCTCAAAGAAACGCGTTTATAATGGTAACCACGACAACAAATGTTTGTTGATTGAGTTGTCTACCTCGCAGGAAAATAAAATTATAATTCTTTTAACTGAAACTCAACATGTTATGTTGATAGGCTAAGTCAAATTTCAAATTCAATTATGTATTGAAAACAGCTGAAGTAAAACTGGAAAACCACTGCAGAAAGTAAAATCCTACAGACCAATATGATTACTACCAAATCTTTTCAAAATTATTTGAGAATATACAATTATAAAGAAAGCAAACTTTACTTGGTCAAAGAAGTTATTCTATCCTACCAGTTTGGATTCTGCAACAGACATTCCACAATAGATCAAATACATCGTATAACAAATATAAGAAACATTTTAAATAAGACAGCAAATATTTGGAGTTTCGACTGATTGAAGCAAGTGTCCCAAAAGTCAGAATTTGGCACCAATAATATAATTATTATATACTTATAACATATCTGTTACGAAAAATGTTAAAGAGACTAAATTTGCAGACGATACTGCAATACTAGCTGTTGGAAGATCAATTGGAGAAGAAATGATCAAGAATCCTCGAAATTTAATAAACAAAATAGATGTTTGGACTAATAAATGGCATATTAAAATCAATTAAGTGAAGTATGCCCATATTAACTTTACTTATAAAAAAATTAACAATCCCCCAGTTACATCAAGAAATAAGATTATCTCGTATATAAAAAACGATTGAATATCTAGAACTACATCTGGATAGCTTACTAAAATGGCAGAAACATATCTTCTTTACATTCTTCATTTTGCGCTCTCTAGGGCGTTAGAAATATATTTAGTATCCATTTACCAATTTCCATTTTTTTGGACTGCTACTTGTCTTTTTTCTTATAATTCTTGGTTTCCATATATGTTTTGTTGATCTATCTTGTTGCATCGTTGTCAAATATCCAAACAAGCTCATTTTTTCTTTGATTGTCTATTTTTTGGAGGTACTTCATCTATTTTACTATCTATTGTTAATCACGTTGCATTTCATATGTCAGTGTTGGAACTGTTATTGTATTGTATTCGATCAGTTTTACTTTCTTCGATATCTCCTTCTTATTGATCACTGTTTTATTCAAATGAATAGTACATACTAGTTGCTTTTTTGCTTTTTCTTTTCTTTTTGTAACCTTCCTTTCTATTTTGTCGACCTTTATTATTACTTTTCCAAGTTATTCAAAAGTTGTGATTCATGCCATTTGTTCTTCTTTTGCCATTAGTCTGATTTTGTTTCCATTTTTCTCGTTTATTACCGTATCTTTGTGTTTTCCATTTGCAGTTTTTCTATCTCTTCTACCCAAATCTTTGTTATTCCTTCCATATTTTTTTGTTGTTTTCTGTCATAATTACGATGTTGTCGCCATATAGTAAGTTTATTGGGATCATTAACATGTCACAATTAAAAAAAGAAAATGGAAGAACTGAAACCATTGAAAACACATTGATAATATGCAAGAAATTGCATGAATTATTTTCCAAATCAAAATATTTCTTACATAATAGAGTGAGATGAACGTGAAAAGTGAAATGAACTATAAAAAAGGGGTCAGTGAATAACTGGCAATAATGATATCTGTTGCTGCCTCGCTTTTGGAGCCTCTTGGACAGTTTGGTTGTTACGCGAAAAGTAACTACGTTTCTCCGTAGAATTGCACACAATAAAAATGGCAAAAAATCGATAATGTTGCAAGTGAGAGATCTTGCATGAAATATTCAGCTGAACTTTATCTGCTCATGTTTTTTATCAAGAAATATTGCACAGTGTATCGCATCATGTCAAGTGGCCTTAAGAGAATCTGCTCATCCTATTTCTTGTATGACATTGTAGAAACAACTTTTTTAACAGTAAAAGTCGGTTTTAGACATGTTTCTTTACATTTTTGCGGGGATCTAGATGAGAAAGGGAACAAGCCACTATTCTTTTCTAAACACCACCAGAAGCTTATTATTCCACTGTACTTTGATCATTGTTAGCTTTTTGGTAATATTGAATTTAAGTTTAAAAGAATTCCATTTGGATAGATTATAATATAGTTATCCCTAGCAACATGAACAGAACAAAATTTAAGACAATTCTAGAACTACATAATGTGACGATTAGACAAAATTGCAATATCGTGACAATATAAATGACTTATTACAAGTATTTGTTTTACATTTTCTATATGTATTTATTTTATACTGAAAATATTGATAATAATTCGTATTCAGTGGCACGGCGAAACTAGTTATTTGCATTTGATCTAAATTTTTTAATTTTAATATTATAATAAATTTTTGAATGGAATAATTTAATTAAAAATGAAAACACCATTATGCAATGTCAATCTTGTTATATATATTTGAAATGTTACGTGAATATGAATAAATATCATCCAAATCAAAAAGTTTAGCGAATTATATCAAAGAGTAATAATATAAAATTCGTTATACGATTTATTGGAAATACACATAGCCATTTCCTATTTTTATTTCGCTTCCATTTCAATGGAATAATCATGAATTGTTTGTGCACACCTACCGAATTTTATTACAATTGTAGGGGAAACTGTAATTTATAATTGTTTGAAATAAATATGTTAATTGTGCTACATGAACTTAATGTTACAATTATTAGAAATTAGAAACTCATCTTCCAAACGCAAACTTTGTATTATAGATGCGATTTTAAGTCTATCTAATCTCTTCTTCTTAATAGGAAACTTTCTCCTAAGGACAGACAACATCATTCAACGATGATGCTTTTGTATGCTTTTTCTTTAAACATATTTCAAATAGCTACTAGTAAACTTCAAACTTGCTACATTGGTAAGCTTGCAATGATAAATTGTTTATTATAAACCTGCACTTTCATTTGTTTTACTAATTTCATAGTAAATAAATATTTGTATTTTTGACAATTGATAATTAATCTTAAAGGGTGTAAGTCGCAGTATGCGTAAGAGGTACTTGTTGTTGGCTATTTGAACGGATGAGGTAGACTCCAATGAAGTCTAACTATTGATTCAGGCAGTCTACCTGAGTGACCGATATTACATTTAAAAAAAAAGCCGAATTTCCATCCTAAAAGACGGAAGAAGATATTGTATAGATAAAACATAAAGTAACAGTGGCTTATAAAAGCAAAAATGTTTCTTTTAAAGGTTGAACGCTAGTTTTATCTACTCATTTTTTAGTTACTCACCATGTACAAGGTTTAAAACCACCAGATGTATATCGGAAACTACTAGTAATAATTTCTTAAAAAATTGCTGACGGGATTTTTCCAAAGAACTCTCTTCAGTTAAAGTATTTTTAGTAGTCTACGACTTCGAGTTACATCGGAAATGGGTCCCAACGTCCTGCTTTTTATTGCATTTTTAGATACGATGAATGTCAATATATCTTTATACGAAAAATATGTTTAAACGGTTACTTCTTGTAGTTATTTCTTTATAGGGAATTTAAACAGATGCAAACCTCTGAAAACAAATAGAAAACAGAATTTTCCCATGATACCAAGGCGCAAATCATTCACAGAATGGGGCATCCAGGCAGTTTGCTAAAAAATGAAACAAAACCCAACCTGTCATAGAAAATGGTCGCGGTCCATTCTACAGATAATTCAGATGTTACATAAGGTCGGAAAGGTCGAGAAAAAAATTGAGGTTCCATTTTGAACCTCACAATCTTCAGTACAATAAAGGAAGTTTGGGTAACTTTTAACCTAACTTTTTTTATTTCCACACATTACTTCTTAGTGGAGAGTTCACAAATATTAACTGGAATGAGCTTTTTACAAAACTCCACTAAATTTTCACTGTGAAACCGGTTTCGTTCTATTATGTTAATTGATGCAGTTTGATGATCGTGACGCTTATACGGCGGCAATATCTTTGTATTGTTTTTATAAGTTTTTTACATTATGTTGTATTAGAGATTTTCAGGAAATCGAAGACCCTAGAAAGTGACATAGTATATATGAATGCGTGAATAATTGTATGTCATAACGAACACATCGGAATAGTAAATAGTAAACAATTAAAAAAAATGGTGTGTTGGTCAAAGGTATTTTCTATTTTAGACCAGAGGACGTTCCTTTGGCACAACTTTTTATTATTCCATGAATTTATTGAATATACAAAATAACAAAATTTAAAACACCACAATTCTGAACTAATTAATTTCCTCATGATGAATACATACTTTGGTGTTAAATTTTGCCATGGTCTCACTACGAGAACACATATATCACAATCCTATTAACTATAGCTACAGTGTTATCTTGACGATTGTAATAATGATATCTTTTTTAACTGTAAAAATTTGAATCTTTCTAATATATTATACTAATTTAAATATTTTCTCTTTTCAGGTAAGTACGTTAGTATTGGAATTTTTACAAAAAGTGAGTACACACCTCCAAATAACAGAATTCATTATCACTACCTATCCAGTTATAAACTATTGCCGTTACAATTTCCAAAACTCGATCACTTAAGATAATAAACGGTAACAGATTGAAGATGTCTGAGCTCTTCGGTAGTGAATTGTGAATGTAAGCTGCTCGATGAAGGAAATTTAAGCTTTTCCTACGTAATATCTGATCGTCCTCGCTTGGTTATAACTCTGTTCTTGTTAATTGTCTTCCGAACAGATAACATTATCCTGACCCGAGAACAAATTAGAGAGACTTACCTTCAGGGTAAATTCTTAAGTGATGGACCGAAATAAATTGAAAATTCAATATTACAATGCTGATGTGATGGAAATTTAAACAAAAGCGTGCAGGTTCTTGTATAAATTGAATGCAGGATAAATCAGCACAATTTTCTATAGAACTCTACTTTCCCCTATATTTATAAATTCAAAAAGTTCCGAATTTGTACCTGTTGTGGAAAAATACAAATATTTCACAAACACTCAATCATGAATTGAAAATTAACGTGCATACATCATCACATCGACACTGATTTTTAACGCATTGTTTTTGTTAATCGATGCACGATATATTAACTCGTGAAATACTAGGGCATTTTGTCGTTTCCATAATCAACTGCTCATTGAAATTTCCATGAATTTTTTGTTGAAATATAAGATCAAAGTTGAATTTTATTATCCAGAAGCTTCAAAATTGATATAGGGCATACAAAAAGATTTGTATTGATCAGAATGAACGAGCACACCAGATGAAAATGCGATATCTATTCAACTTCAACTTAAAAACACAAAACGTAAAAATTGTAACATTAAATTTCGACTGGGAAAATTGTATTTTTTTATTCGATTTACGACATTAATCTGTACATAAAAATGAGCCATTATTCCCAACAATTTTTTTACCGAAGTTTATATAGATGTTCAATTGTCTTGATACGAGGTCACATAATCAAAATATGGAAACACCTTATCAGACACTGCAAGAACCGTTTCAATTGGTTTTTTTTGCAGTAAAAAAATCGAGATACAGTAAATTTTATTCTCAATGGGTATCATTAACAAAACGAACAATAAAATCAAGGGATATGATCTTCTTTATCAATATTATATTTTGTAGTGGCTTTACTTTTCGTGGAAGTTAAGGTTTTGTTATATTATAATGAAACTATATTGTGACAGCAAACGCGCAACTTCATCCGCTCATGAAGATAACCACAATCGTCGATGCTTCAACGCATATAAATTTAATACAACGAAACAATATTTATTCTTAACCATTTCCCGGTACGTCATTGAGATATCTCATATTTTTCAACTATTCTAAATTAATTTTTGACCCAACCGCCATTAAAATAGTAGAAGGTTTCTCTTAAAATGTTTCAATAAGACCAACTAATCACTTAATTCCAGTGGATTCGTCCAACATTAAATTGAAATATTCTGAAATCAAGTAGAATCCTTACAGATCAGAGAGAAATGGGATGTAGACGTATATAGCTTTGAGCGAAGGGCGCAAATTCATGTCCAGCTTTGCACATACCCCTTACTCTCTGTGTTGATGCCAAATGTATATGAAAGAGGGTGAAAATCCAACATGATCTTGAAAAGCCAGTGGTCTATGCTTGTATTTGTCAGTGGCGTCGGAGGGCATAATGAAGCTGAAAATGTTGCATCTCACGAGGTTTCTCATTGATATTGTGCTCTTCAGATACGAAACGTGAATAAGAAGAAAAGGATAAGATAATCGAGAAAAAATATATTCCCCTGCTTTACTGAGTCTACAATTCAGAATCAAATAGTCTCAATGTGTGTTTAATGGCTCAAGATAAACATCGAAAATTATGTTTAAATTCATTAAAATTTAAAATATTCGATACAAGAGATATTCTCTATTGTAGAGAAAAGCCTCAATTTTCTGATCAATTTATTTCATAGAATTTATTTATTTATTTATATTATACTATTTGCATAAAACCTCTTGAAATTATGCTTGTAAAGAAATATTTTCTGCAAGTTTAATCATATAATTAAACCATTTTTTTAAATATTTTTATTCACTTTCTATCATTTCATATTGGCATTGTTTTAAGTATAATAAGATACACTTGCATTTAAGAAAATTATGTGATTAATTAGTGAAGAAAAAATATCTCAACAATTATAATGATTGGTAGACCTAGTTTCGATTGGTCTCAAGAAAATTGCATTGGTCATTTGTTGATTCCTTAAGAAAAAAGGGGAGAAACAAACTATGCTATTCTAGAATCCCCTAACATAAATTGCCGTGATACAGTACAGAACATCCAATTTTCCCGATTGTCAGTTCAATCGAAAGCATTTCCTTTCATCGAATTAACAAAATTTCACATGACAAGTTAAATGAAACGAATCGTATTCCACAAATTTTTATGCCTTTTCAAGTAAATTTTGTATTCTATATTTTTATTTACGGCTTTTCAGTATTTTATTTTCTAAATACTTTCATCTGAAAAAGTATGGCTCATTATTTCGTTAATAAAATTGTAAACAATTGAATGATTAAATATGATTAAACTGACACATCTGATTAGTACATATCTTAGGTTAAAATATATACCACTGTAAGCCCCACACTAAAGTACTTCTCACAATCTTATCTCTTCTCTCTCTAAAATCCATAATAGAAAAGTATAATTAGATCCTATATCATTAGTACGGTTCAGAGGAAACGATTCTACTATTGATCAGATCCACCGAATTACAAATGTGATAGAAGTCACTGGAAGAAGAAAAAAAGTATAATCCACAATATTCCTTGACGTGGCACACATTTTATGAAGTTCGGTATACGAGATTGAACATAAAATGAAGATGCACTTGAAAAGTGATCATGTTTTTTTATGATATTTTTGAATCATATCTGAGACAGGTACTTCAGAATTAAATAAGACAAGGCCTACACTTATATATATAAATTATAAAATGATACTTAAACAATGTTTGCAGACGAAACTGCCATATCAGTATGAAAAACTATCGGTATCAATCAATAGAAAAGACAAATGGACAAAAAAGTGGAGGATTGAAACAAATGAATCCAAATCAGTACACGTAAATTTTACAAATAGAGTTCAACTACACAAACCGATAAATACATTAAAATACTCAGGTATTACCTCGATGCTTATCTTCACCTGCTGTAAGACTCTTATTGAAAATAATGTATTGACTAATCGAATGAATCTCTAGTCCGAAACAACAAACTTATGCTTAATACATATAAATTCAAACCCATCTGTGTCGTAAGACATTTATCTATGGGGCCTGTGCCCTCGTGCGGATCTGGATACTACATACCAAAGTATGGTTAAATTTTCGATAAGCAAATAATTACGATTAAAACATCATACCAATGCTGAGGTTATTCGGTTTTTTGACAATAAAGAATTAGCGAGAAGACTCAATAGAAATAAATTTTTCGCGGGGCTGAAGTGATATTATCAAAAGCATAGTAATGTACTTGTTGAAGTGTACGTTAATTAGTGTACAAATTGTATTCAATATCTAAGAATGCTGTCAATTAAGATCTCACTTAATTGCAGAGTAATTATATAAGTTAACTGTAAGTTCCTTAAGATCAAGTTGTAATATTACAATACTAAGCAAATATACTTCGTATAAAAAAAGTTATTAGTCGTAAATATCATTTTAAGTAGAATATATATTGTCACAAAAATACGATAATATGAAAAATAATATCCTCTTTTAATTTAGTTTTAGATTAAGGGTCAAATTGGAATCAAACTAATAAATTTAAATTTACAAAATGATAATAATTGGAAAAAGGATTTTTTCTGGACCTATCAACATCCCGACACAGTTGTAGCAGTTGTAGTTTCTCAAGTAATTTTGATCTAAATTAGAAGTTAAGATGTGTTGTATCTTGTGCAGTTTAACAAGTGTTAAATTTTTACATTTCCCAATAGGCTACTTGACAAAATTTGAGAATTAGTTTAAAATTATAGCTTAGCATCTATTTCATCCCAAAAATATATTATTTAAAAAAAAAAATAGTTTTACTTTGGTATTTTTAAAAAGGAACTTGAAATTAACCGCGAAAAAGGCCAAGACTGTAATGGCATCTTGAATAACGTCACACCTCGCGAAACTGCTGTGTTTGTTTGGGACAGTCAATTGTGTTTTTTAATAAATAATGAATTTCTCCTATTATATATACTGTCTAGTGCCCTAATGTGAAAGAACAACCTTAAAAACGCTAGGCAAAGAGGCAATATACTCTTACTTTATCAACTATTTCCACAAATTATGTCTGTGAAGATCATTTTGATGTATCAAACAAAACTTGATGTATATATTTATAAATGTACAAAATCTACCATAATATACCACACATAACATATAAAATGTTATGACTTAATTAAGTTAAAGTTATTGAAACTTTGTATTCGTTAATCTCAAAATCAGTTAAGTATTTTCATTTCACTGTAAATGCGACTCTCTGACTGATAACTGCTAATTAAATAAGACTTTTTTTGTTCTTCACATAATAGTTACAATAATACTGCAACACTGCGGACTTCCGATGAACAAAAGTAGGTGTTCATTGCAAAAAATTTGTCAAGCGTAACGGCGTCAATTTTGGGCAAATTACTGCAGTTTGCTTTGTTAAATTCTGATTCCATGGCAAATTATACCTGTCTTTCAAGATTCTACTAAAAACGAACTTTATTAATTTAGCAATAATTGCTGAAAACTTGTAATAACCTGGTCATTTTATACGAAAATGACAGCTACAATATAGCGTTTCGCGAGGTGTGACGTCAGGCATTTCTGATTGGTGTTTAATGTCACGCGTTAGACGTACTATAGTGTGCTTATTGGTGGGTCTTTGGATAGTAGTAGTCACTATAGCTCTTAATCAAGACTGTCTTAAGTTATTCATTATGCAGGCTGCACTTTGACGTAAAAACTGCAGGATTTAAACTCAATCGCCGGTAGGCGTAGTTACCTTCGAACCGCCCGTCGAAGATAATTTTTGTTGAGGCACAGTATCTCTCTTTAAATCTACTGCATGTGATAGTTTTCACATCTACAATATTTGTTAATTAAATACATTATTCTAGCCATTCAACTAAGTATTTTTAGCAAAGAAAAATGTAGAGGAAACGAAGTAAAACTGGTTAAACAGTCTCAATCTTTTTTGTATTTAAAAACTGGAGAAAATGTAAAGTTTTTTGTCTACTTCTAAAGTCGAATGCATGCGACTGCATTATTCCCTATCGTCAGCCATTTGGCTGGAGAACCAGTTCACCAAGTTGCAGGGAAACCGCAGAAAACCTGAACACCGAAGATCGACCAAGGGGCGTCATCGTACGCTGTTGCTAGCAGTCGAAGGGGCGGATAAGGGAGTTTTTCCTTGGGTTTGAACCGAGAGGCCACATAACTGGCTTGGAGGTCACATAGGCGGCTTTGAATGGGGGTTATGTCGATATTGACATAAACGGTGTTGCTAGGGCTGAATCTACACTTGTATTGGCAGTACCTGAATTTGGACTGCTCGCAGGTCAAGAGTTTTTTGAGAAGATATTCGGATAAAGTGCTAAAGAGGTTTGGTCTATATTCGATAATGGGGCGGATGTATGTTTTATACGTATAAAATGGGGTGAGGGGGTGGGTTCGTCCGAAATTTCTTCCAAACGCCTTGATGAAACCAGACTCGTTTCCGTACTCTGTTTAGAGTGTCATTCAGATCGGCCACCCAGCTGAGAGTGTGAGTGAATTTCACACGGCTTCTCTGCAGATCTCGAACCTCTCTCCCCAAAGTCTCAAGTGGAGTTGATGTTTGAGCACATAATTCAGATGTGTGAAGACGATGGCTTGAGTTTTTGAATTGAGAGTTACCGTCCATTTCCTGCACCAATCCAAAAATTGGTTCAGAAGATTTTGAGATTTAGTATTGAGGAAACGCATGTTTTGGGCGGAAGCGATGAGTACGGTGTCGTCCGCATACAATTGGACTTTTACTGTGGGGTGAAGAGGGACTGGGGTGTCATACTTCTATATAATATATAAGAGTGGGGCCAGAATGGAGCCTTGTGAAATGCCGGTAAGAAGGGTGGAAGGTTCGGATAGGCAATGCCCAACTTTGACACTGATGGGGCGGTGAAATTCCATATAACATAATAATGCACACTTGCAATTGGTTATGTTAGGTTAGGTTGCGTTAGTCAAATGAAATAACTGAATTTGAATTTATGAAACAGGCTGTTATAGTTACAAAATTTAATTTTTTTTTTAATGTTTTTTTATGTCTGTAAAATGTAAAATATTTTTAACTGAAATTTAATGTAAATATATATTTTTTTTTGGGTTTTCAATTCTTAATCAAAATCCGGAGCTGTATAATGTTCCGTCACGAGTTGTCTAATCTTCATGACAACAACGATCACGAGTTGGCACATTGCAACAGAAGTGGGTATCAAAATCACGGGTTGGCGCACGCCCCCCGATTTGAATACTATTGTACATGTTTGGGATTATATGACTCCCCAAGTTTTTAAGCGAAACAATCCACCAGTAAATGCTCAGAAGCTTCTGAATGCAGCAATTGAAGAATGGAGGAGATTTCTCAAGAAATTATGAATAACTAGAAAGATTGTTTTGATATAAGTCATATTCCAACTGTTATTTGGAAGGATTTTCAGATTTTTTCTGCCATATTTTCCAAAAGATTGAATCAATAGTATTAGGAACACGACAAAAACAGTTTCCTTAAAGGAATGCGTACCAAACACAAACCAAACGTGCTTACGACTTAAGAAGTGGAGTAAAACTGGAAGAAATACTATGCTTTATCAATTCCAATAATAAAATTACAATTAAATATTTCTCGTTAACAGAAAAAACGGAGAAAGAACTTTTTTGATAGACGACATTCAACGAACGTTAATAAATTGATATAAATTTTCATTAAGATAAAGATTTTTTGTGATACATAGCAATTTTCTCAAGTCAGTGAAACATTCACTAATTATCGAAAATGTTATCTTATTAATACGTTTTTCCTTTTTTCTACATCAGACTTACTGAAATTTTCTGAAATCTCATGATTATATTCGTCTTGCATGAATTGCATGTAAAACAAATTCTCTCAATTTAACCCGTATTTATTTCCGACTAAAGGGTCTAGTACTTTGGAAAAGGTCACGGGTGCTCAGTTTTCTCTCGTGTATTTCGACTTGTTAGGAAAAATCACGAAGGTGCATTGTCAGGGTAATTTTCTGCAGTCCGGTGACTCCAATCTGGACAATTCGATTGGAGAAAAAGGATTTCGAGGTACAAACCGGCTATGTTTAGAAATAGCTGCTTTCCGATAATATTGAATGTCATAAACCCTCTCTCATCAACTATTTTATAGTATATAATTATCACTGAAACATTTGATTAGTAAGGGAGGAATTTAACGATTTTTTCTGGAACATAAATTCTTTAAAATGCATCACATTATGAGATTTTTACAATGAAAAGAACATAATTATAATTTATTTATACAGGGTAGTTTTTCTTATGAAATTATGATGGGTCTTTCCTATAATAAACTTTTCCTAGCCCAACCCTTTTCGATATATCACACTTAAAAGGTAATCACTAAATTTGAGTTTTTGTTTTTTTTTCTAAAATTTCAGTGTAGCTAGAAACTCTAAATTCTGTAATGTTCGTGCACTCGAAAAGGACTGATTACGAAGATTTTTAAATTCCCATTACATTAGACGAGGGCGAAATTAGCAACCTTTACTTTATTTCATATCAAAACATTTTCTCAAGATGAAGTATTATAAAATATAATTATAACTTAGTATTAAAATATTAAGCTTTCGTAATTATTTGGTTGGTTAATGTAGACTCGACATTTCAAATGCTCACACTAAAAAAATTAAGGAGTTGAGATCAGGCGACCTAGGTGGGCACTTCATGGATTCACGTATTCCAACCCACCTCCCTTTAAGCCGCTTATCTAGAAACAATCAAACTTTGAAACCATAATGTAGTATTGCACCATTTTACTGCAACCAAATACTAGTATCCAAGCTTTCCTTATTATTTGGATCCGGAAATATCACAATTAGAGAGAAAGAAATAAGAACCATCAAATATTCCCCTGGCGATTCCTACCCAAATAATAATTTTTTAAGGAAGCTGGGTGCGTGTTGCTCGAATCCAGTGGGAATTTTATTAAGACCAGTAGCGACACTTGTCTTAACCCTAGTTTTCCCAATGTGCCGTTGAATACCAACATATTATAATAGGTGAGAAAATCATTAGGTCTCAATAACCTTAGAGGTTGGTTTTAATATATTTTAATGTTGATGATAGTTTGATAGTTGATAGACCTAAATTTCAAAAAAATTAAACAAAAAATAAAAACAATTCAAATAAAAAAAAATATGTCATCTGCTGTGAGGAATCTTCATTTGCACTTCATCTAGAGGGCGACAAGTAGGACTATATTTCCTACAGCCTTGGTGAGGAACCCAAATATGTTGCAAATACCTGTCCTCTTGGTTTTGAGGCAGATCCGACATTTACTGGGAACTGGGAATCTTATGATATTTTTCTATCCATCTCCGACAGGAGGATGAGGAAGAACTAGAATAATAGATATAATTGTTCAGAGAGTCAAAAAAAAAGTTTTCATCCATCCATTTTCATCATCATTCATAGTATCAACCAAAAATAAAAAATGAATATCTTTATTATAGAATTCCTATCCTTTCTCTTTTGATTACAAAAACCATAATAATAAAATTGGTATGATGCTAATTTTAAGATGGATACAGACAAAAAGTTATGTTGTTGAAATAATTGAAAAAATTTATAAAAACAGAAAAACACACTAGGTAACTAATTTCTAATTCTCTTAATTAGTAGTTTTATCCGTTTTTGAATTTTTCTACAAAAATGAACGTTGTACGTTTTATGATTTTTTGATTTATCATAACTCTGGATGTTCAACATTTATATTTATATATATATTTATTCAATTTATCCATACACTCATTTAATATCAAAACTTTTCTCGTTTTTCATTTTCTATCCGACACCGTTTTTTGGTATAATTGTCCCCAAAGTGAACATTTTTCGAAATAAATTATTCCGGCCAAAACGAAAACCCAAACATATTAGCAAATACACTTGGAGTGTAGAAACTGTTAGCTTCGAAGGGATGCATTTTGGTGAGGCTATTATATTGTTATTAATAGAATGACCCTCGAAGGACCAACTCGTTACAGTAATGGCTTCCACATAAAAAATTCCAAATTTATGTTCCAAGTCTAAATCCCGACTTAATGTGCTCGACTACCGCATGAACTATGTGGCAATACTGTGTGTTTACTATATTGGTTTAAACGTAGACGGTTTCTCTCTCTGAAGATATTTGTGAATATTTTTTAAATATTTTGATATACTAGACCGAAATAGGTCGAAACGCCAATTTTTTACCTGTTCTAAAAACTAACTTAAAATAAGTCGATTTAGCCACAACAAAATATCTTTTTGTATACTAAAATAATATCATACGTGTGCATACTGAAATACACCAGTAGCGGCTCGTGGTTGAAAATTTTGGTGCTCTGCAATGTTTCCAATAAAACTTATCTTATAAAAGGTTCGTTTTTCTGAAATTTCTCATTTATCGGCTCCCTTGCTGTAATGAAGGATTGTTGGAACAGTTGCTATACAAATATGAATCAACAAGCACTACTTTACATTTACAAAGATCTTTAATATACTTCACTACTATACGTTCATTGTTTTTGAAAGAAATTCGAAAAATACATTTAACAGTAACACAACCTCTAAACTTAGTTACGTTTCTGGACAGAACCATCGATGCGTGAGTGCAGTATCTATTTGCAGTTTGGAATATTTTATTTGAATTTGAATTCCGATATAAACTTTTTCCAAATGGGTAGCATTGATAGAGCATAAAATCAATCTTCTGTCTTTGAATGTCTAAGAAACTCTTCAATTGAATTTGGCGTTGCCCCTACTATTTCTAATAATTTTTTTTATTCTCTTTCGGTTTGGTTTATTTTCGAGAAATTTGTCGACGAATTTTCTCAATAGAAAAGTGATGCAACTAAGTCCAAGGAATATGCTAAGATCATTGGAAGTATCATTTTCGCCAAGAATATATCTGTTTTTCAATAAAAAAATCAAAATATCTGTTTTGATATAAAAAATTGTTTCCTTAGTTTTTACATCACAATAATATGTAGAAGTTTTGTAGTTTTATTAAAAATATAGCTATAAATTTCACACAAATTATTTAGTTTATCATTTATAGCTTCTTCATTTTTATGAATGTGAATCATTTCTAAAAATTATCTTTTTCGTGTATTAGACTCCGTTTCAAGAATTTTTTAATCTTATAATTTTTTTTTATTTTTTATGGTTCGTTAATGCAGTTTAAATTTTTTATTCGTATTGATGACCTTTTAGTCTATTCTATAAATACTGAGATGTTTGCCCTATGTTGACAGCGTCACAATTAGTACAAGGCACTTGATATATAATATTACTTCTTTTGTTTTTTGGTGTTTCAGATTTTAATTTAGTGAAATATTTGGATAGTTGGACCAAGTTGGTTTCGTGTACCATTATGTTGTTATGTTATAGTTAATTTTATATAATATAACATCAAGAAAATTAATTTATTATTTTGTACGATTTCGATAGTGAATTGAAGTTTTTTATGATAAAAATTGAATTTTTCATTTATGTTTTTTATTTGATTTATTGGTAATAAGGCAATAATCTACATAACGGAAATAGAATTAAATATTTATATCAAGTTTCCTCAAGATCTTCCATTACTTATTGTAAACTTTTAAAAATTCGTTTTGAGATACGTCTGTAATTTTTCAATGTTATTCCGTTATCTCCAATATTTGTTTATAATGAAACTACATCTAACGAAATAAATACATATTCGTTGAGAATTTTTATATTTTCAATTTTTTCTTTGAAATCCATGTGTTTTTGATTTAGTATTGGTTTTGGTATTAAATTTTTTCAAAATATCTTTCAAATAATTACATAATGGGGTAAAAAGAGTTTGAATACTTGAAACGATCGGCCGAAGAGGTATTACAGGTTTGTGCAGTGCTGGAAAACCATACATTTTAGGGGGGTATGTTCTTCCCAAGATTTAATTAGATCATTATTTTGTTTTTAATAATTCGTAGGATCTTGTTAATTTTTTTGTAATTTATCCCATTGAAATCTAATACACGAAAAAGAGAATTTTTAGATGTGGTTCACATTCATGGGAATGAGAAAGCTATCAATGATAAAAAAGACTTGAATAATTTGTAAATTTAAATACAGCTACAAATAATTTGCTTGATGGCTGCTAGAAATTTTTGAGTTGTAAAGACCAAGGAAAAATGAATTAAAACAGATTCAAATTTTTATTTTATCTGTATTTTGGTATTCATGATCTATTGATTAATATAAATGCGCTAATTTCAAATCAGAAGAGATTCAAGACGAATTAAGCCTTCCATTTATAACATTTTTTTTTTTCTATAATAATATTTGGTAATGCTCTACATCTCGCTTTTGATTCTGATACACGAATAATATCGAATCTCTTGATATTTATTATGCATTATGCACAAAATACACACTCTATTATAAGTATTTTGTTATTCCGATCCGAATGCAGTGGATTTCTCTAGTTAAATCACATCACTGTGAACCGCCGGGATTATAACGTGGGTCATCGTGGATGATGGAAACAGTGCGCAGAATACATTCGTGTAGTAATAATGCAGCAACAGCATGATTAAGAGAGTACCTGGATTATTCAATTGGTCGACTTCAATCAACGCCGTTCGCCGGCATTTCACTTGCACTTGTTTATCAACGTAGTACAAGGCGAACTATTTTTTGAGATAATATAAAATTTTGTATACGTTTAATAGCATTACAAATGCATTAGCAGCCACTGTGTCACACTACTATGGATTTGAACAATTGTTGACCTTACAATCAAGTCGATAGGAAGAAAAATGAAGAAATAAGGGACATGTGTGATATTCATGATGTAGTAAGATGGACAAGGAGCCGCAGAAGAGAATGGAGAGACCATGTTGACAGAATGCCAAATGAACGGTTAGCAAAAATTGCGAAGGAAAAGAAATGGGATGCTGGTCCTCAGCATCCCAAGTACCCCTGGCAAACCCTTGATGAAAATACAGGACCTAGTCCTAACGTAAGAAGAAGAAGACAATCAAGTCATTTACGCAATAAAACCAGAACCAAATTTTATTATACGTTATATCGTAATTTACTCCGCCGTATTTCGATTCCTTTACCTCCATTCAATCTATATTTTTTCATAGATTTTCTTCTAAATATCTTCAATACCCTTATCGATACCTTTTTTCAATTTAATTTAGGTCTTTCTCTTTTTCAACGTCTTTGTAGTATCTAATTCGGGTAATTTAGGTAATCGATCTTCTGTTGTTCTTTGGACATTTCATATGCTTTACCTTCATAACCTTTCCTATCCTCTCATTTTTAACTCTGTTACATCTCGAGATTCTTGCAGCTCGTTTCCAATAGTAAATTTCCGTGGCTTTGAGTATTTTTAAACAGACTTTACTTCAATAGTTTTTATCTTTTTCTTCCATTAATTGCTTTGTTCAGTGTACATTTGTTCGAAATATATTTATTATTATACGTGAATTTTTAACACAGAATATATGACGATTCAAATCAAGTTTAGAATCAGAATGTAAAAATTGTTTTCCTGGTTTTACAAAGATCATTATTTTTTGGTTGTGATTGGAGGAGTTTTCTTATTGGATTGATCTTTGCGCATTGGAAAAAGTTCATACGTAATCAGAAAAATTCTTTTTACTGATTAGGCACTTCCACTCATAGAGAAGTGCTGGAAAAATACTTTACCTCGGGAGTCTCTTTTTTAATATGAATTTAGTATAAATGCCTGGTTAGGAATTTTGGTTTGGTAAATAATTTCTTGGTGCCGCACGAAAGGCCGCACAATTTTAATGTTTTTACAGCACAATATAATTATTTAAACAACTCTTTTTCACATTATTGAAGTGATTGAGGAAGTGATTTTCTTCACCATCCGAATGTCTAGAATATGACCTTTTGTATATTTGTCTACTCCTACCCTCTCGCTACTCCCAAAAAATTTCTTTATTTTTCAAGGAATCAAAACGTGTCAACAAATCGCCATAATATTGGCCAGATCTTTTTCTGTTTTTATAAGAACGGTTTTGGTAGTGTAATGTAGTTTCCTTCATTCTTTTGTGACATATCGATTGAAAACTTCACTTGGTTATGGTAGAGATGTTCAAACCTCCGTTTGAATTTTCAATACTAGCGAGCTTTTGATAAGTCTGGAGCAATAGCTTTCTCTTGTCTAACTATTTAAATAATACATTCAGTAACCGTTCGGTTGATTTTAACTTTGTTAATTATTTTACGTACTTTTATTCGACAATTCGACAATGCAAAAGCACAGTTTTTATTAGCTATATTTAGGGTAGTTTCAGTAAATGACAATGCTGGACGTTCAGCGTTCACCGTGTTTGTTTAGCCAATTTTTAAAATAGAGAACAACTTACAAATCATTTCATGGAAAGAAGCACTAAATGATAATATTTACGTAACTTTTCCTTGGATTATTGAATTGTTTTTCGATGTTAAAAATATACTGTTTAATTAAAACCCCTTTTCATATGATTATTAAAACTAATCTATCTGTCAGATTTATGTAAAATGTTGACTAATGAGAAGAGAAACACTCTTTTGTACCTCCGTTTATCTGTTGATATTAAACCTTAAACAGGAAACTACAATATTCTGTTAATTTATTAAATGCAATCTCACGATGACAAATGAATTATTCTATAAAACATACTTTCAGATTTCTATATCCCCGCATCATCTCACATCTCACCAAAACTTGCCTAAAACTTCACGAGAAAATTCTACTTGAAAAGATAATTTTTTCGGTAGCCTAGAATTTAGAAAGAGAATATTTTCTAGAAATATATTCAATAATAAATAAGTATTTTGAGAAAATGATGAATAACATATTCAGTGAGAGGATAAACAAATACTATAATCAATCAAGGAAAAAGAGAGAAACTGAGCATCATTTTTCTGTAGTCCATATACAAGGACTTTTCCAAAAACTATCAAATTATTTCAATAAATATGAGTATAAGTCATGGAGGACATAATAAATTATTACAATATTTTATAAAATCTGAAACAGCCAACAACAAAGAAGTACCTTGTAAGAATTGTGACAATATTTATATATGACAGAAAATAGATTGAGAGCTCATCAATATGATATAAAACATGTCATTTACAAGCCATAAAATATCGAAAAACATATGGTTCATTATAAGAATTGAAAAAAAATCTTGAAACGAAATCAAATACAGAAAAAAATGAAAATTACACTTGGTCCGTTTGTTTTTTTTGTGATGATTTTTTACTATTCCCAATACAATCTTCTCTAACCTTGTAACTTGTACCTTCTTTCTTCACTAGACAATGGGTTTTTTGGTTTTGGCGTCTCTTAATCAGCAACAGCCGTAGTTTCTTTCGCCAGTAACTTCTTTGCTACACTTATTTGAGAATCAGTAATTGCTATATTCTTTTTTGTTATTCATTTATAAAGAATATAGGCATTTACCATTTCTGTATCAAATAACAGCTCAATAGCAATTTTTCTATGCTCCATCAACGTCCTTCTCAAGGAACTGTTGTAACTTGCCATTTGATCAGACAGATCTATAGATTTACCTTTGTTGCCTATGGGTAGTGCTTTTTTCACAATGTCCCCGATAAATGGGTTTGGTTTCCTCGTAGCTTTTCTGCTAACTCCAAACTTGTATAATACATACTAAAAACATCAATTCTTGCACTTTTTATTCGAAATAAATATTTTTATTATTTTTCCTTCCCCTTATGGAGTGTAAAAACACCCAAAATAATTTGTCCCTGAGAAAAGTTTATCAGTTTTGTTGGGTCTCAACGTGTTAATTGATGGCTGCTACTTCTTTTCGAAATATCTCAACTAAGGAATTTATTGTGATTAAAAGATTTTATTTTATATTCATGTTGTCAATTCCATATATCAAATTATAGATCGAAACGTCAATATTTTCACTATTGTTGAAATTTTCAACCAAAAGAGACCTAAAATCAAAATAGGAACAAAAAATATATCCATTCTACTGTTTGAAGATTGAAATGTCATTGAGGTGTTTTGGTACCGCCAAAAGTATAAATTATATTATGAACTCAACTATCGTGTTTTCAAATATATCCTTTTTGGGTTACTATCGTTCGTTCTATATACACAATGTGTCATGATAGTGTTTGAATTATTTTATTAACAGTGAAAAAGTTACATAAAATTCAAATGAAGGTTTGTGAAAGGTTTCTTCTAAAATGGCTTTCATATACTTTTTCGTGTTTCCCTTTCATCACATAGGAAAATTAGAAGTCGAATGGTCCCAAATCTGGTTAGTAAAACAAACACTCTTCAAGCAAAAGCAACTAGTATCACAGTGGGTTTTTATGATAAAAAATAAAACCATTCGCCCACTTTTCAGGTATCCGTTTGATGGAACAAATTGTGCGCATTTTCATCTGTTTTTGAGATATTTATCTAAATGATTTCCATTTTAAAATGCACCACTAAACAGCCCTCAAAGTTACTACATTAGCCCTATATACAAATTCCAACATGTCTGAAGCTTATAGTTACCATTTTCCTAATATAAAATAAAGTCTGTGAAATATGCTATACTGAATTCTTTTGTAACAGCAGGTATATTTCTATTTAATCAAATGTAATGTACAGTTCTTAAACTTAAAGTATCATAAAAATCAGTTACATATTAAATACCTTACCATTTTAAAAAGTTCTAGAACGAAATTAAATGTATATCGAGTTATTTCAGAACCACTTTAAATAGGTAATGCCATTTCAAAATCACTTTTAATTTGTTTAGTAACTTTTCATTTCGAATTAAACTTGTCATTCTACAAAACACTTCTAAAATATTCAGTCTGACTAGACACTCCCATTAACTTAAATTAAACCCATTTTTCGTCCCTAACTGCATTGTCTACCGTAATAGTGCCTTTCTCTAACCTCCCTAATAATATCGACATGCGAATGTACAGGGGGAAGAACCTAATTTATTATACCCACACAACTACTAAAATATTTACGGTTAAAACGCAATCCTGTGTTCCCGGTAGTGTCGCTCAATGACTTCCCATCCGATTGTTAATTGATGCAGGTGAGAGTATTTAATTGGATAATTCGAATGAAACGTAATATTTATAATACGGAAACTTCAATGTATATTTCATTTTGACTAATGACACATATTTGAATTTCTTTATTGAAAAATATCCAATATACTGTGAAGTACTTGGAATTATTAATCATAATCGGACTGATCAAGACGATTCAAAAAGTTTTGACCCACTAAAATTTTTCAAAAACTGAGAAATAAACTTTGGGTATTATTTACCCAGCTAATATCCTTTATGGTTAAGCAGGTAAAAAGGATTATGTATGTAGTTCCCATTTTAGACTCTCTCCGATGATTTCATAAAAAAATCAACAACCTATTGTAGAATTTGGGATTTTATTTAGGTATGCAGACGATTCTATTGAGGTATTCAGCCGAATGAAAATAGGTTAACATTCATGGATATATCAAAAATTGCGATTGAATGTTCTGACATAGATTCTACAATCTAATTTATGACGAGCTTCATATCGTCCATGTTCTCAACTCATAAGGTTTGATTTATTCGCCAACAACTATGAAGAGGTATTTAGTAAACCTCTGTCGTTGTCGAATTTTATCTAGTATTGGAGAAAAACTGTGTGATGATACTCTTTACAGAAGTGACTGACGTCTTTGAAGAAATGTAATGGTTAACGATCACAAATATTTGTTGTTTCTAGAGAACCAAGTGATTTGTTGTCTTTAATTGCTTTCCATATCGTATACACCTCGTCAATTGAGGCTCATATAAAAGAAAAAATGAGATTTACCTATGAAATAAATATATTTATTTTTATGGAACATGCTCTGTGCCAACTGCTCCTAAACTCGTTTTTATTTTTTCTTAATCCTGATGCATTTCTACCTTTTCGATTATAAGGAGTTAAGTCATTGCGTGTTCTCTGTTTCCCACAGCTGATTTCAGTCTTTCCTATCCTGTGATTTGTTTTATTTCTTGCCATTTCATGCCTCGTTTTCCCACGCCATCTTTCTGTTCAGCTTCTTCTCGAACTTCCTTTCTTGTTCCGTTTTATTCGTCCTTCTTCCATTCACACGACGTAGCTATTAATTGTTATTCCTGGATTTGGTTTTGAATTGGTATTACAATTTTAACCCGCTTCATCGTCATTACTTCCACAGAAGAAGAGGTTCCGTCTTAAACTACAAAAACGTATCGCAAAACTCCTGGTTTCACTTTCAATTCAGCATCACCCGACAATAAGGGATGGGATTCCCTTACTGAGGATTAACCTATCGGCATGAAAATATATAATAAGTTTATATTTATCAAAATAATTTGATTGCTTTTAAGAAGAGTACATACAGACAGATAATGTATTCTACATTTGATATTTGAAATCCGTTTTGTTTGTACATTGATTAGAATATATGTTTCTTATAGTAACATGATCATATGATTAAGTATGTTGACATTAAACATTATACAATATTAGAAGAAATGAAAAAAAGCTGTTTTTCTTGACGAAGCTGGGTTTACTGTAGGTTTAGGTGCCTTTCTCCATTGAATCTCTTAAAAGAAGAATTACTGTAACACGTCCAGTGAAAAATAAAAACAAACTTTATCACTGTTCACAGTAAAATGGACAACACTTTATAATTTTGTAATAGATAAATAATAAATATTAGATTGGCTGTCGCTGCTAGTATTAAATCCATATGATTTCCAATTAGTATTAGCAGTCCAAAGACACGTATTGAAATTTGACAGCTGTCGCATTGTGAGTTTGTTAGTTATAGCGTTTTGTGTGAAGCAACTTTTGTTAGTTGGAAAAAGTGACTAGAAAAGAATTTAGTGTCTTATTTAAACATTGCTGTTTGTCAAAAAATACTATTGAAGCCAAGCCTTGAGAAATGGGTTGCTAAGTTAAAACAGGGCGAAATGAAGAAAGATGCACCCAATGAACGATCCAAAGAGGCTATTACTGGCGAAAACAGAAGAAAGTCCACAAAATAATTTCGAATAACTGTTAAGAGAAGCTGATTGAGATATCTAATACTCTAAAGATATGAAAGGAACGTTTTGAACAAATATTTAATAAATATTTGGGTATGCGAAAGCTTTATTCCTATTGGGTGCCGCGCGAGCTCACAATTAATCAAAATAAACAACGAACTGATGAGCTGTTTAATCGTAATAAACTCGAATTTTTGTGTCGGATGAAACATGGTCCGGTCATTTCACCCCGAAGGCCTGTCAAAAGTCAACCCAGTCATGACCCGAGTCCTAAGCGTGAAAAGAAGCAAAAGTCAACTAGCAAGATTATGGCATTAGTATATTCATGACTATCTTTTAACAAGAAAACCATAAATATAGTATATCACAGAAAAACGGCCCAATTTGAAGAAGAAGAAAGTGCTGTTTCATCAAGACAATCCACCGTTCGGAAACAACGGCAATACTACATGAATTGAGCTTGGAATTGCTTCCTCATCCACCCTCTTCTCCAAATTTCGTTTCCGACTACTTTCTCCTGTTCTTAGACCTCAAGAGGATGCTATGTACTCCGAAATTTTCTGCCGATGAAGAGGTTATTACCTATTTTAAACCGAAGATAAATAGTAATAGAAAAATGGTATCGAAAATTTTTATAATTGTTGTATCGCCCTTGAAGGCGAACTATCTACAACTTTTCAGCCTGTTAAAAAAATTTGCTCTTCAGTGCAGGCTAATATAAATTAGCTATTTTTTGGAAAATACTCATAAAAAATAGGTTTAGGTTAAACAATTTAGATTCTAACGATTGGACCTACTCTTCCTATGAGATTTTTCTGCGATGGAACTATTTATTTAAAATATTTCTATTAATTTAAAATTGACGTGCTTCTTCAGTTGTCTATATCAATTTCTAAAAAGATGTTCGATAAATTTTCCAATTCCAATGTGTAATATTATAATACATAAAAAATTACTATTGATTATTTGTATAAATCGCATCTCTTTACAAAAAAGCTACACTTTTTCATATCCTATTAAAAAATGTCAAAACCATTGTGTTCCATATGAGAACATTCATTGTAATTTCTGGAATTTGAAACATATTTTCCAATTACAGTTGTTGATTGCGAACAAAAAAAATCATCCCATTTGAAATGAAACTTATCTGGTTTCATATTTATTGATGTGTGATTTGTATGACTTTTTTTATTATTCACAGTGGAGATTTAACGCATTCATGAATCCGAAGGAATGTTGGTGAACCATTTTTCTGAACAAAATAACACAATAAGAGAATAGAACATTTTTTCAAAGGTATTGCTTAGAACTTTTTTGTTATCATCATTATGAAATCAATTGTATTTTATTTCAACTGGATATCAATTTGATTCAAATTATCATAGGTCTAACTAAATTTAACTTAAACGCATTCTCGTTCCGATTTGGAGTCCGATTATGGTCCAACATTCGAATTGGGATCCGTGAATGGGCTTGTTGGATCGTTGAGAGGTTATCTATAAGGTCGATACGAAGGTGAAACTTCCGACTGGGACGGAATTAGCACATGATTAGAGGGGTCGAACGAACGTCTACTAACTTAGCTCAGTCAATGCTTGATCTTTCAGTTATGTCAGTCTTTATTCTTTACGTTATCCATTTTCTGAATTTATAGATTTTTACAGAGATAGTGCCTGCTGGTGGGACACGAATAATGCTCTTTACACAAACTAAAATGCATGGAAAACAACCCAATAGTACCTGCTGAGTGTTGAGTTAAAAACTTTGTTTTTGTATGTAACAAAATTATCTCTGCGTTCTATATTCTTCAGATACATAGTATAAAAAATTTCATGACAGTGGGAATGTAACTGCTACGAGAGCAGATGATGTATATATGCCGAATTGGGTGCACTACAACGAATTGATCTTGTCAGAAGTGCAGCGACCAGACAGAGCAAACATACACTCTCCAGGTACTCCTGCACACAACCACAACAGTTTACGCATAGATCGAATAATTTATTCACGTAACACTTATTGTTTTTCTTTTCAAATGATGATACTAACGCGCTCAATGCGTACATTTTTCTCTTCTTTATCATATTTTGCGTGAGCCGCACTCGATGCATTTTTCAACTCATGAACTATGTCGTGGAAACGGACTAAGACTAAAGTTGGACGGTTGTTCAAATATCTCTAAAGTGAATGAAGTCAGCTATCCAACAAGTAGTCATACTAAATGGCACTACAAATCGGAACGTGAATGTTCTGGTTTAGCATTTGCTTCTTGACCAACACAGTGCATTTAATCTTACGATTCACCGTTTAAATTTGTTGATATTTTTGTCTTTCGTTCCATATTATTAAGATATAATCAGTACTACTCATCAGGTTTCAATTATAATGTAGGGAAATTATGAAATAAAATATTTTTCTTAATATTAATCTTAGTAATAAGTAAATGTGAAAACACTTAATATTTTCAAAAAGTTAGAAAGTTAAAATATTTGTACATGAATTATGCCTAGAATTGTCTGAAGAATCTAAAAAAATTAATAATATATAGGAGCCTGCATTAATAGAAAGAAGGTTGGTATTAGCATCTGTCACATAACACACCCTATATAATTTTTTTGAAAAAATTACAAATCGACGTATCTTAAGCGTTTTTCCCAACATGCCCTTATTTATTTATCAACGAATTTATTCCATTTGGCTGCTCTAGTCTGTATAAGCTCATGTTAGAGAATTGTCCCTAAAAAGCAGCTGTTTAATATGAATATCAACTCCAGTATAGACGCATACATACAAAACTATAATTGTGGTTATTTTCAACGCAAACGTATCAAAATTCACCCTCTGAATAGTGAAAAACCACTAGTCTTTCCTTTATCAGATGAAACGTATCACCAACACCTTGTGACCTTTGTTGTCACTAAGAATATTACCATGTATTTTTGTTACTACTAATAGTTTTTACACAACTTTTGCACCCTCGCAATCTTATATAATTGGAAATATTTACATGAAAACGGTTGAAACACATTTCAATCTATTATTAATTACATTCCGTTTCCAGTATGGATTTTTCTGTTAATTTCCTCATTTAATGTCGCCAGAAAAAAAGGTTAACGTCTTACACGAAAATTTCATGTGTTACGATTACAAATAGTTTACGTGTTCGTTTAGGAATAAAAAAACGCTGACCTCTTTTCTTGTGCCCATCAACTTTCGAGTTTTCATGTTCGGTATTTCATTCGGATCTCATTTAAATATAATTTCATGTTTCGTGTAAACAAAGGTTTTATTTCGTGTTACCGATACCGGACACGGAGCAAAAATAAGAACCGAGACGTAAGGGGTAAATATAGGGCGATTTTGTCAACATTTTGTCAAAATAATTGATGAGGCTTTCAGTGAAGGCTGATGATAAAGGAGTTATAGGTCAAAATAAGGAAATATTTATTGTTCTCGGTATTTATTGGATGATTTCCAGTTGAGTACGTTGACGTTAATGGAAATAGAGTTAAAGGGATGAATGATTAACCGGTTGGAGTACATTGGTCGGTCGACTGTAAAATATTAATTAACCTAATGAATATAATAAATATTGTAAGCCTTTTGATTAGAGTTTCAACATCAACACGTCTTTAGGAGGGCGACTTGAAGCTGAGTATATTATTAGCCTTAGTTATTTCTAATGTCATCGGTCGAAATTTGACCGATAGATTAGTTCTACTATTTATGGTGAATGCAACTGATTTTATCAATAGTTTACTTAATACGTATTGAAAAATATATAGGACTACTACATCTGAAATTAATAACTAGATTTATGAGTTTTGTCTATTGGGAATACAATAACATTCTTTAAAACTTATTAACTAGGCCGTATGGATCATTTTGTTTAAATCTAAGCTGAGCTGTTGGTTGTACCATGAGGTCAGTCAATTTTGATCTATTTACATTTTATTTACATTTTATTATTAGCACTCTCACTCCAGAATTTCAATATTGGAAACCGCTGCTGATCTTCATAATGGAATAACGTAGATCCAAATGAGCTTAAGTACTGCTTTGTAGATCGGTACCTAATAATTTATATATAATTGAGATTGTGTTGCTAATATGGCGGTGTCGTCTCTAAATTTGGTTGCTAATACCTCATTGCTATTTGGTAGATCAGCCGAGAAGAGAAGATAAAGTAGCGACCACAGAACAGAACACAACAAAAAGAGCTTATTTTGAAGAGTGGTGTTCGTCCTCCAAGGTATTTTACTAAAAAGTAGCGATCTTTAAGGTAGGATTGAAGGATTTGGTAATAATTTATAGGTAAAGATTTTATGATTTCAAATAAAAGGCTAGCATGCCATACCTTGTCAAATGCCTGCGTGATGTCCAAGAATGATACAGCACAATATCTTCTATTTTCTAAATCTTCGTTTATTTTTTTAGTTACATTATCAACTTGTTCAATTGTTGCGTGCTTACGTCTATATATTTAAAAAAATCCGATATTTCACATTTGTACTGATAAAATGTAGAAATATAACAAATGTATGTAATTTGCAAAAGGGATTTGGTATCCTTGATGCAGACTATACATGGACTGGATTCAGGTTCCAAATAGTTCGTGCTCTATATCGTAAGACAAGGGTATCTAGAGTTTTATCTAGAAGATTGAAATAACCGAAAATAGTAGTCTGCTGATTTGAAGCTTCCTTATACTTAAATCGTGCCCAATCTTAAAATAAATAAACTAACCTTCTCCTAAAGTTGAATTTTTAAATGATCAACTTCCACGGAACGAATCATCAAGTTTAGGACTTCATTCTAGTCAGCCCAAATCACCATTTTCCTTTTAATTCCGTTGACAAGTTTAACTTCTATTTCCGGTGGAATCACTTTTTCTCTACCACGAAAATCATTGGAAATTGTATACAGTGGAAATTGAAAATTTGAGCCGGTCATCTGCCCAGATTTTACTTCCAGCAATGCTTATCTCAAGTCATTTCCACTATATTGTAAAAATTCGGTTTTTTTACTTAACTGCTTACCGTGACGCCTATAACAAATAAGTACCATGTATATTTTTATAAATCAGTAATTTAAATGGTTACTGAGACAAATTACATTACAAATATGTTTCATTAATCCCAATAACAAATATTCATTAGGGGAAAATGAACTACATGCAATAAGTTAATTTCGCAAGAGTGTATACAAGTGTATATATAGGCATCTGAAAGTCATATTTACTTGCTAATATGTTTTTGGTATCAAATATCGCATCGAATTTTTTCTTTACAATTTAACAATGCACAATCAGTTGGCGACTGAATGAAGAGGGAACCTTTAAGACCTGCATTGTAGAATCAACGGGGATACCCGAAAAATAATAAAATTTTTGCATTTGGTATAATTTTCAACAAAAATTATTGAACAAACTAATACATCCCTAATTATCTACCCTATCTTAATGTAATATAAAGAAAACTGTTTTCGTTGTTACATCAACTTGGCAAAAATAATTTTGACTGTTAATTACACATTATTTTTCATGAGTGGAAACCATTAACAAAATCGAGAAAAAGTTACGTAAAAATTGTACTGAAAGTGCTCTGTTTCGTATAATTATTTGTAAGTATTTGTATTTGCTTAAAAAATGAGCATATTTAAGCTAAAGCAAGAACCGCTATTAAAAGTAACTATTCTAGAAATAGTTGATAAAATTCGTGCTCTTGAGTTTAGCAATCGTCTTATAAAAGTCCGTGAAGTATCTAACGAAGTCAATAGTCGATTTAACTATTTGAACGCGGATAGTGCTGGACATCTAGAAACGTGAATAAAGTCGAAACAATAAATTCCTTTCTATGAATCTGCTCCTAAAGAAACAAAAACCATATTTCGGCCACAAAAGTGTGATCTTCATTAATAATTTCAGGAAAAGGAAAACGACGGCTCGGTAATGCGCCCGCTCATTTGTTTTGGTTTGTCATGAATCGATTTCAGAAATTGAAACCAACGCGCATTTTACATAAAATCCTTAAGGTTATGTTTTGTATGGTTTGAAAAAATTGGAATTTTTTTATATAATTGTCAATCACTCTGATTCTATGCGGATTACAAATACGTGAATGTGAATGGCATTCGAAGGAAAACGGGATTGGCTAAACGTGTAAAGAGTAGATTAGTCAGGATTCGAATTAATCAATCTGTTGCAAAAGATATTAAAATGAGGCTTGTTAAGTAGTTAATTTTCTTCTTCGATATTGGACTGAACATGGACTGAATACGAAGTTTCCGATTTTTATGAATGGTGCTTTTATGAAAAAGTTTTTTCACTTTTATACTTCAATGAATATCGTCACTGGAAATGTAATACTTGAATTTCCAGCTTCCGTCGAATTGTATATTCAATCAACTATAATATTTCACTAGTGTCAGATAATTTTGTCTTAGTTTTATTGTAATTCGTTCTACTTATAATTTCTGCGGCTTTCCTGTAACCTGGTGAATGGTTCAGACGACAGGGAACATTACAGGCGCTCTTCCACCTTACGCCTAGTCAATGGACCGCAAAAGCTATTTGGTTCACTGAGCCATTTTGGTTTGTTGTAATTCAAAATTCCTAAACAAAACTCACCCACCCGGTAGATAGCAGGCGTCCTATTTCAGGTCCAGTTCTAAAATAACCTATATGTATCCCCTTATATGTACCCCCAAAAACAAACTCCTATCCGAAGCATAAGACCTAAATCGATTTACAAAATCTAACAGTTTTTCGATTACTTCATTACTAACAATCATTACATAAAAATATTATTCGTATTACAAAAAGTATTATACAATTTCAAAATAAAAATTTTCAAGAGGTACAATTGAAGATAAAAGGAAACCTGGAAGAAGCAGCAACCAATTACTAATTGAAAAATTGGTGCTACGTGCAACAGTTGGCATCCATTGGGAACAAATATTAATAGAATATTAATGTCGCTCATTTATCATAAATGCGATTACTGATAGTAATGAGCTCGGTTTATTAAGTTTGCACTTTTATTATACGCGAACATGGTTGATAAATGATTTTCATTTATCTGCACCCTTAGTGAACTAGTCGGTATTTTTCAGCTATGAGATATCAAGATTTGTTTTCTATGTGGCTGATGCTATATAGATTGGACCACACAAAACAGTCCACCAAGATATTTAGAAGCAGTCTTTAAATTTTAAAGAAATTCGGAAACACTTCGATTTCTGTTCTAATTAGGACACATTTATACGACAGAA
Source organism: Diorhabda carinulata (assembly GCF_026250575.1). Taxonomy (NCBI): domain Eukaryota; kingdom Metazoa; phylum Arthropoda; class Insecta; order Coleoptera; family Chrysomelidae; genus Diorhabda; species Diorhabda carinulata. The sequence continues at coordinate 46,865,966 of NC_079472.1, read as the reverse complement.
ATATCTATCATTTATCAATACTCTCCCTCTCATTTCTTCTCTTTATATAGAAAATATACCACATCGTTAGAAAATCATTAAGATGGAGTTTTTAGGCATAATGATCGTAATTGACTTATTTCGATATTTACAGCATCTTCGCAAAAAAGTTTAATTAATTCAGAAAGCAACAACTTAAAAACGAAATGCGACTGCTATGGTTTGATAATGTGTCAATTTTTCTATTACATCCAAAGTAAATGGAATCAAATTATAGTAAAATAGATCTTTACAATTTATTATCACCGTAATAATTTTATATATATATATATATATATATAATTTTGTGGAAATAGTTATCGATCTAGTTGGCACAGATAAGAAAAAAATTTTCAAAAGAAAACGAACTAATCATGACGTGTTTAATTACCTCTCCCTAAATCAAGTGAACTCAAGTAATTATAGTGAATCTATTACATGGCTGTCATCACATAGAGTCGCTATTTGAAATTACGTCGAAACATTGCAAAGCATTGCATCTAACTATTGGTCGCCTACGAAGCAGGTTCGGTCTTATAAATTTTGCGTTCTAAATAATTTCATGAAAAGTAACCCAGGTGTGTTGATTCGCAGAATCTTCCAGGACATTCAATAAAGCTATTCCTTCCAACCCTTCGTCAATCTTTCATTGAGATATTACCTTGTTATAATATTTTATTGGTTATTATCATGTTTTATTATATATATATGTTTACTTTCAGTCTCTGAAGACGATAAATTGGATACCAAAACGCGCGTCAGTCGGTACTGTAAACAATATGTTCAGTAATTGGGCTACTGTGGTTGATATCCTTCCGGCTTCGGATTTGCCGTAGAAGCTCATTCGATGATAACTCCTATTGGAAAACTACATTTCTCATTTTGTTAATTTTAAAAGAATGGCGAGAATAAAGCATAAGATGGTCGGAAATCAATATACTTTTGGCAAACATCGTCAAATTCTCCTGATACAGGGATAGAAATTCTTGTTTTTATGAAAGGTATTTTCACTATAAGAGGTCCATATAATTTTCTATATTTCCAGTTTTCCTTATATCCTGCCTGATGTCTTGAAAAATAATGTTATATTTAATGTGATCTGGCGATTCTTCAATAGATTCATTGACTTCCTTAGTTTTAGAAATGTCTCTTGGATACTATAGAAAATATTGAATGTACTTTCCTGTATGATATGTCCACATTGTTGACAACAGACTACACCGAGATAACATTTCCAGTGTCCGTTATCAATACATAAATCTCTGAACACTGTATCAATTTCACATTCTCAACTGTTAGACAGATTTAGTATTGCACTAGCTGCTAATGTCAAAATATGTAGTGTATTCAGTAACCTGGCTAATGGAAAAGCAGTAGAGCTGATATGAATACTTAGACTTAAGAAATTCAGGAGCAATGAAATTACAAACTACCTGGCCAAGCTTGAAGCCACCCAATTGCTGATTGGACCCGAACCTGCATTGAGAATTTCTTACTCTAGGATAAAAGAGCATCTTGTGGGTAAGAAAAAGACGTATGGCTCCAGTCATATGGTTGCAGACAGATCACAATCTTCATAGATAAATTCCTCAGACAGAGAGGCGGCAATAGTGCAGCTAAGTAGAGAAGAAGCAAAGACTCTGATAATCCAACACAATGTACACCAAAGTTGGATATCACAGATACTATCCAGACGGAGTTATTCTGTGGAATGGAGAAAGTAACTACTATTTTCTGCGAATGTTACGCTAGTGGAAGAAGCATTGCTTCCAAGTTTATGAGCGTGTAGGCTTCTCCAAATTTAGAAAAACTACATGGGCGAGTTCCAGGGTGTCTGAGAAAACTACAAAGCAATTACCTTGGCACATAATATTCCATAATATTACATTTGTTAAACAAATAAGTTAATAGTTGTGGATTTTCAGTACGGTCTCATAAATGCCATTTTTTCTATATGCAAAAAGTTCGGATTATTTAGTTTATTTTGAAAGAATTTAGCAAACCGTTGACGAGCAATTAGTAAATAAACAGAATAGCTCCTGGAATCTAGCATCTTGGAAACGAGGATCATAATTTCATTCTCGTCATCGACAGCGACAATAAACGTGGATAGTAAAGAGAGCTGTGGGTAAAGAAAATTACATCGCATCGTGGTGCGGAGATAACAGCAAGAACTACATCCAATTTTCCGCTTTGTCGTAGTCACCTGTGTTCACTGTTTTTTTATCTCTCCAACACAATGGACTTTTTAAAGGAAAATTCTCCATTAAAAATATGGTCCGTTATGCAATTTAACAAAAGCACAAAGAAGACTATCTCAGCTTTTTATGAACCTCTTTTCTATCGTTATAGTATGCGGTCACCTTAGGACGTCAGGAATTGAGTGACTGCTGAATTCATAAAAGTGGAATTCGAATAACACGAATCAAACAAAAGTGAATTTTGATACCGAATTGAACGCATTCCTCATTAATTTGATAGAAATTTGAAAGAACATATTCTTATTCGCTTTATTCACTACCCTTCTATTTTCAATGCTGAGAAATAACCGGCCCGACAAATTTTATTTTATCGCCTGCTCATAACATCACTAGAATAATCCGATTCACTTGTAGGTGTCAGTTGAAATCGGTCCCGACGACATTAGATTTCAATTTTGAGTTAGCGATTATTTCAAATTCCATCAACCCTCAAAAAATATCGATTGAACGATCTGTTAATCATTCTCATGGCATCTGCAAATGTTCCCATTTCCACTTAAAATGTTGATAAACATCCGTCGTTGACGAGGGTTGTTTCTTTTTTCCATTAAAATGTATCATTATTGTTAGGTCTGTGGAATTTTATTCTTGAAAAAATTTACGACGTATGTATTCATTATCTAGTTAATTATCAACAGGAAATTAAAAGGGACCTTTTGGTTTTCCTTTAAAAGTGAAAGTACATTTAAAAGGGACACAAGGCAAGATATATATTGAAATTATTCAAAATACTAGTCCACAACAAGCAAAAATTAGGAAACATTTCAAAATACTAATTGAAATATCAACATTTTAAACACATGGCTGAATAGTTGCTTTATAGTCCGTATAAACATGTTTCTTCTCTCTTAAAAAATATTATGGACTCAAGTAGATTTCATAACTATTTTATTGTTAATTATCATAATTTCCAATATTGGTAGGAGGAAAAAGTGGATGCGTTCAAACCAATATGGAGAATCAATGCTCTAATGAGGTTTGGTTAATTTAACACTATATAGATGGGTTCCTGTTTTTACGAATTAATGTCAACACTTAAAAGATACTAGGATTTTATCCAATATTTGAATAAAGTTACTTCTAAAGCAAACAATACCATCTACCCACGGTTTTGTTAAATATTTTCTTGGATTTCTTATTGTTTTGGTGTTACTTAGAAGATCTGGATAATGTCACATTCTGGACTGATTTCAATAATATAAATGAATCATTTTTCAAGGTTTTTTCGTTGTTTCAATATACATGATCTATGAGACTAAGTGAAAAAGTTGTTGAAAATTGTATGGTTTCACAAATCTACTTCATCGCGATCGCAAGTATTTGAGTGGCATAAAGCATTCAGTGGAGGACGTGGGTGTCGTCCGTCATGACAATTGTATTTATGAATATGTTATCAAAATTGCCCAACAATCTAGCGAATGGCGTTCCCAAAAATGAAACGATCTACGTCAAAATCACTCGAATATGAAAATGTTACTCATTGTTTTCTTCTATTGCCATGATGTGTTTCCAAAGGACCAGTTTTGTAAGCAGACATGTATTTTTCATCACGATAATGCCCCATCACATTAAAGAATGATTTTGTTTTTATTTTTGGCTTAGTAAATTACAGCCACTGTATTTGCTAGATTTGACTCCCTATGAGATTTTTCTCTTCTCAATATTCAAAAATCCTCTTCAGGAAACGTGCTAAGAGTCATTAAAGCCCTGAAAAGTAATTAACTCAAGGTGGTGACGTATGGTTGAGAAGTAAAAACAAAGCAGTTCTCACTTGAAGAATGATTCTTATATTGATCTTGTGCAAATTTTTTAGGTTGTCCTTATATTTGGCGTTACCGGTCTGTGTCCCTTTGGTGATATTTCTGAGTAAAATTGTATTCTTTTGTTTGTTCCGAGGTGACTACTCGAGGGAAAGTAAAACATTGATGTATGGAATAGCGAATGGCTTAAAAATGTAATTAATTAAAAGAATTCTTTCAAATCTTAGCAAGCAAAGTTTTGACCTTTGTAGAAAGAACTACCATATAAACCACAAGAATCTTTTAAACAAATTGACCCTCATGTTAGTATACTTATACCAATAGTTTGTCAAATATTCGCTTCGAAGATGCCGGTAAACCACTACTAATTTTCCTTCCACTACTACTTCAACCAAACTGAAAGGAATTATTGCAACACTATACTATCAATTACTTCCTCTTCACCTAACATGAATGGAGCTCGGCTTTCAAAATACTTTCATTCACTATACATTCAATCTTGATGTCACACCTTCAATCATAATGTTTTTGGATTTCAATCACATTACCAATGATTGTCTAAAGTCTGCTCTACACTTGAAGCAGTTCAGTATTCTTTGAAGGCATCTATTTTTTACTTTTCCCATAGTTTTCCTTTTCTTCCCAGAAAGTTGATCAGTCTCTCTCAAATAACTCTCACAACAGTTCTAATTCCGAAAGGGCAGCTGGTAGCAGAGGCACTGACACATGATTCTCTATAAATACTAACAGGAAGTCAGATCGGGTGACTGCAGACCCCTAGCAGCCGGGTACAGTGACGTCTAGCTATTTGTGCCTTTCGTTTTGCTAGTAAGTTTTTAGGGTTCACCTCCATTAAAACATTAGAGGCACATACATTTCAGCCGGAATATAGCACAAAAAAATATCTTCGTTGCACTTGTACAATCGCCTGAAATCTGAAAATCATTGACATTGGCACATAAACTATGGTCTATAATAACTGCAAATGATAAGGGCGCAGCTGTAAGGTCTGAGTATTTCTTTCGTTTGATATATCGTATGAGTATATAGTAATAAATATTATAAAAAGTTCAAAACTTGATATTCGTGGCATTAAAAATCAAAATACACTATATATATATATATATATATATATATATATATATATATATATATATATATATATATATATATATAGAGTACAACCCTGTCGAAAGTAACTCTGGAAGTTTGATTATAGTCTGCAGTTATCTAATTATCATTGTTTACTTAGTTATATTGATGAAACGTGACCTTTGGTTGGAACAAGAGACAGGACGACAGTTAGTTTTCTTAGAAACGTGTATTGTGCCTTTCTTGCCTTCAGACCGAATTTAGATTATGTGACTCGAATAGTTTTGTCATGTTTGAAAATTAAATTATAAGAGTCGCAAATAAAGTGCGCAAGTTTATTAAATTTAATATTGTTTAACATTTCCGTTGATTTGTGCAGCTCTACGACGAGTTCATCTAATTACAAATTATATTCCTTCTAATTTCAAACAACAGCATTCTATTATTCAAGTATGAAATCAGTTAAATTTTACAAAATCGTTTAAACAAATAAAAATAACAGAAAGATAAATTCCCGGATTGTTGAAAAACAAAATATTCTATTTATACCGTTAGATATGGTACCCAACCTTCGATTCGGCAACATAGTAAGCACCTAAATGGAGTTGAACTTAGTGGTGTGGTATTTTGAAGTGTGTTCTTAAAATGATGAACATGTCATCAGATTTTGTTCAGACTTGAACACAGTGCAACATAAAAGTTTTCAGAACTAGCAGACCTACGGAGAGATGGTTATATTAAGAGCTCAAGTTTTTCGGCGATTCTTGGCATTCTTCAAATGACTAAAATCGATAAAAGAAAAACTACATAGCTCAAGGTCTTGAACTGTATCAACCTATCAAAATATCGACAGAATCTGAGAAGTTGACAGTTCGATTCATCGGTTTATGGTTCGAATGATCATATAACTCCATAGTTTATTAGATTTGACCAATCAATTAGAGATTACAAAGGTCTGATCAGTTTTAATAAATATGTTTTTGGTTAATAAAAAGATCCCTACGGCTCCTAATTTACCGAACATGAATCCCATTGACTTCTTTCTCTTCCTTTAAAAGAAAACTTTTCGTAAGCGACGTCATTTTGGAATATTAGGAGACAGTCGAAGGGTTGTAATCGACCAGCTGGAAGCTATCCCAGTATCCGAGCTCTAGTACTGCTATAAAAAGTGTGCGAAATCATGTTCTATGTGGTTTACTGAAATTTGATTACACTATTTTGCTCTCCACATGGAACTGTGTATTATTATAATTTATCACTCATCTAAGTATATATTTCAGATTTGTGAAACTATTACCCCCTATAGTAAACTAAGGAAATATCAGGTTTGATTACCTAGTAGACCATTTCCTTGCGAAAATTAATTTATTACTAAATCAAAGTAGTACATTATCTAGAATGGCTTCGTGTTAAAAAAACTGTTCTGTGAATATTATTTAATAATATTTTAGCTTTCGTGTCCCCTGTATTTGATGTTTTTCTAGTTCAGATGCTAATAATAAGTCAAAATTTCACATCTTTTTCCATTTGATAAAAGACCAAATCAATCGCAAGGTTAAAACATTATCAGATTTCATGTAGAGACAAATTTTTAATACCACACGTCCTTATTATATAAGCCCTAAATTCCCACATCTTCGTTAAAATATGTGGCTTGGCTTTATCTTTACTATAAGAACTATACTGTTTTTTCATAAAAACTGAAATGTTTCCCCATTACTTGTTTTTTTATAAAACCTCAAGTGTTTCCTCATTGTTGTAATCTGGTAATCAGTACGATTTTATCTGGCCTTAATTGCTATAAATGACTTTCAATTCAACGTGTCCTAATACTGAAGGTCTTTCTCAGTAAAAGTTCCTTTAATTGTTTAACAACAACGCTAATAAGTAAGATTTAGCATTTCTCTGCTTTTGCACTAAGTACTTAAAAGGTTTCATTTAAAATATTGTGGATCAGAAAATTAATTAACAATGTAAAAGGTTTTCAACTTAGGCCCAGAGACTTTAGCCAACGTAAGGTGTTTAGTTCGAGCTTGGCTCTACATGTTTATGACATGTCATTTAATTCTTATTTTCATAGCCCGGTCATTAAATTTGACTCTATGTTTATTGTTCACAATAGACAATAGTGATAAACTAAGGAGATATTTGGCTCCTGGACGATTTGATTATAGTATAACTGACTACTTCTAATATCGATATTTATCAGGTGAATACTTACAAATGAGTCCTTCAATAGAAAGCTGCATCATTCTGTTGACAAAACAACATGATAACTCAATATGAATGAGAGAATTATTTAGAGGGAGGTGCATTCTGATATGGACATAATGGGAAACAATTGTTTCTATTGAGATGACAAGCGCCTGCTTCGCTTTATTTGCTTCATCATTGAACACAGCATTTTGTGTGCATTCAATTTCATCACCTAATTCAAAGGGTGGTAGATGATATACTAAAAATATGTTTTCTATTATCTATAACGAGGAATTATTAGATCAAGCTTGAGAAATCAAAGGTTTAAAATTTGTTATTTATATATCACACCAAATTAAAGTTTTCTAGGACTTCAGAAAGTACCTTAAGACTTTTGATGATCATGAGTGAGTCAGTGAAGGCTTTTACTCATAATATCTGAAATATAAGAGCTAAAAGAACGACGGTAATTGTTTACGAAAAAATAGATGGTGCTTTGCGCTTCACTTGGGACTCACCAACTATTTTATAATACTTTTCCCTCTTATTTGCATTGAAAATCATATCTAAAACTTTGTATAAATGTAAAGTCAAATTAGGTAATTATATAAAATTATTTTGATTAGAATAACCCGCAAGTATAGTTTATAAGTTCAACAAAACGACGTATTTTCTTGACCTGACCTAACAATTGTTGATTCATCTAAAGACCGTTGTAAAGTGAGTATATCCGATAAAGCTACATTGTTCAATTTTGAACTTTAAAAAAATTTGTTTCCAATTGATTTAACATAACAATAGCTACTCCGTAGAATTGTTTAATTAATGAAAACGGAACTAAGAAGAGACAAACATCTTTTAATAAAATTCACTGGAAAAAACACAATATTACTTTAAAGTGTTTCGAATTTAGGGTGACACTTGAACCTGCCGTATCTGGTAACTAAATCGTGTTCAATTAAATAACCCAGAGTAATTTAAGCTAGTCGTATAAGTCAAAAGAATCTAAAATAAAAAATGTTATCTGTCAATAATAGATAGTATAGATAGATACCTATGTGAACAATAGATACAGAAATATATAAAAACTAGACAAACACGCTTTAATAACAAAGAAAACTAAACATTTGGAAATAACATTTTAAATTAAGTAGAATATGTTGATAAATACTGATATACGTATAAAATTATAGTCATTATAAAATTATCTTGAAAAGCACTCCAATTTGAAGAGTTAAGAAAATTATTTCCTAATTTTTATATTGGTTTACTATTGAGGCGTCTTTTTATTGTATTTCGAACTATTATTCATTTTCTAATTTGTGACAAAATTATTCTATTTTCAGCGAACTTCAATTAATTGGCAAAATTTCAGATAACTTCAAAGTTTCGAAGTGCCTAAAATACGACTGAGTTAATCAGGATCATAGCTATAATTTATGAAATTATTGTATTTACATAGGTCTTCCGATATCAAAGATAAATACATACTAAGCTTATGAGCTTGTTTGTAAGTGATGCCTGACTATATTGTAACGTTTTTCGTATTTATTTACACTCTTTCTATTCGTGGGGTGAATTAATAAGCACTGTCTCTTACGTTCTTAATTTATTTACACACTATACACAACACTTAACTTATAATAACTCACTTAAACAATTTCTCCGATTAGTTTTACTAATTCGTTCTTTTCACTACGACTATTTATTTAAAACTAACTTAATGGGCTACATAAACTTATTTATATATGTATCACAAATAGAATTCTACAAAGTTCTAGAACAAAAATAAACAAAAGAAATAAATATATAGACTTTCCTAGAAATTGTTCAGAAGAAATTTCTGTGAATAACCCGCCTGCTATAATAAAAAGTTCTAAAAGGACATCAAAGGCGCTTCCGCCATTTATAAAAAATGTTAACGACGCCGTGCGACTTCGCCGTATTTTAAAATTCCATTGTAGCTGGACAGGACCGGCTAAGGACACATTTCGCGAGCTTATTCTGGTGAATTGGACTAAGTAAAAAAACAATGAAGTGAACAGGTTGTTGTGTATAAAAATCACTTTAATATTCCAATTGCTTATTTTAAACGTATAATTTAAATTCTTATAAATAGGATGTCTTGTTAATTCCATCAAGAGTACAATTGCTTTTCTTTTTATAATCATTCTCTCTTTGTTTATTAACGATGCATTACGTTTTTATAGTAACTGATATGAAATACGATAAAGATGGAATTCGTGTATGGTTAAGACATTATTGGAAACAAAAGTATCCAGCATTTAGTCCGGTTCTTGCACCGTCTGATTACTATCATTCAGATCCATGGTTAGATTTTTGCGTAGTAAAAATTTGGATGTAAAGGAGATTTTGAAAATGCATCTAAGCTCAAAGAATATTTTCACCAAGGTCCCAATGAGCATGCTTAACGTTGAGTTAAAACTATAGTATACGATAGGCTATACTTCTATTTTAAGGCTTTCTGTTACGATATCTTTTCCAATTTCACGATTTCCATTTATATTCGCTTTCGAAAAATGAAGGTTAATCGTTATTTCAGAGCACATACACTCCTCAACTTTCTTTTCCTATCTCCATCAACCGTGCGCTTTCCGAAATCACAATAAACGATCCCACTAAGTGGAAACTACTCTTTTAATTTTGCCAGCGAGCGGCAGCCTATTTTTCTTCATGTATTCTATCCTCAAAAACAAATGAAAATACGTGACATGACGCAGTCATTGGAGAGTTCGCACGTTAAGACAAACCTGTGACTGATGAACTTTTTCCGAGATGCTCGAATAATTAATGAGAAATGTAAATTAAAAGTGATTTCTTTGAAGCTCAAAAAAAAAACTTGTATAAATATTAGTAGTTGAATTGAATATTAATCTATTTCGTAGAAACTATATACTATTATATTTTCTTTATCTTCTTATAATTTATCCTAATGGGTGGGAAAATATATTTCCTTATTACTTTATCTATACATTACTATATACATGTAATTTATATTGGAAATACACTACTCAATAATTTATATTCATTTCCTAAGAATCGAATTCTTATTTTTTGCAATAGTTGAAATGCTATGTTGATTATTACTTTCCAGTAATCTTTTAATTATTAGGCGGGCTGAAGAGTTCGTAGGCTGGTATGTAGATGGCTCTACTAGTAATAAATCCATATGATTTTCAATAAATTTAACAGCTGTCTCAAAGCAACTTTTTTTAGTTTGAAAAAGTAGATGAAAATCAATTTTTTGTGTTGATAAAGCGATAATTTTTGGCACGGCTTATTTCTGAATTTTCCTCGAAAAAATCCACCGTTGAGTGGTTTCCTAAGTGACAAGACGAAATGAGCATCAAGGACGATACACACAGTGAACGCCCCAAAGTGTTGTAACCGACGAAAGCATCAAATAGTTTAATATAACGTTAAAAAGGAACTGATTGAGATATCTGCGACCAGTGCGGTGTCATTAAGCTCCTTCTTCCGTGAACCCGGTCGCCCCTACGAATGAACACAAGATCGGTTCGTGCTCCTATAGAAATTGCACCCCAGATCATGTAGGAACCATTTCCATAAGCACTCCGCTCTTCAAAGCAGCAACCTGCAAATCGCTCTCTTGGTGTTCAGTACACTTTCCTTCTTCGGTCGCTACCATGATCCTGTGCAAAACGCAGGCGTGCTTATCGATGAGCTGGAGTAAGTTTTTGACAAATCACTGGTGTTTTAGTGGTCAGGTTATTTTCCTGCAGTGTTCGTCTTACCGTTAATTGACTAATAGTCTTTTCTCGCACCTTAAGGAGCTGTCGTTGCACTTGAACGGCATTGAGAGGACGATTTGTTGATACAATAAAGCGGTCATTACGAGCGGTGGTAAATCGCCCTCAGCCTGTTTTTGTTCGCCTATGAAGGGATCCAGTCTCCTCATAGCGCTGGCACACTCTTCAAATCGCTGCGCGGGTCAAATCCAATTGTCTTGCAACAGATCGCTGTCCAAGTCCATATTTTAAATTGTCTTTCAAACAGCACATTTCTTTTTTTTTAATGATGAATAATTTAAAATAATATAGTTACAGTCAGAAGTTTACAGTGGGCCGATTTCTATGTACGCTAGTTTATTAGATAGGGAAAGATTTGAAGTCTTCACAAGTGTATAATTTAATATTTCGAAAAATATAATATTATTATAAAAATTATGTAGCAACAAAAATTAAACATACCTTTTTTACCTATGTTCACATATTTTCATAGTAGTAATTGAAATACCGGACATTCCATATAAAAGACGACTCTGTCTCTGACGTTATTCACATGAAAACGTTCTAACGTGCCTTCATTCCGTGAAAAATGTACCAATCCTAGAAGTTCACACTTGGAGAAATTTCCTCATATAATGTCTTTTGTTATAAGTATATATGTATGTGATGGAACAATGATGGTATTGCCGTCGATGCTTGAGATATATTATATGGCCCAATGCGAATATGCGCTTTTTGTTTGTTCTTCAGGTGTAATTCTTTGCCTTTTTCGCAATGTCTATAGGTATTTTCCATAACCGTACAGTATGTTATTCTTTAGATTATTATTACAAAAATTTAATATATAAACGTCAATTTGGAAGTATTAATTTTCTACGTATCTCATTATTGTCCTTAGTTTCTACAAAGCTGTCCCTAATCGGTTACTCTTATTACTTGATCACCTGATGTATATATGGGTAATTATTATCGTTCCATATATTTTTGAAACATTTTATGTACAAACGTAAATTCTTTTTAAAAATTAGGGGTTTCTGAATACATTTCTTTTGTCCCTCGACCCACCGGTGAGAATTTATTGCTTGAAATTTGTTGACTGGATCGAAACAAATTCTCGGAGATTTTTATGAGCGTGTAAAGCGGGAAATGCTTGGGATTTATCGGTAAATGTAGTGGATCACGTTGAAATTGTTGAAAGAATTGTGTTTGAGGTAGGTGTATATGAGAAACTAAATTGATAAAAATTCCAGCCAGAAATAATCTACAGAGAAAATGCGAACAAAAAAAATAGAATAGAATAGATAATTAATCAAGGTCAAGACATTATTTCTTCTGGATATAACACTTGTAATTAATAAACTGAGTATAATCGCAAACAAGGCTGAAATTAAAAGAGAGTAAGATCAGGGTGCATTCTATCTCCATTTCTCATTAATTTGTACTCTGAAGGAATATTCAATGAAGTTTTAGATAAGGCTTCATACAGTCTGCCAAAATTACGGGCTAAAGTTAAGAGAAAGCGGGTTCTCTTACAAGATAATGCTGAACCATATACTGCAAATGTTACGCGGAAAAGATCTACGAACTTGATTGTATTGAACTCCTACTACATACAAACTTAAGTCCCCATCTTGCGTCAAGAGACTGTTACTATTCATTCATATCCATGGCGAAATTCTTGGGTGGGAGAAAATTGAATCCAGAGGAGATGTTGAAAATACAGGGCGACAATTTTTTGCATATTAGCTAAAATAATGGTTCTACCAAGGTCTTGAAAACCTTACTAAACGATGAATAGAATACGCATATTGAAGCATTCTATTTGTATGATTATTAAATAAACAAAGTGAACATTCGAAACCGACATAATTCACGAGACACCTTCTATATTCAATCTAAATAATTACATTAAACTTGCTTCAACCGGAAACGCCACGAGAACTATTGAATCGCTCGAGATGACAGTAACTGCGATGTACTTTAAATATTGAGATTAAATATTAAGAAAAATTTGGTCATCTACGTTTTATGTCACATTGTCATATTATTGTTTTGACAAAATTTCGCCGGCTGCCATAGTCAATGAGCTTTTATCTGGTAATAATTAATACCTAAATATAATTATGAGATGTTACCAAGGATCTACGCCTAGCTCCAATTTTCCCGTTCAAGTGTGACCACGTTCGAAATAGAAACGAAATATTGATGTGGTAGTCACAAAATATTTCTCTTAAAGAAGAATGATTCAACTGATTTCGTAAAATGAATTTTGATATAAATCCTTCGCGTATTTCCAGAAAATATTGGAATTATTTCACGCTTCTTTATTTACCACGTGACTTCACCGATTCTCACTCCGTCAAAACATATCGAAATATGGCTTACTTTCAGTTTTCAGATTCTTCTACTAACTCACACTCACGCACTCTATCAAGCGAAAACTTCTACGACTGATTTCACTTGAATAATAGTTCAATATTGACGAGTGTTAAAGTTAGCGACTCGATTCTTGGAGAGAATTCGGGAGAGAATTTGAGGGACTTATGGAGTTTTGGAGAGGTCGTGGCCGCTTCCTTCAGGATCAAGTCCCCTCTGCAGGCGGGTGATTTTGTTTTCAAAGCATGAAGAGATAAGAGAAGCTAGGCAATTTGCACTGGATTCGTTTGGGATACTGAATCCGATTTCGTTTTAGAAAACAATTATCTTTTAAAGAGATAAATAAATGAATCATTTGTTCTGAAAATAATACTTTTCAAAATACGGAAGAAAAAACTTTTCAGAGCTTGACAACACTTGCTTGTCAACGCTGCAATGATTATATTGTGTCCGCCATGTTTCTGATGTCATAAATTATGTTTAATACTAATATAAAGAAACTGTTCTAATTTTAGGATTTCAATTATTCATTAAACATGGAAAATCAATTGAAGAAACTAAGGAAAAGTATGTAAATATTATCCTGAAAGTGCATCTTCCCAGCAATTCTTTGATAATTCTCTGCTATAAGAAATGGTCATATGAATAGGAATGTTCACCTTAGCGATTGTCGAATAAACATAAGCGAAACAGCCAATGAACTGAATATTTCATCCAAACGAATGTGCAATAATTTGCATGAAGCTATCTGCCGTGCAGTAATTGCTTAATGCTGATCAAAACTTCGTTTGCATTAAAAATTCAAACGAACATTTGGATATATTCAAACGTAATCTAAGTGAAGTTTTCGATCTACATTAGCATGTACACTGTCAAACCAAAGGACCTATCCGTGCTCGAAAAAAATCAAAAAGTTTTTTCTGTCGATGACCGCAGGGGACTTCTTAAGAAGTAATTCATGATTACTTAGAAAAAGGCAAATGATAACTGGCTGAGATGATGCTAATATTATCCCATTTCGATATCAAACTTGAGAGAACCCAACTGCAGTTGTTGGAAAAGAGAGTTTTGTTCAATCTCGACAATACTTTTCATCCGCCATATTAACTCATATGGCTTCCTCTGATAATTTCCTGTATTAAAACTTGAAAAATGGCTTAGTTGAAAGCGATTTCAGACAGACGTAGAGATGGTCAGAAACTATTGGGAAATATTATTTATGGATGGCTAGACTACCATTTGGAGGAATGGCTATAAGTGCAATGAGTGGGCTTTTCACTGACCAATCTACTTCTAAAAGTGCTAAAATGAATCTTTTGCATATCGAATGAGTAAATTAACGATCACAATTTTCAGTTATGAGAACTTTTTCCTGTACATCGTTTCTATGAATATTTCATTGTTACTAATCTTCATCTATCTGTATTCTCCTATTTTTATGTAAGAATTTTTATTTTCTCTTAAGCTCATTCTATTTTTACTTTTGTAGCATCAAACTCACTATGCTAACATCTTTCGCACAAATCCAGATGTTCAGACAATTTTTTCAAGCTGATTAAATTTTTCATTATCAATACACTTTGATGGTTAACCAATTTTATTTTGAGCTTCTCATGTCGATAATTTGGTTAGCGAAACGCGCCTCTACCATCGTAATAATGTGACTTGGTGTATTGGCGACTCCATAAACTAATTTCTATAAAGTTCTCTCATTACTTCTATAATTTATCATTTTATATCCATTTAGTAACGTTTTAAATCGATTTACTATTTCCTCGGTATAATTTTACCTCCATATGTTCCCCTTTGATTCCTCGGCTTTCTTTAACTTGCTCTCTCCTTTTATGTGTTGATCAAAATACGTATATAACTTCTTTTGACATTTTTGCTCATGCTTAAAACACAATGCTCGAATTGCTCGAACGAAACCCGCAGTCTTATTTGAACTTATCGATTATGTGCTTATTAGAAACACAGAAGCCAGACAGTTACTCCTTCCCCAACTCTCAAATTTCCCCGATCTATATGCTTATTTCGAGATATAAGAGAGCGGGCAAAGATTCACTTAGGTATTTCAGTAATGATGACGACGTTCCGATGGCGAGGGATTTGGAAAGATTCCTGAGGGAGTATGCGAGGAGAGGCATTTGATATTCATAAAGTTTTATTAACGGAAAACCGTATATACCTATCGCCGAGTTATAGAATGTCAAATTATCGAGATAGTTGAGCTTATTAATATAATCCAACGAAGGCTCTTGGTTAGTTTTGTTGGTATAAAAAAGTTGGTAATACGTAGGAGCACATACTACACACTAAATAAATTTTGTTTGTCCACTGGTTTTTTTATCTATTTGTGTAGTCATCGACATCTTTAGAAACTGTATTCAATTTACGATGGCTGCAATTTATTTTTAAACTATAAGAAGTGATTTCGCAACTTTTCTTACAATTGATCTGATTCCAACTACAAACTTCCACATTAATCCAGGAGTCTTTCAGGTCATCTTAATCCAATCCTCCCACTTTTTATACAACATTAAACTCACAAAATCCCATTGCACACGGTGGCCATATTTTTGTACCACTCCTAACTTTTCAGGAAATATTGGGTTGAGGATTGTTTACCAAGAATCAGGTAAATGAGTATTTCATTCAATTCCACTTATATCTCATGTGAAAGAGCCTTCAGAATTTGAAAAGGACGCTATATATTTCTTAAACTTCTCAGATTATGTTCAATTGGAGACAATCCCGAAATTCTTAAGAGACAAAGTAGGAGATGAATTTGATCCTTTTGAAAGGAATCCATAAAAAGTTCTTCTCTATGAAAAGTTGTTTATTTGTGACATGTATCGATGTAAACCATATCTCTCTTGATGACAATTGAAGTTACCTCCAGAAGAGTGAAGCAAATGCTGTTCAACAAAAAATGGTGAACTACATCTGCTTCTCACCTTCGTACATGTCTAGACTGAAAAGGAATTCTTCTCTAAAGATTTTTCCTATGAAAAGTTGGATATTGGAGTATCCTGAAATAAGATATCAGAAAAGGTTCCAATATTTTTCAAGTATGTCGATGTGCACTTATATTTACCTTAATGAAGTTTGTGGGTAACTCGAACACTGCGATATACAACTATCCACAACTTGAACCTGGATTCATGACTGAACAGGATATTCTCATTCCATACTAAGCAATTTAATCTTTATAGCAGTAGTGCACGAAAACATTTCTGCTATGAAAACTAAAAGTAACGATGTACATCCATATTTACTTTGATTAAGACTGGAGGTAACTCCAATAGTGTCATATATATGCCGTTCAACTAAAAGCTACAACTTTCATCTGTTTCACACTTTCATACATTGTCTAAACAGAACTTGGATTCATAATTGTTGAATTAACACATATGCAGAAACTTTAAGTCTTCTATTATCCTTTCATTTTTCAATTAATCACACATTGTTAATAAATAAATAATAAAATTACTTATATAAGATTCTAATCATCTTCATTTGAAAAAATTCTAAATATCTTCATTTGTAGTGCTTGAACTTGTTAAATTTTTTATCCTTGTATATTAAACTAATTATTCCTAAATGTTATATGTTTATTTGTTTATTAGAATTATTCGACCTAGTTATTGCGTTCTAAATATTTTTTTATTTACACAATAATATAGTGTCAGCTTATTTTGTTTCAATAATAAATTTTTTGTCATTGTCAAATGATAAATCGGATGAAAACACAGCGAAATAAAATTTATATATTTGGTTTGATATGGATAAAAAAATTCCGAGAGAGATTCTATGCAGAGACTTAAACTAATGAATACGCAAGTAGTTATAGTAAACATTACATCAAACATTGTTATATCGCACAAATTATATGTACTTACTAATTCAATATAATAAAACCACCCGAAGTTTCTAATCTAAAATTTATTTCGGACAGTAGCAATATGCTTTCCTTTGATCTTAAACGTAATGTCATGTTTAAGTTGCTCTTCATATATACTCATTATTTGTATTTGTTACGTATTTGTACACTTCAAAACTGTTTGTCTTGTTGTAATATCCGGTTTAATCCCATCCATTAATGAGAAAGTGCCGTCCCGCTGGCAATGGCAACATAGTCAACGCCATCATTGTACGTATACATCTAATGCTATTTCCACCGTCAGAAATCTCAGTAAGCATGGTAATGACAAGTTATAAACCGCCAATGTCGTCTGCAAACCGCATGGGTTGTCTGGATAAACATGACAAGATTTTCGCTTTAATTAAGTTCGAAAACCATCATTGTTTTAGGGACTCCGTCTTTGCAATTATACATATACATTTACACCCCTACGGAAAATCTGGATTTTTGCCTGCCCAGTATTTTGAATTCATTGTTTGATCGTGATTTAGATAACAGTGTATAACAATAAATTGATCATATCGAATTTGTGTGCCTTAATAGATGAGTAAGTTCACCAAAGTCTTTAACATCTCTTGAAATAAAGAAAATTGTAACTAGAATCATTCAAGTCTAAGACAAATAGTCGCTAAAAATTTAATATTTCAAATCATTTTGTAACATTTTAAACATCCTTGAACCCACAGAGTTGACTTCTATAGCTTGTCCTCTTCTACCAGCTCTTTCAATGCGTGAGTGGCTTTCTCTTTCACATACAGATAGAAGTCGCACGGCACATGATCCGGCGAATAAGACAGATTGTGTATAACTCAGATGCTGAGTTTGGCAACAAACTTATTACTAAGGTACTGATTTAATTCCTAATTATATGTTCCTATTATGTTTCTGTTAATCTCAAAACTTTTATTATAAAAAAGGTTGCATTTAAGGATCGCCACAATAACAAATATGTTAAATCAGGATAATTTGATGAAATAGGTGCACAATATCTAATCTAAACATTAAATTGGCTATTAGAATGTTCTCAATATTTTAAAACTCTGTGCTGGGACGATCTATCTTGTTAGCAAATTATTTATTCCATTTCTTCAGATCACCCAACTTTAAAAGCTGAGCTTTGAATATTTCATCTTCCCCTTTTTATTATGATATTTATTTCTGTTGACTATTCTTGCCGTGGAAGATACCCATGTTATAAAACTCAATAAGTTATGGCTTTCTTCCAGTCTCTAGAGCACATTCAGCATTTTTATTGTTGGGCGGTTGTAATAAAGTAAAATAACGTCGGTTATTCAACATTTAAGAATATGCTTGTAGTTTTACATCAAAATAGCGCAGTATGTAAAAATTTTTATTGGTATTCTCTTGGATGCTACTCTTCGTTTTTCAAAAATTTTTCAGAGACGCATAAACTGTTGTAGATATTTGAAAGTGTACTTTCATTTAGGAATAGACTGTTTTGGTACAAATCTACATATTCTCTCTTTGCAGCTTTCCTGTTTGTGTTGTTTGTGAAGTTTTTAGATTTTTCATAGCCAGCTAATGTACAACATTTAATGAAATTTAGTTAATTTTCTCCAAATTTTATAAATTTTATCATATCTATTATTTACCAAATAAATATGAAAGGCAAATTATAGTAAAAATAGCGCTACAATTAGAAACATACTATAAATATATAATTTTGGGTAACATGAAATGATTGTTAGTAAAATTAGACCAAGCAAAATAATTAATACTTAAAAGCTTTACCCTGTACTTTATTATCGACATATCAATTGAAATTCGACTAAAACCAACTTCCCCCAATCTGTGTTCGATGTCTGTCTATATAAATTTCATTCGCCCGGTTTTCATCTTACGCATTCCCAACACATCTTGATAATCTTACCCTTGCCAAATGTCACGGCATTCCATTTGCACATCCCTTTACCTAATATTTTCTTCTAAATCTTCCTAATGGAGTCCTAAATGGATGCCGTTCTCCAATGACATATCGAATAAACCTATGAAGGTTTCCGTAGGGGACAGACTAAACATATTCAATTAAAAATTTATCAGTGGCGTTACATTTAGATCAAAAAAATTTTTTATTCCTCATTCAGTTTCATTCTAAAAAGTTTTTGTATAAATAGAAATGTTATAAATTAATATAACTAAATACGACTTATAACGATAATACATAAAAAGTGAGAAAATATTCTCAAAATTTTTGTATACTTTTACAACCAATGAAATTCATTTGGATTTATCTGAACTACCAAATTTGGATGTAATCATAGATTGACTGATGTCCATAATATGATATTTCGTTAACTTAACTTGAGACAGAGAGAGAGAAAGGCTTTATTATCAAAAAATTGTTACAATTTGTAGAAAAAAAGACAAAAGCTTGTAAAAACTAAAAAACAAACATAAAAATAACTATACAGAAGCAAACCAGTAACAAAATTATAGGTAATAGTAATAGTAATAATAATAGTGAAAGTAATATTAGTATCGTATAGTAATAATTTGATTTCAGTTGGCAAGTGATTGTGCAATTATTTTGCATTGTAAAATATTGAGCACTTAACGTGGAGGAGGAAGGTATAGGTCGTGCTGCGTGCAACGACTTTTCTGAAATTGGAGAAGCGTGCTTACAAATTAGACAAACGGATTCAAAGATGAATTAGGAAGGAATAGCCGGATTTTTTAATCCTTTAAAGAAACCCTTGCAGTAAGCCCTGCTTTTTAGTCCTAGTAAATATCTAACAGCTCTCTTTTGAAGTTTAAAGATTCACTCAAATTGAATCGCACCACACGTATCTCAGAAGGGAAGGATATATCAGTGATGCGTCTCCAAAAGGGCAAAATAAACTGTTAAGAAGGTGGATAAGTTCAGTTTTTTGGAAACTAATCTCAGCGCAGAACAGGAGGAACTTACAACTTAGAAGTTTTCATCGGTATTTATTGTACCTTTATTCACATTCCATTCCAAAAACACACATTTACAAACCAAACATATGAAAATGCATAACGGAAAGATAACCATTATTATGAAATCGAGAGGGAGAAAACAGATTCATCAATGAACTTGGGAAAAGAAATAATTAAAATAGTCAGTGAAAGTCAATCTTCTGTGAGATCCTGAAAATATGTCTCCACAATTGAAAATAATTAAATCGAAGATGATAAAAAAGGTTATACTGTGCAAATTAAAAAAAAGATGAGGAGAAGAGAAAATTTCAAGGATCTACTAAAAGAAAAGATATAACATCCATGAATTGGGTGGAGTAAACTATGACAAAACTTAAAGAACAAGCACAGGATTAGGAGTAAGATGTCTATAACTTTTATTCTGTTGTACTTTCTCTGGTAAACCGACAGTTATTGACGTTTCTGCAATGAAACAAAGGTAAACGCCGAACACCTCCGCTGAGAGTGCAAAGCTATCCATAAACAAAGACCAAAGTACTTACATTCAAGCAAAGTCGCCAGTCAAGTAGTTTACTCTACAAAGTCGAAGTGTTGTTAGGATGCCGTCTACAGTCGGTAACAGTAAAAGTTTTCAAATATTATAATAAACAACAATAGAAGAAAAATATTTTTCTTGAACTGTTATTGCTATAAGCTTTTACAAACAAAACTATACAAAATGTCCTGATTATATAATATATTAACTGGATCAACCAGGAAGATAACCAAAAAAACTGCGTAATAAACAAAATATGAGAGTACTTTCAAGTTTGACGATTGAAATGAAAAGCAAATCGAATAAGATAATGAAGAGATAGAATTTATTATGAATGAAATATGCAAAACATATAGACAAGAGGAGCATCATCATCCTCCTCAACAGCTTGTATTAAATATAAGCATAAAACAAATTTTCGATGAATTCCCGATGGAGATAAAAGGAAAAGATTCAACCAGAAAAAAAGACACAAGAAAGCTGCGAAAGTGATAATAATATTATTTGATTTTTAGAAATATAAAATGATTAAGAAGAATAAAGAAATATGTGCAGTACTTCTTATCCAGAAATATGGGAATAATTTCTTAATACGAACACTTTTTTTCCTCTAGATAACGAACCACCTATGCACATTAAACAATTAAATTTTATTTAAGTGTATGGTTACAGCACTGGAGTTTTTAAAATTTCAAGATGCACTTAAGGGTGGATGATTTTTCATATTTCAGTTGCCGAGTGCTCTTTAATTCAGCTCCAGGATGATGCGGCAAGGGATGATGATGTTATTAAAGCTTTAAATGAAGTGATGAATTAGTAATGATGTTTTTGAACACTAATTAAATTGTATCTTAATTGATTTTCCTCACAGTGTGATTTGATAAATTATATCTTATCCATTCGCATATTATTTTCTTCATAGTATGTAGCGTTAATATTTTTCAAAAATCAATGCACGATATCAACGTTTCTCTACATACTTTTTGTATTCAATATCCTTTCATCATTATGCATGGATTTTATTTGGGGGATTGAAATCATTATTTGTAAATTGATTCATTTATTCAGAAAACAGGCAATCAATTTAAATGGAATAAAAATCATGCGACAAAGAACTAATCTATTCAATGTACATCATGTTTTAACAATCTCTTTTGATATAAATCGAACTTTTTAAATTTATATATTCAAGGAAAAAATCATGGATTTTAACTAAATTGAAAAAAATTAAGTTATCTATTATACAAATATTATATGATAGTAAGTACAATGTTTCTTTTGTAAAAAATATTAAATCTAATGATGATATATCAATTAGAAAATTATCGGAGTAGCATTTGAAGTTTTTATCCTGTTTACTTCGAGGACAACATAAATGTTACCTATTTAGATAAATTACAACACTCGTTACTTTAATGGTGTAAAATGAGCCTCATGAATAATAAACTATTATCAAGCAACAAGGAAGATGCAAATATAATATTTATGAAAATTTCTTAATTAAAATGTTGAAAAAATGAAGAAGAGCCTCTGCAACGTTGTTACTCTTTCTATCTTATATTGATTTTTAACAATAATTACAAAGTAAAAATGACTCACTAAGTTTCTAAAAACTCCTATGATGATAACTTTTTTAAAACTAAGCAAATATGATAGAGATTGCATTTTGAGAATATTTATAGAAGTTCTACGAAAATATTGCTAGAATCTGAATCCCCTTTGCACAACTGAGGGTATACCGTTATTCGACTCACTGTCACTGTCTTTCTTTTTGCTGTTTACGTCTACATCAAACAGATTCTGAAGTACTATCTCTATTTTCTTAAGGTTTAAATGAACTCCCGAAATTCTCACTATAACTAGAGTCATAACAATGAATAATTTTAAACATATTTAGTTTCATTGGAAATGTTTCACAATCCCCAACATTGAATCACTTTGGTCATGAAGAAGTTTTAGTATTTTGGGGTATTTTCATTTTTACTTGGACTTGCTTCGATCGTTTATTAGGATATGTAGACACTTGTCCTGCCTCAGAAATATTCGAGACTGAGCTGGCTGAAGACCTTACAGCTGTTACCAGGGGGGCCAGATGAAGCACATGAAAGAAGAAGACACTTGTACACCTTTAGCATTGGATATTTTAATATTCTGAGGAGTACGTATTTCTGTGAATAATGAACACTCTGAATATGGATTCCAAATTTCAAAGACATTATTTTTTTTGTTATCATAAATGTTTAAAGATTGAATGTTTGTTTGTATCTAGTATAAGAATAAATCTAAAATATACCCGGTAATTTTCGATATTCTCAAGAATTTTACGTTTTTTCCTTTTTATTATTACTGATCTAGGTTTAAGTGACATCATTTTATTTTGGCTCTAAAAGGTATCCTATCTGTCGTGGTTATTAACCACGAAGGTCAAAAAGACCAATATGAACTGAGTAGAACTGACGCGAGGACTAGGTTGATAGATAGTTATAGTGTATTTAGGAATTTTCGTGAACCTACAAGGTCTATAATCAAACAATGCGCGAATTGTTTACTACTAGTATTAGATAATCAGAAACAGAGACCACGAAATAGAATATAAATAGGATAGTTATTAGTCATATCTAAATATAGAAGTAAAGTATATAGTTGGTAGTTGTATCTAAAATATTCATACGTATTGAACTTGACCGTAAATTCTAATTTAGTGTGAAACTATAAACCAAGTGATCTTGAAGATATCGTTTAGTTTCCACACTGTATTTTCGTTTGGAGTAAGTCTTTACATTTATCACCGGAGCCGGCATAAAAGGTACAGTTTTCCTTCAACGTAACCATGTTGTTTACAGACATTTTAAATTTTATCCAATTTTTGTACTCCAACTGTACAATTGAGAATATGTTTTGTAAGTATAGGTAGGTTACTAACGTGTTTTTATATACTAACAAGGAATAACAAGTATATTGAGCGATATTCGTCAAAGTATTGTTTACAACATCGAATAATAATGGTCTAATAGGAGGCGTTAATGAGTTGGGTCATCTCTATATTTGTGAACATTTACTTTTTTATAGAGAAACCAGAGAAAATTTATAAATTCACTGAGTAAGTTGTCACTATTGAATGTTTAAAAGAAGCAAGTTTTTGCAAAAATGGTAATCTCCCGTGAACGCTTACTATGAATAGTTTTTGAAGATTAAAAAAATCAATCATCAATGCTGTACGCAATATGATTAAAAGAGATCGACATGTGATAGAGACGTCGTAGCTCCATAGATGAAAAATTGTTTCCAGAATTGAGTTTAGAGTATGCAAAAATGTATATATCTTAAAGGCGGATATTTCAAAAAGCAATAAAACACTTTGAAGCAAACTTGTTCGAATCTGTTCCACTTTTTATAAAAATTTAGCAGGCATCCTTCGTAATTAGTATTTATCCTCGGAAGGTCAAAATCATGTTTTTCTCAGTTTTGGGTCAGAAGGCCTAGTCAAATACAATTTATTTGGAAACTTTGATGAAGTAGATAAACACATTGTCACAAAACAAGAATCAATGCTGCTTTTCTTTTTTGTTGTGATCATCTGATGACTGTTTTGAATTGTTATAAAAAAATATTTAGAAAGCTGCAAAAAAGTAGAAGTATGGGAGCCAGCGATAAACAAATACGACCAGTGACAAACGAGAATGATGTTATTTGAATAATAGATCCATTTTCGTGCTAAAATTCAAACTTTTTTGGAATATTCTATAACGAATTATTGCACGTTTGTTCTCTCGTAATATTTCAATATGTATTGTTTAAGGAAACTAGTTGAATTCTTGATTTTAATATTTTTTATGTAGACGCATCTTAAATGCGAATAGAACTCAATTTAGTGAAAATTAGATAGCAAAACACGACTAAAATCAGTTTTGTCATTTCGAGATTCGTTAAGAAAACTTGTGTGATTCCAAGGGTAAATCGAGGGTATTATTATCTCCCCGGACCGCCTCGAGACGATCCAAGACGATGAACGTGCTTCCCTTTTCTTTGCACAGTTCCTGTTTTGTATGAGGTTTCCAATTCTAACGTAATCTTTCTATTACGAAGGCATCACAATGAATTTCCTAGCTGTTTCTTATCTTTTTCCTCGTTCTCGTATTTTACTTTCACTCCGGTTTCTGTCCATAGATATATCTCGGGGATAGTTGACTATTTCGAATGAATTAATTTTCTAATGAAAGAATTGCAGAATGAGGAAACTTTCTTGCGGATAAACTCTGTATTTCTTGTATTTTATTAAATGAGTGAATTTCACGATCACATCAAAGTGATGTATCATAAAATCACTAGAAAATATTTCAATTACTCAAAATGGACATTCGGTAACCGAATAGTCTCAACATCTTTATTTTAACATTTCTTATATCAAACTATAAAAGTTTCTAAGAATTTCAGCCAAAGAACTGATATACCGGGCGAGAAGCGCTTATAATATCCATTTCACATGAAAATAGTGTATTACATTAATTTTTGTAATCTTAGGTAAGTAATCAAAGTATCGCTAAAGAACATCTGCTACTAGAAATATTCAAATAAAAAAATCAATCATATAATGAATCAATGGTTTGTATTGGAAATTCATTTGGTTTGTGTTATGTTAAACTTTACTAGTTGTTGAATGTTTCATATATTTCAGTCAAATAACTCGAAAAAGGAATATATCTCACACAACACTTCAGGTACAAGGTCTCTTCGTGCCTCTACCCAAATTAGCCGTCTTAAATATCGGGCAAGCAAATAATTTCAAACAGGATGTAAAAAAACTTTTCTTTACTTTACCTTATTTATTTTTTTTTGATATTTTAACAGATTGAACAAACTTAATTTCATATATCGTGTTTTATAAATTGAGGATGTTATAGTATAAAACGAAAAGAATAGTGCATGATTTTTATAAAGCCAATTCAGTGCAAAGATTGGATGTGAATTTTAACAAATTGCGTACTTACCGAGATTATGACCAAAACCCTTTAGAGACACTTCGCTATACATAAGTAACAGAATGGTTACCAAAAAATTATGTAGTATTATCGAACTTCGACAAGAAAATTTAGGAAATATTAAGACATACTGAAAATCAAATGCACTACCGTCAAAAGTTTTTGCTCATTCCATAATCCATTCTTTAAATTTCATAATAATACACTTCAACAAGTTTCTCAATTATATTGTCAAGCGAGGGTCGAAACGGTGTCTTACAAACCACGAGTAATAGTGTCCGTTATTTACTTTGAATAAGCGCATGTTTAAATTTTGACGGCGAGTGCAACAAGTTAAGACTTGCAAGTACCTGCTGATTTGCTAATTATTCTTTAATTGTGCATTATTTCTTCGGTGTTTATGATTATAAGTAGTAGTAGTAGTATAGGTAGTTAATCAGTGCTGTTATCTATACTTTTTGGACCAAGACATATTTCTGTGAAGTTTATATACGAATTGTTTTCGTTCTAGAAAATTCAGACTTGTAAGTTTTAAAATGGGCAGAACTATTGGTTGAAACTCGTGTATTTATCGTCTTCATAGTCTAAGCAAAATAAAAATACTTCAATGTACCGTGGACTACAACATGAAAAAATATGCATCCACCAGGAGCTTTTACGGTAGTAAACATTCAGGGTTACCGCGAAAAATTACAACCACTAATGATTAACGTTTTGTATTGATCAGTAAACATGATTGACGACTCATGGGCTCAGAGAGAGCAGCTTGAATACTTCTACAGTGAAAAAGAGATTGGAATCTTTTTCAAGATGTCAAAATAATTTTAAGAGGTTGCAGTGAGCTAAAGAATAAAAAATTGGACGCATGAAGAGTAGAGTGACGAGTCAAAATTTTGAGATTTTTGGGTCTAAGAGAAGAGATTTTTTGTGCAGGTCAGGGTAAGATCGGAAATTTGATCCATGTGTAATCCCAGTTATAAAACACGGCAAAGGCTTGGTTATAGTATGAGGATGTTTTGGAGTAAGCGCGATTGGAGACGTGGTAAAAATTGGGATTTTGAAGAAAGAAGGCTATAAGTAATATTGGAGAAATATGTAGTACTATCTGACCAGTGCTTCATTGGCAACAAATTTATGTTCCATCATGACAACGATCCCAAGCATTCCGCGACGCTGTGAAAAGAGTATTTGAAAGAATTGGAAAGGAAGAAAATACTGAAAGTAATGATTTGGTCGACGTTGCCCGACTTTAACACGATTGAGCTGTTGTGATATAAATTTTACAGGGAAGTCAGAAAGAAGTGTACTATTTTCACTTCAAATCTTTGGAGTTCTATTGGATTGGATTAAATATCGAAATTGTCACAAAAAATGCCAAAGTTGTGGACCGAAATAATATGAGCAGAAGGAGTTAAATCGATTGAATCATAAATTCAAATATATAAAAATTACAGACTGTAATTTTATTCTTACTATACTCTCATCTACATATGTTCTAAAATATTAATATCAAGATCCATCGTATTATTTTTATTTATTGTGTATCACGCAAACCATAGAGTATGCAAAAACTATAGACCGGTAGTGTAGAAATATAGTATCTTTGGTCAAAATTTATCTTGACACAACGTGTCTGGGTTAACTATTCTAAAAACTGTTTCTTAAATACTCTTTCCTCAAAGGGGAAACGAAACATTTATTTCCATGCTGAAAGTAAAGATAGTTCAGTACCAAAAATTTTAAAAAGTTATAATTGGAATTTCTTATATGTTCAATCCGTTAGAAATGGTTTGATATACATTAAAAGGAAAATTACGCAAATATAATCATAAGACTATTGTGGCAACTACGCCGTGAGCTCTCGTATTTAAAAAAATATACTACAAGTACACAAGTTACCTTATTTAGGGAATGTCAAGTCACTTTTCTTTCATAGCTTGATTTCTTCGCTCAAACGTTGCAATAAGTTCGTATAATACTCGACGTTGATAGTTTTTCCTTTTTCAAGATAGTCAACGAAAATTATCCCACGCGTATCTGAAAAAACCGACATCACGACCTTTCCTGTAGATGGAAATGTCTGCCTTCTTTGGAGCTGGTTCTCGCTATCCAGTTCATTATTTTGATTGTTTTTTTGTTTTGGGTGTGATGACCCACGTTTCATCCATGGCTATGAAACGGCTTTATTTCTGTGAAACATTGCCAAACCCTCTATGCGAACATCTTCAGGACGCTGCTTTCAGTTAATATGTGGCGTATTTTTTGAAATGCGTACAATGTCTACTGGCTCGCGCAATATTTCTGGAGTCGTTACCTCTTTTGGTCGACTACTGCGATGCTGGTCTTCGTAGGTCGTAGACCTAGTTTAAAGTCTTTTACCCCATAGTTTACTGTTGATAACGAAAAAACAGTCTTACCCAGAGTAGAATCTAGAAAGTGAAGATTCTATTTACCACCCCTAATGCCAATAGTGACAATTCTCTGTAGAGTATTGCCTTGTGCAAGTTGTAGCAAAAAAAATAAGTCTTCTCAAAATTGCAATGTAATTTTTGAAAGCTCCAATAATCTCTTTAGAATTTGTTATTCTAACATTGGGACGCCGCTAAGAACAACAGAATCGTTCCTTATTTTTTATTTTTGTCGAATACTTTGCTTCGTCAAGTAATAATATAACTACAATACGTCAAAGATTCTTATCAATTTGACATTGAAGAGTATACACACAATTGCAAAAATTTTTCAACAATCAAGATGTGTTTTGCACATATTAAGCGCATATCATTTCTAATCTCAATGTGAAGACATAAAGATTGTACCATAAATCTTCCATGATTTCTAAGCTCGGTATATAATTGCTCTTTTTTATTCAGTAAACTGTTAGTTTGTGACTTTCATATATAACGATAGTTTGAAGATATGTAAAACATATCCATTAATCAAGTCAAGTCAGCAACAAGACTTTAAAAATTGTAATTGGGTGGCGTTAAAAAGTAACTGTAATAGTGTTAAATTCTACACGCAATTGCTCTTTGACAGTTAAGCTCTGAAGTAAATCCGCAGCCTTATTTTTCATTAATGTATTTAACTTGAACGTCACATCATTGGATCCGTTGTAAATCCCAGTTTTAAACTGAACATTTCCTTTTCGAATATCCTATATATTTCGCGGTTATTAAACTCCACATTTTTCTAGCAAATTAGATTCTTTAGTTTCCTGAAAGGAAAGATATTAACTTCTTCTCATAAATGTAACTAACTTTAGGTCGTATTAGTCGGCCGTATTCCATTCGCAGGAGCACATTCACATTCTTGGATACTTTTCCGTGTAAAATTGAAAAGGACATGATGTAATAAAGAGCAAACCTCCAATCTTATCAGCTATAATGGGGAAGCCGTGTCGTAGATTTTGACCTTAATTTGGGGATAGAGGACCCCGGCTAGGAACCGTTGCTTCATTCGGTCTAATGCAATAATTATGAGCTGCGGTCTCCCAGAAACCATATACTATCCTCGAGTTCGTAAAAGGTTGTAGCAGGGCTTTACTAGAAGAATTTCAATATGAGAAATTGAAATTACCGACACAAAATAGTATGTATTGCAATAATTTCAGTGTTCATAGAATGTACTTTAGATTATTATTTATTCCTAAAATTATATTAAAGGCATTTTAGGTTGAGGCCTTAGTTTCTAAATGGAATAATCTAGCATATATAGTACTTAACAATAACTAAGTATTTCTGAATTTTGTCTCCTTGTTTTAATTTGATTTTTTTCTGCAATAAAGTAACTAAAATGTTACGAAAAATTACAAAATTACATTTCAATATCTCGTCGTATGAATGAGGGTTCTAACTATTAAAACGAAATTATCAAATAATCATGTGTCTATACCTCAGAATGGTCATTAAATTGTTCATTATATTCCTGGCTCTAACCCTTTAGACCTTAGCTCTGAATAAACAATTTCTACCTTCGTTGAAGGCCCAATTGCGATTGTGCCCATTGCCGTTTCTATAATGTATGCTCTCTAGTTATCTGAAAGTAGTACACTTCTTCTTGCCGTTAAATAAGCAATATGTTACCTTCTTCTGGAAGTTTCCGACTCTGAGGCCCTACAGAAGTTGCTATACAGTCAAAACCATTGTAAATTGTAAATTAAATAAATAAGAAGATGTAAACTGACTTTAGCCAATTTAGTATTGAAGTTATCCAACTCCTTGGTACTACCAATCGACTGAGAATGTTGAACAGGATGGAGTCGTCTGAATTTATGAACAAATTATTGTCTCAGTCGAAAGCAGAGTATTGTGTGCTAAATTATACTCATTATAACCTAACCTAACTAATAGAATCTCAGCATTCAAGATTTTTGCTTCTAATTGAGTTAAAAAACAATTAATTGGGTAAAAAATGTCTTTAAGAAACTACGTGAGGTGTGAAAATAATATCTCTCCATGAATGAGCAAATTTACTGAAATATGAGAAATACTTTGTTCACTTCTATATTAACTTTTCTCCAAACACAGATAGTAAAATAGCAACAATCTAATCCAGGAGCCAGGTGAACGTGATATTTTTTTCCTGTTAAGTTTAATTCTATCATTTTCCCGTACGTAACCACTATCTATGCAACATTGGAAACTCTATGGGTGGTTACGAGCAATAAAGCTGTTCTCTGAACTCCAGCATCCATGCAGTGCTGAATTTTACGATTGTTTCTTCTATCTATACTTTTGTTGCTATTAAAAAGGCATACTGTTATAATTGCTTCAGCCTTATCTTGCAATTGAATCAAACAAACGTGATTCGATTTATTCATGATTACATGTATTTTATAGCTTCATAGCTATTTAATCGGCTAGATATTGGACATATAATACGATGGTGGAAGAAACAGGGATTCATATAATGAAAAAAAAATGAGAAAAGAATTTGGCATATATTGAAATTTTTAGTAGTTATTTGAAGATTTGCAGGAACATGAAAATTGAGAGATAGCAAACAGAATCAAAAGGCGAATGGAAATTGATAAGAACAAAAGAAGATCTTGAGGCTGTGCTCAAAATTCTTCTCAAAATGAGTACTTGAATCTATTATTTTCAAAATATTCATTCTTTTAATCAATGATCATTGAAATTGTATGGAATGTATTGCATTTCCTACTAATATCATTTATGGTATGACTTTATGATCGTGCTGCAAGATATGTTCTCAAAAATATTATTCAGCAATTCCGGTTTGATGCAACTTAACTGATTTCGAGTTCACTAGCCATATGACTTCCCGTACGAATGTATCTGCAGCTATACTTATTTTTTCCCTCCATTACTACGAATCTATCACAACTACACCATTTTAACAATTTTTTTCAAAATTCTAAACGTATTAGAATCTATATAAATCTATATCTATATAAACAATATTAAGTAGATATTAAATAATAGTTATGACAATTCCTTTTGAAGTTAGTTAGTTACTACTATAGTATTGGCTATTTTTTAACTTTTTGCGATTTTTCTTAGCACTAAATAACTAAATCTAACGGGACTTTTCATTTCTTCATTTCTTTATAAACCATGAGACATCTAGTATCACTTTTAGGATTCTGGACTAAAATCTCTGTATAATTTCAATATTTTAATTTGGAGCCAGTTCATAGGTCCATACTGGTGTTAAGATGTTTTCGAAAATGTATATTTTATTCCCAATTATTAATAAATTTTAATAACAAATTAAGAAACACAAAACTCTACTTGTCATTAACGTATGCCCCAATAGTTTTGGTGCGAAATATTTAACCATATATTTTTGTAATATTTGCATTAACTAATGGTTCGTTAACGTTAATAACTTAAACTAAACGAAGGTGTCGGAGCTCCTCAACTGGGCGTAAGTTTCTGCGAACATCTCCCATTAGGTGTGGTAATATTTGAAAATCTATTTTGCATATTTCTCTAAAAATTCTACACCCCAATTATTCCTCATTTTCGGTTTGATACCATTCATCATACGCTTTGCGAGATAAAAATGGCCAAAAATTTTCAATTGGACGGGTCTGAGGTAAATTTGGACGGTTATTTTTTTTCGGTATAAGGTATCTTATTTTGATATAGACAATTTGAGTTGCTCTTGCATAATTGCGGAACGCTAAGTTCGTCTAAAATATTATATCGTCTCCAGCGTTATGTTAACGTACAAAGTCAAATTATCTTTTAGAATCTATAGTTTCTCCTCTTGTCGAAATCGCACATCATTTTTGGCTTGTTATTTCCCGTAATACGGTGGTACTCTTGTGTGGTATTCATGCGCTAATTATCTTACGGAAACCCTGACAATGTTTTTGACTCTTCCTACCCGTATTTTTGCTCTTTGTCAGGTAAATATTCCGGGTTTAAAAAATGCAAACTATGTCAGGTTCAAGAATCAAATTATAATTGCGTTTACATATTTCTAACCTATAAAATAATTTAGTACAACTGATATAAAAAAAGACTTGTATAACTAATGTTAAGAAAATAAATAATTTTTTATTTACAAAGTCCAATTTGAAATTGTATTTTCATAATGTATTTTTAAACTATTGCGAAATACGTTATCTTACAATACATCATGCAAAACTTACTATATTAACTGATTTACGTTTCCTGTTACGTTGCTACCATTTCCAGAACAACGAATATAAACAATTCTCACCTCTATATATTTTATTATAGAAAACAAATTGTAGTAGTGCTCTACAAAAGAAACTAAAAAGAACCTAGCGTAGCGACGTGCTTAATCCGAACGGCGGTGGTCTCTTGAACGTTGATATATCCAACGGTGGAAAGCGTAGAAAGCACATATCTTACATGTTATTGCGACCACCATATTGCCACCACACGAGACTTATAACAGTAATAACGGGAATTAATTGAAGTGAGGGCCCTTTTCTTCAGCACAGGCCATTTTAGATAACTTCATTCAGAAATGGACGACCCTCTTAGATTTTCAGGTTTTCATGCGGGTGAACTCGTTTTGTTTTTGAAAATACTAAGCATGTAACTTTCAATGAATCAGGAACCAATTAACTTCTAAATTCAGTTACTTAAAATGTTGATTGAAAGAAGTGAAGAAGCTGTCTATTAAGTTCTCTTACTTGATGAGTGTTTTAAGAATAACATATCATACAACTAATTAAGTAAAAACCTACACTGAGATCGTTAAAGGAGTTTTGATATTATCCTGTCAAGTTTGCTCTACAAATACCTTTCGAT
Organism: Diorhabda carinulata; assembly: GCF_026250575.1. Taxonomy (NCBI): domain Eukaryota; kingdom Metazoa; phylum Arthropoda; class Insecta; order Coleoptera; family Chrysomelidae; genus Diorhabda; species Diorhabda carinulata. The sequence goes on along the minus strand of NC_079472.1, from coordinate 46,832,882 downwards.
ACATAGCTTTTATTTATCGTATTCCTTTGTACCAACTTTTTCTCTCGCACAATCAAGTTTTTATAGATAATTTATATTTTGTATTTATATAGAGCATTACAAATGATTTGTTTCGTATGGCTTATTTTATATGTTATACTTTCAAATATGTAGTCAGTTATAACCAAAGATTAAAATCATTTGGTTTCTATTATTTAAAATCAATTAATAGTCGATTCTTTAATATCAGAAGAGTTTTTTATTAGTTTGGTTTTGTTGTAACTCGTCACATATTCATAGTCATAAATTTAGAATTTATTTCTCTCGTATGCACGTTGAGATTTACTATTCCTATGAATCATATTATTAATGTAGCAGAAAATTTTGCTTCAACTTTTGAGCCACGTCTTGGCGTCTGGATCCATTATAATAAATAAAATTGTTATCGTATCAAATAAATGATATTATCAGAGAAGTCGTTCCCGTGTCACTAGCGGTATATCTCGGCATACTAAACACCCAGAAAGCGTCCAAGCGAAGGAATACGACTGCGATATGCTGGTAAAATATCGGCTTATCGGTGAAGTCGTCGAAATTCCGAACAAAGAGCCAACACCGGGCCTCACGGCCGACGGCAAGTAGGCGAGGGACGTAAATCTTATCAGCGAAGAGGAGAGCTTGCTCAAGATCTGATCTGTTCCCGGCGAACAAGCACACGAAAAGGTATATGGGTTCTCCATCGACGACGCCGACAAAGGTTTAAGGTTGTCCGAGAATTCCAGTGACGTACAAAATATAATGACAAGCACATTGCAAATTTAGTTTGATATACTATTGTTCATTTACAATGGGTTTTCAACGAATTGTGATTTCGTTATAAAAATATAACAAGGTTTTTTGTAACATGTTAGTTTAACATCAAGAATTTGCAAAAAATCTTATTTACATTTGTTGGGACACGAAATAATGTGTTAGGAGACACCATAGCTAAATACACTCGTACAGGTATAGACATTGGCTACATATGGTTCCTCAGTCAAAGCAACTTTAACTTGGTGGATCAAAAGAGGCAAAGTCTATGAAGATAGGGGCATATTGGACAGTCTTCTTTGCATCACATCCGACACATGTTCGAAGGGATTTGAATGATAATTTAAACATTACCATCAGTTCCTTACTCAATTGTTGATCGTTCAATATGTTTTGAACGCTGTCCTGCTGCATAACGACATCTGACCGTCAGTTAGAGAAGTGAAATGGTTTTTGAGACGCCTTCAATATTACATGATTGATAATATGTTATGTGCTTGTATATAACTTATTAGTGACAAGTTTCTCAGTTCATTTGACAGTTTCCTCCACGAGTTAATGGAAGTGATTTCTATATCAGCTGATATTGAATCTTGCAAGCTTCTGTAATGTCTTCGAACCGTGTGAAGAACCCAGGCCAGAATGAAGATTTCATTTATCAATTTTGGGCAAATGGTAAAATGAAATCCTAGAATTGGTCTTGCTCTGCAAGATGAAAACCAACACCGCGAGATTAAAACCCATTTCGCTCATTAATACCACGGCCACCTTTTCTACATCTGTCAACATCTCTAATATGCGGATAATTTTAAACTTCGAATTGAATCATTAGAAGTTCACATGCACTCTCTCGGATTATTTTACTCTTTTAAGGGATCAGATTGATTTAGCTTTATATTCTGTTACAAAATCAGCCTATTTATTACTCACTGTTATAACCTAGGTTACCGTTAGTGAGTTCCCGATGATTTTTACGTAGTGTGAGTGAATAGAATGTGTAGAAACTAGGTAAAGTAGCAAAGTAAAGTAGTATTAGTGATTCTATTTATTTAAATTTAAACTATTTATTTGACTCACCCTATACAGACTAGAAACTTTACTGCAAAAACTAAACTACAGGTACTAGATATGATTTTATGGCCATCTAATCTACTTTACCTTTAGTAACAATTTTATTTTGATGGAGCTAATGCTCTTTAAAGATGATTGGATCAGCATTGTATCAGCCTGAAATAGTGAGTGGTATAAAAGAGAGGGAGAGACATTCGTAGGATATATTTGGGTGGGATGGGGAAATTCTTTATACTTAGGAGTATGCATTTAAATCAGCCCTTATATAGGAATGCTCCTCTGCATGGGTGGAATTGTGGTTTTGTTAGTGATTGCACTGCCTCAGGCTGAAAGAAGAAAATCAAAAACCACGCTGTGTTTGACCAAAGAAGAAAAAAAAAAGGAAAGGTCCGATCTAAAAAACATATCAACCGGTTCACCAGGTTATTGGAAAAGTTAGGGTAGAGTTTCATCTTATGCCTATGGGAGATTTATATAAGAAATTCAGGTAGTTCTCAGGAAGGTCTTCGTATGCTGTTGGTAGGAGCCGAAGAGGGGATAGGGTACTTTCCTCTTGGGATTTAAGACAAGGAGCCGTCTATTGACGAGCCAGGGAGTTAGAAAAGTTTTTTGGCAGCGGAATTATTTGATTAGATATTACAAATCACATAGGGGGTTTGGAGGTCATTTGGACGGCTTGGAATGGAGGTTTTGTCTGTTTGTCTTAAACGGTGTTACTGGGACAATAGTCGGGTAAGGTGTTGTAGACGTTTGCTCTATGTTCGATTATAGGACGCATGTAGGTTTTATTCAGATAGACCCGCCTCCGTACTCTGTCTAGAGTATCATTCAGATCGACCGACCAACTGAGGGTTGTGAGTGAATACAATTGTACATACTATTCTTGTGGTCACGAAGGACTGGGGTATCATACATATAAAAAATGTATAGAAGGGAGGCTAGAATGGAGCCTTGTGGAATGTCGGTAAGAGATTTGAACGATTAGGATAGGCAATAACCGAATTTGATGCTGATGGAGTGGTTGGTAAGATATGAATATATTAATTTCATTGTTGGATATGGCAGTCGTGTACGGTATACTAGACCTGATCGAAAGCCTTTTGTATATGCATGAAGATGGCAGAGGTGCACTGTTTTGGTTATTATGATTTGAATATTGGTGATGGCGTTGGACGTTCAGGCCTGTATCTGAATTGAAATCTTGGAATTATATTCTGCTGGATTCAGAGGTCCCAGATCAGACGTAGGGTTATTGCCGGGTTTGGAAATAAGAACTGTGTTGGCTGTCTAAGTAAGGTTTTTCAATGCCTGCTCAGAGATTCCTTCCCGGCTGGGAGCGCAGTCGTGAGTGGTGTACGATAAACCTCTATCGCCAATCGATCTATCGAAGTGGAAGGGCAATTTGTTTACCATGAACAATTCTATAATAAATTTCAAAACTGTGAGGTATTTTCCAGTAAATAATTTTCTTGTTTGAATTCACTATTATTGCGATGACAATGAATTTTACTGTTTATAGTTTGAACATTCAATTTAAATATTTGATTAATAAATTATGTATACCTTCTAAATTCACCCGCTGCACGCTTATGATGACAATAGAAAATATGGGCGTATAGTATACAGTTTATCACTGTAGACTAATACAATGTATAAAGTTTGATGTTGTGGTAAGCGGTTCTTTTGCGATATGCTTGAAAAACGGACGTCATATTCCGAAGGCGCTAGCTTCGTAAGGCCCGGTGTACAAGAACTGCAAAGTAATTGGGATGCTAATATTATTTAGCGGCTACTAGCACTACTAAGTATACTTTGGTTGTCCGACTTCCTTATTCGCATATCTAGCAAGATTTTATATTATTGTTTAAATTGAGTAAGACGGAATTTTATTGAGTAGTCTAACACCTTCGTTATCACTGGAGTTTAAGTAACAGAACAAAAATAACTTTTGAATTCCGCAAATCTCAAAATTATGTCATGAGTTTACATTAGTACTGCATAAAATGCACGGGTATTGCTTTATTCATTCAACATTTCTATGGTTTTTGCATGTTTAAAATTATATACGTAATTAAAATGTTTTTGACATTCTTTATAATCATATTTGTAAGCTTTTGGTTTTGTTAATTCATAATCTTCATCTAAAAAATCATTTAATTAATTAAATAAAATATCCATATTAGCTTTATTAAACTTTATTATTGTATAACGCATTTAATTTACCGGGGGGAAGTCTTCTAATACATTGGGTTAAATTTGAATAACTTTCCACATGGAAGTTATTCAAATTTAAGCTCGTAATGAAAACAACCAGCAGTACGACGCAAATTCTATATATGTTCCCTAAAACAAACATATTTGTTACAAGCCATATGATAATATACTATATTTATTATAAATTATTTTACTATCCAAAAATAGGGATAGTAGTGTTTAAAACTACTGTATATCGGGTATCATCATTATCTTCTTTTTTTATATGAATTTGCTTCTGGGTTACTATGTAACTGTGTGCATTAGAAGGACATAAATCACATGTAGCATCTATAAGATATATATTGATAAAGTTAGATAAGATATACTTTGAACCAATCAATAAAAACTCGCTTATATACAAATTTTACTACCAGTTGAATCACTTATGGAATAGAATAGAATCGGTAGCTTCAAAACCTATGACTGTGTGGTTATTTGCAATTTTTTTGGGTAAATGGTAACCTTCACATGGTTAATTAATATTCATGGAAAAAGCTACTTAAACGTTTCTAGCAATGAAAAAAATACTTTTTCAATTATACAAATTACCTAATATTTTCGCATTAACACAGCTTTCTCTCCTTACAAACATGTTTGCCATCATTTTGAATATATATCATTGCTTTATTTACTGCAGCGTGGAATATCTGAGTTGTTGATTTCCTGAAGATTTTTTAACCACCATTTTGTGCACTGACCTATGCTTCTCCCACCCTTTATTTTGTGCATCTCACGACCAAAGTTTTCTAATGTAATAATAAGGCAGTAAAAGATATTTTGTAGTTTTATGAAACTTGCTCTCGGTTTGGCTATTCTTGCTCCACGCTAGGATCGTATTTATTGTTTATTACGTGTCCCAGATATGTTAATTTTTTTTGCTCTATTTCTACTTTATTAACCCTCTGTCCTTCTGGTACATTTTTGTGGGTAGTTATTACTATATATGTAAAGAAATAGTCTTATGATGGCTATGATAGATCTGTCATGGATGTCGTAACTAAACTATTTATTTACATATATTTAGTCTTCCTCATAGTAAGCCTTAGTCCGTAATTTTGACAGACTATAACAAGACAGTCTATGAGCCTCTGTAGTTCTCAAACGAGCTGGCTATAACAAAAATATAATTAGCGTAGCGCATATTGTCGACAAGTTTTCCATTAGCCAACACCTTCATTAGCGATCCCTGAAATTTCATTAAATATGTCATCAGACTACAAATTAAAGAACAATGAAATGGAATATGCCCTTGTCGTCTTACTCAACTTCCTATTTCATCCTCGATAATAAATGTTTTTAATTGCTTCTCTCACAAAATTTGTGTTCGAATTATTACTTTGACTGTGTAATAATAGTAACTTTTGCCCATGTTAATTGAATTTTGTTGGTTTGAAATATATATTTTCTCATTTTATTCCGTTGTTCGAAATCTGCATTATATTTTATCCCGCCACTGGTTATTTTTCTGCTTTTGGACAAATTTACGTTTGAGAATGCGTATAGAAATTGAATATCCGGAAAATCCCTGCGTGTCAAACTGACCCTTAGAGTGTAAATTGTCACTTCTTAGGTTTCCTCTATCGAACTAAGGCAAAACGGAACGTTAAATTCAAGGAAAAACGATTTTTATGAGAAATTCGAGTGTCAACCAACATCCTGTTAAGGAAATCTTTACTGTGAAAGGAAAAAAATGTTTTCGATTCACTCGGCACTTTATTTTTGTACATTTTTCTGCAAAGTGTAAAGAAGATATCAGCATAAACGTAGATCGTTTTTTACAAAGTAAATATTTTATCGAGCAATTAGGGCTATTTTGATACCATTTCAACGATATTGTGTGCAGTTATATCACGTACTATAAATCCCAAGACAGAAAAACTCACGTTCCACAGATTATGTCAGTTAAGATGCTCAGTCATCAAATATAATAGAAACCTAATTTGTATACACAGCTAATCACTAATTTAACAGAATGCTTTATTATTAACTTAACACGACTTGAATGCTTGAATTTAAATTTGAATGCTTACTTTTGCTATTGCAGTGAAAACGTATTTGCACAAGTTTTGTTTTATGTAGACATCAATTATGTTATGAAACAATAATTATATTATTTTGTTGGGTTGTTGAATGAGAACACTTTGTTAAAAATAATGATTGAACTCCGTTGGCTTAAAAAATTTTATTAAATTTGTCAGTTTTCAAATAGCTACATCAAAATGTTATAGTTGAAATTACGAGTAGGTTGAGTAGAAATTTGTCCGAAAGTGAAATACTAAACCTTCGATATTAGAATTTGGAACAATTTATCGGTAAAAAAGTTTATATTAATTAGATATCTCTTATAATAATCTGTAGAATTACTATTTCTACTAAATAAATTAAGGTTAAAAGTTGCGTCGCCATTTTGGTGTACTAAACAAAAGATGGAAGAACAGTGAAATACGAGAGTTATCTGAAAAGTTTCTGATCCCAATTTGAAGATATGAGTTGAAAGATTCTCACTCAAATACATTCTTATAATTTGGTTGTTTCTGTATATTAGTTGAAGACCCATCAACTTTTTATAGTCAGTCTACTACTTTAATGTTAACAATCGACAAGTGAAGATTTTGTTTTGTCAGTTTTCCCACTTGAGAGCAAAAACAGCAAAATTTACGACGAAATTTATAATATGATATTTGATTATGACTTCTTGAAAAGAGAGAATGACTTCTTCATTCAGATACGTAGCCTAATTTTTATAATAATTATAATAAATTTATGCCTTTACTACTTCAAATACAAAATAAGATACGAGTGTTGTCTGAAAAGTTTCTGTCCTCAACTTGAAAATGTCAGCACTTATGTGAACTGGGAAATATATTTCCGATTACGTTGAGAGATTTCACTAAAATTTCAGCCATTTTGATAACTTAGTTTATATTTGACAATCTTTTAAGTGATATAAGATTTTTATGAATATGGAAAAAATGTAGTATCCAGCTGTCATTAAATATTTGTTTTTAAGAGGCAAAACGCCAACGTTAATAAAAGAGGAGCTAAACACTGTACCCACAGACTTTGCACCATCATTCATTAACGTAGAATTTTGGGCAACTGAAATCAAACATGGCCTTATTAGAATGACTAACGGCGAGCGTCCGAGACGTCCAAAAACTGCGATAACTAGCGAATTCATCGAAAAAGTTCACCGAATGTTATAGGGTGAACGTTGGATGAAGGTGACAGAAATAGAAGAAGCTAACAGTAAATCAAAATGCGATATACTGACTGAAGAATTATGCATGAGTAAGAATAATAACTGTATTATAAACCTAAATCTACCACTACACTCTTGTAATGAAAAACAGTCAAGATCGTGAATTGCCATGAGTGAGTCTCTTTTGGAATAGGCAAAGATGGTGGAACTGTGCTCATTGGCTATCTTCAAAAAGGTAAAACAATAACAGGAGAGCAGTATTACGCAAGGGAACAGTTGCAAAAAAGTTATCGCATTTGAAGAAAAAGAAAATGCCTATCCATCAGTACAAAGCACTTTCCACATTTCGATGATCGCCATGATTAAAATTCATGAATTGGGCTACGAATTGGTTGGCTATCCACCATATTCACCATACTTGGCCCCGAACGACTTTTTCCTTTTAAGTTTTACTTGCAAGAAAGAAATTTTTATCATTATATGAAAGGGCTAGAATATATATAATATTATTTTGAAAAATAAAAATTATTATTGAACAAAATGCCCTATTTCTTTGTTAGGTCGAAAATGTTTCAGAAAACCCTCGTATTTGAGATTATTTGGAAGTTACCAAAACGTCCATTTAATTAGAGTTCTTTTTCACTATGATATTTTTTTAAGATACTATAAATGTTCTTCATGAGGAGGTCTAAAAGATCACATAACTGACAAGTTTTCAATTTCCAACGTTAGGGAATTTTCCAAGATAAACCGAACAACTTTTTATATCAGCATCTCTGGAATATTAGGTAATTTTCTTGCGACAAAATAATTTAATAACAAAACCAACTCATGGTTCAATAGAGATTTAGAAGACTTGAAAACGAATCAATCATAGGACAGTAATCCATATGAGGAACAGGTTGATTTGATATTATTTACTATCAAACAGTAATGATCTTTCTGCCGGTTTATTTGTTATAATTTTTTTAAATAGACGAGAGTAGTGAGAAAACAGTTCCTATTTGACAGTGTATTTCAAATCAACCTGTTTCTCTTGTAATGTCCCTTGACAGATTTATGTCTTCTAAATCTATTATTATTATGGTTATTATAATCTATGATTTTAACTCTAGAAATTTCTCTAACTTCGAATAGAAACTTGCAGATATGAAATATTGTAAAGTTTAACTAATTTTATGTATTTTTTCAAATTCTATACTTTTTTGTAATGCTTTGGACTTTTTCATATAGAAAATTTATCACCGGTACAAAACTGTGCCGAAAGACAATTCTAATTGAATGTACGTTTTGGTAACTTCCCAAGAATCTCTATATATTTGTTTTTACATCTTATGAACGGAATTGGCAACATTGCAAGATTTAGTGCTTCGCAACTGAATTAATTTACGGTAGTTGAAAGAGCGAGTTCCTCCCTTCTCGGGTACAATTTGAAATTAGTTCAATGCATAGTTATTCGATTTGGGCGGATTTTCAATTCCTTACATGCCAATACTGACGGTGGATAAAGGAAGGATATCAAGTGTTTGTTTGCTTTTCGGTTGTGGCAGCAGTAGCGTCACTCGACAAAGGCAATTGTTCTTCTCACCACAACGCTCTTTAAATTCGTGAATATTTATAGTTTAATAAATTCCTATATATTGGACGATTTGTTTGATTCATTTTGTATAATTTGCAAACATCTTGTAAATTATTCAACCCTGATAATATATTTTAAACTGTAGCTACACCCAAACTTACAATTACACTGTCTAACGCGCGATTTGATAACCAAGATATCGTCTTTAAAGACCGAAGTAAACTGTTCTAGTGCAATGAATCTTTATGTTTGAATCTACTTCTTTACAGGTCAGGATGAATTGTTTCAAAAAAATTTATTACAATAACACTCAATGAAAGAAGGACAAGGGGGATGATAATTCATATGCTGTTTGACACATAGGTAAAGAATTCAACAAATGAAGACAAGTTTGATTACCTCTCTCAGAATCACAAAACATTATGAACGTATTATGAAGGCATCACATGGCGATCTTGCCATCACATGACCTTCCTATGGGATCACATGGCGACCCTGCCAGGACTTAAATTGATTGTTGATAACTTCCGAGTATTTTAAGCTGATTTTCCTCACTTAGGTGAAAAGCATTCGGTTGTAGAAACAATACAAGTTTGGTAAGATCGCCATGTCATGGATTCCCCATGATTCTGGAAGAGGTACGTCTTCATTTATTGAATTCTTTTCCTTTGTACGTTAAACAGCATGTTTTCAACCTTTGCTAGTTATTGATTGGTAGCAAAAACAATTGTAATGTTATTTTAATAAAATAGAGCTGACACAACATTACTTCATAAATTAAAGTAAATATATAACACTTGATAAGTAGGTTGATAGGTTAATTTGATGAAATAAAATATGAAGGTCCATTGCACATTTAAACCACATTTATAAATTATGATTATATTATCAAATAAATTGATTCACGTATTCATTTATTAAACAGAAGGGCACTCTGTTGCCCCTTATTATTTATTGCTTTAGTCAGATAATTTACTTTTGCTAAATGAATGGACTATGATTTAATTTATTTCTCATGTCTTATCCATGCGTTATTTTCTGACACCAACCTTTGCATAACCAACACATCTTTTTCAACCTACGATGTACAGGATGTAATATACACTAAAAAATGCTACCGTATGTCCTTTGTAGACTGAATGAATAGTCAAACATTTTCAATATAATATCATTCAAAATTGAATATAAGAGTATTTTTGTCTTCACATTTACAACACAAAAATAGTTATTTCTGTCTATTTATCAAGTCTACATACATTACCTATATCTTTTTTAGAAGAATAATGTCCTGAAAATCTAATAAGAGACCGATTCGTTCTATCACAATACAGAACATCAAGGAAAATGTCAATTTGTGTCCCCCAACTTATTTATTAAAAGTCCTGAAGTCGAAACCTGCTATTTCCGTATAGTATGAGACATTACGAATGTAATCTGGTATAAATATTTTATGCTTTATTGGTAAAGGACTACTGTCAATGTTTTCGCTTCTGTATAGTGCCCTCTGGTCCCTTGGGTAACTCGAACGGTGGTGAATCGTTTTTGCTGGCGATTCAAGGTTCATAAAATATTTAGAGGTTGTCTCCTGATTGTATTGTGGCTTAACCCAAAATGTAATTATTTGAGTCGAAGGGTGGATTACAAATGTTGTATTTCTTTGCAATCGGCTTTTTTTAGGACAGAAGCACGTGTTTATTGTGCTGAATTATTTGACATATTTTGATTTTAATTATACCTTAAAACGTTGCGTAGTGTATTAATAATTGATTGACTGTTTTCTTGTTACAGGTAAGAAAAACACTATCCATTAGTAAATTAGTAAGTATAACTACAAAAAATCATGTATCACACTTTGACCAAAGAAATTTTTAAACTCATAGTTAATACGACAAAGTTCTTTTCGTGATAAATATAAATATGTGTTCGAAGGTAAATAGTGGACAGAAATGAAGAAATTAGTAAATGATAAATCAAAACCGAAAAGACATTCTAAAAAGAAGACGATACGAACTTTATTATTATATAATACCAATGAAGTCACCAACCAAGGAGGATTTTGACTCTATCCTAGTATGATTAGTACCGTTAAATACGATTATTCAGTACTTTATCAACGACCAACAAACATGGAATTATACATTTCGGCTAATGTGATCTGATTACATCAAACCTATGTGTAAGCACATCAACTATAGATAGTAGCTTATTGGGGGATACTTGGTTGATTAGTACATTTTGTCATTCATTAAGAAAAACACAATTTAATTATTTGAAAGTATATTTATTATTCAAGGAAACCTCCCTGAACTTCAATGCACTTGTTCGATACTATATACGCTTCCTCAGCTGCTGGTACCTATACCTCGATGGAAATCGTTTTCCACACGTGGTTTCCTTGAAATATGTGAAAAGGTAGATATCAGAGGGAGCCAAGTCTGGAGAAGATTCATTGATTTTCATGATGGTTTTTTGAGCTGTGTGGGGTGGTACGTTATCTTGATGGAAAATGATTTTAGAAGGGTCGTCGGATCTAAATGGGGCCTTTCGCCAAAAATACTTCACTGTATATATATTTATATGATGGTTAAACCTTTGCTTACATACAGAGCCAGTAAAAACTAGAGTGTAACTGGACAAAGTGTGTCTTATTTTAAGAGAAAGAGAGAGAGGGGGGGATTAAGAGATAGCGGTGGACTCGAGTTTCAAAAAAAGTTCACGTTTGCAATACTGAATAATCGAGCCACCCTGTCATCGGATGACTTCAGGAGGGAGCAGGCTCCTATTTAGAGAACTCCAAAATAAGCGATTTTTTTTCGATTTGGGATCAAGCTATCGTCTTCCAAGTCGAAGTATTCGTTATTTTAAAATGTGAGCAATGTGGTCGACGCATCTGCATCATCAGAGCTCTGATATAAAAGCCATAAAGGCCGCTAAAAAAGTCCTACATGATCTGGTGAGTGATGGCTGCAAAGTCTAGTCCATTGGATGCCCAGTCACTTTGATAACGTATGCAGTAACGATGCTGGAATTAGCAGAAACCACTAATGAGCCGAGAGCTCGTTCTTGGTGTAGGAAAAATGTAGCTATAACCTTTCTGAGAAGTCTTCTAGCCAGACAGTTTATACGAGGATAAATGGAAATACCTAGCATGAGACAAGCTTTTTTGCCTGTTATGCCAATTAACTACTCTAGCATCACAGATGATCCGGATTGCAATTGGTGCAGGGTGGAAGAGGAAACTGTAAACCACGTCAAAGGAGAGTACTCAGCACTCTGAAACGCGATTTTTGCACACACAAGCCTAATATTTTCTCTGAGGAAATTAAAAGGTTCATTTCAAGTTATTCCAAAGACATTGTCATTTGGTAGTTTAAATTGGGGTAAAACGGGCTTATCAGGAGACATATGTGTGCCACATTTCATAACCGTCCACTGTCATAACATGATGTATAAATAAGAATATTTATATCCATTTTATCTAGAAGATTTCCTTAATACTCTTATATTTTTATTGACAATGCTTTTATAAAACTATTTATACAAATGCTGTTTTTATACTCATAATGACTGCATAAAATGGTCTAAATAATAATAGACGTAAAATGATAGAAACAAGTAATAAGAAGGCGAAGTTGCTACGGATTATTCCCTTTCCCTACCCGAAATATAGAAGTTCGGGCTAGATAGACATGCGATGTGTCGTGTTTATTGCGGAACAAGATTACCAGTTAGAGTACTTCTGGAATATAATAAACATTTTCTTTTGTCATTAATACTCTGAACATAGTTCATGATTCTAATTTGATTGCGACTAGAAGGGATAGAAACGAACATAACTGACGATTTTTCGACAGTGGCGCACTCTAAAACTAAAATTTACAAGTAACAAAAGTGCTTAGATTAAAGTAAACATCGTAAAAAAGTAATCTTCATTGATTCAGCATATAAATTTTCAAATTGTTGCTCGAATAAATTTTTCCTATACACCTACACGTATTCAGACTATTGTAATGTGGTTTATTAGTATAGCACCTTAATAATAACTAATATAAAACTGCTTCAAATTAATAGATATATAAACTACAACAAACAATGCTATATCTCGTGAAAAGGCTTATTTGCGACTATGACTCGGCTAGTTTGTTCATGTTTCTGTTTCTTCAGTCATAGTTACAATTCCGTACAGTTAACAGAATAGGACAATTAGAACGTATGTGATGGTATCGTATAGAGGATTACCAATGACCAACAATTCTGAAAGGTGGCTTTGTTACATTCCCTTCCTGAAAAGTGAAAAACGTTATTTCAGCGCATTCAAAAGAAAGTGATCGAGCAGTTGAAGATTTTCAACGCTGAAACAAACAGTGGGAACAGTTTAATTATTAGTAAAATATGATATTCCACTGCTTAATCTGTGAGTCAGGTAGACTTCAAGAGGATCATCGTGTACTGGTTTCCAGATTCAATTCTCTCAAATGAAACTTCTTAAAGTTATACTGAAAATGACAGGAAGCAAGATAACATAGAAAGGCCAAATATTAAAAAAATTTATAAAACCAAGACTGCATCATTCCCTATCCACAGTACTTTTCAAATAAGCGTTGCAGAAAATGAAAAGAATAAAAGTAACATTAATAACAGGATCTATTTCCAATAATAATAATCATTATCTAGCGTTTACAAATGTCTTTATAATATGAGAAGGAATGAGCTACGATCGCTAATGAAAAAGTTGTAAAAAGAAGCTACATAGTTGGGATCCATAATTATAAGAGAATAATACTAAATATATTGAACAAACAAAAGAAGAAGCAGAGCAAATAATAATAAAGGCAAGCAGTGGCCAAAAATTTGTCTTCAATAGTGCCAAAAACTTTTTTGTACCTATAAGTAATAAAATATGATGAATTGTGATATCCTAGTCAAAAATCTCTTGAAAAGATCTAAAAACAAGAATAGATACTATTGCTGATGCTTTTAATCCACTGTTGACTGGCAAAAAAAAATTTACTTTCATGTGAATTTAATTTATGGTCATACATAGTGCTGGTTATTGGGACAGAAACATTAAAAGTAAAAGTTACAGGACTGAAAATCTATAACAATAAATTATTATATGAATTATATTCTCTGATACAGCTTTGTAACTTCAAAGAACTCCAAGTTTTTCTTGATTTCTGTCGGGTAGTAAAGTATTTTTTTGAGGTTAGGTTTCAGATTAATTTGTTGGTATGTGGTAGTACTGTCTACATTCTGTGAGTATGTGTTTGGATGGACACAGTATGCAATGAGCAATGACAATTTGATGATAGATGACATGTATGTTTTGGTTTATTAGGTCGTCGGTGAAAATGTTTATTTTTATATGGTGAAATTTTGTATTTAAATTGGAGGAACAATCACCTGTAATAATAGCTTTTTCAATTAATCTACAGGAATTACGCCTTCAATATTCCAAAATACGGTTTTCATTACTATTCCTACTAAAAGCTGCATCTTGAATTTTTTTGGAGTTGATAAACCTCCATGTTTCTAGTTTTTACTCTTCATTTTGATGATTTATTTCATGATTTACATGAAGGAACAATAGAGTGAAGGGGAAGAACCAATGAAGAACTAAAAGATATGGCGTGTTTTGTGAAAGTACAAAGACTGGGACCCGTGGAACTTTCATAGAAAGAGAAATGGCGCGATACAGAAACTCGATTAGAAAAAAATGTATATTTGCGGAAAATAACATTAACTAAATATAGTTAAGTGAAAAAAAAATAGCAGCGTATGGAATTTTTATACTATTTTGCAATTTTCGGAAGCGTGGAAATTTAGTATAGTTTTAGAAGACTATAATGACAATGAAGTGTCATTAACTTTATCTATCGCTTTTATAAACTTTTCTAAACTTCTGTTACTTTCAATATTTTATTCGATGACACTAATAGAACTAAATTGGAGAAACAAAAACAATTATATTCCTTTCGTGTCGTTGATTGTATGTTTCGTTTCAACTTACTTAATTTTTCACAAGTCTTTTCAACAATCGTTCCTTCATTTTCATGTAAAATAACTGCTGTTTCTAGAAAATTTTCGATTTAATAGTTGTATTCACCATATTACGAGAATATTTTGAAATAGTATGTAACATCACGTCGTCTGTAGTTGAAGTTAATTTATATAACTTATCGTTCACAAATTGCTACTTTCTGTCGTTATCAACAACACTACAATCCTAATTTAATCCATAATTACAAAAGAATTTAATTTCTTCTTGTCACGAATTTTTGACATTGCGGTTTCAGCCTCAAGTCAGCTCCCGAATTTTATCAAATAAAGTTAATTACGTTTGAAATATTTGGAAATTAAGTTTTTAAAAAACTTTTCAATAAAAAAACGTTATCCATTATAACACCGTTTATTTTGTTTATATGATTCTCATAATCAAATAAAATTAAAGACACATTTACAGAGAAATTGTGAAATTAGTCAATCAAACTACGAAAATTAGTAAAATACTTTTTAATATAACATTCACAATTGACGTTTTGGTTATTCAACAATTGAAGAACCAAGTCAAAACGGAAAAAATTACGTCATTGTTGAAATTATTGTCCTTCCTAGTATGTTCTTGCGGGTTGAGGACTCAAAATAAAACTGTCCAAGAGTTTTTTAAAATGATAACGTTTCAATCTTTTATTTGATCTTTATCAAGGCTAAAAAAATTAAATTATAACTAAAACAACGTTGTTGAAGATAAACGTTTGAGTTGTAATCTATTATATTTTATCCTTGATAAAGATCAATTAAAAGATCGAAACATTGGTAATTTGAAAATAATATTTTATTTTGAGTCCTTATCCCGTAACAATATTCGAAATTGAAAAAGGTTACTTCAAAAAGAATATAGCTGAGAGTCCACGAGTAGAAAACTTCCGACTTAAACTAAGATGATAGTGACAGAATATGGAAGGGAACTGGAAAAAAGCGATGATCCATAAGAGTTGAAGTCAGGGGCCTGAACTACTTGAGCTAATGACTAGATAGGATAAACAACGAATTTGTGATAAATTCACTCGAAGCTGCCCTATTTCGTTGTTAAATTTTTTCAAAATCTTATTGTTCTCTTTTTCATTATTTTCAACTTCTGGAGCTCATATAAACTCCACTCGGTCCCATTTTTAAATAATAAAACAGAAAGCTTCTATTTATAAAAGCAGCATCTTCCAAATGAATATTCTTTCCAGTTTTATTTCCAGCTTGAATTATTTCAATTCAAGCTAGCCCACAATGTATTTTCTATATTCTATAAGTACTTATACTTCAAATATCACATGTACCCATTAAATATTTTAGTTAATATCTGTTGTATTTGTCTGGTTAGTAAATGAATGTTACTTGTACGTTATAAATTAACTGTCAAATTGAACGTTCCGAATTTCAGTAAAAGGATATTTGCATTATTTTCAACGGAAGCTCCACCTATTTAAAATTGTAAAATATAGCCTAAACTGTCAATTAAAAAACGAACAGTACAGAAAGTATCGTAAAATATCTAATTTGCGGAGTTGACTGAAAAAAGTTCGAAACAAAGATAAATCAGACATAGATATCTTTGGATATACACAACCGAGCTGTGCCGAAAAAAAAGAACCGGTCTTATGCAAATCCCAGTAACCTCGTGCTCTTTTTTCTCTTTATCTACGAGAGTAAGTTGCTACTTTCAAAAACTTCCATTAGACGAAAACTCCCGTCTCTTAATTTATCTTTTTCCAGTGGCGGATACGGAAATGTCTACCTGCACATAATTTCCGAATTCATATAAGTAAGTATATTAATAACAAACATTGAGGTGAATTTACCCATTGAGATCGCGAAAAATGATTGGTGATTTTACTATTTTAGTCTTTCGTCGGCTTTTACTTTTATTATAATTGAATATCTCATATTGTTCTGAAGATATACATGATTAAACATGTGTGAAAAGATATTCATTTCTCATCTTCTTTTTAAGGCGTTTTATTAGCTTCATCTGTATGTTTGTATAAATGTAGCAGACTCAATTTTCTCACATCAAAATATTAATTAAAAATTTTGCACTAATTTTGATAACCCATGACAATAAAATAATCGAATAAATTCGTAACATGATTCTAGTTTGGGATAGCATGATAAGGAATTGTTTGACTCATTTTCTACATTCTTCTATCCATTTTGCTTTGTTGTTTATTTGTGAATATCACGATAAAATTTTGATTTGAATTTTGAGATACTTAAACACCCCCAATTCGTTTCTCACTTCAAGTACTAACTTAAAATTAACTGATTTTTTCTTCCTAATATTCTATTTTTATAGAAACTGATCACACTAGCCACAATAATCAATTGAAATAAGCACTTTCATGGCTTAATATTAAGCCTTTTACATTTCACACTTAATCTATATCGTATCAATAAGATTAATTTCATTCTAAGACAAATTTAACTCATTTAAATGATGTATTGAACGAAGAGAATGTTTTAATAATTCATTTCTACCCTTGTTACACGATTAGATAAATTCGAAATTTTGCTTACTTGTCAAAAATCAATATTTTACGTTGAAATCTTAAATACTTATTAACTACAGATAACAATATCTGAAATAATCAAAAAATTCACTTATTAGTTAATTTATTCGTGGTAACTCAATTTAATATTTCATATGGAGAATATTCTTGTGAATAACTTCACCAATAAAGGCCCTCAATGAGCTTAACGAGAAATGAGCTTTGAGAGACATTCATTTTCATTTTTTTTATTTAAATCCCAGTTCGGCCGTTATAAATTTTTCTGTAAAATCCACGAATTTGTTATTGAAATATAACTCCTATTGAATTAAAAACAAAATAAAAGGTTATACTAAAATACAAAATACAAAAACCACACTATATACAGATTTAAAAGTGCTTTAAAAAAAGGACAGAATAAAGGGCCTAGAGGACAAGGTTGCTACGTTTGTGGTAAGAAGTTGATAATAGAATTGGAATAAAATCATTATAACAAAAACAAAAGTATGTTTAATTAAATTTTATCCATTTCATGAACAGTATATATTTTAGTATTATATTTTATAGTCAATTATTCGCAAGTTTTATGATTTATTAACTTGTCCTTATGAGGATCATCAAGTTGAACGAGATCCTTTCGGTTATGCGGATAGATAAATAGAAAATTATGCAGTGTTCTGAACTATAAACAGTCTTTATCAATTCGTTACTTTGAATCCAGACTTTTAAATTCAGAAGTTTATTACAACAATATCATTTCAATAATACCTATCGTTGTTATCTTGTATTATATTCTTTCTATTTTCTATTTCATTGGAGTGGTATCTATGTCTTCATCTTCCATTATAATCGTCTCCTAGCAACTGCTTATATCTTCTTATATGTTACTATGTTTTATCAATATTTGAATTTATAAATTTCAAAATCATGGCGACCTTAAAATTTGATTTTAATTTCTTTCAATTAGCATTACTTAATTACTAAACCTCCCGTAAACCCACCCTATTCTACTTCAGTGTAAGAAAAATCCTCGTTCGTCTCTTAAATTATCTGATCCACATCCGAATTCCGAAACTGGAGATAATAAAAAAAGTTGAGAACCCTTAATGGATTTCACTAGTTAAAATATGCTCATTTCTCATCCTCAAATTTGAATTTATTATTAAGGGCGAGGTCTTTTCATTCAGTGAAATTATGTCGAATTTACAGAAGTTTGTAAACAGATGGTCAACAACTATTTGAAATTGATTGTGTCTAAACCGGAAAATTCGGTGAGATTTTGGAAGGATGGAATGTTGATCAAATGTTAATAATTCTATTTCTTACCAAGCGACACAGAAACAAATAGGTTATTTTTCCCAACTGAGACATTAAATAATTTTGAATGCCATTGTGTGTTAACGACTTCAAATTAATGTTAAAGTTTAAGACGAAGCGTGTCGACCAAATTTCAGAAAATTGCTTCATCTTCCTTGAAAGGCAAGGAACTATACTTGTCGTAAAACATCTGCCAAATCGATATCTTGATTAAATCCACGATAACACGACATATAAAATAATGATCTTGAGTGCTCGTTGAATATTTGTCAAAAATAATATTATGAGTTTATGTCTAAGCATCAAATTTTGAGTACTTGCTGTTATCGGTTCGAACAAAATTTGATTTCATTTTCAAATTATAAACGAGTATTCATGCTTCTGATTATAATATTATAATATAAAACTCTTTATAAAATGATTCAAAGATCAAATTTAATACTTAGAAACTCTAGATCGCAACCAAATCAATATTTTAAAACCTATCTTTAATTTTATCTGGCCCACCAGAGATTTCCAATCACAAGGTGTTTCCGTCATGGGTAAAATTTAAAAAAATTACAATTTATTTGGCGAGTTGCATAATTTAGTTTCGAAACGGAAATTATTCATATAAGTTACTATCTGATACTACTTTGTAGTATATTTTCGGTATTGTTCAATGGTCTATCCAAAGCGTAGGGTCGTAGAGGTAGGAAAGGAACAACATAAGAGAAATCGAAACACTGAAATATTTGGAAAGAGTGCCAAAGAAATGAAGAAATAAAGAAATTGTTCAATGCAATGAAAATTGTAAATGAAGGAGAATTATATGAAGAAGTAAAAACAAAGATAATTACAATAAAAATAAGGCAATAAGACAAATGCTTGGAACACATGAGAATATTGAATATATAAAAATGTATAAAAACATATAAAAGGCAATAAGAAGAAAATACAGTAATAACTAATCCATGAAGCCATTATGAAGTAATAAAATTAAGATATTTAAGCATAAGAAAATGGAAAATGTTGTGGTTGAAAACAAAAGAAAGCAAGATTTGAAAAGATTAACAGTTCTTGTTTTAAAAATCGTGCTTCCTCAAATATACCTTCAATTATTTCAATAATTGAAGCTATAATATTTTTTTGGAAATAAATGAAGTTAAAACCGGCGGAGAACTGATATGTACTTTTTAATTTTATACAAAGCATCAATTGGTTTTTGTCAAATTCCAACCAGAGAATAAAAACAAAACAAAAGATTTTCTACATAAATCAAAATACTGCCACAGGAAGTGTTGCATCTGCTATCCCCTAAATTTTTCCGTATAATTTTTCAATTCACTTTCAGGTTCTTTAGATGCAAGTGCATTCGAAACGATATAATTTGCTTGTTCCAAGTATTTCCCCACTAAATTGGCAATGCCAATGCCCCTTTTTTACGCACAATTTACGTTTTTATTCATCTTTAGGAAAAGGTAAAGCTTCCTACAATGCCTTGTGTGCTTTTATTAAAACATGTTTCATCTTAAAAATAACGGAGGCATTAGTCGAAGGGCTGAAACAGAATGCGATCCGCATTATCAGAATTTTCCATTTGACTCAGTGGAAGAAATAAATATGAACTTGAAATGAATACTTCATGATAATGTGGAAAAATAAAATTTGTGATAGCATATCATTGAATTCGACCCGGATTCTCTAGAAAACAACAGTGAAAACAATCATGCCAACGATTACAAGACGTTTGATCAGATATATAGTTTGAGCTATTATTTTTGGAATGGATTGACATCAGCAAACAAAATATTGAATGCTACAGTTGGTTACTGAATTGGGAAAACAGATAGAACATATTAGTTATTCTTGTATATCTGGAGAAGACCATCCATAGAGTGTCCAACCAAGCAAGAAAAATAAAGCACAGAATGAAAAAATGTTTGCACATAAACAACAAACATAACAATCAGATAGCTCTACATATATTACAACTAGAAAGTTGAGACTAATTATAACTTAATACTAAAGCTAAAACGTATGCTAAACAAACCTGTCAGTGAAGACAGTTTAACGTGGAGCAAGATGTTCTATAAGACATTGCATAACTTTTTTTTCATTTTCATATGTCTGCCACTGATCAAAAATAAATCTTTTCTGTTCGTTAATTATTTTCTACTCCTTAGTGGCAATAAAAGGGAATGAATAAAGACTGAAGGCTACAAAAATCACGTAATGTGCTTATAAGACGGACATTTAGTTAGTAGTTGAACCAAAAGTAGCGAGACTCCTAGTTATTGTTCAGCAGAGTCTCAGAGAGATAGAGTTAGGGAAGTTTCCTCTTGGGCTTCGAGAAAATGAGCCGTATAGTTCTGATCCTGTAAAGGATGTTTTTGGTGAGGGGATTCGATGGTGTAAATCACGTAACGGGCTTGATCAGGCTCCATGTCAAGAAGTCATTAGAAATTGGAAAGTTCACCAAAGACCACTTGTGAATTATAAATTGTTGGTAATTTAGTAGTTGAAGCTCCCATGTTGCAGATCAGTTAACTACATCTGTAAGCATAAGAGTTAAAGAAACAAAACTAAACAAACCAGTCACATAAGTGTTGAAAAACAATTTCCAATACCATTGAACATTATTCCTTCTTTGGTTCATCAACGATACAAAATCAAATACATTTATATTATATCAGCTCTCTGACTGAAATTCAAATCGTGTAAACTGGCAAGAGATTTTTTTTCTATAGTTCCAGACCTAGAAGGCGCCAAGCGGGTAACAAGTTGGTATATTTTCCGTATTTATAGCAGCACTTAAGACAACAGGACTACAGAAGAATTTTATATACGACAAGAAACATCTGGAACGTTAAGAAAAATATTATGTACACATGTTTCCGATGTGACTTTATCAAGAATATAGTAAATGATAGCGGGGATTTCATTTTACAGGGGTTGCCGAGCAATGTTTTAATATTGGAATTTATGTGAATTTATGGTTTAATTTAACCTGTAATATGATAAAGAAAATATATATGTATATATATATATATATTTATATATATATATATATATATATATATATATATATATATATATATATATATATTATCGTGAAAGTGTCTCCTGATTAAAAGTACTTTTCTTAGTTTCTTCATTCACAATGTACAATACCAAAATATCTGAGTAAGTTCATTCAGGGCATTGTGTGTGGTTAAACTTTTTTTAATTAATCACGCAAAATTTCCTAGTAACTACTCTCATTTCACATTCACCAGACTCTTCAATAGCGTCTCACTGGTCCATACATGCATCGAATTTTATCCCATTTATATCAAATATTATGATGTTTAAACCAAATTTTGTATTTTTTGGTATTCTTCCAAAAAGCATTCTGTTAATACCCAGGATTGCTATGAATCTCTTCTTACCACAAATTTATATTTTCTCCTAAATGAACAACAATATTTTGAATAATCAAACAGAAATAGAATTTTATCACGTAATAATTTTTCTTAATTATTTTTACGATCAGTTCAACTTTCTCCTGAGAATATTCGGAAAGTATCAGAGCTTCTATTTTCTTCACGATACTTATTCCTACGGTTCGTGTTTAGCATCCATACTAAATAGTGAATCATCGAGGTGTTCTCAGACGTAGTTACATAGTACAATTGCTAGTGAGTTATTTAATGTTTTACGTGTTATTTCGATTAATTTATTACATGTGGCTTCATTATTTATATTATGTCCGTAGATAATAAGTTTCTAAGTATCTGATATTGTTCAATTAATTGGGTTATAAAAGTAAGAAGTTAATATATGCGCAAGCATTTACAAGACTTACTAAAAGATGTCTTTTAAGCAGCATCTGTTCAATCTATCGATTATCAATGTCATTCAATTATTCTATAAGTTACCAAGACTTACATAGAGGGTCAAACAGGTCCCTAGATGATGAAACGCGTCAATCAAATGCTTGAAATTTGCCATCAATAATCATCAAAGTTAGATCATACGTCCAAAAATATTCCTTGACAATGAAGATATTTAAAAGAATCTTTATGCCTATCAACACAAATGCCCAAATCAAACGTCAAACAGGTTACTAGACAGTCAGACGATTGAGTCCAATGCTTGAGTCATCTAAACATTCAATTAACTACCGTTAAGGCTTGGAACAATCGTTCATAAATAGGTGCTCAACCCCTTTAAAAAACTGCATCCCCCATTAAACTTAGTAGCAAACAGATTTTCAGAAGCCCAAACGTTTGAGTATTGTAAGCATTTTATTAATCGCCATAAGGGCTTGATGACCATTAAATATATTTCTTGACGGTGAGACGCTGAAGACAAATGCTCAGGTTATTCAAACATTTTATCAATTACTATCAATGCTCCGATTGAGAAATGAATGGATTTCTTACCCTTGAAATACTAAAAAAAATATGCTTGAGTCATTAATACATTTCAAAAATTATGAATTTTGGAATGCGTCAGCTAGCTCACGCACTTCCAGTCGACGAACATCCAGTACCGCTTTGTCTTCGCATATCGTACGGCCTAATATTTTACTGTTGAGAACGAAGGAGCACTCTTACTCAGAGTAGAATCTAGCTCAGCTCTTATATTGGTTGGGTTAGTGCCTTTCAAATAAAAGTATTGTATCAGAATAATTTTGTTCATGTTTATAAATTCACTATTGATGGCTACCAAGCAAATGTATGTTGTATAGATTGTGTACTTTGTAATACAGTGATATTTTTCAAGTAACAGTCAAGAGCTCAAATCATTTCAATATTCTACAAATCACCATCACAGTTTGTCTTTAGCGTCAAAGTGGCTCAATTATAATCAATTCTAAACATTTTATCGATCTATGACAACAAATTGTTTAATATTAGTTTTCATTTTACTTTTGGGACATATTTTAGAACCAACATTTTATTCATAAATTAATTTTCTCTATCGATAATAGGTAAGCTATACATTCCCATTCATAGCAACATTATATTTATGTACTCACATTCACAACGTAATAAACGGGATTTGTCCCTCGATATTGCAATCTGCATACATACAGGGACGCAGGTGTCTTGATTTTGTAGTAATGCCTCGTTATAAAACTAAATACGTCATTCTATGGTTTATTATTGGGCAGATGGTACGTGGTAAATTTAAAGCCGAGCTTTAAGGGAAATAATAAAATTTTAAAAGCATTGTCATAACGTTCATAATCGATAAAACAGAAATGATTACGGTTGTCTCTTTATCACACTGGTATGCAAAAAAATTGGACTCTTTTTTATAAATGTGTTTTTATAAATTGTTGAAGAAATAACACTTCTTATTCATGTACCATCTCCATTTCGGAGGTTGGCTGCCATCATAACTAGGTGACGTTGAACTATTTTCGCAGGTTCCTAAGCTAAGATATGCTTCTCCTTCCAATAAACATTTTCCTACAATTTTCCCCTGAATTACGAGCTGTAGCACCTCTTTTTTACCTCTTATTATGTGTCGAAAATATTTTTTTCTGTTATGAATGATCTCTACATCCTTCTCCATTTTTCTCAGAATACGATCTGTCCATAATATTCTGAGTATCCTATGGTAGGTAGGCTCACATCTCTAATGCTTCTAGTCTTTAGTTTCTATACCTTACAAAAGAAATGGGAATAGATAGCACTTGACCAACTACTTTCTGATCTTCAAGTTCATGTTCGGATTATAGAGAAACTTTTTGATCTTCATAAACGATACACGGGCTTCTCGATTCGAATCCTCATTTGTAAACAATAATCCACATCCTAGCATTTAACCCAGGTGGACATACTACTGGACTTTCCAGTCGTTCAGTTTTAGAGTCAATCTTATTAAAGTTAAGCGTCATACCTTATTATCGACTAAATTTTTTTTGTTCAAAAGGAATGGAGGAAGAACACACCCTTCTTTGAACCCTCACTGTTTAGACTGAATGCGAACAGAACCATTTTGATTCAGGTACAGTTTTTTCTATTATTTGTATATCCCTTGTGTTTTTCTCGTTACTGGGC
Organism: Diorhabda carinulata; assembly: GCF_026250575.1. Lineage (NCBI taxonomy): Eukaryota > Metazoa > Arthropoda > Insecta > Coleoptera > Chrysomelidae > Diorhabda > Diorhabda carinulata. Next base: position 46,808,093 of record NC_079472.1, on the reverse strand, counting down.
TTCTACTAATTGTTTGTGTCTAACTTCATTCCCCGAAGAACCTAGAAATAAAAATCGGAAAGCACTACTTCTGACAATTTTCGGTTGTAGCTCCTCTCAATGTGCGATATATCTGGATTTTTCACCGTTTTCATCAAATACCGCTTCAAGATTTTTGGCGAAAAAATATAAATCTGAGAATCTAAAAAAGGTATTTCAAGTGATATGTTGCATCTATAGCTTTATAAAAAAACAGTTTTTGGATAATTTTCTTGTAGTTTTCACTTTACTTTTCCTATGAAAATTATAACGCTCCTTGTACTCTTCAGCTTCAGTCAGCTTAATTTTAAAATTTAACCCTCTCATAAGCTCTTGTATTGAGGAACTTACAAAGATACACCCTTTCAATTTCGCGTCGCTGATTTGAGGAAATTGGGTTTTGAAAGACTTCTCCATCCTCATTCATAGCTTTGACCCATTGGGCCCAGCTTTATATGGACTAGAATTTTTTTTCATTTTTAGAAAGGTTATTTATTTTAATTTTTAACTCCAGGAGTAAATGTTGTTCTCAGTGGCCAGTGTTTAATTATATAGTGTTCATCAATTACACAAATGGCGCACAAGAAACAACAAAATTATTATATTCTTTTTGCAGTCCAGAACATTGCGACCAGCGCAAAGGTTCCAAACGGAAATACGAGACACTTTTTCAATTATCAACAAATATACTTAAATATTTTCACTCTTCGATTCAAATTAGAGATTTAGAATGTTATAAGAGTTAGATTATTCTAATATATTGCCAATACAATGGAAATTTAATTTCAAGTTAATTCTGGAAAACGTCAATTTTTAGTCTAAAGAGGATTTATTTTTACTATACAAAATCTGTCATTTATCAATCCGTTGTCGTCCATTTCCGAACCCCTTATTTTTGATTATTAATATGTGGTTTTTAGGAATGGTCTGAATGATTTGAATATCACACATATCATACTCATACATTTTCGAAAAATCAACTGATGAAGTTGCTTTTTCTCATGAAATCGATTAAGTGAATTCTCAGTTCTTTTTGCACAATAGTTGTCAAGAGATGTTGCACTTTTTGTACGGAGACAGTGTGATTACTGAAAAAAATCATTGACAGAAGTGAGGGGGTTGATAAATTACAGATTATGTATTGTCCCTTATGAATACAAATCGACAACTGTAAAGTCTGTTGAATACTACCAAATATTAAGGTGGACCACTTTCTGTAGATCACTCTGTATAAGCACAGTTGAAATGATATGGGACATTATCAACCAGTTTATATAACAAATACAAGAACTTTCCAGCAGTTTTCGCAATACAATTAAAACAACGACACTAATTCTTAAACAATAAAATTCACTCGTATTCTCAGTGGGCTTTTGTTCCAAACTTATTTTTCTAATAGAAATGCAAATGAACGCCAAGGAATTAATGGCAACTTGAATTGTTTTCCATTGCAGCATGTAACCTTGTCCATTTCAACGGAAATTAAGTTATCCAAGTGGCATGACTGCAGTTGCATTCCACATTGTAAAATATTGTTTCCTTTTTAAATGTTGAATATTAAATGAGGCGAAGAACAACTTGACTGAAGGACTTTAAAGCTCTTCAGATATCACGTTTTAAAATTAGGTCGGAAGTCTGTAATTGGGTTTATTAATGTGTTCAAGGCATTATCCAATACATCTGTGAGGTAATTATGTTCTATGAAATATAAAACATTCCGTTCTTTAAGAAAGAGAGAGGAAAATGTAACACATATACGAGTAGTACACGTTTTTTCGGTATCTTCCGTTCCTATTAAACAGAAAATAAATAAAGTTGCAGTACTTTAGAAGCTACGCTACAGCAATTGATATCAGTTACTGAGAAATATACTATTACGACTGCACTGCCTCTAGTTACTGTTAATGAATCAGTATATCCGTATCTTTCATTTCCATCACAAAGCAAGTTGTGATATTTTATGGAAAAAAAACTTGGAAAAACTGACAAACAAACAATTTACAGTAGCACATGAAAATGAATTTATATCGCGTGCACGTATTTTTCGGTGGATTAAACGTTTTTAAGACGGTCTAGAAGATTCTAGCTCTGGTAATCCTTCCATGTCAAAATTTCTGATCTTGCGCCTCACGATTTCTATTTGTTCTTCATTGAAAGTAATAGGATTTGAGTTCGTTGAGTCCTTTAAGCTATGAGGAGAACATGGCTATTAATTAACGAAATTATCGCTGCTACAGATAAAGTACGCATGCGGTAAAGGTTAGCTGTTTGGCCTGTAATCTACTCTGATGAAGTTGTTGGACATGATGCACATTCGAGTCTACCTTCCACATAAAAAACAGATAAAAATATCGAAATGGTTGGTAATCTTGTTCGATCTGCCCTCAGGGGGTCGCACTGCGACTACGGGTGTGGCAAGCCCGAGGTACCCTAGCTAGAGATCCACCCCACTCCCAAGGTGGACTCTTCCCAAAAAACCCCACTATTCCTAGAAGATTTTCCTCCTCCGACGCTATTAGTTTACGAGGGCTAGGGGGCTTCCTACCTTTTTTCCTGTATCCCGGATTGGTTCTGCGTTGTAGTCTGCTGGGAGTGCATCGCCCTGCTTTCGGTTCGTCACCGAAGTAGCTGCTGATGCTGATGTGAGCTAGTCTCTGCCGAGGTGGATGATGGCGCGGGATCGGAAGCCAGCCACTACGGGCCCTGATCAGGTAGTATGTATTGAATGTGGAAGTCGGAAGTTCACATCGCCCCGGGCGAGTCTGGTCCGTCTGTGTGTTCCGGGACTGGCTAAGCGAGGATTGGGCCTCAGTGAACTGGGGTAGGCGACAGCCGAGGGTACACCCGTTCTCAATCAACTCGACCCGCCCCCTTACATACGAAGCGCTGGTGACAAGAAATAAATGGATAGCTATAGTTCAAACGACGAAAAAACTGCATTGTCTTTAGAAGACAAAGGACAAAATGAAGGAGATATGACCCCAACAGGGTATCACTGGATGTTTACTACAGACCCTAGTGTTAGGAGATCCTCATTGGCAAGAACACCACCAATGAATCGCAAAGATTCAACTGCCTCTGCCACGGATGATGTTTTTGCTAGCCTAGAGACAAACTCTGGCACACGTCAAGATGACAAGACTGGGAGCCACAGTAACACGGCGTACGAAGCAAGTAGCGACATCAGTCACGATGGACTGGCAAAAAATACCAGTCCAGACAAAAAGAAACGAAAGCGAGACTCACATGGAAAGCATATCCCGGATGATACTAGCCAAGAGATGACTGCTGCTATGACCGCCTTGGGTAGTCTTAATAAAAAAGTCGACGAATTAAAAAATGAAGTCAAAGTGAGTACAAAGACAAAAACTGAAATCAAGGCAATAACGAGAGAGCTCGTAAGCATAATGGCAACCCTGAACAGAAGAATGGATGTTTTAAACATCAGACACACGCAGATGGTGCGAAACAACACTGAGCAATCATCGCCAGGTAAGAGCAAAACTGCTAATAATTTAGCTAAACCAGAGGACAATAATCCTAGCTACGCAAGACAAAGTATAGGAGTCCAAGCTGATGAAACCGACATAAGACGAGAGTTACTCGATCTTACAAATGAAATACGTACCAGGGTTGAGACGCAAATAACAGCAAGAAAAGGATGGACAGGGCTAGAAGAGGTAATACATCTCGAGTGGCCAGAAAGCTGCTACCAAAGCACCGTTGTTACAGAGCTGGGATCGCTTAGAGAGCTTCGAGGAGACCTGGTAATAGTAGCAGACCCTGATGTAACCTTGACCACCACTACGGAAAGCGACCTAAAATGCAACTTTCCGGAAATAACAAGCCTTATGTGCGAAGAACTTGAGGAAGGGTGTATTGAATATGTGAGGACGAACACCGAGGTCATACTCAGCAAAGGCAAAAATGGAGCAAGGTCAAGAACCATGTACATGCTGCCGTACAAGGTCAACCCAGAAGGGAAAAACGACATGGGTCAACTATATCAGTTGCTAGGCAAACTGCAAGCAGAGGTTCAAAACCATGGAGTGACGGAAATTCAAGTAGTAGCCTTCGGCAAAATTGATAAAATCTACCTTAGAAAGTGCGCAGAAGGTATCTTCAGAGGATCTGAGGTCAAAGTGCAAGTTATTATACCTAGAGATCCAAGCCGACTAGCACCTAAGTCAAGTAAGGGAGGACCAGCGACGACAACAGAGAAGATTATAATCAAATCTGAAGGAAAGCAATATGCTGACATACTCCGTTCGATCAAGAGTAGTGTGAACATAGATGAGATGGGTGTTAAGGTAAAAGGCATTAAGAAAACCGCTAAGGGTGATGTCCTTATGGAGATACTTGGAGAAAAAAATCAAGTAACCGCCCTCAGACAAGCTATAATGGACAAGGATAAAGATACCCAGGTAGAAATTAAAAGAGATGAAGACATTATTCATATCTCGGACATAGACGGAGATATGAACGCAAAACAGATAGAGCAAGATGTCAGGAAAAGCGTAGCAAACGCAAAAGAAGATGACGTCCGAGTGCTCTCTTGCAGACCAAACCAGAGGGGAAACCAAACTGCTACACTTGCGGTCAAAAGAAGAGTGGCCAGCGAATTACTCAAAATGGATACTGTGAGAATAGGGTGGGCACCGTGCCAGGTCCGAGCAAGGGTCAAAATCACCAGGTGTTACAAATGTTTGGAGTTTGGCCACCGCACCAATGAATGCAAAGGAACCGATAACTCGAAGATGTGCCTTAAATGCGGCAAAGATAACCACAAGGCCAAAGACTGTACTAACAAAAGCTATTGCCTAACATGCAAAAAAGACGGTCACAGAGCTGACCAGACTGCTTGCCCTTACTACCTTAAGCTTGTAAAGGAAAAATCAAAAGCAATTAGTGACACCAGACGCAGGCTCAGCACTGCACGCGGTCAAAACTTTAGTGTTCAATATTAAAATACTTCAAGCCAACGTTGGACGTGCCTATACAGCCCAAGACATGGCGTATGCCACCGCAGTTCAGCAAGGTATTGATATTATGGTAACTGGGGAACCGAACAAAAAAAGGACCAAAGAAGCAAACTGGATCAAGGACAGCAGGCATAATGTGGGGGTCCTACTTCTAAATAAAAAGCTTAGCGTAATAAACCACGTAGTCGGAGATGGTCACGTAATTATCAAACTCAAAGATCTTGAGCTGATATGTTGCTATATATCCCCAAACATCAGCATGGAAGACTACAAAACTGAGGTGGACAGTATAATGGAGCACATAACGAACAACAGTGATGCCATTATTCTGGGAGACCTAAATGCCAAGTCCCCAATGTGGGGATCACCTGTAACCGATGAAAAGGGTCAATACTGGGTGGAATGGATCAACGCTCGCGATTTGGTGGTTCTGAATACTGGAAATGAGCCCACATTTATCCGAGGAGATAGCGAGTCCTTTATTGATGTCACCATAGCAACCAATCGTGTATCTCAAAGAGTAACCAACTGGGAGATACTTGATACCGAAACACTGACAGAGCACAGATATATCGCATTCGAAATTAAAGTAGATAGAGCGAAGACCAAAACAACTTCAATAAGGCCCCTTATTGATTGGACCGCCTTTAAAGCCTGCATAGAGTTGCTTACCATTACTCCAGATGAAATGAGTCATGAAACAGTAACCAAGCTGATACAGATGGCAAGCAAGAACAGCACGCAAAATCGAATTCTAAAGACTGAAACATCATATTGGTGGAATGAAAACATTGCTGAAAAACGGTCACTATGCAACAGATTAAGAAGGGTACAACAACGTGCGGCGAGAAGAAACAACCCAAATCGAGACGATATTGAAGCAATGAAAGAGGCGTACAAGACCAATAGAAGGGAACTCTGCTGCCTAATTAAGGAATCAAAGAAGAAATACTGGAACGACATATGCAAAGAACTCGATAATAATATATGGGGAGATGCGTATAAGCTAGTAGCAAAAAAGCTTAATACTCTAAAACCCTATGAGCTTGACATCGAAAAGAAATCCGAAATCGTGGCAGTACTGTTTCCACCCGGAAATGATAAGTGGAGATACCCTGAAAAGGAAGCTCCAGCCCCACCCTTCACAGCAGAAGAGCTAAGGAAGGTAGCCCAAAGTATCAAATGTGGAAAATCACCTGGAATTGACCAAATTCCCCCTAAGGCTATCAAAATAGTAGCAGATTGTGCCCCAGATTGGTTATTAGGCATGATGAACAAACTACTTCAAAAACAGGAATTTCCAAATGAATGGAAAGTTGCAAAGATGGTTTTAATACTAAAACCAGGAAAGCCAGCTGAGTTACCTAGTTCCTACAGACCACTCTGTCTGTTAAATTCCTTGAGCAAGTTACTAGAAGCGTTCATACGGGGAAGACTACAAGATGAGCTTGAAGACAGAGGAGGGTTGCACATGTGTCAGTATGGCTTTCAAAAAGGGAAATCCACGATCCAGGCTGTAGAAGCTGCACTGAATACTGTAACGGAGTTCAAAAGTAGATTCTGCACCCTTGTCACAATTGACGTTAAGAATGCTTTCAACACTGCATGTCACAGCCTGATTATCAAAGAGCTACAAAAAAGGAATATATCGACATATCTAATAAACCTTGTCTCTAACTATTTAAGAAACAGAAAGCTGCAATTAGAAAAGAATAGGGAGATGGATATTACGTCAGGTGTTCCCCAGGGTTCCGTCCTAGGCCCACTGCTATGGAATGTACTATATGACGGCGTGCTGAGCTTAGAACTAACTCGTAATGCTGTAACAATAGGATTTGCTGACGATCTGGCGCTGATAGTCGGAGCAGAAAGCCAACAGACATTGGTTACTAACACCAACATGTGCCTGGAAAAAATAAATACCTGGATGAGAGACAACAAGCTTGCTCTTGCCCCCCACAAAACTGAGGCAATCCTACTAAAGGGTAAACAAAAGAGAGAGAAAATAAGCTTCAGCGTAGACGGAGTCAATATAAAGCCAGCAAAGAACTTGAGATACCTAGGTATAACCATTGACGAAAGTAGAAATTTTGGCAAACATGTAGAAACAGTAACAAAGAAAGCTACAGAAAGGGTGTCCAAACTTGCTCGGATTATGCCAAACGTAGGAGGTCCTAGGCAAAGCAAAAGAGCAGTGTTGTGTAGTGCTATGCAAAATATTGTCCTATATGGAGCCCCAATATGGCAAAAAGCGCTTATGAGAAAAAAGCACTTTACTACGGTCAATAGAGCACAAAGAGACATGCTGTTGCGAGTAGCCTCCGCCTTCCGAACTGTGTCTGGAGTAGCACTCCAAGTAATTACGGCTACGGTGCCCATTGACCTCTTAGCCCAGGAAAGAACATCCAAGTACAAATCGCTACAGAATAGCAACGAAGCTAGAGAAAGTTCCCTCACAACATGGCAAACTAGATGGGAAGGTGAGACAGTAAAGGCCCAATGGACCAAAAGGTTAATACCAGACATCAAGCCGTGGGTTAAGTGCGAGCACCGCCAGGTAGACTACTACCTGACACAGGTCCTAACAGGACATGGCGTCTTTCGATGCTATGCTAAACGGTTCAGAAAAGACACCACGGATAGATGTATATACTGTGCCGCCGTAGACACCGCCGAACATACCATCTTCGTATGCTACAAGTGGAGAGAGGTCAGAGACAGGACTTACAGACAGCTGGAATGCGAGCTCACTCCAGACAACATTGTAGAGAAGATGCTTGACAGCACAGAGAACTGGAAATTGGTGCAGAACTTGGCTAAGAGTATTCTCAGCAACAAGGAAAAAGATGAAAGGCAAAGACAGCAGAGAGAAAGGAACCCGAACTCCTAATCCCGAGAGGGGAAGGGAGACGTAGGGTAAAAGGAAACCACTGATAGCCCGTCACTCATGAAGTATGTTCCAGGAACGATGCCATAAGTGACAAAAGGGGCCGTAGACGACTAGAAGGACACTCCAACCGTCCGAGCCTCTCTGCAAAGCAGGACTCCGCAGAGGTGGTGAATGTTTCCCAGCAAATTGCTGAGGAAGTGTGACAAGTCGTTATTTAAAAAAAAAAAAAAAAATCTTGTTCGATCTAACGTCGACTAAATATTCGTGCAATTCCTCCGTCAAGATGTTTCTAGTCAAGTACAACATTCCATTGTTTGACCACTCAAATTATTCGCGCGGATCTTGCAGTGTGCGATTATTACCTCTTTTCAGGAAAAAACTGCATTAAGCAGCGCGCGTCCTGAAGGAACTGACCAAAAAAGACTTCCTGCATTATCTGCACTAACGAAGATTCGTATGGAGCAATGTAGGGATAGAGGAGGAGTATAAATTGAATGTGATATCAAATATTTGTATATAATATCAAAATAAAATATTTTATATCACCAGTCTCGTATTTAATAGCCACATCTAATGAATTGAATGTTATAATAATTAAAAATGTATGGATTTAAAAGAAAGTATCTTAGTTCTAAAATATATGAACTCATATGCGGACTTTATCAAACATGTACAGCTGTGGAATCAAAAGAATAGTTTCTCTATATATTTATCCAAATAGTTGAAAAATTTATTGAATAGAGTAGATGAACATGACATCAATTTCCGAGCGTAACAATTATTTTGGAACTTGTGGAAATTTCTTATAAAGCTCGTCCATAGTGAAGCGCTTGCTTCAATTAATTTCCTCAACAACTGTTTGTATGTTTTAATTTATGTCTATAGGTCATCAAGATCATTTTTCACCATTAACATTTTCCGTCCTTCTTTAAAAAGCCATCATCCATGACCCTCTCATAAACTCATAATCTTCACTATCGGCAGTAGTACTGAATGACACAGCTGTAAACGAAACTCTAAACCTAACCATACAACTGAGACTGCTTGAGATACTAGCAAAGAGTGGCCGATCTTGAAAAGATATGACTTGATATTATACACAAACACGTAATGGTATAGCTTTGAAATATTGGATGTTGGTATGATTATTTCGTATTTGAGTGGATTGATGATTTCAATATAAACTGGACAACAGAAAAAACTGAATGACAATCAAAACATATAAGAGACCGATAGAAAAACAAACCGAAGAAAGCCCTTAGTTTTTGAATAAATCAATTGGAGAAGCTCTCTGAAAAATGCGGTTTATATACCAAGGAAATCGAGCTACTAGGTCAATTACACGCGAAACACTCTAGTTCAGGTAATTAGTGAGGAATTGAAGCAGAACACGGTGTGCAGTTTGCTTTCAGTATTCGTATTCATTCCTGCTAGAGTCTAGAAAACTATGATCTAGAAAATAGTTACGAGGGTTATTTCGACATTAAGGTAAAACTCCGTCTGGCGCCGATAGACGCACACTGATCAACTTTTTTTTTATTCATATGTACGCGCTATATCAGTTAGTGTCAAGCCATTACATCTCGAACTTTTTCACGTTGCCCGTTTTTTCGATACATAAAATTTAATGCCAGTTGTAATTGAAACTTCTGTCATTTGCAAGATGCCATCTGTAACACGGTTTTTATTCACAAAAAAATCTTGAACCTATGAAAATACATTGTCAATTGTGTGTAATATAGTAACTAGTACATTCAGCTTAAAAATTTTACCATAGATATTTGACATTCTGGTTGGTTCATTGTCAGCTTTGACATTTCTGTGGTACTCTTACGACTAACATGGTTATTTATTTCTGAATCGAATAATAACGAGACGTTAGAGAGTCACGTCAATTGTGAGACAAAATTACAGTCCATTAAGTGGCAACACACAAGTTCTCCAAAACTTGATTTTGTAACCAGGAGAACAGCTTTAAACAAGCGCTTTAGAAATTTGACATCCAAAATGTTGTGTTAGTATGGCAATGCCCAACCTCACACGTTAAATCACGTTCAACAATTCATTCCAATGGGATTACAACCGCCTAATAGTTCCGATCTTGCACATAGTGATTTTTCACTTGTTCGTATTAAACGAAGCACTAGCTAGGAATATTGCATTTTACGACAACGAGGTACTGCAGGTGAGTGTCACTGAGTGGTTGAAATTTCAAATATTAGAATCCTTTAACGAAGGATTTTCAAAGCTGGGCAATCGCCATGATAGTACCTTTAATTGATTAATTCCTAATAAATCATAATAATATAACTTTATTTTTTTGCTTGGTTAGTATAATCGATTTTTGAAAATTACTACATACAATGAAGTTTCAAAACATTGAAATACAATAACAAATGTTAAAATATATTTTCCTGTAACAGAAATAAGTTTTGAATTCTAACAATTAAAAAGATAAAATGCTGAGTATTAATGTACAATATTTTTGTAGAATATATTATAAGTTTTTTCTTTGGGTGCAAATATGTGTAAATTCCGGGCATTACATACACGTGTACACGCTACATATAGTTGGCGATGAAAGAAACATGGCTTTTCTAAATGCACTACTGCTACATGTAATGTCTGCCCTTGTGCTTTGTTCATAGTAAAGCTAAGCTTGACCAGAAACTGAACTATTTTAAATTGAAAAGGAAGGTCAGTTGGAATAATTGGAATCCGAGGTATGATGAACACTTTCTCCCTTGCCGATACCTGTTAAAATAGTAGCACCAAGTATATTCTGCCCCAATTTTGTTATACGAAGCCTTGTTCCATTAAATAGCCGAGGAGCATCTAGATTGCGCATAAGTATTACTGGTACATTTAGTTTTAATTGAAGTTTATGTGAGGGTACACCTGACAGTTCAAGGGAATTTAAAAACTCGATAGGATATGTAGTACTTAGTTCCGTATCCATAATTGTATCCATCAACAAATATTCCTTCATTTCTTCTTCTAAAATATCGGTCTTAATCTTATTACCCACTTCATTTTTGGTGCTAAGGCCTTTTTTTAATAAAAAGTATACTATGTTACTTCTAGTACCTTCCAGACTTTCACATTTATAATATTAGTAAGGATTGCTAATAATAATCAGTATTACAATAAACTATTGTTGAATTGTAATGTATACAATAACGTAAATGGGATTTTAGTATTGTAAGAATAAAAGCAAGTCTCTAAGTATAAATGTGTAAAAATTTTGATACTAACTATCTATACAGTGGAGTACATTGGATAATTGAGAATAATATTTGGGCCTCTCCCTTTTCGAAAGAGCATTCTATACGTATTCCATTGATTAAAACTCTTGGAGTTAATATCGGCAGTAAGTAATAATGAACGAAATTGTAAAAGGCAATAGATGAAAGGATCCGTAATTAATATCCATCAAAATGGAATGGGGTCTTGAAAATTTAGCAATTTTTTTCGCAAATGCGCCCTTTACGAATTTACTCTCTAACAAAATAATAACGATGGCATTAAGGTCACTGTAAAATATCCAAACGTGCCTTCGAACGTTTTCAAGGGTTAATAGTCTAAATTGAGAAACTGACTACTTCAAACGATCGAGAAAATAGGATTAGATTCAGTTTAGTTTCGCCGAAAAATACAAAATACTTCGGAAATAATGAGTATACGGGGTTTATACATAGAAAAAGGGTACGACATTATTTAACATTTTCAAAAATTTTCAAGGATGCGGAATTACATCCATACGAATCGAGACAACGATTAGAATTTTGTTTTCTTGTCCAAAAAGACTTGAATATGATACCTTAATTGTTAGAAGTTGCATTCAATTTACATGGGATAGTGAGTTTCGACAATTGTTGATCGTGGTTTGATAACTTCACGATAATATATCACAATATTTGGTTTGGTATTTCCAAAAATAGTACAATCAGCTCAAGCTCAAGCTCATTTGAACAGCTCATGACGTCAGTTGAAAATAAGGAAATTGGAAATTGTTTTTAACGAAAAATGAATACATAGATACTCAAAATTGTTTGGCAACTTCTGGGTCTTTCAGTTCTTCGTCTTTAGGCAAGAGTTCCAGTTTCCTGGAACCGATTGAGCATTCTCGAAATGATACTTCAGTCGATTTGCTTTATCCGTCTGTGTTGAATCCGCTTCGAATAACCCCATAAGATTATTAGATAGTTTATACAACACCAAATTCAAACTCATTTATCAAACTGTCAACTGTTATAAAACGTTCTCTTGAGCATAATTCATATTTTCTACTATATGACTAAAAAATTTTGATATCTGATTGCTGAATAATTTTTATCACTTTTTTTGTAACATTAATAATAAAAAAATTGCTGCGAATTCTAGTGGACATACCAAATTGTTTTCCATATTTTCAATATTCAATGCTTGTTGTATTTTATTAATCAGCATACTTCCATTATTGGGTTTGCTGGTCAAAAAGGTGACGTTGAAAAAAACTAACACAAACAAAAGGAAAATGCCAGGTATAATATGAAAATTTAATTTCAATTTTTCCCAAATGTCTACCTTTTCCTTTAACTTGGACGTAAATTCACGTTACTGTCAAGTCCAACCAAGTTTGAGGAGAAAAAGACGTTTAGTTGAGAATTTTCAAAAACTTCTGACTAATTTTCTTTTGTAAATAGTGTGGACTTAAGCAAAACTTCATAATTGTTTTGAAAATCAATTCGGGATGTTTTATTCCAGGATTATATTCCCAATCTACCCACGCTGCTTTAAAATCATAACATCACCATAATTATCTTCTATAATTAGAAACCGTATTGATTTCTAATTCCATCTGTAGACATAAAAATTCTTCTATTAGTCATTTTCCACTTATTATTGGACTACAGTAAGTCTTTTCTAAATTGTTGTAAAATTATTAGTTTTTTAAGGATTAATATCTGAGATATAGAACATCATTTGATTAATCGATCTATCTTCCAATTAGAACTTTGGTAATTATTGAGTTTTCACTTCATGTCTTGCTAATAGGAATGTCATGTAATATACAAAGGTTAGCAGGCAACAAATTTGCATTACAAGAAAAAGTGCAGCGTCAAAGTTAATTTATTAAAATAAATTACACAAGGGACTCGAAAAAGGGTTACTGTAAGTGTTCAAATTGATGTCCATCTTGATTAATGCATTTACAGCATTACAACGTTTTTTAATGAAGAGGCAAATCCTGCGAAGCATGTCAAGCTACCCGCGAAGAGTTTCAAATTCTTCTTCAATTGCAAATCGGTGGTCGGGATCATCCTCTTACAATAACGTGGTCCCTTAGAAGGCCCTACAGATAGAAATCACAGAGTGTCAGATCACATGACCCTGCAGGTCATTCAACGAATCCTCGTCTGTCTCTCCATTCTCCAAAATGAACATTAAGGTACTCCCGCACACATAACGCGTACTGCGACGAAACTCCAAAAGAAGAAGGCACAGGAAATTTCCTTCTTCAATATCCTTTCTTACTTGTATTGGTTTGGTAAGGCTATTATTAATTCTCATATATATTTTCAGTTGTTTTTATTAGGTGGTTACCTATTGTTTCTATATCTGACCTTAAATACTCATTTAAATTACCGGTACAAAATGGTTGGCATTGCGAATGTTTGTGAGATCAAAAGAATTAATAGAATTCATGGAAGTGATTTTAACTTGATTATATATTAAATAGAAGCAGTCTTTAATGGAGTTTGTGGATAATAAATTGTTTTAAAAGAAAATATGCCCTTTCAAATAATACGATTAAAATTACAAATTCTTCAGTGTCTTAACCCCTGTTCTTTATAAACTATATAAAAGTTATATGATATCAAATATTTTTCCAAATAAACGAACGTATATATCAATCGATCAGTGAAACGGGGGTGAAGCGGCTTTACGTCCTTTACCTTTAAATAAAAGAACAAAGAATTTTCATTTGATTCTTTGATGGTTCACGACGGAGATTAGGGAAGAAAGAAAAAATTGGATCGAATTTTGTTTATAGATATTATTTTTCTTTGGCGTTTTAAAAGTGACGGGAACGTTTTTCATGCTCATCCGTTTTGTGAGTGGGGTCTTATAAATACGGTATCCTTTAGTTTATTCTTTGTCTAATCTTCTATTACTTCTATATAAAGAAAAACGGTTAACATCGTATTCAAGACAATACAAGAAAAATTTGCCTTTGATAACTTCATATATGTATACTTTATGTTTTATAAAAAGTACTGAATAAAATATTGTTCGACTTGTTATGAAGTCTTTTGATGTTCATTTTTTTTTGAAAATTTCTATGAGACAAAGTTTGTGTTCAATGTTTATAGAGCTTTGATGATCAACCGTTTGTGTATTGAAATAATACGAGAAATTGATATGAAAAACCACTGGCCGAGCTTCTGGCGATCCATTCTTCACATTTTACTATTTTATCTTAAATCCTTTGTGTACCTACTATGTATGGACAAAAATTAGGATGAATGAATTTTCATAACAAGAATTAATCCGCATCTATTTTGATTAATTTTTTATACCATCTTTTGTTAACACAAGTACAAGACAAGTTTATCAGTTTGTTGCTATAGCCGCTTTAGTTTGCACAACCTGTCATTCCTGAATTATAGATTACGTACAATACAATAGTATTAAGTTTTGTTTCTTTTTGTAATAATAATTGTCAAACAAGCAAAGAAAACAAATGTCAAAATCTAAGAGCCGCTATTTAAGATTTAAAATATGTCAATGATGTGAATATGCCAAATCTCACATTGCTATCATACGAGTGATATGTGGTTTGTTTACAGATACTGGAAGCATTCATCTTGATTAAAACATGGAATTGAATCGCAAACTTTTTCGTGTGATGATTTTCTATGACTTTCGTTGTGGACTAAACCAATAGCAGTATGCCGATCAAATCGCTTCGATTTTTGGGGTTTTCCTAATTGAACTGTGGTCCCACTTCGCTACAGGATGAATTTCGTGAGGGTCGCCAAAAATCGACGGTTGTGCCAGAAAACATTGATGTTGTGCGTAAACTGATAGTGCAAGATCGTCATGTGACATACTGTGAGAATGAGGCATACTTTGGTATTAGTTCTACTCGTGTACATTCAATATTGCATGAACATTTTGCTGTCAAAAAGATTTATTCGCGATGGAATTTTACAACTGCTCCAGTCGATTGGTACAAAGAAGTACTGAAAAAATACAATCGCGATGCTTCAACAACCGTCCCTACGATAATGGGGGTGACCTGAATGACATGAATGTACGCATATGAAGTGGGAACTAAAGAACAATAGACTGTATTGGTCTTTGAAGACGAGCCAAATCCAACAAAAGCACTTCGCAGCAAATGGTCGCCTGTTTTTCCACCGTTACACTACAGCAACGTAGAAGCGGTTTATTCGTTCAAAAATAATAAATGTTTTGGAGGTACTTCAATCGGAAAAAATGTTTCGGCATTAGGTTCAAGCGCATGCAAAAGTATATTGATCTTAATGGAGAATATTTTGAAAAATAATAATGTCATATCCAATTATAAATATTTGTTTTTATTTATCAATCACAAATCTTTTATTTATTTATTAGAAATCGTATTTTTGAAAGTTTATTCTTCTATACTTTCATCATTATTCCTAGTCCTCAAATAATCTTGTTATAATTATATACCTAAACAAAAATCTGGAGAATAAAAAATATTGGTGGTTTCTCACTGTCTGACTTAAAACGAATTAAGATTAACGTCAATACCGTACCAAATGCAGTTAACTCAAAAACTGCAGGTTTTTAGTTTTTTACAAAATGCTTTAAAACAACCACTGATATTAGAAGTAACTTTAGTAGCCCTTTTCACAAAAAGTAATTGGGCAAATTTTTTAATCTTTTATCTATTTTTTCATACAATGAATCTACTGCTTTATTTTGAGATTCACTTAATTAGCATGCTCTTTATTTTTAGAAGAAAAATCTTTATAACAAACTGGGCTAAAAGAAGGTTTTAAAAGATTTTGTATTTGCGATGTTTACGAATTCAGGATATATTTTCATTAAGATACAGTAAATTGATTTCGTTATTTTATTTTCTAAAACACCAGTTTAAATTTCTAAGACAAACATTTGTAATATAATTATTTATGCTTAAGGAAGTTGATTTTATCGATTAACACGTATATCAACTTGAAAAAATACGCAAAAATATGAATTTCATTTGTTTGTTAATACAACGATCTCCTTCACTGGTTTCGCACACTCGAATCAAAGTTAAGGAATTTCGGGTCGACATTCTAAAAGCTCAACTTCCTTTTGCCGATTCAATTCATGAATAGAGAATAGAAATAAAAACCAATGATTCGGATAGTTTCATTTGTCTTGGCCCGAAAGACTTCTATTGTTTTTTATATGTCGATTCAAAGCCAAGAAAAGACTCTTAAGTTAGCGATTCGCTAGAATGGGTCCAATCTATTTTTGGAAACTTCAATAAACCAAAATTATGGTCTGTCGCCAGTATAGATGAAATTACTTAACAGATTTCATAGTTCAGCTGGTAAAAGGTTATTGGCAGTTTTTCATTTCTCTTTATTATCCAGAAGGAGAATTTAAACAGCAAATACCTGTGTCGTAATTTGAGGATTTTCGAGATGAATTTAAGTTGCCAACGTAGTCTATTAAATTTATTCCTTTTTTTTTTATTGCTTTGTGGGTTCATTTAATTACATTCCTCGTCGAGAATTAAAAGCATTCTCGTATTTTATGGTCTAGACATATATTTTTAGATACAAACAAAATGAGAAAAAAATTAGCACGCTTAGCAATTTAAATAAATAATATATATTCAAGGTAAACGCTGAAATAGTAATGTAATTCATATTTAATTTTGTTCCTTTCAGCTCCTTAAAAGCTTGCAATTAATTGTATCATATTTTTTCATTGTTTCCTCAAACTCATGGTGTGTTAGTTTCATCTTTCGAAGTGATGAAATTTAAGTTTTTTCCAGTACTGTTATTGAATTTCAATTTTAAATTTCAATAGTGTATTTTTGGAATCGAATTCTTGATCATCTAGTGCTCCTATTATCTTTCAACTACCACTTTACTTGTCTCAGTTGCTTGATAACAGCTGTTGGAAAGTTTTCGTGTGTACTTTTGTAATCTAGTGACCAACGGATTCAAATAAATAAGGATGCTTAGGATTGACAGAAATATTATTACTGATGTCCACTCACAGTACATACTGTGTGATATAACACAATGGAAGACCAGAACCCTTATGAATCCACCTTCTCCGTAGGTTTGTTAAATTTTTACAAAATTTATGTTACGTTGTATCTGAGCCTAATACAAAAATTTCATAGCACAATACTAGAAAAGCTGATCTACAATTAATGAACAAATTCATAAGACATTTCTTAGTTCTAACTTTTGACGTCTAAAATTATTTTGACTGCCTTTATTTTCGAGTTATGAAAACAGTATTTATTGGTACATATCGTGCCATCTATTATCAAATCATGTAATTATGAGAAAGATAGACTGAAAATAAAAGAAGACATATACAGAGTTGCGCCAATAAAATTGTTACTGTTCAACCAGTTCAAAAATTTGAAAACGTGGATTCATTTCATTTTGAGTGTATTTTTTGTTAAAAATGAGTAACGTTATCTATTTAACCGATATATTATTCCATATTGAATATGTTTTTTAGACTTAGAATATTAGCTGGCTTATTTTGATAAGCCTTATCTTTCCAACATTGCCAAAGAAGTAATCTAATTGAGTTAAATACTGGGATATTGGAGGCTATTTCATTGTACCACGTCTTCTAGGAACTATTTCTTAGAGATATTCTTTTACAATAATAGCAAATTATGATAACGGCTTCTAATTGAAATAAAAGTGCTTCACTCAGGAGACATCTGAATTAATTCTGTTGGAGAATATAAGTTTAAATTACGTACCTATGTAATGCTTACCTCAATAAGGTATACAGTTTTACTATGTTGTTGATGATACATACCCATATATTTATTTTGTGAGGATATTGGGTATGAGTTTGACATATCTAGTGGAGATTCTGCTTACTCAAAAAAACGATAATTGTACCTTATAATTCATCTACATCATCATAGATAGCTGTATCCAAACGTCAATTACACTGCAGTTTCTTCGCATATCTCTTTTTCATGTCTGCCTATGTCTTGTGACGTAGAGTAGTTTCATATCAGTTCGTTCCTGCTTCTTTACTTCAATCATAATTACATCTTACATTTGAGCACCTTTTTGGTCCTTTGACCTCTCATGGGAACCATTATGTCATTCTTATGATCCTCCTATTGCCTCCGCTTATTGCTACTAGAGTGATGTGATTCTTTGTATGATTTGACTTATCCACTATATCTGTAGTTTATTCAGCTTGTTAATTACTAATTTTAAATAAAAAATAGCTCGATTCTAATAAGTTATGCATAAACTTGCTCACGTCTGTTATGTAGGTGGTTAGGCAATTTCCATATTTCAATCTTTAACTGATGACATATGGTCGATAACTTATGGGCAAGTACTCCACTATCTGTGTCTTGATAATAGTATAACAACAATAACATTTTCAACATTTCGTGCGTTAATTAACTAAAAAGGTTTTTGTAAGTTTTTGAAAAATAAAGTGAAGCAGGATATCCGATAAGGCTAAGCTAAATCAAGTCATCTGTGTAACTGTTTTCCATTAATTATTGTTACGAGCTCGCCCCCTGATATAGACCGTGTAGTCGGTCCTGCAATAATATGATTTGTATTTTTGTCACCTATTTACATTATACTTTTGTGACTATTTTTTAAAAAATTTCCGACGTTTTGTTAGTTTACGGCAAACTAGAGACTTACAGAAATCGAAGGATATAGAATGTGTTTACAAATATCTGAAGCGGAAGTCTGGCGGTCATGAGTAAGTGAAAAATTCGATGGTATATTGAATACATTCAGACAGTGATATGTAAAATAAACACTGTAATTTAATAAATTAGTTGCTAATAAGAACACTACATTATTAGTTTCATTCCGACTTTCGCCTAACTTTGACATTGAACGAAAAAGCAATTTATATCAATTTTTCTGTACCTGTATCCGAATATTACGATTCTCTAGTGTTTTTGATGGCGTTTTCCGCTAAACGGGCTTTTCATAACTTTCGTTTCACAGAAGTATAATTAGATATTTTGCGAATATCCATTCATGTAGATAAGGCTTATCTGATACTATGTACTGAAAAATTATACTGGTTTCCCCATATGAAGATAGTACATATTCTATTATACTAACTATTATATTTGTGTGCCGTTATAATAAAACAAAGCACCGGACGAGATATAAATCTCAAACAAAAAAGAACATTAAGCGACGCACAGGAACCTCATCGTTTTGTTTAACATTTTCCTTGCAAGTTCTTTGTTACCATACCGCTCTACTTTTTGTCTTTCTGGAATAAAATCGTTTACAGAGACCAAACTTTCAAGAAATACTTCATAATACTGTAAGTTCCGGGGCAATAAAAATTTGCCAGACAATAAGTTTTGGAAAGTACATTGTTTTCCAGGAACAATGCCATCATGCAAACTTGCACAATCTGTCTACAAAAACTTTCCAGAACTTGTTTGTTGACTAAAAGTTTCCAGTTCTGAAGACAAAAAGTTCGCGTTTAGCTTCTGTGGTGAGGGTTTCTTGATTTCTCAACTTTCTTTTGGAATATTAGTAATGTAGCTCAATCAATATTTCTTAGATTGATAATAGATAGTCATAAATTTGAAATTGTCAAATTTACACTATTTGATAATCGCGAGCAAGTTTCATCAATCTTGTGTCAAATTTAATTGTTATTAGATTTAACTATATTTTTCTTAATAAGGCAAATTAAATCCAAAGAAAAATCCATAATAATTTGTCATATTAATTATAATTGAATAATATTTGTCGCACGCGTTTTTTTAGAGCAACGAGTGCGACAGAATTGTCTTATAAAACAAGTAGGATGCAATTTTTCTCTTTTTGTCATATTTTCTATTTTAAATTGAAAAGTTAATGGAACATTATACTAGGAAAATTGTAACACTGATGAACAAACAAGATGAACTATTGAAAGTTTTAAATTCTTATTTGCTGAGACGTCAAATTAAAATAACTCAAAGTTTTCCTCAAAAATACAAGAAAATGAGTGTATAACAAGATGAAGAATTCAATTGCATACCTCCAGATTAACGTAAAGTAGCTGTAGAGGCCATAAATAATCTGTTTCCATAAAAGCCACACACCGTTTACAAAAAAGACGCTAACAACTAGTTGCAATGACAATGTGCACACAATAACCGAAAATATTACGCTTGCTTATTTTGGATTTGAATTAAGATAAAAATCATCCCCCTTGTGATTCGCATATTCGAAGCTGAAGGCCTGCTGTCGTATAGATAAAAATGTTAATATTTCGAAATATTAAAGACTTGGCGCTTACTAGAAAACATTTTCGCAAGGTTACGAACCTAAAAGTCCAAAGCTTTGGAATATGATGACGATTAGTTTTATTGCTGGAGCTGATAACGTGTACATGTCAATGAACTAAGTATTCAATTATATATGGATTTCCACATAATATAAATTCTTTCTACTTCATCTACTTCAAGTTGTTCTCATTATTGCTTATGCTGGTGTTTGTCCCAAAGAAAAGCTCACCAACATATCTATAGATGGTCTTGAAATAGAAGCTGATGCTATGATGGTATCTATACTCAAAACGAAAAACAATATGCCAAAACTATTTGCAATTACAGAGGAATTATGGATTGGAATCATAAAACAATATATTGATCTGAGACCCATTACCTTAACTCATAAATACTTAATATTAACTTATGTTTAATTGTCCAATGTCTGAAATTTCCAGATTCTGAGCTACATTGAGCAAATGCACACAGTGACGCGTTATTGACAATTCTATTAAGAAAAATGGAAGTACGTCAAATGTTTTCTCCAGAGAGATCTCAATCATCATCAATTTCTTCATGTTCGCATGATACAAACAAAACATCATTTTACAAAATTGAAGCTACTGCTGTCCAAAACGTTGGACAAAACTTCGTGTCAACTGAAAATCAACCAAATATAATTGAGAATTCAAAAGATACAACAAATGTTAACCATCAATTTATTCACTAACTGTACGACTCACTATTAATATGTTAGACGTAGGTTAGTTTTTCGTTCTTTGTTCCATTGAGTTACTCATTCAAGAATCATAGCGAGAAATAATCATGATCATTGAATTGTTTCGAGAAATAACTGGACGAAGGTTGGTATTAAATATGACGCCTCCTTTCATTTTCAATTAAGGAGAAAATGGGGCTTCAAAAATTAGACAAACGACAGTTTTTTATCACATTAAAAATGATACAAAATTAGCATATAGATAAATACATGTGCGTACGTATATATTAGAGTATCATATACACCGCGACTCAAAAGATCTATTGTGTTCCCCTTTATATAATTGCTGCGGTATTGGGGACCCTCATTGCTTACAACTAATCTATTAATCCACACTTCTTAGAATGTGGGATGGCTGTAGCTATTAAAGATCTTCGTCTTCTATTCCATACGCTCCCAGGTGTAGTGCTCTGGAGTTACGTAGTGTATCAGGCTTCGTCCTTTGTGCTACAGAATCTGCAGGCTGCATTATGTGCTAAGCCTAACGTTTTCAGGAGTCCATTGAGGTGACAGTGCCTTAAATAAATACATTTTTATTATAAAATGATTATTTTTTTTTATAATTGCAATAAAACTATATTATACGAGTAGCATTTAACAAGCCAACTCTGGTACTTCGCCGGCAGCATGAGAGAAAAGAAAAAATGCAATATATTCCTTATACAGTAGTTACATGTTATGAAACTCAAAGTTTTACATTAAGCTTACCTGATTCTTCGAAGAGCTACCTTCTTCGTCCATATAATTTAATAGGGCCTAATGGAGTACTCGCAAGTATGTCTACAAAATTATTATATTATTATATATATCCACATTACTTACACCTTGTAAGTACACCTATTATATCTACTTTCAATTTTTTCTGATGTCTGAACTTTTTGTTATGGTGAAAGTTATGTTCAAATTGTTTTGGTTTGGTGTTAACGAGTTGATCGAAATCTAAATATTTTAATTTATAAAATGTTTTTTGAGGAAAGTATAAGTACAACAAAGTTGTGTTGAACACAATTAAGGTTATAATACCTATAAAGAACAAGGCTTATAAAGTGAACGTAACAAAAGAATAGATCTGAACATAAATTAGTTAGTTATTAAGTCGCTGAATGGAAATTATGTTATTGAAGATCAGATAAGGATCACCTATAAATAACAAGACCATCGACAGTTTATCGCCAACAACATATCTATATTAATTTAATCTGATCGATTTCTAATTTACGAAGTCAAAGAAAAGTAACTCTGTAGTGAAATATGAAATTTTCTAGATAAACATTCCGGTTCTCATTTTACTACTTTTTTGTCAATCTATGATATTTTGTTTTTCAAAACACAATTTTTAGCAATTTGATAGGTTCCGGATCTAATAATAAAAAAACTAGCTTTTACCCGCGGCTTTGCTCGCATCGAATCCATTAAATAAGTATCAGAAATCATTATAATAGAAAAGAACGAACTCTATAGCTATATTAGAACCTGAGATATAGATCTTTGAATGTCGAAAAATTGCCAAAAACCTACAAAAATCCATAACTCCACATTGAATGTCCGCGCCTAGCTCCTCTCCAACTCAACCGATTTAAGTGTTCAAAAACTCAAAAGAAAGAAGTTCAGGTTTAAGAACAACGAGTGCTCTTAAACCAAAACGAAGTCTCTTATCTTAAATAGAACCTGAGATATTGAGGATAGAACGTATGTATGTGAAAAACTCCCATAAGTAATGTGTCAGAAATTTTGATATACATTGAGATTTACGATGC
Organism: Diorhabda carinulata; assembly: GCF_026250575.1. NCBI lineage: Eukaryota > Metazoa > Arthropoda > Insecta > Coleoptera > Chrysomelidae > Diorhabda > Diorhabda carinulata. The sequence continues at coordinate 46,785,169 of NC_079472.1, read as the reverse complement.
ATGTATTTCTACCGTTTTTTTAAAATAATAACATGTAAGTTAGTTTGGAGTGTATTCCACGTATTCATTAAATAGCTATTTTTCAGAATGTTTTATAAGGAACAGCTCGCAAACAACAACTCTTTATATAACATACTATATAAGATGTCTTATTTGAATTTCCTTTTTTCCTGTTCATTGTCAACAAGTAATTATATCAAATGGAGATGGATTCTTGTCATTATTTCAGCTATTATTCTCTCTCAGCAAAAGCTATTTGGAAAGACTCCAATATCATCGGATTAAAACAAATAGAACGAAATATGTTCCTCTCACACATTATTAAAGAGTGTTGTGGACATGTTTTATCATTTTGTTCCTCGCCACACACTCTCTATTTTTATGTTTGCATTCTAATGCACTTTGCGTGTAGGTGATGTACAGGTTTCAGTAACTGAATGCCAGATTGTTCTGAAAATATCTGTACAATTAATTTCAATGTGTATTTTATATCAGACTACTGCAATTCTGAACAGTAAAAGGATAAAATACATTACTATATGTTATTATTTTGCCTCGAGTACTTTCACCTCGTTTTAAGTCTCAATACATAAAAATTGGTAAGTATGCGATGAAAAAATTGGGTCAATTATTAACAATCGAATAAAGGGGATTCATTTTGAAATTGGCAAATTCTGTATATATGAATGTACAGTAAAAATCAAACTTATTGATAATGGCAGAAAAGCTTTCAAACGAATAATCATACAAAATAGGTGTGTTAGTTATGACTAGTTGTGTGTTAAGGAGCAATGTTGTAAGATGACGTGTTTCAAGAATCACATGTCATAGGGTGACATATTTTCTTGTTCCATATCGTTTTCTCTAGTACATAGAAAAAGCTTCAATGACCTCAGCATCAGAAAAAACAAATTGAAATAGGCCAGAGACCAACGGATTTCAAACAATATACATTGAAGTGTTGAGTCTCATTTTGACGTCTATATATATGACAAACGAATCTCCCTGAATGAAACATTCATCCAGATTGTTTGAAACGAAAAATTAAATTTCCGGTATTCGTTTATTACATGCAGTCGAGCGGTTATATTTTATAGATAATATAGTCAATACCAAATTTTAGAAACATAACTTTGTGAAACTTCTTTCTAAAATTATAGCAATGATACTTGAAAATAGGATCCCAATTTCGAAATAACGTAAGGAGCTCAGACAGCACAGATCGATGGTAATTACTATATTCATAATTAATTGAAAAATGGTGGCTCTATTCGTATGCTTTGTTGACCTCACTAAAACCTTTGATGAAGTACGAATGAAGGACGTATTGAATATTCTTGAGAAGAACAATATAGATCATAAATTTCAAAATATTATAGAATTGAAAACCGGACACCGGTAGATGGATATAATATGAACTTTTCAAATAAGAAGACTCAATCAATGATCATAGCCAAAGATCCGATCATACGGATCAGTCGAAAATAACGTAATACAACGAACAACTTCTTTTGCAGTGGAAATAGAGTAATCTACAAAACATGCGTAAAACCTCTCATGTATGCAATGGAAACAAAAGCCGAAACATCAACAACAACAAGAATAACGACTGAAATTAAAACGCTTATAATAATTATGAGGTTAAAACGATCATGACAACTTGGAAAATGACAATAAAAATAATCTAAAACTATATGAACATATAAAGGAACAAAATAGAAAACGAAATACAACAAGTATCAATGAAAGAGAATGGAGTCAGAATTTCAAAAAATTATTAACGCAAGAAGACAGTGAATACGAAGAAGATGATATAAGTGACAATAGTACCATACTAGAAAATGAAGAAAAACCGACGGAAGCGGAATGCAATGGCATAATAAACAAAATGAAACACAATAAAATATGAGGACCAGACGATGGGGGAGATAACCTAAGTTACAAAATATTAAAGATAATAGAAAGAGTATGGGAAACATAAGCAATGCCAAGAGAGTGATCTACTGTATTGATTATACCAATACTGAAGGGAGGAAATCCCAACATATGTAGTAATTATAGAGGTATTAGTTTGCTTAATACCGTATACAAAATATTAACAACATTAATAAATGATAGACTGAAAAAGATAGTGAAACCAGAAATAGGGGAATACCCAAAAGGAAAATCAACAGTAGATGCCATACATACTATGAAACAAATCATCGAAAAAAGCTTTGAACACAACATTAATATGCAAATGCTATTCATCGACTTCAAACAAGCATTTGACAGTCTTAAAAGAAGGACGATTAAATGTACATGGAAAAACATCAAGTACTCCAAAAGTTGATACGATTGGTGAAAATAACTGTGCAAGGGTTATAACAAAAAATGGACCATCTGAGGAATTTGAAATAAATGCTGGGGTAAGGCAGGGTGACGGACTCTCAGCGGTATTGTTTAACATTGCAGTTAAAGGCATAATAAGAGAATTTAATATCGATGGAAGTATCATTAATAAATCAATACAAGTAATAGCAGCAAAAGAGGATTGAAAATAAATCAGAGAAAGTCAAAATATATGGAAATTGAAAGAACGAAGGAATTTCGCAAACAAGAGTACTTAGGAACAATAATAAGCAACAAAAATGACACAGAAAACGAGACAAAACAGAGAAATCATGCGGGATATAATAAGTACAAAACTATAATGCAGAGCAAAAGAATTAGCAGATCAATCAAATTAAGAGTCTACAAGACTGTAATAAAACCAGTTGTTACATACGCCGCTGAAACAATGAGACTAACATATATAGACAAAGAACAACTAAGGATATATGAGAGAAGAATAATTAGGAAAATTCATGAACCAGTAAATAATGAGTATAGAGGACTCATGAACTATGAAATTAAGAATATATTATAAAATGAGGATATAATAAATAAAATTATAGCACCATGAATACAATGATGCGGACACATTAAAAGAATGGAAAAACGACAGGGTACAAGGAAAATCACAGAATGGAGACCGAGCGAGAAAAGATTGCCTGGTAGACCAAAAAATATATGAGAAGATCATATTGTGCAAGATATGGAAAATTTGGGATTACCTGACTGGAACAAACAGATGCAGGACAGAGAAAAATGGAGAACAATAGTCGAAGCTGCAAAAATGTGTAATAACGATCATGCAGAAAGAATGGCAGTAAAAAAGTTAAGACCTCAGCGCCTCAAGAAGAGTTCAAGGAGAGGCTAAATGTTCGGAATTAAACAACGGTTTTATTAAAAATAAGTGGCATGGCATGGCAAGTATACTTATATATAATAATTTCTCGTTTTATTTTCAATAGCGCTGGTCATTGACTACAAAATAAACAAAAAATATAAATATTACTTAGAGAACTGTTACAAAATCTATTACAATACGAGAGTTGATACTTGAGTTTTGAGATATGGCAACACTGATGTGAATATTTCAAATTTGACATTGTTGTTATAAAGTTTCACATTTTTAATGAAGCACGTACTTGAAACGTATTCCCATAAGGTCGTCCAAAATCGGCTGTTGTGCCAGAAAACATCAATGCTGTACGTAAAATGATATCGCAGGATTATCATGTGATGTAGCGCGAGATTGAGGCATACTTGGACATTTGTTCCACTGGCATATTTTCAATATTGAATAAACATTTGGCTGTCAAGAATATTTGTTCGCGCATTCGCTCAAAAAAGCGCGTGTCGATTGGTGAAAAGAAATGCTGAAAAAATCAATCGCGTTATCTATAAGATAGTGGCAAGCGAGGAATCATGGATCTATACATATGAACGAACCGGAAACTTAACAACAACCGACTATATGGGTCTTTCAAGGCGAGCCAACAGTGGTTCGCACACGAAGCACTTCGAAGCAAATGGACAGACAGGTCGACACTGTGACGACATCAAATAACCGTGTGTGAGTTTTGTATGATTAATACGAAAGCTTATCTTATGTTTTCGAAGTAAGTCTTGAGATCATTATAAAGCCAGGATATCTGAAGGATTGTTTGAGGCTTCTTTGGCGTGGCGATCTTCATGTATGATATTTTGGACTATTAGGTGGTCGGTGAATATTTTTTTAATTTACTGTATGGACGAAGAAAAGACAATACATATATAATTATTATTATAGGTTTTTTCTTCCAAATAAGTTGTCAAATAGTGTGTACCTACCTATCTGCCAAATTCTTTTAACATGTTCATATATAGTATTTCTTCTTCAATAATATTAATCTCTAAAAATTATAGGGCTGTGACAAACGAAACTGTTACTATTGAAATTATTACGATGAAGATCAATGCTTTTTGTTAGCATAAACTTGGTATATTATTCCTCTCTCATCTTTCAGCTGCCAGTAAGTATTTGAACGTATTGTAATTGTTTTTAACTATGGTTAACACCAAAATTTTACTTTATAATTAGTTGATAAGACTTAGATTCACATGTTAAACATATATTTGTCGAAGTATCGGTTGCTTCTTCAGTTGAAATTAATCAGGTTATATATGTCGATACAATGGCTTAGATTTTTCCACTATCGTGTTTTAAAGCAAAATCTAGTGGAGCGTACTTGCCAGGTAAAATATAATTTTAGTCGGTTATTGGTTTTTGTTAAAAGCATCATTAAATTATGGTTGGTATTTTAGCTTTAATAATTAGCCACGCAATTGAGTTCTGCTTAGATATTTATAACATGAATTATAGTCTATGATAGAATACTCCATATTTATGATGAAGTGAATAAAGTTAACAGTCATAATTTACATGTATTCTGTTGACATTTTGTAACGAATTTCTTGTTCAAAACTACTATTATCGACAATGGTTCATAATGATACAATTTCTATTTATTGATTAATAACGTTGGTTGTTGAATATTCCATTTATTCTAAACTTTAAATCATGTAGGAAAACCAGATTACGTAACTAATTTTCGTTCTATTTAGAATCTGTTTTCTGGTATAATATTATGTTGCTATTTCCAGATGTGTATAAAGGCGGATTATATTAATGAAAATATGTATTGATGATGCAGAGTGCACCTTATGTAGGAGCGCATTTAGAATCAAACCTTGAGAAGAAAAGTTAATTCTCTTCTCTGTGCTTATGAATGCATTAGATTTAGTAGATTTCTAATCTAATAACTCTTTGATTCATCCTCGTATATGACAGTAAGAACTACTTCTATTTCGATCAGTCGTGTATATTTTGTCAAGAAGTCAGAAATCAAAAAAAGATCGTAATAAATTGTTTCGAAATAGCTTCAATCTTAGAAATAAGCGAAGTTATTGAATCTTTAACATCCATGAGCACGCTAAAAACACAAAAACATTTTCCAGCTTTCTTTGAAGACCAACAAAATGAATTTTTGAGAAGACATTAATTGAATCCTTGGCAGGTATTCTCAATGATTGGGCTTTTAATATGAATCGAGATAATGCCACCAATTACATAGACAGAGTTGTTTAAAACGATTTGAAGTTTTTAGGATATCAATGAGAAAATATATCCATTTAATTACATGGTTTCGAGCATTCCAGAAACGCACGTACCACCAAAAGAAGAGGAGAACAAGCGCTTCCATAAAATAGAAAAACCAGTTCTGCAGCTGCGACTGCAATGATGAAAACTCACAAATAACGAATACAAAATATCTGCCGGCGAGGCCGTGTGATGTGACAATCCCATAAGGAATGTTTTAAAGACGAAGTCGACCAAAATTGTAGATTTGAAAGTATTGAACGAAGTACTATAGTTTACACTACCGCACAGGACAGCCGAATTTAAACCGTTAACATCGAAGAAAGACTGTCAAGACAAGTGTTCTGTGCGCCTACTACAAGAGATGTTAAGCCAAAGCACGTCGAATATCAAAACGAAAGATTATTCTAATTTCCAAACCCGAATTGAACGAGAACAAAAATTTGATAAATATTCGTCCAATACGTATTAACAACCCAGTTAATGGACACGACAAAAAGTTATTCAATTCAATACTTGTCATTGTTCAACTGAATCTTTCAAACTCTACCTATCTAAGCAACCATCTTAACATCGTGAAAAAATGAGAAAAACGCTTTCCCGTGCGTATATATATTTGGAGGTTAGTATAGGGTGGTTATTTGTTCATTGATACGAAGTAATCCTATACCGTGGTCTCAATCGGCCTACTCCACGCAACGAATCACCTCTTATCCTGGTTGATTCCAAGGCCTCAATCTGCTAACTCCTTGGAATTTCACCGAGGAAATGGAAAGCTGAAACAAAAATATAAAATGAATAAAATAGAAAATAAAATTAATATGCTCACCATCAAGAACACTCTTGACAGGGAATACACTCACTGCTGGTCTTGAGCTAACTGCCTGGACCTTGTAATTATAGGGGTCTTATTGGCAGGTTTTGAATTTTTGGCGCGCGTGGGAAGTATATTATTGACGGGAGGGGTGGTGGGCTTCTCAGGTGGTTTTAGAGAAAATGTTATTGTTGGCCGGAGTGGTATTGAAGTGTAGTGGATGAAGAAGGTGATTCCATGTTGCCGTCAATCTCTGGCTATCGTCACTTGTCTTCAGACAGTTTGAACGTTTTTCTATTTCGATAGCTTCTCGAATAATCCTGAATTTGAAAGAGCGAAGTTGGGCGATAGTTTTGGTTCTATTGAAATCGATTCAGTGTCCTGTATGGACACGATGTTGGGCAAGAGTACGTAAAAAATCGGAATCGTGATAGACAACAAGTGTTCTTTGGCTCTATCGAAAATACGTTCATTTTTCTGGCGAATAGGAACAGGGGGATTCGGAGCAGGTGATTTCATACACTCCATTGTGTTCATTGGATATTTGATCTGATGAGATGGGAGAGTTTCTGATTGATCTTTCAAACTAGCGGAGGAGGATGGAGAAAAAATGGAAATTTGGGATTTGTTGTAACCATTCCGAATCAATTTTTGTCTCAAAAAATTGATTTCAGTTGGGCAGGTTGATGATGGGATTAAGCGTTGAGTGAGAGAAACCACCTGGAGAAAGTTTTCTGATTATGACGTCAAGGAACGACAGAGATTAATCCTCCCTCACCTCCAACGCGAATTGCATATAGGATGGAGCAGGAAGGAATCTAAAATATCTCTTCCATGGGGCCAAATGACAAAAGTGTCAATAACATATCGTAGCCAATAACTTAGTCAGAGAGGGGAGGAGGATAGTGCTTTATTTTCAAAATGGTCCAAAAAAATGTTGGCAGTGACGGGAGAGAGAGGGGCATTTTTAAGTTGCCGGTAGAAATTTCATTGTAATATGAAGTAGTATGAGTATATGAAGAAGTATTTTCATTACATGTTTATTGGAATAGTCAAAAAAAAAAAAGAATTTTCCGACATCTTTACTGCCAATTATATACATATAGATTTCCTCAATTAACAATTCCAAATATCCTAATGTTTGATGAGAAATGAATGTTTTCAACCTGTAGTAGTAAACATATTCAATATAAACTATAATTTTTATATATAATTTTTTCCATCCACAACATACTTTCTAGTCAATCTCTTCATTAATGCTATGACTCATGAGTTATGATACATAATAGGGAGTTTTATATACTGCTTTAATGAATTAAATACCAGTTTCAAATGGAAACATGAACGTACCAGTCTGGTGTAAACGCGTGTTTGACACGCAATTGATAAAAACACCATGTACCCATAAAAAACCTTATCATTCGAAAAACGGTATAATACTATTAAAAAATCCTCTTTTCATATCATGTCTTTGGATTTGTAAATTAGTGAAATTTGTAAACTGGACATTAGCGGTTTTAAATAGGCCTATTAAGATTTGTTTATAAATGAGACCGGGTAGAACATCTTTGTCACCTTTGGAATTCTAATAAAGATAATAAAAAAATGATTTTTTCCAATGCTAGCCTACGAAATTTCCAGCCCAAGATGATTGTTTCTTCAAGTTCATAATTCTTTTCATTTATCGATGATTTTTGGCCGTTTATTTGGTTTTTGCTCTTACCCTATTATTACCCATAAAATATTTACAGTTTTACAGAGCTCTACTCACCGGGGACTGGTTGGATGGACTGATTCCAATCATGATTTCAATTCAATGGAGATAAAAGTAGTAATTACCAATACACATTTCATACATACCTGTTACAAATATTATCACAATATTTCTATTATATCAAATATATGTTATAGTCAAATCTCAAAGCTCCTTTTGACTAAACAATAAATGAGGTTTTTTGTTGTGAATAATTTCTGTGAAATCTAGAAGACACCAATTTGCTGGACAAATGTCGAAACTCTTTCCATGACCCAAGATGATGCACATTATAGTAATACGTTGGTTAGGTGCCGAGTAAATAGTGTTTCTTTTTCGCGACTTTTCGAAATATCTAGTTCTTTAGGACGATTTGAACTGAATAACAATATACTAGATTATGTGTGATTTTTTGTCCTAAGCTTACCTTACTAATATATGTCAAATCTGTCAAATGTAAGTTGTACAGGACATATTTAAAAATTGCAAAATTTCCCCAAAGACGATAATATTGTATTTAAAGTGTAGAAAAGACCTCTTGTGTGGGAACCTTTCAAATAATTCATCATTTCATTACGAGCCACCACTGTTTACTATATTTCAGTAATAATGGATATTAAAATGCTTGAAATAGAGTAAATGTTTTAATGTTCAGTTACCTTATAATTCTTTAGGTTATTTTTTATTGGTACCTATATTTTAAATCGTGAATACTATTATTAAAATTAGAATTAATAATGTGAAACTATTGCATTAGTGATATGGCATCAGTATACCGTTGTTATAGAACATGGAAAAATATAGAGAGACTATGATTTAAGTTGTTTCTATAATAATAAACTGTGTATCAAAAACGGTAGATGCAATTTGATTATCTTTCTTGACTATCTAAGTTGGTCATCATTCTGTATATAACATGCGATTCGTAGATCCATTAACTATGCATGTTTAAATCGGTGGTATCTGCACTTGAAGCTCCGTGACATGAGTACATTTTGCCTCTTGACTTTGCTGCAAAATATTTACAAAAAGCGATTTCATACAACCTGATATCCTTCACATTTACATATTTATGTTTCTCCTTGGAACAATATCATGCATTTGTTTAAAATGAACGTATTTAAAAAAATAGAAATGTTTTGATCAGTTTTTAGAGAACAACTTCATCAACGGAAAGTGTGAAAAAGTATAATAATATGTGACATATTCAATACTAATGAATGAAACTATCTGAATCCTTTACCCCGTCTCTGACCTAATCACAATTGGCAAAGATGTTTTTGTTCAATGCATCTTCATTTACATTAAAACATTTTTCTCAAAAATGTGCTAATGTTTATACGTAACTTTAAGGAACAGTCGTAATAGCTGAGGACCAAATCTGGAGCAGATGGCGGATTTTCGTATATTTCCAAGCTTGCCTGAACCATTTCACAATGGCGCGTATGTAACTAGGTGCATTATCCTAATATAAGAGAACACATTTGCGTAATTTTTCCTGGTGTTTTTCTCTTGTCGCCCTATGTTACCCATTCAGTAAATTGTTGAGTGGTTTGATAATGAGTATTGCGTCGATGGTGGATCTGTTCTTTCGGAAGTCTTGTTGTTTTTCCCGTATACTCATTATTTTGGTGGTTTCCTCCAGTCTAGCTTTAGTAAATGCTTTATGAGTGCTGCCAAGCAGTGTAATTCCTCGATAATTTTCTGAATGCGTTTTCTGTTTTCTTTTAAAAATAGATATTTTTATGCTGTTCTTCCACTTGTTAGATTTTTTTTGTTTTTCTATGATGTTCTCTCATACATTCTATATTTCGTTTTGTAATTTTTCCCTTCGTATTTAAGCATTTAATTGGTGCTATCATATGGTCCAGAGCTTTTTCTATTCTAAGGGATTCTAAAATGTTTTATACCTTTTTGTTTGTTAGTTGTATGTCGTTATCTTCCTTATATTCATTTTGTGTATGTTCCGTTTCTTGTTCTTCCTCATATATATTCGTAAAGTATGTTTCTCACTGCTCTGGTGTAATTTTATCAGTCGCATTGTATATTTGACCTCGAGCTTGTTTCCTCTTCTTCTTAATTATTGTTAAATTAAATAAATATTCAATTAATATACTTATATTTGATTGAAATGCATGCTCTTGTATGATCTGTATTGTATTAGACCCGCAGATTCTATTGTTCAGATAAATGAGTGCCAGAACCTAATTTGAATGAATATTAAGGTGTGTAAACCCTCACCTTCAACCTATTATACCCATTATAGATGCTTATTATAATAACTTTTAATTGGCGGATACTGTCTCGAAGAGTTTCCAATGGAATACTTTCAGGACTCGATTATTTTTCAAAGTTACGTTTTGTTGGTTATAGATTATTAGTACAGAAAAAACCTTCAATTGGTATATTAACACGTTGACTGCCAACTACAAAATAATGCACAATTAACTTCCCTGAGGAGATTTGTTTAATTCAACTAAGAAATAGAATTTGATAACAGTGATAACTTTGTATTCAAATTAGTATTTTTAATGATATAATGTGATAAAATGAAATTGTGAAAATTTCCTTGGCATTCAACGTGTTAACAATGAAGTGAATAGGTAACGTACCCTAAAAATAAGACTGGGAGCATTTCTAGAAGATTCCTTTTGTAATGAGTTCCATCTGATCTGTCGTAGCCTTTTCAATGACAAGAATGATATTAAAACATTATCATCATGACGATTTCCAGTTCTCGGCACATCGTTCCATAACTTTTACAATAAGATAGTGACTGGTATTCTATTGAAAACTCTGTAGATTAATGAAAAATACAATATTCAAGTCCAGTAACAACTTTGACTATGAAATATGAATGTGCATGGTGGTGATTATTCAATTCTATGAAATTGAGACAGGAATACTTTTTGTTCATAGATTTCGCAAAAAATTGACTTTCCACGTACCTGTGCCTGTCCCTAAATATTCAATTTTCTATTGAAGGTTGTAGGATGCTCTGACTGTTCCTCGTCATCAACTGAATTATTTTCAGTTTCAAATTTACTTGTAAACATTCTTTACAAGCTATTTAATCGTTCTTCCAATCAAGAAAAAAACTCGAGGTTAATGTGTTGCTGAAAGAACCGGCTCAATTCAGTCACTACTCATCTCATTACATGAGAGTGTGAAATAATTCATGTTTATTTACATCTCGTATCTTTTAACTTCTATTCTCATTGGAACTTGGTATTTGATCCGTTTTCGACAATTATGATTTAATACCGTGTATTGCCGTCACGGGTTCTATTTAAAGTACACGATGTCGCATGCTTTCGATTACGTTGATTAAGTTTTTTGAATGTCCTACTCTACCACCAACGCCAATTTCAGCCATTCAATATTATAAAGGCTGGATTTTTTTGTCGATATGTCGGAATCATATCGTGCTAACCAGTTCTTTTGAACGATGCCTATCGTATCGTCCGGTTAGCTCCGTGCAAGTTCTCAAAAAATTGCAACACTATACCATCACTAATCTCACACTATATAACACAATTTCAATAAAATTCGCTTGATAATAACGTTCCCCTCAATGTTCTCACTTTCTGTCCTTCACATCCATGAAATTAATGCGATAACGGCTCTCATTTATCTCATTTATACTCATTTATCCAACCGTGGTACACGATGAGCTGCCATGAATTTTGAGGCCTCTGAGAATTGAATCCAAATTTATTTAATCGTATTTGACTGCAGTTTCACCTTTTTCGATCATGAAATTTAAGGCTCTAGTTGATCGATGTCTATTCTATCCTCGTTTGTTCACATACGATCCAGTTTCCCTATGATGTTGAAAAATGCCGAAAAACCCAATACATGACTGAGCTATGGGTGTGCTCTGCCTCGATCATTGTTACAGCCTTAGCTACAAAAGTTTTTGATACATCACCCAGTTTCCATTCGCAGCATCTACAGTTTTAATCAGAATTATCAACTAACTTTATATCAGCTAACAATAATTAAATTTGGTTAAAATATTTGAAATAGAAACAATCTGTTATAAATGTATTAACACTTGAACAAAAACCACTTACCAAAGTATCCGGCAATATTTGAAAAAACAACTTTTTTGCATTTCTCTAATTATGTCGTCGTATTTATTCAATTGAAATATTTCGTTTTTAATTATTTCACAACTTTGTCCAGTTGAATATTCAATACAATATATCAAATATTAATTGAAAATAAATGTTTTCTTCCGTCTAAAATGGAAACTTTAGTACGTCCAACCACTTATATTCACGTGATATACTTTACCTCGCCATATATTTTGAACGTTTGTTGTTGACTTTTACCCGAGAGAAAATACAATGTTCCAGTAAGTGACCTACATAAACTGTAAAGTAAATCCCTGCAGAGCACAGTAAATCTTCAAGACGGAAATGGGCCGCGTTGTCTTTAGGTGATGCATGATGCATTATCCTGCCAGCTAGCAGTGCTGGCTAATAGCTGTTCCTCTTCCTTTACCTCTATTTTATTGAAAATTTAAACGGTAGTTCACTCCGAAGAATAGTGCTTTCCTTCTCGGTTTTTAGCTTTAAATTGCTTACCATGAATTTGTGTTATGTGACACTTGGTTGTTTTCTAGGAATTAGTTCTACGTTCGTAGCATAATTTTATGTCTTTTGTTTGTAGTTTATATTATAATACAGACTTTTATAGTAATTGGATTAGTCTGAAACTATTCGAGCAGAACTTCAAATGTTTTTCATTTCGAAAGAAAAGTCTTTTGAATAAAGGACTTGTATTAAATACGATATTAATAACGAAAGACAAAACTCTCATTAACTGTGTATTCAAAAAATATAACGAATGTTATGTAATGAAAACAATGTGTTACAGAAGATGGGGCAAAACCCTGATTACGAAAAATCTGAGCTGTTCTTAACTCTCAACTGTGGTCTAAATTTGGTGATGATGTAGATGATAGATCCAGTAGTGATCTTCGAGCTTTTTTAGAAAATATAATAATTATTGTTGCTGCTGGCAGGAAATGAAGGAAAGAGAGCTTGAGAATCAGAATGGTGGGTAGCTGACAATTTATTTTAGATATCGGAAATAATCATAAAACAGACAATAATTATTTAACCAAAATACGTGAAGTATTTGAAGAAAAACGATAATAATAATAATGGAATACTAATGGAAACAAATTAGAGTGATTAAGGATTATGCAAAAAGGATTGGTACATGTAAAAAAGAATCGGAATATTGAGAGAGATAAGAATATTGAATCACAAAATAAGAATGGAAACGGGGAATCGCAAAGATGTTGAAAACCATCGATAAGGAAACCAAGATGAAGAAAAGATATAAAAATAAATAAATAAAACATGACGCAGAGCTAAGAGAATTAGTGGATTTGTGCCTATTTAGATTAAATACTAGGTAATTGATGTTAAAATTTCAGTTCAGTTCCTCTATACATATATTTTCTCATTTCAGGGAAATGAATTTCTTCGTACCATTTTCAGTAGAATGACTGGACATTACTATTACACCCAATCATATATTTAACATGAAGAATTGTTGGTCTATTAACTTCAAATACTAGACAACTAAACATATGACAAGAATCGCTAGAACTTTTAATTGGATAGTTGAAAAGTTTATTCGGAGAAACTACGCTCGAGAATAAATAGAAATTATTAATTTCAGGAAAGTTGGCGAGTAATTTAACACCTCTGGAACTTCTTGAGAAAGACAATACCTGGGTGTGTTTGTTGGATCTCTAGAACAATTATATTTCTAATGCGAAAGAAAACTTGAAGAACAAGTTGAGGATCAATATATATATATTTTATTAGGTCTGTATACGGTTCGGAGCTTCAACAACAAAATGCACAAACGACATGTAAAACTTCAAATATATTAAGATTTACACCAAATTATTTATTTGAAACTTGACATTTTATAGAGAATCTTTCATATAAAAGTAACTCTGTTACAAGTAATGCACCTGTGAAATAGATTAATTATTTTCTAAATAAAAACAAACTTCTCATATTATTTGGACATCAAATATTGTGATCAAATAAGTGAACCAAATAATAATTTTAACCATTTTTATGTTTAAAATTCATTAAAACTACGATGAAAAGTTGAATTTGTACATTGAAATCATCGACGAATACCAAAAAAATCATCTATTTATTCTTTTAAGGCATTTATCAGAACTTATTCAACGAACCGTCAGTTACAGTACAATTCCTGTGTTGCTTTAGAAGTATGGAACCTGACATTTACATGCGGAAAAGTTATATCTCCAGTATATATGGCTATTTACGTTGACTGGTTCCAATTAACCCAATTAAAGTGGCATAATAACATTCTGCATTAAGAATTTGGTTTTGGTTTTTTGCTTGCGGAAAGAAATGATGTCTGATTGATGTATTCAAATGAATAATAGCCATCTTAATGAAAACGTTGAGGAAGTGTGGTATTACTCATTCGTGATCGAATAACGTGTTGCTTTCTGTCATTTAAGAACATTGCTCCCGGTCATATTCGAAATCCTTTATGCCAGTTTGAAAAGAGGGAAAAAATTTTACCACAAATTATCTGATTATTTCTTCTTTATCATAAATATGAAAACATATTCTACACTCATAAAAATCGAATCATATACTAATTTTCTAAACGTCTGGTCAATTCAATAAGTTTGAATCGTATACGAACATTTAGTACTAATGCATATACCACTGACAAGAAGCGTCATCTGTGTGAATCTCTATCTCTAAATTAGTTTTATATGATGCGTTTTTCTGGTCATCCTCTGTAAATCAAAATCAATGATTGGTGTATTTTGCTTACATGAACAACCTTGTTTTTTATTTTCGAAATTTTGATTATTAAGCAAAATTTGGAAAACAATGTAATCTTTTTGTTTCCTTCCAATGTTTTTCTGTACAAATATGCATATTTTTTCACAACCTAGAAATTACACAGTGCAATTTAATATTTTTTGAACAGATTCCATCATATCTGAGAGGAATCGGTGTTTTTTCAAGTTTAAATTGTTATTCTATTTATGATATGAAAGTGCTTCTCATTTTGAGAACAATTTACAATATTCACCTACTGGATTTAAATCCTTAAATCGCAAACTTTTTCATACGTTGATTTTCGACACGGCAGTGTGCCGATCCATTTGCTTCGACTTTTGGTGATGAAGCACTATCCCAAGCCACCGTGTTTCCCTGGATTTCCGAATCCAATCGTGGGCACACATTCCACAGGATGAATTCCAAACTCCAAAATCGGCTTTTGTACCAAAAAACATCGATGCTGTGCGTAACTGATATTGCAAGATCGTCGTGTGACACACCATGATATTGAGGTACGTTTGGCCATTAGTTCCTCTCCTATAAATTCAATTTGGCTGTCAAAGTTTTGAAAAAATTCAATTGTAGTAATGCTTCAAGAGACCTCTGTAATATCGTGACAGGCGACGAATCATGCATATAAACACAAACATCGACTGTGTGGGTCTTTCAAGACGAGCCAAATCCAACAAAAGTAACGTAGAATAATCAATTCTGAATGGTGCACTAGCATTAGTTAGTCAGAAATGTTAGAAAAAATCAGGGAAAGACGAATCAGAAGACGAATCAATCACCACCACGACAATGCGAGCTTTCACACATCAGTTCAAACGAAAACGTTTTTGAAAAGTCAAAACATCGATTTGATATGTCAACCGCTGTTGTAGTCCTTGTTTGGCATTCAATGATTTTTTTTATTCTCGCAAATCAAAAATAAATTGCGATGACATCGTTTTTCTACACCTGAAGATATGTTCAAATAATATATTTTGGATGTACCTCAATCGCAATGGAAAAAACGCTTCGATAATTAGTTTCTGGTCCTTTTTAATTTTTTTTTCTTTTGCCTTACTTTTCCTCTTTTACATTCTTCACCTTTAATAAAACTTGTAACTGATAGATGTTTATAAAGATTCTTCAATTGTTAATTAGTTAATTCATTTGTTTCCATTTTCCAAAAGATTCCTCTTAACAACTTCTTTTCCCATACAACCAGTTCTGCTCCTTCAACCTTTGTTAAAACTCATGCTTCACCACCGTTTGTTATTGTTGGTTGCTTCCTATGATAATCATGTAAAGGAAATAATTCTCAAGGGTCTTGAAAAAAACGATTACTTTGATCAGTTTCTAAACATGCAGATCGAGTCAATCCTATCGTAGTTTTTGAAAAGCCTTACTGTAATGTAATCTTCTTATTTATTTACACAGTTTTCAATCAGAAAACGGTGGGGTGGACTTGTGCACACGGTATACCTTCTTACGTAATTTATCTATACTACTAACTATTCACTAACACTTACACACTAAACTTTGCACTAACCATCTAATTGATCAAACTACACGATTTGAATTGAATTTGAATCAGTTTACCTTTAGTTTCTGAAGACGATAACTTGGTTATCGAAACATGCGTCAGACAATGTAATTGTGAGTGTTTGTGTAGTGGTGGTGTAAACAGTATATTCAGTACTACACGATTTGGTTTACTTTTCACTACTCTGATGTGTTCACGTTAAATGACACCACCGTTGCTAGAGACACTTTTTATATATTATCATCACTCTCCAGAATCTTTGATTTCTTGGAAATTTGCCCTAAACAAACCAAAAGGCCTTTTTGGAAATTGTTTTTATTGAAACATCATAATTAAAACGGGACATGACAATACAAAGAAATATTCGCCATAATAACAACGAATATCCGCCGCATTCATCAAACTTTATCATCGATTAACATATTGGAACAGGACAGGATGCACGGTTTATATGCCTGGACAAGTTCATAACAGTATTTTTTTATCAAGGGCAGTTGCCAAACAGTTATTTAGGTGGAAAATACTACAAAAATGATAAATAACTTATGATTATTTTCCTCTGTTACTTTACATTACGTATTGCTTCATGAAATTATTTTTGTTTCAGACCATGTTCGAGAATTTACTTGTGGAATGAACTACTACCGCACTTTTCATCTAGACAGTAAAGGTGAAACACTCTATGTTGGAGCCATGTAAGTTGTTATTATGTTTTATTTGTTTGAAATTCATTATAATATAAAGATGGGGGAATGTGATACAATGTAACCAAACAAAATCTGGAAAGTAGGAAGCGTTTGCTAATAGACTGG
The DNA here is from genome assembly GCF_026250575.1 of Diorhabda carinulata. Classification (NCBI taxonomy): domain Eukaryota; kingdom Metazoa; phylum Arthropoda; class Insecta; order Coleoptera; family Chrysomelidae; genus Diorhabda; species Diorhabda carinulata. Next base: position 46,767,884 of record NC_079472.1, on the reverse strand, counting down.
TCATAATTTCAGCTTAATCGTATATAGATGTAGAGACTCTTTTTTCGGTGCAGTTATTACCGATCGTTCAGTTTCCCACCTTTTTCGTCGAGCTCAGTTTGTCTGAAATTCTTGAGCTTTATATCTCATGCTAAGAAACGTAATTATTTCGAAAAAAATTAATATTCAAAACGGCAGGAGAGCCCGTCTCATATTGCTGAAAATTAATTAATCAGACTTGTTTTGTATGCCAACTAGAGAATTATGAATTTTTCATCTTTTCTCAAATCCTTGTATTCGTTTTATATTTTAAAATTAGTTTGGTGATAAAAATTTGATATCTCAATTAAATTCCGAGTTTTTGTTTGTTAATAGTTTGAGTTGTGACGCCAATTTCTGCGTTAAACTAATTACTTCGCACAAATGAGCGCAGTTAAAAGACAAAACTTATCTTTCCTTATGTTTCTACGATAATATGCAACTGCTTAAAAAAGAAAATACGTTTCTAGTTTTACTACTTCTCTCCAGTGTTACTTTTGTTCAATTATAATAATGTGAACTTTTTTAATTTTATACTGATAGCAGAAAATCTTTTGAAAAAGAATGGACTAAAATTTGAATATGCTTTACAAACACCACCACACGAATGTCTAGTATACCTGGATAAGCTAGAGTAATATTAACAAGAAACAAAAGAGAGCATTTGAACCGAAAACTAGACAAAGAGAACTGGAACAAAACCTATAAACTATAAACTTAAGTAATGAGAAAACGTTCTAACGAACCGACAGATATTAACATTTTCAAAGAGTTTAGAATATAAAAATTGACAAATATTAAAAATATTGAGAGCTCTACTCATCTATAGTCGATTTCTATAAATAAGGGAGTAATAAAATGATAAAGCATTCGGAATTTTCACCAGTCCAAACCTTTTTAAATTGTTTTGTACAGCTTTTGGTTTTAAAAGATTAATAAAAGCCCAGAACTCTCATTAACTTGGGTACATTTATTTTAGTTTTGGATTAGAGAGCAAGTTTTATTACTATGTCATGAAAATAGACTAGAAAAGAAAGTGGGAAAATTACTGGAAAGCTAGTGGAATAACTTGTAGGATTCTTTAAAGAAGGATGCAAGCAAAAAATATATGAAATAGTATGTCGATTTTAATTTTACACAATGGAAGAAGTTTTCTTAAACTAAATTAGTATGTTTTACACCCTCATATGTTGAGGCAAGCGGAAATAATTTCGAGCTGTTCCGGCTTGTCAGTCTGCTACTATAGCCGCATTGATGAGATAAATCTTCAGTGTCTGTCCTGAAACAAGGATCTTGAACAACATATTAACATCAAGTTCTATATAAATTAAAAAAAAACTGTCAGATAAATTATGACGAATGTTGGAAGATGTTTATAGTGTCATTTGATATGTTGAAGTCTGTACTAGTAGTATGAGAGATTTGAAAGTACAAATGAGTCAGGAATATAAGCATCATTTTCATGAAGATTCCAATTTCATTCCCAATATTTTTCTCATTGGATAGCCTGTGTTCGTTGATGAACATCAAAATCATGGAAATTATCTTCTTTAATTATAAGAAGTGCGAATAAAACATGAATACAGTACTCAAATAATGCTTGATAACTTTCTTTCTACCTTCAAATATGAAAATAATTGTTTTGTTATGTAACAAAATAATTGGGAATTGTATTAAAGAAGTCATTTTCATTTATTACAAGCATTAACATCTTTCTTTGTTCAGATAAACTTAAATAGCATATAGTTTAATTTTATTTTCATCGTATTAATACTGATTTGGTAATTTTGTGGTAAATTTCTAAAATGATGAAAATTTCTAATTTATTCGACAGTATTTGATTTAGATAATACTCAAAGTTAGTGTCGATACTAGTTCTTAACTTCCAACACTCATGACAATATAATCAGTTCATTACAAAAAACTTACCGAGCGAATATTTTTAATTCATTGCACTGAGTACAAAATCGTGACCACATTATTTTATACCCGTATTTGTTCAATAGAGCATATTTCTGTCAGTTATCTGATAAAACAAACAAGTTACCGTTATATCTAGATCGAGATAAGAGGAAAAAAAATGAGATTAGTCGGAAAAACTAAATTCAAATGTTGAAAAGATCGAAGGACCTAATGTGGGGGTAGTTTTGGTAATCAATTTTAGCTAGTTACGACTACTGAATAATGGGATTTCAAAATGACGATGTAGCTCTATTGTTAACTTATCTAACATCAATCTATGAATGTTAAGGATAAGGGGTCGATGGAGAGGATATCTTAGTAATCATCTGCATCCTTTCGATTGAGTTTGAATAATGCATGGAGTCTATCGAACATAGTACGTGATATTTATAACCAGGTGACGTATTTAAATGAGATATACATTCATTTTCTACCTTATCAATTTTTTATATATATATATCTTTATAATATTTAAGAGAACTTTGTACAAAACAAAAAATAAAGTAACATATGAATGATGTTACAGAAGAACGATCAAACGTGATATCTGGATTATATATTTGTGAAGAGATAAATCATAGAACAGAAAAAGATGATCAAAAGACATATAATATTCATAGACTAGGAGAAGTATTTGTAGTGTGTCCAAGAAACAATTATTAAGAGAAACTGATTATACGAAACGAAAATATTATATAAAGATATAAAACCACAAATAAAAGTAAGGAATGATTTGAGGGTTTTAATACACGTAACAAAAGGACCTGAAGAAGGATGCGACTTAATGCCGACACTTTTTAAAACATGTATATATGGAATAGTCCCTACAGATTATACAAGAAATATGATAGAATACACATATTGGTACATGGAAATATACTGCTTCCATTTCTATTCGTGCAGAATCAAGTTATTCTAGCACAAGAAAAAGATTTGGTTGATGTGATAAACGAGCTGAAAGAAGTATACTAATTATGGGAATAAATATGAATCAGACTGAATATCTATGTATAATATAACTGTACAACAGGCTGCAGATATAGTTTTTGAATGGGAAACACTAGCTATCTAACTTATGAGTATTTAGGATAGAAAACACGTGTTTGAAGGACCCAAGGATAAGAATATCACAAAAACGCTCCACGGACTACTATGAAATAATATTTTAATAAAAAAAGAAAGAATATATCAATACACAATACAGAACATTACCTGATATGGAACAGAAGTATGGCCAATGAAAACAACAATAAGAAACAATCTATGAACGGTTAAATTGGATTACATGAGAAGATGCTTGCAAGCACAAAGAGCCGATAAATTATGAATAGCATAAATATGGTAGGGAATGAGAGGGAGTGAAATGCTCAATAACAAAGAAAAAAGAAAACAGAGCACTATAATGATATCTTCACTTTCAAATAATACCAGAATATAGATAGACAAAACGAATTCTGGAATAGGAGCCTCTAGAAAAAAGACTTAAGGAACTATTAACACTAAGATTGAAAATATACATTGAACATGCGATAATAGAGTAGGTGCACTGGAATGAAAGGAAACTGTCGAGGACAAGGAACGGCAATTCTTGGAAACAGCTTCTGATTTTTTGTATTATTCAGAATCATTTTAGAGTACGAACAAAATGATTTATATTGTTTGAACTCCTTTCATATATATAGAGAAAATTCAATCTCGTCTATTCTATTTTTTCAGACTAGTATAGAAAAACAAATATATTTCTTTTAATATAAAAAATATTTACTAAACTATAATTCGATGTTGACTCATATAAAAGAAATGTAATATGTTACGTGTAAACGTTCCACATTTTTTGTGTTATATCATCCCCTATACACACAATAGATAAATATTCTGTACTCTTCCCTAGGTCTTGAATCTAATATTTTTCTCGTCATTAATCCTTTATTCTTCAAAAGTCTCATGAAGTTAGAATCAATATTAAATGCAAAGTTTCAATTTCAGAATTGTATATTTTTTTATTTCTTCGCATTGATTGTTGAACCACAAGTTGGAGTTGAGACAAAATATAGTGTTAATTCATTTTTCCTTGGTTGCTTGCAAAGAACCAGGTTGCCTTTTCCGATTGTATTACTTATGTCTTGATATCAGTATAATTTCATGTTTACTTTCTTTTTTCTCATCAATATGTCCAATTTTATCGCTAATTGTAGTGGTATCATTTTCAAAAAGTTTACAGTCGTTAAATCTGGACAAAGTTGCTTACATTATTTTGCAGACTGTCTTTTAGTCTAAGTCTAAAAGAAGTCGAAACGTCAAATTTTTATCTGTCTTAAAAAAATTATAAAAGAATAATTTTAAATATAAATTTCTTATTTTTTAGACCTTTTGATATGTTTATGCTCTAAATGTTCTTGATTTTAGGACCCTTCTGTTTTAAAATTAGTTTTAAATAATTTTTGTAAGATAAAAATTGGCGCTACGACTTCTATTTTAAAAGAAAATACGAAAGCATAATAGAAGCTAGAATGTAAATTATTTCTTCTTCGAAATCTTCGCGTTGGTACAAGAATTTTTAAATATTCAAAAATTCTGGGAATGGACTCTAATGCACGAAAAAGAGAATTTTTAGAAATGGTTCACATTCATAAGAACGAAAAAGCTGTAAATCACAAAAAAGACCTAAATAGTTTAAGTAGAATTTATAGCTTTATTTTGTAAATTCTAATAAAACTACAAATAATCGAAACGTCAATTTTTATCTTTCTTTTAAAAATTATAGAAAAAACTGATTTTAAAACGTAAGTCCTAAAGTCCTAAAATCAAAAACATTTAGAAGCATAATTTTTATCAAAAGATCTAAGAAATAAAATAGACCTGGTATTCAAGGATTTCCCCTTCGAATTTTTTAATGCAGCACCGATTTATTTGAAATTTTGACAGATCATAGGTGTGTATCCAAAAATGAGATCTACATGGTGCCGAAGTGTGCAACCCCAGGGGGGATGCCACCCCTTTTCGGGGGTGGAAAATATTTCACCCCGAAATCTAAAGATCAGCAAATTTAAAGTAAAAACTGCCATTTAAAGTTTTTTTGCCAGATTAATAGTTTTTGAGTGATTTGCAATTGAAAAGTACGATTTTTCGTCCAAAAAACCGCATTTTTTTAATAGTTTTTAATAGTTTTTAAAATGATGCATTTTATCGAAAAAAGTGTGATCAACAAAAATGAAGCTTATAAAAAAACAAAGAAATTAAGTTACATATCAATCTCTTAATGTTCTACCTAAAGCAAATTATAGATACTTGAATAGCTTTTGTTTTATGTAATTGAGCATTTAACCTCACATAACGGGAAAAGGGTACATTTATCAAGAAAAAGTCATGGATTACTTTTTATAAAGCTTAAAAAGATCTTTCAAATGACCCCTAATAAAAGTCGTTTCGACTGAAATTTCTGTGAGATATGATGTAAAATAGTTAAAGCTAAAAAAAATTGCATTAAACCAATGCCATTTCATTGAAAATCAAAATTAAAATTATTCCTTGTACCAAATACTTTATTTGAATGTTATTCACGACATCTGAAAGTTTGGCTGATAAGAAATGCATAATTGTAAAAAAATAATACTTTTTTTATTTTTAAAAAAAATTTTTTTTGCTCATTTTTTCTCCATAACTATAAGAGATACAAAACAAATAAACAATCAAATTAAAGCATGACGATTATTTTGCTTTTTTTATTTTTTTGTAGCATAAAAATTGACGGAGCTAGAACCAAATTAATCTGTCACTATAGTGCGAGTATTGCTCATCCACAGCCCTTTGACCCTTTTTAATAAAATGTGGAGGGTCTCAAGCCCTTCTAACATATATAGATTTGTAGCCCTGAAAATTGCTTTTAAAATGGTTTTTTTTGGGTTATGATAGCTTCAAAATTAATGGAGTTACATAAAAAATAATAATTTGATTAAAAGTTTCAAATTTTGGCACACGGATTTTTTTTGTTGATGTAGGAACCTTTGAGAGTACCAAACTGAATTTTCACTCATGTAAAATGTGTAATCAAAACATCATTGAACACTACTTTTTTATTGTATTTTTGATAAAGGGTTATTATTAAGGGGTGTCAGGGTGTAGAGAATTAAAAATTACTTCGTGTTTGAAAAATACACTTGAATACCGAAAGAATTCAAAATCAAAATATTAACAGTCATTAAAATTTTTTTTTTTTAATTTTTTATCAAAGGGGTGATTCTTAAGGGTTGACAGGATATAGACAATTGAAAATTACTTCCTTCAAGTAGAAACAAGAAACTTTAATACCAAAAAGTATGCAAAATCTAAAAGTTGGCAGTCATTAGATTTATTTTTATTTCATTCTCTGCAAAGGGGTAGTTTTTAAGGAATGAATAATAAAAATCAATAACCAATTAGATTTTAGTAAAAAACTATGAATTTTTCACAGTAAAAATGAATGTTAAATCGTTAAAAGATTTTTTGCTATATTATTTTCATCAGAAGGGTAGCTTGTAAAGATTTTTAAGGGTTGATACTTCAAAATATATAAATTTTATATCATAAAATATGTTAAGATTTTTATTCTGCATAAACGAAAAACATTTGAATTGAAAAAAAGTAGGAAAAACTATAATATTGGTATTTTTCGACAAGGGGTGGTTTTCACCCTTTAAAAATAATATGCACAGTTTCTGACCATGTAGATCTTGATATGGAGGGTAAGATGAGCTTAATTCTAAATTTTCAGTAAAATCGGACCGGCATTAAAGAAATCGGAAGTTTGACACCATTATGAGCTTGAAAGAATTATATATATATATATATATATATATATATATATATATATATATATATATATATATATATATATATATACTTGTTGCCGGCGCAGTTACCTCATATAAATTCCATAAACATGCATGGAATATGTACCAACGCAGATTTCGAAGAACACCTAGAAGAAATCATTTAGATTTTAGCCTTCTATTATGCTTTCGTATTTGCTATTTAAATAGATTGTTTCGATGATTACAAGTAACTCGGTATATTTGATATTACCCTTTCAAAATAACTAAATTAATGATTCTAATATTTATAATTACACCAATAATTGATTTATATTTATAATAAGTTACCGTCATCTATCGTGTAGAACATCGTGTTTTATAGATTTTAATGTCCAATTTATTAAATACGTTATTTTGAAGCTATAACTGGAGGCGTGTTTTACGTTTGGTTGAGAGGATCGTGTGCCTCAGTTTTATTTCAACAAATAGAGCATAGGGTAGTCTATTTGTATACCACTTTTCGCAGTAAACCTTTTGAAAAATCACAAAACACATTCTAAATGGATTAACAAAATGAAAGACTGTTTATGCTGGAAGCCAGCACACGTCGCATCTTCTAGAGGTTTTATTATATAAAAACTAACAGTTAATACATTATGGTTAATTAAACAATATAAAATTTGGAATTAATGAGGTTAACTAAACTGATTAGATCTTTCTACTCCGTAATACACAAGTAATTGGATTTCACTTATCCGCCTGATAATAATTTCCAACAGCTAATTAACGTGGTGGTATCTACAGCGATTAATTTGCGGTCCAGGATGACATTGCAACAAAGATGTTATCAATCCCGGCATAATCATATGATAGCTACTCACTCTCCGTTGGATCGTAGATAATGACATAAACCGATCTAATTTAGTCGAGGATGGGCTATTAGAGGATCGAAGAAGGTTGTGGAAGGGGACCCTGGGGCCCTATCTGCCCATATCATCTTGTTATTAATTATGGCCAAACCGCAAGCGAAAGTTTCACTCCTATTAGATATTTTAGTGTCGACTGCCTATAGGGATATGAAATATATTTCCGGGTATCTACAATTATCGAGGTAGTCGACACAGACATGTTTTTACGTTATCTTTATACAACTTTACTTGTTAACAAATAATAATAAATCCCTAATAAAAAATATTTCAAGACAAAAATCAACAATGTCGTATATTTTTTTTATCCAATATAGTTGTAAAATATTAGATTCTGTAAAATAATAATTTATTTTCATTAATTTTATTAAAATATTATTTTAAAGTATTTTTTATAACTAGAACTTGCTCTAGTTTCCACGGGTTGAAAAAAGTTTAAAATATTTGCTAGTAGGTAGATTTTTAAAATAAGGTCTCATTTAACCCCTATTTCCATATGAGATTTCAGAGACAATGACCGCTCCCGCTATAGGGTTGATTTATTTGAAAACCAGCCTACAAACTGCCCTCCTTAAAAATGTGACATGGCTCTGCTTATTTTTGAATTTGATATAAAGCCGAAATATAGATGGCTTGTAAAGAGCACATATTGTGAAATACTAATAATACTACCATGAAGCGTTATTTTTTATAATCTTGGAGAGTTCGGATCAGAATATTGGTAATTTTATAATATTGAAACACACAAAACATTACAAATTGTATCAACATCTTTTTTGTACGTGTTGACTTGAGAATTCAATGTTTGATAATCCTACGGGAACTTAACGTTGACCTGGGATCATAAGTAACTTATGTGTTGTTGATAACAGTTGCAATAACAGAGGTAGAAAAAATAATGTACGTGGACACCGTAATAAACAATAAATGGGATCTTAATGAGGAGCTGAAGTTTTGGAAGAATCAAAAAATTCTTTGTAATCATAATCTGAACCCAGCATTTGCTTATGAGGATGACACGATATTACGTGTTTCCCAGAGGCATGTACGCCTATATAAAATCTGCTGAATCGTTTGAGATATGGTGTTGATATAGCGTTACAAACATCGAGGTTATTCGTGGTTATTGAACGCACGAAAAGAACTTTATAATTAGTCAATACTTGAATTACAATGCTTTGGTCATATGATTTGTAACCCTGAAAAGTACGATCTTCTTCACTTGGTAATACAATACACTATAATGCACAACATCGTGTTGAGAAATCTTAGTCAATTGTTCAAGAAGACAACAACTCAGCTAATCGGCACAGGGGTAAATAAAACAATGATAATTAATATGGTAACCGGGAAGTCAACGACCGAACGATCTTGTACCCTGGGTTAAAAATAAATAGTAACAAGTTTGAATTCGTCAGTCTGCAATCATAGTGGATAACATGAATATTGAACAATTTTTTTTTCAGGTTGAAAAAATAGCTCACCAAATGTTGAAATCATTCTATGGTTATGGTATAATAATTTTTAATATGGTTTGTTACTGATATGAACGATTTCAAAATTGATATAGGTCAATTAAAGGCAATGAACGGTCGAGATATATTTTGACGACAAAACTAGATGAAAAGATGCAAAAAATTGATAAACTAGTTACTTCAAACAATCAACCATTCCGTAGATAAGGCAGTAATAAATTAAGATGTAGTTTGTTGTAACCAAGAATTTCATTGTTATGAATAGTTTCAAAATTTGCTTTTATACTAAAGTAAATTTTTTATGACGAAACTTGAAAAATAATTATATTTTTAGGGATTAGGAAAATATACAATTATATGTTTTATAATAAAAAAAATGTCTATAGAGTGTCGCAAACATCTTCTGGTCGGTTGGATTTGCTCCTACTTCATTGAGCAATAATTTCTTGTTTCAATTGATATCAAGCCAAAATGATTTATTCTTAGAATACAGCACGAAGAAGTGGAGTGAATTTTAATGAACTTTTGATACTCTAAAATCAATAATACTCATTCTTGTGATGATCGAATAATAAAATTTCCATTATTCTCATCTCACTACATTGAAAATAATCAAGTATCAATAATTTCATTTTAAATACTTTTTCTGTACACTCATTTCTTCGAAAGATTTTCTTCCATAGTATTTTTATCTCTTTAACTGAAAATAGGCTAACGATTAATGAAGCAGTAAACGAGATATTCTAAAGATTCTGATACAAATTAAATTATAGGTTTCAATTTCTTTTTCCGACCGTTTTATTGTTGTTTTTGATGTGCAACGTTACCGTCCTCTATTTAAACCCCAAAACCCCCTAGCCACATCCAAAAACGTTCATCTATCACTGGACACTCGGTCCTTTAGTAGGAATTCGACTTAAAAGGAAACTACAGAACCAATTTAAAAACAGTTAACGACGTTAAATTAAGCGGCCTGACTTCAAAGGTGTCGAACTCAGCGCAAAGTTTGGAGTTGATCACGTATAGGTCGTCACAAAGTCAGTTCAAATTCACAAACGGAGAGACGAAATTAGACAGTGGTGTACCCATTGTTAGTAAGTGTAACTAGATAGTTTGTGGAATGTTATAATCAAACTTTTGTGTTGTTTGATGAAATTGTTTATGAATTGAGAATATGCGGTGGTGTTCTATTTAATTTTTCAGTTGAAGTTGAGAAGCTTCTAAGTAGCAATCAAATTAATGATAGAATATTATAATTTTTGATAAAGACCTAATATATTTCATTACAGTGAAAAATAAAAGTCTATAGGCACTAGTACATAAAACCAAAATGCAATAATTTGTATTTGCAAAACGTTTTTAAAATTACTTATAATTTTTGATTTTTTTGAATATACAAATAAATACGATTTCAAATCAAAGCACACAAATATGAATACTATACTATCAGTTCCGAATATAAAGTAATTGTAAATACGCTAAAACATTTTTCCAATCTATACGATCCTATTAAGGCAACTTTCAAAATAGTTCATGATCGTGCTTTTATAATATCCAAGTAAAAAATATTTATTTTGTTAATTATTATCAAACTTGAAATATCCACAAAACGCTACTGAAATGTCTTTCTTATTTTATTTTATTGATTTTAAACAGAATTAGAGACTCATGATTGCTGTAAATTTTATATCTTCAAATTCTAGTCGTTTGCTTTTAGTAGTTAGATATATTATTGTATTCTACATTTAGTATTACTCAAAAATAATTAAAATTTTGGATAACAAGACCATCTGCGTCTAGGCCATACGCGACTGACGCACAGCTACTTATTTGATGCGAAACCCGAACCAAAATGTAGCAAATTAACTATAAAACACATAATCGCAGAATCTCCATCTCTTAACTCAGAAAGATCATCATTAAATCTACCACTCGGAACAATACGTGAAATTTTAGGACCAAAATACAATATTACTTACCTTAAAAATTACCTTAAACAGATCTCTATCATGAAATTAATTTAACAATTATTCATAGATTAAATACTTAATCTTTACTAAATCGCTAATAACCAGTATACGGTTGATGCGAATTTTGTAGTAAAAAAAAGGCCAAATAATGAGTCTAAGAATATTATAGTTTTTTAAATATCAATTGCAGATTATAAAAACCCTTGCCGACAATTTTGTTTGATCTACCATAGGCATAGATACCTCATTTTATAAATTTATTATTTTTATTAATACTTTTAAAAATTTGTATATCTTATGCGAGAAAGTATTCGTTAAAAGACAATCGAATCATTATAAATTGGACGGCATTATACGCCGTTATTTAAACAGATGAACTTAATTGTAGTCCTACTTGGAAAAAAATCATTATTACCTCGTTAACTTGCTACAACTGATTATTAAATTATAAAACGCAAATAGATGAGTAAAAGGTACCTACCTGTAAGGGCGTTTGGTTTAAACAGGGTACCAGACCCTTTTGTATCCCATTCGTTTTTTTCTGGAAAACGAAATTTAAAAGCAAAAAACATAAAGGAAAATAAATTCATTGCAAATAAAACAAAGTAAAAAAACATTTCAATTCCAAAGTATCTTATAAATAATAATGTTAGTCAGAATCGTCTGAACTAGAGTCATAATTTGATTGAATGATGAAGGGTGGTGAAGTTGGTGATACCACATACTCATCTTCTTCTTTGATAAAATGTTCAACACAGTTTTTCCTCAGATCTTGGTGGTCAGCTAGAACTTTCTTAACGAACTCTACAACCTCTTTATTCAGTTCTGAAGACTGATTACATTTTCGTAATTCTGATTTCATATTTGCCCCTGTATAGAGCTAAATATGCAATAGTAACGAGGTATTCTGAGAAGAGTATGACCCTGTTCTTTGCACAGCTTGTCAATATCATAAATTTTCTCTAAGTTTAAACCTTTAATAACAAAAAGGAATTCTTTATTTATCAGGCCTTTTTTACGATCGCTGACAGGAATGGGAAAATTTTTTTTAGACACAAATACTATACAGTACGAGTAAACAATGCAAACTCTTTCCCAGGAAGTTATCATAAAACTCACATATACTAAACCCAACTACTTTTAAACCCCATAACTTTCACACCCTTACATCTATCACCACCACCAATGCACACGATGGATAACTTGGAACTTTTACCACACTCTCCTTTTATTTGTGGCTTGTACTGCAAGGTAAAATATAAGTTTCTTGATTAAGTGTTTATCGATAAAATTGTAAAAGTTAATTTTATTACCCAACACTACTACTAATAATTTTGTAACTATCCCTTCACTTTATATCTTCCGGATTATTTTTTATCCTTTCGCCATATATCTTCAACATTCAACTCACTGATTTACTTATATATGCTTTTGAGATTTTACAGAACATTGTAGAACTTTCCAAAGTATCTAATAGTAACTAACCTCTTCTGCAGAAACATCCAGAACAATAGTGTAATGGTTACTCAATAGATGGCACCACACACCATTATTTATTCATTTTTAGCAGTACATTAACTTATGACCGGCGCCGTCAGATAGCGGGTGGGTGAGTTACCATTACAATATAATTAAATTCCCTCCTTGTATATCTATAATATATTTCCGTTATTTTAAGTGATTTATTTTCCGCGCGAGATCGATTCCTACAATTATAACTAAGAAACTTCAAATCTTATATGAAAATAGGCATTCGTTGAATAAAAGGACAATGAAAAAGTCATTTATATAATGTTATTCCGAAAATATAAAAATTTCTACGACTCTGAACAAAGGAGTCCGTTTGCGGTTGCCTCTAGAGAACTGGCTATTGGTTACTCTGGTCACGCGTTGCTCCGGTAAGCAACAATGGCCCCGGAGACAACATTGCTAATTGCATTGCTTCGTGCGTTGGAATTGTGCGCTTTGTTGGGTTACTAGACGCGATCGTGGATTGCGTTATTTTGGAGTATTACAGGTTATAACTGAGCGTCAAATGTATTTCTATATCTGATCGTTTTTATTTTAGAAAATTGGTTATAAATCAATTTCGAGAGTGGATTAATAATATTTTATATATATTCGAAACAAGAAAAAAGAAATTTATGGTATAAAATTTTATTTTAAATGAATATAATTAGGAAATTTATACACATCAACTAAAAATGTTATGATGAAAATAGACATAATTCGAGATAGTATTATTCTTCGGCCTTTTAAATTTAAAAAGAAATCAATCGATATTTAAATAGCAATTTTTTGTTGGAACTCGACTTAAGTCGAGCCTTCGCAGCCAAAGACTTACAGGCCCTTGAATTGGAATAACTTGCTAATATTTCGATTTCTTTAGATTCTCTCTATTCGAACAGCAACACTGAAGTTGAGTGAGTAATGCGCCATCCTTCAAATGTATTCGAAAGAGGCTTATCTTACTTTTAAAATAAGGCTTTCCATGTAAATTGTAGAAATAAACAGTAATATGCTTACCATCAAGAACACCGTGGACACTAAAACTGTCACTGCTGGTTTTGAGCTAACTTATTTCTATTTCAATTATTTTATATTTTTTGCTTCAGCTTTTTATTTACTTGGTGAAATTTCGAGCAGTAGGTATATTGAGGCCTTGGAATCAACCAAAAAAGGGTGATTCGTTACGTGTAGTAGGCAGATTGAGATCACGGAATCGGATTACTTCGTACCAATAAACAAATAACCACCCTATTCTCACCGCTCTCTTAATAACGGCCTGAAAAAGGGAGCCGAAACGTCGAGAATTTCTAAAATTCTAACGTACTCAGTGGTTCAGCCCGTGAACCTCTTTTGCTCATATATATAATAGGCAGACCCTATACTATCATCATGTTATGATTCCGATTTTCGAATACTTGTACAAAAATTTTCTACAAAATTTTGCCATCATGTCAAAGTTCTTTCATTCATCATTATATTTGTTAAAACAACTTCTTCAATTACTTTCACAGTACTATAGTTTTGTAAATTTGGTTGAGATTTATGTGAGTATCATTGGATAAAAAACAAACGACTGTAATTAAAATTATTGAGAGTAGAATTATACAGTCGTCGCGGTTGCATGTGTGATTTATTTATTTATAAAAAAATGTTAATAACTTATTTTTAAATAACTTATACTCCCAATGGCATCAAACAATAATCTGAGTTATTTGAAAAAATCTACGCATCAATTATTAGTTCCATGACCACACTAAAAGACTAAAGGAATTAAGATATAATGAAAACAGATGAATTGGGTTAAGAAAAAGATCAATCAAATTAGAGTGGTGGTGAAGAATTGAATCTAATGAAAGGGAGAGATTAAGCCACATTGAAGGAAATTAACATAAAAACAGTATTGATACATAACAATAGGGTTGTATCAAGAAAAAATAAAGTCAGAAGTATAAAATTAGTCATGTTAACATAGAGGTAAATCGCAATGGCAGATAATTGATAAGCAAAAACAATAACTGAGATTAAGGAAAACAGTGAACGAGAAAATGAGGTATTTGAAACAAATAAGTTTTTCTCCAACCATCAAAAAATGTTGACATTTTTGTACTATTTTCAGGTGCAAAAGCCATCAATTCCCTTTCCGTACAAAAATTTGCTCGTTGCTTAGCAACACTTTTAATCCTAGAATTAAAAACGCTACTTTTAATCCTAAGACTAATAGTAATTGCATTTGAGCGTTCTAATTGAAATTTGAAGAAAAAAACATTGTCTCTTACAAACTCCCTAAAACAGACTTATTGGGCAACTATATATTTTTATCATATTCGGGATTCACTTTGAAAGCAGCGTAAAAACTACTACAAAAATTATATGATTAGTAAGTCTACTTGACAATCGATATTTACCAACAATACCAGATATCCATGACTACCGACTTGCTATCGCTGTTATAATTAATAGGTGTTCAAATTTATTACCAAGCTAGCTTTTACCCGCGGCTTCGCTCGCATCGAATCCGTTAAATAAGTATCAGAAATTATTATAATAGAAAAGAACGAACTGTGTAGCTATATTAGAACCTGAGATAGAAGTCCGCGCCTAGCTCCTCTCCAACTCAACCGATTTAAGTGTTCAAAAATTCAAAAGAAAGAGGGTGTTTCAGCGAGTGTTCTTAAATCAAAACGAACTCTGTAGCTATATTAGAATCTGAGATATAGATCTTTGAATGTAGAACAATTACCAAAAACCTACAAAAATCCATAAATCCACATTGAATGTCCGCGCCTAGTTCCTCTCCAACACAACCGATTTAAGAGTTCAAAAACTCAAAAGAAAGAAGGTGTTTCAGCGAGTGTTCTTAAACCAAAACGAAGTCTCTATCTTGAATAGAACCTGAGATATTGAAGATAGAACGTGTGTATGTGAAAAACTCCCATAAGTAATGTACAGGAAATCGCATTTGAGTATAACTTGAGAATGGTGAAAATTAGATGAAATCTGATGGTTGATGGCTGATCTGTGCATCAATACCTTTCATTGAAAAAAAAAAATTAAGCAAATTGGTTGGGTAGAACGCCTGAACGGACTCGGAATGGAAATCATCAATTTTTTTAATATATAAAGATTATTAACGAGCTTTGATTAAAACTAACTCTATGTTAATTTTGACTTGGCTGGAGAAAAAATAGTATATATCATACGGACTAAAAGTGCCTATTTTTACTCGCAATTTTGCATTCACTCGGCTGAGCTGCGCTCCGCTCCGCCTCGTATTTGCAAATATTGCTCGTAAAAAAATATGCACATTTAATCCTTATAATATATTATTCTCTTCCAATGAAAGGAGATAAAGGAAAGTAGACCCAGGTTAGGATGGAGCTGTAGCTTAGATACTTTTTTAATCTTAATATATCATCAGTAAATGCAAAAATTAGATGTATTTCCTCTGGAACAAAATAAATTTTTCTTGTTATATGTTCAAAACATCACTCGTCTTGATATTTTGTTGATATCTAAGTTTCTTTAGAGCTTTCCCTGTATTTCAACATTAGCTTCCATGACTGTCAAAGTCATTTAAACATGTTTCACTATTTTCTATTTCTACAATCATATGCCTGCTTAAAATCCATAAATAGTGTGATATATGCAGTAAGATGCTTCGCCGAACAAACTTTTTCAAGACATTACTAAAAAAAATTTTGTTGTATTTTATAGAGTGAACGAAGATGTACTACGATACCTAGGGTTTGATTTTAAATAATTCATATTAATAAGTTTAATCCAAGATTAACAATGAGCTCAATATTATAAGATGAATAAACTAGTAGGTAGTATTTGGATTAATTATGGTTCAAACGACTTATCTCAATCAAAAATAACTTTCAGTCTAAATATTGACTATACTTGATATGGAAATAAAATAAATAGGTTTATCTACATGTTTTAATTGAAATGTAATTACATGAAACATAATTTTTCAATTAAAATATCGAATTTTTTTAATCATCAAAGAATGAACAAAGAATTTGATACTCAATGTTCGCTTAGATACGTGAATAGTTTTCAGTAAATGAACAAAAGAAGTGTAACGGTGGTACATTTTAATTTTCCACGAATTTCAGATGAGTTGGTAATTGCGGAATAGCAAACGACTGAAAAAGTCCGTTGAAGGCGGAGTCACGTTCCCTTTTTGTAGACCTTCTGACAAAAAAAAGCTATTGCAGCTAGATTTTTATTACTGGACACCGAGCGTAGAGCACATATAGTCAACATCAACCGTACATCATTCGAACGTATTTAAAAAATGATCGTAATTTCCTAAAAGATCATTTGAATATAATGATTCATAGAATTTTTTTATTTATGTAAAAAAATTGACATATTACTCCTAATAATTAATGATTACAATGATTATATAGAAGTCAAAAACTCAGGACTGTAGACGCTGGAACTAATTTTTGAAATGAAAATTACTGCAAAATCATGTCAAGTTTCGATAAAATCCCAAACAAACCTGAAAGACAAAAAATTCGAACGATATGTAATTTATGTAAATAAATTTTTCATTATATCTAGCCATAACATATATAAGTAGTAATCTTGTCCCTCATAAGTTTTTTAGATGTTCAGAAACATATTTATTAGTCGATGTATCATTAATTGGAACAAGTATTATCAAAGAAAATATGCAAGAATACAAACACTAGTACGACGAGGAGTGTGAAAGAACCAAAAAAACAAAAAACATGGCAAGAATGAAATTGATCAATAAAAGAGAAGAACAATAAACAAGATATTATGAGAAACGTAAAAACATAGCAATTATAACATATAAAAGAATAGGGAACGAATGGCTGAATAAGAAATTAGAAAAGATATACTAAGGAGGTTATGAAACCAATATGAGATAATTTTATAAAGAGATGAAACATCAAACCAAAACCTGAAGGAATAAAAGATAACACATCACTTAATAAGTCGTGTAACTAAGAAAAACACATTTTATTCGCCAAAAAAACGGTTTTATTCATCAATGTTATCTCCTTCAAGAGCAATACAATCATTTCAACGCTTCTAAACTTCTCGATGCTGTAGAAGAATTTGTCCTCTGCCTCAAAATAGGCTCCAGTTTCAGCAATTACTTCTCCATTTGAGCTGAATTTCTCACCGACAAGAATTTTTTGAGATAGCTAGTAGTCATTGGGGCCAGATCTGGACTATAGGGTGGATGAGGAAGCAATTCGAAGTGTAATTCGTTGAATTTAACCATCGTTGCCATCGACTTGTTAATCAGTGCATTGTCTTGGTAAAACTATGGTTTGTTTCTTCGACATATGAAGCCGTGATTCATTGATTTTTGAATTCAGACGATCCAACAACAACTTGTATTCGTTATTGATTGTCTCTCCCTTTTGGAGATAGTCGATGAACAATATTCCATGCGCATCCGAAAATACTGAAGCCATAACCTTCCCAGCTGACTGTTGTGCCTTTAAATGATTTGGACGTGGTTGCAGTCCACTCAGATGATGATCATTTTGATTCCGAAGTGAAGTGATGTATCCATGTTTCATCCAATGTCACATATCGATGCAAAAAATTTGATTTATTACATGTATATATGGCCAAACACTACTCTGAATCATCAATACGTTGTTATTTTTGATCGACTGTGTGTAAACGCGGCATCCACCTTGAAAAAAGCTTTCTCATGGTCAAATATTATAAAGGTCTCTATGATGTGCACTGGTGACATATAAACTCTTACAGCCCTTTAAAGTGACCATGAGCTAAATGATTTTCTTAGATATCTCGAGATTAGTTTTATATATTATTTCTTTCGAACAAACTATAAAATAATAGAAAATGATAAGATTGATATAGATGTATAAATGAAAATATATGTGAAAGTGAGAAGAGGAAATCTAAAGAAAGCATGTTACCAAAAGCGTGTTAAACCAAATAAAACATAACTACAAGAAGACCATTAGAAGGTAGCAGAACGATACTAAATAAAATGAAATTATTTTAAAATATTGTGATAATGAATAAAAATACTGCTGAAATTGGCGCGGTTTAGTTGATTTTAACAAAATATGTATCACTGTAGCTGGAAACTAGCTGAAAATTTGACAGTAGGGTGCTATAAATGAGAAGTTTTAATGTACTCTATTACTTCTTAAGGATTTCGAAAAGGGTGATCCATTTGAGATATAAAAGTTGATGATTGCCTATTCAGTGACAATGAAAGAAACCTACTGCGAAAATACGCGTGTCATTTTAGATGAAATAAATTAAAAATATTGCTGTGTTTTTTTATTTCTGAAACTTTCGTGGAGTGAATGAACATTATAATAGGCCGTTAAGATCTGATTTTTGATCTCAAAATATTAAGTATGTGCCCATCTTGACCCAAAAAAGGAAATATTCAACAATGTAGATACCACCATAATACTGGCCGTATCACAAGACCCTTGTACACAAAAATTTATAAAAATCTTACAATCCGTTTCCTAGTAAATTGAGGCGTTCCATACATAAAACTCACTCTGTATAGTCATTGGTATTTTGTAGACAGGATAAGTAGGCATATAATGAAAAAGTACCGTTGTGCCGTAGTAAATATAAAATATTTAGAATACTATATTAGCCACTGAAAAATGGTTTTACTGTGCTCTAGGGCAGCCGAATAGAAGTGAATAAAAGAATATGTAAAATGGCAGACAATAAAAAGGTTCAAAATATCAAATTTAATGCAAATAATGGTAAGAAATTCGGAAGAATGTGTGTATGTGAGAAACAACCTTGTAGTTTCCTTAAAAAAATCTCAAACATATAATTTTTTTGTAAAATATTTCGATATTTTCCTTGATGAATGTACTCAACGATGTATTCACAATCTAAAGTAATTTCCCGCGTTACAATTATACCCGTTCTTCAACACGATAATGAAAATTAGTGCTTCTATGGCGGCTTCCTCTAATAAACAACGATTTTCTGAGTCGAACTCTTTTACCGTTAACGAAATTAACCCGCTGGAAATATGCACTCGCTTTACACAGCGATACATACATAATCTCATTTTATAATTCGCCTTTGAAATTTCGCACTTCAGTTAATATTGGGATTAAACGAAACATATAAGTTGAAAAACAATTTGTATATACATGGAGTCGTATCGGTATACAGGGTATGGCAGATACAGTTATATTAAAAATCTAAAATTACGAAGCTGCAGGTTTTGGATGACGCTGAAATGAGATATAATGTTATCCTGGATGAGACAAATCCGCTTATATCGGAATTAGACGTCAATTTTATTGTTTTAAATAGAATTTAATATTTGTCATTTTGTTTTCGTATTTAGAAGGGAATTCTAAAATTTGTGTACAGTATTCTATATCAAAAATGAGTGACGTGAAATTGTAACCAATATATAACAAGCTTTTGTCCGCTTACTTTATGTGTATAACTCATACAGGTATTTTCAAACTTAGCCGTCAACATGCAGAATTTTGATTATTTATGAACTGCTAACTTTAAATAGAATACCCTGTATTTTATCATATTTTTCCCTATATTTTTTCAAGCAAATTCATTTGGTATTGATATTTCCTATACCTAAATCCAGCCAGTCTGGAGGAATTTTAGATAAAACACTTAATTATTTCAACATTAGCAAGGGTTAGCCATGATTTCCATTATTCAAGAGGATATTTTATTAATACTGAAAAGTACTTAACGAAAGGATTATTACTTTTGTATATCATTAAAACGTTGACCAGGTATTTATTTGATATTAATTTAATTATATAACATACAAACAAAATAACTAAATATAACAAAATTTTATAATTAGCACCACTTAATTCTAAAAGTCTTGTAATTGTAATCAAGTGACACTCTTTGCATCGTAGTAATACTTATTTTTTAATGTAACCCCAAATATCAAAATCTAAAGGAGCCAAGTCTGGAGAGCGAGCTGGCCAACGGAACGAACATTGAGTGGTAATGCATCTATCATCAAAAAGTCGTAAAGATGCCGAACAACTTAAAGATATGAGGGGGTTTCACCTGCTGATAACAAGCTGAGGCGTCTCTCTATTTCTTAAAGTATGTAATGCCAATCGTGTGTGGAAATATTTTTCACTATTCAAATTTACACCATAAAATTTGTATGCTAAACACCCTAACACCCTTTAGCTTTGTTAAAAACTGCCACTTACCTTACTTAAAAAAATTGAATAGTTAATAAAAAAACTTCACAAAATATGACATCATAAACAAAATACAGCAACTAAAATATGTAGAATTAATTAAAGTGAAAAGTAAACTAAAGTATTATTTCTCTTCAATACGGCCTTTCTCAAGAAATCTGATTCAGGGGAGAATTTATCAAAGTCTTTACAAAGTAAACAAAACTTTCATCTATTTATTATATTTATTTCATTTTCGTATCTAAAAATTTCACTCACTTCATTTCTGGTATGAAGTTAAAACTTTTGCCTCGAAAATTGTTAGGTATGTGTAAGAAACTGAGTTATTGTATTCAATTTTCCTAATTTATTCGTAGCAGCCTCCAGTTTGTTTCTAGTCAAAAGGAAATGCTCTTTAGACCGAACTTTCACTTTAAAGAGGTCTTAAATATGTTCTTTGAGGTGGTTTATACTCCATACGAAGTTTTCATTTACTTAATTATAGCACTCCTGCCAAGGAGATTCTAATGAACCTAGTTTGTCTCACTTTGGATTAATAATTTATCGCGTTGCTATCATATGAGTACTTAGCATCACTAGGAATTTAAGGTTTTGGTTTATAGTTAATTTCTGACAAAAATATATTAATCCATATTTAATAGTATATTTTGAAGCTTGAGCCATGCAAATAATATTTAGAGATAAATATTTTCAATTAATTCAGTTGTTTTCAATTACGTTGATTATTGATTAGAAATATGTCAACATCGCTAATTTTGTTAATTTTTATTTTGACTGTTATTTTTATAGGATGTGTACAGTATTAAGAAATATTTTATTCTTTACCAACAAAATAATGAGCAGAAATCTCTAGTGAGATGGTAAAAAAGTAGTTAATCGACCTTAATTATTCGAATTGAGTAAATGTTCGTGCTATGAGCTTCTCGGCATTTAGTCAGATAGATTAGTCTTTGAGTACTTATCACTAATAATTAAATAACTTATATAATTTCTTTAAATTCTTCGTTTGCTTTTCTATGTTGTTCTGTTCATTAAGACTATTTTATTATAAAGTGAACTCCGCTAAACATTTATATAGCAGAAACGACATTCCTAGAATTCTAAAAAGTGAACCAAAAAAAAAATAAATAAATAACAAGACCTTCCTAGAAATTAGTTCAAAACAAACAAGAGAAACAAATTTTTGGAGAAAATTTATTTCTCCTCGTCAGGTTGTGCAGCAATACTTCATCTTCCTCTTTAAAACCACCGTGTGGCTTCCATGTCATATCGTTTTTTCATTCTTTCGCTGGCAACTTGACGATTCGAGCGAACCAATTCGTGTATGTCATCCGTTCTCCTTCTCAATTGGTTCACATAAACCTCGCTATGTCTTCTTCAGGTCGACAGTTAAATTCTAAGACATAATGAAGCTTCATTTCACGTTCAAACAACATTTTCGCAGGTGTTTCAATGGTGGACTCAGTCATTTATTAAATCGCTCTTCTTACTGAACGTTTCCAGCTTGCGATTCTCCAGTTCCGCTTTCAGTTCCGTCACTTTCAGGTCACCAAGTCCCAATACCCACACCTGATATCAATGTAATGTTTTGCTTATTCATTTATACTGTTTCTATCGGTGAGGTGAATTTATAAACACTGTCTTTTACTTATTTATTGTATTTAAACTCTGACACTGAAATTAAACAACTCATATAATAATTACTATCACTAATACTCAACTAACTTTTATAATTTATTTAAATTCTTCGTTTACTTTTCTATATTGTTCCGTTATATAAATTAGTTCAAAACAAATAATGTAAACAAATAGCCTGCTATGATAAAAACATATATAAAACCAAACTTCAAACTTGCGGCCACTATGCCAAATTTTCAAATTATAAATTATAAATAAAATTCCATTATAACCGGACAGAACCGGCTTCATGTGGCGGACGAGTTCGTAACAGTATTGAGATCTTAGAATCTCAGTAACCATTTAATAAGTCCTGTTCTATATACGCTCTGCCTGGAAATACATCGTGATACTTTTAAATATATCTTGCGAAATGGGAAGGTGCACGATCCTGTTAAATCTATATAGACTATATTTAGGGCATTGATATGTACAGGGTTAGTAAACAAATCAGTCTATTGTGATATTAAATCTTATTTCAAATATTGCATTATCCGTATAAATACGAGTATACATTGCCTCATTATTTAAAATATATATATGTAAATATATATATATATATATATATATATATATATATATATATATATATATATATAATGCATTTAAATGTTCTTGATTTTAGGTCTTTTCTGTTTCAAAATTAGTTTTTTTTTATAGTTTTTAAAAGAAAGATAAATTCACAATGCCTTACCCCCTAAAATATATGGTTTACCAAAACTGCACAAGCCTGACATTCCCCTTCGACCGATTGTTTCAAGTATTCAAACTCCTCTCACCCTATTATCTAATTATTTGAAAAATATTTTGAAAAAACTTTTATATTAAAACAAATACTATATCAAAAACACATGAAATTTTAAAGAAAAAATTAAAAGTATCAAAATTCTTAATGAATATGTATTTATTTCGTTAGATTTTGTTAATTTATATAGAAATATTCCTATTACCATTGTGAAAAATATATTAATGAAAAAATGGGACAAAATTAAAGAATATATAGAAATACCTCAAAATGTATTTATAAAAGCTACAGAACTCACACTTACAACAACATATTTCAAATATGAAAATGAAATATACAAACAAATTGATGGTTGTGCTATGGGAGCTTCCATTTCAAGGGTTATGGCACAATTGGTAATGGAAGATCTTGAGGAAACGGTTCTAAGCAAACTTGATATAAATATTCCATTCTTTTTCCGATATGTAGATGATTGCATTACTGCTGTACCAAAGAATCAAATTGAAAACATAAGTAGAAAATTCAATTCTTATCATGAAAAACTTCAATTCACAATCGAGGTCGAGCAAAATAATAGAATCAATTTTCTTGATGTCACATTATATAAAATTAACAATAACATAAGAACAGAATGGTTCTTGGTCCTCAAGATATTTACACTTCAATTCGTGTCATCCGATGTCACAAAAAAGATCAGTGATAAGTTTGGCTGATAGATCTATCCAACTATCAGATCTTGAATTTAGATGCTTAGCTATTCAAAAAGCAAATTATCCCGAAAAAATGATAAATAACATATTCAAGATAAGGGTAAACAGATAGTACAATCAAAAAACAAAACTGAAACGAAACATCAAAACATAAACATTTTTCCTTACCATATGTACAAGGACTTTCCCAACATTTATCGAATTATTTCAATAAATATGATATTAGTATACGTTATAGAGGACATAATACATTATCCAAATATTTCACTAAACTGAAATCTAAAACACAAAAAAACAAAAGAAGTAATATTATATATCAAGTGCCTTGTACTAATTATGACGCTGTCTACATAGGGCAAACATCTCAGTATTTAGAAAAAAGTCTAAGAGGTTATCAATACTATAAAAGAAATAGAACTGCATTAACGAACCATGAAATATCAAAAAAACATAAATTCAATTATAAAGATTCAAAAATTCTTGAAACGGAATCTAATACTCGAAAAAGAGAATTTTTAGAAATGGTTCACATTCATAAGAAAGAAAAAGCTATAAATTATAAAAAAGATCTAAATAATTTAAGTAAAATTTATAGCTCTATTTTGAAAATTCTAATAAATTTAATATATTTGAGATGTGGAAACCAAGGAAAAATTAATTCTTCTTATTGGAACAAAGTTCTAAGTTGATTTTATCTTTATTTTGATATTCATGATGAATGTGATCTATAGATCAATATAAATAAGCAAATTGTCAGTGTCGATATCATATTTTGATAAAGATTTAAAGAAAAGTCGAAACGTCAAAATTTAACTTTTTTTAAAAATTTATCAAAAAAACTAATTTTAAAAGAGAAGGGACCTAAAATGAAGAACATCTAGACTTATGTGCTCGTTCCATTATTTATTTCTTGATAGTTCCATTCGTTGCATATTTTTGTGCAATAAATATTTTTTTATTTAACCAATCGGAACTTACTTTGTGAATCTGCCTCGTACAACACAAACCAGTTAAATATGTTGGCTTCCCAGTTTGACGAACATCTTTTCCAGCTATATTCTAAACATAGACAAGCAAACCAACATCCTACCGAGTTTTCTAAAGGTTATATTAAGTTACGTACAAACAATTTATTTTTAGCTCAAGAATATATGATTTCAGTTTTTATAAAATTGATTTCCAAGTTTGAGAATAATCATTTTTGTTTTTTGCTCTATTTTCACTATATTACATTCCAAAATAACTCTTTTCAGTTATATATTTTCAACTAAAAAATAAAAAAATACATTGTAAACATGCGTTTTCCTATAAGTTTTTCTTAATTTTTATTTTAAAATCTTCCATGATTCAAGTGCAATTATATTCCGTTGACGGACCCTTATCATTATTTTACCTAAGGTGGTGTATCGAATATTTGGTTCAGAATGAGTTTATCCCCTTGGGATTCTCGGGGGAGAACTATAGGGTTACCAATTATACTCGTCGTGGTCTAATAAAATTACGTTCATTACGTTCTACCAGCTCTTTTTCGATTACTTGAACAGAAACCGTGGATGATGTTGCCAGATTTAATAACAGATTCCACAAATATATAATACAAATAATTAAGAAGATTGATATTTATTTAAATTAAGGAACTATTACTAATGAGTAAAGCAAGTTACCATTTAACGTTACTTAAACCATTGCCAACTAGAGGTAGAAATGATTTCCTTATACTTATTAAGACCTGAGCTTTATTCAATTGCGAAGATGCACAAGAACCGATTTTAAGAACGTAGCAACTATTGATTCTTCTTCATTGTTATATATTGTTAACTCCCAAGTTGAATATCATATTGCTTTATTTACCATTGGGCGGAATAGCTGTGCTGTTGAGTTCCCGAATCAATGACGAATATTTCTTCATCACAATGTGGGGCGCCGACATTTTTGCCTGGGCAGTGCATCACATGTCCAAAGACTTCTAATTTATCTCGGTTTAGTGTCAACTATTTCTAGTTGTGTTCATGTGCTAAAGAAATTCTATGTTTATTACTCTATTGACTCAACTTATCTTCACAATACGGCGATAAACCTACATCTCAAACGCTTCGAAATGTTCGAACAGATTTCATATTCATGCCTCTCTACCGTAATATTATTTCACTGTCGATGTTAAGATAACAACAACAGTTATTGTCTTCAGATTGAAGGTAAATTGTACTAGTGTAATTATCGTAATAGAACAATGTGATTAGAATAATATCAATTAAAGAATCATTTATAACATGCAGTACATGATCCTAGAAATGTATTACAGGAATTAACCCGAAGCATCAGTAGAGGCGTAGTTTTATTTAGCATTGTTTCAATATATTTCTTAGAACATTACACAGTCGATTCAATTGAAAGTAAAAGTTTCAAATGTTAATTGAAATCTGGCAGCATTGCTCCTTATTAAGAACTTCGACGTAAATGTTGTGGAAATAAACTGCGAATTGGATTTGGAAATGTATTTTTTGAGTAAGTCGACTGGTGTAAATAAGGAATAGCTATTGTAGAATTGAATCGACTGATTGAAATGAAAGCACAAATAACGGATTCCATAGCAAATGCAATTTGCCGTTGGCAGATCTGAATAAATATATTTGTTGTATTACGTTCTTGTCTAATGCTGTGAATTTTTTTCAATACTATTAAAATCATTGAATAACTTCAAGTAACTTTCTGAATCTACTGAAATAATTTTTACGAAGTGTTACAGTTATTCAAATAACATTAATCTACATTAATTTATAGTAACATTCCCTCAAAATTGAGTAAAGTTGATAATGAAAAAGTAAAAAACTTCATTATGGGTTGTGATTCTCAAAAATAACTTATAACAGTAGTTAACTTACGTTTGCGAATTGTGGAAAATAAACGGTGACACAATGGGTCTCAAGTTACCGAGTGGTTACCTAGGTCGAGATTGCCCGTACTAACTTATCCGTAACTTATCCTCCAAATAAATATATCCAGCTTATCATTCTCATTACATAAGTCAATACGCTTCTATCTCTTAAAACGTATAGAAACTCTCCTAGTTCCAAATATCTGGAAAGGAATTTTTTTTGAGATGGGCGATTTGGATACAACGTCCTAATCTATATCTTTACACCTTTTTTTTATTATTCTTCTCATAAAGTTTGAACATTTTTAAATAATTGATATTGATAATGATATACATTGTTACCCACGGAAGTTTGTTGAATCATTTTTTTTAGTAAGATCAGATATATGTGATATAGTTTTGTTTCGGGACGTTTCTGTTATAGGACTATTTTCTTCTGTGGGGTTCACGTTGTTTTCGCGTGTGATTGATGGTTGAGGGTTGAAGAACTTAGAAACTGAATGAATAGAAATGAATCGATTAAATTGGACAGAATTAGGTGAAACGGAATAGAGCAGGTACAATTGTAGTTGCATTATTCCGGTCATTCAGCTGATGAATTAGTTCCGAGGTAATAGAGAAATCTCAAAAAATATGTAGTGTCGACTAGACTTTAAGTACAGGTTGTTAATTATGGCCTACCACTTGGCGATGGTTTGCAAAAGCTTGTCGTTTGTAAATTTACGACTCTTTAGTCGTCAAAAGATATATATGACAAAAGTACCTACACGATGTATCTCATTCTCGATTTAATATATATATATATATATATATATATATATATATATATATATATATATATTGAATTTATATCAAGAATCGAATTAAGAAATTGATACAGTTCTTTAACTTCTGGTTCTTTCAATAGAGATACAGTTAAACCATACTCAAAAACAAACGAGATTAAATTTTAAGCTTGTTTATAAGCTTCTTTCCAACATTTTTTGCGAATCGTCGACTTATTTGAAAAATGCGCATTCTATAAATTCATTAACCATTACAGATTTCGATTTATGTTCGACGAATTTCCATTTGATTTATAGTTCGTCTATTTCAAAGTCGTATATACTCTACCTATTTTTCGCAAGAAAGCGCGAACGATTCTAAAATTTGAAAATTGATCTGATGATACAACAGTGCGAAATCAGTTCAAATACTCATAATATTACAATCAGTCGATTCAATTAATTGCTTTTTGGTATGCCTGAATTGGATTTGCACATACTTTGGACTATTATGGACTCTTTCTGATTGAGGGAAAACGAATATGATAATGATCGACCATCCTCCTTGTTTACATGAACCTATAATTCACGTAATAATTTTCCATTAAATATAAAAAAAATCCTTGAAGTTTCCCATTCATCTTTTTAGTATGTTCTAATTGTGATAGAACTGGTCTCACGTTACGTCTTGTCTTACGTTTTGTTGTTACAGTAGCTAAAAATGCGACAAAACAAAATTATCTGGTTTACTTGAAAAAAAAAACGAGGTTCGGACTAGTCTGACGATTGTCTCCAGTCGTGGATACATTACTCCCAAGGTAAAGTGAGAAAATTTAACAAGCAAATCGTCAACAAGTCAAAAGAACTTAAAGTTTTAAGTGATCAGCTACTGAAAGGATTATCTTAGTTTTGTCAGAGATCTTATATCTTCTTGTTACGTTTTGATTTTTTGATTTAGATGTATCCGTTCTATCTGTTCACCTACTTTTCGTGACTTATTTGGTAGATTTATATTTGTCTATATTCTGCCATTCGTTTTTAAATGTAGCAGTTTGAATATTATTAACTCCTATGGTGTCCTGCACATTTACACCACATCATCTAAGTTTATTTAACGTTTTAACTATAATTAACGTATGCAACAAAAGTTTTCGGAAAAATATTCATACTCCAATTTTGAAACAAGATAATAATATTAAGAGTTCAAGTATTCAATACTTGCGTTTCTATATAGTTAACAAGAAAAACAATTTAAATTATAGTTAAAGGGCCATTTTTTTTTCAATTGCGCGTAATTTTTACATAACTCGTTGCATCATATACTGGACAAAACGATTGTCAATGACGATGATTTTTTTGAAAATATTCTACGTCGAAGCTGTTTATTTTGGGCTTCCCAACCCTTATCATACACTTTTATACTCAACAACGTCCAAACCTCTTCAATAAGTCTAGGGAACATTCAAGGGATTTTCTTTTTTCGCTTCAAATGTTATGTTGTCAGCCTCTAACCAATCTCTGGTTGTTTTGGCGTAATGACAAGTGGCTAGATCCAAAATATTATTTCGTCATTTGGATGATGAGTACGAAAAAAATTTGGAAGACAACTCCCTGTATAAATATGCGCATCCAGCGCAGATGTGAGACAATAGATTAAAACTTTGTCTTGGAAGTTCTTTTTGTATTTAGATTTCACGTCATTTCCTATATGATCCGTGTAAAATCCGTGATAAGGAGAAATATTTTCTGTCATCCATGATCACAACTTCTGTTCTCTGTGAAATGAAGTGACATCTTTTTAATACACGGCAGCATATCGAAATTTTGCGCAACTGAT
Organism: Diorhabda carinulata; assembly: GCF_026250575.1. Lineage (NCBI taxonomy): Eukaryota > Metazoa > Arthropoda > Insecta > Coleoptera > Chrysomelidae > Diorhabda > Diorhabda carinulata. The sequence goes on along the minus strand of NC_079472.1, from coordinate 46,738,410 downwards.
CTTTGACATTTATTCCTTTTGTTTAACTCTTTTGTTCTTTAGTTTTCGACTGAGGGTCATGTGGGAAACACAACTTTTTACTTGATGTTGTTGTCTTGTGCATACTCCACCAATTATTTGACTGGGCATTAGTTAAAGTTTTGGGCCTTCAATGTTTGGAAGGTTTAAACAAGGTATTTCTTGTTCACATTCACTTATTGTTTTATAAATGGTTGAAAGTGCAATATTCTGCTCTCTAAATATACTCACAATGTCAGTTTTTGACAACCGTCAAACTTAATTGTACGCTTGTTGTTCTCGGTTTAAGAACTTGATGAACAATTAACATTGTGATCCGGAATTTATTGATTTTATTACTAGACACAACATATATTCTTTTTTATACTATCATAAAAATTGTAGAAAAAACATTATATCGTTTATCCTAATTTTATTTGGTGAGTTTTCAATACGTCAGCCATTTCGCAATGTCTGTCATGCCAAATGACAATTTTATCCATCATAACTGAATTTTCATCCATAATTTTCGAGATGTGTATGCAGAATAGAATAGAGAGTACACACTTCTCCCCAAGGCAACGTTAGTTTCTCTTGATGCGAAGGGTTCGAACCATAACCGTATAGTTAGTCGTTAATTCAATTTACACTGATTTCAATTGGAATGAATCATTTCGCGTATACACCTACATATATATACATAATTTTATTGAATTATGTAGAAACTCATAACCTGCTTTAATAATTCAATTCTGTGGAAATAATTAGTTCTAATTAATGACTGCGCATATAATATTTGTTATTTCGAGTATAAACAATAAAATTATTACATTTAGGATATTTGTTGGTAACATTACAAATCATTCGTTTTAATATTAATGAAGTGTATTGTCAACTTTATCCAAGAGATTAACAAATCCGTTGTTGATTACCATCCATTCTCTCGCAGTGGTTTGATTAATAAACTTGAATATATTAAATACTTATTTGGAATAATCTGTTCTTTTTCATAAATCATCCAAAAGATGATCCCAATAGTAATCAACATTGTATGCCGATTATTAGCTAGAAGTTATATCAATGTTTTCTAGCCACGATTAGAAACCATTCCTGTTTATTTTCCTTTCATTTGGTGTCTATTTTCTTTTAATTCTGATGCATCTTGCCGTTGTTTCATATACTCTTATACTTCTGTTGTTATATCACTCTCCTCATTTTGTTCGGTTTATTTATTTGATTTTTTATCTTCTTCGAAATTCTGTCAATTACTGAGTAGTTAAATATTCTTTTTGTGCTCTCACTTTTGAGTTTATATGAGAACGGGTCACGTTTGTAATTTATCCCCACTTAAGACTGCTGGTTACAATAGAGACAGGTAATTTTCGGGTAATTTGAGGAGAAAATGCAAAAAGTTAACGTATTTATTTATTATAAGCTATCACCCAAACCAATGTTAAGCTTGATCCCATCAATTATAATAATAAAATGGTGGATTGCCGAATTTTGTTATGGCCTTACTGAAGGCAAACCAAACATTTTTGACACCCAGTATAAGTCTCTATACTCTATATATTTGGAACATTCACGATGTGAGACTGGTCAATCGGCTATTGTGGAGATTCAGGTATTTCACTTTCAGTAATCTCACAATCAGCTACAAAAGTACTAGTGTGACTTCATAGTTAAGGAAGTTGAAGGAAGGAAAAAGTTGGTTTACCAAGGCGAATCGGTGTCAAAGAAAGATGCCAGTAAAGTAATAGGACGATCCCATTTGTCAAAAAAGGTTTAAATAGCTCAGAGCAGCTATTTTTTATCTCCAAACCTGTAGAAATTACTCGTCGAAATATGTTGATGGCATCAAAAATCTTATTTTTTTTTAAAGGATAACAAAACTGAAGGAATGTTCAACTGAAGCTTCACTCAAAACCCCCATAGGGTACTTACGTCATAGTATAAATAGCAACGTTCATCTAATGAAACAACATTAGTTACGCTTTAAGTGGTATGATAGAAATTTGTGTGTCATACCATAGTTACTCGTACGTAATTTCTAACAAAATTCTTGATATAAACAGCGTATTTTATAAAACTAGCAGAGGAAAATCAGCAAAAATTGAAAAAAAAAGCTCAAAATATGCTGCAAATTTGCTGTTAATTAGTTGCTGTAACATCGTACTAAATTCAATTTGAAACAAATTTTTTTAGCATGGCTTGTTGTCACCTGGAGGGTCAGCAACTAAATAGACACATGCAGATTGGTGTCTGGTTGATCCTTGACTGACAAATCAGCCATGCTCGCGTGAATGTCATTTTTCTCTGTCAAAATCAGTGAAATACATTTATTACTCGACGTAACATCACTTGTCGTCACCAGGAGATCCAGCAACTAAATAGACACCTGCAGATTGGGTGTCTTGTTGTTCAGTACTAATAAATAATACGTTTTATACAAATTCGATAAAACCAGTTATTATCTTTCGAGTTAAAGTAATGACTGATTTAAGTTGGAAAATGAGAATTATTGTAACGCCGAATAGATAGGCACCTAGATTAAAATATAATACTTTGTTATATTAGAGCTTATTCAATAATAAGTTTATGGCAACTAATAATCCATAACGCTAGCATTGAAAGCGATTTTTCAAAATCGACAAAACAAGACAAATTCTAAGCAATTTTTCTCAATTTCCACTGATTTTGCACTACCAGTTTTATAGAGCTTCAGCGTACTTCACTTAAATGTATAATTTGGATAAAATATCTTCTACGTTTTATTTTTTCACCTTTTTATTTATTTAGAGGCAAAAATTGCATGAAACAAAGAAATAATGTCTAAATTAAAGGACAATTTAGCAAAAAACAATGATGTATCTCCTCTTAGGGGCCTAGCTTCAGGACTGTTAAGTCCTGATCCTCGGAAAGAGTACAGTATATATTCTACATGCTGTCAATATAGCATCAGTTTCTGTCACTTCGACCCTTCTCAATTGTTTTTCTGCTCTCCTATAAGATTGTTTGTACATTTACGGCACTGTTCTTTCGTTACGGCAATATCATCTTCTTCTCTGTGTTATTGAAAGTTATCTTGGCAAATCACTTTTTAATCTGTTTTTATTATTTTGTCATGATCATGACAATATACGAGGACTCTTCGGAAAGTATTCATTCTATTTCCATATTTTCCTTTAAAAATTTTCGATAGACATATGTGAGGCATGGGCATCACCAATACGTCTTGTTGAATTTATTGCTGGATGGATTCTCCTATTCTAAAACTTTCTCTCCTGCAAGAGTTTCTTTATCGGCATATGACTATTGTTTGAATTAATCTCCTTGTGTCCTACTTTCCTGCTGTTTTTCCTGAACTTTCTCACAATCAAATTGATGATTAAACTCAGAAGAAAAACAAAATAATACAGCTATTTAAGATTAAACAATTGTATGTTTAGACATTAGATATTATTATATCTTATTAGTTTGTTTGTCAAAAGAAGCAACAATAATTTCTTTGTAGTTCAAAAGACGCACTATTTATAATAAGCAGATTCTCAAATATCTTTTTTTTTCATACTGTACTGCAAAGTCGACTTTACAGTACTAATTTGATTCCGAAAAATGTGTCTGCCTAAAACCGAAAACAGTTTGAAAAAAACATATTACGTGAAGTTATTATTACGGTACTTCATTAGTCTTCTTCGTCGCCTTGTCCATAAACATCTATTTCGTCCCGTACTAAATCACTTCTCGGACGTAAATAACTATTTCGCGAATTTAAACATACAATTCAGTTTGCAAATTCAGTTTGATTCAAAATGTATACTCAGCCATCCACAAAAGCTGTCGATGTATCTTTCAGTGAAAGTTTAATCTGATAAATGAAAGCTTTTTAAAAACTTTAACAACTTGAAGTTAACGCCGTGAACCTGTTAACTGGATTTGGTGTTTTTTCGCAAATCGATGCCACTGGATTATCGCTAATGTTCATTCGCTGTTGGATATTTATGCTAATATCAACGTTTTACTGGAGTTATGTTTTACAACCAGAATATTATTGATATAATTTACTTATAATTGATGATTGATTAATATTACTTTGAAGAATTATGAGGAAGTTTATAGAAACACAGATGTTTGAGAAGAAAAATTTACTACAATATGTACCCGTCTAGATGTAAGCATCTGTTTTCCTGCCTTCTGTCCAAATTCACTTTGTAGTGTTTAGTCCATAAACAAACAGTAATAGTCGTCAACTCTTTTCTTTGTTGTTAATATTAGTTGATTTTGTTTAGGATGCTTCTGCAAAGATCGGTTTTATTCGTCTTAAAATACCCTATAAGATAGATCAGATAATTCTTAATTCATTCTCATATTCTAATTATTAAATTATTTTCTATTTCACATTTCTCACATATGAAAGTATTTTTAAGTACTGAGTAAGTTACCGTATAATGAATCAATATCATCTGGATAAATAATATATACTCACCTTGAAGTATTACTTGGATACTCTCTGAAGCAGTTCGAAGGGACAAGTTCATTTATTAACCTTATTCCTCCCTAACTATTAATTTCACAATTATTCATTGATATATTTATAACAAAATAATTAGCTTTTTAAATGGATACAGTGTAGAGCTTCAAAACGGCTCCATAATCTTGCTAATTTTTGCTTTTGTTAATTAAAGGTACTACGATCGCTTAGGAATTCCTTTTCAGTCATAATTTTCCATTTAGAACTATCTCAGTAACTTGTTGGTCTGCCATAATCTTTATAATGCCACTCATAACTTCTTCAAAATTTGTTTGACAAGATACTTTATCATACCATGTCTTCTTGTGTCGTCCCGTTATTAGTCGTTGACTCCCTCATTGGCGACAGCTATTGTAACGTTTTTCGTATTTATTTACACTCTTTCTATTCGTGGAGTGAATTAATAAACATTTATTTGTTCTTTTCACTAGGACTATTTATTTACAACTAACTGAACTGAGTTCCCACAAATCATTCATATACCTAAATAAAGTTCTACAAAGTTTTAGAACAAAAAGAAACCAACGAAATAAATAAATAGACTTTCCTTGAAATTATTTAGAAGAAATACTGTAAATAAACCGTCAGCTACAAATAAACATTGAACGAGTTCCGTCATTTATAAAAAAATGTGAAAGACGCCGTCCAAAAAGCGTCGCGCGAATTCGCCGAATTTTAAAATCCTATTATAACTTAACAGGGCCGGTTTAAGGACTCATTTCGCGAACTTGTTCGAAACACTATCATATTGAATACCATTGCTTTATTTTACTGATGCGTGGAATAACTGAGTTGTTGATTTTCCGAACCATTGACGAAGATTTTTACTACGATTTAGTGCTTCTCCTACCCACTATTTTTCCTTGCATTACCAAGTATAGAAGATCGTACTTTACAGAGTTTCGCATCATACCATGTAGCAGTGTTTGAACACATTAATGATATTTTCACTATAACATCAATCCCTGGTTTTTGTGGTTTAGTGGTTGTTACATAAAAGTATGGATATTTCTTCAAACTGAAGCTCAGACTTTATGGGGGTACTATGAATTCCCATAGATACTGAAACAAGTTCATGTGGTACGTTATGCGTCATTTATTTGTGATAGTGTATAATTATTATTAATCATAGGATTGCTACAGAATATTCTGATGACATAGTGGCTTCTCAGTTGTTTGAACTTGAATTTCATCGCTTGGGATATATTTCTTATTCTTCGTAGATATTTTCTTATTAATTAAGTGATATTGAACTCGATTAATTTGATCTGATTATTTTGTGCTTATTTTCTTAGAAAATATTCTTTCTTATTCTTAGTTCAAGAAAGATTTTATAACTATTCTGAATTTAAAGATCGAGCATATTATTCATTTAATTTGGCAATTACTTTTTATGTGAATTATTCATTTAATTATTACTGTATTGTAATTATTGTTATAATGATGTAAACAATTTATATCATAACACAGTATAATGAAGTAACTTATAAACGTTGATGGTAGTACTGCAGTTCAAAACATTTGAAATATTTACAGGGGTAGTATTAGACACGAGAATTTTTATCTGTTTGGTATGTGATTGATAAGTACATTGCAATTTATTCATTTGAAAATAAGAAAAATATGACACAATATGAAATTAAATATTGTATCACACAACTGTGAATTGTGACCAACTTCAACTAAATCTGCATTTACTACAATTCAACATTTTCTGAGAAAACAATATTCATCTTTTAGATAAACTTTTAATGTTGAAAGAGTGAAGGTAAAAAATGCTGAACAGTTGGTTTAGTTGACAATATCATGTGACTCATAGTGAAAGTGATTTGGGTAATTCTCTTTTTTGCCGGTTACCTGCTTGACTTCATTAAGAAAAAAGAAAAATTATTTTTCCCCTAAAACAGCTATAAGTATCATATTCATGAATCTCTTCTCTTACTATGGTTAAAAAATTATGATCAAATTATGATGGAACTTGAGTTGCTTTTTTTTCAGGAGAAACTGCAAAACTTTTTAATATTTTGTTATAAATCTATTATCTACAGGCCGAATTCAATTTTACAACGAAAATATGTGAAAAAATTTATATTCTTGATATATTGAGAATATAAATTGAATAAACTCAACATAAATGTACTGTGAATTAAGTGACAATAATGTCGTTACAGTTTTGATAAATTCTATTATAGGCCCCCAAAATCTACTAATAGGTATTCCAAAAAGAATCTCGACTCAAATGATACTAGTTCATGTAGAAAAAATCGATTCGATCGACCAATTCATACCCATACGTAGAATTGGAATAATGTCCAGAAATATATGTGGCTTTATTTTATTTGTCATTTATATTTGTAGGTTCCAAGGATGGGTATTGCATAGGCTGTTAGGTTCTAACTTAGTCCTTTTGCAATTACAGTGCGAATGTGCTCTGTACATTCTTCAGTATTATGGTCATGAATGACACCTAACTTGTACAGTTAAATGGTGAAAAGGGAATCCAAATATAAAATGTGTGTATCATATAAAAACCTAACAATTTACTTATGTAAGAAATGCAATATGTCACACCATTCGAAATGTTTTTTGGGTACTATCAACTATAAAATATAAATTGTTGATGTTCGGTAAAAAAATGGATGAAAGATATTAGTCAAAAACTTAGATTCTAATTCACATTGTGAATTAATAATTTTGTGATTACTTTACAAAACAATTTGATGTCATCATCATAATTTAAATCTGGAGTCATTTATTGAATACCATTTTGAAACATTCGGGCATTAATGGGTAATAATACCCATATAGAAATTCCAAAATCGGTTCTTTCGTCGCTCTTTCTATAAATAATTGAACTTCTATTTTATAGACCATTTTTTGATCTTCTAATGTGAATAATTATTAAATCTGTATTTTTTCCAAGAATAGTTCGGTTGAGGAAATACGTTGTGATAAAATTGTCAGCAAATAAATAGAATATTTTTTTCTAATTCATCACTAAAAATTACATATTTGGAATTCCAAAACAATGTGGCCTCTATTTTATTCACTGGAACAACAGTTATTCTTTCTTGAGGGCAACCTCATGGTTTCGATTATATGTCTATTTCTGGGGTTTTATGATGTATGTATGTTTTTCGAATACATTTTTTTCTAATTACTCTTTTTTCGCTCTTGATACACTCATTGATTCTTTCGCCTTTTTATTTAAGGTTTCATCATCCTACGTTAAAATAAACGTTTTTCGTAAATCGAATCAAAATACTCTCCATGAAACCCTCCAATAACTGTTCTTTCTTGACTCTTAATACCTATGAACATAAAATAGGCTTCACTTATCCTCTGTAATCCGTTAAAAACAGCGAAATATCCCTTGTGAGCTTTGAGAAAAATGATTTTTGCAAAAGTTTTTTAATTTGCATTATGATGGAAAATGTTTCAGTGCTAATGAACAAAACGTGGATTCGTGCTATTATCCTGCATATGCATAAATTAAGAGGTTTTTTATTTTAGCTGAATACAAAATTTATATTACAATTGTATACCAATATCAGTTATTTGACAAGCAAATTGCAAAAATAGATTTGTGCCTGTGTAATCAAAACAGTATTATTTTAAAAAGGTGGGAGGGTTATTAGTAAGGTATACTATACATTTATTTGCAAAAATTGCAAGATGGTTCTAGTGAAAAGAAATGATACAAATTTTGTGATAATAAGAAATGCTTGTGTACGAACTGGTAGATGTAGCTCAAAACATTTTTGAAATCTTCTACAACATCAAGTCTTCCAACTAAAACCCTAACCTCATTTTCTTATCTGAAGCCACACGAAATTTACGATTATTATTACTTCATTACATTTTTCACTGGCTATATGCTTCTATCTTTCTCTGGTTCTCTTATTGCCTCTGTTAACTTATGTTCATACATTCTGGAGACTTCTCTAATTTTTTCCTTCCAATTCTCTTATGACTCCCTTTCTTCGTATATATTTGTTTGCGGTCTCTCAGATCACCTTCCTCTCAACAATATGTTCGATGATTGTCTCTTGCCGGAAATTTCCTAGAAACTGCGTACACCCCACACACCAGATGGAAATCTATTCGTCGGAGTCTTCCTCTTCTCAGCATGACGTAAAGTTGTTCTCTTTAGACTCAATTTTATCCAGAAAACTTTGAAAATATCGTTATAAATTGCGTGATAGTTCGTCATATTGTTTCCTTTCTGTCTACTGTTTCATAACCCAATTATCCTGTGAGTCCTTCGTCCTCTGGTCACACTTTTTCATCTGTTTTAATACCTTTAGAGGCCATGGTGGCAGTAATCGAAATGTCCGGGGCGATACGCAGTGGTTAGCAGGTTGTTGATGAACCGACTCAACTTTCTCTCTATGTTAAAAGTCGATCAAGCCCTCTTTGTCTGACCGGGATAATTGGCTGCATTGTCTGTCATTGTCTTGTCTAGTTACAGATACTTTGACTTTTGTACATTCCATAACTTTACGCGTGTTTTAATCTAAAATAATATTATATACTACTCAGTATAATCACGTCTACCAAGTTATTCACATACACCATCAGGGAGACCCCTGTGAGCACATCTAAGCGTAGCATGTCATCATAATTGATTTTCTTCAAGTACTCGAACTGAGCCCTTTGCAGCGCTATATGTAATTGTTTTCCTTCTTGTCACGGTATATCAGCTAGCGATCATCATCCATCAAATAATTCTGCATCATGTGATATAAGTACTTCCGGATATGGAATCTCATACCTACCAAGCCGAATTTGCATTTCATACATGTTTTGTGGAGTCATTTTAAACAATTTTTTTTTGTTGATCTATTGATTAAAGAAATCAAGGAGAGTAGACAAATTATGTGGGAGATACATAATTATGGTCAAAAAGTAATGAAAAAATCGTACCAAAGTTTTGTTAAAGTCTGAATTAAATGAGTGGCTTGAGGGAAAGATGCTTCTAAATCATTTTTATTAGTAAAGACTTAGCTGGCAACATCATTCATATCTGTTTATTGTGATCTTGATATTAATTCTGATTTTAATATGGTCCAATTCATTTTATAGAATTTGCATTTGCTCCAGGCATCTCATTAGAACCAAATTCCATGCTTTACGCTTTTCTAGCAAGTTACATTTATAAATAAATTGATTTTTATTATTTGCATTGAATAATATTTTAAGAAG